>NC_073268.2:68385000-70785000 GCF_029289425.2 Pan paniscus
GATAATCCTATGTTTATAAATTTTTATGATGTCTGAAGAATAAGAATTATATTGAATCTAGAATAATAATGAAGAAAATAAAAATACCACCTCCAAAACAGTAAAGGGGGATCTTCCAGTCAAGATGTACAAATGAATTATATAGGTCTCTTGCTTCATATTTCAAACACATATAAATGCTTGGTGAAAGTGGTGAGATTACAGTAACCATTACCATAATATAAATATAGCACCAAAGTAAATGTTTTAAAAGGTATTTTACAACTATTGCACTAGAATGGAAAAAGTAATCCCTGAGGTATGTGAAATGGCATGGTTCATGGGGCAATTACATGGGATATATGCCTTAGGGTTAGTGAATAAACACCTTCACAGAACCTGGCTTCAAAGCCTCAGACCTCTCTCATAGTTGAAATAGGAACTATGGTCTCTTGTTAACTCTGGGAGATAGGAAGGGAGGTCTTTTTAGATAAATTTTTCACCTCCAGTGTGCTTCAGAGAAGTAAGTCATCTCCTCAAAGACATGGATTCAGAAAGTCAATGTGGGAAATGGAATAAAAAATATTGAGACTTATATGCCTATGAAGCTTGAATTCATACACTATCCTTATATGCAAAAGCCCTTAGCTAGACACTAGTGTAAAAATTGGTCTGAAACTGAGTCCTATTAGGCCCTTACGAGGCTGATCATAAAACTACCCCTAGGAGACCCTCCACAACATGGAAACAGTTACAACTTCCTCAGAATTATTTTCTTAGGACTACTAAAGATCATTCTACAGACAAAAATTAAAAGCACACAAGGAAATACAATGACATGAAAAATAGGCAACTGAACAAATTACAGAAATCATGGACAATGAGTTTCAGAAAATAGAGCACTCTGATATGGATGTTAAATTAACTACACTTAAATGTCCAGAGAGATAAAATATGGTATAGAAATTTTGAGAAATAATAGAAAACTATGAAAACAGGCATATTTTTAAAAAGAACTAAATAAAAATAATAAACAATAAAATTTATAAACAAAGAAATACACAAACCAACACCTCAGGAAACAGACCAAAGAATAGACTAAACACAGCTGAAGAGAGAATTAGCATATTGAAAGAGGAAGATTGATGAGTAAATCTCTCAGACAATAGAGAGATGAAGGATGAGAATTTGATACTTATGAAGGAAATAATAAAAACACCTCAACATAATTTTAATAACATTTCAAGAAACTGACCCTAGTTTAAGTCCTTGGAAAGGGGCAGAACCAGAATTAAAATTTCTGTTCTCTTTAAAGTCTACACTTTTATGCCCCATGTGATATCTTTCTTGGGTGCTGGACAAGTGCGTTAAATTTGGAAAGACAGATTCTCACAGGTCTTGTCATTGTTTCGTGGGGAAAAATGTTTTGGAGATGGCTCTCAAAGAATAACAATGATGATGACAATTCACACATATGCATCTTTAAAATTTATAAAATTTGTCTTATTTTATACTCAAAAGGACCTGGAAAATCACTTTAAAATCTATTTATCTTTATATTTTTCCCGTATAAAACAGAGAGTTTAAGGAAAAAAAAAAAACTCTCAAAAGTAACCCAAGTTAACGGTACATTTTTACCCCTTTATTGAGTGCTATTTACATGGTGTTAATGGTATTTAATGGTCATAATCCTCATTTTACAAATATTCTGAGGCTGATAACCAAATGTTATTTGATTCCCAAAGTTACACTCTCTGAAGCATTTAATCTGGCTTGAATAAAGATCCTCTGATTCCAAATTCTAGGCTGTTTATTATACAACATATGCAATTCCACACAACTTTAACTTTGCTGCCAATTCATGACACTTCTGAAACGGAAGTTGTGATTTTAAAATAACTTTCTGGAAGCCTTGTCCTAATTGGTAGCTCTTCCAACAGATGCTGATGGTGGGATGATAAATAAGGCAATGAGTAAGTCTCAACACCTCCATGTGCTGGTTACTCTCCTGCCTCCCACTCAACTCAAGTTACCCCAGGAGCCTCAGTAATTGATCATCTCTTCATAATCTGACACTGTGGGAACCGGAGTCCATAATTAAATACCGCTTGCAGTATGTACCTGCATCATTAGACCACACTTGAATTACTAGTTAAAATAATAACTGTATTAGCAAAGAAATACTCATCAGTGCATGCACCTGGCCTTGGGAATTCACAACTGGCAACAACTATAAGTCTCCTGTTATATGAAAAAGGCAATGGCTAGATGGTAAAAGATGAGTGCAAGTACTGCTTATTGACACTTTTAAATTCTGGAACCTTTGATTGGTAAATAAATCACTAAGGTTCTGTTTCCTCTTTTATAATAGAGACATCATAATTTTTGCCTGAAATAATTGTTGTGATGGTCAAATATGTTAAGGGACATAAGCTTTGTAAACTGTATGGTGCTATCTTATGCTGTCTAATGTAGTTTTCTGTGACATGTGCATTAGTTTTGTTTTGCCAGCAAGACTGTAAGTCTTTGAGATTATATTTTAAATATGCTTTTGTTTTCACCTCCAAGAATACTGAGTTAGGCGAGGGTCTCACTAAGTACTTGCTAAAATGATAAAATTAAATATTTGTGTTCTCTTATTATTTCATTACATATGTGTTTACTGTCTATCTTTTCCATAAGAATATACATTTTATGAGGGAGACATTTGTCTTTTTTGTTCTTTGATAAATTACAAGCTTCTAGAGCATTGCCTGATACATATAGATAGTCACTAAATATTTAATAATGAATAAATGAATAATGTTTCCTAAATGAGTAGCTTTTGGGGTGGGAAATTTAATATTATTCTTCATATTTTCAGTGCCAAAATATTTTTCTGGCCTGTTAGGCATTTACCAATTGTTGCTGGATGCATTTTAAAACCCTCACACATTATAAATATTTTGCTGCTTTCCTGTTCGCTCTCACTACCTGCACAACCTTTGTTCAGGTACAAATTACATCACACTCAAACAGTTCTTATAGTTTCTTATGTCCTGTTTTCATTCATTCTTCTGTAATTCATATTGTACTGTAATACCCTAAAAGTCTACCTAAACCACAGATTTCAATTTGTTGTTACCCAGCCTGAAAATCTTTAATGCCTTCGTATAACTAAAACACAAATTCTGACATTGAAGACTCTCTACAATAAATATAACATTTGAATTTTGGTTCCTTTCCCTTATGACTCCTTCCTGTACCTGATACCTCTATGTTGGCTAGCCTGCGCACTTTTTCATGAATCTTCAATTTTCTCACTTTTGCTCCCATAATTATATTAGTTACTACATGAAATGTCCTTCCTCCATCTTGAACATGTCTATTACACCCAGTGACCTTTTATGTTTGAATGCTCTGTCTAAATCATATGACACTTATCCCAGAGACCCTTTTGGTTGAGCTTAATTTTTTTAACAAGATAATGGACGATGGCAAAGATATCTTGTAATTTATTTATGTATGTTTTTACTTATGTATTTATAATCATGTACTTTCAAAAAGGAGTTGAATTTCATCCTGAGTCTTATAGAAAGCCATTGAAGTGATTTTAGCAGAAGAGTGGCACGATCTAACTAAAGTTTTAAAGCAGGGTTTCTCAACTTCAGTACTATTGACATTTTGGATCATATAATTCTTTGTTGTGAAGAGATTTCTGTGCACTGTAGGATGTTCAGCAGCATCCATGGCTTCTGCATCTCAGATGCCAGCACCACCACAATCCCCCATTATGACAATCCAAAATGTTCCCTGGCATTGCCAAATGTCTTTTTAAAGGCAAAATCACCCCCAGTCAAGAATAATTGTTTTTAAGGGTAACCCTGGCTATGTGGAGAAGAGTATATAAGGGAACAATGGAGAGAAGCAATAGTGCAAACATACCCACTTATATGGTTTGGCTCTGTGTCTCTACCCAAATCTCACCTCGAATTCTAATCCCCATAATTCCCATGTGTCAAGGGTGGGACCAGGTGGAGGGAGGTAAGTGGATCATGGGAATGGTTTACCCCATGCTGTTCTCGTGATAGTGAGAGAGCTCTCATGAGATCTGATAGTTTTATAAGTGTCTGGCATTCCCCTGCTTGCACTCACTCCATTCTGCTGCCTTGTGAAGAAGGTGCCTGCTTCTCCTTTGCCTTCTGCTATGATTATAAGTTTCCTGAGGCCTCCTCAGCAATGTGGAACTTGAGGCAATTAAACCTCTTTCCTTTAGAAATTACCCAGTCTTGGGTATTGGCTATTTCTTCATAGCAGTGTGAGAATGAACTAGTACACCCATCAGCTCTATTTTCTCTAAACCTGTATGTGAGGCAGGAAGGAGAGAGAAGAGATGTTCACTAGCCTTATGGCTGAAGCTTTACTGTAAACTGAGCAGAGATAAATAATTCAACAATGATTAACTGTTCTCTGATAAACAAGAAAAATATAGCAGGTGCAGACAATATAATTGAAAACTCTCTGCTATTATGTTAGATCTAATTATATACAGATATATTATTATTTGAAAACAGAGAATATATATTTTCACAAGTACTTCTTTTCTAGTTTGAGAATTCATATTTGTCTCTCTCTGGGATCCAGCTGGGGCTTGACACGCAGGTTTAAAAGTTTAATTCAGAGTAAAGTAACAATAATGTACATCCAAACATGTTTAAAAACCACCATTACCACTGCAATATTCAGAATTTAAAAGAGTTTATTCTTGTTTTTGAAAGATAAAGGTGCTCCCATCTTCTTGAAATCAAGTGCGAATAACAAATTCTAACTAACAGATGATAGGAACATCAGCTCTCACTTCCTGCAGCCTCTGACTGGGCCAGCTATCTCTCTTTGGTTCCAGCCTGCAGCCCAGGATGTCTGGACTTCAAAACCAATCCTGGCTCCAGGCAGGGGCGCTAGAAGGAGCTCCATATCATTTACTTTTTGGCTCAGCTTTGAGTGTGTATTGCTTCCAGTTCTAACTCAACTTTGAAATTAGCTTCCCAATGATCTGGCTTCTAATTTGCTTTTTCATCTCCTCTAATGCCTGGATTTAACGTGTTGTAAACCAATTCTCCTCATCTTGTTGAAGTTGTTGCCACTCTTTTTCTGATGGTGGCTTTTGAACTAAGGTATACTTTTTATACCTTGTCCTTTCTTTTGCAATAACAAAAGAGTCTTTGAGTTATTCACTAGAAAACCATTGGATACTTGAACATTTATTACATAAGAACACTGAAAATTTTCAATTACTGGAGTTTTGGATCTGTGCAGACAGCTTCTATCTAATATATAATAATGATAAAGTATTAACATCAGTAATAACAGGAATCAGCAGCAGAAACAAAACTGTAGTAGTACATTGTTTTCTCCATTAATACTTTTCTGCCTAGTCTTATTCCTTCTGTGACTAGAGGTGTTCACTAAGGAAAAAAAAACGGTGAAATAGAGACTGCATGTATGACAATACATTGAAGTGATGCTATGAGAATAAGTCGACACAGTGTAGAGAAGAGTTTGTTTGTGTTGAATAAGCTTGCCTCTTTAGAAGGACTTACAGTCATGACCCAGGGTGTTAAGTCTGAAAGAAGATCTGTTTCTCTTTCCCCAAGATGGAGCTCTGACCATTGCAAGAGACTAGAGGAGTAGAAACAGAGGAAAGGATAGAAAGGAGGAGGAAAGAGACAAGAAACTCTGTTCTGTGAACTGATAGATTATTTGATGAGAAAGGTAAAGAAAGCTTTGTTCCACCTCTGGCCTCTGGGAGCTCATGATTGCCTATTAGCGGTTTTTGCATTTATGGTAATGGATTGAATTTACCCTAACTCCTACTGACTAAGAAGGAGTCACCACAACCATCGCAAAAACTAACATTTTCCTTGCCTAATTATTCTGACTAGAACTTCTAGTACTGTGTTAAATAGAAATGACAAGAATGGGCATCCTTGTCTTCTTGTTCCTGATCTCAGAGGAAAATATTTTAATTTTTCAAATAAGTATGGTATTAGCTGTGGGCTTATCATTTATTCTACTGAGGTACATTTCTTCTATAGCTAGTTTATTAAGCATATTTATCTTGAAAGTGTTGAATTTTGTCTAGCTTTATTGACATCCATTGAGCTGATTATGTGATTTTCATACTTTATTATGTTAATGTAGTGTATTGAAGCAGCATAGTTGTCTGGAGTAGTATCTGAGGTTTGTTGCCTCATGCCAGGGAAATCAAGGACACAGGCACACACAAGCAGCGACTTTAAGAACAGAGGTTTAATAGGCAAAAGAAAGAGAAAGGAGAGTATCTCTCTCCCTTGAGAGAGAGAGGGGTCCCTGAATGGGACTTCTGGCCTATGCCGAGTACACAGGGTTTTATAGACAGGCTTGAGGAGGCAGTGTCTGATTTATATAAGGCCCAAAGATTGATTGGAGCAGGTGTGATATTTACATAGCTGGTGAGGAAGCTGGCCGCCCCACCCTAATCTTATTATGCAAGTGGGGTCTCTACTTGGCCTACAGCCACGTTACTTGCTTCTTACTGTGCACATGGTTGACAAGGAAAGGGGAAGATGGAGCCGCCATTTTGAACATGCCTAGTCCCCAGGGAACCCCTTTCCCATTGGCACAGCTGCTGGCATTCACCTGTTCAAGATTCCAGTTTGCTTGTCTACGTCCGCAGCTCAATTTTACAGACGGCTCTTTGATAGAAAACAAAATGATTTGGGGGCTGCTTTTCATTAAAAGGGAAACCTTACCAAGGAACTTCCTTACCCTCACTATCTGCCTAAATAATTTATTCTTAACTTCCATATCAGCATTAGAGATTATTCCCAAAGTATTACAATTACTGATTTGCATATGGTAAACTATTTTTGTACACCAGGGATAAATTCCACTTGATCATTGTGTATGATCCTTTCGGTGTCCTGTTGAAATCAGTTTGCTATGATTTTGTTGAGAATTTTTGCATACAGAATGGAAACGAAGAAGTAAAATTATCTTAGTTTGCAGATGATGTGATCCTATAGGTTAAACAAAAAACAAAAAACCCGAAAGATTTTACAGAAAAATAGCTAGAACTAATAAATAAACTCAGTAAACTTGTAGGCTACAGCATCAACACATAGCGCATTTCCATATACCAACAATGAACCATCCAAAAAGGAAATTAAGAAAACAATCCCATTTACAATAGCATAAAAAAGAATAAAATACTTTGAAATATATTTAGCCAAGGAGGTAAAAGACTTATACACTGAAAATAAACAAATTAAAAAATTAAAAAATTAAAGGAGATATAAGACTTAACATTGTTAAAATGTCCACACTACCCAAAGCTATATACAGATTCAGTGCCATCCTTTTCAAAACCCCATGGCATTTTTTTACAGAAAAAGCAAAAACAATCCTAAAATTCATATGGTATCACAAAGACCCAAAATAGTCAAATGATTTTGACAAAGAATAACAAAGATAAAGTCATCATGCTTCCTGATTGCAAAATATATTACAAAACTACAGTTAAAACAAAGATAGACATAGACCAATGAAACAGAATAGAGAGCCTATAAATAAATCTATGCATATATATTCAACTGATCTTCGACAAGGGCATCAAAAATACACAATGGGCTGGGCGCAGTGGCTCACGCCTGTAATCCCAGCACTTTAGGAGGCCGAGGTGGGCGGATCATGAGGTCAGGAGATCAAGACCATCCTGACTAACATGGTGAAACCCTGTCTGTACTAAAAATACAAAAAGTTAGCTGGGTGTGGTGGCGGGCACCTGTAGAACCAGCTACTCAGGAGGCTGAGGCAGGAGAATGGCGTGAACCCAGGAGGCAGAGCTTACAGTGAGCCCAGATTGCGCCACTGCACTCCATCCTGGGAGACAGCGAGACTCCGTCTCAAAAAAAAAAGAAAAAAAAATACACAATGGAGAAAGGAGAGTGTCTTTAATAAATGGTACTGGGAAAACTAAGTATCTACATGCTTTACAAAAAATCAACTCAAAATGGTTTTAAAACTTAAATGTAAGACCTGAAACTATAAATGTGCTAGAAGAATACATAGACAAAACACTTTTTGATATTGGTCTCAGAAATGATGTTTTGATGATATGATGACATCCAAAGCACAAGCAACAAAAGCAAAAATAGACAAGTGGTACTACATATGACTAAAAAAAAAACTGCAAATCAACAGAATGAAAAGGCAGCTTACAGAATGGGAGACAATATTTGAAAACCATATACCTGATAAGGGGTTAATGTCCAAAATATATAAGGAACTCCTACAACTCAATAGCAAATAATAACAATAATAACTCAGTTAAAAAATTGGGAGAGGACTTGAACAAACATTTCTCTAAAGATGTCATACAAATAGCTAACAGGTATGAAAAGGTGCTCAATATCACTAATCATCAGTGAAATGCAAATCTAAACTACAAGGAGATATCACCCACACGTGTTAGGACAGCTATTGTTGACAAGGAAAACAAAAATAAAAGATAACAAGTGGTGGTAAAGATGTAGAAAAATTGGAACCCTTGTATAATATTAGTGGAAATGTAAAATGGAGTAGCCACTATGGCTAAACAGTATAGAAGTTTCTAAAATAATTAAACGCGAAACTACCATATGATCCAGCAATCCCATTTCTGGGTATATATCCAAAAGAATTAAAACTGGGATCTCAAAGAGATAACTGCACTCCTATGCTCATTGCAGCATCAATTATTCACAATAGCCAATGTATGGAAATAATGCAGATGAACACAGGCAGATGAATGGATAAAGAAAATGTGGTATACGCATATGATAGAATATTATTCTACCTTAAAAAAGAAGGAAATCCTGCCATTTGCTACAATATGGATGAACCTGGAGCACATTATGTTAAGTAAATAGACCAGTTACAGAAGGACAGACATTGCATGATTCCACTTATTTGAGTTATCTATACAGTTGTTGCTTAGGGGATTGGTTCGAGGACCCCAGAAGATATCAAAATCTGTGGATGCTCAACTCCTTTCTATGAAATACCATAGTGTTTACATATAACTTGCATATATCCTCTGTATACTTTAAATCATCTCTAGATTATTTATAATACCTAATACAATATAGTTGTTATAGTGTACTTTTAAATTTATATTATTTAGTATTGTATTGTTTTTGTGTTTTTTTCCAAATATATATGTGTATTTTTTCCAAATACTTTTGATTTATTGTTGGTTGAATCCATAGCTATGGAACTTGTGGATTGAATATAATAGTCAAACTCATAGAAGCAGAGAATATAAGAGTGTTTCCAGGGGATGGGGGGTGGGGGAAATGGAAAGTTGTTGTTTAATGGGTATTTAGCTTCAATTATGCTAAATGAATAAGGTCTAGAGATCTAATTATACAACTTAGTGCTTACAGTTAATACGGTATTACATATATTAAGATTTGTTAAGAGGGTAGATCTCATGTTAAATGTACTTAGCATAAAAAGTAAAATAAAATAAAATAAAACAAGAACAACAAAATAAAAACAACGGGACACTTTGGAAGGTGTTGAATTTGTCTTTTGCTTTGATTGTGCTGATGGTACCACAGGTGTTTGCATATTTCCAAAGTCATCAAACTATACACAATAAATAGGTTAAGTTATTTGTACATCCATTAAAACCCAGTGAGGCTGTTAAACATGGTTAGATGTGTGGCAGAATAGTAAGCTAAATTGTAATGTCAGCATTTCATCAAGTTGATGAGATTAGAAAAACAATTTTGGAAAAGGAAAATAAGAAATCCTTAAGATTTACTAAAGGCTTGGACATGCCACCACCTTGCTAAGGGCTTGCTAAACCAGCCCTTTCTCTGTGCTTTTACAACATCTGATTTCTTACAGGCTTCCTCGTCAATGAATTGGAAAATCCAGTGCCAGCTGTGAGTACAGAAATACCTTGGAGGCATTGCTGCCAGGGGAGTTCATGAGCAGGGACCAAAATAGGGCAGACTATTTTTTCCTAGGAGTCTGGCTACCCAGAGGGCTGCCTGCTCTGCATTGAAGCTGCTTTGTTCATTTCTCAGTGACAAGAGCCTGGTGGCTGTCAAGACAAGATCCTTGGAAGCCCAGATCTGAATTAGAAGGCAGCTTCCCCTTTCTAGGCTCTGACTGAATTGTTGCTCTCTGAGGACTGCTCTTGGGCAAGCTCTGAGAGGGGACCACTGGGCTGTGTGATTACCTGGTCTTTGTCACAAGTGCAAAATTTCACTCTGTGGCATACCAGAGTACCGATTAGCTCTAGGGCTAATGACACCTTGAAAACCTGGGTTGCAGATGTTTTCAGCTGGCTCTGGGGGAGCTTCCTCTTCCTGAAATAGCACTGCACATAGTCCTCTTCCCACCCTCCCATCCCCCGCCCTTTACCCATCACCACTAATCACCCCCTTGAAGTGTTATGACTGTACAGTTTCTATTTGGTGAGCTGCATCTGAAGGGAAATAAATCCTCAAAGTGAAGGCAACTTGTCAGTGCAGTATGAAAACAAAGTGTGGAGAAGGAACACTTCAGCAAAAGCCAAGCTCACTAACCTTTCAAAAGTAACCGTATTTAATTTGAGCTGAATCAGGAAGACCATTTGGATGTCTTGTGTATTTATAAGCATATGTGCAGGCTTCATTTTACCCCAAAGGCTGCTTGTAATTTTGTCCCCCTGCACATATGTCTTCTCAAGCTGTAAACTGAATTTTCAGTCCTCATTACTGTGTGTAGATTGAGCTCTGGTCACTGAGTTGGGGAAGTACTCAAATAGTAACTTAATCCACCTTAGGGCTATTTCTTGGATATCACTTCCTTCCTCAGTTTTTCTGCCTGTTCCTCAACCCTCACCTTCTCACCCAAAAGGAGACTGGTAGATAAATTTCAGAGATGGGATTTTTAATATAACATCTTAACCGGTCTTCCTGTCTCCAGTTGCTGTCTCTATTGCTGAAAAGCAATATATACTCTTCTCCACATAGTTGTCAAAGTGATCTTTCAAAAATATATGCCCACAAATCTGCTCTCCCACTTGAAACTTCTATGGCTCCATATTGCCTATAGAAACAAGTCCAAACTACTTCTACTGGAATTCGTGGTTGTCCTCTACTTCTACACACAGTCATGCTGTTTCATAGTTTCCATAAGTCTAATTGGAATGCTTCTTCCCCTTAATCTCATGGCTGGAGAAGTCCTATGTGCAAGATGTCATTGGATTTTCACAATAACTTGATTTTCTAGATAGCAGAGGAAGTATCATCCTTGTTTACAGATGAGGAAACTGAAGGTTCCAGACACCAAGCAACTGGCCCAAGTTTACACAGTAAGTGGCAGCACCAGGACTTGAACTTACATTTTTCTAACTACAAGTCTGGGTACATTTTTATGTGTCTATTATGAATTCAAAGCTGCTTATTTATAATTTGTAATGAAAATTCCATAACTAAAGAATAGGAACTTTTTCTGGTAGTATTCTCCTCAGAATATATTCCCTTATGGCTAAAAACTGGAGGGGACTATATCTGTCCTTCCCTCAAACTCCACTGCTATCCTAAGAAGTGCCATTCATGAGGAGGAGCTTGAGTAGACACTGTTGGTGTCTGGTCACTGTTTCCTAAGCTTTCTCACTGTTAACATCTTTGCCTCTCTGCCTAGAGCCTTCTTTGGCTATGGGAACATGCTTTAGTGCACACGCAGGGCAGGCTGGAAGTGTCAGAGAGTTTACAAGCCCAGGGCAGCTCTCATCAATGACTAACAGTTATTGGCAGATAAATATTCCAGACTCCTGTCCCTCCACTGGAAGAGGGTCAATTCTGAGGTCCGTTTGGCACTATCTCTTGGAGTTCTCCAAGGAAACGGGACCTTAATTGCCCACAACAGGAATCTACTTATTAGTGTTCCCTGCATTAACTTTCTTCTGTTCTCTGTCTCAGTTCCTTACTTCCCTGCCATACTTGCTCCCCTCCCAAATAAACTACTTGCACTAAAATTTGAATCTCTGGTCTTGCTTCCAGGGGCAACTAATTTAAGATGTTTCTTCTTAAAGTCTGAGCTTTGATCACAGGCCGATAGAGAATGTTAGAGTTCTCTTCAGTTATCAAATCAGCTTGAAATATGAAAGTAACTAATCCGCACAAACTGATTTCCCATAGACTGAGCACAGAAGAAGATGAGCATCTAATCGAGACAGGCCATTGGGTCAAAAACTACTGGAGCAGTTGTAAGTGACTGCTAGATGTATGCTAGTTCAAGTTTGATATTTATGTTTGTATTTGTCATCAAATACTGCAATTGCACATATTACTTTCCCACTGTTCTCAGAGGAAGAAGTATGCTTCTTTCTATTATGGCTAATTCTTCCTCCACCCATGCTATGATTTCATCCTGTTTCACCTTCTCAGGGACCCTGCTACATCACTTCTACCCTCTCTTTTGTTCTTGTAGTTACCTCTTTTCACCCTTTACCCATAGCTGAAATTTTTATTGTTCTTTTTCTATTTTCAGTAACGCTTTTTAAAAAGGATAGACTCCTCTTACTGCCTTCTACTTCCTCACCTCCCACTCAATTCTCTGCCTACTGCAATTTGGCTGCTACACTCCCCATTTGATGGAAATGCCATTTTTTTTGAGGGTCAGATTGGTTTGTGGCAAAATCCAATTGTAAATTTTCAGCCCTTATATTACTTAACATCGTCATGATAATTACGTAACCTCTTCAGATTCACTTGTGGCAAAATCCAATTGTAAATGTTCAGCCCCTGTATTACTTAACCTCTTTATGATCATTGACAGTACAGAGATGAAAAGCAATATTGCATGTAAGTGCTCAATAATGTCATCTATTATTACTAAGATTATTATTGCCCACTCACTAACTTCGTGAGACCTATTTGGAAGCTTTCTGGAAAGAACTTCTCTCTGTTTGCTTGCTTTTCTCCTCCCCTTCTGGTTTCTCTTACTTCATTCCATTCATTGGATCCCATGCTTTTGCTCACTCTTTAAATGTCTATGTTCCTACAGAGCTCTATTTCCTTCTTCTCTGACTCTACACATGCTCCCAGTGAGATTTTATTTACCTCCATAACTTCAGAAATTGATGTCTCCAGTCCAGAAATATTTGTTGAATTACATCTTTCATTTCTGATTATTTGATGAACATCCCTATCTGGAGGTTCTAAAAGGCTATTGGACTCAACATATGCAATGTGGAATTTATTTTCCTTTTTATGCCTCTCTACCCCTCTATACTTCTTCTCTAGTATTCTCTATTATAAATGGCACCACCACCTCCTTAGTAGCCCAAGCCAGAAACCTGCGTATAATCCTATATTTTCCTTCTCACATACCAACCACCCCTCCAACTGTGTCCAGTTGTCTACTATAGCCCATAGATTATAATATCTGAATATGTCTCCAATCTGTTTCCTCCTATGCAACCCACAGACATTACTGGAGTTTGTGGTCTCATTATATCTTGCTGGGAAGCTTGCCCCAGCATCCTACTCGCCCCCTGTCTCCAGTCTTGTCTACTTCCAGTTTATTGCCTGATGCCAAAGATGTATTCAAAAATATAATTCTATATATAACATGACCATGTTTGAAATATTTTTATTGATCTTAATCACCCACCTAAATAGAAAAACCCTAGTACCTATAAGAATCTTGATGATCAGACATGTTTGGCTTTGAAGCCCTATAAGTCACCCCACTCCAAATATATCACAGCCATACAGAACTGCTTAGTGGCATGTCCTGTTTTTGTTTCCATGGCTTCCTCCTTCATGCATTCCTCATCCCCACTCCCCCAAAGGAAGAATTAAGATTCCTGTACTGCGATAAACATCCAACCATTATCCCAACTCTATATTATAATTAGAATAACTTGTTTATATGTTTGTCTTTTTTAGTAGCCTGTGAAATCCTTAGAATTGAATTATTTCCTACTATTCCTCTTTAAAACTTCAGGGTTTATCAAAGTGCTTTAGTTCATTCCAGGCTATGAGTTCAGAAATTTCTATCCAATTCCTGTCTGTTATCTTTTAAAGACTGATTCACAGAAGTACTTCGGGGATTATGAAGAACATAATAAATATGCAAAGTCAAGAGTTTGGTTTCCAATATGAGAAAATTATGATCAGCTGGGAACTGGAGTCAGAGGCTAAGAGTCCAAGTCCTCAATTGTGCCATGTTCTCTTTCTGTGAGTTTGAGCAAGTTACTTTAAACCCTCTGTGCTTAACTTGGCTCATCTTTAAAGCTATGTTTGTAATTCCTGCTTTACCATCCTATTGTACAGATTAAATGAGATAATATATGGCAAAACCCAACTTTGTAAATTGGGAAATGCTAAACAAATGCCAGATTTTATGATCACCACACAGAAGTAGCTTATTAGATTTTGAAAACACAACTGCTCTATCATTTGGAAGGATTTCAATGGCAAGAAACAAAAACCAGAAAAACAGCGGCTTAAACAAACAGAGGCATTTTTTTTTCATTGATTAGAAATATGGAGGCAAGTTGTTGGTTCAGCTGGCTCATTGTGCTACCAGAGCCTCAGGATCTGCTTCTAATTTTACTCCATTATCTTTTGCTTCTTGGCTTTTGTCTTTATACTTGTTGCCTCAAAGGTGGCTGCAACAGTTACAGACATTACATCTGCATCCAAAGTAGAAAGAAAGGAGACAAGGGAAGAAATGCCAGTTTACTTGTTCTTTTTATGAGGAAAGCACATGTGTTTCCAGAAGTCCCCATCAGACTTCTGCTCCTCTCTCATTGCCTGAAACTCACATGGCCATTGTGAGCTGTATGGGAGACTGGACAAGCATTTAGCCTTCTCAGCCTATAGATGAATGTAGGCAAGGAAAAAGGGGCTGGCTGGAGGATGGCTGTTGGCTTTGCCAGCTAACAGTGTTTGCCACACATATCTTCCTGAAATATCTCAGTATTCAATCAATTGATGAACAATAACGTGTAGCATTGTGTTCTCAAATCTGCTTTCAGTGGGCCTGGGTTAATCATTAAGACTGACTGAGAGTCAGCATGTCTTTCAGGTGTCTGGTCTTCCCATCAGATATCAATATATTTTTAAATAAAGATCATGGAATTCTGTATTTAATGGAAGAAAAATTCACCCAAGCTTTATGCTTGGACCTCAGAAAAATGCACCCATTAGAAATTGGAGAGTAAATTAAGAGAAGAGACTTCCTTGAGAATTGGCTTTCCAGCACAATTTTCAGTACCATACAGTGTAGAAAGGCAAACAAGAAAGGATTGAAGATAAGTGAAGATTTACAAACAGGAAAGAGGTGCTGGAAGAAAGCAAAAAACGAAATGAACAAACAAAATTAAAATAATTTCATTCCACTTTCTACTCAAGTCCTAACATAGCATTTAATTTATAATGAGCAACACAATTTCCCTCCCTAGTTCCACCTGCTAGCTGGAATAACTGTAGGGAAACCCAGGAATTCTTTAGGATTGCTAGCGAGTTCACTGGGGTTATTTTCATTTTCTAGTTCTGGTATGATTACAAGTAGCTTTTTTCTTTTCATTAGTTATGTCACATAGAAATAGAGGGCACCTCAAACAATACGTTGATTGAAAGCACACAAAGCCATGACTCTGTCTAAGGATCAGTTTGGTCAAGGAGTGTACCTTGTGCTGTGTCTGTTCTGCTGGATTACATGGCACTCTAGAGTAGAACAGCTCTGCAGCCCCAGCAGATGGCCACTTTCTGTTTTTAGAAGAGCCGACTTGGGATGCCTTATGCTTTTAATCTTGTCGAAAGGCGTTCTAAAAACTCAGAGCCTATCAGTTGCTCTTCATCTTTTCCATTCAAGTGAGAGCAAAAATGCATTAAAATTAATTTATTATTTAAAACCATAGGAATGGAATGTATAATGTCCTTCACAGAAATGTAGAAATTAATTCTAGCAATAAACCTGAGACCGGACTGCAAAATCACGATGAACTATTCTAACCATCTGCATTTAACATTATGTGAAAAATTACCTAGTCAAAGCAGTCTATTATGTGCTTCCTTCTAGGTCTTCCCATCCCTTCCCTTTCTTTCTTTCCTTTTTTTTTTTTTCCTTTCTCTCTTTCACATAGTCCTTAGCTTAGGTCACAAAGGCAGTCAGATAGGTGATTTTGTTACAGCTGTGTACCTGAAGAATTCCACAGACTTTTATTTTAAGGTCTGAAAACACTTTTATTTGCAGTACTAACATTGCAAGTGTCAACTCTTTTGTGAAAGACGTGATTACATCTAGTCTCTTTTTTTTTTTCACATACATCATCTAATGATATTTTCACGGTTAAAACTAAGACACTGGTTCCTTAAATTGAATTATGTTGAAAATGCATTTTTAGTTGAAGACAAGAATTTGATTTATTTGCTATCTGTATCTATACATTTTCATTGGTCAACAAGGCTTCAAATAGCTTTGAGTTGTCGGCTTCAAATAGCTTTGACTTGTCAACTTCAAATATCATAATTGCCATGCTCATAAGTTGCACACAAGTGAAGGAAGTTGACTAACTTGTTGAGATATGCAGACAGCTGGATAATTTTTTTAAAATAAATTTAAAATTATCTTTTTTTTATGATTCCTGTGCAAAAGGTAGTGTTTAAAATATATAAAGAGAATGACTTCTAATGGCTTGGAGAGACCCTTAAGTTTGGAGAGCTAGAAGAGACTCTCAGAGTTTAATTTTTCAAGTTTAATCCTTCCCCCACTGCTAGTCTTTACTCCCCCACGTTTTTTTTTAAGTAAGAACATTTTTCTAGATAAGTGAAACACTTCCCAAGGTCACATGACTCACTGGCATGAGATCTCACATCTCATTTCTGATCAGTGTTTATTCTGCTAAAACTGCTTTTCAATATGAAAAGCATTTTTAAAGGATTGAACGTACATTGAAATCAGACTCAGGTTGAAGGAAAGAGCTTATGTTTAACTGGTTATATTAAAAACTTCACACAGAAAACTTACATTAAAATGAATTTAAATATTTCTCAGGGAAATGTAGTGCAAGATACACACGCTTGGGAGTCAGATGTATCTGGGTTTATATCTCAGCCCTGTGTTATAACCTTGAGAAAGTTATCTACCTCTTCTGAGGATAAGGATACCTATTTTGCACTGTTTTGAAAATCAGTACTGTATTTGAAATACCTAGTGTAGTACCTGGAATATAGTAGGTACTCAAAAAATCATGGCTTTTATCAGGTAACATAAAACCCAACTTTTATATAAGTGATGGTGAGGCTTACATAATCTCAGAAATACTGGGAAAAAAATGTGTACTGTGCTGGTGTCAGTGTAAAGAAAATAGGCTGATAAAAATGAGTCTAGGTAGGTAAATACTAGATGCTCACAATGTTAGTTCCTGCTTCCCTTGACATGAGTCAGCTCAGATGTTGAAGGCATTTCAACTAAAGGTATATATACCTTGCCTAGGTTCTTAGTCAGACCTGAGCCAGGTAGGGGGCAGAGTATCAGAACCAGCCACTCCAGCTGATGGGGCCTGGAACTATTCTTTGTATAGTGCAGTACACTAGCCAACTTGCTTGGGAACTCCACCTGTATGGTTTTGGCACTTGGGTTAGTTTGTTCCCATGCTGCTAATACAGACATACCCAAGACCGGGTAAATTATAAAGGAAAGAGGTTTAATGGAATCACAGTTCCACATGGCTGGGGAAGCCCCATAATCATGGCAGAAGTCAAAGGAAGAGCAAAGGGATGTCTTACATGGCAACAGGCAAAACAGTGTGTGCAGGGGAACGCCTCTTTATAAAACCATCAGATCTCATGAGATTTACTCACTATCACGAGAATAGCATGGGAAAGACCTGGCCCTCATTATTCAATTACCTCCCACTGGGCACATCCCATGACATATGGGGATTATTATAATTCAAGGTGAGATTTGGGTGGGGACACAACAAAACCATATCACCACTTTAAAAAACAAAAAAAAAAACCCAAAAGAAAACAAAACAAAACAAAAATCATTGGTTTGTGGAGCTTTGGTTCTGAACTGCTACGTTGGTGTCTTGATTCAGATACTGATTCCTCTAGTGAAGCCCAGGACACTTTGCGGAGACACTGACATCTCACCAAGTCCTTAACACCCATCTGTTTTAGAGATAGACACTGTTAACTTATAGCCTTTGATGCTGACTGCGCTCCTGTTCCATGTGGATGTTTCATTTGTAACCAAAATGCTTCCACTGCCTGGACTTGGTATTTCATGCAGCAGGAGAGCACAGGATTAGAATAAGCTCAACCTCACCACATCCTTCTGAATATCGTGATTGTACTGTGGGTTACTGCCATCAAGTGCTTATCTTCTATTTAGTTAATTCATCCACCTAGATTTTATTCCAACCCAGTTTGTTTTCTGCCTCTCACTGATGAGCTTCCATAGTTGCTTGTATCAAGTTGTCTTGAGCTAAGAATTTTCTGGAAGATCTGCAGGTAAAAGAAAAGATTAATGTAGATATCATGGTTGAAGCTAATCCGTGCAGGGCATTAATATTGTCATATAACCTGCATTTCTTTTGAGCTACAACTCTTTGAAACTCTGTGTAAAGCCACAGCTAAGTTCTCAGAGACTTATTGTGGAGTTTCAGTGCTGCAACTCTCTCCTTCCTAGGAGATTTGATGGAGCATGGAGTCATTTAAATAATGCAGAGTGATTGCTGGAAATCTGCCCTTCTATCTGATGTTGACCCATGTTTCTTGTACAAAGTTGAGGAACTCTTAACTTTCTTCCCTGTTACTCATTCCACTATACAAAGAGCTTTGCAGATAGGCTTGCAAATGTCTTAAGTGGCAGTAGATAAACTAATTAGAAGCTCCTTTAAGGAAACTTAACATAATAAAAAATAAAGGCTGGGAGTGGTGGCTCACGCCTGTAATCCCAGCACTTTGGGAGGCCGAGGCAGGCAGATCACCTGAGGTCAGGAGTTCGAGATCAGGCTGGGCAACATGGTGAAACCCCATCTCTACTAAAAACACAAAACTTAGCTGGGAGTGGTGGCATGCACCTGTAGTCCCAGCTACTAGGGAGGCTGAGGTGGGAGGATAGCTTGAACCAGGGAAGCAGAGGTTGCAGTGAACAGAGATCGTGTCACTACACTCCAGCCTGGGCAACAGAGCAAGACCCTGTCTCAAAAAAAAAATCAGTTATAATTTTGGTGTTTATTTATGCAAATGATAACAAAACCCTAAAGAGGTCTTGGGTGCAATGTTTGGTCTGAGGGGCTCTTGTGTGAGAATGAGTGGGACAGAAGGGCTTAGGTTGCTGCGTGCCAGTGCCCTATTTAATAAGTTCTCTTTTAGAGGCAACAGCAATTGCTCTTGCCTCTGTGGAAGGTAAAAGCAGAAACTCTGATGGAGGTCCCTGAATGACAATCATGGACTGTAAATATTAACTTCCACGGATCTATAGTTGCAATTTTTCCTCAATAAGGGCTCCTGACTTTGACTTATTTCAGATTATTCTCTATTATTCTGAAATCAGAAAATAAACTTGGTAGTTCAACATGTTTTTACAATTAGGTATATACAAAGATTATATTATAGACCCAACATGGATAAAATGCATGCTTTTTATTGTTTTTCTAGGAGTAGGGATGGATTTCTGCCCCAAAACTCTTACTATTGCCCTGAGTTCCCATTATGACTAATGACATGGATTGACAGGAGCCAGAAGTATCATCTGCAATCATGAACCAGAAGAAATTATATGGGTTAAAGAACCAGAAGTGCATGAATGGGACATAGATTACTGCAGAGCTACTTGTATTTGTTAAGATTCTTTTGGTCACATGCAGCAAAAATAACCCTGAGAAGCATAGGCACACTAAAGAATATTTTATCGTAGACACAATGTGGTATCTTACAGAAATGAGGGAAGAAATGAGTAACAGCCTTACGAGGGAAAGGAATAAGGACAGCATAGACACCTCCTCGGGAGGAGTTTTGGGCCTTTTGGGGGGCGAGTAACAACACATCAGCTTTAATTGTTCCCAGTTTCCAAATGTTATTATTCCAAATTTCAAAATCCCATGGGGTCTTTCAGGGTCCGGCATCTATCCTTGGATTAAACTGTCCTGGTCAGTGGGATAGGGTCACACAGAAAGGGCAAGGCTTCCAGAGCATAATCCTGTCACCTATGAGTCCATCTCAGAGAAGGAGTATTTGTTTTGAGCTAGGCAGCCACTACCAAATTGTCTGCTATATACCTCATATTCCAATATGAATTCTCACAATTAAAAAATTCCCAAGTACAGGCTGCATGAAAAATAAAAATGAACTACACACACACACACACACACATACACCTTGAGTATGAAAGAGGAAATAAAGCAATTTGATGCTTATAGCAAAGATGCTGAATTCTTTCTTTTTTTTTTCTGACAAGAAAGTTTATTTTTCAGCTCATAAAATATTGGTTACGTGTTGGATTGGGTCTCTCTAAAATTTATATGCTAAAGTCTTAACCTCCTGTACCTCAGGATGCGACCTTATTACCTTATTTGGAGAGAGGTTCTGTACAGAGGTAATCAATTATTTTAAAATAAGCAATTTGGATTGGCCCTGACACAATATGACTGGTGTCCTTATTAGAAGGGGAAATTTGGAGATAGACATACATAGCATACAGAGGTATGCTATGGGAACATGAAGGCAGAGATCTAGTGATGCATTTATAAGCCAGGAGCAGTCAAGAATGTCAGCAAACCACTAGATAGTAAATGAGAGGCATGTAACAGAGTCTTTTTCACAGTCCTTAGAAGGAACCAACCTTCTAGACACCTTGATCTCAGATTTCTAGCAACTAGAAACGTAAGGCTACAAATTGTTTTTTAAAACACCCACTTTGTGATACTTTGTTACATCAGCCTTAGAAAACTAGTACAATGTTATGATCAAAATGCAAAAGGGTATTGGTTATACATTTTAAAATGACTTAATGAGAATTTAAGGTTTCAGAGAAAAAGATACTCTCATAAAAATATTTTTATATTAAATTGTTGGGTTACTTTTTCACTGACACTAACTTTCACCTTCATTCCTGTAGTATGACATGTGACTAATTAAATTCTTGAATGTATCACAGACCAAAGAAAATTGGTTAAGTAAGCTGTGAAGTAAATGGGCTAACAGGCACATATAGAGATGTGGCCTAATATTCTTATGTTCTTAGGGAAATCTTCTGATGTTAAGAAATCCTTTCTCAATTTTGTAATAATTAGGACTTAAGCTAAGCAGTCAGTGGAAATTATAAAGGAATAGATTTCGTTGCATTTTTAGGTCAACAGTGGACTTTTTTCTTGGCGATTACTAACATTAGCTCAGCCATCTGTCCTTTTTACCAGTGAACCCATACATTTCAAAGATTCCAGCTGAGAAAAGCTGGACTATTTCTTTTCTCTTGCAAAATATAATGATTCCCAGTAATTTATAAATGTTTGCAATAGCAAAAAATTTGCAGATACTACAATGGGTTGTGTTGAGGCCACTAAACCTCAAATTCACTGGCAAATACCATAGTTCAAAAAAAACGTAGTTCTGCTACTTAAAAAAAAATAACTCCCACACATATTTGGTGAGAAGGATAATGATGAACTAAATCTGAAATCTTTGTAACTCAGTACCAGTGAGTTCCTGAGGCTATTCAGCATGTTATTGTACAAAGATCAGTAATTATCTGTATTTATCTCTTTTATATATTTAATGTTTATCTCCTCAGTAGATTATAAACTCCATGAGGACCAGAACTACATTTCTCTTGGTCAACATTATGTCCCATAAATCTAGCATAGTACAGGAATTTTAATTCATATTTGTTGAATAAAAGGATGATTAAGTATAAAAAATCGGTGATTAACACAAGGTCTGGGCAAAGCATTACCAGTTTGATACAGAATTTAGACAACTTAGTACTTCCAGAGATCTGTTTCTTTCTTTAATGATATTTAACCTACATATTTTTTTGTGTTTCCCAACCTGGATATGTCATATCTTTTCTTTTAAATCTTTAGTAGCTCTTCAAGTCCTGTAATACAAAGTTCAAAATCGATAGCAGAACAATTCTCTTTACAATCTAAACTTACTCAACATGCCCAGCCTTATTTCTTTCCATTTCCCCAGTCTTTACTTTCTCTTACCTTTTTCTCCCAATATGTTCTTTATGATCTAGCCACAGAGCTATTCTCAAGCCCATATGTTCCATGTACTTTCAGAGCTACTTGGTGGTGTTCTTGCCTAGAATAGCTGTCTCTTTCACCACTCTCTGTTGAAATCCTATTAATCTTGCAAGACCTACCTCACTGACTTAGTGAAAACTTCCATAAATTCACCTTTTTTGGTGTGCAAAATCAACCACTTCCTCTTCAGTTCCCTCTCAAAAAAAAAAAAAAAATCCATAGCAAATAAATTGTTTTGCCCTGATTTTCTGTATATTTCTACTGTTTGATTGAGAATCACTTCAGGAAATGCATTTATCCCTCCATCCAAAGAACATAGCTCAGTGTGTAGAACATAGTAGGTAAATAATGTCAAACAACCCTTAATTATTTTTTTCTCTCAGAATTCTTAGTTTTAAATTCACTCTTTCAAAAAAAATATGTTGATATCTGGTTCCACTCTTACATATGTACTTAACCCATCCACCAGAAGTGGCTTGCTCATTTGGCCGGAGCAGACCTAATGTTTTACAGAAGAGTGCATGACTCAGACTATTGAATCTTCAAATCCACTTTTCAGCTAGTTTTAAAATAAAGATATGTACCCCAAGTGGCTCAAAACAGCCTGGTATAGATGGCACATCTCAATGCTGTGGGACTATTCAAATTTTACATTTATTTCTTTCTATTTTTATAAAATAATCAAGTGAGTGAAATAATACAGCTTCTTGTTCCTATTATACCCTTCGTCTAATTGACTTGGATTCTCCAGAGTCAATTAAAACTGAATATGTTATCCCACCCAGTCATGGGAAATGAATGCAGTTATCTATTTTCTTTGTAGTTTTATATAATCTTCTGTGGGAAGTGCCTAAAGCATGTATAACTACAAACAGAGTCAGTTTTGAAAAGAATTTGGCTGAATTTGGGAGGTGGGACTCCTCTGGATCTGTTGGGCGACTGCCTTGCTAATGGCACTGGGAAGCTCCCAACTTGTTCCCAACAGGCTAGTTGGGAATGAACTCAGCAAACCCTTTTGGAATCATGGAGCCTCCACCCCTGGATCTGGTAGGTTCCCAGAGGGGTGTGCAATCAATGAAGAGCATACAGATGGGGAACTGAGTTTATCTAGCACCTCGTAGCCAAATTTTTATATAGATTGAATGGTTTGGAGTTATTGATCAGGCACAATACCTTCTGTATCTTTAATGGACTCTTAATTGGGAAAATCCTATTTTAAGAACATCCTAACATAAGCAAAGTTGTTATAGGAGAGTGAGAAAAAATTCAACAGTATGGCAAATTATTAGAGCAACAGAACTATTTATTCCTTTGGTGAAACAGGTCCTTCCTCACTGAGCATCCAGAGCAACACAACATAATTTCTGGTTCTGCCAAATAGTATGTTTATAATTTTTAGGGACAATTTTATATTTTCATGTCAAATATTAGCAAATGCTTAAATTACAATAAGAATATTAGGCATTCATATATTGCAGTGCAGTTTACCAAAAGGTTTTCCTCCACATTATATTTTTAGATTCTCATTGGATCCCATGATTTGGATGGCATTTAGTCTGACATAAAAGGTTTTGAAGAATTACATAATTTATTTAAGGTCATGTAACTAGTAAGTGGTATTTCTGGTTGTCAAACCTAGGTCATCTGAGTTCCAAGCTTGTATCTTTTTATTAAATGGTGTGATATAGGGTAAGTAATATGCTGCAAGGGCGCACATCCATCTCTGGCTGGGACTTCAGAGAAACTAAAAAAGGCCTATTATAAGATTTTATTTTCTAGTGGCCTTCAAGTGTCATGTACATTTTAACCAGGTAAAAGCATTATGTTATCTTTAGAAAATTCCCAGGATAAGCATCTAAAACAATATTATCAATTCAAGAGATGCTCATTGAGTATGGCCTATGTTCTAGGCACCATATTAGGCATTAGCACTATTAGCATGCTTCTTCCCTTGAGTAATTAGTACTAAAGTCAAGACACAGAGTATGCATGAAAACAAAGAAAAGTTCTGAAAAATCAACTGTCATACCAGGCTCCAAAGGAAAGGTAAGTCAACTAACATTGCACTCAAAGTAAAGATCCGAGCCCTTACGATGGCCTCCAGGTCTACATATCCCATCCCTCTAACCTCTCTGATCTCATCTCCAACCAGTCTCTTCCTCCATCATTCACTCCTAGAGCACCGTCCTCTTTATTGTTCCCTGAATTTCCCATTGGCAGTGGCTATTTCTTCTGCCCGTAACTCTCTTTTTTCAGATATCAGTTGGCTAACTTTCTAACCCTCTCACTCATCCTCCTCTTTAATACTCCGGCCTACACCTCTCCCATCACCCCCTCCTGCACTCTTGATTCTCCTGTTTATACTTTTTTCCACTTTTTAAAAACATGGCACAAATCACTTATCGCGTAGTGTAAACTTTGTTAATTTGTCCGTTGTTTGCTATCTGACTCAACTTTGTTATGTTCATCAGTATATTCCAAGCATTCAGAGAAAGACAGCATCACTGTGCTGAGCAAATAAGATTCACAGAGTGCTTGCATTGTGTCACGGCATTCTTACATGTATTATTTCCATTAACCTTATGTACATCTGGACTATAGCTTTTTACTCTTCATAATTCATAGGTGAAAAAAATGACACCCAAAGAGCTTACATATCCTGACATGACTCCTAAAATTGGTCTGTTGCAGATTCTTTCCAGCACACCATGGTACTTCAAGCTGGCAAGGCAAAGTGTTTGGACCATTGATGCACAAATGTAATAACTAGGTTAAAAAAATAAAGGATACAGATCAGGATAAAGAATACTCAGGTATAGACATTGCCAGTTCTTAGAGGCAGATTGGCAGGGATTGGAGGAATAGTTTCAAACATTTGAATCTAGGGGACATAAATGAGGTACTAGAAAAAAGATCAGAAATATCCAAGAACAGAGTCATGTTATGAAACTACGATGAAGACCATTCCATGTAGGAATCAGGTGGAGCAGGGCTGAAGTAGGTCTCACAGGAAGCCAGAGTAAGGTGGAAACACAGAAGTGGGTCTCAAACTGAAAGGCGAGCTCCTTAAGGCCTTCAGTAGATGAATCTTTGTGATAGTGTCCCCTCCTCACCTCAACCTGGCATGTATGCCAGGCCTTTTTTTTTTTTTTTTGTCTCGTCTCACTCTTGTTGCTCAGGCTGGAGTGGTGCAGTGGTGCAATCTTGGCTCACTGCAACCTTCACCTCCCGTGTTCAAGCGACTCTCATGCCTCAGCCTCCCAAGTAGCTGGGATTATAGGCATGTGCCACCACATCCAGCTACACACACACACACACACAGATATACATGTACTTGTAGTAGTGATGGGGTTTCACCATGTTGGCCAGGCTGGTCTTGAACTTCTGGCCTCAAGTGACCAGCCCACCTCAACCTCTCAAAGTGCTGGGATTGCAGGCACGAGCCAATTCCCATGACCATTTTCTTAAAATTAGTATTCATTCTGTATATTGTCTTCTTTCTAAAGCATACTTCTCTGTGTCTCTGTCTGATAATTTAATCAATCTCCCTTGCCAATTTTAATTCTTTAAAAAATTTCTCAGGAGATCGAGATCATCCTAGCTAACACGGTGAAACCCTGTCTCTACTAAAAACACGAAAACTTAGCTGGGCATGGTGGTGAGTGCCTGTAGTCCCAGCTACTTAGGAGGCTGAGGCAGGAGAATGGTGTGAACCCGGGAGACGGAGCTTGCAGTGAGCCGACGTCGCGCCACTGCACTCCAGCCTGGGTGACGGAGCGAGACTCCGTCTCAAAAAAAAAAAAAAAAAAATGTCTACCAGTGTGTCCTGGCAGAAACAGACATTTGGAAGGAAGTGGTGTGGTAAAGAGATCATGCAGACTCAGGCTCATCTATTCTAAACCCTAGCCTTGTCACTTGCTATCTAACCTGGGACAGGTTGCTTCTGTACCTTCGTCTCAGTTTCCTAACTTGAGAAATGGGTTTGATAATACTAAATTGTAGGCTGTTATGAAGATTGAATATATATAACCAATTTGCTTCAAGGGCCCTTGTGGTGGCTGGCAAATAATAAGTGCTGAACAAATGCTGGCTATTTTTTACTTTTTTTGTCACTTAAAAGCACATTGCTGGGATTTAGCCTTCCTGTTCTATTCCAGAAATGAACTTCAGGGTAATCCAGGAAACTTAGCCACCTTGCTGGGGGCTTAAAGAGTAACCATAATTGGGAGCAGTGGGAGGGAGTGGGGGAAAAAACTCTTAAAGAAAAACTCTGCCCTTTACTTTTACCATTTACATAATCAAGATGTTTGGAATTTTAATGTTTGGAATTTAAATGAGAAAGACATTTAAAATTTGGCTACAGGTGTTCAAACTGCAATTAAAAAGATTTAGAATTCTGACCAAAGAGAAAAGAGGTACCATTAAAATGGAGACCCTTCATAACTTCAAATGAATCAGGTATACTCAGATTTCTACGGAGCCAAAGTAAGATGCACTTTTTCTAGTTTTATCCCCTTTATCCTAAACTATACACATTCGATGAGCCCCCAAATGGTATCTGAACAGATGGATATTTGCATAATTAAAAAAATACCGTACTAAATGTCACAGTTGACCTAGTGTTCCCGCTGGGGTCCTGTGGTCCTTAGGATAAAATGATCAAAATTAGCAGAAGAATCCTTTCCTGATTCAGGTGAAAAGTACAGGTCAGAATCAGAGGAGGAAAAAGTATAAACTGATTCCAGTTTAAGTTTTAGTTCAGGTGCTCAGAGGTAGATTTTTTAAAAGAAATTAATGTACTACACCATTCATCCATTTAACATTTACTGAGCTACCGAGCACCTGTTATGTACCAGGCACTGTGCTAGACCTTGGGGAGTCAGTAGTGAATAAGACAGGCATGCCCTTGCCCTTAAAGGACTTGCAGTCTTGCTGGGGAAAGACAACTTTTTAAAAAAATCTCAGAAGTGTTGCTCATGTTCTGAGAAATGTGTGTGTAAAATAAATTTGTGACTCTATATATATGGTTTTCAATTTTCCCTGAAGATAATTGTCAGGAACAGGATTCATAGTATGAGCTTAGTTTCAAAAACTCAAGAGGTATTCCATGTGTGGATGAAGACAAGAAGGGCATTTTGAGCAGAGGGAGATGTTTGAGCAGGATGCATTCCAGTGATATGCAGTTTACTGGATGTGAATAGAGCATAGGATTCATGTTGAGGTCCGGGAAGGAGCTGAGAGGAAAGTGATAGGGCTGTAGGAGTCGGAAGGGCGAGGTCTTGGAGGGCTTTGTGTGCCCTGCTAAAGACCAAGACCTTATCCTGGAGGCTTAGGGGCTTATGGAAGATATAAATAGCCATGTGATGCATCAGATTTCACATTCAGAGAGATGACTGGCAGATCGTGATGGTTTGGAAAGGCCTAAACCTAGTGGCAGGGAACTTCAACAGATATTCTTGGAAGAGTTGTAGAGGAGAAAAAAATGTCCCTCTACCCTTCTGAGTCTTTACCTGGGACCCCCTGTAATAAAAGATGGATTGAGGACCGGGCGTGGTGGCTCACACCTGTAATCCCAGCACTTTGGGAGGCCGAGGCGGGCAAATCGCCTGAGGTCAGGAGTTCGAGACCAGCCTGGCCAACATGAGGAAACCCTGTCTCTACTAAAAATATAAAAATTAGCTGGGCATGTTGGCATGTGCCTGTAGTTCCAACTATTCGGGAGGCTGAGGCAGGAGAATCGCTTGAACCCGGGAGGTGGAGGTGGCAGTGAACCGAAATTGTGCCACTGCACTCTTGCCTGGGTGAATAAGTGAGACTCTGTTTCAAAAAAAAAAAAAGACAAATTGAGAAAAGAAAAAACAAACAGGAGTTCATTAACATTTATATCTCCTATATACAAGGGAGATACCCAGGGAATGAGTAAATCTCAAAGAGGTAGCTTATAACTTCAGCTTATATAGCTTCTTCCACAAACAAGAGCAAATTTTTAGAGAAGTGACAAGACAAAGAAAAAGGTCTCAGAGTTCCTAGGGACAGCAAACTGTGGGAAAGCAAATAAATGGTAGATAAAGGCTAGTCAGTACAGCTTGCTATGCTGGTGCTGAAAAGGTCCTAAAAGTTTGTCCTTCACAGTAGAGAGGAGAGGGGCTGTTTTTGGGCAAATAAAGGGAGGGCAGAGAGCTTTTCTTGTGTCCCCTTCTCCTCAGTTACTTTCAGCTTAAAATAATCTTTATGCCAAAGTGGCATATTTGGGGGTGGCATATTCTGCCACCCTTCAGAATCCAGATATTCAGATAACTCGGTATCAAGTATTCAGGTATTCAGATATCTAGGTATTCAGGTATTCTGAGCTAAATAATTCAGGTATTCTGAGCTCTTCTTTTGGAATTGTTTTTCAAAATCCTACTAGTTTTTTTTTTTTTTAGATATCATCTGGCATGTGGACCACTCCCCAGCTGTCTCTACTTTCTTCTGAACAAACTACATGGAAGGTGCGTACGAAGCAGAAGATATATTTTGTCCGTGTTGCCAGAACAGAACAGGTACACAGAAACCCACTTCCAGATCCTCCAGCCCTCAGAACAAGGAATCTGAGGAAGTATGGAGAGAAGAAAGACAGTGCGATTAGGTTTCCATTAGTTGGGGTCTAGAGAAACAGCTGAGACTAGAGGTAATGTCCTATTGGTGAATCAAATGAGAAATAAGGAGCTAGAGAAGAAAGAAAGGAAAGAAAGTGCTGAGGAATCCAGACGCGTGACCCTTACAAACCTTGGCATATGAGTGAGAGTGAGACAGGAGCTGAGAGAAGAGTGGGGTTTAAAATCCTCACTTTTATTTTAGCAAAGCTAAAATGGTCTGGTGAGAGACACCAGAAAAAAAAAAAGTCCAATTGTTCTGCTGAGAAAAACAGGAACACTCAAGTAGAACAAATTTATGACCCCCACCCCCTGCCCCCTTTCTCTTTTTGGAAAAGAGATTGCAGTGAGGGCACTTACATTAGTTCTGCTGGGTGTCTGTGAAATTAAGAAAAAAATAAAAATAAAGAAGAATGAGGAAATGAGTGAAAGCAACTATATTAGAAACAATGAGAAGTCTCTGGCTCTGTGCTTATGACATTGTCACCCTGCAGAGCATGAGGAGGTCTGATGATGAGTAAAACGTCCTGGAAATAGACCTGTTCAGTTAAGTAGAGAGCCACAGAGGCGTCTCCAAAGATGAAAGGATTTCATTTAAAACACCTAAGGCCTGATTCCCTGTGGCTTACACAGTATGTGACTTGAGTTTCCAATTTCTTGCCCCCCATGACTCCCTCTGCACAAGTTCACATATTTTATTGAAAAGATATTATGACATGCACACTGGGTAGTGTCTAGAACAAAAGATATACTGTACAATGTGCTTGAGAGGAGAAAGCCCTAGCAGATCTTATAGATAACATGTAGCCATGGTAAATTTACTGTACTAAAAATAAACAAAATGCCGAAGTAGATTTAACAACTCACATTTTAAAAGGCAGTGTATTTCAAGTGTTTGTGTGGGGTGGATCAGTTATGATCTAGGATATTTTAAAGAGTTTTATGCTGAAGTCTTGTGATCTTACCAGTGATTTGAAGAGAATGTGAGATACTTGGTATTTAAAAGCCAATAGCACTGGGTTTTGAGTCTTTTTTATTTCCATTAACCATTAAAGGTTTTGATCCTTAATTATCTCTGTTGCATTTGAAGTTGTATCTTCTCTTATAAACCTGAAAACATTAGAAGTAAAAAGACCCTTGGAGATTATCTGAGTGGTCTCTGTAAACAAGGCAACAGAGGCCTAGAGAGACATATTTAATTCCAGGGTTTAATATCTGTCCTGGTAAGGAGAATGTATACTGAATCCAGAGTCTGTATTATCATAGGGTTGGGATTCTGGAGATGAAGAGCTGATATATTTTTCCTAGTGCCTCTTCTTAATTTGGTGACATGATAGCCCATGCAGCCCTCTAAAGCAGCAGGTTAGAAGAAAATGCTGGATTATAAAATTTTGCCTGATTATCAGAATAAGAAAGGTAGCCATAAACAGCAAAACAACTGTGTAGGTTAATCGGCCTGCTCAAAACCTTGGGACAGTGTTTTCCAAGTTCAAAAAGAATGTAATCTTGCTTTCTTACACACATCCATGAAAAGTATATAAGCAGCTGATATTTTATCTCATACAGACAAAGAGGCCAGAATGGTGATGCTTAAGGGATAAGACTATGTCTGTTATGATTATAGAAATTAAACAATGCAACCAAAATTCTAAACAAACAAAAAAATTAGAACGACAAGGGATGAAAATGAAATCTTTCAAGATCTCTCATGCTGTAGTTTTCACAATAAAATATGGAGGAGGATAAATTATGCAGTATTTTTGCTTTCTCCTCACTCTCTTAACATGTAGTATTACTGCTGAAATGTACCTAATTTCAGCACATGATTTTATAAAGGTAGTGAAACCATTTACATTCTAAGTTAAATTGTTCCTGTTATTGACATGCAACTTAATGAAATTCCATCTCCAGTCATTGATGAAACTCATTACCACCCTGATTGCCTGCTTCACTCACACTCTCAATATCATCTTCTTGCTTGCCATGTACTGATTTGGTTCTTTGCTAAAATTTTGTGAATTCTGGCTCATTTATGCAGTCTGATGTTAGTAATCAGTTACATGCCTTTTACATGGATAAGGTAAGATAAAGGAGAGGCATCTTTTAAAAAAACGTACATGTTTGATTGTGTGTTGTCTGTGTCATTCACTTATTTAACAAATATTTACTGAGCCTACGGTGTGCCAGAATTACTCTCCCATTTGTTCAGACTTATTATCCTCCCCTGTGCTGTCACTGGATGATACTCCAAAAGCACAAATATGTTTGTTACCAGAAAGGGGTCCCAATCTAGACCCCAAGAGAGGGTTATTGGATCTCATACAAGAAAGAACTTGAAGCAAACCCGTAAAGTGAATGCAAGTTTATTAAGAAAGTAAAGGAATAAGAGAATGGCTACTCCATAGGCAGAACAGTGGCATGGGCTGCTCCACTGAGTATACGTATAGTTATTTCTTGATTATATGCTAAACAAGGGGTGGATTATTCATGAGTTGTTCTGGAAAAGGGTGGGCAATTCCCGGAACTGAGGCTTCCTCCCCTTTTTAGACCATATAAGGTAACTTCCTGACGTTGCCATGGTATTTGTAAACTGTCGTGGCACTGGTGAGAGTGTCTTTTAGCATGCTCATGCATTATAATTAGTGTATAATGAGCAGTGAGGATGACCAGAGGTCACTTTCAGCACCATCTTGCTTTTTGTGGGTTTTGATCGGTTTATTTACTATGTCCTCTTTTATCAGCAAAGTCTTTGTGACTTGTATCTTGTATTGACCTCCTCTCTCATCCTGTGACTAAGAATGACAAACCTGCTGGAAATGCAGCCCAGCAGTTCTCAGCCTTATTTTACCAAGCTCCTATTTAAGATGGAGTTGCTTTGGTTCAAATGCCTCTGACATGTTCTTACCATTTTCTTGCTTAAAATGCCTCCATGTCTCTTCATTGCCTATAGGAAAAACAAAACAAAGCAGAAAACTCTAGAGTCCTTAGCATAGCTTACTAGGATTTGATCCCTATCTAAGTCTTCAATGTCCCTTTCTACCAATTCGACTTTGTATTTCCTGTTCTTTTATTACACCAACAGATTGGCTACTCCCACTGATTTTTCTGTCCTTGTCCATCTGGGGAATCTCATCTCATACTTGAGACCAAAATCAAAGATCTTACCTTCTATGCAGACTTTTCTCATCCACCCCATCAAAGCTGACTTTTCCTCTCATCTGAGCACAAAAAAGCTATCTTTTCACTGCTGTCTCCTCAACACCTAGCCTGTAGCATTGCCTGAAATAGATGCTTGAAAATTGTTTCCAAATGAGTATTAATTGCCTCTTACCTCTTATCACAGCTAAGATCCATGACCACATGGGCGCAAATGCTTAGTTGACTGACTGATGGTAGAAGATTTACTGTCTTCTGCTAGGGGTTTCTCCAACTGCAGCTTAAGCTGTCCAAGAGTCTTCAGTTCAGCCTTGCAAGCACATGTGCAGTTGGTGATTGCAAGAAATTTGTATTCCTAATTTATATGTCACTGGGCCTTACACAGGCATCATAGCATGAGAAGCAGAGGAAGGCCATTTATTTTGGCATTCACAAAACTCCTTGCCTTTCTCTTCCTGGAGGACTCAGAGAGAGACTCCTCTGCTCTCTGACCTTTCATTATGTGCTGCTTGTAAGCAAAGGACAGCATTATTATCACTGGCACAGTCTCCCACACCTTTTGTTCCTGGTACCTGGTAGAGAGGCCCTGGGATCCCTCCTCCTGGCTGAGATACATTTACAAAGTAAAACTGGTATTTTATCATACCTGGAAATAAGAAACTATAATCACTAATGAGATTTATAAAATTATGGCCCAAGCCGACTTCGACTTTCATAATAAAACATACCTCGCCTTAGCCTGCCCTCATCTATTGTCATAGTGAAAAACCTCTGGAGGCTGCAAGATGTCCTCTTTGAATTATGGATTGATTAAAAGGAGCACAACGCATTATTTGAAGGTTGTGTGAAGGCTAAATAATCCCATCTGTGTGAGACAGGATACAATATTTTATACTGTCTGTGGAGAGTCCTCCAATTATGTTTTATGGTCTGCATTCAAAAAGATTCCAGCTTCTTATCGTATTTAACTCTGCAGGCGAGTGTTCAGCAGAATATCCACTCCCTCTGGGGTAGAGGAGATGGGGGAAACTGGGATCTGGAGTTTTGATTTAGCTTCAGACCTAGATTGTTTTATGGCAATGGGAGATCCATTTGAATTTTTCCACTGTACCAAACAAGAAGGAGACAGATGGCCCCAGACCCTGATCTCATCCTGGGGTTATGAAGGGAAATCCTCTCCTTATCATGGCATAAAATACCTAATTCAGGCTCTGGTGCACAAACTTGCACAAAGGTCTGGTAGTGAGCTTTGTGGTTGATTATATCCTTCTGTTTTCAGGACCCCACGAAGTCTGGTGTCGGGTGAGGCTTTTACCTCTCAGAATTGCCTGCAATTGCCCTTCTCTCTGCCACCTGATGATTCCTTTGGCCATTGTTTCCAGAGATTTCAACTCATTTATGTCCTATATTCATTAGGCTAGGATTTGGTTACTTCCTAATAGAAAGTTCACACTCATAACCTATGATCAAACACTTGAATTAAATAAGGCCTGATTTTCACAAATTTATTTTATGTCCTTGTTCAAGAAAACAAAGAAAAGATGAGGAGGGCATAGAACTGTCCTATTAGTTATCCCCAGCAAAGCACTCTTCCTTTAAGGAGCCTCAACTTTATCTATGGGAAGATAAAAAGAATGTTTCTTGATAATATGAGTTCCAAGAAGCAGAATAAACATCAGACTTTCCAAAATGCTCTAGTCAGCCTTCTGGAACAAGTGATGTTCTCTGTTTCAAATGTAACTTGTTGAATAAATAATTAAATGTGAGTTACTACCTTCTTAGATATCCTGTTCTCTGCCATAAATTAGTGGACCCAAAGTTGGGGACCTCAGCCAAGGTAGGCAAATCTGTGGGCTTCTTTTGAATTTGGGAGCATAGAGCAAATCCCAGCCATTCTTGGGAGGTGAAGTCGAGCGATGAGAAGTTAAGAATTTGTCCATGTTCAAGTTCTCCAACTTGTGGAGAAATCTGTAAAATACAGAAACCGGCCTACAATGAAAGTGAGCGAGTGAGTGACAGAGAGATAGAGAGAGGTGATTCAGCTCCCCGCCCCCCTTTTTTTTTGAGACGGAGTCTCCGTCTGTTGCCCAGGCTGTAGTGCAGTGGCGAGATCTTGGCTCACTGTAACCTCTGCCTCCCAGGTTCAAGCGATTGTCCTTCCCTTTTTCTTGACTGCCTTCTTATCCTTGACCTTTCTATGTGTGTATGAACCAAAAAATCTCCTTTTGCCTAAACTTACCGGAGTCTAGTTCTGTCATTTGCAAGTCCAAGCTGTCATAAACAGCAACAAAATGGAATCTTTTGCAATTCTTAGCAAAGATTCTTCCAATTGCTCATTTATAAAGCACTTCTGTAGTTTTTTATTAATCTTCCATTTCTTTGTCTGAAGTTAATAGCTTTCTTTATCTGAAGGAGGATGTCCCAAATGATTTATTTCATATCTAGAAGTAGCCACTTTTTTTTTAGTGCTTGATCTAAACCTGCTAAACACATTTTCCTAACTGTTTCCATGTAGGCAGTCATATTCAGTGGTCACTAAGACAGACTCTTATTAAAATTACCTAGGATAATTGCATCTTATTATAATTATCTAGGATAATTACCTTTTATCATTGCTACAGGTATATGTTGAGTCCTGGGCTAAGCTTCTGAAATATAGACCCCGGAATATAGTTACTCAAGCATAATGGTGTTTTATTATTATTATTATTTTTCTCTCTCTTTTATAACAATCCAGAGGTTTGAGGGTTGTTAGAAGGGGAACAAGTGGGTAGCTTCACTCCGTGAGAAGCCCAAATTCCTTCTCTCTTGTTTCTCTACCATTCCTTAGAGTGCTGGTTGAGTTGGTTCACCAGCAAATATGATTTCCAGGTTATGGGGAAAGGGCAGGGGATTTTTACTTAAGAGGAGTGTGAAAGCAGCCCACATTATTTCTACTCCATTGATGAGAATTAGTATATGGGATGCTGTGTAAGGGTGGCTGGGAAGTGTAATATTCAGCTGTGGAAGGAACTTATTACTTAAAGGAAGAAGGAGAGAATGGGTATTGTGGGACAGTTATCAGTTTCTGCCATGGGTTTGTAGACTGATATTGCAGAGAAATAAGTGTGCTTTATCCTTGGCTAATAGGACACTCACATTTCCCATGTGCCAAATAAATAGTTTTAGTTCGCTATACCCTCAAGCTACTGCCCCCTTTTCATTTCATTTATGACCAAAGTTCTAAAAAACAGTAATTTACTCTTAGTACACAAACTTCCCTATCACACATGTACTTATTTTGTAACTCATTGCAATCTGACTTGTTTTCATAGGTCTGTTATGAAAAAGCTTGCTCATGGGTCCTAACTAAGTCCCCTCTTGTCAACTCAATCACTTCACCATGTTGCGTGCATTAGTTGCTATCGAACATTTGTTTCCCTCTGGAAATGTTCTCATTAATTTCTGTGACTCAGCACTATCCTATTTCTTTTTCTAATTCTTTAACCCTGACTCTTCTTTCTTTTTCTTTGCACATCTTGTCCCTCTTATATTATAAATGTGGCATCCCCTGAAGGTATAAATTCTTCAATTCTTCTCTACCCAGCCCTTGATAGTTTCACCAGTGGCTTTAGCTAATACCTAAATTGATCTCAATTCTACCCATACTCCCTTTGCCTTATATGTACAGTTCACCTTATCACCCCAAAGTAATGCTTCAAGAAGGATATTGATACAAACCTAAGCACAGTTCCCTGTTAGCTTCCAATGACTAAGTTGTGTTGTGTGACTTCTCTGTTGTATCAGAGCTCTTTTGATTCCAAGGAACAAAAGCTGCCTGTCTACTTTAAATAAAAGACGATGATTCAGTGGCATTTGGGGGAAGTATTCAAAAGTTGGCTGACATCAGCAACAGACTGAAGAGAGGGGTCAGAGCTCCTAGAAGAATCAAACACGATCATTTCTCTTGCTGCTACTATGCTTTTTCCTGCTTTTGTCTCATTTTTCTTCTGGGAGATTGAAAAATTGTGGTAGGACCTAGATACTAACAGCCTCCAAAGTTACTTTGTCTCGATTTCAGCCATCTACAGTGAGGCTTACTTTCGCCCTCCTCTGTTTCTAGAATTCATGGAGACATTTCAAGTGGAGGTGGGAGAAAGTAAGTGCTCAGAAGAAAGAAGAGGAATGGCTTCCATAGAAGACATTTTAGGGAAGCTACCTTAAAAAGTATCTATCCCATGAAGTTAGCCATCTCATAAATGCAAGTACTCTCTCTATGAAAGCTATAACTGTGAAAAGAACATCAGACTTGGTGTTAAGAAATCTGTATGTGGCTTCCAGGCTTGCCATTGTTTTAGCTGCATGATTTGTCAAGTTTATGAGTGCCAATATTTTCATCACAGTGATCCTTATGTCCAGTCATTATTGTGATAACTGAATGACATTACACATATGAAACTGTCTAGTTTAGTACCTGGTGTATATTAGACATTCTGTAAATGTTAGCTGGATCTAGTTGGCCAAGAAGTCCCTAAGGGAAAAAAAAGAGGTTGGTCTCATGAATTTGGGTAACCCACTTCCCTCCACGCTAGAAAATAACACAAAAGATCCTTTTCCTGATAATCTCCATTTATAAAAGACACAGTATCAATGTGTTCTATCTGTTCTTCAGTGGGTTAGTTGGCTATGGATATTCTATGCAGTGCTTAATCAACCTTGCCAGTTCATTAGGATCTGTGGAGCAGCGTCACAACCTTCCAAAGGAAGATGGATGGTGGCTGGCTTGCTCACACAATAGGAAGCTGCACATCAGCTGAAAAGTGTACAAAGCAAAGTTTCCCGGCTTTGTCTGGGCAGGAGGAATATTTTGGTTCAATTCAAAGCAGACTTGAAGCCTCATTGCAGTATTAGGCTGGAGATAATTCTGCGGGGGACTCTGTAAGACTGGGGGGATGCAAGAAAGATGATATCCTCAAATCTGGTGGTATTGATTATGTCTGTCTGAGAATGAATAGAATCACAACCTACTAGTTGGGAGTTTTGTTTTTTGTTTCTGAATCTTTGCATTGACAAAGGAATGGTTATTTGGACTCTTCAATTCTTAATTTCTCCTAAATACTGCCTCTAAGCCCTATTGAAGGCTTGGTATGAATGGGAATGAAACAGATCTGACAATATGCAAGGTGGGGAGAATCAAAAAAAGACAAGCTGCACGCTTCCACAAAGCTGGTGGGAGTTTCTAGTACTCTCAGAAAGACATAAAATTCTTACAGATTCCCGGTTTGTTATGCTGAGGGGATTGCGGGCCAGGACCTGGTTAATCACTAGACTCATTAAGTGTTTCCATTTCACAGTATTTGTCAGATAAAGCAGGCTGAGACTGTCTAGCACATGGAGGTACAGGAAAATCTGGTATATTTTTCATGAGTATCTTTTTAGACCTACAGAAGAGCAAAGTCATGTACTTGAATGACACACACAGAGTCACGTATATATACACACAGACATATGCATGTGTGCATATATATACACAATATTTTTACACAAAATTAATAAAAGCATATACTTTGCTATGTAAAAAAGAAGGTATATCAGGCTCGACCAAAGAAGTATCACTAGTAAGATATATAAACTACTATACATACACATGTATCCACCAAACATACATATAAACATATGTATATCTGCCTAGGAATATTCATATAAACATACGTATATCTGCCTAGGAAAATCCAAACTCCATATGACAGGCCATTAAGAAGCACAGGCTGGAATTCTCAGGGAGAAGCTAAAGCTGCAGTCCAGAGGCAGACTTTCTTCTTTCTTTGGTTAGTCTCAGCTCTGCTTTTAAGGGCTTGCAACTGATTGAATCAAGTACACCTAGGTTATCTAGGATACTTTCCTTTACTTAAAGTGAACTGATTGTGGACTTTTTATCACATCTACAAAATACCTTCATGAGATTAGCATTTGATTAAATAACCAAGGACTATAGTCTAGCTAAGTTGACACATCAAACCATCACAGAAATTTAATTAGTAAATAAACTGAAAAAGAAATATCTGTTCCACTTAATCCTATCATAACTTCATTAATATTGACATGCAATGTTCAAATTACACAGTATTTTGTTTAACAAAACAAATTATCCATATCCTAGTTGGGAAACATTTAGCCATTATGTTTATGAATATATTTAAATAATTAAAAATGATACAACTCTATCTTATGGACCAAATATTTGTGTCTTTTCAAAATCCATATTTTGAAATTCTAACCTCTAATGTGATAGTATTTAAAAGCTGGGCCTTTTGGGAGGTAATTAGGTCATGAAGGTGGAACTGTCATAAGTGGAATTAATGCTCTTATAAAAGGGATTCCAGAGCGCTCACTCTATCTTTTCTGCCATGTGAGGGTACAATAAGAAGATGGTAGTATACAACCTGGGAAAGGGCCCTCACCAGCACCCGACCATGCTGGCACCCTGATCTCAGACTTCCAGACTCCATCACTGTGAGAAATAAATTTATGTTGCTTACAAGCCACACAGTTTATGGAACTTTGTTTTAATAGCCTGAAATGACTAAGACACTATGTTATATATTTCAGACAATTTTTTTACCCTTATTCTGTTTGAATTAGCTGTGTGTATAATCCTGTATATTGTTTGGCAAGTGACTTTTTTATGAAGAAAGCAAAAATTAATAGATTTTTTGGAGGTATTATATATTATCTAATACTCACCCAAATCCTGTGAAATGAGACTTATTGTATCTATTTTGTAGTTGAAGAAATTGAAGATCGGAGAGGTTAAATTGTCTGTGATCAGGGAATAAACAAGTGGGTGTTTTCCAGATTGAAATGGGGCCCATTTCACAGTATTTGTCAGATAAAGCAGGCTGAGACCCTCTAGCACATAGAGGTACAGGAAAATCTGGTATATTTTTCATGAGGATCTTTTTAGACTTACCGAACAGCAAAGTCATGTAGTTGAATGACACACACAGAGTCACATATATATACACAAGGCTTGTGTTTACCCCAATGGGCTGTCTTTGCCCGTGACCATCACCCACTGATGAACACAGGCTCTACATAACCAGGAATTGTAGCAAATGACCACATCTAACATTGATTGTTCCTCTTTGCTTTTTAATTATCCATCTAATCTAATTTTAGAATTAGACTGAGTTAATAAAACAGAATCAGCAGATGCTAAAGGAAAGTTCATCTCCCATTCCCCCAAGTCAGTTAACTGTTCTCAGGGAGGGATGGGGAGAAGGGAAGTGATTGGAAGCTAACCACAGATCAAATGCAGGGAAGGAGAGGATGGACAGTGATAATTTAGGAGCAGTTGCATGTAAGAAGACTTAGGTATTCACCCTGGGGGGCTGTTACCAAATATGCTTGTCAAATGTACTGGTATCCTAAAGGAATAGTGACTTTAAGAAGCAGAGGCCTGTGATTGTCCTATTTCTGAATTTGTTCCTGATTATTTAAGTGACATTGGGCAAATCATTTTACCTCTCATTGTTTTCATGTCTTCTCTTAAAAAATACTGTGAATTTTATGAAACTTGCTCTGAACTGTCTCCAAGGGAAGGTGTGTGGATAAAATAAACTGCGAGTTGTGAAAACGCTGCAGAAAATGTCATTTAAAGTGCTATGCAAATACAGTGATGCAGAGTGTGAATGTAGATGGAGGGCACTGCCTTCATTTCTTCTGGGTTGAATCATTTTTGGTCAAAACACCTGACTGTACTTCTTCAGTGACCCTACAGTCTGTCCATGACTTGAGTCTTGGAGCTTTCTAGTATCCTTGAGGTTAGCACAGCATCTCTTTTCGCTTGAAGCTTCTGGCTAGGGTAAATTCATCAGCAACTCCCTTGAAACTAGAGCTTGGTGCTCACTGTATAAAATATTTTTTTATCAAACCATCTAGGATAGAACATATGCACCATGGGGATACAACATATAGTGTTTTTCTTTCCTGAAGAAGAACTGTAGTTTTCAAAAGAAATGCCTTCAGATTCCCTCTCTTCACTTCCTCCAGCCTGGTGCTCTCTGTTGCACTATTAGAATCAGCTAATCAGATAAAACATTTGATGAGCTGTACCTCCTTTCTTCCACTTGTTTATTATTCTTATAATCCTCCCAACAAGGTCAGCTTAACCTTGATCTATTTGAACCAAAGATTTTGTGTTTATATTTACTGACTCCCAATTACCTATTGAAACAAAAACTTTGGACATGTGGCTTGATTCCTACTATTTCCCAGTTGCAGAAAATCCTACATTGTTGCACTTTGATTCTGAAGTATATTCATGGATTTTTCTCTATTCAGTACTTTGTACTGATATTCAGTGTAGGATAATGCAACAAGAAGTGTTTATTCCCAAACTACACACCAGTGGTACTGTAGGGTGGATTCTTGCAACCTGAATTTTAAATGTCCCAGATTGTTGACAAGCACTAGATTACAGATTTTTCAAATTTATAATGGCTTATTGAGATCCTAGGTGAAACATATCCTAAACTGCTGACTAATGAAAGACTCACTAACTTGAAAAACAGAAAAATAGAAAAACGCATGAAAAGTAAAATATGTACTTGCCTGATTGAGAAGCCATGAGTCTGTGCACAGAAGGACCTACCATCAAACCAGGATTTTCACGAGAAATAATTTTCAGATATGCTTCAGCACTTGGCTGAAACTGTAGTTTTATGGATTCTTTTTGCATCTGTCTTGAAACTGTGGTTGAAGTCACTGTGTGTTGTCATTCAAAATCTCCTACAAAATATTCCAAAGAAACATATAATAGACCAAGGTTAGAATAGTTTTAGCAAGGAATTTAGCAGGAAATGGCAGTCACCCCCTATGACCTGTCATTTCATTAGTTACATATACACAATGCTAAGGTATTGAATATGAGCTATTAATTCACTTTTATCCAATTCTCTTTCCAACTTTTTGGAAAAAATTCCCTTGCTCTGCTGCACTCTGTACCATTCATTAACTGTGACCACAAAAATCCTGAGTGGAGCAAAGAGTTCATGACAATGAGGCAGCCATAAAAATACATGCCTGGGCAATGAATGACTGTACATACAAGGTATCCTCAGAGTATGTAATAATAGTAAGGGCCAGAATGCCTCTTAAGACAACAGGCTGGCAGAAACTCGACCATAGCTTAAACAATGATATTACATCAAAAGAGAAATATGTGTCAAATAAGAAGGTAGAGGTTGTGATCAACTGCAAAAATACTATTGTTGAAGCTTCTATGCATCCATGACTTTTGCAGTATAACTTTACAACTCTTCTTCAAGGTAGGAGTCCTTGAATATAAACTAAACTTTTCATCCCCTTTGGCTGATAAAATGCAATAGAATTCATGGTGTTGTTAAAAGATAAATTGAGATACATTAAAATTTTAAGGAGTATATTTGAGCATGTAACATATTGTGAATTAGGCAGACCAAAGACAGTTTTGGGGCTCTGCCAAAGGGCATAAGGGGAAGCTTTTATAGGGTCAACTCAGAAGCAAGGCAAAGAAAATATTTGCATGGTTAAAGTGGAGCAGTAGCTTTATTTGGATCATTCCAGGGCAAAGTCCCTAGTTAGAGACTGGTTGGCAGTTTCTTATTGGTTAAGCTTAAGTTTTGTTTTTCTATTTACACTGAGTTGGGTTTTGGCTGACTTACATAGGGAACGCTGTGTCTTGAGTCTTAGGAGAGTTTGTTACGCAGCAATAGATAGTGAGACAGAGGTCATAATCTTAAAAAAACGACTTAAGAGAGATTAATATTATTGATATGAATATAACCTTGTCCAAAAATGAAATCTGGAATATAAAAACAGTCTAGTTACTTGGGCTTTCCCAGAGTTTAAGTGAGGCACCCCCCGAATTCTGACTCCTCGCCAGACTGGCAATGTGAGCATTTCATGTTCCAAGAAGTTAAGATCCTATTGTTAATATACATTTGTATTTTGGATTTCTATCTTTCAACCTAATGTGAATTTGTCTGATCATCTCAGACAGGCTGTGATGCGAATGTGAAGTTTCCCTTCACATTGAAACTTGCCTAAGAGGACATCCCTGTCTAGCATCAACATTCTCCTTGGTACCAAGCACAGGGTTCTACTAATCAATACAGACTCATCAAATGTTAGAGATATTCTGCAATGGAAATGCTTTACTTTTTGAAGTAATGGTGTGCCCATATGTCAATAGCAATGGGTATTACACCAGAAATATTTGTCCTGTGGATATTAGCTCAATACATAGAAGAATATTTAGCCTTTTAGTTCAGTATAGTGAGAAAATACAGGGCTCAATTCACTTTAACACAAATATAAATTTTGAAATAGGGAAGAGAGTTTAAACTGTGTCTTTGTAGAGTATTAAAAATGCCATCTTCTATTGATGGATCATTTCCAGTTTTGGCAGTTATTAGAGTACAGATTTTGAAGAAATGGTAATAAACATTACTAGTTGGTAATAAATAGCACATGCTAAGTTCTTTGGTTTCTATGTATGAAATCAAGATTGATGAAAGTCAAAGAAAACTATAGTCTCATGTGGCTTTGGATAGATTTGTCCATAAAGTAAAAAAGAGAATAGTAGTTTTCAGTATCACTGTGGTTATGCCTAGAAATCTTCACTACATGAAATGATGAGGTTTACATGAGCAGCTGGGGAGGAATTCCCAAATGAGTGACATTCACGTTGGTTACTGAAGTATGAATAGGAGTCTGACAGGTCCAGAAAAGAGGGAGGAGTCTCAGGAAGAGGTATCAGCATATGCCAAGAACAGAAACGTACAAGATAATGCTTAATTGAACCAAAAGCTACAGTATTGTGAACACAGACTACTTTGTGCATGTATTTATATAAAGAAAAAATACCAGTAGGGACAAACACAGCAGGGAAGATCAATTAGAAATTTTGTGAATCAAGATTTTTTTAAAAAGAAAAATTAGATTACTTTAATGAAGCAAATAGACATATTAACTTTATCAGTCAGGGGCTCCAACTTCTGTGTACGGCTTTGGACAGAGCCCCCAAGCGCCCTGGATATAGTAAATAACTAGGAGTATGAACCAAAGCACTCATTGCCAGGTATTACTTTTCACTCTCTTTAAGGAATCAGATATATTATTAGATCAGAGGGTGCTGACACTTTATTATTAGTATTTAATGGTGTGACTTACGGGAATTTAATTCCCTCACTTTGAGTGACCATATATTATTATTCTACTTGTGATTGGGCATTCACAATCTGACCTTATTAGCTGCAAACAGATGCCAGACTCAGCTCAGTTGTGCTTCCCTGGGGAATGGCAAACAGCCCATTACAGGCCCTGCCTTACAATGGTTGAACACATGGAATCAGGCAATAGGTCTCCAGTCAGGGAAAGCCAGAAAATAGAAAGCAAACTGTTTTTCTTACTTCTCATTAAACCTCTTACTTCACACTGTCGTAAGCCTGAGTCAGACTCAGCTCTTGGTCAGGGGCCTATAATTGGCTTATTGTAATTGGCTCCCTGTTTTGCCTGCCCTAGCTGTAGACTGAAAATGACCTGAAATGCTGGCAGAGTCTTCTGGGTTTTGACATTTGCTGTGTGGGATCTCCATATATTATTGCCCATCAGTCAAGCAGGAAAAAAAGGTATGAAAGTATAGTAAAATCAGTTGAAATTCCATAACTGGTCATAGTCAGTTTCCTGTTTCCTAGGGGGAAGACTGGGTAGGGTAGGTCCAGGTAGTTTGAGTCATTTGGGGGCTACATTTGGGAGAAGGAGGGTACAAGTGTCATTTGACAAAAAGGGACAAAACCTTTAGGCATGTCAAAACGTAAACTTTAGCATTGAGTTGGAGAGGCAAGTCTAAAACTGTGTCAAAAGCCAATGGTGCTTGAAGAAAAAAACAAAGTGGGATGCAGAGATAGGAAAGAGAACAGAGTAATTGATGGGCTAGATGAGGTAGAAGTTGTCTCAATATATAAACTGGTGACAAAGGCAGGATCCTGACATGCAATTCTCATAAACTTCCCACATTTTTGCACACCTCAATTAATTTAAATAACAGGATAGATAGAACGTTACAAATAATAAATTAAACATTTGAATAACCCTATTATCTACTTTTTTTTTTTGACAGGGTATCATTCTATCACCAAGAGTGGAGGGCAGTGCCGTGATCTCGGCTCACTGCAGCCTCAACCTCCTGGGCTCAAGCAATCCTTCCAGCTCAGCCTCCCAAGTACCTGGGACTATAGGCGCTCTCCATTACACCTGGCTAATTTTTTGGTATTTTTTTGTAGAGATGGGGTCTCATCACGTTGCCCAGGCTGGTTCTGACCTCCTGGGCTCAAGTGATCCACCCACTTCAGCCTCCCAAAGTGCTGGGATTACAGGCGTGAGCCATCATTCTGGGCCTAAGTAACCCTATTATCTAAATATGCCTCTTAGGAAATTGCATCATAGTCTTCAAGTGGAAGAGGCACGTTATTTAGAGTATATTGACTAAGAGTGCATTTTCTGGCCTCAGGAAAAAAAAAAGGTTTAAATCCTGGTGTTATCAATAATTAGCCATGGGACCTTGTTCGAGTGCTTAGTAATTCTGAGCCTTATTTTTTTCCCATCTGTTAAGTGGGGAATAAAAATAGTATCTCCCCTATAAGTTTGTTGTATTCATTGAGATAAATTATATAAAATATTCAGCAAAGTGTCTAGCATGTTGTGAATGCTGCATATTTATTAAATGCTATTATGATTTGGTGGGTGATGATGATGTTGATAAAGAAAAATTAGTATTTTCTGGAAACAAATTAGACTGAGAGAACTTGTACAGCTAAGTTAAAGCATCCAGCTATAGTTTAAAATCCTGAGATATGAATTTATCTGGTGCTAGACCTTTAATTTCTTGTACGGCAGATTTGGTTCTCATAGCATAATTATTCTTACAAATGAGCCAGTGCTCTAGGTCTTTTTCTGTGGGTTTGAAGTCAATCAGCAAAGGCCTAAGTGGTTTGTAGTCAGAGTGTTAGTCAGAGTGTTTTCCATGGTCTCTCATTAGCAGATTGTGTAACCCCAAGGCCGAGTGGAGACTGGCTCTGCTGGGCGATTGCGCCGATGCTGTGCATTTTCAGGCTCTTGTCTGTACATACAGCAGGTTGGATACACATTTCCTCTTCTTGTGCTTTAGTAGATACGTGGCCAAGTTTCAAAGACAGTTTTCTGTTCAAACATTGTCACTATTTCTTCTTAGAGAAAGAAGTTGATGTGAGGCAGATGGAGGGCAAGTAGGGAGAGACAGTGGTTCCTGAATAATTCCTTGACAGCTTTGAGCATAAATGTAGGTATTTAGGAAGATGAGTATCAACTTGCAACTCTCACTTTTTGCAGACGCATTGTTTCTAAACATTCCTAATGTTGATTATAGCTCCAGGGCTAGCTCAATGCAGCTACGTTAAAAAATGAGCATTTGAACTGTTATAACATTTGCAATGTAAATTTTTTTTCTAGTTCATTTTGGTCTCAGGCTGCCTGCTAATAAGACAGGTGTATTTACTCATTTGTGTGCAAACATTTCTTTGAGGTAAACCAGGTCCTGGTGCATTCATCAAACTTCCAAATATGGCAAAGAGATCTTTGTCTCCTTATGAGCCTCGTTCCTTGAATAATGGTCCTCTGCAACAAATTGGGTCTACATCGTCTTTAGTCTTTAGCTTTCTCTCTTATTCTCCTGATACACAAACCCTCTCTTTGAACCGGACTCAGTTTCCTTTGCCTGCAGCAGGTGGATTTACTGAGACTTGAGCTACAGGTTCAGGGCTGACCCATTCCTGAATGAGTCCTGACCGGGATAAAGAGTGTCTGGAGCCTTATCTCTGTTTACAGGTGAGTAGAGTCCAGGTGTTGTCTTGCGTCCCCAGGTTCAGAGTCTGACCATCTGCAGAGTTAGTTGGGCTCCCACATTTCATTCAGCTGTAGCCTAACCACTACCATGTTTATTTTGTCCAGACCCAAAAAGATTTTTCTTGCCTCACATGGTTAATTAGCATAATATTGTTTGAACATCCAAGTGAATTGCCAACATTTAAAACTTGGAGTCCTCAGAAAAAAAAATATGCAGATTTACAGCTGAGATCTAGCAAGGCCCTTGCCTTCATTCTTGGCAATGAAGAATATATGAGCTTATCACCCCCGAGCAGCCCTTATAATTCATATTTAGCCCACATACTGGTTCTGGACCCCTGCTCAAAACCTCAGCCTGTTTAACTGGAGCACTGGCTACTTGCTGAGCTCTTTTAGATCCTCTCCTCCCGGGCCAGGAGAGGTTTCTATCCCCTGGACCCCCAACCGCTGTCGTAGTCTGTCTCACTCTAGAAAGATAGACTGCATTGAATAATGAGAAACTGTAACCACCTGGGTCAGCAGATAGCTGTCTAAGCCCCCTTTAATCCTACTTTAAACACTGCTTAAGACTGTCTTGGATATTGATATTGTCCAAATACGTAAAACTGTCTCTGCACTCTCTCATTAGATTTTTGGACAATGCCTTCAAGACTCTATCCTACAGATTGATCAATTTCCTACCCCAGTTAAGCCCATTCCTACTTTCCTTCCCTTGTTGACTAGCTCACTACTAAAATCCCAGCATGGGTTGATGACCTTGCATCAGGTGAAATGATTTTAGCTTTAACCACAAACACTCAAGTAGCTTAAACAATAATCAGATTTTCTTCTCATATGAGAAGATAAACATAGATATGATAGCCTCCAGGCTTAATACTTCAGTGATCCAGCTCCACTTTCCTGAAAATCTCTTGGCTCTGATATCTGCTTGTTGGTTTCATCCTCAGGTTGGCTGAAAGATGACTGTAGCATTCCAGACAGTAAATCCATATATCCAGATCATCTGGATGAAAAAGTAGAATGCCGGCTCTCCCCATGTGTCTCTTTCACCGGCTAATAACTTTTTCACAGGTTCTTCCCCGTGGGATGTCCTTTCACATTTTCTTGGCCAGGATTGGGTTTTCTAACCCTTCCTGCACCAATCACTGGCAGGACAGGGGAATGAATAACCTTGATTGGCTTAGAACAGGGAGCGGCACACTTTTTCTGTAAAGAGCATGAGAGTAAATGTTTTCAGGGTTGTGGCCCATAAGGCCTCTGTTGTAATCGCTTAATTTTGTTGTTGTAATGCAAAAGTAGCCATAGACAATATGCTCATGTATGAGTGTGTCTGTGTCCAGTAAAATTTTATTTATAAAAACACACATTCAGTTTGACCCTCAGGCCATGGTTTGCTGATCTTTCGCTTGCACTAATTAGGACTTGCCCATGGAGAGAGGGACCATATAATTTTTAGTACACATCAGGACACTTTTGAAAGTGAAAGGGAATGCTGTTACTTATACTTAAATAATAGGCATAAATTAAAATTGTACTAGAGTTATCCTATGGATCATGTGAAGGAGGGATACAAACCTGAACGAAATTGAATTCTAACAGAAGAAGGAAATGGAGTATATTGCTGCCGAGATAACCAATAGTATGTGTAACAAATGGTAATAGTGAGACAGGAATCCTAAGACGTGGAAGCAGAGCACAGGCTGAGGGCAGATGGACGTGATGTGGAATGAGTGTGCAGATAACAGAGAGAGGCCCCTGTGCTGGACTATAGCGAATGAGGAAGAAAGCATTATGAGTTCAGAGGAGGCACTCTCCAGACCACAGAGGACCTTCAGGCCATGGTAAGAAAATTAGAATTTATTCAAAGCGCAATAGGAAGCTGCTGGTTGTTTAAGTGGAGGTGTAGCATCTGTTTTATGTTAGGAAGATGCTCTTGTTGTTGTGTGGAGAATGGATTGGAAGGTGGCAAAAGTGGAGGCAGAGAGACCGGTTAGGACACAATTATAGCCCTGCAAGCAAGAGATGGCAGTGACTTGAAAAATTTAGCAGTGGAAATAGAGGAAAAGAAACTGATTAACGGAATGTTTTTTGAGGAATAGCAAAAGAACTTCTGGAAAGATTATGTGTGTGTGTGGGTGCGAGGGGGGCTGTTGTAGGTGGGCTGGGTAAGAGAAAGAAAGCAATGCACAATAATAATATTTACACAGCATTTATTATATGCCAGTCTTTTGCATATAGGAATTCATTGGGTTGATTTAACCATTCTGTATGTTAACGATCTTCATTTTTGAAATGAAGAACTGGGACAAGGAGAGGTCAAGTAACATGTCCAAAGGCACATAGCTGATAAACGACAGAGTCATGATCTGAACTTAGGCATCTGAATCTACACTTTTATTTTTTATGCTCTTCCAACTCTTGTGGTGCTATACTGTGCTGCTTCTCACAACACTCCCGTGACCCAAGGCTGTGGGCTGGAGTTGCCAGGTAGATGGAGCTACAATCTGCCATAGGGAGTTTCCCCTTCTTTAGAACCTATCCAGTAAATCAGAATGATGCATTTGTCAGTGTCACCGAATAATGACATTTCTTTATTCTTGTTTATCTGTGGTTATTTGCTCACAATTTAATTTATAGTTGCTTATTTTATCACATCATTTTAAGTCTTTGCTGGTTCACTGGACTGAAAGCTGACTGAGAAAAGAAACTGTATCTTCTTCATTTTGTATCACCCATATTATGTAGCTCTATTATTTGCATGCAGTAGATACTCAGTATATATTATTTCATTTGAGTTGGAAAGCCCTGGACTACTTATTTTCTAACCATCTAATTATTTAATTTAAAACTTGTTAAAATTCTCCACAATGATTTTTAATTGGAGCCCAGGGGCAAAACAGCACTGATTTGAAAGGCTTGTCTGAATGTTAGAATGCTCTTAAGAAATGTGATTTTATTTTTTCCCAGTGTTTTACTTTTTTTAACACTCAAGTTTTTAAAGTGTTTTTAAATTTTAACTTTTTATTTTGAAACAATTTTTGATTTCCATTATACATCCCAAAAATAGTCCAAGCAAGAAATTCCCTTGTACTCCTCACCAAGACTTCCCAAAGGCTAACATTTTACATAACCACAGTACAATTATGAAAATCAGGAAATTAACATTGATGCAGTACTGCTATTCTCATCTACAAATCTTACTACTCTTTTGGCAATTGTCCCACTAAGATCCTTTTTCTGGCCAGGATCAATACAGGATCATATGCTGCATTTAGTTGTCATGTCTCCTTACGTCTCCTTTAGTCTGAGATGGGTCTCTAGCCTTTCTTTATCTTTTGTCTCTAGCCTTTCTTTATCTTTCTTATCCTCGACACTTGTAAAGAGGATTTGGCCAGTTATTTGGTAGACTGCCCTTGTTTGAAGTTTGTCTAGTATTTCATTATGGTTATATTCAGGTTGTAGATTTTTGGTAAGAATATCACAAAAGTGGCATTGTGTCCTTCTCAGCGTGCCATTTTAGGAGGCACAAGTTGTCAATATGACTGTTACTGCTTAGGTTAATGTTGATTATTTTCCATGTAAAGGTCACTGCACACTTCCTGTGATATTTCTACTTATAACCAATATACACTGTGGGTTTTTTTTCCCTCAGGTATAATATGGAGGTTCAATGTTCTCTAATTATTGTTGCTTCTACCATCTCATTGAATATATTAATATTTTTAGTTGATGGAATAAGCCCAAGACAGAGATATTCCTCCCTATTTTACCTAAGAGAAAAGTAAAACTTAAGAATGGTTTTCAGCTTTTCCACATCTGCAAGTGCTTCCCAACAGTCTGTCTTTGAAGGCATATCTGTGTTGAATAATTTTTCTACATGGCAAATAGCTAAGAAAAAAACCCACAGAATGCAGAGTCTTTGTTTAACAAGTGGAAAGGCTGCTGAGTTCTCTCCAAGGGACCATGGACCTACGTACAGTGCTCCAGATTCCAGACAATTACTACTTGACAATTCACCTGTGAATTTCTGTGCTCTGTCAAGTCAATACATTCTTAATATGTTCTCCATCTGCCTGATTCCCTAGGCTTCTGTCACCCAGGGTATTCACCTAAGTTTGAGGAAAGTTTGTGTGAAGTGATTTCCTTTACAACTGTGCAAACCTGAATGGAAACGTGATGGGCCTAACAGTTATGGGTGTAAGAACACTTGGGTGATTTCTGAGAATTCATGTTAACTTCTCTGGGTCCCAGTTCCTTGTCCTGATAGATGGAGTAGATGACTGTTAAATGATGCTGAATATATAGGTGTCATATATATCTAGCATATATATCATATTGAGTTCACATACAATTAAATATCTTCAAATTTTCAATTATTCTTGTTAGATGCCAACCAATTAAAACGTGTTTCACCTCACTTTTATTCTAGCTTGATGCTAAAATCCTGTGACAAGCCCATTCGTGATTTGTTCATATGTGTCAGTACCCAACACCATTTTTTCCATGAAGCAGGCATTCAAGAGGTTTGTGAAGAATGAAAGAATGTTAAGCATTCATCTCATAACTCGGTGTCTGAATTGTCTCATTTGACAACTCAGGATGCTGCTTTGAAGTGGTCTTTTTGTGTTTGACCCTTCCATTAAAACTGCTTTATAGCTGTAAGGAAAATAATTATACAAACTTGGATACCTTCCGTGACTCTTCATTACCCATAGGAAATATTTTAAGTTAATTACCCTACTATAAAAATGTTGTCTATTATCTCGGGTACCTTTCCCATTTCCTCTCATCACTTTTCACCACAAACTCAGCATGTGAGCAACATCAAACTGATTTTCTTTCTCTCTTCCTTCTAACCTTTACTTCACACACTCGAGGAGTGCCCTGTAACCTGGGAGTAGAGGTCTTCTTTGATGCCCATTGCTGCTTCTAAAATGTACATTTTGTCGACTTTGTAACTCACCCAAGTGTGTATTAATGTCAGTTTCTACAGTCTGCTATCTTTTCTGGTTGCTATAAAGGGATTGCCAATTACTTGCCCTCATGTGTTGTTAATGGGCATCTGACTCACTGTTTTTACTTTTTGCTTTTTAAAATTCCTGCTACTGTGACCATCCTTGGTCATAGTATAGAACAAGATACTTTTTAAAAGTATGTTACCAACAACTAGTGGGGAAAGAAATGATTAACAGTAAAATATTAGTATTTCATCAACCATAAGGACGATGCATCAACCTTGTCCTCTCAGGTCTTTCAATATTTTCCTTCACCCTATCTCATCTGTCTTCATCAATGACTACTTACTTGAATTTTCATCACTGTTTCTGAACCACCCCTGAGCTCTTGACCTCAGGCATCTAATTCTGTCATCGCAAATTGTATCCTTTCAGCTATTTATTTCATTACTACTAATGGGATCAATTCTTAAATATCATGGAGTTGTTTCTTCCATGGGCCCTGTTATTTTCTCAGTATCAACCATTTTCTTCTTTCCTTACTCATGATATGTTTTACAGCGCATCATTACATACTCCTACAGCCACCTTTCTTTCTCTCTATATCTTTTTCTCTTTTGTTGCACTTGCCTGGGAAAATTCCAAACCTGGTGAAATCCAACTTTCCACTTAGTCTGTGTGAGAACCTAAGCAGCAACTTAATGTTTGCTAGACAAACACATACACATACATACCAGGGGTTGATTGTGTGCCCACCACCCTTTTGAAAACATACTTTTCAAGGTCAATAATATTCTTGCCAAATTGATGCTCAATTTTCTGGCCCTTCTTACCAGTTATCTCAGAAGCCTCTGACCGAGCTTATGGCTCCTTCCTCTGAAAATGCTGCTGGTATTGCATTCATTATTTTTCACTCTTGTTTTTCCTCCTGTTTCACGGGATGCTTCTTCTCCGACTCTTTGGCAGGTTGCTTTCCTATCCTTTAGCTTCTTGAAGCTTCTCAGGGTGCCGTCCTAATTCCTCTCCTCCAGTCCCATGATACTCACTCTCTTGGTGACATCATCCAGGCTCGTATTTTTAAATATAATTTATTCTGAAAAATTATAAAATTATATCTATAATTCTGGCATCTCCTCTGAGCTCCAGGTTCCTATATCAGACTGACTACTTGCCATTTCCACCAGGTTGCCTAATAGACATCTCATACTTAATATACCCAAATAAAACACTGGAATTCTTCCCTCACAGCCCCCAAAACTCTACCTTTCCAGTATTCCCCATTGTATTAAATGACACCACCATTCGCTGTATTACTTAGGCCCTAAACCTCTGTTTAAATGTACATACTTCAAGAGATCTTTCCTGACTACCAAATTTGGATATCTAGACACCTTTATTTCAAGGTGACTAGGATATTGATGTCATGGGTAGAAGAACTTTGTTTATCTTGCCCAGTGCTTAACAAACTGCCGGCCATATAGTAGGATTGCAATAGTGTTGGGAAATGAATGGTTAATGAATAACCATGCATTTCGCAAAATGAAATTCAATAAATATTATTTATAAATATTAGATGGAAGATTTTTTATTTTAGCAGGTTAGCTCTGAACATAATGTCCTGAACAAATATATATATTAGTTGTAAATCATTTAAAAATGCATATGTATTTAATGTAACATATGAAACTTGCTTATTCTCTTCGATAAATATATAGCATTGATACTTTCCTAAGATGCAATGAATGGTATTATCTTAAGGTAATAAAAAAATACAGTGTTACCACAACTAACGGAAAAGCAAATGCTTAATGGTAAAACATTAGAAACTACAATGAAAAAATGATGACCACTAAAATCATTGTTATGCAACATTTTGCTGGAATTTCTTGTAAATACAATAATACATGAAGTTTTTATATATATAATACATAAATATGTATTTTATAAATGAATATATATTTACTTGTATATTTACACATATGCATTGTATATGTAAAATATAAACATATATGAAGTAAATATATGTCAAAATTTTTTTTGCAAATTCTAAGTCTAGAAATATAAAAAAACTAGTTGATAAACTCATCATTCGTGAAAGAGTTCAGGTAATACATATATAGAAAATGAGAATAAATCTGTAGATTCTACACATTAATTTAACAAATTAATGTGTAGAATAAATAGACATTTTTTATTACAGAGGACAAATAGCTATACATTTTAGTAATGGTCCCTCATGAAACTGGAGTTTAAAAAATGTAATGAGAATACCAGCTAATGGCATATGCCCTGATATGGTTTAGATCTGTGTCCCCACCCAAATCTCATGTTGACTTGTAATCCCCAATGTCAAAAGTAGGACCTGGTGGGAGGTGATTGGGTCATGGAGGTGTTGCTCACGAATGGTTTAGTACAATCCTCTTAGTGCTGGTCTCATGATAGTGAGGGAGTTCTCATCAGATCTGTTTTTTAAAAGTGCCTGTTACCACCCCCAGCACTCCCTTTCTCTCCAGCTGCGTGAGGTGTCTGCTCCCCCTTTGCCTTCTCCATGATTGTCAGTTTCCCAAGGCCTCCCCAGAAGCTGAGCCGATGACAGCATCATGTTTCCTGTACAGCCTGCAGAACTGTGAGCCAATTAAACCATTTTTCTTTATCAATTACACACTCTCAGGTATTTCTTTATAGAAGTGAAAGAAAGGCCTAATACACGCTCACAAGGTAAAAGACCATGGGAGATATTTTGGAAATAGATAAGCAGATGAGAGACTGGTACCTCACTTATTACCAAACCTGAGAAATGTGATTCTAAGCTGCCAGTGGGGAAAACATAAGCAAGCTAATGTATACTGTGGGCTTATCAAAGGCTCAGGAACGAGTGGCAGTAGGTACATGAGGATGGTCAAGTAGTGGGTGATTACGGAGCTTAAAAGAGAGCGAGTGATTGACAGCCTGGCAGGGCTGTCAATGGTGGCTCACACCTGTAATCCCAGAACTTTGGGAGGCCGAGGCAGCCACCCTCACTTGAGGTCAGGAGTTCGAGACCAGCCTGGCCAACATGGTGAAGCCCATCTCTACTAAAAAGTACAAAAATTAGCTGGGCGTGGTGGCGCATGCCTGTAATCCCAGCTACTCAGGAGGCTGAGGCAGGAGAATCACTTGAACCCAGGAGGTGGAGGTTGCGGTAAGTACAGGAGGTTGCACCACGGCACTCCAGCCCGGGCGACAGAGTGGGACTCCATCTCAAAAAAAAAAAAAAAGAAAAAGCCTACGTAGACTCCTAGATTCTGTCCCCAACTTCACCCATGTGAGTGACTGCCCTTTCCTATGGTGGTAGCAGAAAATCGGAGGATACTAGGGGGAAGATAACAGCAGGAACCTCCAGGCTCAGTTAAGAGTGCTAGTACTAAAAGAAGGAAATAAATATATGTTTATTCACTGACTATTGAGATCCTCAGCCTTCTTTTTTAGTGGCTCTTGGAAGGCTAAGAATCCATTTGTGCCCTTTAGTCAGGAGATCTTAAACACCTTTTCTGGTTAATGTGACCAGTCCAGGATAAATGACTAAATACTATAACACTGTATTTGTGTGTGTGTGGGCAGGAGGCAACCAAAGTATATGGTTCAGTGAGATCATTCTACTGTACAACAGGTTCTGCTACTTTACACAGTGTTTCTAATCAACTTTTTAGTTCTTCTTTCTGAATTATGAGAAAACATGAAAGATCAAGGCCAACACAATAGACATTAATGAAACCTGGAAAAAACAGACAATTCCAAGAGATATTAAAAAAAATTAAAAACAGGAGAAAAATAAGATATGTAAAGGACAAAATAGAAGTTTAGGAAATGAAAACTACAGTTTCAGTAAAGCAGAATTTAAAAGAAGTATTGACAAATGTCAGAGAGATGAAAAATAGAAGAGAAAAAAGAGAATGTTAAAGGAATTGTCTAAGAAGTACAATGGCAGAGAAGAGTTCCAGAAAAAGACGAAAGAGAAAATGTATAAAGGGACAAAATATGAAGTAATTCCAGAATGAAAAGGTTCATGAGGGACTCAGGTTTCCTGATTTGGAGGGCCCACTGAGTGCCCAGCCAAATGGATGAAAGTCAACCCACACCACCCATGCTGAGAAATTTCAGAACACATTAGTGAAAAAGAACATCCTAAAACCTTGCAGAGGGAATAAAGCAGGTACATGTAAAGGACCAAGAGTCTGAATGGCAAAGTGTTTCTCAACAAAGACACTGGAAACTGGAAGCTGTTGTGGAGCTGCCTTTACACTTTTGAGTGAAAATAATTTTCATCTTAAAATTCTATACTCAGGGACATTATCAATGAAATGTGAGGGCAGAATAAAGGCATTTGTAGACATGCAAGGTATACACACAAAAAATTGCCTCCCATGCACTATTTTTAAGGGAGCTACTGAGAGATATGCTCTGCCAAAATACAGTAGTGAAGCATGAAAGGGAAGAAATGGAATCTTGTAAACCATGGATCCAACACAAGAGAAAGATTGCCAACATTAGAGAAAGCTCAAGGGAATAACTGAATTGAGGGAGACCCCACTTAAAGTAGGCCTAAAGTGTACACATCCCCATGGAAAACTCCTACAAGATGAATGTGATAGAACACTTAGTATTTTTTAATGTCTTGAGAGGATTTTGCACCACTGGGAAAGAACATGAAGATGAATTAGAGAGTAGTACATAGAAAGCTATGCCCTGCCTCCTTCCCCTCCCAAAATTCCAGCCAAACAAGTACATAAAAACAAGATAATTACAATGTCAGGGAAAATAAAAAGTTGATCAGGAAAGTTAAACTACTCCTCTGCTGTCAATAATATTTACATAAAAATAATGTAAATATTGATTAAATAAAAAATAAGATACTGGAAGGATGAGTGGGGAGACTGCAAAGTAAATCTTGGTTTGTACTTTCTACGGGAGAAAAATCAATAGATAATCCTTAAAAATGAAAGTCAATAAATAGTTATATAAGCAGATTATTTAGAAATGTGGGAGTAAATACCGAAAGGATCAGCTCAAAGTGTTGAAGGTGGTTTTGCTCCTGGAAATCAGGAAAGGTAGATGGGGTGTTTATGGTAATGGACTTCTCTTGGTTGTAAAAGCTTTGTAGAGCTATTTGATGATTTATTATCTGTATGTGTATTAAATTTTGATAAAAATACAAATTTAATAACAGAGACAAATAATTATTGAAGAGAAATAACATTTCATAGTAAAAACAGAAACAAAAATACCTAGAAATAACCATGAAGAAGAATATGTTGTTGTCATGTGAAGAAAATGGCAACATTTTATGAAAAGAATAAAAATATACAAATTAATGAAGAAATATATCATCTTCCTGGATAGAAAGACTAAATATCTATTTTTAACTTTACTAATAGTTTTAAGACAGTATCAATTGAAATATTAGAAGTTTGGAGACTTTAGTGAAATGATATTAATTTATGGAAAATATAGAATAATTTTGAAAAAGTAAAATAATGGGGGAATCTGCCTTTTCAAATATTGAGTTATTCTAAAGTTCAACCAGAGTGAAATTGACATATTAACCAAGAGACAACTCAATGGAAAATAATAAATAACTGAAAAAAATCAATTGTTTATATAAAAACTTACGTAAGTATTTAAAGCACCAAAAATAATGTTCAGAAGGTTGATGTTTGAAATATTAGGGTAGATTGTAGGACATTTTAGAAAATATGTTCTCAAGGAATTAAAGGGTTTAAAATGTTTAAAACTGAAAATATCTTTGAAAAGATAAGCAATATTTAAATTGATTACATGGATAGGATTGATTTTTTTAACAATAAAAGCCAATGGAATGAACTCCAACACAAATATTAGTAGGTTGCACTATATAAAAATAGAAATTTTTGAATGTCAAAAAAAAAAACAAACAAAAAACAACTCACCCTGTGCTTGCTCAGTCTATTGGGGCTGACTTTAGGGCATGCAGTTGGGGGCTGGCTACTTTGGTGTTGACCCCACATCCCCAACCAGTGATGTGCACTTTACTCTGGCTTATAAGACCCCCTCTCTAGGCTCACTCCTCCACCCAGAGCTAGGCTTCTCTAGCTCCCTCAATTAACATACTGAATTTCTTTAAATAGATTTATTTCTGTTTTTGTTTGTTTGTTTGCCTGTACATCAGCACCAGACTGTCTTTTACTGTAGACAGGCATGGAGCAGGGACTAGGGGTGGCTATCAGGGGTCTTCCATGAACAGACTTAGCCTTCTCCTTCACTTCCATCATTCACCTCTTCCTCAGGATCCTTCCTGAAGGTCTCCTGGGCAGATGAGATTGTCTTCTGCTTAACTTCTCTCTTGCTTTTCTAGGCTGTGGTTTCTTCTAGTTTGTTTCAATTATCAATATGCCTCCATCTATTTTTGATATCCAAAAATTTGCTGAAGTCTCTACTCTGCTAATGCTCCCCTTGTGTTCTTTTTGTTCTGATTTTATTCCCCCTTTTACTTCTGTATCATCATTTTAATGGGAACTCACAAGAGAGGGAGAAAAACATTGTGTGCTCAGTCTATCACCTGGAGCCAGTAGTCTTTTAACCAGTATTGTGCGAATATTTGATTTAATGAAAAACTACTCTATAATATGTAATATAAAATGCCAAATAATAAACTAATCCTAACAAAATTAACATTTCATTAAGATATTTTTGATAAATCAGTATAAGAAACACTAATGATTCACTGAACAAAAAGTAAGCTAAAGAAATTCAAATAACCAATAGCTATATGGGAATATTTTTAACTTTGCTAGTAATTAAATTAATGCAAGTACATGTAACAATAAAGTATTCTTTTTTATGTATTAAATAGACTTTTTAAAATTTTTATATTAATACTACGGTGAGTACTGTGAGGTGGCCACTCTGTAGACTTCTACTGGGCATGTGTGCTTGAAATGCTTTGAGAAGCACTTTAGCAAAATGTATCAAAGGTACCTAAATTTCTTCTTCAATACCACTTCTAGGTATCTATCTTACAAACATAATAAAAAGGGTGGATAAATTATTGCAACATTACTAGTTTAATAAAAAATGGAAACAATACAATCAACAATAACAGAATTTTAAAAATAAACCATAAGCTTACATATTAATTATTACATAGCTATTAAAATAATAGTTTAAAGAATATGTACTCTCACAAGAAAATGTGCATAAGTTAGATTTTTAAAACTTACTCCAGAATTCAAATAATATATACAATTATGGTTTTCACTTTTGGAAAAAAAATGTAGATAAACTTCCCTGTATCAATAAGATGGAATTCCCTGCCTTTATGTTTCCTTAGCTTCGTATATTTAGAGCTGGTTACATTTTTCATCATAGCATGTTTAGCTTGGTTGACCATGAGGTATTTGATAGAAGGGATACATTACATTATTCTTTATATTTGTGATTTTCATCAAGGGGCCTGGCGCATAATAGATGTTCCATAAATATTTGTTGAATTGTTAAATGAAGGGAAAAATGATTGATTGATTGAATCAACGAATAAAAGTGAATGAATACTATACCTCTAGACATGGGGAGTTGGTCCTGGTGGGTTGTTTACTGCAGGGAGAATACAGAGGTGAAAAGAAATAGAAATGGAAGAAATACAGGTAAAGTTATTTCTTTGGCCAGAGGAGCAATGCAGTAATATTCAATTAAACAGGGTTATACAAAGAAATAAAGGGAATGAGACCAAGGAAGGATAATAAAGATTCATCACAGTACTATTGAAAATTCACTGGCTTTTACATCAGAAACATTTGGAGTTAAATCTTAGACTCTTCTTGTATTGTCTATGTGATCTTAAACATGCAGTAGAAATAGACATAACAGTTCTTTCTCAGTGGAGATGAAATGAGATAATACGGAAGTTTCTTGGTACTTGGTAGGCCAATAATGAGATAAAGTAAAAAAAAAATGGACAAACTCAAGGAGAGACAGAAAGATAAAGAAAACTAGTTTTTGATAACATGCAACATCAATGCAAAGTATTGGAAGTATAAAGTACTGTCTTAGGGGAGAGTCAGATGTGAAAGCCACTATCTTGAATAATAAGGAAGCATGCATTTTTACCACTGGTCATCTTATAATTTTCTTGCTAGCAGTGAATCTAAATTATATTAGCAAATAGGTAAAAATAACCTTAACAATGTGCCAAGTCTATTAAAAAAATCTTTTAATACCAGGTCAAATTGAGTGTCACAGTATTTACATGACTTATATCCCATTAGAGTTCAGCAAAAAAACTAAAAATAATTATTTATGGTCTTTTTTTTTTTTTTTTTTGAGACAGAGTTCCACTTCCGTTGCCCAGGCTGGAGTACAATGGCACAGTCTTGGCTCACTGCAACCTCTGCCTCCTGGGCTCAAGCCATCCTCCCACCTCAGCCTCCCAAGTAGCTGGGGCTATAGGCAAGTGCCACTAATTTTTTACTTTTTGTAGAGACAGGGTTTCACCTTGTTGCCCTGGCTTGTCTTGAACTCCTGAGCTCAAGCAATCCACCTGCCTTGGTCTCCCAAATTGCTGGGATTACAGGCCTGACCAACTGAGTACCCAGCCTTTTTTATTGATGAGAGTAGGGAAACAGCATTTTTTCATTGGTGTGAGAGGCGGTGGAATAGAGAGGTTCACAATAGTTTTGTTTTCAAGACCCAGCCAAGTGTTAAAGAATATATTTTGGGTTCACCCACATTTTTGTCCATTAGATAATTTGGTTGAGCCTGGACTTTGAAGATAGATGGACCTGGGTTCAAATCTCAGTTTTAATACCTACAAGCTCGGTGATCTTGGAACTAACTGTTAATTAAACTGTGGGAATCCGTTGTTCTCATTTGGAAAGGAAATTAATGGAGTGATTTTCTAGGGTATTGTAATAGTTAATAATAATATATGCAATGTGCCTAATACATTTTTTGGCTTTAGTGAGAATTCAAAATTTCAAAAATTCTTTGAAAGTTGGAGTGGCTAACAGGCACTTGAACAGAAATTGCTTAAAAATGCTTATCCCTATACCATTGCAATTGATGCGTTTCTTAGATTCTGATATAGATTTTTCTAGGCAAGCCTGCAAGGGATTTTTGTCTACTCCCTCAGGGTTTTATAATGACTGTTTTGCTTGTTCTCTATTTGTGCCAGAAATGGTCAGGAAATATTTCACCAGTGTAGAAAGATGTGCCTCTAATTCTGACAACCAGCAATTCTCTTCTTGCAGCACATCTTTTGGACATAAAAGTGAAGAGTTAGAGAAGTACATATACCTCATTCATCACAGCTTCAGAGAAGCAGATGCTATCATTCTAGAATCAAAAATGAGCCTTCGACTTGAGGAGAAAGAGAGAATCAATTATACTGGTGGCATTAAAGCATCATAACAAAGAAACAGAGAAACTCAGAATGAGATCTTATATTTTCTTTAAGTTAAAGAAGTCAAGCTTCCATTCTTTATCCTTGGAAAGAACATCAATGAGATTGATTAAGAAAAGCCAGTTGAATGTTAAAATTATACAGCATTTTTGCAGCTCAGCTGTAATTCATGCACACAATGGGCAATTACCTAGGCATTGTTCTACAGAAGAAAAAATACATTAATTGCTTCTTCCCTTCCCTCCTTCCTAAAAGCCTAATTAGTGATTTATCCTTAAACTTACTGCTATAAGTAGTTTCATTATTACTTTTTATTTTCATTTTTTTATTTTTTATTTTTTTCTAGAGAGAGCGAGATACAAATTTAAAGTTCTTATTAGTTATGGCAGCCAGTGATAAATTAGTATGACTCATACCAAAACTTTCTCTGGACAGTCTTTGGGGGTTCAGATTTTCCAGAAAGCAAACTAGTTACCTGTGTGGCCCAATATTTATAATAACAAAGAGGTAATTAGGCTTAAAATTTTTCATCTCAATTTTTATTGTTCTATAGCTGTAGCTGATATATACCCATCAAGGGAAGTTTATTTTTGCCAATACTGGAGAAAGGCTTGGCACTTCGCTTTGGCATATCTTACGGCAAACCTCTTTTGAAAGATTTTAGAAATTAACCGAACCAACAAGCATCTATTGAGAATCTATATTCAATGTACTCTTCAAAGGCTCTGTGCCAGTATGTCATGCTGGTCAAAGACTTCACTCTTTATTATAGCCCCAAGAATTTAAGCTTCTCTGTGGATAGCCCTGATCTCAACCATAGGAGAAGCAACAAAAAAATCTGAAGGATCTACCCTCAGGCAGACCCATGCTCAAATGCTGGCACATAAACTTGCTACTGTGTTATGTATTATTAGTGGAAAATAGGAAATGTATCAACTCTCTGGCAAGTATGACTTTTAATTAGAGTCTGAATTAAGTGTTCCTCCTTTGTATTCCCTTAGAAACTTATAAATTGCTTTATCATATGCACTTATGGCTTTTTAAGTTGTTAATTTACAAGTCTAGCTCCATTAAATCATGAGATCCTTGAGGTTTTGGTTTGTGCCTTATTCATCTTTGTAACCTGAGCACTTAGTGCAGGGATGTGTACCTCCTAGGCCCTGAAATGCTTTCAAAATTGAATGTCAAATGTAAATCAGGTTACTGGAATTCAGAACTAGGAAGTATTAGTGCTGGAAATGACTGGTAGTCCATTGTTGCTATGCATTTAGTACAATAAAATCTTTAAACAGTTTCCGACTGGTGCATATTTATGTTTTCTGTTAAATTTTCACCATTATGGATAATACTGCATTGATTACATATGTGTTCATATTTTTGCAAACCTATGTGATCATCTCCTTAAGATACTTTTTTTTTTTCCCTGGGGCAGTGTCATTTTTAGGTCTGTAGGTTTGCAGTTTAAGATGTTGCTGCATATTGCTATGCTGTCCTCCAGAAAAGTGGTACACTCTCATTAGCAGCACAGACTGTCCATTTCTCCACACTGTTTTGTAATCAACGTTGGATATTTTAAGTCTTTGAAAATACCTTTCCAAACTGATAAACACAAATTACCACTTTTTTCGGTTTGTATTTTCTGATAGTTAATAGGGTTGACCAATTTTTCATATATTTATGGGCACTGACATTCCTTCATACATGAATGTCCTTTACCTAGTTTTCTTTTTAACAATTGTTATGACGCTTTATGTAACATAGTTTGTACGCCTTTACCTAAATGTTTTATGAAAATGAATATTGTATCTGACTTGAGGGTATTTCTCCTACCTAGTACTCATTTGGCTCTGATGACTGGAGGAACACCAGGGTCCTTGGTCTCGTGCTGGTTTGAATAAAACGACACAAGGCACAAGTGCAGTGATTTTAAGGAGTGGAGAATTTAATAGGCAAGAAAGAAGGAAGAGGCTCACCCTGTACAGAGACAGAGGACGGGGGGGCTCCAAGCTGAAAGAGGGAATCCCCAGTGTGGCAGAAAACAGCCAGTTATCTGACGAGACTGGAGGAGGTGGTGTCTGATTTGCACAGGGCCCAGGGGATTGATTTGACCAGGTATATCATTCAAGTAGCCCGCAGAAAAACTGGCCTCCCCACCTTAAGGGAGGAGACCACCCCTCATATTGTCTTATGCACAATTTCTGCCTCCAAAGAAAGAAGTAAAAACTAAAAGGCAGAAATGAAATCCACAGGCAGACAGCCTGGTGCGGCACCCTGGGCCTGGTTAAAGATCGACCCCTGACCTAACTGATTATGTTATTTATAGATTCCAGACATTGCATGGAAAGCATTGTGAAAATCCCTGTCCTGTTCTGTTCCGTTCTGATTACCGGTGCATGCAGCCCCCAGTCCTATACCCTCTGCTTGCTCAATCGATCACGACCCCCTCACGTGGACCCCCTTAAGAGTTGTAAGCCCCTTAAAAGGGACATGAATTGCTCACTCAGGGAGCTCTGTTGTTGGAGACGTGAGTCTTGCCAAAGCTCCCGGCCGAATAAAGTCCTTCCTTCTTTAACTCGGTGTCTGAGAGGTTTTGTCTGCGGCTTGTTCTGCTACAACCCTAGGCTTTGAATATGCAAGTGCAGGACGCCATGATGTTCTACACATGTGGGGATATGTGGTGGCGGCCATGTTGCCAGGCACATGTGGGGACAAGAAGAAGATGAGGGGAATCGCCATGTTTGGGTGGACCCAGTCTCTAATGGCCAGTATTTGCATATTAAAGCTTGCCAGCGGGGCTTTAAGAGTCAGGGCTTTTCTGCTAGACAAGAAACATTTCTAGAGCTGCTTTAAAAGAAAAAAAAATTACAAAAACCCCTTTTCCTATCTGCCTAAAATAATTTATTAATAACTCCTATAACAGTACTATAAAACAGAAGACATGTAAATCCACCCTTTGAGCAATATTACAATGTTAAGTGGACATGCTAAATGGGAGCTAGTAAGATTGCCTGGCCCACATAGTGTAGAGTGGAAGATGGAGTGCTGGTAAGGACGAATTCTCCACTTGGTAGACCTTTATGGACCATTTACAGGGTCTTAGGGCAAAAGCCTGTGAGCACCTCACAATGACAAATACTGAGACTTTGGACAAGAGAATTTCTACTTCAGAGGTATTTACTGCCTTGCTATGTGATGTTAACTGAAGCTACCCTAATGGAAATGGGGTGCCCAAAAGAGTCCCATGTTAAAATGGAAATAGTTTATAATGGATTTGGCCTCCTGCGGAATGCAAGGAGGAGATACTTATGGCAGGAAGCCTCTTTTTTCCCTAGGACTGTTTCTGGAACTGTGTGAAGAGCTGCTGGATTCTATAGTGCCCAATAAATAGCTCTCACCTGACTGACAAAGAATTGAGTGGCTTGTAAATGGCAGTTCCAAGGTGAACAAACTACATTCTGTTTGGAAGACTGCAATTCTGATTGAAGATGAGTCAAGAAAAACTTTTTATTTTGAGCTATTTATATCTTACAAAAATTAAGTAAAGTATATTTTTGTGAGCAAAATTTACTATTCTCTTTACCTAAGTTCCAAAATTTGGAAACTATTTGTGAGTCTTCTTATTTTATATCAATACATTTATTTGCATAAGCTCAGCCAGAGTATGTTTTCCTTTGTTACGGGACACAATTGGAGACATTGGTTATTTTACCAAGGCTTTGACTGAAATGACATATTTTCAGATATGACCAGATTTTGTGGAGAAATTGAGGTTGACTTTATAAAGCTGATAAAAAGCCTCTTGGAAAGACTGGCCTGTTACATTGTCTCAATGGTTCCCTTCAAGATTTCTGACGTGTATGTTAAGTAAAGATTATCACTTTCTAACAGGCCCTGGAGCTTCAAGATATTTGGGGACGTTGAGAAGAGGGGAATTTGTACGGGTGTTATAAGCACAGTCTAATGGTGGATACTTGGGTTGGCTTCTGGCCTCAAGACTTTTAAAAGTCAAATCTCAAATTCCTTCTAAAAGTTCTAATAAAGCCACCTTAAAAGGAGCCTATATGGCGACTACTATTCTTGCTATACCTGATGCAAATTATAATGAGACTAAAATTTATTTTGCAAATAAATTGGTCCTACTATGATTTATTCTTGGTAGAAATGGGGAACCTGAAGGGAGAAAAATTTAGAATCTAGCTCTGCCCATTGTTTTGAGTTTTGATTATTTGCCCACAATTTGGGCTAACCCTGAATTATTGCTTGGTTACAGGTAGTCTCTAAAAAAGAAACAGGTTTTAATTTTCTTCATGATAATTTCAGTTGGTTCCTTAATGGAATAGGTTCTTTGATGTTGTTGTTCTGGCATACAAATTTTCTTTTGATTGTAATCGTTGTGTACATTATTTTTCTGCTATTCAAATTGTTCATGTTATGTGACTCTCATTGTTTTACTTCTGTGAAAACCAAAGTCATGATATTGTGAAGACTAGAGATGATTCAACAGCCTGTAAATCTACTGCATTTGGAATTTCACTGGCCTGATTGGTTTTCCATTGCCAGTGCACTGCTGCTTAACCTCTACCATATCAAGCACCCTTCCTAAAGGCTCAGGGACCATCACAGAAGAGGAGGGCATGTGAGATTGAAAGAACCAAATTGGAGTGTGGGTGGAGGTGGAGTGTAGAAGCCAAAGGGACTCCAACTTGGATGCTAATCCAACAGATTGGCTTTGGATTAACCCTAGCTCTGGGAATACCTCTAAGATTTCCAGATTATCTATTATTCGTTGTGTAAGAGCACATACTTAGCATAAATCCTGCCCTTAGTGCAAATTCATACCCATTCCCTCTGAAGCCCCTGTACCCCTCCTGTACAGTCTATATCTGTGGTCTGAGGGGGTAATGGTGTGAAGATCCACCATCTTGTCTTGCTGCTGATCAAGACACAGACATGGCTTCTATTCCTAAGTCCCCAGTAAATGTTTCTTTCTAAGGAAAAAAAATAAAATAAATGTTATGTTTATCTTTTTCTTACTGATTTGACATATAAATGGAATCATGCAATATGTAGCATTTTTGGTTTAGCTTCTTTTACTTATCAAAATGCATTTGAGGTTCATTCATGTTGTTTTGTAAATCAACATTTTTGTTTGTTTGTTTGATTTTTCAGTGGATAAGAACTACTCCTTTGTATCATAATTTGGTCATGCATTTACCAGTGGAAGGACATGGGTATTGTTTCCAAGCTTTGCTATTGGTAATAGAGCTGCTATCATATAAACCTTTGTGTGCACATTTTGTGTGAATGTAAGTTTTCATTTCTTTTGGGCAAATACCTAGGTGTGTGTTAGCTGGATCACCTGGTGAGTGTATTTAACTTTATAAGAAACTGCCAAATGTTTTTTCAGAAGGTTGTACCAATTTACATTTCTACCAGTAATGCATGAGAGTTCCAGTACCTTTGCCTAGGTATTGTCATTTTGTTTTTTAGTCATTGTAAGTGGTGTCAGTGGTATCTCAATGATGTTTTAACTTAATTTTCTCTGATGACTAATACTATTGAGCATCTTGTCCTATATATTTTGAGAATCTTTTCATATATTGTTTGCTATCTATTTGGGTAAAGTTTCTATTGACAAAATTTGCCTATTTTTAAACTTGGGCTTCTTTATTTTTTATTTTTCAGTTTTGAGAGTCCTTTATTCAGAATACAAGTTATTCGTAAGAAATAGGATTTACAAATATTTTCTTTTAGTCTGTGGCTTGTCTTCTCATTCTCTGAACTGTGTCTTTTGCCCAGCCAAAGTTACTAATTTTAATTATTGTTTTATTAATTAATGTATTTTATTTGTAAAAATTTAGTGGCTATAAGCACAGTTTTGTTACATGGCTATGTTGTGTAGTGGTGAAGTCTGAGCTTTTAATGTAAACAACACCTGAAGAGTGTACATTGTACCCATTAAGTAATTTCTCATTCCTCACCACCCCACACTCTCTTAACCTTCCAAGTCTCCAGTGTCTAATATTCCACTCTCTATCTCCATGTGTACACATTATTTAACTCCCACTTACAAGTGAAAACCTGTGGTATTTGACGTTCTGTTTCTGAATAGTTTCACATAAGATAACGGCCTCCAGTTCCATCCATGTTGCTGCAAAATACATGATTTTATTATTTTCTACAAATGAATAGTATTCCATGATGTATATATATTTTAGACATATATATCATATCATATGATATATCACATCATATGATATATAAGGTTCAATTGATTCACAGTTCAGCATGGGTGGGGAGCCCTCAGGAAACTTACAATTATGGCAGAAGGTGAAAGGGAAGCAGGGCACCTTCTTCACAGGGTGGTAGGAAGAAGTGCTCCATATCATATCATATGATATATATGTCTAAAATATATATACACCATGGAATACTACATAACATAAAATATATATACACCTATAATATGTATTTTATATATTAAGCATAGTATATAAAATATATATATAATATGTGGACATAAAGATATATATTTATGTGTATATGTTAAATATACATTATATATACACATAAATATTACATGTGTATATATTTACATGTGTATATATAATATATTTTATATTATATCTCATATATATTTAATATATAATATATACTATTATATATACAATATATACTATATAATTTGTATATGTAATATGTAAATATGTATATATTTATATGTGTATATTATATATTATATACACATCTAAGATATATATGTGTATATAATACATAATATATATATAATTATATATAATACATATATACTATGTATGCATATAATATATAATACATGCATATAATATATCAAATATAATATATGCATATAATATATCAAATATAATATATGCATATAATATATCAAATATAATATATGCATATAATATATCAAATATATGTCATAAATATATATTTTATAATATATAAATATAAATAATATATGATATATGTGTATACATATATACCTAACATAACTTTTCTAGATACTGACTGTTTTGTAGGTATATACACGCTGTGTAAAAAAAAAAAGTCAATATCTAGAAGTGTTTTTTAGGTATGTGTTAGGTATACATACCCTGGTATATCTATTCATTCACGTTTTGTGATATGTATCCAGTCATCCCTTAATGGAGTCAGGTTCCATAGTTTTGCTATTGTGAATAGTGCTGCTATAAACACACAAATGCAGCCATCTTTTTGATGTAACGATTTCTTAATTATTTCTTTTCCTTTGTGTAGATACCCAGTAGTGAGATTGCTGGGTTGAATGTTAATTCTATGTTTAGTTCTTTGAGAAATCTCCATTCTGTTTTTCATAGATGTACAAATTTAAATTCCCATCCACAGCATAAGAGCATTCCCTTTTCTCCATATCTTCACCAACAACTCTTATTTTTTGACTTTTTAAAATAAACACTTTAAGTGGTGTAATTAAAATGGTGATAGCACATTGCCGTTTTAATTTTCCTTTCTCTGAATTAGTGACGTTGAGCATTTTTTATATGTTTTTTGGCCATTTGTAGGTATTATTTTAAGAAATATCTGTTTCTGCCCTTTGCCTACTTTTAAATAGGGTTGTTTCTTTTGTTTTTGTTGTTGTTGAGTTACTTGAGTTTCTTGCAGGTTCTGGATATTAGTCCTTTGAAGGATGCATAGTTTGCAAATATTTTCTCTCATTCTGTAAGTTGTCTATTCACTCTGTTGATTATTTATTTTGCTGTGCAGAATCTTTTTAGTTTAATTAAGTCCCATTTGTCTATTTTTTATTGCATTTGCTTTTGAAGTCTTAGTCATGAATCATTTTCCTAGGTCAATATCTAGAATAGTTTGTGTATTACTCTGTCTTCATACTGCTACAAAGAACTGCCTGACATTGGGTAATTTATAAAGGAGGAGGTTTAATTGATTCACAGTTCAGCATGAGTGAGGAGATTTCAGGAAACATAATTATGACAGAAGGTGAAAGGGAAGCAAGGCACCTTCTTCACAGGGCGGTAGGAAGAAGTGCTGAGCAAAGGAGGAAAAATCCCTTATAAAACCATCAGATATCCTGAGAACTCACTCACTATCATGAGAACATCATGGGGGAAACCACCCCTATGATTCAATTACCTCTACCTGGTCTCTCCCTTGGCACGTGTAGGGATTATGGGATTATGGGGATTACAATCCAAGATGAGATTTGGGTGCGGTTACAAAGCCTAACCATATCAGTTTGTATAGGTTTTCTTCTAATATTTTTATAATTTCAGGTTTTACATTTAAATATTTAATCTATCTTGAGTTAATTTTGTATAAGGTGAGAGATAGGAATTCAGTTTCATTTTTCTGCATATGGCAATCCAATTTTCCCAGCACCATTTATTGAATAGGTCTTTCCCCAGTGTATGTTTTTGTTGACTTTATCAAATATCAGATCCATGTAGTCAATAAGTATGTGCCTTTATTTCTGGGTTCTCTATTCTGTTCCATGCATCTATGTGTCTATTTTTATACCAGTACCATGATATTTTGGTTACTATAGCTTTGAAGTATAATTCGAAATCAGGTAATGTGATGCCTTCAGATTTGTTCTTTTTCATAGGATTGCTTTAGCTATTTACCCTCTTTTTTTGATTCCATGTGAATAGTTGAATTGTAATTTCTAATTCTGTGAAAAAATGTCATTGGCATTTTGACAGAAATTGCACTGAATCTGTAGATTCCTTTGGGAGGTATGGTCATTTTAATAACATTAATTATTCCAATCCATGAGCATAGGTTGTTTTTCCATTTGTATGTGTTCCCTATAATTTCTTTCATCAGTGGTTTTTGTTCGTTTGTTTGTTTTTTCTTGTAGAGATTGTTCACTTCTTTGGTTAAGTTTATTCCTAGGTATTTTTTATAGCTATCGTAAATGAGATTGACTTCTTGATTTAGTTCTCAGCTTGATCATTATTGGTGTATAACAATGCTACTGACTTTTGTACATTAATATTGTATCCTGAAACTGTGCTGAATTTATTTATCAACTCTAGGAGATTTTTGGATAAATCTTTAGAGTGTTCTAGGTATTAGATCACATAATCAGCAATGAGGGACAATTTGACTTCCCTTCCAATTTGGATACCATTTATTTTTTTTCCTCTTGCCTGATTGCTCTTGCTAGGACTTCCAGGACTATGTTGAATGAGTGTGGAAAGTAGGCATCCTTCTGTTGTTCCAGATCTTAGAGGGAATGCTTTCAGCTTTCCCCTGTAAAGTATGATGTTGGCTGGGGGTTTGTTGTATGTGACTTTTATTGTTTTGAAGTATGTTGCTTCTATACATACTTTGTTGAGGGTTTCATGAAGGGATGCTGAATTTTATCAAATGCTTTTTCCATATCTATTGAGATGATCATGTGGTTTCTGCCTCTATTGAGATGATCATATGGTTTTTGTTTTTAATTCTGTTTAAATGGTGAATCACATTTATTGATTTACGTAGGTTGAACCATCCTTGCATCCTTGGGATAAAACCCACTTGATTTTGTTATATTATCTTTTTATGTACTGTTGGATTTGTTTTGCTATTTTTTTTGAGGATTTTTGCATATATGTTCATCAGGGATATTTGTCTGTAGTTTTCTTTTCTTGTTTTGTCCTTGCCTGGTATTAGGGTAATCATTTGGTGTTAGGCTGATACTGGCTTTAAGGAAAAGTTAGGAAGGATTCTCTCCTCCATTTTTTGAAAGCATTTAAGGAGGATTGGTGCCAATTCTTTTTTGTATGTTTTGTAGAATTTAGCTGTGAATCCACCTGGTCCTGGGCTTTTGTGTGTGTGTGTGTTTGGAGATTTTTTATTACTGATTCAGTGTTGCTACTCATTGTTGGTCTGTTCAGGTTTTCCATTTCTTCCTGGTTCAATCATGAGAGGTTGCATGTTTCCAGGAACTTATCTATTTCCTCTAGGTTTCTCATGTGTTAGTGTATAGTTATTCATAAGATCTCTGATGATATTTTGTATTTCTGTGGTATAAGTTATAATGTCTCCATTTTTATTTTTTATTTTGTTTACTTGGGTCTTGTTATTTTAGCTAGTGATTATCAATTTTGTTTATCTTTTCAAACAACCAACTTCTTGTTTTGTTGATGATTTTTATTTTTATTTTGGTTTTTATTTCACTTAGTTCTGATACAAGGTTTGTTATTTATTTTCTTGTGTCTTTTTTCTGTAGTTGGTATTCTCATTCATTGGTTTATCTATCATTGCACAAATACCTGTGTAGTTATTTTTAATTGCTCCCTTTCCTACTAGATGTTAAATTGGTAAACTCAAATTTCTTTTGCTCATTATGTCAGTATTAGCACTTAGGACAATGTCACAGAATGAAGTTAATATTTTCTAAATACATAAAGTAATTAAACCTTCGATTATAAAAAATAGACACATTTCACATTTACATTTTTGGTTTATCTTGTTATTCTCTAAGGAGCATTATCCAGCTTTACCTTTTTCTAAGTGGCTATTTGCCTTGACACCATATGCCAAATAATCTATCTTTTCCTCCAGTAATTTGAAATGTCATTGTCAATAAAAGATGGGGTATACTAAATGCCCCTTTTGTCTTGGGTCTATTTTTAGACTATATTCTCTCTATTGGTCTTTAATAGGAGAAATTTTAAATTCAAAGTAGTATAAACTGTAGAGTCTAATGTTAACATTTTTTAGCACTAAAAAATCTAAGCAACTAATACTTTCATGTTTAATGAAAAAATATAATGTGTAAATACAGAAAAATGGATTGTATTTATTTATTCTCCATTAATTGTTGGCAGAAATGATTTACTTGCAAGTTTGCAAATAACTTATTACTATAGCCTGAAGGACTAATTAAATGAAAAACTTCAAAATCTTCAAAATGAAAAACTTCAAAATGCATCTCATTACCAAATATTAGTCTAACAACATTATTTTAAGCAAAATTATTAAATATTGTCAAAAAATAAAGTTTCAACTAAAATACTGCTATGATTTGCATAAAATTGTGAGTATTTAGCATGATATTAAAAATATTTATTGGTCTGTTTTGTGTTTATGTGCCTTTGTAGGCAGGTATAATACCTATTGTGTTTAATTTGTGTGCTTCAGGAACTGAGGGGAAAAGTATGAATGTGAAATTAGAAGACTTACATTTTAGCATCTTGTCTTAGTTTACAAATGGGTGAAATAATAAAATCTTCTCTGCCTCTTTCATAGGGTATGTGAACATGCTTGTTAAAAAGAGTCCCATTTAATTATAACCTATAGCTACTACCTGGGCATTTTGAGCTCCTGTGTCCAGCAAGAAACAAACAAGAAAACTCTCTTTTCTGTAATAAAGATACCACAGCTAGCATTGTCACTGTGATTGGAGATACTATTTGATTGCGCTTGCAGTAGTCTGTAATCATCCTTGAGATTGCATCTGGTTTCTGCAGCATCCACACTAGAGAATCAAATGGAGACATGATGGGGACCTCTGCCTCTGCCTCCTTTAGATCTTTAATGGTGGCACCAATCTTTGCCATTCTCTGCTTGCCAGGATGCTATATTGCTTTGAGTTCACTATTTTGCCTTGGGATGGTCATGTTTCAAGGTTTCCACTAGACCTCCACATGATAGTTTTTTCCCCACAGACCATGATTCCACTGTGGGGGGTATGCTAATTTTCAATGATACTAATTCCAATTTTACATACATGAACTTGTGAAATGACCACTGTAAACTGGATATTGTCTAGGACTCCATTTATTACCCGAGTCCTATGTGTCTTCACTTTAATTTTGTGGCAATGATGATGTTTCAGGTCTCAGAGTCTCAATGTCAACACATATCCTGTGTCCAAGAATTTTTAAAATGTTTATGCATGTTGCACCATCTCTTGGGATCCTTGCCAGCTGTCAGATTCTTTATATCAGGAGAATGCTTCAAAATCAATGAACTCTCTCTTATCAAATTGCATGTTCTTAGCACCTTTGTTTAAGTATCCTGAGGATCCTGTTCCATAAGCACTTGTAAGCCAGGTTGTGCAGCTCCTTAGGCATATAGACTCTTTCCTGCCATATTAGACCCAGCATGTTTCCAGTTTGGTTATGCTATGATTTAACCTTTAGGTACAGGCCTAAAGGTAGAGGAAAAGTCTGGAGGAATGCATCTGTTCCCTTGTGAGAGAGATGCCTGGCATTGTCTTCCTACTTGGAGGGATGTAGTGCCCACTCTTATTGGGGAAAGCTGAAGCACTTCTGCAAACACAGAAGACTCAGAAGAGTCTGGGCAGATAAAATTTTTAGAGGCCTCCACCAGGATATTTTCATTTAGGTTTTTCTGATCTAGGTCCTGACCTTGGCATAACAGACGTGACTTAATTGTGTTTAACTTTCTTTGAAATTCAGACACTGGCCTTATTAAGTCTTAACTTAGATTTATCCATACTCCCATTGCAGATGAGAGCTCAATTGCGTGAAAACAAAGAGACCCACTGGCATTTGCCGGTGACTTTCAATTGCTTGTTATTGGCCATCATCAGTTCATTATATTTCTGGAGCACATCAATCATGCTTTGCAATAATATTCAATATTGTTATTTTTAGAGCTCCTAATTTCTTAATGTCTTTTAATTGACAGCTAATTATATTCTTCCACAAATGCACCATTTCCATTTAGTGCTGGTGAAAATTTTAAAAATTGGACCATCACTTTGTGCTAAAGACTGCCTGTGCTTTACCTGCTACCAGCAATGGAGGTGGGGGGGGGGGTCCTCATTATCAGCCAGGTGTGAGCAATTTGCCTCCAAAATCCCATCTTACCACCATTTTAGGTGGTTACTCATAGTAATGACTGCTGTAGGTTGGGTTCAAAGGAAACAGCCACTGGAATTTTGGGTGCAAATGCTTATTATGGATTAACGCCTGTGAAAGAAAAAGTGGGGTTTGGTAGAGGGAAAAGTCAAATTGTGATGCCGGCTTGACAAAAACAAACCCAACGGGAAGCTCTAGAGTTGACATTTATACTTTTGCTTCACTCAGTCATCATATGCTGGGTTGACCCAGCAAGAATATGATCTTGGCAGGATGGCTTTCTGCAGGTAAGGCAGATCATTGAGGTGCTTACAGGTGGAAGCTGTCTGTTGACTGTACTCCCCACAGCTGGCAAACAAATTTTTCCCTGAAGGGAACTAGATGGCGCATCTCTGTGTCTCAATATGTTCACATACAAGCAGAGCAGGCCATTACTAGACAATCTCTCTAGCACATTTCATGGTCAGTATTAAAGTGACAGAACTTGGTTTTGCCAATTTTCACCTTTGGTGAAATACTCATGGTACCACTAGACCTCAGATTTTCTTTTTGTTTGATGGTTTGTATATTTGTTTGCTTTTTATCTTTAAAATGGTAGTGCTTTCTGGCCAACACGTATCCTGATGAGTGACTATGATAATCAGAGGAATAAAGCTAATTTTAAACACACACACACACACACACACACACACACACACACACATTGTAAATGACAAAGCCCTATACCAAAGTAACATGTTAGTGCTAATGGCTGTTTTCCTTTTACTGATTTCTAGGGCTAGGTATCTAAAGCCTTTTTCTTCCCCTAACTTTCTTGTTTGATGTCTTGCTCTCTGATCTGGAACCAAAGTTAGACCTGAGAAATCAAGTTGGGCCTGACAGGGCAGATTATAAGGTCTTTATCATCCTATCAGATGGTCCTTTTCATGAACAAGAGAACATATTCCCTTGAAACTGAATATTGGGTAAAAGTATTCATATTTCCCAAAATGAGATATATAGGAAGTAATGGTGGGGCCAGCCAGTCCATCTCCATAACTCAGAAACACCTGGCACAGTTAGCATAATCCATTTGTGCCAATAAAATCCAGTGTGTCCTGACACAGAATTCTTCCAGCTGTCATAAAGGGACTTGGGTACCTTTGGATACCATATGCTGGCAATAAGTCTAGCCTAATAGCCAAGTTCATGGTCCCCTCATTGCTTTTAAGTCATTCCTAAGCATCACAAGGACCCCCTCAAAACTACCATTTAGCTGTCACACATGTCAGCAGAGGCAAGCTAAGGGATGATGAATAACAGGACCACCAAAAATAACACGGGCCAATATGTTCCCTACCAACTCTTTTTCTCTGAAAATGCAGATCTTACACAGCATTAAGTGGTGAAGATAAAGGCAGTACTGCCAGTGAAATGTCACCATTAGATGTGTTCTCTTATCCAAGATACCCACCTACTTGGGTCACAAGCCCAGGGATGCTAGTCTTCCTGAAGAGGCAGGTGACAGGAAAGATTTAGGAAAGAACAGCCTGTCAGTGAGTGAAGTTAGTGAAGAGAAGCCAGACTCTCCTATACAACCCCTTACTCCTACAAGAGATTTTAAATGGCGTGATGTGGGCCTACTGCCCTTGCTGGTGGCAGTATAACATGACAGATTGGCTTGATATTCCTACTCATGTCCTACATTTAATGCAGGCGGGGGTGCTTTGTGACTTTTTTTTTTTAACCTAAAATGCATTTTCTCCATTTCTTCAACCTCATGATCTCCCCAACATCCCTCTGACCACATCTTCTACCGTTCAATTCCAGCCACCCTAGCCTCTTGGTTAATCCTCAAATCTACCAACCTGCTCCTCTTCCTGGGTCTTCAATGTTATTGCTCCCTCTTGTTTAAATGCTTTTCTCCTAGATATTTGCAAGACTTGCTCTCTCCTTGGCCTGTTAATGTATCAGAAATGCTGCCTCCTCTTCCATTCCTTTCTCTGTTTTATTTTTCTCCATAGCAGTTATCACCACTTGATTAGTATGTATGTATTATTAACTTATCTGTTCATCCCCTCTTTGTCACTAGCCCTCTGTTTGAGATGAAAGCTCCATGAGAACAGGGGTTATGTCTATTTTTGCACTGCTGTCACAGAACAACAACTCAAATATTGTTGAATATTGAAGGCTATGCAACTTGTTCCTCATGCCCAGTTTACATGTCTTTATTTTCCCTTAAGCCATCTCTCATCTCCAACCTCTATCCTGGTCTTCTCATGTCTTTCATTGGTTCTATAATAATTTCTTAAGACATTTGACACTTCTTCCTTGATCATGTGATTGTAATAAATATCAAAGCTATTGACATTTCATCTTATTATACTATAAGCCCCTCAAAGTGTGGGCTGTTTAATGTAATTCTGAATCCTCTCTAGTACACTGATCTGTGCTTATTAAGTATTTGGAAGATAGGTGAATGTCTGTAGTGTTAATAATTTAATTCATTTGTTCATTTACTCATTTGCTTAATAAAAGACTGGCAATCATTGCGCTAAATGCCGCTTCTGTAGTGAATGAAGCAGAAACCAAACCAAACCAAACCAAACAAGACCATCAGTAGGCCATCATGTAATAAGTACATATGTTTTACCAAGTATTTTTCATAGGTCATTGTTACATATATTTAATCCTTATGATAGTTCAAAATGATGTTATTATTCCCCATTTAAAGGATGGGCAAAATAGAAACACAAAGATGTTGAGGGTTTTTTTTTTTTTCCTCTTGGATTTTTATCTCTATCTCTCCACTATCAAATATGTCTTAAGCAATGTGCCATGTATTCTGGCTTTGTACAAAACCTGATGTCTAAGAATAATAACCGCTTTAGGATATTTGATGATTATGTTTGCATGACACTGACACAAATCTGTTGTGGGCAGAGGATGATTGCTGATAATGGGATAAATGTCTCTGTAAACTCTCTCTCAGAGCCTGTGTAAAGAGGTGCAGCACTGTGGCTCAAAGGCAGGGGGGCTCCTTGATTGAACACTCAACGTTTGTCCCAAAACAGATCTTTCCTACTGTTTTCGGCACCTATCTTGGCTTCTGTGGCTTTTGACGTCGATGACCTATACCAGTGGCTCCACCTTGGAGCCCACTCTCAGGCTACTGGAACCATTTTGTCCCTCAAGTATAAAAAGTGGGCAGTGCCTGGGAATTTATACCTCACCCTACTCATTTCTAAGGGTGATCCTTAGCCAATGAATACCTATGGGTGAGGAGGTTTAAAAGCCCAGCTCTTTGCCTTAGGTTGCAATAGTGCTGAGACATAATTTATACTTCCATACTTCCAGGGTCTCTCTGTTAGATCAGATTGAGTTTCAGCTCTGAAAGCTTTGTGTGAAATTGCACTGTTGCTTCCTTTTGCTTTTTGCTTTCCTTACTTACTAGTTTTTCCTCAAACTTATTTAATAAATCACTTGCATACAAATCCTTATCTCAGGGTCTCCTTTTGAGGAATCCAACTGAAGATCGGTGCCTAGTAGGAAGCATTAGTTAAAATGTTCTTCATGGGAAAGGAATTGTGCCTTCTATATGAAAGCTACTCTGCCCTTTTGGAGGAAGCTGCTTGCCTCTGGGTTAGAGCTGGTCCTTCAGGGTATTTTATGGCTATCTCTTAGACAGATAGTGGTTCTACTCTAACCTAGATTGGAAATAAAACAAATGGAAACTGTTTCTTTAGACTGTATATCGTATGTGGTTGCCCAAAACACACAGGCACACAGACACACACACACACTCATGATCAAATGAAATGAAATCAGGCCGGGCGTGGTGGCTCATGCCTGTAATCCCAGCACTGTGAGAGGCTGAGGCAGGTGGATCACAAGGTCGGGAGATCAAGACCATCCTGACTAACATGGTGAAATCCTGTCTCTACTAAAAATACAAAAATTAGCCAGGCGTGGTGGTGCATGCCTGTAGTCTCAGCTACTCAGGAAGCTGAGGCAGGAGAATCGCTTGAACCCAGGAGATGGAGGTTGCAGTGAGCCAAGATCACGCCACCGCACTCCAGCCAGGGCAAGAGAGCGAGACTCCATCTCAAAAAATAAATAAATAAATAAATAAATAAAATCAATAAGTATAGAGAAATTTATTTGAACTCCATTTATTCATTACTGGACATTCATCACTTTCCACGGATTCTACTAAAGACCTAGGATATAAAAGTAACACATAATTTCTCCCTTTGGGAAACAATGTGTGGGGCAAAATAGGGACGTGATCAATAAAAACACAGGACAGCTGGGTAAGTGCTACAGTAAAGGCTGGTATCAGGTGCTGAGGGACCAGAAAAGGGAGCTATGCATTTGGGTAGGGAGAAAAACTAGGACAGTTTCACTGAAAAGGAGATATTTGAGCTGGTTTCTGAAGGAGAGAAAAAATTACCACAAATAAAGGAGAGTATTGCCCTGATAGAATACTGAGAGTGAAGAAGCATAATTTATTGAGGAATTCATTTATATCTTATTTATGTTTTGTACCTCACCCCCCACAACAATTGTTTCTATTTCTAATAAATCGAGCAATCAATCAACCTACAGGGAAGTTGGAGGTCTGCAAACCTCCTTGGCTTGGATAATGAGCACATCAACAGAGACTAGCAGTGACCAGTATGGAGGACATTAGAGGAGTCTCTCTGAATGCTCTGCTTAACATAAAATTTTAAAGAACTGCAGGAGGAGGAGTTGGGTGGAGTGAGAGCCCACAATGACTGAGTGAATTTGCCTTCAACCTGGCAACATGGGTGCAAAGTCAGATTTATTTTAATTTAAAGAGCACAAAGAAGAAGGATATTTCTTCTGTATCTGAGCTTGTGAAGTAAAATAATTATTGCTGGTCTGTTGAACGTGGGAAACTATGAGTAGTTTCCTTGCTCAAGTGTAGGATGCAAGGGGAGAGGAGAGCCGAGGCCAGGATGAGAAGCTGAGATGTGCACTGATTGAGAGCCATTAAATATCTTTAACTAGAACAATAACAGGATCATGCTGCTGCTTGGGAGGGAGTAAAGATTGAGTGGAAGGCCCCTACCTGTGGGTTGCAGTGATAGGCACTAATAATGAAGAAGGCAGCGGTCTATCCTTGCTCAAGGGTTTCCCATTCCTCTGGAGAAATGAGACTTGCTCTAAAAAAGTATTAATAGCTAGTTGCACAGCTAATGCTATAGGAAAAAGTGGTTGTCAGAGGCTACTCACTTAGCTCCTGTTTTGTTTTCTACCCTTTTGTTCCACTGAGTCGGAAGATCAATTAAGATCGTCAGCTTTGACGGCTCAGACTGAGCTGTTTGGTAAGGACTTGAATAGAGTCACATTTTCCACTTCTTGATCTTTCTAGACATTTGATGGCAAAACCATTACCTGTTGAATTCCATATGCTTTTCCATTCCCTCATGATTTGCCAGAATCTATTACTGACAACCTGACCAGACCGCACAGTTGAATAAGTCATGAATAGACACTTGGCTCCCACCCAGTCACATTTCCTGCCTCCTAGGTCAGGTCAGTCCTATAGACTGGATCTTTACCTCTCCATGTCCATAGACTGTTATATTTTCTAGAGTAGTTTTCCAGTTTTCTAGAGTTGGGGTTCACAACATAACCTCCAAATACTTGGTTGGCATTCTAATGCCCACCTTAACCCCCACCTGACTGCTAGATTCTGTATTCTGTGTTCTTAGCATGTTTCCCAGTATGCTGACACAAGTGGCAAATCACTCATAAGGCACACTAATCAGGATACTTGACTCCTAAATTTGTGAGGCTGCCTTGATCTTTGGACTGTCCTCTTGATATAATGTCTCAGTACTGAACTCCTCTGGCATCCTGAGACCGCCATACTGCCATACTCACTTTCCCTAGATCCATGTCCCAAAGCCTCCTCTATAACTGAGAAGACTTCTTAGACCCTGATAGTTTCGAATCTTGTTTATTGCCCCTCCAACAACTTAAGAATGTGGAAAGGATCTAAGTCGTAACTGGTGAGGTACATGACTGGGATTATGGAGAAGGAATCAAAAGAAAAAGATGGAGAGAAGAGATCACCTAGACATCACTGCACAGTTGAGATTCCCAGTCACTATTCACTGATTTTTGATTTTCATTTGATCTCGGCACATACACACAACAAGACTCTAGCCTTCCCAGGAGATGAGGTTCTGAAAGCTTTGACAAAGTTCTCTTTATGTGATAGGAGATGGCTCTGCTGTGGGACTCTCACATTTCATGGTGACAGGATGAAAAGTGGCACTTGCGAGGGTGGATGCTGAGCAAGAGAATGATTTAGAGCATCTCTGTGATGATGTTTTGCCATTTTAAAATAGTTTAATGCTGGTTCTTTGGAGCAGTAATTTTCTAACCTCTTAAAAATTCTGCATTAAACCTCTTCTGTCAAAGGAAATCTTATGTAGAAAACTAATACAGAAAACATACAAAACAGAACTGCTCAGAGTGAAGCAGTTGTGTCATGCCTGAACCCTGGCCAAAGGCTTTTATTCCCAACTCTCCAGCTATGGTGCACCCAAGGCTTGCAAAGCTCTCAGTATGATAGCCACAGAGCAGAGGAGACAAACTGGCATCCTAAAAACTGGATCTTAAAAACATAAATGTGTGTGGTTTGGATCTTAGAACATTTTACAAAAACTGGAGTCAATATTTAATCAATGACCTAATTCATATTAAAATTTCAATTTTCTATCTTGTGTTGCATATTTTAAAGTTCATTCAATATGAAGTGTGAATTCTCATGTAATAATATTATTTCAGAAAAGAATTGCAGTATATAAGTCAGATGTGTTAGTGAGGTTCATTAGGGAAACAGAATCAACAGAATATATTGTTTGTTCTTAGATCACTTTGTTAAGATAGTGTGTATATAGATATACACATAATTTATATATATTTAATTTTTATACATATATGAATAATATATTTTCATATATATTCTCTCTCTATATTACATATATGTATATATATATACTATATATATATGTACAGAGAGAGAGAGAGAGAGAATATATATATAGAGAGAGAGAGAAAGAGAGACGGGAGGAGGGAGAGAGAAAGAGAGAGAGTTGCAGTTTGAGTTTGATGGCAGTCCACTGGCAGAATTCTCCCTGCCTCATCTGGGTTGGTCAGTCTTTTCTCTATTAAAGCCCTTAACAGATTGGACAAAGCCCAACCACATTATAGGGTAATCTGCTTAACTTAAAGTTTACTGACTTAAGGCTAATCTTATCTAAAACATGCCTTCACAGACATATCTAGGATAATGTTTGACTAAATATCTGAGTACCATGACCTAATCAAGTTGATACATGAAATTTACAATCACAGACAGCCATCCCTTTAATTTAGTTATTTTAAAAAGCATGTTATTGACTTAAAAAATCTCTCTTTGGTTTTTTAAGTATTGTGATAATTATAAATATACAGAAAACCTGGAAGTACAGTACAAAGAATTTTATTCTCTCTGAATGAATATAGAATAGGCTGCCAACTTGATGTCCCATTTCTCTTAAATACTTTGGGAGGCATTTTGTGCAAACAAGCCCATTCTCCTACAGGGTCTCAACCCAACTATCAGAATCAGAAAATTATATTATCATATTATATCCAACCCTCAGACCTCATTCACATTTGGCAAATAATCTCCATTATGTTCTATATGGTAGAGGAATCCTGTTCAGAATGAGGCACTGCATTCAATTGTCGTGTCTCTTTAGTCCACGGTCTGGAACAGTTTTTCTTACTCTTTCCTTAATTATTGTAACCTTGACACTTTTGAAGATTACAGGTAGATTATTTTGTAGAATATCCCTTAATTTGGGTTTCTCCAGTGTTTCAAATGGTTAGATTCAGTTCACACATTTTTGGCAGGCTTGTTCCTTTCATTGCACCCTTTAAAGTAGTGCTCAATTTTTGTTTGTCCTATTACTGTTAATGTTAAATTAGATCAGTTAGTTAAGGTAGTATCTTCTGGGCTGCTCCAGTGTAAATTCACTCTTTTCCAATTTATAATTACTAAGCAGTTTATAGGGAGACACTTTGAAATTATGTAAATATCTTGTTCTTCATCAAACTTTCAACTTATTAACTATTTATAGACTTATTTCATATTTTATTAAATTGGATATAATCCAATACTATCATTATTCATTCCTACATCATCCTCTCTTGGGCCAGCTGGCCTTCATGTCCTTTTGACATGTTCCCATTACTTCTTAAACACTTCCCTGAATTTCTGGTACAAAACAATACTCTGTGTTTATCATGTACTTACTCTACTCCAGTGCTGGAATCATCTATTGTTTAAGGTGTTCTTGTTCCATTTAGAGAAGAAACCACAATCTTGAATTAGGTGTACTTATTGCTATTGAATTATCATTTTTTCCAGGCCCTGTCAGTGGATAGAGGTAGAGAATGAATAAATAAGCAACTTACACACACGTATTTCTCTATCTCTATATATTTAAAACCGTGGGCAAACACCAACGTTGCCATTTCTTTTTTTCTTTTTCTTTTTTTTTTTTTTTTGAGACAGAGTCTCAGTCTGTTGCCCAGGCTGTAGTGCAATAGTGCAATCTCGTCTCACTGCAACCTCCGCCTGCTGGGTTCAAGCGATTCTTGTGCCTCAGTTTTTGAGTAGCTGAGATTACAGGTGTGCGCCATCACATCTGGCTAATTGTTTTTGTATTTTTAGTAGAGACAGGGTTTCACTATGTTGGCCAGTCTGGTCTTGAACTCCTGACCTCAGGTGATCTGCCCACTTCGGCCTCCCAAAGTGCTGAGATTACAGGCATGAGCCACCACCGCGCCTGGCCTAATGTCACTATTTCTAATTCACCCCCATAGGATGCATTATAGTTTGCCCATCTTTCATATTTGTACCACAACTACACCATGACTTTGAAATACTACCAAACAAACTCCACTGATGTTCAAGACAGCATGCATTCTGCCACAGTCTCAGTGGATGTCTAGAGCTCTTTTTTTTTGATCAGTGTAAATACAATAGTCAAAATAAGGCTTCTTTAGGGAAGTCAAGAGTAATTCCTGGGCATTAAGTTTAAGAAATGTTTAATTTGGTAGTTCCAGGTTACTATTATTGTATGAAATAAAGCAGTGACCAGCTAGTTGAAAAGAGCTCATGTTTCAAACAAATACATGTCAATACTGTCTAATGGTACTGGGAACAAAAACAATAATAATACTACATATTTTAATACACTATCTACAATGTGTCAGATACTAAGTGCTTTATAAAGATTTTCATATTTGATCCTGATAATAAACTTGAGAGATAGATATTATTATTCCAATTTACAGAAAAGGAACTAAAAGTCAGAGGAAAGAGATAAAATATATGACTTCTATTGCATTTTACTTATCTTATTAAAAACATCCTTATTATTAATCTTATTAAACATATCTATTGCATTTATTATCTTATTTAATAAAATGCATAAGCTGCTTCTTTGTCTACTTAAAGCTTCTAGAAAGAGTCGGTTACTCAGAGGATCTAGGACTGGGAATCAATTAACTCACAAAACATAATGGTTCCTAAAAATACCTTTGAAGACAGATACAAATGGGTTCAAAATTTGGTTTTACCACTTGTCAGCTATAAGTAGACAAGGAAGCAACTGATTATGCCACAATTAATGGCAATTCAGGAATCTGTAAAATTGACCAAGAGGAGACTGGCCTTCTCTAACCCGGATGTGTGTGTGTATGTGTTTGTGCATTTCTATCAGCCACCAGGAAAAGTCAATCAATGGGGATTCAGACATTCATTTATGACTATAGTGACCACTGAGTCAGTAGATCTCTTTTACACATCACCCACCCCATCATAAAGTTTAATTCTCTGTTAGTGACATTAAATCCTTCTTGATCTCTCTTCTCTCTTGTGGTCTCAAGGAGAAATTTTCAGTCTCTTAATCTTTTTCAATTTTGCACTCAAAAACATATGTTGCTGAGACATGATCTTTTATTTCCTACTGTTTCAATATTACAATATGATATACTATATCATGGACAGAACTATCAAGGGACATTTCCTACACATATTTAGGACCTAACAATTCCTCCTTATAGCCTAGTAGTTGAGATGTGGACCCTGGAATTGGATTGCCAGGTTTTGACTTTTTCTACCCTACTTTCTAGCTTGGGCAAGTTATTAACCTGTCTATTCCTCATTTTTTTCAACTTTAAAATGGGGGAAATATCTGTCACTTAGAGTTAATATGATTAATTAAATGAATTACTATTCCAAATAACTTAGAACACTCCCAGGCTCTGAATAAATGTAACTATATTATTTTTACTATTAAATCCAACAGCAACAGTAAATACCATTATTGTTTATTTCAAATAATAAAGTTCCCTCCTTGTTAGAAGTCCTCTCTGTGTTGGGATTTTAATTCTAAGAGGAAGGATTTTGCTCCAATTAAAACCATTTTTTGAAATCCTCAAGAAATTGTTCATTGGACATCTGTATTTATTTCAAATCTGTTCTATCAATATATTCTGAATAATTCATGTAATCAAATAATAAAGACATACATTGATTCATGTATACTAAAAATCAAGGATCAATATTTATAATTTGAACTTTTTTGGTTTGTTCCACTTTAGTTGTAGGGTTCAAATAATTTTGAGGTTTGTTACAAAATTTGTTTCCAAAGCTAGCTTCCAACATATTTAAAATATGTTTTTTGTATGCATACACATGCTCATTTCAATTGCATCCAACTGAATTAAATGGCACTAACAGTTGCATAGTGCTCACAATATATCAGGCACTGCACCAATCATTCCATATTTGTTATCTTATTTAGTCCTAGTAACAACTGTAAGAGATGTTTATAAATATCTTCATTTCGTGGATGAGGATATTGAGATTCCGAGTAGTTATGTAACTTGCTTGATGCCATATGGCTGGTAAGAGGAGCAACAGGCATTTAAAGCTCAGTCCCCTTTACTCAGGCTTGTGCTCTTGAACCACAGCACACTAGCTCAAATCTCTAAATATGCAACTCCAGGTAGCAGCCTGTAGGTGGGAGAGTTCATTCTTGGGATGGAGAGCCATTCTCCTGACACTGAAATTGTGACATCAAAGTCTATCACCTATTTTAGTTACAGACAAAGCTTTTACCCTGACCACTTGGTGGATGAAGGAGAAAAAGAAGATTGCTATGGGGACTTTAGGAGTTTCAAAATGTGAGAAGGATAGGATGGTGAAGTTATTTATTTTCAGCTTTGATAGAAACACAGGAAGGATGATGATGGAGAGAATTATGATAACACAATCTATCTTTTCCTCAAACTTGGTGGTGTCAATGATATTCATTCTTGCCATTATTTTGAAAAATAACAGATAATTTTAGGGAAAAAGGAAACACTGAAATATGCATATTGACTGTAACAAGCATCATGATTTCAGAAACATTAAAGTGTGAATTCTAGAATGCAGTGATTAATAAAAATCTCCCGGTTTTTCCTTAATACTTTACAAGGTCATTGGGGATAAGGATAATGATGATCAAATGAATTCACTGACTGTAGATCTGTGACATTACTAGAGGTCATTTAGCTATGCTTTTGTTAAGAACTGGTTCCCAGCCAGGCATAGTGGCTCATCCCTGTAATCCCAGCACTTTAGGGGGCTGAGGCAGATGGAACACTTGAGGTCAGGAGTTCGAGACCAGCCTGACCAACATGGAAAAACCCTGTCTCTACTAAAAACACAAAAATTAGCCAGGTGTGTTGGTGCACGACTGTAATTCCAGCTACTTGGGAGGCTGAGGCACGAGAATTGCTTGAACCCAGGAAGCGGAGTTTGCAGTGAGCCAAGATCACGCCACTGCACTCCGGCCTGGGTGACAAAGCAAGACCCTGTCTCAAAAACAAAAACAAACAAAAAAACTGGTTCCCAAGTTCTGTTTGGTTGAGGATCTTATGAAAAATGCTTTTGCATTTATTTTACCATTGAATACAAAGACAACTAAGGAGATCACATCTAAGAATGTCATGGAAGTACAAATATTTGCAATCACTGAATCCGCCATTATCTCCTACACATAAAGCAATACTATATGAATTTTACTCACTGCTTAAAAATTCCTTCTCCATCAGACTCCCAAAACTATTTAGAGCAGTGTGAAAAGTTTTACAAACTGATCCATAATACATAACAGCCTCACACATTCTCCAGGAAGACAGCATGTGTGTGGAGAAAGAAGGCTTTCTTTAGATTCAGAGAGGATCACGTTTAAAATATAGCTTCTCCTCTTACTAGCCATCAACCTTTGGAACCTTCAGGGTCTTAAGTTCTCTAAGCTTCTAGGTCTAGAATAGGAGAAAAAAAACCCTCAAGGATTACTTCAAAGAATAAAGAAAATTATGTATGTAAAGCTCTTTATCTGTATTAGGTATTTAACAAAATAATAATAATAAATTATTACATACTGCTTACCCTGGCAAAGACAATTTTCTAAGCACTTTACATGTTAACTTATTTGCCTTTCAAAAAACGTTGTGAAGGGAAAATTGTCATTCCCATTTTAAATTCTTATATTTCTTTTTCTTTTTTCTTCCTTTTTTCTTTTCTTTTTTTTTTTTTTTGAGGCAGAGTACTGTCTCTGTCGCCAGGCTGGAGTGCAGTGGAGCGATCTCGGCTCACTGTGACCTCCGACTCCCTGGTCCAAGCGATTCTCCTGCCTCAGCCTCGCCAGTAGCTGGTATTACAGGCACGATCCACCACGCCCAGCTAATTTTTGTATTTTTAGTAGAAAGGGGGTTTCACCATGTTGGCCAGGATGGTCTCCATCTCCTGACCTCATGATCTGCCTGCGTCGGCCTCTCAAAGTGTTGGAATTACAGGCGTGAGCCACCGCACCCGGCCCATTCTTATGTTTCTTTAAAGCCTTTTACTTCAAAATAATTTTACATTTACAGAAAAGTGGAAAGGATAGTACATAGAATTCTCACATACCATTTACCCAGCTTCCCTCATGTTACCATCTTACATAACAATGATGCATTTATGACAACTAAGAAATTAATGTTGATACAATGCTATTAATTAAAATGCAAACTTTATTTGGATCTTCCTAGTTGTTATGCTTATGTTCTTTTCTGTCTCAGGATTCAGTTGAGGATACCACATTGCATTTTGTTTTCATGTCTCTTTAGTCTTATATTTGTGATGTCTCTTGGTCTCTCCTTGCCCTTCATGATCTTGGCACTTTCGGAGTAATGGTCAGATATTTTATTGAATGTCCCTCAATTCGAGTTTCTCTCATGTTATCTCATGATTTTGGATTGGGAGGAAGAAAATCACAAAGGCGATGTGCCTTTCCTGTTACATTGTAAATATATATCCATGAATCCTTACTTTTATAAATAAATGATTAAATGAATAAGCTACTGGGAAAGAAGTGACAAATCTTCTGTATGGAATAATTCCAATTAATAAATGTATAAGGAATGAGAGAAACAGAAGTCACCATTAGAACACTACAGTAATAATTGCTGCATGTTAGATCTATTGATGCATGCTAAAATTAGTGTGCAAAGCTTTAAGGAAAAACAGAGATATTTGCATAGCCTCAAAGTATCTCCCAGATATAGTTTGAGTTTATGTCCCCACAAAATCTGAGGTTGCACTGTAATCCCCAATGTTGGAGGTGAGGCCTGAGGGAAGGAGTTTGGGTCATGGGGGAGGATCTCTCATGGATTGGTGCTGTCCTTAGTGAGTTTAGATAGTGACTTTTCACTCAGATAGTGAGTTCTCCCAAGATCTGTTTGTTGTAAAGTGTGGCACTCCTTCCCACTCTCTCTCTTGCTCCTGCTTATACCATGTGACATGCAAGCTCCTGCTTTGCCTTCCTAAGCAAAAACTTCCTAAGGCCTCCCCAGAAGCAGATGCCGGTGCTATGCCTCCTGTACAAACTGCAGAACTATGAGCCAATTAAACCTCTTGTAAATTAACCAGTCTAAGGCATTTCCTTATATCATTGCAAGGAACAGCCTAATACATGCCCCAAAATATTAATTCCTGTGATGGTTTTAATATATTCTGACAGATCATTTATAGTCTTTTTTTTTTTCTAGGGAATGGTAATTTTCCTACCTTTAAATGTGGGCTAGACTAGCGACTCTCTTCTTCTTCTTCTTTTTTTTTTTTTTTGAGATGGAGTCTCGCTCTGTCACCCAGGCTGAAGTGCAGTGGCATGATCTTGGCTCACTGCAAGCTCCCAGGTTCATGCCATTCTCCTGCCTCAGCCTCCTGAGTAGCTGGGACTACAGGTGCCCACGACCACACCCGTCTAATTTTTGGTATTTTTAGTAGAGACGGGGTTTCACCGTGTTAGCCAGGATGGCAACTCTCTTCTTATGACTAGAGTATGGAAAGGCAAAATTAGTGATTTTATAGTGAAGAAATCTTGCAGACACCACCGTAAGCAATATCACCAATGATAGTCACAGTGAGACTACATATAGTTAGTTCTGCTGTAATAAGACACAGGCATTTCTTAAAATGACCATGCTGCACAAAATCACATAGTAAAAACCACAGGGCTTGCGGAAAAAATGGAATCGAGGCACAACACCCAAAAATTTCATAGGTGACACATGAAAACAAAAGCTAGGAAACTAATAAAAATCGTAGCATCATTGTTCACATGTTAAATGGTTAAGAAATGCATAAATGCTACAATAATTAGGGTACTTTACTTAAAGAAGATCTGAAGTTTGCCCATAGAAATGGACGTTAGAAGAGCTGCAGCTCCTGAATTATTTTGAAGTGGTGGAACAAGTGTTAACTGAAATAAGACAGAAAGTTGTAAGACCAGATGTGGATGGATATGGCTCATAACACAAGATGAACTGAAGCAGGTGTAGATATTTGAGATCTGTGTGTATGTGTTTTGTGTATTTTTCCTTGGCTAGGTTCAACCGGGTGGAGGTTTCTGCCTTCACTTAATATTTGTCCCATAGAAAATCATGCATAAGCAAATATAACATTTTCAGTTTGCTTAAATTATTTCCTAATACATCAATTGCATTGGAACAAATTCATGTTTTCACAACAAGTGTTATAGCAAATCTGATTACAAGTTGAATCTGAATGAATCTGCCTTACTTTATTTTGATAATTTAACATCTATTTTTCTTGATAAAGATTTGGAAAAAAGAGAATCTTAGAGTGTCACTGGAATCAGCCAAAATACTTCAAAGAGTACAATAATGTCCATCAACAGGGAAGAATCATGATATTAGTTGATATGTCCACTACCATATTTGTCTTAGCACTTTTGCTGAACATTATTCTTATCATTATTATATTTTAGACACAGGGTCTTGCTCTGTTGCTCAGGTTGGAGTGCAGTGGTGCAATCACAGCTCACTGCAGCCTTGAACTCCTAGGCTCATGCAATCCTGTCACTTCAGCCTCCCTGCCCTGAGTGGCTGGGATTATGGGTGCAGGCCATCACATGTGGGTAATTAAATTTATTTTTGTAGATGCAGGATTTCTTCATTTTGCCTAGGCATTTTATGCCCACAGTTACTCTTTCAGGGCTATCAACTGAACATGCAGAGAAATGGTAGCAGAATAATCTTTCTCTGCAACATGGTACAGTCTGTTTGATAAATATCAACCAGGAAAAGTGAATATTTCTGCCTGAGAAAAATGAAGAAAAGAGGAAAAATATTACTGAATTTGTACCTAAAAGAATATGCAATGTATAAATGGAGTTTTGTGAAGAATTTATGTGATAGAGTGTGTAAGATGATTCACTGTTATGTAGTTAAGAGTCATTAATACAGACACTGCAGGCTAGCACATTAATTTTCAAAACTGTCTAGAAATAGAATTTTATTAAATACAAAGGAAAGCAGTAGACATTTAACCTTTTATAAGTTTTGATTTCTGTACCAGACCTCTGAGAGATTCCTTTCTCTCTCTTCTAGCTGATTTCAATAGTCCTGTCTTTTCTCTGGGCTTTTGACAAGTGATGAGACCCACTATTCTTGACAGTCCTCAAGCTTGGATTTTACTGAACAAAGTAAGGTTTTAGCCAAACAAGTGGATTTCATATTTAGAACTACCTCTGTTAGTGATAGAACTTTAAGGAATAGAGAGTATAATTGTGCTTTTAGCACCCTATATCCATCCCTTTAATACTTCAGAATTCCTCTGAAAACAAAAAAGGGGAAAAAAGAAGAAAACATATTTCCTTCCAGCTTTAAGTCACAGCCCATCTTTGCATTGACTGGATAGCATTTTTTTTTTTTTAAAGCATGTGACTTCTCTCTTAGGGAGAGAGACAGCGAGAGTTATCAGCATCTTGGACAAAAGGTGTGATTTCAAAGAACAGGCTAAATGGAGAGAGGCACAGACCTGCTGTCTCATTCCACAATTTGAACTGTACCATGAAAAAGATCACTGGACAAGTATGCTCATTAAAACATTATTCGTTATAGAAAAAAAGTCTCATAAAATCTGGAAGCAAATGAATGTCAATTAAGAGATTATTTTTATCTAATGGAAATATGAATCAGCTTAAAATTGTGCATTTCGTTACACAGAAAGAACTTTGTAACATATTATGGAAGGAAGAAAGGGGACACAGAAGAGTCTTCAGATCAATAGGCATGTGTGTGCATGCACATGTATGTACACATAAATGCTTGAACAGTTGTTCACTAAACTATCGATGGGAGCTAATTCTGATTGGTGGTATTTCTAGTAATCTATTTTGATTTACTGTAGTATATTTTGACTTCCTTTTTAAAAGGAAATACACATATTTCTAGAATAAGAATAAAATAGAATTTTCTTAGAGGATACAAAAGACATTCATGTACTGGTCTTCATGAAAGCATACTAAATACATGATAGAAAATATATTAAGGAATAAAAGTATATTGGCAATGATAACAAGAAGCAGCTAAAACCAGAGGTCCTAAGCTATGAAAAATAGCTGCAATACAGTGACTTTTCTCTTCAATAAGGCGGATGGCAAAAGTGTATTCAGACCTCTTCAGATTTCAAACAAGATGCATACAGCTCTGAAAGTAAAACTTTCCTGGGAGGTCAAATGGGTAAGTATCTTCTTGAAATAATGTAGGGTGCAAGCAGCCCGTGAATTTTCAAGAGTATGCCAGACACTGTTCTAGTGTTTTTTGCATATTAGTGAATTTAATCCTTGTCCAGCCCAATAAGGCTTATACTACTAGTGCACCCATTTTACAGGTGAAATAACATCTGTGAGGCACAGTAGAGTGAGACAACTTGCTCATGGGACATATGTGAAACCACAATCAACTGAGGCAGTCTGGTTCCTCATAATCATAATATGAACCTCAGATCATCATAATAAGTAGGGAATACCTTTTGGGAGGCTAAAACCACATTTCAGACTGCTGGAGAGGCAGGGTTTTAAGAGGGGTTTTGTAGGATGGCACCTTTGTTTTATCAGAAGTGGATTTGTTGTACAAAAGATGAGAGATGGCCATACTATTGGTAGCTCCTGAACGGTGGTAACTGAGCAGAAGTAAATAGGCATTGTACCATTAAAAATTCTCATGAGCGGCCGGGCGCGGTGGCTCACGCCTGTAATCCCAGCACTTTGGGAGGCCGAGGCGGGCGGATCACGGGGTCAGGAGATCGAGACCATCCTGGCTTACACGGTGAAACCCCGTCTCTACTAAAAATACAAAAAAAAATTAGCCGGGTGTGGTGGTGGGAGCCTCTAGTCCCAGCTACTCGGGAGGCTGAGGCAGAAGAATGGCGTGAACCCAGGAGGCGGAGCTTGCAGTGAGCAGAGATCACGCCTCTGCACTCCAGCCTGGGCAACAGAGCAAGACTCCGTCTCAAAAAAAAAAAAAAAATTCTCATGTGCTACAGAAATTCACTAATTCATCTCCTCCGTGACTGATATGATGATTAAAATGTCCTTTTCCTGATTGATACGATAACCCCCAAAGAAGGAACTCAACACTGAGAGGGAGTGTGCTCACACCAGAGATAGCATTTGTTTGGGTAGGGTAGTATTTTAAGAAAAGAAATCAGAAATGAGTGGCTACCTGTCCTGATAAACCTTAGTGTCCCCTACTCTTGAGAAAAACTGGCAGGTCATGAATAAACTACTCTCATTCAGAAAACAAAAAATCCCAGCTTGGGATTGTACTTGGATGAGAGAAAACAAACACACCATCAAAAGCTAAATAACGTCATAAAGATGAGAACTAAAACTTAAAAGAGAAATAAAAAATACATTTAAAAATAATTATTTAATTAATAAAATGATATTTTATTTTATTTTTTAAGAGTTGGGGCCTCACTCAGCCCAGGCTTAAGTGTAGTGGCATTATCATAGCTCACTGCAACTTCAAATTTATAGGCTCCAGCAGTCCTCCTGCCTGTCTCCCAAGTAGCTAAGACTAGAGGTGCATGCTACCACACCCAGCTAATTTTACTTATTTATTTATTTATTTATTTTTTTGTAGAGAAGATGTCTTACTATGTTGACCAGGCTGGGCTTGAACTCTTGGCCTCAACCAGTCTCCTGCCTTGGCCTCCCAAAGTGCCAGGATTGTAGGGGTGAGCCACTATGCCTGGCTACAAAAGAATATTTTAGATAACCACTCTCTTATGCTCTCAAGCAATTAAAGGAATATAAACTTTTCAAAAATTATAAACAATCACAGAAAAGTTAATATAGCTACAGAAAGAGAATAAAAGTGAGATGACAAATGTCAGAAAAGACAGAAATGTACATATATGACAACCACACAATAATGCAGAAGGAACTTGAATAGATATTAATAAAACACAGGGGCGTGGTGAATTGGATTGTTAAAGTTATTCAGATCAGAGGGTAAGGATAACAGCAATTAGAGAGAAGCAGAAATATTTGGAGGCTACAAAGAATACATCCAGTATATGCATAATTGGCATCCTCTTATTAAATAGAGGAAATAACACAACACATACATTTCATATGGAACAGAAAAAATAGTCAGAAATACAACACAAGGAAATTTTCCTAAAATGAAGAAAGCCATAAATACATAGATTGAAAGAACACTACCTGAATACAAGGGAAAAACTGCTAAAGAATGTATCTACCACTGCTAAAGGAGTATGTCCTTTGCAGGGACATGGATGAAGCTGGAAACCATCACTCTCAGCAAACTAACACAGGAACAGAAAACCAAACACCACATGTTCTCACTCATAAGTGGGAGTTGAACAATAAGAACACATGGACACAGGGAGGGGAACATCACACACCGGGGCCTGTCGGGGGGGTTGGGGGGCTAAGGGAGGGATAGCATTAGGAGAAATACCTAATGTAGATGACGGGTTGATGGGTGCAGCAAACCACCATGGCACGTGTATACCTATGTAACAAACCTGCGCGTTCTGCACATGTAGAATTTAAAGTATAATATTTTTAAGAAAGAAGTATCATTGTAACATCACCCTGATGAAATTACTATAATTTCATCACATAAAAATTAACAATATTGTTATCTAGGCAGAACAGAAATATATGAAAAAAAAGCATTGATTTCCCAATTATCCTCAACAATACTGCAACAGCAGAGTACATTAGAACTGTATTTCATAATTATGAGAAGTGAATACATAAGGTTCCTACCCAGCTAAGTTATTGTTCTTATAAGATGTATAGAAAAGTAATGTCTGTAACTTCAGAACTTAGAGAAAAATTGGCCGGGCGCGGTGGCTCATGCCTGTAATCCCAGCACTTTGGGAGGCTGAGGCAAGCAGATCACGAGGTCAGGAGATCGAGACCACGGTGAAACCCCATCTCTACTAAAAATACAAAAAATTAGCTGGGCGTGGTGGCGGGCGCCTGTAGTCCCAGCTACTTGGGAGGCTGAGGCAGGAGAATGGCCTGAACCTGGAAGGCGGAGCTTGCAGTGAGCCGAGATCGCGCCACTGCACTCCAGCCTGGGGGACAGAGCGAGACTCCGTCTCAAAAAAAAAAAAAAAAAAGAAAAGAAAAAAAAAGAATATAGCCTCTGCTAGAGATCACAGCCTGGAGATACGTGTTTTCAAGGTCTAGGGCCTTGAAAACATTACGGAGCTCCCAATAAATCAACCTTGACGTCCATCCTACTTATAAATTTCCTCTTAGATGAGCTAATACAGCTTCTTTTCAATTAGTGGTGGTTTTCATTTGTTCGTTTTTACATATAGCTTTGTGCATCTTATTGATAGAATTAGTAAACGAGAAAGAATAACATATATACATTAGGCAATTCAATCGTTCTCCAAACATTTACTGAATACTCACTATGTGCTATGCATGGAAATAGGTGAGGTTAGTAAATATGCACCAAATGTATACACGTAGACATATACAAACATTTAAATGACATAAGTACACACACATACATAGAAATACAGAGGCGAGGTAAGAGACAAGAAGAAAGATAGGAAAGATTTCAAAGGAGAGATGTCAAAACGCTGACAATGTGTAACATTTCATACCGATTGAATTCTTTACAAGCATGTATTACTTTAACAACAAAATGATCTTAAAAATTTTTAAAGATTAAAAAAATCTATTTTCATTTTGGCAACAAAGAAATTCCTGCTGTCTTCAGTATGTGCCCTTACAAAAAATGTCAACATTGTGTCTTTGGCTATAATCCACTGGTGAGAAGACCTCAGCAGGAATACAGCAGATTTCTGTAGTCTTGCTGGGGTTAGATTTCCTATTTCATCATCTGAAAAAAATCATAGAACAAAATGCTTCAATAGCCCAGGCTTTCTGGAACATTCATATATGCAGAATAAAGAGACTAAGCCTTATTTTAAAAAAGAAAAAGAAAAAGCCCATCCAAAGATGTACATTCTGCCGAGCTATAGCTCTATAGGCACACACATTGTACCGGTATAAAATAAAGATATTGCTTATCAAGGACAACACATTTTAATGGCTTGGGAATTAAAATCTGGTTTCAGCAACCCCTTTGCCCCATTGTAGTAAATTAAATTTAATGCTGACAGGAGTAATGCACATTAGACTCCAGAGCATAAATTTAAGCACCAAATTAATGCAACTGGACTGAAATGAAGGGTCCTGAAAGAACATTATGGGAAGAACAGACTCCTTTAATGATTGTTCTTTTCAAAATGGGGAAAATCGGTTCTAAGAAGCAGAAAGGCAAAACTATCTGCAGTCTCAGAAGCCTCTGGGATTGCTGGCGCTGGTTTGTATGTCTGTCGAGCTTCTATTAGCAGTATTTCATCCACTCACTCTCCTCTCATTTCATGAATATCTCATCAGTTCTTTTGGCTGTAGCAACACCACTTTAGGAGAAGAGTAAACTATTAATGAAAGGGCAGTGAGAACTTGTATTGAAAGGTTAAGGGGAAAGTGGAAGGAAAATATATCCTTAATGAAATTGAAAGTATTCACTTTTGGCTGGGCGCAGTGGCTCACGCCTATAGTCCCAGCACTTTGGGAGGCTGAGGCAGGTGGATGACCTGAGGTCAAGAGTTTGAGACTAGCCTGGCCAGCGTGGTGAAACCTTGTCTCTACTAAAAATACAAAAAAAAAAAAAAAATTAGCCCGGTGTCGTTGGGGGTGCCTATAGTCCCAGCTACTCGGGTAGGCTGAGGCAGGAGAAATGCTTGAACCCAGGAGGCGGAGGTTGCTGTGAGCCAAGATCGCACCACTGCTCTCCAGCCTGGGTGACAGAGGGAGAGTCTATCTCAAAAAGAAAAAAAGAAAGAAATTACTCACTTTCTTTTTCTGTATTACAAATATAAGCAGTTTTTATAATGACTGATTTAATTTTCAGAACAAATGCAGATCCCAGATTTGTAGGAGTTAAAAACTCTACCAAAAAAAATTTTTTTTTGAGACACAGTCTCGCTCTGTCACCCAGGCTTTAGTGCAGTGGCGCCATCTCGGCTCACTGCAACCTCCACCTCCTGGGTTCAAGTGATTCTCCTGCCTCAGCCTCCCGAGTAGCTGGGGATACAGCCACCATGCCCAGCTAATTTTGTTTTTTTTTTTTTTTTTTTTTTTTTTTTTTAGTAGAGATGGGGTTTCACCATGTTGGCCAGGCTTGTCTCCATCTTTTGACCTCATGATCCACCTACCTCGGCCTCCCAAAGTGCTAGGATTACAGGCGTGAGCCACAGCTCAAAGCCTCTACAAAAACTTCTAGTTAATAATCACAGTAGTCAGAAGTGGAAATGATTTTTTCCTATCCTGTTGCAAGATTGCCTCCATTTTATAGTTGATATTCTTCTGATAGCAATTTATTTCTTTTTCTTTACTAGTAGGAACCCAATTTGTTTAGGTAACTATCTCTCTTGTTTTCCGGAGTAGGTGAGCCAGTGTCTCAGAAACAACTAAACTATATTTGTGTAAGCTGATAACAATGGTCCTGTTCCCCCAGCCAGTGATTGGTTTAGATATGAGCAGGAAACTTAATTCTGGTCAACAACTTGCAAGATGAAGTGTGCTGAAGAGCTTACGGAAAAGGTTGTCATACTCCTTAGAAATAAATAGGAAGAAGTATCTATTGTTGGATATTGCAGCCTCTGCACATAGTGCTTAGAATTCTGGTGCCTGTCCAGGGACCATGAAGAGGAGTAGTCCAGAGTCCCTGTACTTGATAATAATGTTGGCATGCTGCTAGAACTGCTGTCCTCCAGACTCCCTGATATGAAAGATAAAACATCCCCGTGTTGTTTAAATGTTTTAAAGTTTTATTTTTTTTTCCTGATACTTGGAGCCAAAATAATCCTAATCAATAAACTGAATCATGGACCAGAGCTTTATTCAGTCACTTAGCCAACCATTTTGATTTCCTTCTATGTGTCAGCTGGTATGTTTGGTGCTAGGAATATAATAGCGCCAGGGACACAAGACGGATATGGTCTCTCCCTCACAAAGCCTATGGCTTAGTGAGGATTCAAGACTTCAGAAAAATAATCAGTTGATAGATGCACTGAAGGCCCTGACTTCACCACAATGCAATATATCAACGTAGGAAAATTGCACTTGTGTCCCATGAATATATATAAGTGGTCATTAGAGAAATGAAAATCAAAACCGCAATGAGATACATCTCACACCAGCTGGAATGGCAATCATTAAAAAGTCAGGAAACAACAGATGCTGGAGAAGATGTGGAGAAATAGGAATGCTTTCACACTGTTGTTGGGAGTGTAAATTAGTTCAACCATTGTGGAAGACAGTGTGGTGATTCCTCAAGGATCTAGAACCACAAATACCATTTGACCCAGCAATCCCATTACTGGTTATATACCCAAAGGATTATAAATCATTCTACTATAAAAACACATGCACATATATGTTTATTGCAGCACTATTCACAATAGCAAAGACTTGGAACCAACCCAAATGCCCATCAATGATAGAATGGATAAAGAAAATGTGGCCCATATACATCATGGAACACTATGCAGCCATAAAAAAGGATGAGTTCATATCCTTTGCAGGAACATGGATGAAGATCGAAACCATCATTCTCAGCAAACTAACACAGCAACAGAAAACCAACCACCACATGTTCTCACTCATAAGTGGAGGTTGAATAATGAGAACACATGGACACAGGGAGGGGAACATCATGCACCAGGGCCTGTTAGGGGGTGGGGGGCTAGGGGAGGGATAGCATTAGGAGAAATATCTAATGTAGATGGTGGGTTGATGGGTGCAGCAAATCACTATGGCACGTGTATACCTGTGTAACAAACCTGCACGTTCTGCACATGTATTCCAGAACTTAAAGTATAATTTAAAAAAGGTAAAAAAAATAAGTTAAAGGGTAAGTATAAGAAATAAAAGGAAAAGCCAGTGTCTCTCTCTGTATCTCTCTCTCTTTCTCTTCTTGGAGACAGAATCTCACTCTGTTGCCCAGGCTGGAGTGCAGTAGTACAACCATGGCTCACTGCAGTCTCAACCTCCTAGGCTCAAGTGATCCTCCCACCTCAGACCCCCAAGTAGCTGGAACTACAGGCATGCACCACCATTCCTGGCTAATTTATTTATTTATTTATTTTGTAGAGACAGGGTCTCACTGTGTTGCCCAGGTTAATCTTGAACTCCTGGGCTCAAGCAATCCTCCCACCCTGACTTCCAAAGTATATATCATTTTTAAAGTAAGGAAATATAGAATTGGTGAACAGATTAGTTATTGCCAAGGATTACAGGTAAGGGTTTGGTAGGCATAGCTATAAAGGAATAATACGGAGGAATTCTTATGATGATGGAGCAATTTTTTATGTTGATTGTGGTAAGAGTTACATGAATCTACATACATAATAAAATTACACAGAACTACACACACACACACACACACATGCATGTACACATACATACATACAAATGATAACATGCAATTCTGGGGCTATATAAGCTCTGTGGATTGTACCATGTCAAACTCCTAATATTCTTTAGCACAGGATATTGTACTAGCTATGCAAGGTGTTACCATTAAAGATAAGGGGCCAAAGGTACATGAGACCTTCCTGCACATTTTTTACAACTTCCTATGAATCCAGAATTATTTCAAAAATGAAATTTAGAAAGTTAATAATAATAATCAAGAATTTATTGTTAGAATAGCAAATTGAACAAATACATCGAATTTCTAATTTCTAATCTTCCAAAAGCCACCACTAAAACTACTGGAAAGATTATTATTATTATTATTTTTGAGACAGAGTCTTGCTCTTGTCACTCAGGCTGGAGTGCAGTGGCGCGATCTTGGCTCACTGCAACCTCTGTCTCCTGGGTTCAAGCAATTCTCCTACCTCAGCCTCCCGAGTAGCTGGGATTACAGGTGCCTGCCACCACACGCCACTAATTTTTGCATTTTTAGTAGAGATGGGGTTTCAGCACGTTGGCCAGGCTGGTCTTGAACTCCTGACCTCAGGTGATCCACCCACCTTGGCCTCCCAAAGTGCTAGGATTACAGGCATGAGCCACCGCACCCAGCCACTACTGGAAAGACTTTTGTCCCCCCTTGAGACTTTAAAAAAGTACAGCAAAAACAAGAGAGAAGACACAACACATTGATGGTATTTTTGAACCTGGAAAGCAAACAAACCAGTTAAAATGGGCTAAATATAGCAAAGAAAGCCAAATTCTGAGCCAGCAGTACAGCTGGGAAACAACCCAATTAATACTGCAAAGCCACTAAAAGACTTGGGTTCTGGAAACACCAGGAATTTCTAGAAGTAGGGGGAAAGGGTAAGGAAGAAAGCCAAAATATGCTTTATTGGGTGAAATATTTTTGAGCACTAGTTAGAAATCTAGATCTTCTCCCCCATTTCATGATGCTGAGTGACTATACATCTTCCTCCCTGGCAGAAAAATGGATATTTATTTTCTGGCAAGATTTATTCTCACCAGGATTGGCTGGCACACTTGAGACCATGGGTCTCATCTGAAAAGCAGGGAAGTTACCTGACTGTACACATACTGAAAGCTGAGGTCCTCTAACACTTTTTTCCAGGTAGTTCTCAGAATGCAGACTGCCATACTTTGAGTTCCAGGCAGGGGTTTGAAATACTTCTCTCTGAGAAACCTGACAAGTCTAATGATACTGACTCAATAATCTAGTGCTCTCTAATAAACCACTGAAAAACTCAGGGGCTTAATATAACAACTTATTATTCATCTTAATTCTGTATGTGGACAGAAGAGTTCTTTAGCCCCTCTTGGCATTGACTCGGGTACTGGATGGATGGAATCATGTGAAGCCTCAGCTGAGGCTGTGAGTTAAAGGTCTCAGTTCTTCTCCATGTAGCTCTGTCTGCATGACTGCCTCGGCTGCCTTACATCATGGAGACTAACTTCCAAGTAATGTTTCAATAGGCAGGAGTTCAAAAGGGAAGATCAGGACTGGCACAGTATTACTGCCACCATATTTCATTGACTAAATGAGGCAGAGGCCCAGCCCACAGTCAGTGTAAATATTCATGAATTCTGAGAGGCATAAGGCATTGGAGGTCACCAATGCAGCAGTCCACCCTGTTCACTGACATCGAGGGCTCACCGCAAAGAGCCCATCACATTATCCTTAAGGAAACTCAAACTGGAAAAGCCCCATCCACAACCTTAGAGATGCCAATCAAGTTTTTATTTGCCTACTCTGAATTATGTTTAGACAAATCACAATCTACTGATATCTGAAACAACTGAGGAAATCCTCTAACACAGAAGAGACCAAAATAAGAAAAGAGAGATGGCGGGGTGGGGGGTGGGGGCATAAATTAGAGAAACTAGAAACTATTCAGAGAGTAAGAAACTCAAAATATATATATTAAACTTAAATAATATATATTAATAATATCTTCAGAGAAATAAAAAACTGTATTAAAAAACATGACATATATACATGTATAGATAGATGGATGGAAAGATTCAAGAGCAATAAAAAAAGCTTTAAAACATTAAAAGTCTGATTGAAAGAGTTGAAAGATAAAGTTGGAGATGTCTCTCAGAAAGTAGCGCAAAAAAAACAAAATGGGAGGAAATTTAAAGAAAAAAGGTATATATATATATATATATATAGACAAATTCCAGGGTATCTGAATAATAGGCATTTCAGAAGAAACAACTGGGAAAATGGAATAGAGTTGGTCACTATAATAATTCTAATAAGTCTCCAGTATGGAATTTCCAGAAGGAAAGGGATCCGTGAGTGCCCAGAACAACGTAGGAAAATATACCTACAGGAAGGGAAAGCACTGTAAAATTTTAGAATAGTGAGCCCAGAGAGTAAGTTCTACAAGCTTTCAGAACGTGGAGGTACAAGAATTGTTACATAACAAAACAAAATGATGATTTCACACTTAAAATTTTACTTAGCCAAAATAATAATAAAAATAGCAGTTAAATTTATTGGCAGAATAATGACATATTCCAACATTTTAGTAAATAATCTTCCAATACTCTTTTCTCTGGAAACAACTGGAGAATAACTTCCACACAGGGTATAAACAATAACGAAAAAGATATTGGATATGGGAGAGTTCCAACAGGCATCTCAGGATGACAGTGCAGAGAGAGTTCAAGAGGAAAACTGTGAACCAGGCATAGAGGGTGATCACTCCAGTCTAGAGAACTTGACTCAAGAGCGGAGGGCTCTCGTCACAGTCTTCTCTGTCATTGTACTATCTTTTAAACTTGAGAAATGTACTGGAAAAAGTACTCCATGAATAAAATAAAATGAATCCTAAAAGAACAACAACAAAAAAATTAATCCAGGAGACAGGGAATGAAATCCAGGAGGTAGACAAAAGAAACTCAAGAATAACAGCAGAAGGAAAACCTAGGATAACAGCTGTGCAACAGTCCTGGAGAGCGACCAGCCCAGATGGAAGAATGAATGTCTACCTGAGGGATGTCTCCAAGAAAAATAAAACTCAGCTGTTAGAGCCTCTGTCTGGATGGAGTTCATGGAAAATTATAGTGAAAGGTTATTGAAAGGGATGGAAACATTTACAAGAAGTACAAAGAAACTTAAAGTGAAAAAACCACAAGGGACCATTATTTTAAAAATAAAAAAAAAAGGAAAATCTAGTCATGGTACCCAACAATGCTCAGCTGTGAAATGCTTTACTCTAGCCATAGGAATATAAACACTGCATATGCTGTAACAGAAAAGTATCATATAACTTTATCAAGATGATGAAAGGGTTGAAGAGGAAATGGCAATGGAAAAGAGTGAATTCTTCATTTCTCATACTAGAAAGCTAATAGATAATAGAGAAACATAAGACTATTATTTAGAAATAACCATCTGCTCTTATTATTTTGATAGGATAAAATTAATTTAAAATAATTGATGTTAAGAAAAAAAGTATGATGTTCTTAAGAAAAGTATGTGGTGTGTAGTTGAGCTAAAGGACCTGGGGCAGTTTTCCTAAGGAAATATTCAAGATGAGACTAAGCCAGCGAGCAGAAATTTATAAATCCAAATTGAGAAAGCAGGGAAGGGGGATAGAAATGGGGGAAGCATTCCAGGCGGTAGGATCAACAAATATAAGAAACTTCATAGGAAAAAAGCCTGGTAGCATCAAGATACTGAAGAAAACCTTTGCGGCTTAGCAGATAAGACATGAGTGACATGCAATTAAGTTGAAGAAACAATCAGTAGCCAAAGCATATAGAGTCTTGTGGACATATGAAGCATTGTGAACTCAACCCTTAAGTCAACAGGTTTTAGGCAGAGAGGAAACTGACTTTTATTTATTTTTAATCTTATTAATTATTTAGTATTTTAGAGATAGGGTCTCATTCTGTCACTCATGCCGAAGTACAGTGGTGCCATTATAGCTTACAATGAACTTTGATCTCTGAGCTCAAGATATTTGTCAGCCCCATTCTCCCAAGTAGCTGGGACCTCAGGTCTGTGCCACCACACCTGGCTGATTTTTAATTTTATTTTTTTAGAGACAGGGTCTCACTATGTTGCTCAGGCTGGTCTCAAACTCCTGGCCTCAAGAGATCCTCCCACCTCAGCCTCCCAAAGTGCTGGGATTGTAGGCATGAGCTATCACACCCGGCCCAGGAACTGACTTTTAAAACACTAGTTTGGCAGCTCCAAAACCAGTTTTGGAGACTGGTTTGGTGGAGGCAAGGGGAATGCAGAGACAATAATTATGAAGATTGCTCAGTAGTTAAGGAAGGAGATGATGAGGAAAATAATAACTGAAAGTCAAAACATGTAACATGCAGAGAGCCACATCTACAACCAAGACATGTGAATTGAAGTCCAGTGTTTGACCTCTACACTGCATGGCAAGATGACAGTTTAGCATTAATGTGATCATAAGAATAAAATTTTTAAAAGGTGGTTTCATTTCAATAGAAGTAAGTAGGTGGAAGTGTCCATTTTAACCTGGAAAGAGAGAAACTGTGCTTTTTAGCTCATGTCACTTCCTAGAGTTGCCCATTCATTTGTTCATCCATTCAGCAAGTATTTTTTAGCACCAGCTGTATGCCAGACACTATTCCCAGGAGCGCAGCTAAGAAGAAAAAAGGTCTCTGATGTCTTTCATCATACAGCTTTCATTCTACCTGGGTAGACAACAAAGACTATATTTATAAAAAACCCGCCACAACAAAACAAATTAGAGAGATAGAGAATGCCAGGGTGGAGAGGTAAAGTGGTCAGGGAGACTCTCTCAAAAAGTTATATTTGATAGGATGCCTGTGTGAATTGGGGGTAGCCAGTTAGTGATCTGGGAGAAGAGAATTCCTTAGAGGGGAATAACTTTCCTCTATAACTTTCCACTTCTAGGCAGAAGTGATGAGCAAAGGTCTTGCTTTGAGAGTTGTACTTGATCTGTTAAAGATATAGCAAGCCTGGAGTGGAGAAAGCAAAAAGAATAGTAGAAGATGAGGCTGGAGAAGTAGCCAGGACAAAATAAAATAAGGCTCTGCCCATACTCAGTCTCAATAAATTAAAGATTAAAAGGTATATGTCAAAGCCAGTATTTCTAAGCCTGGGCTGTGGTAATAGCCTCCTGGTTGATTTTCCTGCCTCTACTCTCTCTGTTCAGTCATCATGTACAAGATTGCCAGATAAATCTTCCTAAAGCACAGAATTTTATCACATATCTCTCCTCTCCTCAATAACTTTTACTAGCTTGGCTGGATCAAAAGGAAATTCCTCAAGCTTGACCGGGTACCTGCAAACCCTTTCCTAGCCAGCCTTTCCTTTCCTACATACACTTGTCTCTCAACATGCCCCCAAATGGGTTCCTTATTTCTGTGCCCCTCACCATTCACTACCAGCATTCTGTGATTCTTACTTCCATATCCTTCAATACTCAAGTCAATTCACCTTGGTTGTAGATGTCCAATTCCTATTTTCAGAGTGCTTAAAATAAGTAAGGAGAAGATACCAATCACTGTGATGCAATGGTAGAAATGAGATGTACTATTGAAAAGGAGCAATTTTTGCTATGGAATGTTTCAAAACAGGAGATAACTTTCAGCTGAAGTGCTCCTGGAGAACTTAGTGCCTTGATGATTTTTACTATCTTGAACTATTGGGTACCCTTATAGAATGCTTTGGATTTATTCTCTTTCTCTTGTGTGTTTGTCCTCTAGAACTAGACTCTAGCCCCTCTAGAGTGAGAGATATTGTCTTCTGTTAATTTCCAGTGGCTGTCAAGACTTCCCACAGGGTCTAGCATAGACCAGGAAGTCTCTAAATGCAGATGCAGTGAAAATTGATTGCATTTGAATCCAAATGCCATTATTGCACAATTGTACTATTACGTGATCCTACTGAGAGCAACCTTTCTACGCCATAGTCACCACCCAGTGGACTAACTGGGAATAGGAGTTTACAACCTTATTAATAAAGAATATGTCAGCACCAGATATATATGGTCTTTTGGTTTGGACTGACAGCTCATCTGCAATTCTTCTATTAAATTAAAATGAATGATTTCTAATTCATTATGGTACCAGTGGTGGGTATGTTAGAGTCGAAAGGATATTTTCTGTATGAGTGATAAGACTATCAGAACACAGCTGGTGATATAGTTAGGCGTTGTGTCCTCACACAAATTTCATCTTGAATTGTAATGCCCATATGTCAAGGGAGAGACCAGGTGGAGGTAATTGAATCACGAGGGCGGTTTCCCCCAGGCTGTTCTCGTGATAAGTGAGTGAGTTCTCACGAGATCTGATGGTTTTATAAGGGGCTCTTCTCCTTCCCGCCACCGTGAAAGAAGATGCCTTGCTTCCCCTTCCGCCGTGATTCTGTTTCCTGAGGCTTCCCCAGCCATGCTGAACTGTGAGTCAATTAAATCTCTTATCTTTATAAATTACCCAGTCTCAGGCAGTTCTTTATAGCAGTATGAAAACAGACTAATACAGCTGGTATGTTGGAATCGATTATGAGAACTGTGTGATGTTATGGATAACATACTAGAAATTTTGAACAACTCATGCTTTTTAAAAAACCTATTTTTGTTCTTATATTATCTAATAGCAAGATAGCATATGATTTTGCCATTATGGGAGAAAATTGATAATCCATAGTCTAATCATCCTTTAAAGATCAGGAGATTTAAGCCTAGGGAGTGAAAATCACTTACCTGAAATGACACAGTTATTTAGTAAGAAATCTAGAGTTAGAGCCTGGGTCATCTGCTCTTGTCCCAGCTCTTTCTGTTTTGTGGCACAGTCTCCTCAAAGGGGCAGATCCTCAGCAAAATTCTTATTACTTTTGTTCCCAGTTGCTGCCAGTTTTCCTATCAGTGGGCACCACCAGGAAAAATAAGGCAGCAGGGCAGCCTCGTGTACAAGGTTTTTCTATTTTACCAACAGATTGCTCTCATGCTTTTGGGGAAAGAGTAACCTTAAAATGATGAATGCTTGTCCTATTAAAAGCTCTTCCAGCACAGGCATTATTGATAGTGTGCAAAAAGGACATCCATTTTAGTGCAAATGAAAATTGAAATGGAGAGAACATCATGTCTTTTTTTTCGAATATATGATGCTGGCTCACGTACAGTGTGATTGGTGTGAGCTGAAAACAGCTGTCCAGAGTCCTTACAACCTTTGCCTACCTCCCACTGGTGATAACAAGGACAGCTGATCAGTAAGAAAGCTAGTTTCCTAACATCCATATAATAAATATACAGCCTTAGCGGGGCACTCGAGCACCCTCATGATCTAGTATCAACTTACCTCAGATTTGTTTTCCATTATTTTTTTGTCTCAAAACCAATGTGCTAGTTATGTGAGGTTATTATCATTATGATTTCCAGATCATTTTCTGTTTTTCTGAGCTCCTTCCTGCATAGGCTGTTTCCTCTGCTTTACAATCCTTTCCCTTCTTTTCTGCAAGGCTAAATAATTCTTTTCCTTCATAGTTCAGCTCAGTTTCACCACTGGAGTCTTTTCCACCCCTTCTATTTGTCAAGTTGCCTGAACTATTGCATCATCAGGAGACCTCTAACGCCTTTGAATTTACTAAGGATATTCACGTTACATGGAATTATGGTCAGATATATGTTTGTCCTCTCATCTAGAGGGTGTGCTTCCTGAGAGCAGAGAGCTTGTGCATCTTTGCATCTCCAGTGTCTAGCACAATGCTTAGGAGATAGCACACAATTAAATATTTGGTTAAAGACGGGAACTATAAATGAGTGGTGAGTGAATGAGGAACACATGTGAGACCAGAAAGCTTCATGCTCTTGGTTACTTCTTATTTAGAAAGACTTTCTCAGCCATAGACTCAATTTTAGCCACAGTCAGTCCCAATTATCAGGAATTTGGAGAATCTGCCTGGGCAATCATCCCAGTTGCCAAGGTTTGTGTCATCTGTATATCACCTAGTAATGATTTTCCAGTGAGTAATATGGAGCTCACCTGAAAGAGGTTTGTCTATTAAAATCCATCTTTTTCAGTGACATGACAGAGCACTTGGAACCCTCCATGCTGGATAATTAACATTCATGCATTAATCTTTCTGCTTTGTCATTGGGTTTGAACCCTGTGCCAGTGATCATTATCTCATGATATGAGAATTTCAAAGTAAACTGGTAGTTAATTTAACAGCATTTAAAAGTAATGAAAGAGTAAAGATGTCAGAATGAAATACACATTTCTTTGAAAACCCAGACAACTATTGCAACTATTTTGAAATCCGGTTAAGCATACAAACCTTTAAAAGGGCAGGATAAAAGAACAGCTGAATTGTGATTTAGTTCAGACAGGGAACCATTAGGGAGGCAGTATGGAAAAATGAAAAAAGGATTAGGCTTAGAGCCAGGAGGCCTGGATTTAAAATCCTAGCTTCACCTGTTCTTCGCTGAGTCCTCTTAGCTAAATTCCTGTTTATTTTGTCCATAAACTGCATATTAATTTCTACATTGCAGCATTACTAAAGGTAGACTGCAATAACATATATGTAAGCCCAAGATCCGACACGAAGTTGGTGCTCAAGAAATATGCCTTAATTTCTTCTTCAAAAAAAGAACATCGTGACAGAGCATGTGTTATATCTCCGTGCCCTTTGTGAACATAGAATAAACAGCTGATTCGGAAATGGGGATTTAGTGGAATCAAATATGCATAAGGACCTAAGATCACTCAGGAGCTTAGTACAGCACTTCAGACTTATTTCAAATTGAGAGAAATCAGAGGGCCTACTCAATCTTACTGCCCCACTGGAACAGCAGCTAAAACCTCTGGGTAGCTAAAACAAATAAGACATGTCTAATACCAAGCCTAGACTCTTAACTCATAACTGAAACTCATAATAGTAGAAAGAGCAGAAGCTTTTGGAGCCAACAAGAACTAAGTTCAAATCCTAGTTCAGCTGCTTCTAAATCCCATGGCACTAAGAGTCATGTAATTCCTGGTGACTGACCCCTCTGAGTTGCAGTTATTTTGTAGGTAAAATGGGAGTAAAGTACCTCCTCCACAGGGTGGTTCTGAATATTAAATTTGATAATCCATATAAGCACTAACATAGTACCTGAACACACAGTGGGTGCCTCACAATGTTAGCTTTCTTTCCAACTTGGATCTTAGTATTGGTTTTCCCTTACAGACTGACTATTAATCACAAACCATAAAGTGTGACAGCTGAACAGGCCCATGGGAATCATCTCCAGGATTTAAGGTTATATTACATGGATCCCTAGGATTTCTGAGTTGTACCCCATGCCACATGAGGAATTAAGGGGGTAAACTAGGGCAGAGTTCTCTAACCTCTTCTTTGTTTAAAAGAAACGGATGACTGTACTAACAGATCCAATATCGGCATGACAAATGCCTGCGAACCAGTGATCTATTCTCAACCCCTTATTTCATATTTGAGTAAACTTGAGCCAGTTAAGAGTAAGGACTTGCCAGAAATCATTCTGCCTGGGAAATAGGTAAAGGCACATTCAATACGTAACATAGAGTTGGGACATGTTGTTCCAATATCTATGATGTCATGTAAGATAAATTAGTAGAAACTCTCACAAGAGAATATCATCTCCTACTTTTTGTGTGTGTTTTCCTAAAGGCCCCTCTCCCCTCCACCCAAAATAACCTCATAATTTTGCCCCAAACTAGCTCTGTTTACAAATAAATTTGCATAAGAGATATATAACTATTTCTACTCTGTAAATAAATTTATAAAGGAAAGTGATATGTGTCATGAATGATATATTAGAAAGGTGGGAATAGGCACTGGGATTTGGGATGAAGGTGGAGAGATAATAAACTAGAGAGCAAACTTCCCTACCTATAAAATGAGATACTTGAGCAGATATTTTGGTCATCTCTTCCAGTTCTACTACTTTTTATAGTTGAAAATTTTATCAATCTTCTCCCACCTTACATTTCTCATATGCCAAAAGCAGAGAAGTTTTGTTATAGAGGATGTCTCTTGGGTTTACTCAGCCCTACACTTTTCTCAAGTCACTTCTATTCAAGTACTTGACTCTGTTGCTGGGACACTGGTTCATGAGAGGACACTGTCGTTTGTCCCTGGTCCTGTCCCATGTGGCAATGGCAGCACTGAAGTGTGTCAATCAGACAAGAAAGATATTTCACCAAATTTGCTTTGGTCTGCACTTGGTCACTGAATGTCAGCTTCATTTCTTCCTTCTGCAGCCTTAGCTTTTGTTTTGAAATCCATCAAACTTTCTTTCCCAGGCTGAATTAAATGTTCTTATTCCTACCACCAGCCTCTGTAGCCTGCAACTCAGCAAAGTTTATTCTTCAGCACTTTGGAACATTACAAGCAAAGCAGTCCACACAAAGTCACCCATACCAGTTAGAAATGCTCAATACCATTACTGTTTCCATTATATATTTATTTGGATGATTATAAGATTAATGTTTTTAATTTATTATCTAATGATTTTTAATTTGACATTTTGTTCAGTGCCATACACTTTAAACAATGTTGTTTGTATCTACTCTAGCTGGGATAGTGGTAAGGTAATTTGGCATACAGTGGAGAAATAATTGCTTGGAAGAATTAGATGTTTTACACACAGGGGCAGGCTTGCATGGAATAGATACTGCTTTAGAGGCTGATAATGTATCTTAGATAATTTTTATTTACAGATGACATTTATTTTACTTCCTGTTTGTGGGAAGTGAGAAGAACATAGACAAAGGACCAACACTTTCCTGTTTTATGGATATTTAAAATTACTCATTAAAAACCTGCGAGAGATCAAATCTCATTAAAAAAATCCAGTCTAAAGATGTGGGCCACTGGATTTGTGACTTACCATTTCCTTTAACAAAGTACGCTTTGATTCCTTTAATGAGATCTGAAAGATTCTAAATTATCTGACTCTTTCTTCTTTCTCCATTGTGCCTGTAGTCTCTCTCCTCTCACAGACTGGCTTCCTCTCTTCCAAATGAAGGTTTTTGCACAAGACATTTCGTGTCCCTGGAGTGTGTCTCTTCGCTCACCTGTGATATCTTATCTGGCCAACTTCTAACCTCAGTCTCAGCTTATGTGCTACTTTCTCAAAGAATCCTTATCCTCCCCAAATATGGATCCACTATACCTCTTTTCCTCTCTCATATCACCATATAGCTTACCTTCATATCACTTACCCTATAATTTTCATACAATTGTTTAAAATATATCTTACCTCTTTCAATATGATACAAACCATGATGTCAGGGGTCATGCATATTTTATCTATATTTCCCATGCCTAGAACATAATGAACACTCAACAAATGTCATGGTATGAGTGAATGTTTTTCATTCTATTCCTTGTTTGTTCAATTCTGGACTCAGCCTGATAAAACTACTGTACATCTTTGGGCCTGGTGGGTACCAAAGTTATTATAAGAAAGGCAACAGATGAAAATTTTAATTTTATAATAAACTGATCAAATTAATTTACATCAACATAATGCTCACTACTTACATTTCAGATGAATATTACTAATCCTTATTTAGGGATGATTTGGTAGTAAAAATAAGAAATTCACTCAATAATGCCAAATATAAACGTTATATTTTAGGAATACCGGAAAACTCCTTAGAACCAAATGCAGAATAAAGACTTTTACTTCATAGGACTGAAAAGTCCTCAGGCAATCTTACTTTCTTGTTCTTTTTTGGAATTAAAAAGTATATATTTGCCCTTCCTGAACATGTCATGACTTTGTTTCATAACTGTTTCCTCAGTGAGCCTTTTTTTTTGAGACGGAGTCTCACTCTGTCGCGCAGGCTGGAGTGCAGTGGTACCATGTCAGCTCACTGCAACCTCCGCCCTTCAGTGAGATTTCAATTACTTCCTCTCATAATTGTGACTTGCATAGGCAATGGCTTGTCATGAGCCTGACTCTGTCCCTAAGTCTGTGTGACCTTGCAACTCCAGTGCCTTGCGTTGTTCACTCAATCGCCGTTTTCCTGGCTGACTTCAAACTCTTAAGAGGCAGATACTGCCATCGGTTGCTGTCTATTCAGAAGGTTGGCTAATTAGAACCTAGGTAAAGAAAGTCTTTGTAAAGAACTGAAATGTGCAAACAGAGTCCAGAAACAAAGATTCATGCTCCAGATATTGCTTTGAATAAGAAAACAGAGCAGTAAAGAAAACAATCTAGACATAATCCTATCAAAGTATTTTATGGAATAATTTTGGTGTTGATTTTGGAATTAGATGTTGATTTTGGAATTATATGTTTATCTGGTTGTTCTTCTATGGGGAATAATTTATTACTCAATGACTATAGGGTGGTGTTGAGTCATAAGTATCATGATGATATTCTAAAACCAGGGGCAGAGGCAAGTCTCAGGTTTGACTTTGTTTCCTAAGGGCAGGGGCAGTGTCTATGAATCAATAGCTGCCATGAGTGTTTCTGTACACTCTGTAGGTGCTCAGTAAATTTTTGGGTGGCTGGCCACTCAGAGAAGTTTGGAAGCTCCTGTATTCAGTGTGGGTTGTTTGAGTGGTTCCCATAGTTCAGAATGTGGAGTATGGGTCATGCTAATAGAAACTTAAGTATGATGGTTTTAAAGAGTGAAGATGCTGATAAATGCTATGCTTCTTCTCTCTGAGGCCTGAATCAATTTAAATAGACAAAAGATTACCAAAGAAAAAGAAAATACTTTGGTTTTATTACTTCTTAAAGCAGAGTGGAGAACAAGATGGGCTTCCTAATACTCTCACCTCCTTCTCCTGCTCCTCCTCTGCACCTTGTTGAAGTCTAGGCCTATTGTGAAAATTGGATTAATGAAAGCACTAGCTCCAAACTGAAAACTTCAAGGAATAGGTAACTTCTATCTTACTCAAGTATCTCTAGAAACAAACAAAAATAATGAAAAGCTGTCCGACTTATTTTACAATGGTAGTATAATCTTGATACTAAAACCAGAGGAAAATGTGAGTAAAACAAATTTGCAATTTCATGTTCTAAAATAAATAATAATGTCTTAAGTAATTAGCAAGCAGAATTTTGTTGTTCATACACCTGCAGAGGTGAATTTACTATGAAAATGTGACATTTAAGCCTCAGCATCCTTCAGTTAGAAGGACAGAGTCTCAGCATTCCTTCTAAGTCATATTACCATATTTGGATTTGGGATTTTGGAATCCTTTCTTAAAGAAAGATCCCAAATTTTACCTTTCAGATTCTATAGAATGTAGGTTATCTCCTTACATTTGCATATGCACAAAAGTATACACACAAATATAAACATACCATGACCAATTAGTATTTACACAAGGAATGCAATAATCTATTCATATAATTTGCCACAATAATAGAAAAAAGATATAGAAATATATGATCATATTAAAAATGGAGGAAAAAACAGCTTTAGATAAATTTCATTGCCCATTCTTGACAATGGAAAGAAGTTTACATAATCTGTTAAAGAGTTACTATGAATAACCTCCACTAATCATTGTGCTTCATTATGAAATGTTAGAAGTATTGGTTTGAAAGGACAAGAAAAGGATACCCACTCTTGCAGCTTCTATTCTGTGCCACCCTTAGGGTCATAGTCAACCCAGTAAGATAATAATAGTCAACCCAGTAAAACAATATAAACAAATAGTATAGGAGTGAAAATAAAACATAAAACAGACTTTATTTGAAGAGCTATAATTGTATATATGGAAATATTCAAAAGGATCTAATGACAAACAGAATTAATAAAAAGGATACAGCAAATTTACCTGACACAAAATTAACATGTCAAAATCAAAGATGTTCTGATGCACAAGGAAAAACCAATTAGAAAATTTAATAATAATAAAGTATTTATGAAATAAAATGTTATAAATTAATGCATACAGTACAATTGCAATTGAAATTACATTATGGATTGTGAAACTAAAAACAATCATGTGGATGAAATGAGAAGAGCCAAAACAAGAAAAATAATGAGACAGTGGTAGTCACTCTATGAGATATTATAAAGCTCTAGTAATTAAAACCATTTGATACTTGTACAAAAATAGATGAGTAGACTAATGGGACAGAATAGAAAGTCTAAACAGAGGCCTACATAGATAGGAGATGTTGGTATATGAGACGTATAGCTGCATAAATCAATGAGAATATCAGGGACTGAGTGATTAAAGGTGCTGGATAATTGGGTAAATGTGTGGGAAAACATGTTCAATGGCTTTCTCTCATAAGACAAAGTCAATTTCAGATAGAGTAAAAACACAAATATAAACAGCAAAACTTAAAAGTTTTTGAAAAAATTATAGGAAAATTTTATTATGTCTTGAGCATGGAGAAAGATTTCATATCACACAAAGAATAAGACGTAAAGGAAAAGATTTAAAAATCCAACAGAATCAGAATGTAGAACTTTTATACACCAAAAGACATGAAACAGAGTTAAAAGATGAGTCACTGCCAATAAATAGATATTTACATCACTTATAGGCAACACGTGATTAGTGAATATGATGGTTAATATTGAATGTCAGCTTGATCGAATTGAAGGATGCACAGTATTGTTCCCAGGTGTGTCTGGGAGGGTGTTGCCAAAGGAGATTAACATTTGAGTCAGTGGACTGGGAGAGGCAGACCCACACTCAATCTGAGTGGGCACCATCTAATTAGCTGCCAGTGTGGACAGGATAAAGCAGGCAGAAGAAGTTGGAAGGAGCAGACTTGCTGAGTCTTCCAGGCTTCATCTTTCTCCTGTGCTGGATTCTTCCTGCCCTTGAACATCAGACTCCAAGTTCTTCAGCTTTTGGACTCTTAGACTTACACCAGTGGCTTGCCAGGGCCTCTGGGGCCTTCAGTCACAGACTGAAGGCTGCACTGTTGGCTTCCCTACTTGAGGTTTTGGGACTCAGACTGGCTTCCTCCTTCCTCAGCTTGCAGATGGTCTATTGTGGGATTTCACCTTGTGATTGTGTGAGTCAATTCTCCTTAATAAACTTCCTTTTGTATATATACATATGTCCTATTAGTTCTGTCCCTCTAGAGCACCTTAATACAGTGAGGTAGACATTAACCATGCCCGTCATGTTTTGCACACTTCCTGATATTTAGGGAATTCCCCATTGTGTGACTTCTGCTTCTTCAAGGAAGAAATCAGGTAAGGCATGGGCAGGGGCCTAGGTTTCAGTGATTGATGCATGCAGAAAAGACTTTGAACAGGAACAAAGCTCTTGGTTTTGGGGGACTGCAAAAGGTGTGTCCACCTTCAGGTTCCAGTTTTGTTAGTGGTACATGAAGTATTTGGGCCCAGCTGTGAAGCAGTGAGGTCTTTGCTGGGACAATCCGCAGTGTGATTTGGGAGAACCACAGGGCCTTGAGTCTGACTCTTTACCCCTTCTGGAGATTCTATTATATTAGCTGTCCAGTATCCTTTTAACATACAACATTTCTGCTTAAACTGGCTACAGTATATTCCTCTGCTTGCAAGAACAATGACTAATACAATTTTTACTCAGGCTATATAAAGAACCCTCATCAAATCAATAAGATAAAAGAACTTAAAAAATGAACAGGCAATTCAGAGGAGAAAACCTGAACTGAATTGCTAACTAGTATGTGAAAAGATGCTCAATAGCACTAGTAATCAGGAGAATGCAAATTAAACAACAATGAGGCAATGCTTCACACTCATCAGATAGGCCCACATTAAAAATATATTAAGATCAACTGAAGGGGAGGATGTGCTAAAAGATAAACTGTCGCTTACTGTTAGAGGAATGGTAAATTGGTTGCAACCATATGGGAAGATACACATTACATAAAGTGAAAGCTGTGCATACCTAGGACACAAGTATGAACTCCGGATAAATCTTTTCCCATATACTCAAGGCATGTACAAAGATGTTCACCAGAGTTTAGTGTAATATGGAATATTTAACAAAACCCAGAAATTGTAATAGGAGGACATACATAAGTAAATTACACTGTTTGTATTCAGTGAAATTCCACGTAAATATTAAAATGAATTGATAAAATAAACATGTACCAGGGATAAACATCAAAACAATGTTGAATGGCCAAAAAATCATATTGAGTATTGAACAGTGTCATACCATGTTTGTATTTTTTTCAATAAAAAGTAGTTCACAAAATACAGTTTAGGGATTTATACATATGTAGTGCAAATTTTAAAGTTATATGCATCAATAGTCTTCACCAATTTTGAGATGATGTTTAACTCTGCAGGAAAAAGGGTGGGGGTGAGATTAAAGGAGAAAGCTTCCAATTATTTCCATTGAGGGTTACTTTTAAAATATATTATTGAAGTATGTGTAATACAATGATTAAATGTTAGATTATGTGGTGAATATGTGTGTGTCTTTTACATTACTCCCATTCTTACATATATATTTGAAATATTTCCTATTTATATTTATAATTGATAACTTTATGGATATTTAAGGAAAGGAAGACGAACAGAAGAATGAAATGGAGATGACTGATGTTCAAACAAGAACAGCAGTATGGTCCATGTCTTGGGAAGTTTTAGCCTAATATAGCATAAAAATGTGCAGCAACAATGCTTTTCAGCCTCTACTTACTAGTCTTTCCAGGGCATGGGTGTGAATCCCCCTTCTTAAACTCCAGATCAGTTACACTGACATTCAGTGTGGTATTTCACATAACAAAAATGAGTTTTGCAAGTCTGTATTCCCCTGAACGAGCATATAGGAGATATTAATTAATGCTGGTTCACTGCTTAAATCAAGGAATTACTATCAAGGCCATTATCCTTAGCAAACTAAAGCAGGAACAAAAAACCAAATACTGCATGTTCTCACTTATAAGTGGGAGCCAAATGATGAGAACACATGGATATATATAGAGGGGAACAACACACACTGGAGCCTACCAAAGGGTGGAGGGTGGGAGGAGGGAGAATATCAGGAAAAATAACTAATGGGGACTAGGGTTAATACCTGGGTTATGAAATAATCTGTACACAACAAACCCTCATGATACAAGTTTACCTATTTAACAAACCTGCACATGTGCCCCTGAACTTAAAAGTTAAAAAAGATAACCACAATAGTAGTAGCAAATATACTACATGGTAGGGTTGCAAACTTAAGAGTCAAAATATAAAGTGATTTTAAAGTGAAAATGAAAGGTAGCTAAAATTGCTCTTGAATATCCTGTTGCAAAACTTCATGTTGTGGGAAGTTAGTTTCAAAGAGGTTTAATATAGCACTTCCCACCTGCCTTGGGATAATTTTTTTCAGTTAAAAAGTAGTATAAAAGTATAAAAAATAGTTGTCTTGCATTTATGGGTGAAGTTGTGCTAAAAATATAGTATCATAAGCACACGCAGGGAGAAGAGAAGCCTATGCTGTCAGAAACATAAGGAACCTGGGCTTAAGAGAATGGCTCTGCCTCTCCCATGTCAAGGTTGCTTTTGGCTGCACACTAGTGAATGGATTATCAGGTCAGATCATGTGCTAAGTCATTGTTTATTCCTCCTTTGTTATTATAGACCAAGCTGGCGCAATTGAATTTACATAAGTTAATTGAGAATATGATGTGATTCAACCTTAAATAGAATTGTTTCATTATTACCAAAATAATAATAATCAGTTAAAGCATGACGGAAACCTGCTGTTTTACCAATGCAACATCATCCTAACATGCTCACATTAATGTTTTTGGCTAATTTGTTTATTTTGGATCAATTCACAAGAGGACAACTTCCAAAAGCTTCCACACTATGCTTCATTTCTACAAATTGCTGTACCCGTGCCTGAAAAATTCACAGTTCATCTTAATTTTCCACTACGTGTATGCTGGCCATGTGACATATCCCAAAATGTCAACACAGGAACAAGCATTTCTAAGACCATGATATTGGCTGTTGTCTATAGCCCTGATCTCTTCAAGAGTGGTTCCCAGTTGCTGGTAAATTTCCCTCAGGGAACATGTGGCAATATCTGAAGATATTTTTGATTGTCACAACTTGGGGATGAGACGACCACGTATCTAGAAGGTACAAGCCAAGGATGCTGCTAAACAACCTACAATGCACAAGATAGCCCTTTGTTGTCCTAACCTGTAAAGAATTAATGTAGCTTAAAATGTCAATAGTTCAGAAGTTGAGAAACCCTGGCTTGAATGAGAGAATTAAAATGTGGAGATAAAAAGGTCACAAAGGACCATTGAGAAACCAGACATGCACTGCCCTAGCAGAGGTTCTCCATGAGGGCTCCACCCCTGCAGCAAACTTTTGTCTGGGCATCCAGGCTTTTTCATACATCTTCTGAAATCCAGGTGGAGGTTCCCAAACCTCAATTCTTGACTTCTGTGCACCCACAGGCTCAATGCCATGTGGAAGCTGCCAAGGCTTGGGGCTCCCACCCTCGGAAGCCACAGCCCAAGCTCTACATTGGCCCCTTTCATCCACGGCTGGAGTGGCTGGGACACAGGGCAGCAAGTCCCGAGGTTGCAAACAGCACGAGCACCCTGGGCCTGGCCCACAAAACCACTTTTTCCTCCTGGGCCTCCAGACCTGTGATGGGAGGGGCTGCCATGAAGGTCTCTGACATGGTCTGGAGACACTTTCTTCATAGTCTTGGGTATTAACATTAGGCTCCTTGCTATTTATGGAAATTTCTGAAGCTGGCTTGAATTTCTTCTCAAAAAATGGGTGTTTCTTTTCTCCTGAATCGTTACACTGCACATTTTCTGAATTTTTCTGCTCTGTTTCCCTTTTAAAATGGAATTCCTTTAACACTACCTAAGTCACCTTTTGAATGCTTTGCTGCTTAGAAATTTCTTCTGCTAGATACCCTAAATCTTCTCTCTCAAGTTCGGAGTTCCACAAATCTCTAGGGCAGGGGCAAAATGCCACCAGTTCTTTTGCTTAAACATAACAAGAGTCACCTTTGTTCCAGTTCCCAACAAGTTCCTCACCACCATCTGAGACCACCTCACCCCAGACCTTATTTTTCATATCACTATCAGCATTTTTACCAAAGCCATTCAACATAACTCTAGGAGGTTCCAAGGTTTCCCACATTTTGCTGTCTTCTTCTGAGCCCTCCAAACTGTTCCAACCTCAGACCTGTTACCCAGTTCCAAAGTCATTTCCACATTTTTGGGTATCTTTTCACCAATGCACCACTCTACTGGTACCAATTTACTGTATTAGTCCATTTTCACGCTGTTGATAAAGACACACCTGAGACTGGGAAGAAAAGAAGGTTTAATTGGACTTACAGTTCACGTGGCTGAAGAGGCCTCAGAATCATGGCGAGAGGCAAAAGGCACTTCTTACGTGGTGGCAGCAAAAGAAAATGAAGAAGCAACAATAGAAACCCCTGATAAACCTATCAGATCTCATGAGACTTATTCACTATCACGAGAATAGCACAGGAAAGACCAGTCCCCGTGATTCAATTGCCTCCCCCTAGGTCCATCCCACAAGGTGTGGGAATTCTGGGAGATACAATTCCAGTTGAGATTTGGGTGGGAACACAGCCAAAGCATATCATGGTTTGTTTGGGACCTTATAAGAAAACAAACATTTTGATGGGAAGAAATGAGCCCAAATCCAGGGGAGTACTATGTACTCTAATGATGCTAGTAATTTAGGCATATTAATAAGCCACAATTTAGAGATATCATACAATTGAAATTCAATGTAAATCCTTTTTGATGCATGAATTAGTACTTCCAAATATGGCTAAAAGTATGGTGTTTCAAGTATATATTGCAGTGCAACAAACTAGCCCCAAACCTAGTTGCTTAAATTTATTACTTTTCACAATGTTGTAGCATAGGAATTTGGATAGGGTTCTATTGGGTGATTTTCCTGCTCCAAGTTGTGCCAGTTGAGGTCATTCACTCATTCAGTTTCATTAAGCTGACACCTGATATAGGCCAGAAGGTCTAATAAGTCTTTAATGTACCTGTCTGGTTTCTCAATGGTCTTTTATATGACCTTTTTCTCTCCATATTTTAATTCTCTTATCATTCAGGGTTTCTCAACTTCTGAACTATTGACATTTTAGGCTAGATTAATTCTTTACAGGATAGGACAACAGAGGGCTATCTTGTGCATTGTAGGATGTTTAGCAGCATCTTTGGCCTGTACCCACTAGATATGTGGTCGCCTCATCCCCAAGTTATGATAATCAAAAATATCTTCAGATATTGCCAGATGTTTCCTGAGGGAAATTTACCACCAACTGGGAACCACTGGTATAACCCTAAACTTTTAAAGCATGGCACCTGGCTTTCCAGAGAGGGAAAGAGGAAGCTCCTAATCATCTCAAGACTGGGGCACAGAAATCCCAGGTTGTTACTTTTGCCACATTCTTGCAGTCAAAGCAAGTTATATGTCATCCCAGACTGAAGAGAAGGAAAAAATTACTCTACTTCCTAAGGGAGGAGAAGCAAAGAATTTGGTGCTGACCTTAATCCATCACATATAGCTTATTTTTTGCTCTTATGTGAAGTCTTCTTTCCTGTTCCACAATCTCTTTTCTGTGTCCCATTCTATTTTTATGCTTTCCAAGACTGTTCTATGTAACACAGAAAGTCCATATTGGTAAAGAGTCAGTCAATGCTCTAAGTCGGGCAGACCTGGGCTGAAATCCCAGCTCTGACATGACTGGTTGTGTGACTTTTTCAAATTTTAAAACAACTATGCATCTATTTCTTCATATTTTACCTGCATCTTCAGATTACTACCCCTTAGGGCTGTTGTGACTATTAAATGGAATAATGAATACAAAGCTCTGAACATAGTTCCTGGTGCTTAATAAATGTTCAATCAATGTTTATTATTATTCATAGAGTAATTGAGATTTTGTCCTCAGTTTTTATGTCTGAATTTACACAAAGTTAATTTTAAGAATGGCCCTTATGAAGTGATTTCTAAGGCACCTAATGCTACTGCCAGTTATGTGTTAATCTGGAAAGACTTCTCTCTCTGTATGTACAATTTGCCATCTCTGTTTTCCAAATGGAATGCATATGGTGTCCCAAACTGGTGTTATTTGTACTGCTGTGGTACAGAGTAATTTTGGTAGGAAAAATTACTTTCCAGTTTGAATCTAAACTGAAATCGAACATTTTCCATTGAGTATAAGTATGATAGTCATATTATTTACCCATAACATCAGTAAAGATCTTGTTTTGACTGTAACAGTTTGAGATTTGACAATTTGACTACTTTGCTTCTATTGTTCTATCAAAAGCATTGTAGGCGGAGCACGGTGGCTCACGCCTATAATCCCAACAGTTTGGGAGGCCGAGGTGGGTGGATCATCTGAGGCCAAGAGTTCGAGACCAGCCTGGCCAACATAGTGAAAACCCCATCTCTACTAAAAATACAACAATTAGCCAGGTGTGGTGGCAGAAGCCTGTATTCCCAGCTACTTTGGAGGCTGAGGTGGGAGGTGGAGTTTGCGGTGAGCCAAGATCGCACCACTGCACTCCAGCATATGTGACAACAGTGAAACTCCATCTCAAAACAAAAACAAAAGCATTGTATAAAAATTTTATGGGGGGGATTTATTCTTAAATAAAATTTAAATAAAATTAACATTTAAAGATTAATATAAAAATTAAATTACCTTAAATACAGAAATACTATTATTTTAATATATATATCTATTTCTCAGTGTTTTTTCAATCATATCAGGACTATTTAGAAATAAATGCATAGAGAAAGAATTGTATTAACTCCAAGATAAATATAATTTTATAAGGCATGAAAATTATGCAAACAAATTTAATGTCAATGATTTATAAGAGGCAGTCCTTAACACATGTGCAAGGGAGTCATTAACATTCACTTGAACTTGAACAATAAAATTCAAGTAAAATACCAAATAAGTATCCAGGTGAAATCAGGTTTCTGTTCTGTTGGAAACGCCCACCTACACACTAGGCTTTCAGTCTCTCCTCAGATACGTGGAATAGGAACCTTGACTAAAACAAAGCAGAGAGAAGAGACAGAATTCAGTGTAGGGACTATGACAAGGTTGAAGAGCTGGCCAGAGTCCTGGAAATGTGATTTTCACAAGAATGATAAGAACAAAGACACGATTATAGCAAGTCCCTCAAAGACATCTTAGATGCGGCAAAATCTGGGATTAAAATGAATGGATTTGTTTAGCTGCATAAAGCATAAGATATCTTCCCACACAGATAAAATTGGAAGATGAAAAACAAAGTTGCCAACCTGTTCCTGGATAGATGAGAGAATATAATGACTAAAAGGCAACAAAGTCATTTTCATGTAGCGTGTGCTAAATAAATTTAACAGGAAGACAGCAGAAGTTAGAAGGTACCATGTGGGTCAATCTAAATTGGGAAGAATCAAAGTGAGTAAAACAGCAACAAAATGAAAAGGCAGCCAGCAGATTTGGAGGATTTGCAAACCATATATCTGGTAGGGAGTTAATACCCATAATGCATAAGGAACTTGTACAACTCAGTAAAAAAAAAAAAAAATCTGACTAAAAATGGGCAAAGGACCTGAATACACATTTTCCCAAAGAAGGCAGGTAAATGGCCAACAGTTATATGAAGGGGTGTTCAACATCAGTAATTATCAGGAAAATGCAAATTAAAGCTGCAATCAGATATCACCTCGCAACTGTTAGGATGGCTATTATCAAAACACAAGCGATCACAAGTATTGGTAATGGGGTGGAATAAAGGGAACCTCTGTACCCTGTTGGTGAGAATATAAATTGGTAGAGCCACTATGGAAAACAGTGTGGAGGTTTCTCAAAAAAAAAAAAAAATAGAAGTACCATATGACCCAGAGATCTGTCTGCTGAGTATATACTCAACGGAAATAAAATCAAAATCTTGTAGAGGTATCTGTTCTCCCATGTTCATTGCTGCATATTCACAATAACTAAGATACAAAAACAACTTAAGTGATCATCAATAAATGAAAGGATAAGGAAATTGTGGGGTATGTGTGTGGGTGTGTTCATGATAGAATATTACTCAGCCTTAAAAAGGAGGTGAATTGTGTCATTTGTGACAACATGGATGAACCTAGAGGACATTATGCCAAGTGAAATGAGCCAGACATACAAAAATACTGCATGATCTCATTTATGTATGGAGTCTATATATCCTAAAATATATAGAACAGAGAGTAGAAAGGTAGTTATAAAAGAAGATGAGGAAATGGATATAGCCAGGTCAAGTGGTACAAACTAGCAGTTATGTAGAATGAATATGTCTAGTGATCTAAGGTATAGCATGAAGACTATAGTTAATAACATTTTATTGTAAATTGAAAATTTGCCAAGAGGGTAGATTTTAGGTGCCCTTACCCCCTCAACACACACATACACACTCATAATAGTTAACTTTGTGAGTTGATGAATATGTTAATCTGCTTGCCTGAAGTAATCATTTCACTATGTATATGTATATCAAAATATCATACCTTATACCTTAAATGCATGTAATAAATTTTTAAGAGAGCATCTTGGCTTATGTTTGTCTCACAGAATTCTTTAAAATGTAGGCTGCTTTCTATATAGCCATTATAACAAATATATCATTCCAACTGGGCAGTTAGATATTTTTTGAGGGATTAGGGTGGACATATTAATTTTTTGTAGTTCAGTGAACACTGAGCTAGAATTTAATAAACTTCCAGAATCGGATGTCATTCTACTATTTAATGGTAATGATGATAGCTAACATTTATTGAGTGCTTATGTTGTACTGCATATCAAATCAAACATTTTATATACACTAAGGTAATCAACCTCATAATATAAACTTTTTGTAGGAGATATGCGTTAAGGTAATATTAACATTTACTTAAAATAAATGAGAGCTGAGATTAACCTCAGGTGTGCCTGACTCTTGAACCAAACTTCTCTGCAATGACACCATAATGCCAACTTGACTTAATTCATTCATTTTTTTTCACTTATGCATGCATTCATTTTTCAAGCCATTTTTAATAACAGCATTTCACAAGCTAGTTATTGTGGATACAACAATAGAGACCCAATGTATGTTCACACTTAGCTCTCAGGATACACCCTTTACTTTATGTTGGAATAATAGCTTCTCAGTCTCTTAGACTTCTCTTGCATAATCATGCTTATTCCTAGGGCAGAAAAGAAAAGAAATTCCTCCCAAGATAATGATGGTTTATGAGAAGTAAAAAGACAAGTTAAGGCCAAGTTTAAAAGAATAATAACAGTAATTATTATTACTGCTAATATTTGATCTGTGTGTACTATGATTCAGGCTCTTTCCTGAGTGTTTCACATACATTGTTTGATTTAAGTAAGCTGAAGTTCAAATACTGGGTTGAATAAAGCTTTGAAAATCAGATGAAATCCAAATCAAGGTCAATAAGCCAGATCTGAAATGCCAGGGGAGATGGAATCAAGAGAAAGAAAATGAAGCAATGGTAGGGGGATTACCTCAGAAACCATCTCATACATATGAGGTAAAAGGAGCATCCTACATGAATAGGTCAGGCTTGCTTAGAGGGTGAGATGCAGATATAAACACAGTGCATGCTGTGCCCATCACACAAATGTCCTTCCCCTTCTCTTTGCTATACACAAAACTTTCAGGTTTCCCTATCCTGTTTAAACAAACTTCTTTCTCTTTCCCTTACCAATTCTCATCAATGTGACTTCAGACCCCACCTCTCAACTGAAACTATGGTCTTTACTATCACTGAGAACACATTATTTGAAAAACCCAGTGTCCTTTCCTAATCTTCACTATCCTCAATAGTTTTAAAGCACTAGATGCTGTTGATTAGCCATTGTTTCTTTAAACCACTTCCTCTCTGAAATTTTTTGTTTCGTTATCTTCGACTGTTTCTTTTTCCTATTACTTTACTGAATTTCCGTCCATGCCCCATGTTTTATGCTTTTATTTCTGTTCATTCACTCTCTCTGAAAGCTTACCCACTGCTGCTTTTTAAACTATTCCAACCAGGTAGGCAAATTCCAATTCTCATTTTCAAAGTATAAATCTAATTATCTACATTTCAACACTGTCTATGTCTGCCAAGATGGTGCATCTATTTCAGTCAGGACAGGACAAGTTCTACTTCACAAAAAATAAGCCTGAAAAATTAGTGATAATAAAAAAAGTATTTCTACTCATGCTACACCCAATGTACAGCAACTTGTTCTCTTCCAAACTGGCTCAGGGATCCAGATGTGATGTAAACGTGGAAATGGCATATATTCTTTCCAACCACATTCTGTTGGCTGGAACCTAGCTGCATGATCCCAACTTAACTTTGAGGGAGACTCATAAATGTAGCCTTCATAGCCTTCACGTGAACACTAGAGGGAACAAATAAAACAGAATTTGATAAACACTATTTTCCCTACATATTCCCACTCAAGCTGCTTATTAAGTCTCAAATCTACATCATTGTCTTCCTCTCCAAACTGTAATTAGCTAACTTTAACGATTTCCAATAGTCATTCATTGTTTTTTCTTGAATATCTCAAGCTTAAAAGAAATATTTTAAACAAGTATTTACACATTATTATATAAATTTGACAGTTACAACCTATTCTTTTAAAATATCACTTACACATTTTCAGTATAGCCATATGCCATGTAACATTTCAGTCAATGTCAGACCACATATACGACGGTGGTCCCATAAAGTATTTTAACTGTGCCTTTTCTATGTTTAGATATCTTTAGATACACAACTTCTTACCATAGTGTTACAATTGCCTATTGAGTTAAATACAAAAAAAAATATGCTGTACAGTGTTTGTAGCTAAGGAGCAATGGGCTATGTCACATAGCTTAGGTGTTTGCTGCGGCTCTACCATCTAGGTTTGTGTAAGTACACTCTACTATGTTCACACAATGCCAAAATCACCTAATAATATAGTTCTCAGAATGCACCCCATTGATAAGTGATGCATGACTACATTAATACCTTAGACTAGACATTTATAAACTATGGCCTGCGTTACTTCAAACATCTCTCATTATATTATCTTCCTTCTCAGTTTTTCTCTATCATTATTCTGAAATTATTTTTTTAAAACGATGTTTCCTTTATGGCTCTTCCCTGCTTAAGTGACTTCCTATTTTTCTCAGCATCAAGTGCAAACACTCAAAAATCTCATGGCCTTGCATATTCTGGTACCAAAACCACCCAGAAGGTTTGATACTCCATTGCTCTCTAACATGTTCCCCATTGCTTCCAGTGTTCCCCGGGACATTCCTCTCATAATCTCCTCACCATCCCCCGCTACCTTCCATACATATAGGTCAAACTATTTCTTGTCTTAGTGATCAGGGATCTTTTCCTAGCCTAAAATACACAAACTCTTTTATTCATTGATCCAAATTCTATTTATTCTTTAAGACCCAACTTCAATTCCACTTCTTCTGTGAAGCTTTGTCTATTTCAAATAATGCTAATCCCTTTGTTCACTGTTCTTAGTTCAGCACTTTATTGCTTTTTTTTCCCCCTATTTCATGTTGGATTTTTCTCCTAAGCTAGCATGTAACAATTAAGGACTCAAAGCTTTCTCATGACTGCAGAACTTAACTCTGTGTGCTCCTTTGTGGCCTATATTTCTCTTAATACAGCACCTAAGAGAGTAATAGGCATATAGTCAATTCTAAAGAAAATGAAAATGCTGCAAGGTTAAGAAAAATGCAATGATAACACACCAAGAATAATTGTTTATTTTTGTAGCACATCTTTCCATAGATATTTTCGTAAATTCTACCAGGTTGTTATTTTCTTGATCTATTGTGAGTAGCATATAAAATTTTTATAGAACTCCAAAAAAGCTTCAATATCGTGTAAGTACTCTTGACATAAACCTATATTGATACCTTTAAGTAATACAAAATACTACAAACAACATTTATTGAATATGAAGTATATGGAATATATATGTGTAGACACATGTGTGTATATGTATATATATAGAGAAACAGTATATATGTGTTGTGTGTATATATGTACACATATAAATAGACAAAGAAAGAAAAAGAAAAAGATATCTGGGCAACTTCCATCTCGAAACCTACGTGCAGAATTTGAAGTTTGTGCATTAATGTTTTCCTGAAGATTTAGGTCTCCTCTGGACATACTCAGCTGTTCTTTTGGGTGTTTGTGCTTTGATCATGTTTGATTATGGGCTTTCAGGATTTGGTGACTCGTATCATGAGTGCAGGCTGCTTACATGTCTTTTCTTCCACTTGCAGCCCCCTATCAATGAGTTCTTGATTTCCTAAAAGGAGTGTCAAGGATCAAGCCTACTTTGCAGAGAGTTACCATATTTCTCTCTTCCTTTAAATCCTCTCTGGGGAATTACTTTCGGTGTCCATCAGCTTCTCCATGAGGTCCTCTTCCCTTTGGCGCCAGCTTCCTCTTTAGTACATTCCTATAACAAATTCTGTAATTGTCATTTCACTCTCAAATAGATACTTGACTATAAAAACTGAAATCGCCCCTGCCTATATGTATGCTCACCTAAAATTAGTTGACTCACAGCAAAATTATTCAAGATATTTACAAACGCCACCTTTCTTTGCTCTTTCAGTTTGTTCCACACCTGTTAGTTAATTCAGTGGGGTCTCTGGCTTCTCTTTTGTTGGCATTATCCTGCATGTATCCCATGAAGCCCCAGAATGATGTGGGGACATGTAAGAGAGCCCCTTTTCTGTAAGAATATTGCTCTCCTGTGAGTGTTTCAGCGGAAAAGGCACTTGAGGAAAACCCTGTTTTTACAGTCTGATTTAAATATCCGCAAGTATCTAAAGAGGCAGGAAACGAAGAATCCAGTCCCAGCTCTGCCACTGACTGCCTGCGTGACCATGGGCAAGCCAATGAATCTCTCTACAACTCAGGTTTCTCATTTGCAAAGCGACAGAGTTGGACCAGATGATTTCTGAGGCCCATTTGCAATCTTCTATGCGGTAATTTTTTTTCATCATTGATATTCATTGTGATTTGCAAAGAGATGAGAATTTTGAGCAAAGCTTTTGATTTAAAGTCTGTGCTCAGAAGTACTGCTTACCAGGTACAGTGAATACGAATGAGGGGATTTAGATGTTTCATAGGATGAACTTCAATGGCCACCAAAACCTTCCTTCTCCTGAGCTCCACATCCAAGAATATTCTTTTTCACACCTACTGTTAATTCCTCCGGGTGAATATGCATGACGATAATAATGAAATACTTTTGTTCTGAGAAATGTTAAACACACTATTGACCAGTCTTGCAAATACAAGCCACATATTTACCAGCCCACCAAGAATGTTTCCAACAATCTTTCTACCAGACCCTGCCTAGAAAGAGAACAATTAGCTTACTTGTGACTTGTCTTGAAAATAAAAAATATGGCAAGAATGACCTGAGTATCTACTAGAATATAGGAAAATCCTGTTCCTGACCCTGATAAAGTCCCACTCAAGTTCTATCATTATGAAGCCTCATTTCTGTTTCTAAGTGGGTTTCTCTATCTCTCAAGCTTCAGTGAACTTAAAAATCTCCTGAGAGATTTGTTAAAACACAAACTTTTGGCTGCCAATCTCAGCCATTCTGATTCAATATGCTAGGAGTGCCACATGATATTTGCATAAATGTTCAGGTGATGCTGCTGCTGATCTGATGACTATATTTTGAGTAGTATTACTCCAAAGTATTACTGCATTACTTGTCTTAATTTTGCACACAAATGATACCCAGCAAATATTCGCTAACTTAATTAGATATGCATTAAACATAAATAAAATGTTTTCTATAATCATTAATTTTTGAAGCTGATTCTCAAGTTTCTAATTTCTAAAATGATGGAAATTATAAATAATAACCACCATCTCTTGTGGTTTTTATGAGAATGGAGTGAGATAATTTATGTGCAAGCACTTTGTAAATTTAGCAGTTTTATTAAAATGTGAGATGTGGTAGTAATTTTTAGCACTAATGGCAATAGAACCCACTGAGATTTGAGAGTACTGTAAATTCGACTGTTGAATTTGGAAGTGAATTCTAAATCCTGCACCAGGGCCTAGCAGGTTTCTGTAGGCTAGACTGGGAACCTAACTCCCATGTATAAATTGGGCAGTATGCTACAATTGTTTCTTTCTATGAGAAAATGCATCCCAAATTCTAAACTTAATTTTTAGAAGACACTTATTTATAAATTGGAGGGATATAATGATTAAAAACACCTTGGCTTTCACTGTCAAAGAAAGGATTTACAAATAAGAATGAGGAGAAAGCTAGAATAATCCCTTTTGTTACTGGATTATAGTCAGAGATGTTCATATGAACTTGTATTTGTAGACATATATTTTGTAGATCTGTCTCCTGCAAGAGCCTAGAAGTAGTGACACTTAAATAGAAACATGCATATCTAGTATCCAGATCTTAGTTTCTAAACACCATTTTTCCATCAAAGAAGTTAGAGCTTCTTGAAGAAATGGCTGATACTAGTGCTAAGGCATGGAAAACACAGAATGAGCCTAGAGCATCTTGTACTGCTCAACAGTTAAAAATGATATACTAAATATATATACATAGATGTGAAATATAATTCACTAGGTTATATATATATATAGTGTGTATATATATATGTAAAATAGATATATAGATACATATAAAAAAATAAAACTATCCTGAACGACCTCCCAATGTCCAAAGCTGAAACAGTGTGTAACAGAATAATGACAATATTGAGTTTCAACCCAAATAAAAAAATAAGTGAAACTGAAAATAAATTAAAAAATAAAAAATAACTAGTTATTAATCCCCTAAGCACCTCTCCAAGACTCCAGTGAAAGGCAACTTTTAATGTTATCTAAAAGATAGAGGATTTGAAGTTAGAAACTTTTATTTAAAATTTGGTTCTGATACTTATTGTATGTCTTTAGCAAGTGGCTTAACCCAAGCCTTAATTTCCCAGTTTGCTATCCTCCTTTTCTGAGTCGTTAAAAGCATCACACAAGATAATACGTGTAAAAGCACTTTGAAACTATAAAGTGATAGAAAATTTAGTTATTATTTACCATCTTTATTAGCCTACTGCAGTGGTTTTCAAAGGCATGGTCTGGAGACCCTGTGAGACCCCCAAATTCTTTATAAAGGTATATGAAGCCAAATTATTTCCATAATAATTCTAACATGATATTTGTTCTCTTCACTCTAATTGTCTCAGGAGTATACAGTAGAGTTTTCCAGAGGCTACATGGTGTGTGATGGCACCATCATTCTAACGTACGATGAAACACATATTGTTTTTCTTGAGTTTTAACAACTTCTCAGTTTTAATTTCTAATATAGTACATGGCAATAGACACAAACCACATAAACAAAAACTTCTGGGGACTTCAAATAGTTTAAAGAATATAAAGTGCTTTTGACACAAAGAAGTTTAAGAGCCACTACTTTAATTGTTTATTATATACTCTACAATGATAATTAAAGCAAATTTAAAAATCTGTAATCAGGCATTTGAGGGCAGGCTTTTCCTTAGTTAGCTGAATTATTACTAAACTATTCTAAATTTGAGAAATTACTTCATTCAGTGAAAAGGGGATAAAGCCATATGTGTCTGGGATATTGAGATGAAAATGTGATCAGAACCTCCAACCCTGTGTCAAGTGAAGGCTTACAGAAGCATAAATGAACAGTTCTAATACAATATAGTAAATCTTGAATACATTTGTATGCAGAGGAATCCCTGAGGTAGAGATTAGAAATATTTATCAGGGCAGGAAACATTTGAAATTGAGTCTCAAGGAAGAGAAGAATGGGGACACCAGAAATTAGGTTTTTATTCCAGAATTTCACACATTCTAGGAATCAGAAATTAGGATAGCAAAGGAATGGCAGCCTGGAAGAGCAAGGCATGCTTAATAACAGCTGGAAATTTGTTATGATTTATTTTCCTACCAAATATAGGTCTCGGTTGCTAGGTTTCCTATCATTTTTAAAGGGTTCCTACGGATGTTAAAACAGCAGTTTCCTGGGTGATATGTGAGCAGAAGTCAAAACAGCAAGAGTCTTTTGGGATAGAAAGAAGGATTTTTTTTTTAGGCAAGAGGAGAAAGGAAGAAATAAGGGGTCTTGGTTTTCACGGTAAGTACATATTATTATTATTTATTATACTAAAAGTTCTCATGGCCAGTTAAATTAGCCATGAGAACTTTTGCCTGCTTTCCTGATCTCAAATTATATGACACTGAAGCCTCAAAGCTCCTCTCCATTATTTCTCTCTTAAGAACTTCTTGAAGACTGAAGGGTTCAGTCTATTGCACAGGCACAATCTGATGTGCATTTTACATATATCATCTTGCGTTGAAAGAAAGAAGTAAACTATCTTTGGTGGGCAGCTGACTGCATAAATATTTGAAAAACAATGTTTTTCTCCTTTTCACACATTGTGTAAGTGCAGTTATCTTTCTAAAAACCCCCACATTTTTGTTCTCTGGGGTTTGATCATCATTCACTGTTATCAATGGTACTTTTGACTTAAATATGCCATTGCCCTCTGGAAACCAGCTTTTATTTTGTCATTCAGGTGTCCAGATTTATAATATAAATAATAATTTTAATCCTTCAAAAATTCAACTATATTGTAAGGCATGTTGCTTATGAATCTCAACTGTTTTAAAAGTTGTAAGTTGATAAAGAGATGACACTCAGCACTTCAGCAACTTTAATTTTCATAAATATCTGTTTTATAGATTTGGACAAATCCTATAGCATTTAATGCAGGCCAATTTGCTAGCTTTTTAAAAATATTTTATGTTCTTAGTTCCAGATTAGACTGTAACTTATGACACTATACATTTCAAATAGTAAAAATAGTTTCCAACTTATTTAGATAACTATAGACACAACCCCATACAGGGTAATGGGCAATATCAAGATCTAATTTCAGGAGTTTCAGTTTTCTTCCCTTTTCAGATTGATCATCTGCCTAAAAGCATAGTTACGGAACACAGCTCCAGTGAGAAAACCAACGACCTATATGAGATCCTTGATCCTGAAAAATGCAACTCATTAATTTACAGATTGCTGTTGACAATTCAAAAGCAAATGCTTTAATAAAGCAAGTTGTTTTTGAATGTTAACATAATAACCATGATAGGCAGCTTTTTATAATCAGAGGCTAATCATTATTAATTTCTTTGACATTCAGTGCAGTGACATTAATTATAATAAGCTCTTTCAGTAAACATTAAATGCATACCAGAGCTCTATGGCAAATATGTTGCCATTTGGAATTCATTGTTGTACAGTTACTGTGAAGTGTCGCTGTATTATCTAGTTTTCAGCACTTATTAATCAAAATAAATACCTGACTTTTCTGTAGATTTAAAAATTCCTGAAATCCCATGTTTGAGATGTTTCATGAGTTAGATTTTAAGAGTTTGAAATTTTGTTTGACGTTAAGAAATTATCTATTTTCCATAGCTAGATTTTCTTCCCTTAAATCTCTACATTTGATTTTTGTTTTTGTTTTTATTTCCATATGTTATTGGGGAACAGGTGGTGTTTGGTTATATGAGTAAGTTCTTTAGCGGTTATTTGTGAGATTTTGGTGCACCCATCACCTGGGTAGTATACACTTCACCTTATTCATAGTATTTTCTCCCTCACCCCCTTGCCACCCTTTCCCCTTGAGTTCGCAAAGTCCATTGTGTCATTATTATGTCTTTGCATCCTCATGCAAATGGACACCAAATGCGAGCAGGAGTAGCTATTCTTATATCAGACCAAACAAACTTTAAAGCAACAGCAATTAAAAAAGACAGAGACATTATATAATGATAAAAGGCCTTGTCCAAAAGGAAAATATCACAATCCTAAACAAATAGCACCTAACACTGTAGCTTGCACCTAACACTGTAGCTTTCAAATTTATAAAACAATTAATAATACACCTAAGAAATGAGATAGACAGCAACATGATAATAGTGGGGGATTTCAGTACTCCACTGACAGCACTAGACAGGTCATCGACACAGAAAGTCAACAAAGAAGCAATGGATTTAAACTATATCCTACAACAAATGGACTTAGATATATACAGAACATTTCATCCAACAGCTGCAGAATATACATTCTATTCAACAGCTCATGGAACTTTTTCCAAATAGACCATATGAGAGGCCACAAAATGAGCCTTAATAAATTTATGAAAATACAAATTATATCAAGCACTCTCTCAGACCACAGTGGAATAAAACTGGAAACAACTCCAAAAGGAACCTTCAAAACCATGCAAATACATGGAAATTAAATTACCTGTTCCTGAATGATCATTGGGTCAAGAATAAAATCAAGATGGAAATTAAAAAATTATTTGAACTGAATGACAATAGTGACACAACTTATCAAAACCTCTGTTACACAGCAAAGGCAGTGCTAAGAGGAAAGTTCATAGCCCTAAATACCTATATCAAAAAGTATGAAAGAGCACAAACAGACAATCTAAGATCACACCTCAAGGAACTAGAGAAACAAGAGCAAACCAAACCCAAACCCAGCAGAAGAAAGGAAATAACCAAGATCAGAGCTGTATTATTCTGTTTTCATGCTGCTGATAAAGACATACCTGAGACTGGGCAATTGATAACAAAAAGAGATTCAATGGACTCACAGTTCCATGTGGCTGGGGAGGGCTCACAATCCAGGCGGAAGGTGAAAGTCACATATCACATGGTGGCAGACAAGAGAAGAGAGATTGTGCAGAGAGACTCCTGTTTTTAAAATCATCAGATCTTGTGGACTTATTCATTACGATGATAACAGCGTGGGAAAGACCTGCCCCCATGATTCAGTTACCTCCCACTGGGTCCCTTTCATGACACGTGGGAATTAAAGTTGAGATTTGGGTGGGGACACAGCCAAACAGCATCATTCTGCCCCGACCCTTCCCAAATCTCATGTCCTCACATTTCAAAACCAATCATGCCTTCCCAACAGTCCCCAAAAGTCTTAACTCATTTAATCATTAACTCAAAAGTCCACAGTCCGAAGTCTCATCAGAGATAAGGCAAGTCTCTTCCACCTTATCAGCCTGTAAAATCAAAAGCTAGTTAGTTGCTTCCTAGATACAATGGGAATACAGGCATTGGGTAAATACAGCCATTCCAAATGGGAAAAATTGGCCAAAACAATTGGCCATGCAAGTCTGAAATCCAGCGGGGCAGTCAAATCTTAAAGCTCCAAAATGATCTCCTTTGACTCCAGGTCTCACACCCAGGTCACACTGATGCAAGAGGTGGGCTTTCACAGCCTTGGGCAGCTCCACCCCTGTGGCTTTGCAGGGTATAGCCCCCATCCTGGCTGCTTTTATGGGCTGGCAATGAGTGTCTGCAGCTTTTCCAGGCACACAGTGCAAGCTGTCAGTGGATCTACCATTCTGAGCTCTGGAGGATGATGGCCCTCTTCTCATAGCTCCACTAGGCAGTGCCCCAGTAAGGGCCCTGTGTGGGGGCTCCAACCACGTATTTCCCTTCTGCACTGCCCTATCAGAGGTTCTCCATGAGGGCCCCACCCCTGCAGCAAATATCTGCCTGGGCATCCACGTGTTTCCATCCTCTGAAATCTAGGTGGAAGTACTTAAACTCCAATTCTTGACTTCTGTGCACTTGCAGGCTCAACATCACATGGAAGCTGCCAAGGCTTGGGGCTTGCACCCTCTGAAGCAACAGCCCAAGCTGTATGTTGGCCCCTTTCAGACCCGGCTAGAGTGGCTGGAACACAGGGCACCAAATCTCTAGGCTGCACAAAGCTCAGGGACCCTGGGCCCAGCCCACCAAACCATTTTTTCTTGCTAAACCTCCAGGCCTGTGATGGGAGGGGCTGCTGCAAAGGTCTCTGACATGCTCTGGAGACATTTTCCCCATTGTCTTGATGGTTACCATTTGGCTCCTCCTTACTTATGTAAATTTCCTCAGCCAGCTGAATTTCTCCTCAGAAAAGGGGACTTTCTTTTCTATCGCATTGTCAGGCTGCAAATTTCCCAAACTTTTATGCTCTTTTTCCTTTTTAAAACAGAATGCCTTTAACAGCACCCATGTCACCTGTTGTATTCTTTGCTGCTTATAAATTTATTTCACCAGATACCCTAAGTCATCTCTCTCAAGTTCAAAGTTCCACAAATCTCTACGGCAGGGGCAAAATGCTGCCATTTGCTAAAATGCCGTCTCTTTGCTAAAACACAACAAGAGTCACCTTTGTTCCAGTTCCCAACAAGTTCTTCATCTCCATCTGAGACCACGTCAACCTGGATTTCATTGTTCATATCATTATCAGAATTTTGGCCAAAGCCATTCAGCAAGTCTCTAGCAGGTTCCAAACATTCCCACATTTTCCTGTCTTCTTCCGAGCCCTACAAACTGTTCCAACCTCTGCCTGTTACCCAGTTCCAAAGTCACTTCCACATTTTCTGGTATCTTTTCAGCAGTGCCCCATTCTACTGCTACCAATTTACTGTATTAGTCCATTTTCATGCTGCTGATAAAGACATCTCCAAGACTGGGCAAGGTGCAAAAGAAAGAGATTTCATAGAGTCACTGTTTCATGTGGCTGGGGAGGCCTCACAATCATAGTGGAAAGTGAAAGGCACGTCTCACATGGCAGCGGAGAAAATAAGAGAGCTTTTGCAGGGAGATTCCCATTTTTAAAACCATCAGATCTTCTGAGACTTATTCACTAACATGAGAACAGCACAGGAAAGACCTGCCCCCATGATTCAAGTACCTCCCACTGGGTCCCTCCCACAACACATGGGAATTCAAAATGAGATTTGTGTGGAGACACAGCCAAACCATATGAAGAGCAATACTAAATGAAATTGGAGCAAAAAAAAAAAAAAAGATAAATGAAACAAAAAGCTGGTTCTTTGAAAAGATAAATAAAATTGATAGACCATTAACAAGATTAACCAAGAAAAGAGAGAAAATCCAAATAAGTTTAATAAAAACAAAACAGGAGATATTACAACTGACATCACAGAAATACAAAAGATCATTCAAGGCTAGTATGAACACCTTTACGTGCATAAACTAGAAAACCTAGAAGAGATGGATAAATTCCTAGAAAGATACAACCCTCCCAGCTTAAATCAGGAAAAGTTAGATATCCTGAACAGACCAATAACAAGCAGCAAGATTGAACTGGTAATTTAAAAATTACTAACAAAAGAAAAGTCAAGTACCAGACAGATTCATGGCAGAATTCTACCAGACATTCAAAGAAGAATTGGTACCATTCCTAATGACACTATTCCACAAGATAGACAAAGAGGCAACCCTCCCTGTAAATCATTGTATGAGGCCAGTATTACCCTAATACCAAAACCAGGAAAGGACATAACCAAAAAAAACTACAGACCAATATGCCTGATGAACACAGATGCTAAAATATTTAACAAAATACTAGCTAACCAAATCCAGCAACATATCAAAAAGATAATCCACCATGATCAAGTGGGTTTCATACCAGGGACGCAGGAATGGTTTAACATAGGAAAGTCAATAAATGTGATACACCACATAAACAGGATTAAATACATAAATCACATGATCATCTCAATAGATGCAGAAAAAGCATTCAGTGAAATCCAGCATTCCTTTTTGATTAAAACTCAGCAAAATCAGTATAAGGGGACATACCTCAATATAATAAAAGCCATCTATGACAAATTCACAGCCAACATGAAATCTCTACATTTGATTTTTGCACATTCTCTCTGTTTCTCTTATTTCCTGATTCATAAAAACTTTTTAAAAAGAAATATTACATTCATAACCTGTGTTTAATAAACTGGAGAGCAACTATTATTTCATTACCTTTGAAGTTTAATTATAGAGAAAAATAATCATCCCATGAAAATCTGAATACTCTAAATTAGTGCTAATTTATTTTGTCTAAGGCATATAGATTTTGTTACCTCACTGTGCTTTTGTTATTTTTTTAACTAATTGTTAGTAGTGTCTTTTTATTCTATTTGATCAGTTTCATCATATAGTAGTGTCATATCTTGAGGACAGTGATAGAGAAGGTGTGAAGGCTTTGGAGTCAGCTCTATTTTTACTGCATGATTCTGAGAAAAGGACTGTGTTCAATCTAATGGGAGAATGAATTTTGTAAGGCTTAGCTGTAATGTAGCTCAAAGCACATGATAGATGTTCTAGTCAAGATAAGTATTCAGAGCTAGCATTTAATGGCCAATTTGTGTTAAGCAATGTGCAGCTTACAAGTGTCATTTTACCTAATCATTAGAACAACTTAGCAAGGCAAATAAACTTATTATCCTCATTTTAAAGATAAAGCAACTAAGACTCATAGATATTTAATATTTTGCCCTAGACTATATAACTGATACCTGATGATATAATTAGTGAATTGAGGATTTGAACTCAGAAAGTCTGATCCTTCAGCCTGTGGTTTTAACCTGTTACCTTTTCTATATTTTGTTATCTAGATATTACTCTTATTATTAGATAATTTTATGCAAGAAAACCTAGGCTTTAGATCACAAATTCTCTTTTAATAATTCTGAAACAGGATAAAAATATTGTTCTAGGCATGTTCTCTACCTCCCAGTTTTGAGTATATTTTTGCCAGCAATAAGTTCTCTTTTAAGAATTCTGAAACAGGATAAAAATATTGTTCTAAGAATGTTCCCTACCTCCAAGTTTTCAGTAATTTTTGGCCAGAATTCTTCCAAATCCTCTGCATAAGTAATTTGTATCTTTCCCCTCTTCTCCCTCTTCTTCCTCCTCCTTTTCTCCTTCTTGTCCTTGTTCTTCCTCCTCTTCTCCCTCTCATCCTTGTTCTTCCTCTTTCTCTCCATCTCTCTGACTGTGTCTCATTCTCCTTATACTCTCCCTCCTTCTTCCTCACTTTCCCATTCTTGTCAGAACTATCTGCCTGTCTTAAGTGTATTTAGCCACAAGCTATGATTCTAGACTATGCAGAGCTACCTGGAGTAGAGGCATTTGTTCTTGCTGAGCTCTAGATTGTGTTCATAACTACCTCCATCACTCTGATACTTCCTATTCCCCAGCATAAACAGTAGAAATATGCACATTTAATACACACACACACACACACACACACACACACACACACACAAGCAGAATCATGAAAGAAGCAGTTCTGAGGATGAATTAGAGCCACTGATTTAAACGTGGAATTACTGAAAACAGGAGACACCCTAAGTCAGCTACTTATACAAAGCAGGGGTATTTCTAACAGGACAGTCGGTAAAAGTTGCCTTCTCCCCTTGCTCCTTTTCTTTTTGCCTTCCTCAACTTCTCCAGGTGATTTTTTTTTCCCTTAAAGAAGCTCAATTCTTCCCTAGAGGTTACCACTCTATACCATTGGTTTCCCCAGCTGGTTGATTAAAATAATCCTTTTTCAATTTCCCCAACATAAAGAGTTAGCTCTCCTCCACCTTACCCTTGAGGTCAAAGAATAGGTGGCCGATGCAGTTTGAAAAAGTTTCATAGCGTTTCTAAGTAATTGCAGCTCTCAATGGCCGGGCGCGGTGGCTCACGCCTGTAATCCCAGTACTTTGGGAGGCCGAGGCGGGTGGATCACAAGGTCAGGAGATCGAGACCACTCTGGCTAACACAGTGAAACCTCGTCTTTACTAAAAATACAAAAAAAATTAGCCGGGTGTGGTGGCGGGCACCTGTAGTCCCAGCTACTCAGGAGGCTGAGACAGGAGAATGGCGTGAACCCGGGAGGCGGAGCTTGCAGTGAGCGGAGATCGCGCCACTGCACTCCAGCCTGGGTGACAGAGCAAGACTCCGTCTCAAAAAAAAAAGGAAAGAAAAAGAAATTGCAACTCTCCTTCTTGCTGCCCCAGTCACTTGAATCACAGTTCTACATTTTAAAAAAGAAAACTTTTTTCACTTTATTTCTTGATAAAAGAATCTAACATAGCACTGTCTTCAATCAGCACCCTACTAGTGATTGTACAGAAATAAATGAAGGAAGAAAATCTGTAGGGCCTTGGGAACATTCTTTGGTTCTTGGACAAAATAATTCTTGTGCAAATGGTTACACTAAAGATTTCTTCTATTTAGGGTCCTAGAAAGTTAAGAGTTAGAAAAAAGCATGATATCATTTAGCTCGATGAATCCATTTTAGAGATTAGCAAATGAAGTTCCAGCCAAAGGAAATAACTTGTTTTACCGTGTGCCAGATACGACTGGTGACTAAGACAGGGCAAGAGTCCAGTTTTTCTAGTTCAAAACAATTTTGTACAGGTCAGAGGAGTCTTTCTGAGAAATATGCTGGTATATCAGCAAGTTGCTAGTATCTTTCCCTGCTCACTTCTCTTTTTGAAGTGTTGGGAAGACTTATTTTGGCACTAGGGCATGAGAGCATCATCTTCTCATCCAATATTGCTCTGTTCACCTGTAACTCAGGTTTCAGAAAATATGATCCTCATGTTTTTCCTGTACTTGTATTAACTGCATCATACTTTATATCCTAAAGTAAAATAAGTCTTCACTTTGATAATTGGTTGACTACTTGAGATATTTAATCCCAAAAGTCTCCTAAAGGTTTTTGCCTGTTCTGAATAGCAACATGCAACACCTCCTTATAATAATCCTAAGGCAATAAGAGTCCGACCAAGTACAGGAAAGAAGAGGGTGCAGTCAGAGAGAGTCTGAAGACAAATTATAAGATAAAATCTTGTGCACCTCACTGTTTAGTCTCAATGTTTAGACTCCATTAAATTAATATGCAGGAACATCGAAGGGGCATCAATTGTAGATGGAAAGTTAAAGAAGGACCAGACAAATGACTGTGTGTATGCACATGAGAATATTACAGGTTTAGTTTTGAAGCCTGGCTTTGTCCTTGGGCTGCTGTAGGACCTTGGGCAAGGATCTTAAGCTCCCCAGGTAAGAAATAAATGTTAGCACTTATTACTATAATAATAATTATTAAATAATTTGTACTCAAGAAAGACAGATTGAGAGGTTTTCTGACTTCTGTTTAAATCCTAAATCTTTACTGTTTGATGTCATTGTAGTTAAGTAGATGGTTTCCAGGTGTGTGTGTGTGTGTGCATATGTGTGTGTGTTTTAACCAAAGCTTTGCTTTGTAATGAATGACAGCGTGCTCCTTGTTTACATTGTTTAGAATGGTGCTAATATTTATTTTAGTGCCTTTAATATTATTTTGTTCAATCATTTCCTGAATTAATATTTGTTTACAAGGACTGATAATTTTATACCTTTGTTCAGAACGACAGAAATCTCAAAAGTTTTACAACATCTATACCTACAGGATGTCAGATTATCCACCCTTAGATATAAATACATGCACATACCTGGGTAGGTATTTCCAGGTGTGAAAGCACAAGTGGAGCATTTTGGAAATCTAGTTGACTTGGTCAGGCTATTAGGACTGCCATTCAACCCGGAACAAAGACTCAACAATTGGTATTTAGTACACATTAAAGAATGCATGAAAAATGATCATCTTTATCTTTGATTCTCCCTTTTCACCTAAATGACTACAATACCCAACTTTATCCAGTGCTATATGTCTCTCATACAGACAAGTCTAGCCATGATTTGACACTGGATTTGGACTACAGGACCTGTGACTTTCTAGGCATTGTACAAATACTGAACTAGATTTGTACATCTACAGATTGAAAGCCAGGATGTGATAAAGTTCTGGTTACAAATTTACAGAATGGCGAAGATACAAAGGATAGAAGAAGTCAAAACAAAACAAAACGAAACGAAAAAGACCATCTATCTCCTTCAGGGATTTCAGCCTTCAGATGTAGAAATTCAAGCTTTGAACGATGAACAGGGAATGCTGGAGAAGCCTGAAAGGGCTGAGTCTTCTATTGATAAGACGGATAACTAATAAGTATAACTTTACTTGGTGGTCCACATAAGACATTCATGAAACTCACTATTCCTTACTCCAGGTGATATCAACAGCACAGCAGAAATACATTCCTATTCTTGGAGCCATAGAGGGAGAGGATGCCTTCTTATTGCTCTTTTCTGCCTACTTAGAAGTTCTTGTAGTCTTCCTGAGAATCTGACACCTTTGAGATTCTAACAGAAGCAGCTTTCCAAGGCTGTTTCCAGAGGTCAACCATAATTCAGTGCCAGCCTTTTGCTTTGCAATTATATTAAGCCTCAAAAAATGAAAGTTGAGCTATTTTACCCTCCTGTCCAGTCTTTGCAAATTCTTCCAGTGGCTCCCCTATTGTCCAACTCCTTGTATGGCTGTCAAAGCCTTTCACATCTTTCTTTTGCTCATCTCTTATATATTTGGTGGCATTCTTTATTGACCCTGCACTCAACCACTCTCAGCCTCTTGCAGTTCTGTCAACTCATGATTTCATACCTGTTTTGTGCTGTTTCTCTCTCTTTTTTAAATTTTACTTTAAGTTCTAGGGTACATGTGCACAACGTGCAGGTGTGTTACATATGTATACATGTGCCATGTTGTATTGACCCTGCACTCAACCACTCTCAGCCTCTTGCAGTTCTGTCAACTCATGATTTCATACCTGTTTTGTGCTGCTTCTTTTTTTTTTATTTTACTTTGAGTTCTAGGGTACATGTGTACAATGTGCAGGTTTGTTACATATGTATACATGTGCCATGTTGGTGTGCTGCACCCATTAACTCATCATTTACATTAGGTATATCTCCTAATGCTATCCCTCCCCCCTCCCCCCATCCCACAACAGACCCCGGTATGTGATGTTCCCCACCTTGTGTCCAAGTGTTCTCATTGTTCAATTCCCACCTATGAGTGAGAACATGCGGTGTTTGGTTTTTTGTCCCTGCGATAGTTTGCTGAGAATGATGGTTTCCAGCTTCATCCATGTCCCTACAAAGGACATGAACTCATCCTTTTTTATGGCTTCATAGTATTCCATGGTGTATATGTGCCACATTTTCTTAATCCGGTCTATCATTGATGGACATTTGGGTTGGTTCCAAGTCTTTGCTATTGTGAATAGTGCCACAATAAACATACGTGTGCATGTGTCTTTATAGCAGCATGATTTATAATCCTTTGGGTATATACCCAGTAATGGGATTGCTGGGTCAAATGGTATTTCTAGTTCTAGATCCTTGAGGAATCGCCACACTGTCTTTCACAGTGGTTGAGCCAGTTTACAGTGCCACCAACAGTGTAAAAGTGTTCCTATTTCTCCACATCCTCTCCAGCACCTGTTGTTTCCTGACTTTTTAATGATTGCCATTCTAACTGGTGTGAAATGGTATCTCATTGTGGTTTTGATTTGCATTTCTCTGATGGCCAGTGATGATAAGCATTTTTAAATATGTCTGTTGGCTGCATAAGTGTCTTCTTTTGAGAAGTGTCTGTTCATATCCTTCGCCCACTTGTTGATGGGGTTGTTTGTTGTTTTCTTGTAAATTTGTTTGAGTTCTTTGTAGATTCTGGATTTTAGCCATTTGTTAAATGAGTAGATTGCAAAAATTTTCTCCGATTCTGCAGATTGCCTGTTGACTCTGATGATAGTTTCTTTTGCTGTGCAGAAGCTCTTTAGTTTAATTAGATCCCATTTGTCAATTTTGGCTTTTGTTGCCATTGCTTTTGGTGTTTTAGACATGAAGTCCTTGCCCATGCCTATGTCCTGAATGGTATTGCCTAGGTTTTCTTCTAGGGTTTTTATGGTTTTAGGTCTAACATTTAAGTCTTTAATCCATCTTGAATTAATTTTTGGTATAAGGTGTAAGGAAGGGATCCAGTTTCAGCTTTCTACATATGGCTAGCCAGTTTTCCCAGCACCATTTATCAAATAAGGAATCCTTTCCCCATTTCTTGTTTTTGTCAAGTTTGTCAAAGATCAGATAGTTGTAGATGTGTGGTATTATTTCTGAGGGCTCTGTTCTGTTCCATTGGTCTATCTGTCTGTTTTGATACCAGTACCATGCTGTTTTGGATACTGTAGCCTTGTAGTATAGTTTGAAATCAGGTAGCATGATGCCTCCAGCTTTGTTCTTTTGGCTTAGGATTGACTTGGCAATGCGGGCTCTTTTTTGGTTCCATATGAACTTTAAAGTAGTTTTTTGCAATTCTGTGAAGAAAGTCATTGGTAGCTTGATGGGGATGGCATTGAATCTATAAATTACCTTGGGCAGTATGGCCATTTTCACGATATTGATTCTTCCTATCCATGAGCATGGAATGTTCTTCCATTTGTTTGTGTCCTCTTTTATTTCGTTGAGGAAGTTCTGGCCAGGGCAATCAGGCAGGAGAAAGAAACAAAGGGTATTCAATTAGGAAAAGAGGAAGTCAAATTGTCCCTGTTTGCAGATGACATGATTGCGTATTTGGAAAACCCCATTGTCTCAGCCCAAAATCTCCTTAAGCTGATAAGCAACTTCAGCAAAGTCTCAGGATACAAAATCAATGTGCAAAAATCACAAGCATTCTTATACACCAATAACAGACAAACAGAGAGCCAAATCATGAGTGAACTCCCATTCACAATTGCTTCAAAGGGAATAAAATACCTAGGAATCCAACTTACAAGGGATGTGAAGGACCTCTTCAAGGAGAACTACAAACCACTGTTTGTGCTGTTTCTCTTTAGAAATTCTTTCCCACCCATGTTCATCAACTTCTAGTCATTTCTTACTCTCAGTGTTAGTGTGATCTTCCCCAGTAAGTCCTTCCCACAGAAGGAAATGAGTAGTCCCTCTTTTGGTTCTCTTATGGTCCCAAAACATAGAACCATCGTAGCCCTTACAATTATTAACCATATCATCTTTGTTTATATGTTTGTCTTCCCTACTATGCTGTACCTTTCTTGAGTGAAAGATTAAATCTATATCCTTTTATAGTAGAGTCCACAGAGAATATGAATCAAATTTCTTCAGTTCCGCCCCAAACTTATTATAAATCAAGTTATGTGGAGAGGTTGAAGAAAATCTCAGAATCTGCATTTTAACAATTACCAGATAATTTTAATGCAAACGAGTTAGAGCAACACTGAACTATATTGTTTATTTCTGTACTCAGTTTGTCTAGCATAGTGCTTGCAATACTTGTTTGAGTGAATGTTAAATGAAAGAGAAGATGAATGGATAAGACATCTCAAGTATATTCATATGTAATCCCTGTGTGATGTGGAGGACTCCCTGTCCCTTTGTAAAATTCCCTAGTTAAAATCAGATCTAACTACAGATTTCCTGCTCTGTAGAAGTCTAAAGACCTTGCCAGTAGTAACAATTCTTGAGGGCCTCTGCTCTTACAGTCTGTAATGATTAATTTTATGTGTCAACTTGACTAGATTAAGGGACTCTTTTAGATGGTAAAGCATTGTTTATGGATGTGGCTGTGAGCATGTTTCCAGAAAAGATTGGCACTAGAGTCAGTGGACTGAGTAAAGAAGATCTGTCCTCTCCCAATGTGGACAGGTACAGTAAAGTCAGCTGAGGGCCCACATAGAACAAAACAACAGAATGAAAGGCCAGTTCTTGTTTGTTTGCTTTCTTTCTCTCTTTCTTTTTCTTTCTTTCTTTCTTTCCTTTCTTTCTTTTTCTTTTCTTTTCCTTTCTTTCTTTCTTTTTCCCTCTTTCTCTTTCTTTCTCTTTCTCTCTCTCTCTCTTTCTCTTTCTCCCTCTCCCCTCTCTCTCTCCCCTCTCCCCTCTCTCTCCTGGATTTGGGTCACTGATATTCTCCTGCTCTTGGGCATCAGCACTTCAGATTCTCAGGCCTTCAGCCTCAGACTGAAAGCTCCACAGTTGCCTTCCCTGGTTCTGAGGCCTGCAGACTGAGACTGAGCCATGCTATTGGCTAGGCTGGTTCTCCAGCTTGCAGACTATCACAGGACTTCTTGGCCTCCATAATTATGTGAGCCAATTCCTCTAATGAATCCCTGCTCATATATCTACATCGATGTAATGTATATCTCTATATTTGTATCTGTATCTATAGCTGCATCTATATCTATATCTATCCATATCCTATTGGCTCTGTCTCTTTAGAGACATGGTCCCTGATGCTTCCCACTCTGTTGTTGGTACAAGTACATTCTGTTTTGTTCCACATCATCCCAGACACAAAAAATCAATTATTCTATCAGTTTCTATGAGAAATACATTTACATGTAGCATTTTGTGTTTAGTAGATTTGCTGAAGATTATGGATGTTATGGAAAAGGAGTCACACCATGGAAATCTTTTAATTTCTTCTCTCCTGACAAGATTTTATCCTTATTAAGCATAGTTTTTATCCTTATTAAGCATAGCTTTTAATCTCTCTTCAGTACTCACCTTGAAACATACCCAGTTAAACTCACCCAACCAATGTCAACTCTAGTTGCTCAGTAAACAACATAGGCTGTTTCATTGATCCCCCATCCTAAGGTAATTGAAAGTTCATTTTTTGGTACAGACTTAATTCTTTCACACTTCTACACACCCTGCAGGATTGATAGAGAGAACTTTCTTTGAATCACGTGGCTTAATTCTCCATGGTGCCCTAGAGTACACAGAAGGGGTGGTTCAGCAGGTAAAGAGTTAAACCTTGCAAGGTTCACATATGGAGCAGCTTAGCCAAAAGTCCAAGCTTGGGTTCTTTGTTGGTAGGAAGAATGAGGGGGGAAAAGACAGGAACATAGCAAATCCATGTCTTGTCTAACAGGATGCTGAGCCTTCTGTTCTATTTTCAACTCTCATTTCTTGCACACTCCTCAATTGAATTCTTGTCAGGTTTTCCTTGCATTTGGCTGAACCCGGAAATCCAGATATGCACAGCATAAGTTGATGAGTCCAGACGTTTAGTGCAAATTAGTTTACTCGTCGCTTTGACTGACTCTGTTTAATTCACAAGGCCAGTAAGCCCTGGAGTGCCCCAGACACAGAGGTAATTTGGAACACATAAAGGAAAGCTAGCCTTGGGTTGGATTGGTTGTCATGGTGATATTGTGGGCCATTGAGATACGTGCACTTGACCATACTATAGGGAAAAACTATTTTCAAAGCTTAAAGCTAAACTTTTTATCATTCTGTATTACTGTTATTATTGTTACTTTATTCAATGAGGCATAAGAAAACACATTAGGCAGTTATACAGACTGGAGTTTAAATCCATTTCTGCTACTCACTAATCTGTGACTCTGGCAAACTAACCTACCTGTAACTCAGTTTTTGCATTTTACAAAGGTGATAATAATAGCATCTAGATTATTAGACTTAATGAGGGTTTAATAAGATAAATGCATTAAAAGCACATGGCAGGTTGCTAATAAATAACTGACTCCTGTTCCTCTCCATTGTCCTTGTCCTCTTTAGTTCTGAGATTATTTTATCAATTAGGCCTATCATTCATCTATGAAAGTTTATGCTCAGGCATAGAGATATCTAAGGAGGAGGAGTACACATGTATGTGTGTGTGTGTATGTACATAAACATATATACAGGAAGCAGAGGGATTACCTTTTCCTTTGTTTCAAAACATATTTGAACACAATAGAATAATGGTGGTTAGGTGGTTAGTTTTATTTATTGTACTGTGTGTTGTTTATAGTTTTCAAAATGATTTCATGGCTAGTATTTCATTGATTTTACAATAACTCTCCAAATTAGGTAATGTAGGAGTTGTTTCTGTTTTATAGAAGGAGAACAGAGGGTCTCAATGGCTTTCCCAAGTTCATTCTTCAAGGAAGGGATAGAAAGAACTCAATGTATTTCTAACCAGTGACACTTACTCACACTTGGATGTGAGGTGTGATATTTTTTATTTAGTTTAGATTAAACCTAGTTCAGTTCTCCTTCCACCAAGGTTGGCAGGCAGTACAGCAACAGTCATCTTTCAAGGTTGCTTTCCCTTTCTTTGGATAAAACAAAGACTCCTGAGATAGGGTCATGACATTTTGCCATAGTGGTCACTAATGCCATTGCCAGTTGCCCAGGCTTCGTGATCTTGAGGGCAGGAAGCTCCCTTGGTACACCATTCCCTCCTGCATTAGTTCAGACATGGGAACTGTTTGCCTGATCTCTCGAGGCCTTTCCTCAGTGGCCACTATCACAGACTTCCACATAGGTTATCTATTGCTGTCAAACAAACTACCCCAAAACTTGCTTCTGCTGAGATGACTCAAATGGCTGGAGCTGGAACAATGAGGGGCCTGGCTCGGCCTCTCTCTGTCCGTCTCTTTTTTCCTGTCTCTATCTGACTTCTTCCTTACATAGCTGTATTGGGCTTTCACACAGCAGAAGCAGCTTCCAGGTCATCAGGACTCTGGGTTCCAAATATGTTCCAAGAACAGGTGGTAGAACATGTTCCTAAAGTGTGAACCTAAAATTTGAGACATCACTTTCTATTGGTCAAAGCAGCCCCACAACTTGCCCAGATTCAAGAGAAGAAGGCATAGATCATACCACTAGGTGGGAGGAGTGTCCAAAAATTTGCATCAGTCTTTAATTTGCTATACCATGTTTCTGAGATTCTCTGACCTATAGGAAATTACATTCCACTTTGCTTAGATGTCTACTCACCATAAATGAGGTATCTTTGAAGCACATTTATCTTTGAAGAATAATGCCTTCATTTTAACACCTCATCCTTTGTCTCATGGTGAATGAGATTTAACCTCTTATTAGGAAGTAGCTGATAATCACATAGCTAGGTGTCATTTCCTAAAACTGCAAAAGGTCCTCTCACTTCTCTGTGTTGGGGCTGTCAGCAGGAGATGTTTTTATGTGTTGTGATAAGTAAAATGATTCTTCTAAATTAGGCTCCCATGCCTCAGCCCAGCAAGACTTAATCATCTGAGTTTTTATATTGTGATAATTTTTGTTTTAAATCCTCTTGTTAGATGTAAGTATTATGAGTACTGACTGAATGAATGGGTAAATGAATGAATGAGAGTAAGCAGTGCTGAAGGGATGCACATCTGTCTTTTCTAACAAGAATAGCATTAATTTACAGTGTTAGGTACTAAGTCTCTTGTCTATGTCAACATGGACCTCACCCTGTCCTCAAGCTGCTTATATTTTCATAGTTTACTAATGTAAAACACGTAAAATCAGGTGTGAGGTTCTCAATGCAGACTTCCAAGAAATGGCAGCTGGCTTTGTTTTCTCTCCTATAATAAGACTTTAAATGCCAACTCACTGTGATAATGAAGTCATTGTTAATTCTTAGATGGTAATCCCTCAGGCAAATCTGTTTAAAGCACTAATTTCTGAGATAGCTCAAAACAGACAACAAATTCTACTTTTCATAAAAATTCAATGGAACACTGAGCCAAAGGCAGGACAGATGTTGCCCTTATGAAATTATCAGTGGAACACTTGCTAAAAGTTCATTTATAGGTACATTATTTTGTGTAACATGCTTGTTAGTAATGCTCAGAATGTCTCACTAATGAGCTGTTTCAGTTGTTTCTAGATCTTGAGTGGAACCGTGAAATCTGCATGCTTAACAAGCTCCTTAGAGGATTCTGTTGCACACGAATGTTTGAGACAGTATATTGAACATGCACACTCATCCACATATTTATTAAATTGGTGCAAAAGTAATTGCTGTTTTGCCATCACTTTCAATGGCATCACTTTCAGTCAGGCACCAACCTAATACATATATAGTTGCACAAATAAATAGATGCCAGTGTTTTCCAAAAACATAGAAAGGGGCCAAGGGAAGGTGAAGTGGGATGGTGAAAGGCTGATGGAGAAAAGAATAATATCTAACTAACCTGATATTCTGACTTTAATTTTATCCTCTCTCTATTCCATTTTCCTTTATGCCAGGATAAATACTTTTTTAAACTACAAATCTAGTCACACACTTTTGCACAGAATCTTCAATAGTGATAGTTTCTTATTACATGTGGAAGGAAGTCTAAATAACCGATCATGTTTATTTATTGGGACACTTCCCACTTTCTGAGACCCATTTTTAAAATTTTTTATTTTAATTTTTGTGGGTACATAGTAGGTACATAGTACATACATATTTTAATTTATGTGGGTACATAGTATTAAAAAGTATTTTAATTTTTGTGGGTACATATATATATGGGGTCCATGAAATGTTTTGATACAGGCATGCAATGAACAATAATCACATAATAGAAAATGGGGTAGCCATCTCCTCAAGCACTTATCCTTTATATTACAAACAATCCAATTATACTATTTTAGTTAAATGTACAATTAAGTTACCATTGACTACAGTCACCCTATTGTGCTATATAATAGTAGGTCTTATTCTTTCTACGTTTTTCATACCCATTAACCATCCCCATCCCCACCTCCCCAGCCCCCGACTACCCTTTCCAGCCTCTGGTAACCATCCTTCTGCTCTCTATGTTCAATTGTTTTGATTTTTAGATTCCACAAATAAATGAGAGCATGTGATATTTGTCATGGTGTATTTAACTTAATGTAATGATCTCCAGTTTCATCCATGTTGTTGCAAATGACAGGATCTCATTCTTTTTTATGGCCGAATAGTACTTCATTGTGTATGTACCACATTTTCTTTATCCATTCATCTGGTGATGGATACTTAGGTTGCTTCTAAATCTTAGCTATTGTAAACAGTGCTTCAAAGGCAGGACAAACATAGGAGAGCACATATGTCTCTGACATACTAATTTCCTTTTTTGGGGTACATACCCAGAAGTGGGATTGCTGGATTATATGGTAGCTCTATTTTTATTTTTTTGAGGAACCTTTAAACTGTTCTCCATAGTGGTTGTACTAGCAGCTTACATTCCCACCAACAATGTACAAGGCTTCCCTTTTCTCCACATCCTTGCTAACTTTTGTTATTGCCTATCTTTTTCATGTAAGCCATTTTAACTGAGGTGAGATGATATCTCACTGTAGTTTTGATTCACTCTGATGATCAACGATGTTGAGCACCTCTTAATATGTCTGTTTACCATTTGTATGTCTTCTTTTGAGAAGTGTTTATTCAGATCTTTTGCCCATTTTTGATCAGATTATTGCATTTTTTCCTATAGAGTTATTTGAGCTCCTTATATATTCTGGCTATTAATCCCTTGTCAGATGGGTAGTTTCAAATATGTTCTCTCATTCTATGGATTGTCACTTCACTTTGTTGATTGTTTCCTTTGCTGTGCAGAAGCTTTTGGATGTGATCCAATTTGTCCATTTTTACTTTGGTCACCTGTGCTTGTGGGGTATTACTCAGGACATTTTTGCCCAGAAAAATGTCCTGCAGATTTTGTCTAATGTTTTCTTGTAGTAGTTTCAGAGTCTGTGGTCTTAGACTTAGTTATTTAATCCATTTTTGTTTGATTTTTGTATGTGGTGAGATAAAGGAGTCTATCTGCATATGGATATCCAGTTGTCCCAGTGCCATTTATTGAAGAGACCATCCTATCCCCAGTGTATATTCATGCTACCTTTGTCAAAAGTGAGTTCACTGTAGGTGTGTGGATTTGTTTCTGGGTTCTCTATTCTGTTCCATTGGTGTATGTGTCTGTTTTTATGCCAGTACCATACTGTTTTTGTTACCATAGCCCTGTAGTATAATTTGAAGTCAGGTAATGTGATTCCTCCAGGTTTGTTCTTTTTTCTTAGCACAGCTTTGGCTATTCTGGGTCTTTTGTGGTTCCATAGAAATTTTAGGATTGCTTTTTCTATTTCTGTGAAGAATTTCATCGGTATTTTGATAGAAACTGCATAGAATCTATAGATTGCTTTGTGTAATATGAACATTTTAACAACATTGATTCTTATCAATATGGAATATTTTCATATTTTTGGTGTCCTCTTCAATTTCTTTCATGAGTGTTTTATAGTTCTCCTTACAGAGATCTTTCACTTATTTGAATAAAATTATTTGATATTTAATTTAATTTGTGGCTATTACAAATTATATTACTTTTTTATTACTTTTCCAGATTGTTTATGTTTTTAATACAGAAATGCTACTGATTTTTGTATGTTGTTTTTTTTATTTTATTATTATTATACTTTAAGTTTTAGGGTACATGTGCACAATGTGCAGGTTAGGTACATATGTATACATGTGCCATGCTGGTGTGCTGCACCCATTAACTCGTCATTTAGCATTAGGTATATCTCCTAATGCTATCCCCCCTCCCCCCACCCCACAACAGTCCCCAGAGTGTGATATTCCCCTTCCTGTGTCCATGTGTTCTCACTGTTCAATTCCCACCTATGAGTGAGAACATGCGGTGTTTGGTTTTTTGTCCTTGCGGTAGTTTACTGAGAATGATGATTTCCAATTTCATCCATGTCCCTACAAAGGACATGAACTCATCATTTTTTATGGCTGCATAGTATTCCATGGTGTATGTTGATTTTGTATCCTGCAACTTTACTGAATTTGTTTGAGTTCTAATAGTTTGTCTGTATAATCTTTAGGATTTTTCAAATATAAGATCATATCATCTGCACACAAGGATAATTTGACTTCTTTTATTCTAATATGGATGCCCTTTATATCTTTCTCTTGTCTGATTGCTCTAGCCAAGACTTTAAGTACTATTTTGAATAACAGCGGTAACAGTGGGCATGTTCCAGATCTTAGAGGAAAGGCTTTCATTTCCTCCCTATACAGTATGATACTAGCTGTAGGTCTGTCATATATGGCTTTTATTATATTGAGGTATGTTCCTTCTATAACCACTTTTTTAGTATTTTTATTAGGAAGGGATATTGAATTTTACCAAATGTTTTTTTCATTGATTGAAATGATCACATGGTTTCTGTCCTTCATTCTGTTGATGTAATGTATCACATTGATTGATTTGCATATGTTGAAGTATCCTTGCATCTCAGGGATAAATCCCACTTTGTTACGATAAATGAGCAAATGTATCGTTGGATTCACTATTGAGGATTTTTGCATCAATAGTCTTCAGAGATATTGGCCTGTAGTTTTCTTTTTTCTTTTTTGTTTTGATGTGTCTTTGATTTTGGTATCAGGGTAATATTGGCCTCATATAATTAGTTTGGAAGTATTTCCTCCTTCTCTATTTTTTGGAATAGTTTGAGTAGGATTTGCATTAGTTCTTATTTAAATGTTTGGTAGAATTCAGGAATGAAGCCTCTGGATCCCAGGCTTTTTTTAACAGGAAAACTTTTTATTATGGCTTCAATCTCATTACTTGTTAATGGTCAGTTCAAGATGCATCATAAGATGGTTTACTTGATGGGCACTTATAGGTATTCATTTTTTTCTTAATTATTTTATTTTATTATACTTTAAGTTCTGGGATACATGTGTAGAACATGTAGGTTTGTTACATACGTATACATGTGCCATGGTGGTTTGCTGCACCCATTAACCCGTCATCTACATTAGGTAGTTCTCCTAATGCTATCGCTGCCCTAGCCCCCACCCCGTGACAGGCCCAGGTGTGTGATGTTTCCCTCCCTGTGTCCATGTGTTCTCATTGTTCAACTCCCACTTATGAGTGAGAACATGCAGTGTTTGGTTGTCTGTTCTTGTGTTAGTTTGCTGAGAATGATGGTTTCCGGTTTCATCCATGTCCCTGCAAAGGACATGCAAAAGGATGAACTCATCCTTTTTTATGGCTGCATAGTATTCCATGGTGTATATGTGCCACATTTTCTTTATCCAGTCTATCATTGATGAGCATTTGGGTTGATTCCAAGTCTTTGCTATTGTGAATAGTGCTGCAGTAAACATATGTGTGCATGTGTCTTTATAGTAGTATGATTTAGAATCCTTTGGGTATATACCTAGTAATGGGATTGCTGGGTCAAATGACATTTTTGGTTGTAGATCCTTAAGGAGTCGCCACACTGTCTTCCACAATGGTTGAACTAATTTACACTCCCACCAACAGTGTAAAAACATTTCTATTTCTCCACATCTTCTCCAGCATCTGTTTCCTGACTTTTGTTTGTTTTTTGTTTTTGGTTTTTTTTTTTTGAGACAGAGTCTCGCTCTGTCGCCCAGGCTGGAGTGCAGTGGTGCAATCTCGGTTCACTGCAACCTCTGCCTCCTGGGGTTCACGCCATTCTCCTGCCTCAGCCTCCCAAGTAGCTGGGACTACAGGCACCTGCCACCATGCCTGGCTAATTTTTTTTTTTTTTGTATTTTTAGTACAGATGGGGTTTCACCGTGTTAACCAGGATGGTCCCGATCTCCTGACCTCATGATCTGCCTGCCTTGGCCTCCCAAAGTGCTGGGATTACAGGCTTGAGCCACCGCACCTGACCGTTTCCTGACTTTTTAATGATCGCCATTCTAACTGGTGTGAGATGGTATCTCATTGTGGTTTTGATTTGCATTTCTCTAACGACCAGTGATGATGAGCCTTTTTTGTCATGTTTGTTGGCCACATAAATGTCTTCTTTTGAGAGGTGTGTGTTCATATCCTTCACCCACTTTTTGATGGGCTTGTTTTTTTTCTTGTACATTTGTTTAAGTTCTTTGTAGGTTCTGGATAATAGCCCTTTGTCCGATGAAGAGATTGCAAAAATTTTCTCCCATTCTGTAGGTTGCCTTTTCACTCTGATGATAGTTTCTTTTGCTGTACAGAAGCTCTTTACCTATTTTGCCCTATCTCACAGGTTTTGGTATGTTGTGTTTCCATTATCATTTGTTTTAAGAAATTGTTCATTTTCTTTCTTAATTTCTTCATTGACTCACTGGTCATTCAGGAATGTATTGTTTAATTTCCATGTATTTACATAGTTTCCAAAATTCCTCTTATTACTGATTTTGAGTTTTATTCCACCGTGGTCAGAGAAGGTGCTTGATATTACTTCAGTTTTTTTCATTGTTTGAACACTTGTTTTGTGACCTAACATATGGCCTATCCATGAGAATAACTCATGTGCTGAGGAAAAGAATGTGTATTCTGCAGTTGTTAGATGAAATGCTCTGTAAATATCTAGTAGATCCATTTGGTATACAGTGCAGATTAAATCTGATTTTTTTGTTGTTGTTGATTTTTTGTTGGGAAGATCTGTCCAGTGCTGAAAGTGAGGTGTTGAAGTCTCCAACTATTATTGTATTGGGGCCTATCTCTCCCTTTAGCTCTAATAATATTTGCTTTATATATTTGGGCACAACTGTTTTGGGTGCATATATATTTAAAATTATTATATCATCTTCATTAATTGACTCATTTTTCATTACATAGTGACCTTCTTTGTCTCTTCCTATAGTTTTTGTCTTATAATCTATTTTGTCTGATATAAATATAGCTACTCCTGCTCCTTTTTTTGATTTCTGTTGCCATGGAATATATTTTTCCATTTCTTTGTTTTCAGTCTATGTGTGTACTTACATGTGAAGTGTGTTTCTTGTAGACAACAGATCAATGGGCCTTGTTTTTTAAATCCATTCACTCAGTCTGTTTCTTTTGATTGGAGAGATTAGTCCATTTATATTCAATGTTATTGTTGATAAGTAAGGACTTACTCTTGCCATTTCAATATTTGTTTTCTGGTTGTTTTGTCGTCCCCTCTTCCTTCTTTCTTTCTTTTCTGTCTTCCTTTAATGGATGTAATTTTCTCTGGTGATACAATTTAGTTTGCTTTTTAGTTTTTGTGTTGTATGGTTTTTGATTTGAGGTTACTATGAACCTTGCAGGTATCATCTTATAATCCACTATTTTAAGTTGATAATAAATGTATACTGTATAAACAAACACACAAAAACAAAACTGATAAAAACTCTGTCTTAACTTTGTTCCCCTGCTTTTTAACTTTTTGTTGTTTCTATTTATATCTTATGGTACTGTCTGTGTCTTAAAAAGTTGTAGATATTATTTTTGGTCCGTTCATCATTTAGCTTTTCTATTTATAAGAAGAGTAGTTTACATACCAAAGTTACAGGGCTATAGTATTTTGGGTTTTTCTGTGTATCCAGCACAGTACTGGGTCTCATCCAAGGCCTGATATAACCACTCCCTATTACCAGTGAGTGTTTTACCTTCAGGTGATTACTTATTGCTCTTTAGTGTCTTTTCTTTAGCATTTCTTGTAGCACAAGTCAAGTGTTGATGAAATTCCTCAGCTTTTATCTGGGAATGTCTTTATTTCTCCTTCATGTTTGAAGGATATACAGTTCTAGGGTAAAATATTTTTCCTTCAGAACCTTAAATACGTCATGCCTCTCTCTCGGCCTGTAAGGTTTCCACTGAAAAGTCTGCTGCCAGAAGTATTGGAGTTCCATTGTATGTTATTTGTTTCTTTTCTCTTGCTGCTTTTGGGATCCTTTCTTTATTCTTGACCTTTGGTAATTTGATTATTAAATGAGTTGAGGTAGTCTTCTTTGGGTTAAATCTGCTGGCCATTCTATAACCTTCTTGTATTTGGATATCAATATCTTTCTTTAGGTTTGAAAAATTCTTTGTTATTATCTCTTTCAATAAGCTTTCTACCCCCATCTCTTTTTCTATCTCCTCTTTAAGGCCAATAACTCTTAGATTTGCCCATCTGAGGCTATTTTCTAGATGTAGGCATGCTTCATTTTTTTCTTTTTACTCTCTTTTCATTTGTCTCCTCTGACTGTGTATTTTCAAATAGTCTATCTTCAGGCTCACTAATTCTTTCTTGTTTGATCAATTCTGCTATTAAAATATTTTGATGCTTTACTCAGTATGCCAATTGCACTTTTCAGCTCCAGAATTTCTGCTGATTTTTTAAACTTATTTCAATCTCTTTGGTAAATTTATGTGATAGAATTGTGACTTATTTCTCTGTGCTATCTTGAATTCCTTTGAGTTTCCTGAACATTACTATTTTGGATTCCTGAACATTACTATATTTGGACAATTTATTAGGGCCCTAGGGCACTTTAGCCTACAGTGGTGAGGTTTGCACGAACTCAAGCTCCAACCACTGGGATCTCAGTTTCCTGTCTGGCTAGGGCTGGCTGAAATGCTCCCTCTGTGTGCAAGGTGGGTGGGGGGTGACAGCTGAGTTTGGTCCGGTTTTCCTTTCTGCTATGACAGGACAGCACTGAGTTTAATGCTTCACTATTGCTGTGTGCGCCCTCTGCCAGCCACAGAAATTCTCCCTGCACCATGCCACCACTCCGGGGGGTCATGAGGGGTGGCATAAATGATTCAAGATTGTATTTTTCTGCCTCTTCAGTGCCTGTTTCAGTGATATGAAGTTAATACCAGAACTGTGAGTGCTCACCAGATTTTTATTTCTTATGAAGGTCCTTGTCTTGTGTAGATAGTCTTTAAATTGGTGTCCTTGGGCAGGAGGAGGGGGAACTATCTGTGGAGCCTTCTATTCCACCATCTTGCTCTGTGTTTCCAGACCCATTTATTAATTTCTCCCTTCATCTTCTACTCTGGCCATACTTGTCTGCTTGCCATTTGCTAACCAACCCTCATATTTCTACATTTCTGTGCTTTGCTTTGAGCTTTCTTCCTGGAATGCTCTTCTTTCACTCTAGATTAAGAAATATTTATACTTCAGTACTAAGCTAAATTTTGTTATTTACTGACACTACCTAACATTTTCAGAGATAAACTTAAAAAAATCTACTCACAGGTCTATATGCAGTTTTGGGGGATAAATTTTGATGCTCACTCATTATGCTAGGAGATTACTAGAAGACAATGTCATTGGAAACTATATGGCCTAGGAGAGTTGCGCTGGGATTCCTTAGCCATCAAATTTGCTCATGGTTAATATCTCTTTTAAGTAAATGTAAGACAGAGCTTTTTCATTTTTGCTTTATAATATAGACTTTAAGAGCCTCAGATTGTGCATTTACATTTTAAACAGGTAAATCTTCAATTTTTTTTTTCTGGAAACAATGTAGCTCTTCATTCACACAAACCACTTCAATGCATTTTCATTGCATTGATAATCAGGAATTTCTATTATTTTTCCTCAATATATCATTATAAAAATTGTGGAACATATTGAAAAGTTGAAATAATTATACAGTGGACACCCATACACTTACCATGTAAATGTTACAAATGTTAACATTTTGTTACATTTGCTTTGTCTCATATTCATCCTTCTATCTTCCCATCTGCCCATCTACTGATCCATCGTACTTTTCAAGCATCTCAAAGCAAGTTACAAATATCAGTATGCTTTAGTTCCTTTTCCTTCTTTTAAAAATAATGTATTTTTAATTAACAAATAATAATTACATATATTTATGCAGCACAATGTGATGTTTTGATCTATGTATACATTGTAGAAATATTCAGTCAAGCTAATTAATATATCCATCACCTCAACAACTTCTCCACGTCCTCACCAGCACTTGTTATCGTTTGTTTTTTTTTTGATGATAACTGTTCTAACAGGTGTAAAATAATATTCTGTTGTGGTCTGTATTAGCCTGTTCTCATGCTGCTAATAAAGGCATACCTTACACTGGGTAATTTGTAAAGGAAAGAATTTAATTGACTCACAGTTCCACATGGCTGAGGAGGCCTAATGATCATGGTAGAAGTACAAGAGATGTCTTACATGGCAGCAGGCCAGAAACAGCTTGTGCAGGGGTACTATGCTTTATAAAGCCATCAAATCTCATAAGACTTATTCACTATCAAAAGAACAGCATGGGAACCACCTGCCCCCATGATTCAATTACCTCCCATTGGGTCCCGCCCACAATATGTAGGAATTGTGGGAGCTACAATTCAAGATGAGATTTGGGTGGGGACACAGCCAAACCATATTATGGTCTTAAATTTGCATTTTTCTGATGATTGGAGATGTTGAATATCTCTTGGTCATTCATATCTCTTCTGTTGAGAAATGTCTTTTCAGACCATTTGCCCAGTATTAATCTTGGTTATTTGTTTTCTTGCTTTTGAGTTGTGTGAGTTTCTTATATATTTGTGATATTAATCCCTTATCAGATACATGGTTTGAAAATATTTTCTTCCAACCGGTGTTCTGTCTCTTCACCCTGTTATTTGTTTCCTTTACTATGCAGACACTTTTTGGTTTGATACAATCCTATACGTATATTTTTGCTTTTGTTGCCTGTGCTTTTGGAGTTCTATGCAATAAATCACATGGTAGGCAACAAAAGACTTTCCTTTCTTAATACAGAATGTTAAGCCTTCAATCTGAAAGCTTGGCCATTTAAGCACATACATTTCTTTTCAGTATTCAGGCATGTAATATCTAAACTATAATCTTAAAGTGCACATGGTCTGTTTCCTGTCAAAAGCATGGTTAAGCTGAATAACATTTGAGTGAGCTCACCTATTTCTCTGGTTTCTCACAAAATTCTCCTGTCAGGTCACATCATCAGAAAGCAAAGCATTTTTAATATTGCTAGCTTAGGTATCATAGAAATTATATAAGAAAAGTGATTTGATACTATGCCATTACTATTTATATGAGGCCAATAGAAAAAACTTTCTGGGTAACCTATGTTTTTCAGTTTTTGTATAACAATTAAAGACAGTTTCTTTAACGTGACTTATTACCCTTAACCTAAGAGTCAAGAGATGCTGTCTGGCTTGAATGAATAAGTAACTGATGCTTGGAGAGATAATTTTTAGAGTTGGAGAGTTGCTCAGTGGAGGAGTGAGAATAGTGACACAGAAGTGGAGGAAAAGAAGGTGGGGGTAAAGTATGTAAGTTGATAAATACATATTAGAATGTTATTTAGCACTTTGAAATGAACAACCAGAAGCAATCAATATAAAAATAGTTAAAACATATAGGAATTTCCTGGGAGCTAGACAGGACAGGAGAGGTTTGTGGCAGGAAACTTGATTTTTACTACAAGTCTTCCTTTAATAATAGTAGTAATCATCATTTTCATCAACATCATGACACTCATAGTGCTTATTACATGCCAAGCACTATTCTAAGCTCTTTATATTTGTATTACATTTTTTCTCAAATCTTGCGTTACATTCATTTAATTTCCATTTAATCTTTTTTTTTTTTTAATTTTTTTGGAGATGGAGTCTCGCTTTGTTGCCCAGGCTGGAATACAGTGGTGCAATCTCGACTCACTGCAACCTCTGCCCGCCAGATTCAAGCAATTCTCCTGCCTCAGCCTCCTGAGTAGCTGGGACTACAGGTGCGTGCCACCATGCCTGGCTAATTTTTTTGTTTTTTTAAATTTTTATTAGTAACTGGGTTTCACCATGTTGGTCAGGCTGGTCTTGTGCTCCTGACCTGATGATCCACCAGCCTTGGCCTCCCAAAGTGCTGGGATTACAGGTGTGAGCCGCCACACCCGGCCTATTTTCCATTTAATCTTTATAGAGGCTCTGTGATAGATGTTTTTACCACCATATAACAGATGTGAAAACTGAGTCTCAGAGCAAGATTGGAGTCTTTTAACTCAAGAAGTGCATTCTGAAGCTCATGCTCTTCACTGTCACATCTTGCTAATTCCTTGCTAAAGGAAAAATGTTTCCATAAGATAATTTAATTTTAGTCTTTAGTGCCAGCAAAACTTTCTTCTAAAGGTTTTATAAGCTTTATCAGACAGGAAAACTTGTGTACATTATTATGTAAAGCCCCCTTTCCTGTTTTGCTTTGGGAACCTAGGCTTCAATATATTGCTCAAATATTATAATTTTTTTTTTCCCCTGAGATGGAGTCTCGCTCTGTCACCCAGGCTGGAGTGCAGTGGTGCGATCTCAGTTCACTGCAATCTCCACCTTCCAGGTTCAAGTGATTCTCCTGCCTCAGCCTCCTGAGTAGCTGGGACTACAGGCGCGAACCACCATGCCTGGCTAATTTTTGTATTTTTAGTAGAGACAGGGTTACACTATGTTGGCCAAGCTGGTCTTGAACTCCTGACCTCGTGATCCGCCTGCCTCAGCCTCCCAAAGTGCTGGGATTACAGGCGATAGCCACCACACCTGGCCTGTAATTATTTTTCTCTTGTTTTCATTTCTGGTCTTAGTTTTAGCTTTACCTCTGTTCATGTATTCAAAATATTCAAGGTAAATAAACAAGTAAACAGACAAATGTGACAATACATTATTCCTTTGCTCACTTGTTTGCTTCTACTCTGATGATTTTATTTTAAACTCTGTACCTATCATAATTTCTGGCATTGTTAGGACTTCTGTAAGAATGCTCCCTGAGTGTTCTTAATATACAAAATAGCTATAAAGCCATTCACTAATAAAAATTCATGTGGTGTTGAGGATGCAAAGTGAAAATCTTTTTTTTATTATACTTTAAGTTCTAGGGTACATGTGCACAACGTGCAGGTTTGTTACATAGGTATACATGTGCCATGTTGGTTTGCTGCACCCATTAACTCGTCATTTACATTAGGTATTTCTCCTAATGCTATCCATCCCCCTGCCCGTCACCCCATGACAGGCCCTTGTGTGTGATGTTCCCTGCCCTGTGTCCAAGTGTTCTCATTGTTCAATTCCCACCTATGAGCGACAACATGTTTGGTTTTCTGTCCTTGTGATAGTTTCCTCAGAATGATGGTTTCCAGCATCATCCATGTCCTGCAAAGAATATGAACTCATCCATTTTTATGGCTTCATAGTATTCCATGGTGTATATGTGCCACATTTTCTTAATCCAGTCTAGCATTGATGGACATTTGGGTTCGTTCCAAGTTTTTGCTATTGTGAATAGTGCTGCAATAAACATACGTGTGCATGTGTCTTTATTGTAGCATGATTTATAATCCTTTGGGAATATACCCAGTAATGGGATTGCTAGGTCAAATGGTATTTCTAGTTCTAGATCCTTGAGGAATCACCACACTGTCTTCCACAATTGTTGAACTAGTTTACACTCCCACCAACAGTGTAAAAGCATTCTTATTTTTCCACATCCTCTCCAGCACCTGTTGTTTCCTGACTTTTTAATGATCACCATTCTACCTGGTGTGAGATGGTATCTCATTGTGGTTTTGATTTGCATTTCTCTGATGACCAGTGATGATGAGCATTTTTTCATGTGTTTTTTGGCTGCATAAATGTCTTCTTTTGAAAAGTGTCTGTTCATAGCCTTTGCCCACTTTTTGATGGGGTTGTTTGCTTTTTACTTGTAAATTTGTTTGAGTTCTTTGTAGATTCTGGATATTAGCCCTTTGTTAAATGAGTAGATTGCAAAAATTTTCTCCCATTCTGTAGGTTGCCTGTTCACTCTGATAGTAGTTTCTTTTGCTGTGCAGAAGCTCTTTAGTTTAATTAGATCCCATTTGTCAATTTTGGCTTTTGTTGCCATTGCTTTTGGTGTTTTAGTCATGAAGTCCTTGCCTATGCGTATGTCCTGAATGGTATTGCCTAGGTTTTCTTCTAGGGTTTTTATGGTTTTAGGTCTAACATTTAAGTCCTTAATCCATCTTGAATTAATTTTTGTATAAGGTATAAGGAAGGGATCCAGTTTCAGCTTTCTGCATATGGCTAGCCAGTTTTCCCAGCACCATTTATCAAATAGGGAATCCTTTCCCCATTTCTTGTTTTTGTCAGGTTTGTCAAAGTTCAGATGGTTGTAGATGTGTCATGTTATTTCTGAGGCCTCTGTTCTGTTCAATTGGTCTATCTGTCTGTTTTGATACCAGTACCATGCTGTTTTGGTTACTGTAGCCTTGTAGTATAGTTTGAAGTCAGGTAGCGTGATGCCTCCAGCTTTGTTCTTTTGGCTTAGGATTGTCCTGGCAATGTGGTCTCTTTTTTGGTTCCATATGAACTTTAAAGTAGTTTTTTCCAATTCTGTGAAGAAAGTCATAGGTAGCTTGATGGGGATGGCATTGAATCTATAAATTACCTTGGGCAGTATGGCCATTTTCACGATATTGATTCTTCCTATCCATGAGCATGGAATGTTCTTCCATTTGTTTGTGTCCTCTTTTATTTCGTTGAGCAGCGGTTTGTAGTTCTTCTTGAAGAGGTCCTTCACATCCCTTGTAAGTTGGATTCCTAGGTATTTTATTCTCTTTGAGGCAATTGTGAATGGGAGTTCACTCATGATTTGGCTCTCTGTTTGTCTGTTATTGGTATATAGGAATGCTTGTGATTTTTGCACATTGATTTTGTATCCTGAGACTTTGCTGAAGTTGCTTATCAGCTTAAGGAGATTTTGGGCTGAGACGATGGGGTTTTCTAAATATACAGTCATGTCATCTGCAAACAGGGACCATTTGACTTCCTCTTTTCCTAATTGAATTCCCTTTATTTCTTTCTCCCGCCTGATTGCCCTGGCCAGAACTTCCAACACTATGTTGAATAGGAGTGGTGAGAGAGGGCATCCCTGTCTTGTGCCACTTTTCAAAGGGAATGTTGCATAAATAACTCTTATTATTTTGAGATATGTTCCATCAATACCTAATTTATTGAGAGTTTTTAGCATGAAGGGCTGTTGAATTTTGTCCAAGGCCTTTTCTGCATCTATTGAGATATCATGTGGCTTTTGTCTTTGGTTCCGTTTAGGTCACAGATTATGTTTAGTGGTTTGTGTATGTTGAACCAGACTTGCATCCCAGGGATGAAGCTGACTTGATCATGGTGGATAAGCTTTTTGATGTGCTGCTGGATTTGGTTTGCCAGTATTTTACTAAGGATTTTCTCATTGATATTCATCAGTGATATTGGTCTAAAATTCTCTTTTTTTGTTGTGTCTCTGCCAGGCTTTGGTATCAGGATGATGCTGGCCTCACAAAATGAGTCAGGGAGGATTCCCTCTTTTTCTATTGATTGGAATACTTTCAGAAGGAATGGTACCAGCTCCTCTTTGTACCTCTAGTAGAATTTGGCTGTGAATCTGTCTGGTCCCGGACTTTTTTTTTGTTGTTAGGCTACTAATTATTGCATCAATTTCAGAGCCTGTTATTGGTCTATTCAGAGATTCAACTTCTTCCTGGTTTAGTCTTGGGAGGGTGTATGTGTCCAGGAATTTATCCATTTCTTCTAGATTTTCTAGTTTATTTGTGTAGAGGTGTTTATAGTATTCTCTGATGGTAGTTTGTATTTCTGTGAGATAGGTGGTGATATTCCCTTTATCATTTTTTTATTGCATCTATTTGATTCTTCTCTCTTTTCTTCTTTATTAATCTTGCTAGCAGTCTATCAACTTTGTTGATCATTTCAAAAAATCGGCTCCTGGACGCATTGATTTTTTGAAGCGTTTTTTGTGTCTCTATCTCCTTCAGTTCTGCTCTGGTTTAGTTATTTCTTGCCTTCCACTAGCTTTTGAATTTGTTTGCTCTTGCTTCTCTAGTTCTTTTAATTGTGATGTTAGGGTGTCAATTTTAGGTCTTTCCTGCTTTCTCTTGTGGGCATTTAGTGCTATAAATTTCCCTCTACACACTGCTTTAAATGTGTCCCAGAGATTGTGGTACAGTGTGTCTTTGCTCTCATTGGTTTCAAATAACATCTTTATTTCTGCCTTCATTTTGTTATTTACCCAGTAGTCATTCAGGAGCAGGTTGTTTACTTTCCATGTAGTTGTGTGGTTTTGAGTGAGTTACTTAATCCTGAGTTCTAATTTGATTGCACTGTGGTCTGACAGACAGTTTGTTGTGATTTCTGTTCTTTTATATTTGCTGAGGATTGCTGTACTTCCAACTATGTGGTCAATTTTGGAATAAGTGCGATGTGGTGCTGAGAAGACTGTATATTCTGTTGACTTGGGGTGGAGAGTTCTGTAGATGTCTATTAGGTCCACTTGGTGCAGAGCTCAGTTCAAGTCCTGGATATCGTTGTTAACCTTCTGTCTCATTGATCTGTCTAATATTGACAGTGGGCTGTTAAAGTCTACCATTATTACTGTGTGGGAGTCTAAGTCTCTTTGTAGGTCTCTAAGGACCTGCTTTATGAATCTGGGTTCTCCTGTATTGGGTGCCTATATATTTAGGATAGTTAGCTCTTCTTGTTGAATTGATCCCTTTACCATTATGTAATGGCCTTCTTTGTCCCTTTTGATCTTTGTTGGTTTAAAATCTGTTTTATCAGAGACTAGGATTGCAACCACTGCCTTTTTTACTTTCCATTTTCTTTGTAGAACTTCCTCTATCCTTTTATTTTGAGCCTATGTGTGTCTCTGCACGTGAGATGGGTTTCCTGAATACAGCACACTGATGGGTCTTGAGTCTTCATCCAATTTGCCAGTCTGTGTCTTTTAATTGGGGCATTTAGCCCATTTACATTTAAGGTTAATATTGTTATGTGTGAATTTGATCCTGTCATTATGATGTTACCTGGTTATTTTGCCCATTAGTTGATGGAGTTTCTTCCTAGCATCGATGGTCTTTACAATTTGGCATGTTTTTGCGGTGGCTGGTACCGGTCGTTCCTTTCCATGTTTAGTGCTTCCTTCAGGAGCTCTTGTAAGGCAAGCCTGGTGGTGACAAAATCTCTCAGCATTTGCTTGTCTGTAAAGTATTTCATTTCTCCTTCACTTATGAAGCCTAGTTTGGCTGGATATGAAATTCTGGATTGAAAATTATTTTCTTTAAGAATGCTGAATATTGGTCCCCACTCTCTTCTGGCTTGTAGTATTTCTGCTGAGAGATCTGCTGTTAGTCTGATGGGCTTCCCTTCATGGGTAACCAGACCTTTCTCTCTGGCTGCCTTTAACATTTTTTCCTTCATTTCAACCTTGGTGAATCTGACAATTATGGGTCTTGGGGTTGTTCTTCTCGAGGAGTATCTTTGTGGTGTTCTCTGTATTTCCTGAATTTGAATGTTGGCCTGCCTTGCTAGGTTGGGGAAGATCTCCTGGATAATATCCTGAAGTGTTTTCCAGCTTGGTTCCATTCTCCCTGTCACTTTCAGGTACACGAAACAAACATAGATTTGGTCTTGTCATACAGTCCCATATTTCTTGGCAGCTTTGCTCGTTTCTTTTTACTCTTTTTTCTCTAAACTTCTCTTTTCACTTTATTTCATTAATTTGATCTTTAATCACTGATACCCTTTCTTCCACTTGACTGAGTTGGCTATTGAAGCTTGTACATGCGTCACGTAGTTCTCGTGCCATGGTTTTCAGCTCCATCAGGTCATTTAAGATCTTCTCTATGCTGTTTATTCTAGTTAGCCATTCTTCTAATCTTTTTTCAAGGTTTTTAGCTTCCTTGCGATGGGTTCGAACATCCTCCTTTAGCTCAGAGAAGTTTGTTATTACCGACCTTCTGAAGCCTACTTCTGTCAGTTTGTCAAAGTCATTCTCCATTCAGCTTTGCTTCGTTGCTAGCGAGGAGCTGTGATCCTTTGGAGGAGAAGAAGCGCTCTGGTTTTCAGCTTTTCTGCTCTGGTTTCTCCCCATCTTTGTGGTTTTTTCTACATTTGGTCTTTGATGCTGGTGACCTACCCATGGGGTTTTGGTGTGGATGTCCTTTTTGTTGAAGTTGATGCTATTCCTTTCTTTCTGTTTGTTAGTTTTCCTTCTAAGAGTCAGGTCCCTCAGCTGCAGGTCTGTTGGAGTTTGCTGGAGTTCCACTCCAGACCCTGTTTGCCTGGGTGTCACCAGCGGAGGCTACAGAACAGCAAATATTGCAGAACTGCAAATATTGCTGCCTGATCCTTCCTCTGGAAGCTTCGTCCCGGAGGGGCACCTCCTGGGAGCTCTTCCTGGGAGGTGTCTCCTAGTTAGGCTACACAGGGGTCAGGGACCCACTTGAGGAGGCAGTCTGTCTGTCCTCAGAGCTCAAACACCGTGCTGGGAGAACCACTGCTCTTTTCAGAGCTGTCAGACAGGGACGTTTAAGTCTGCAGAAGTTTCTGCTGCCTTTTTTTCAGCTATGCCCTGCCCCCAGGGCGTGGGGTCTACAGAGGCAGCAGGCCTTGAAGAGCTTTACAAAAAAATACAAAAGTTATCCAGGAGTGGTGGTATATGCCTGTAGGCCAGCTACTTGGAAGGCTGAGGTGGGAGGATCACTTAAGCCCTAGAGGTCGAGGCTGCAGTGAGCCACGATCATGCCACTGTACTACACCCCAGGTGACACAGTAAAACCCTGTCTCAAAAATTAAAAAAAGAAATCATTTTATTAAAAAAGGTTTTACAAATTCTTCTTAAGGAGTATATTTCGCCTTAAAGTATGGTCTCTTCCCCCTGTCCCTGAGGATTGATGAATATTTTAGTCTCTGGACAAAGGCTATGAAAATGATTATATTCAAGCCAAGAAAACCAAAAGCTGCTGAACATATAGTGCAGCCACAATTTATCTCAAACAATCAAAAGAGAAGTCCCCGGTCTTGCTGCAGTACCAGTTCCCAGTGGAGTTTAAACATGAGATGTGAGCAACTATGCCCGATGTCATAGGGTGTTTGTACCATAGCTAGTAATATCATGCTGCTGTCTCTAGCACATTAAAAGGAGAAAACCTCAGAACTGAAAATATAAAAGAAAAAAAAGTTTAAGCTGAGATTATTGTTAAAGCAATTAGTTACTTTAAGAAAGCAATGCTGGTTGGTAAAATTAACCAATTGAGCATAATTTAGGCTATAAAATTAAATGGCTATGACTAAGCTATAGAAAAGTTTAGTTTTGGCTTGTGTGTTATAAGGAGAGGGGAATACAAGGAACTGACTTTGGCTAAATTTCTACTCCAAGTTTCCCTTTTGCAATTTATTTCCTTTTAACTTAAACACACTTTTGTAAAATATATGTTGATTATTCCCACTTTATAGTTTAAGAGACCAACAAAGAGAAGTGAAATAACTAAGTATGTTCAGAAAGGGAGTGGTAGAACCAAGATTCTATCTGAAGTGTCATTCTGAAGCCAAACATCTTCCATCTATATTAAGCATATGAGTAGGACTAGTTTAGCCCTAAAAAGATTATATATAAATCTTATATAATTGGCTTGCCCAGACTAGTAATTATAAAAATAAAATACTATAAAACAACCTGGTGAACATGATATAGACATGAGATTGAAAACATTTCTATTAACTTTATAAACTTAACCAGGGAAGAAGAGAGGTAAGAAATGAAAATAAATTGCTGATTCAGCACATTCAGCAATAATCATTAGGTCAGCTTGCTCTGATTCACTTTTTCATAGCTATTTGCTGCCCATTATGTAGACCTTGTCACAAGATTATAGTTCCCCTTAACTCCTCTGTAGACAACAGCATTATGAAATGTTATGCCTTCCATCTGAGATATTCGTTCAGGTCCTGTATACTAGCAAAACTACTGATGTCAGCTGGTCTGAAGTATCCAACAAGGAGCTGACTCACTAAAGAATGAAGTTTCTATATGCTGATGATTTAATCCCTTTTACCCTGACCAATAAATGACCCCAGTTGTCCAGCCCCTCATCCACATTCCCCTTAAAAACGTCAGCTCTGGACTCCTCAGGTCTAAGGATATGAGGGCCTTTTCCTGTCTCTCTGCTTGGTTACCCTGAGATCATTAAACTTATTCTCTGCTGCAAACCCTGCTGTCTCAGTGTATTGGTATGTCACTGTGCAGCAGGCATATGAACCTGTTGGTTCTATAACAAGCTGCTGATTGAAGCAGTGATTATGTTGGTTTAAGCACTTGGTCTACCAACTCCAACAATGGAGAAAATGGCTATCATGTACTAACCTATGTTTTGTAGATGAAGGGCCAAGAGGCATTAGTTTTTGTGGGTTCCTATAGAATAAGAAATTTAGATTTTATTCTAAAGTCAAAGGAATTTCAGAGCCTTGGAAATTAATCAATCAATGAATTTAAGTTTATTAAGTGTTAAAATATAGAATAAATAATATTTGAGTTATATTTAAAAGAATAAAAAAGGCTCAATTTGGCTATAGTGTAGAGAAGATATAGATAGGGTGGGGCAAGAATAGAAGCAGAGTGATGAGTTATGTGGTTATTGCCATAGACCAAATTTCAGGTGGTAATGGGGTACATTATGGTAGAAGGAGTAAAACTGGAGAGAAATATGTATTTTTGGTATACATTGTGGACATGTAGAATGAAAAAATGTATTAATTAATTATAGGGGTGATGGAATGATAGCAAAAGGAAAGAGTTAGAGATTAACTTTTATATTTTTGTTTTGCAGTTCACTGAGATGGAAAACTTGGGATTGGAACAAATTTGGGGATTTAAACTGGGACTTTAATTTTGGATGCAATGAATACACTATTGATTCCCAAGTGACATATAAAAAATAACTTGAGCTAGTTAGACAAATGTAAAGGACAATAAAATTTCATTGTCTCATACATGTACAAACATGTCCAAGCCAGTGCCAGAAAATTCATGAATTAAAGTTTCCACTGAAATGTCTATGAGCAGTTCTTATGTTTTAAGTTAAATATGATGCTCTGATTAACTTTGCAAGCATCAGAAAGTGGTTACTCCTTGGAAAACTTCATGTTTCACCTTACAGTTAAGAAGAAAGCATTTTTATTAAAGTAGATTTTTAAATTTTTCATTCATTTATTATTACTTCACCTCATGGGGTCTATAAAGTGGATTTTTTTTAAACATAAATAATTTTATTTGCTCCTAAAAGAAAAAATAATTCAGGAATTTCTCAATGCATGGGATATAAATTGCATCTACAATGGAACTAATTTTTCTCCACCTGTATAAAACATTATTTATTGCAGTGGCTTAAATGTATTTGTTGAATGAATGGCCATTTGCATATCATGTCTTTTCAATTAGGCTGTAAGCTTTTGATAATAGAAACAATTCATGTCTTATGCTTCTTGAAATCCACCCAGTTACTAGGAACATGGCATAATAAAAAGAATTGAGATTTGGGATTACAGAAGATATGGATGTGAATTACAGTACCACTGCTTATCTTTTGTTTGAATTTGAGCAAGGTAACCTTGATACATTTATATTTTTTTCACCTGTAAACCATAATAATACCTATTTTCATACTGTTGCCATGAGGATTAAATCACGTTTAGAAAAAGCCTAACAGTTCTTGGCATATATTGGAGTCTCCAGTAAATGTTAGTTTCCCTTCCCTAAGCATGGTTTTATGGAAAGACTCAGTAAATATTTCTCAAGTAAATGAATGACATTTTCTTTGGAATATCATTTATCATTAATTCCTAATGAATTCTGCATTTTGGGTCAAAAGGACACTCTATTAACCCATTCCTATTTGGTGTTAACAGCCATAGAGTGTCACAGATCACAAAACCATACTTAATGTTTGTTGCTATTCTCAACCAGTACAGCTGAACCCACACCTACAGAACATAATTGAGTCAGATTAATTTTAATAACTGAAATGTGAACATTAGCATTCTTGGAAATGGGAATACAATTCTTTCCATCACAAGTTAAATTACTACTGCGTTGATAAATTTTAAAACAGCTGACCCTGAATTTCCACCAGCATCTTTTAAAATGATGTTTCTATCTTCCCATTATTCATTTAATAAATGCTTAGGCAGACTTTCATGTAAACGTGTACTTAGAAGAATGAAGTACAATTAGAAGTCAGCTGAGAGAAAATAGTAAATAGTTCTTATAGTACTATTTACACTAATAATACTTGAATTGGAAGTGAGAAATAAGAGGAGCTCAACATCTTGTTTGCCTTAAATACTGTCTTTGACACTATTTTGTATAATTATTCTCCCCTTGAAGTACTAATTTATAGGAACCTTTGTTACTAAGAACTATAACATAATGTTCATATCATTTAAACTCTAGACAATGAGCAAGAATTTGAGAATTTTCTGTTAATAAATACATAGATTTTAAAAATTTACAACTATTGTTGAGCATTTCAAGATCTTTCTCAGTAATTGATAAAATAAGTAAAGTATTTTAAAAATAGAAGTTTTCAATAATCAACAATTCGATCTCGTTGATATCTATAGAATGCTCTAATTAACGGAGGATGTAATAATATACATTATTTTCAAGTACTAGCCAAACTCTGATCAAGACAGGCCACATTCAAGGACATAAAACACATCTCAACAATTACAAAAAACAGAAATAATGCATACTATGTTCTTTGATCATAATATAACTAAAATAAAAATGAATAGAAAATTATCTGCAAAAAAATCCCAAATATTTGAAAATTTAAACAACTTCCTTTTAAATAGGTCATAGGACAACACACACATGCACACACACATGAAAATTTAGACAATGTTTTGAATTGATAAAAAATGATAACAATATATAAAAATCTGTGGGATCCAGCTAAAACAGTGTTTAGAGAACTGTTGTATAGCATCAAATGCTTATATTAGACAAGAAAAATGGTCTTGAATAAGTGACTGAACTAGGCTTCCAATTTAAGAAACTAGAAAAAAAATCAAATTAAGCAAAATGAAACAAATGGTAATAATAATAAATAACATAATTCAACAAAATAGAAACCAGAAAAAGAAAATCAATAGAATCAAATGTTGCTTCTTCGAAAAATATCAACATAATTGACAGAACTTCAGCTAGATTGATGAGGAACAGAAGACAGGTATTATTTAACTATATAAAAGACAAAGGACATAACTGCAGACTCTACAGACATTAAAATAATAAAGATTTATTATAAACAACTTTATGCCAATAAATCAACAACTTTGAGCAACTGTAGAAATTCTGTAAAAGACACAAATTATCAAAATGCATTAAAGAAGAGTTAGATAACCTGAAGGGGCACATGTATTTGAGAAATTGATTTTGTAGTTAAAACTTTTCTACCAAGATAATTCCAGATACAGGTGGCTTTACTGGTGAATATTAGCAAGTATTTTAGGAAGAAGGGGTCCTAGTTTTGCATGAAAATCTTCCAGAGTATAGCAGAGGAACAAACTGTAACTAACTCATTTTGTGAGTCCAGACCAGGCAAAGAATTTACAACAAAAATCACCTCTACAGAGCCCTCTTGATGAGAGGTGCAAAAATCCTCCACAGAATGTTAGCACTTCAAACTTAGCAATACATATTATATTGAAAAAGAATCATCATGACCATGTGAAGTTTATCTTGGGAATGCAAGACTAATTTAATGTTTTAAAATCATTCAATATAATTCACAATATTAACAGACTACAGAAGAAACAATACATGGTCATCTCAATAGTTACAGAAAAACATTTGATAAAAGTTGATATACATTCATGACAAAAATTCTCAGTAAACTAGAAATAGGGAAAAGTTATTCAACCTAATAAAGGGCATCTAGGTCCTATACAGTGCAATAAGGCAATTTAAAAACTCATGGTAAGAATATGCAGTATTGGCACAAAAATATATAGATGAATAGACATGGATAGAAAATCCATTAATGGACCCAAACTAATATGGCGAGTTGATTTTCAGAAAAAAACACTAAGGCAATTGAATGTGGAAAGGATGACAGTTCAATAAATTATGTGAGCTAAATTTTTAAAACGTCAGGTTTAGACAAAGGTATCTTAAGTAGGAAACAAAAAGTGTAAACATAAATACTCAATTTTTTATCATCAAAATTAAAATCTTTGCTCTTTAAAATATTGTTAAGGAAATGAAAATACAAGCTATAGCCTGGGAGAAAATATTTTTGAAAGCTATATTTGATTAAGAGCTTGTATCCAGGACATATGAAGAACTCTCACAAATAATGAGACAAAATCCCAAATGAGGGAAAGGGTTTGAATAGGTACTTCAAAAAGAAGTTACATACATAGCAAATAAGACCATAAAAATATGCTGAACAACATTAGTCATTAGGAAGATAGAAATTGAAACCACTACACACTCCCTAGAATGACTAAAATTACCAACACTGACAATCCTGTGTCTCAGTAAAGATCGAAAGCAACTGTGACTTTCATTTATTGTTGATGATAAAAATGGTGAGATGCTTTTAGGAAACCATTTGGCAATTTCTTCTAAAGGTAATTATACACTTATCATATGACCCAGCAATCCTGCTCCTGGATATTTACTACAGAGATTTAAAAACATGGCTACACAGATGATTGTACAGGAATGTTCATAGACATTTTATGAATTATAGCTAAAAACTAGGATGAATGCAAATATCTATTAATTAATGAATAGATAAAAACTGGTGGTATATTCACAATGAAAAATAATGGAATAAACCAATGATATAGCAATATAATGGAATAAACTAATGATACATGTACAACAGAAAATTTTAAAAATAATGTTGATAAATAAAAACTTATGTTCACATAAAAATTTATGCACAAATGTTTACAACAGCTTTATTTGTAGTAGCCCCAAACTAGAAACAACCAAATGCCCTTCAATGGGTAAATGGTTAAACAAACTGTGGTAGATTGATATATGGAATATGGAATATTACTCAGCAATTAATGAACTATTGATCTGTAGGTCAACTTAAATGGATTTCAAAGAAGTCTTACTGAATTTTTTTAAAAAACCCTCAAAACATTTCATACTGTATGATTTACTGTGTGACATTCTTGAAATGACATTATAGAGATGTAGAAAGGAGCAGTGGGTGCCAGAAGTTGGAGGGGAGTGGCAGGAAGGTGGTAGCTCTGGCTGTAAAAGGGTAGCATGAAGGATCTGTGGTATGGAACTATTCTGTACCTTGATGTGGCAAAGGTCATTTGAATCTATACATGTGATAAAATGCATAGAACTAGACACACACACACACACGCACACACACAAATGCACATAAACCTAGTGAAAATTGAAAACGATGGATTTTAATGGATGTTTATTTCAAGGTCATGCTATTGTACTAGAGTTATGCAAGATAGGGGGAGGTGGGTAATGGGTATATGGAATCTCTATGATTTCCTAACAGCTGCATGTGAACCTAAAATTAGATCAAAATAAAAAGTAAAATAATATGTTGAATGGAAAAAAAGCCAGACACAAAACCTCATATACTGCATGATTCAGTTTATATGAAATTCTAATAAAGGCAAACTACAGTTATAGAAAACAAATAAGTGATTTCCAGCATCCAGAGAGTGGAGGAAGGGCATTGAACACTAAGTGACAAAAGCAAATGTTCCAGATGGTGATTGTTACATGACTTTTTACATTTATCAAAACTCACCAAATTGTATACTTATAACTGGCATATTTTATTCTGTGTAATTATGCCTCAGTGCATATTACAGAATTTTAAAAGTGGATGTCAGTAATGTAGTAAGGCATAGTGTAAGTATATTGATATTATATTTCCAAAAAAATAAAATTATTGTTAAAAGATACCATTCAGGCCGGGCGTGGTGGCTCACACCTGTAATCCCAGCACTTAGGGAGGCCAAGGCCAGTGGATCATGAGGTCAGGAGATCGAGACCGTCCGGGCCAACATGGTGAAACCCATCTCTACTAAAAATACAAAAACTAGCCAGGCATGGTGGCATGCGCATGTAGTCCCAGCTACTCAGGAGGCGGAGGCAGGAGAATCGCTTGAACCTGGGAGGCAGAGGTTGCAGTGAGCCAAGATCGCACCACTGCACTCCAGCCTGGGTGACAGAGTGAGACTCTGTCTCAAAAAAAAAAATTAAAAATACCCTTCAAAGCAGTAAGATTAGAAATTATTAAAGAATAAATTTAAGAATTGCATGGAGATTATAAAGCTGTAAAGACACTGAAAGAACCAAAAAAATTTAAATATATGCCTAAACATATATGTAATTCGAGGAAAAAATTCAATATTCTAACTATGTAAATTCTTTCCCAATTTCTCAGTAAACGTAGTACTAGTTATCACAATAAGATTTATTTTTATATTACTCTCCATAAAATATGAAAAACATTCCAAAATATTTAGCCAGAAAAAGAGTGTATAACACAAAAAATAAAGTGTAAGAGAGGAGGCCATTTTCTTCAAAGTGTTAAAAGGATATTGTCAAACTGTAGTAATTAATATATTATGAGACTGATACCAGAATAGATTAGCAGCAGATCAAGGGAAAAGAATAAAAAGTTCAGAAATGGCTTGAAACACATTTTAGAAATTTGGACATAATAAATAATAAAGCATCAGATCAGTAGGGGTAACTAGTATGGAACAAATCACTAATTATTTGAATAACATTAAATTAGATTTCTATGTTACATCTCACAAAAATAAATTTCTGACAACATACTTTTTTATATTTAGCCACTTAAAATTTTCTAAAATTTGGTTGCTTTTGTAGGGTACATTGTAGCTTCTATTTTCTGTCCCTATTGCTATTTTCTACAATAAGCTCTATTCTATTGAGTTATCTACTCGATCCCCAGCTCCAGGGTGACTATTAATTAGCTGGATCCAAAGAGTACAATTAAAATACGAAACCATTTCTATTTGTTAAATTGAAAAAAGGTCAAAATTGTTGATAACAATTTTGGTTATAGGGTTATAGGGAAATTGGCAATCATACATTTCCAATGGGTATGCATGTTGATACATTTAAATTTATCTTATTCTTAAAAACATACAAAACAATTGGTTTTAAGAAAACAGTATACGAGCATGTCACCAAATGTAAAATTACGTACTTTAAATTCCAAAATTCATCTTCTATACATTTATCTTAAGGAAGGGCAAAAATTTACCTTAAGGAAGGGCAAAAATATTTTATCACAGTATTGATTATATAGCAAAAATATTACGGTATCTTTAATAGGATGTAAAACTAATTTGATTTACTAAGCAAAAGCATACTATAACAACACAAATTCTAAAACTAGTAAGAATAACACTTATGTAGCACTTAACAAATGCAAGTCACTCTAGCCATTGAAATAATTGTGTAGCTCTGTACTTATGGATGTAGAAATAAGTCAGTCTGTTTTATATAAAAAAGCTTACATAACTATGCATCATATTTCATTTTTTCTAAATAGGTAATGTATAGTGTGTATATTCATAGAATAAATTCTGGAAGGTTTCACATCAATTGACGTTAGAGTGACCACATCAGGATTCTCCTGGAACAGTCTATTTTCCCAAAGTAATTATTACACTGCTTTCACTCTGAAAAGGTCCCAGTTTGGACAACAAATTGTACCAACATGATAGTTACGTGTGATTCTTTTAACTTTCTTAATTATTTATATCAATATTCAATTATATCTTAAAATGTGCATATATTATATAACTTGGGCAAAGAAGAAACAATCATACAGCTATTTCAACGTGGAAGAACCAAAAAGTATGTTCCAGACAGTATGTGCTTTACAGCAGGCAGAAGATATACGGTGAATTACAATGCTAATGAAAATAATCCACATTTTGGTATTTTCTCTCCACTATTTTATAGTCATTTCCTTGTTGAGAAGAGTTGCAGGGAGGAGGAAGATGAATTACCATCTTTTTCTCAGTTTTACCTATCTGACCCTGTGATGAAACAACTGTAAACTCATTTTTAAAAAAGGTTTCTAAACAGGAAATATTTTCAATGGGAGGAGGAAAAGAACCAGTTCCTATCAACAGAAAGTAAAATGCTAAAAATCTCGGAAAGTTGAAGAGGATTTGCAAAGAGCAGTTAAATATTTCATTAAGTAATGAATGTTCCAAGCAGAAGGAAGAGACTGGAGGGGTACAAGAGACAGAAGTAGTCTTCAACAGGGATTCTTGGTTAGAGAGCCTCTTGAGAGAATCTGCCTGTATTGGTAATAACATGTGCCTTTCTTTAAATGCATGAGTTTGTCATGAAAGAGAGATTTGTAGAAAATTGGAACAAAAATTGCTTAATGGAGTGATGGGAACGGCAGGTCTTGAGGCTCCAAAGTGGTGTAGAAAGCTTACATTAATTAAGATCTAACTGGAGAGTGAACATCAGCCTCTTGATGCAGTGGAGAGGGTTGGGGTGGAGAGAGAAATTGTCTTTACTGCTTTCAATAGATGTTTGCATCAGCATAACTCAGAAGATTTCTACCCTTGAGAGTCATGATGAAGTTAAGCCAAGCCCTTTGAGAATACCAGTTATATTTAGCAGGAACAGGCATTGTTGAATTTTAAATTATAGAATGTACCAGGACATGCTCAGATCTGAACCGCAAATGTCAGCTTGGGTGAATTTATGATATCCTAAGTAAGACTAGCTAAACCCATTCTACGATTTGTGCAAAGTCTAAGGCTCTCCCTATGACGTCTGTAAATTCCCAGGAGGATTCTTTTCTCAAGTTCACCTTGATCTGAGTTTCTGCCACTGCTCACCGTCCTATGCATATGCCTTTTCTCACGGAGGTCCACATGTAGAATTCTGTTCTTTTGTTTATTATACATATGAATGCACTTACATACAACTCACACACCACACATAGAAGGCATTTGTGGGTGTAGGATACTTTACTGAAAGTTTGGGAATAAGGAAAGGTTTACAACCACACAAACAGACTTCCAATGTTGTAGCCATTTGTACAAACCTTGATCCTAGTTCTTGCCATCCGCTTAGCCCATTTCTCTCTTTTTCGCTCTGTCTCTCCTCATCTTTCCTCCTAGGCCCCTTTCTTTGCAGACATAAAAACAAATATTTCTGTATTTTTATACACAGCATTAGCTTTTTCTATTCCTTTCCCATATAGGCTTAGTGAGGGGCTCCTTTTGTGAATCTAATTACTCTGGTCTAATTAAATTCTTAGACAATGTGTATTATTTCTCCATTACCCATCTAGGTAAAGTGATTTTATTTTACAGTTTAATTGTATTTCTCAATCTCACCACCAATTCACAGGTCTTTTTCATTTCTTATGATGGGCAATTAAATAATTCATACTCTATTTTATTAAATAGCCTATTATAATAAAGAGTTATTGAAGAGAGAAGAGCATTTTTATTTTATCTCTAGCAGTTATTCAAGTTTGAAATAAATCTAAGCTTTTTGATTATATTTAAGAATTCAAAGCAATATTGTTCATCTAGGAGTACTGAGACACATTTTAGGCACTGGAGAAAGTTTAGGTAGATAACATGTTGAATTCCAGAATACTGACTAGGTTTTTTACAATATCATGTTTGTCTTTTTATTTACATGTTAGTTGGACTCATAGAAAGTGGAAATAAGTTAAAAAAATTTAAACTACATATTCTCATGAGAAGTAAACAAGCTGAATCAATGGTACAAAAGGTTGAAAAATGTCATATTGAAGTTGTATTTTGTTTTTGCCACATTTACTCATTGGAACAATAAACACACAGATTTGGAAACAATGAATGCATAGAAATCTGTATTATGAGAACAAAAGTTAGAAACAGTGACGCGAGCCACAGAATAAAACCACAGTATTAGTTCTTTTATCCTCTAACATCTCTGTCATAGATATTCTTGCATAGGGAGTCCTCTTCACATGCGGTGGTTCCAGCCTTAGTACATCCTTTCGTCTTGGCAGCACTGTCAAATGTCTCCCTGACTGTGCTTTTTTCACTGTTAACAGTGATCTTTTCACCTCTTTCAATGGTTCTTCATCTGAACGCTTTCTTATGACATTAACTGAAGTTTCTCTAGATGGGAATTTATTTGAGTAAAACAGCAGCAACTATAAATCTGCAAAATAAAACAGGAACTCAGAGAGCACATAGCCTCAGAAGATGTGAGCGATACAGAGGAACTGGGAGGCAATGTTTCCCACAGTGGCCTCATATCCTTACCCAGAATGGTGTTGTCTGGGTCTCCTTCACCGCCAGTGGAACCCTGCAACTGGTCCATGACTTTGGTGTGCATTTTTATCTGACATCACTGTGTATGTATTTTAACTTATTTAAGATGTCATCTTTTAAAAAACAATTATTGCATGTACTTTTTTTTTTTTACAAATTGGAAGGTGGGTATAGTTCATTTAATTCTTCCCACTGGTCTCAGAGGTAGGACTGCTGTGTTTAAAACAAATTCTTTGACTTCTCTTCAATAGTTTCATTTCCCAGACTTTGATAATTGCCTGGTCTTATCTTTCTCCAACTTTTGTCACAAGTAGATATTCCAAATAGCGTCTCTAATTAAGCAGGCGAAGGCTGAAGCTAATGCTATATATGTGTATCCATGTAATATCATGCCAGTGTGCCTTTCAAACCTCCTGTTTTGCGAAATTGCAACTGGAAGACTGTTAGTTTCCATGTGTTATGAATGCAGAACAGTCTGATTTTGGCATGTGGTACATTTTTCCTTTTTTTTTATCTGTCAGTCTTTTAGTCAGCTCACTCGTTTGGGCAACGACGCACTGCAGCGCATCATATATTCACATGATCTGGCTTCACTTGGTGTTGTAAGTTGGTTTCTCAGGAGCAGACTCTGAGATGCACGTTAATTAGCAGGATGCTTAGTAGGGAGAGCTCTGGGAATTTAACAATGAGGATGGAAAGGGAGCAGGATTGGGCAGAGGCAGCTGTGATGCTGTCCTAATGAGACTCAGCTCCCCATCAGAGGGTGTTCTGGAGACTGGGATCACTGTTCAAAGTTGTGCTGAGTCGAAGTAAGAGAGCCAGGACTTTTTACACCCACATAGATCAGTCTTTGGGTATGTGCTTTTCCTAGAAGGAAGCTGACCTTGGACCAGACCGTTTTCTTCAACTGAAGCGATCTTCAAAGATGGTGGCAGCAGCTGAGGTTCATCTTCTGGTAGCACTCTCAACAGCTGGAAGAAAAATTTCCTCATTCCTGCGGATCTGTGTGGTCCATTACAGCACCTACCACACACTTTAAACATTCAGTTTACCAGGTTTCTCTGAATCAATAGAATATTAACTTTAAGAAATACTTTTTTCCCAATCAATATCTTACACAAAATCTGTAAATATACATAAAATATAAAAGAGATAAAACCATCTTATTTACCAGAGTACCAAATATATGACTCCACAGATATCTCCACAGATACTCACATACTTAGGGCTTCTTGGAACACATTTGAAAACCTGCTAGATAGAAAGTTGTAGAAATTCGCTGATCATCAGTATCAACTGAAGAGCAATAGCAACAACAAACAAGAACACATACACACACATTGTTAGGGTCCATACCAGGAGACTCTACTTCAAAAGGTCTGAGTTTGAGCATCAGGATATAAATATCCATACATATTTATACGCACATATACAAATGCACAGGCACACACATATTTGTATGTATGTGTGTGTGTCTCATATGATTCTAGATTTGTGCTGTTGAATAATAGCTTTTAAATGCCGATTTGTTTTAAATTATGAGAAAAAGGCAAATATGAGTTCCTATTTATTGCCTAAAAATAAAAATGTTTCTAAAGATCATGGCATACAGATTGGGAGGTAGTCAGGGATAGGAACCCTGATACGCTACAATTCTCTTCTGTTCTTAATCTTCTGCTTCTTTTATTAGTTACATGTCATTAATTTTATGGATTTGAGTTATTACTCAGAATAACTTGGTGACTCTTTTTCTTGGAGCCAACTTTATTGGCTCATCTGGTTAGATGCTGGGGGAAAAAGTTCTGTGATGAACTTTGACCTCCATCGTCACATTGACTTCCTTGGTATGTGCATCTTCAAATATAATTGACAATGCCACAGTCCTCTTCAAAATGACACTATCCACCAGAAGGTTATGAACGATCCTGCCACTGCATGTAGTAATTAGCACTTGGGAGTATTTATTTATTTATTAAATATTTATTGATTAAATACTGCAGGCTAAGCACTATTCTGGGTGTTTGTGATATTTCAGTAAACAAAAGACATTCTAGCAGACTGACAATAAACAATGGACATAATAAGTACATTTTGTGGAATGTTAGACTATGATAAGTGCTGTAGAATACTGAAAAAGGAGAGTAGAATCGAGGGATCAGAAATGTTATAGAAGGAGGAATGGAGGTTCTAATTTTAGGTAGAGGGGAACAATAGACACTGTGGGCTACGAGATAATGGCAGGGGGAGGAGTGGTACCCCTGGTACCACTCACTATCAGGTATGATGCTCACTACCTGGGTAATGGGATCTGTACTCCAAACTCAGCATCATGCAATAATCCCATGTAAAAAAAATCTGCACATGTACTCCCTGTATCTAAAATAAAAACTGAAATTAAAAAATTTAAAAAATGCCATGAAGAAGAAATTTAAGTGAATGAAAGAATAAGTAAATAAATGAGATTCAGATAAGTTGTATTTAGAAGGCAACATTTGAAAAGATCTGAAAAGGGATGTCAGATTTCTCCCAGATAACCACAACCCAGCCTTCTGGTTATCTGGGAGAAATCTGTTCTTGCTAAAGCTGGGTTTCTCAGTGATGACACTGTGACATTTGGGGCTGAATAATTCTCTGTTGGGAGGGGTAGGGTGGGGAGCTGCACTATGCTTCGTAGAACATTCAGCAACATTCCTGACCTGTATCCACTTGACACCAATAATATCTTTCCCTTCCAGTTTTTACTCTCAAAAATGACTTCAAACATTGCCACAGTGGGCCAAAATCATCCCAGTTGAGAACCACTGGTATAAACTACATCAATAATTTTGTATTTTTTTCCGTTTGCATCCTGTCTCAGCACTGCCTATTATGCAGTCCAACTTCCTGCTGAATTGTAAATTGCTACCTTTGTCAAACATAAATTCCTCATATTTGTGTCAGAATTGTTCTATTACATTTCAAAGGTCAATTTAACTACCTCTGAATAAATATTCTCCTAATTACTATAACTTTATAAGCCTGATAGGGAAAATTCCTCCTGCTCATTCTTTGAAATTAACCATTCTTGGCTGTGCACTTTTCCGTATGCATTTTCAGACTAGCTTGTCACAGTCTATAAAAAACTGTGATGGGATTATGATAGAAATTCATTAAATTTATAGATTAATTTAGAGGGAATTGACACCTTTATGAAATTGATTCTTCCCATCCATGGCCAAAAGTATCTCTCTTCATTTACTTAGGGGATTTTTATGCCTTCAATAAAGATATTATTGATTTTCTCCATATAGGTCTTGGACCTTTTTTGATAGATTTATTTCTGGCTACATGATAGGTTCTATTGCTAATGTGAATGATGTATTTGAAAACAATTATATTTTCTTAATGGCTGTAGTGCATAGGGATGTAACTAATTTTTGTATCTTCAATGCAACAACTGCCTTGCTTATTATTTCTAGCATTTTTCCTATAGATTGTATTTAATAGTCGAGGAAAACAAATATGTAATTGGTAGATTATAAATTATTTTTTCTTCCCAATGCTTTCACTTCTAATTGCTTTTTATTGTCTTGTTGCTTTAGTTGGCAGTAATAGTAGAGATTTTTCATTCTGTTCCTGATCTTAAAGTGATTGATTCTATTATTTCACCTTAAGTCCAACACTTGCTATAGCCTTTTGGTAGGCAACTGTTATCAGGTTAAGGATGATTCCTTCCATATTTAGTCTGCTATGAATTTTATCTCTCCTGGGTATTTTATTTAATATATTTTTGGATTTATTGAAATGATCTCAGAATTTTTCTCCTTTAATCAATAAATGGGGGTAAATTACATTAACAGATTTTTCTAAAGTTAACCTTTCTGATATTACTGGAACAAACACTACTTGTTCATACTCCTTAGGAAGGAGAATGACTCCCTTCTGCAAGTAAGGAGCTATCTGCTCCATTTCTGCAGACCTCGTTCCTAGAAGAAGTTGCCTATGCAGGAAAATTCAGGTTTATTCAGTTTGGAGTCTGTCTATAAAAATAAACTCATAGAATTATGAATACAAAATATGAAATTGAGGATATATTTAAAATTGAAAAGAAACCAAAATAAATTACAAAATTTTATAAGGCTGACAAATATAATAAATACCACAAAATCTAGAAAAATAACTCAACTTTTTTATTCATGAACAACTTGATCATATGTCACCATAATACTTTTAGTTTTGACAACTTTTGACCACATACTCTTTAATAAATCATCACTTTATGGGGCAAGAATTTAAAAAGATTTTCTATGTAGAGTCTGGACAAATTATTCAGTCCTTTGGTATAAATAAACAAAAGTAGTTTTTAAAAAATTACTCATATTGGGTATTCATAACACTTGAAAATTCTCAAACATGTATTGTCTCTGTTTCATATATCTGCTACAGGTCTGCTCTCTCTAAACACCAGAATTCTGATAAATTTTATTTTGCATGATTTCCATAGAGGTGCTTGGTACATTTATCATAATAATCTGCATTATCTCATATATTCATGACAAGAAAACTTCTGTTTTGAAGAGGCATCATTAAGAAACAAATCCTCTTCTTATAATTTTATACATGTGATATTTGGAAGAAATTTCCAGAGACTAGCTTATGGCTCCATAAAATTCAAAGCTTATTTCTCTTCGATTTTTCACATACCGCCATTATAGAGATTGGAGGCATACCTGCAGACTATGATATCACTTTGAGCCTTGTAGTTTTTCAACATGGCATAGTGTATTAGTCTGTTCTCACACTGCTACAAAGAAATACCTGAGACTGGGTAGTTTATAAATGAAAAAGGTTTAACTGGCTCAGTGTTCCACAGGTTATACAGGAAACATGATGCTGGCATCTGCTTGGCTTCTGGGGAGGCCTCAGGGAATGTGCAATCATGGAGGAAGGTGAAGAGGGAGCACACACATCGCATAGCTGGAGTAGGAGTGAGAGAGAGTGGGGGAGATGCTATACACTTAAACAACCACCTCTCACAAAAACTCACTATCACGAGAACACCAACAGGGAAATCCATCCTCATGATCCAATCACCTCCCACAAGTCCCACCCCCAACATAGGGGATTACAATTTGACATGAGAATTGGGCAAGGACACAGAGCCAAACCATATCACATAGTAAATCTTCACAGTTAGCAGGAAGATATTTCTGGAAGTCATTTCAACACTGAGGTGTTTGGCAATAATGTAACTATACACAGAAGGGACTCTGAAGCTCATAACTATATTTCACTAAATGCAAAATAAATGTATCTCCCAACTCCTCTTCCCCTTAAGTGGATTTCAGAAATGGCCATGACTATATCACTATCAAATGGCACTAGGGAATACCAGTTTGGGTTGAGGAAACCTGATCTTAAAGAATGCAGCAAATATATCTTACTTAACCAATTTTACAGAAACATATGACCAGATGCCATTGCTAAGGCCCCTCTTGGGGCCTTGGGAAGAATCTGTGCAAGGTAGGGGCCATGAAACTTGCATTTTATTAGCTTTAGGGTTCACACATGCCTGGTCACATTTATGCAATTAAAAACAAAGCAAAATGATACTGAATATATAACATATGGCATTAGTAAGCTTGTGTGACATATTTCACAATGTGTTCCCCTTGCAACCTTGCAAAGTGAGGACACACACTCAACTTTTCACAGAACATTTACCTCCAGACTGCTAATTAATATAAGATGCCCATAAATCATGTCTCTGATAGAGAGCTTCTGCATCAGACAAAGGCAAGGAAAATTAACTTTAAGAAAATGTCTGATAATTAAACTTTAATTTTCCTTCCCATCCCAAAAATTTGCTGGCTTTTCCTACAGATTGAGGTCAGTTATTTTTTCTCCACACTCAGATAACTCCCACTAATATTTGATATTAATGAAATGCATACTACTAAATATTCTTATATGTGATGATTCTCCACTTACTCATAGAGGGATGATAAACAACATTTTCTAAGTGCTTTGATCTCTAAACTATTAAGTTACTTTTGTTTTTATATGGAGGTCTTTGGAAATACTGAATATATGTTCTTGAACTTGCCCTCTGTCGGAAAAGAGATCCATATTAAAAAAATTAATACATTAGCTCCATGTTTTCTCTCCAGGAAATATTCAGATTTCTGAGAATTATTAAGGAACTCAATTAGGGAAACATTCTAAGAAACTATGAAACAGATAATGTTTATCTTTCCTTTCTCAAATCTTCCCTTTCTGTGCATGTTCCCGCTTCCTTTTGTGTTCATTCTGTTAAGATACACGTAGTATTTATAGTCTTTCCTGTTCTTTATTTTTTTTTTTTTTTTTTGAGACGGAGTCTTGCTCTGTCGCCCGGCTGGAGTGCAGTGGCATGATCTCGGCTCACTGCAAGCTCTGCCTCCCGGGTTCAAGCAATTCTCCTGCCTCAGCTTCCTGAGTTGCTGGGACTACAGGCATGTGCCACCATGCCCGGCTAATTTTTTTTTTTTTTTTTGTAGTTTTAGTAGAGATGGAGTTTCACCACGTTAGCCAGGATGGTCTCGATCTCCTGACCTCGTGATCCGCCCGCCTCGGCCTCCCAAATTGCTGGGATTACAGGCGTGAGCCACCGCGCCCGGCCTTTCCTGTTCTTTTTAATCCAATTTTAGGGAAGCTTCTGATAGACTCCTGTGCCTCAAGTATCAATTTCTAACCAATTCATTCCTGATGTTTTGTTTTTCACTGACATTTTTGCTGGATCTGTGAAGCTCAAAACACACAACAAAATAAACTAAGAATGATTATCTGAGAAAGTGCTAAGAACAAGGAAATAAATGTTGGTTCCAAATATAACCATAAAGCTTTTAAAATGAAATAGTTTTGACTTATTAAAGGAAAGATAAACAGCAAAGAGACATCTTCGAAGATGAGTAGAAAGTAGGAAAAATAAAAACTTGAGAAAATATTGAGGTAATCACAGCTTTTCAAAAGTCAAAGGAAATTTACAGTGGCAACAGATGAATCCACTCCAATTCCCAAATTTTCAGAATGGCTAGGGTAAATAAACCTTCTCAAATAAACTTTGAAATAGCAAATACCTGAGGAGGGAAATTAGCTTTGCTCATTTTGAACCAAGATACAATAGATTCTAGTGAATGAGAGGGCAGCTACCCTCTGTCCTAAGCATAAGGTTGTATAAAATACCAGACATTTTTATTAGGCATTTCAACATTTTGTCCTGGGGATAAAAATCACTGTACCTCAGCCAGGGAAAGGGAGCACATTGAAATGGGAATATTTTTGGTACTATGGGCCCCACATGTGCCTGAGCATCAATGTTACCTGTGGAGCTTGTTAAAACCCAAATGCCAGATGCACAACCTGTACTGGGAACTACTGGCCCATTAAATGTAGATCAGAAGCAAGAGGCTGCTCTTACGGAATTTTTTTTTTTAAATTAAGTTGTGGTAATTGTTAAATCATACTTCCTTACTAAATATAATCCAGCCAAGCCATCCAGACAGTCATAGAGCAGGCCCCTGGATCATTGCTAAAGAGTTTTCAACTCATCTTTTTCTCAGTAAAGACTGTTCCCCTTTTTTAAACCTGACATTTTAAAACCACCCTTCTTCATGGTGGCAGGCTCACCTAAACTATGACATACATGTGATAGATGCAAGCGGCAGATAAGGGGGAAGAGTCCCAGGAGAATCTCTCCTGTATGCTGGATGGACGGGGTGGAGCCCCTGGGCGTTCCCAACATTTGCAGAGGGGAGGAGCCTGGTCTCTTCAGTTCCTGTGTGGTAGCCTGGTATTCAATCTGTGAGTTGGAAGCTGGCTGGCAGGACCTCCTCTCGCTTTGCTGAGAGCTTTCCCCCCACTGCCCCCCTTTTTGCCCAATGACTTCCTTTCCCCTCACCCTTCAATGTGTCTGCATGCCTAACTTTTCCTGGTCATGACACAAGAACCTGGATTTAGCTGAACTAAGGAGCAAAAAATCTGCAACATATGTGTATGCATAGGGACTAAAAGTACGGGCCTTAAACTTGCATCAGAACTTGAATACTGATTCTGCTACTTACCGGTCCTATGACTTGAGTATATTATTTAATCTCTGAGCTTCTTTTTTCCATCTTTTATATGAAGAGAATGATACTTAATTTATAGGAAATTTTAAGAATTCACTGTAATGATTGTACTAGAAAGTTATTTACAAGGTACTAGGCACATTTTAAATTACAAATTGCAGCTGCTTCCTGGTGACATTTAGAATAAACACCAATCTCTGTATGTGAACTATTTACAGATCATGTTGTCAGGTACATTAATATTCTGAAATCTTCATTAGAACCACCTGACTTTATTGACCAACATTATATTATTTTCTGAACTGTATTCACTTGTCACACCTGTAAGTTCCAAAATACAATGTGTATTTAGGCTTTTGTAGCATTGTGGATACATAGGATATATCTTTCCAGCTTTCCCTTCTGTAGGAAATACCCCACTTTAATGTCATAATAATCCTCTTCAGTCTCCATCACCTTACTGACCAGTTATGAGCATTTCAACACAAGGAATATCACAATTATTTCAGGTATAGGTATGCTGTACAAGCCAGACCTAGCATTTTTCCTGTACTTTCGCAGGATTTTGTTGAGAAAGATGTTCCTTAATATCCTCTAGAATCACAGGCTGCAAAGGGACAATGCAAGCTGAAATTGTTAATTGTCTTTCCCGTCACGTGGAGACAGCCTCCGTGAAAATGAAGGCAATATAAATGGAAGTACAGGCAACAAGAAAGAAACCAGTGGTGCCTGAAGTGTGAGTGCCTGGTTTCAGTCATGCCTGAAGTGAACCGTGAACATTGTATACCCTCATAGATATTCTAGTTTTATAAGCCAATATGCTTTTTTTCCAAGCTGGTTTGTACTGGATATCTACTCTACTTTCACTCAGAAGCATTCTGTCCAGTAAACATATCATGTTTTCTTTTGCCTGGAATGCCTGTATGTTTCTGTGCATCTAGGAAGTGCTATTTTATTTTTGAATTCCTCAGTAGAACTTTCCTGAACCATTTCCTTTATTGCATCCCGGCTAACTTAGTGACTCCACCCTTTGTTCATGCCCCTGCCCAATCCCCACTATGTTAGCTGTCTTAAGTATGTGATTTCCTCACAGACTATTAACTCCCCCAGGATAGGGACTGTGTCTTACTCAACTTTATAATTTCAGAATCTTGCAGAGCACCTAACACCTAGTAGGAGATTAATGATCTCTATTTTACAGTTTAACTAAAGGAAACATAAGTCACTTGCAGTTTTCAAACGCAGAGTCAAAATTTTATCTTCTCCTTGGCACACCCTATACATGAGGACTATTTGATCACAACACTCATTCATTGAATGTGAATACTGGAATCTAAGAGACAGCAGACCACATCTTCCATGATGGAGAATGGTAAGCTAATATAGTTCAAGCACTTTGCTTTCTGATAATTTGGCAACTTGGAAAATCTAGAAGAATAGATTATTTACATAGTCCATCGGATTCATTCTCTTCCAATATCAGCGGTCTCAAATAATCCTTTAGTAGACACTGGCTTCCCATCAATTTATGATTAAATTCTCTAGCAAATGCCTGTGGTGCAGTTGGTCTCTCAAGCAGGTTTCCCCACTGGGAAGAAAGTACACTGATTGGCTACTGTGGATAGCTGGAATCCTGGCAGTCAAGATTTCTTCTTGTAACTTATTAAAGTAGCTTTCTAATACCAATAAATCCTGTGTGAGTTTGATTGGTGTGAGCCCGGTTTCCTGGGGCTAAATTACTACAAGTAAGCTGTTCAGGCTGTGTACCTGGGAGATCAGTGTATGGACTCATGCCCACAGGAGACCTGCCCTGTGATAGCTGTCAGTCTTCCATTGCAGCTCCACTCCTTTAAGCCCAGGCCTGTCCTGCTGAAGGTGCACACTGAGCATATCAATATTTCATCAGGACATGCATACCATTTGCCTTTAAGTGTGGCATTTGCTAAATCCTCAGACACAGTTTGGATTGTGTCTTATGGCCACTTTTGCTTTTGAGTCTCATCTCTGAAATTCAAATATAAGGCAACAAAGAAATATAATTTGATTTTTAAAAGCATTTAATTTATATCAATTTTAAGAATAAACATCATTAAAGATTGGAGAAACAATAGACTGTGTGGTGACCAGTGGACATGGAAATCTTTTCAATTCCAAAGGCTTTTCCCCACCTTCCTTAGCTGGATTCTAGGGTTCAGATATTTTATGTACAAAGACGTTCCTCAAAAAATTTTTCAACATCCTACCTAACACTCGTGTGCCACAGGCTTTGAGAGAAAGGGTGCCATTCTTCAGTCTCAGAGTTTCTGTAAGATAAAACAATGCAAACCCTTTGGCACAATTAGTAAGCAGTTGCTCCCTATGGGTGTGGACCATAGTTCGTTTTGCAAACAATTGTTCCCAGTGACCTTGGCCCATAGTTTGTTTTGCAAACATTTGGTTAAGCTCCTTCAGAGGGACTTTCAAGGCACTATGAACTCAAATAGGAATTTACTGGAGAGGGGAAGATTTAGTTCCCCAAAGAGAGGCAAAATGGGAAACACATTTATTGAACACCTGCTATGAGGTTGGTGTATCAGATATGCTTTGTTAACAAAATTCACTTAAAACTATGAGGTGCCAGCAACTATAGCAAATAAGGATTCAAAAATTTGGGCTCAAATTATAATTCTGTCCTTTACTAACTGAATAACTCTGGGCAAGTTATGTAATCAATCTGAATCCCAATTTCTTCTTTTGTAAAACAGTACTAATGAGAGAGGCAGGAGGCAGAGAAATTTAGGGAGACAGAGGTGGGACCCTAGTGGAAACCTTAACTTCAAGCCAAAAGTAGCCTGAAACTGACGGCCCAAAGTGAGAACTTCTATTCCTGTTTGTCCGCTCTCTCCAGATTGGTTCTTTTTGAATAATGTCTTTTTACCAATTGAATGTTGCCTTTTCCAAAACTACCTATGGCCTGGCCTGCCTCCCATCCTGTGCCTATAAAGACCGCAGACTCAGCTGGCAGAGAGGGGAAGTGGCTGGATGTCAGGGAGAGGCAACTTGACTTTGGAGAAGTAACTGGAGTTGGGGGGACATCAGGGAGAGGCGACTTCAAAGACAATGGCTGGGTGTCAGAGAGAGGCAACTTGACTTTGGCGGAGAGGGGCAGAGAGGTGACTTGACTTTAGGAAAGCGCAAGCTGACCTTCCTGTCCCCTTTCCAGCTCCCTTCTCCACTGAGAGTTGCTTTCATCACGCAATACGATTCTCCACATTCACCATCCTTTAATTCATCTGCGTGACCTCATTCTTCTTGAGCACCAGACAAGAATTCAGGACCCACCAAATGGGGGTACCCAAAAAGGCTGTCACACTGGCCCTTTGCCCTCACTGGCAGAGGGCAGCTGCCCCATGCGATGAGGCAAAAGGCCCACTGAGCTGATAACATTATTGTCTGTGGATGGTGGAGCTAAAAGAGCACTGTAACATGCATGGCCTGCACAGAGTTTGCTCCTACTGGTGCCAAAGAGGCCAGCCACTTCCCACACTCACTTGCCTGTGTGCTCCCACTCGCAAGGGGTGGAATGCAGTGTGCCCAAGTAAATGGACTTTGCTCCTGCCAGTGCCAAAGCAGCCAGCCAATTCCCACACTTGTTTGCTCATGTGCTCCCTCCCAACAGGGTTTGAGCATGGTGGGCTGAGTAAACAGAGCACCACTGCTATGAGTCCTGTGATGGGATCAAGAAAATATTCTGCATCACTACTAATAGTACATACATTTATAGTTTTTAAAAGTAAGAATTAAATGAGATGTCACCTTCAAAACCTGTTAATATAATGGTTTTTATTGTAGATTTATGTATATTCACGATTTAATTAAATCAGACTTTTAATTAGATCACATTAGGAAACTCAGTATGCAACCAGTTGGCCGTTTATGAATGCAGGTTGACCCCTATAACCCTATTTTTGGTTTTGGAGGTAGAGGTGATGGGAAGAGGAGAAAGAGGTATGCATTTAAGAGGTAGGGAAGTAGGGTTAAGATTTTTGCAGAGCCTTGCAAAGCTGGATGATGATAGCAGACTCACTATTCTTTAAGTATTAGATTATGCTTCAGCTGCTCAGTTTCTCATTATTTTTTTAGAGTCTATTTTAGAGCCTTTGCCATTTTTAGGCTTGCTTACCACATGTCTCAATTTTTCTGATGTCAGAAATGGCTTTGAAAAGTTATACAACACTGCAGCAACCTTGGTCATTCATCAGCTCTCAAGCATCAAAAGTGCTGCTGCTATTGTTCAGCAACATTGAAGGAAGGGAATTTGCCCCTCGGGATTCACTTTTGATTGCTATTAGATTTTTAGTCATAGCTATTGCCCTCATAAGAAACATCCGTACCACCTGGGCTGCCCTGCAGTTTTCCATTATAGCGCCCAAGCTGTTCACTGAGATACAGTGAGAGTTTAAGCAATGTCATCCATCCCAGCCTTATTTGACTTGAGAGTAAAACCCAGTGTCTGAAATCTCTGTCTCTTGCTATCCTAAAACTGTACTCATCAATCTTTCTTCTCATCAGTTCTAGGAAAAATGACAGAAACAGACATTCTGCCCCTCGCTTTCCAGTTAAGGCAACTGAACTTACTTTTAAGCGTGTCACCTACACTGCATTACACAGCTACAACAGAGTGTTAGCTAGCTCCATGATGAATGGCAGTGCCACTCTTAACCTTGTTTTGGAAGGGCAGTTTCCTGTTTTAACACAGTCCTTAGAAAATGAAAAAAAAAAAAAACAACCCTGAAACATCAACCACTCAAATATTGTTTCTTAGAGCCCACTTTACTCGTTTGACACTAGAGAATCTCAGAATTCTGAAAAAAGCCAAGTATGGGTGTTTGATATTTTGGCTTCAGATCCAAACTGCTGCTATAGCAATAGTAGAAAAGAACTATTTGGCTGGGCATGGTGGCTCACGCCTGTAATCCTAGCACTTTGGGGGACCGAGGCGGGCGGATCACAAGGTCAGGAGATCGCACCATCCTGGCTAACACAGTGAAACTCCATCTCTAGTAAAAATACAAAAATAAAATTAGCCGGGCGTGGTGGTGGGCGCCTGTAGTCCCAGCTACTCGGGAGGCTGAGGCAGAAGAATGGCGTGAACCCAGGAGGCGGAGCTTGCAGTGAGCCGAGATCACGCCACTGCACTCCAGCCTGGGCGACAGAGCAAGACTTCATCTCAAAAAAAAATAAAAAAAAACAAAAAACTATTATCCAGTTTTTGAACTTTCAATAAATATTTTCTTGCAAAGTATAGTCATTTGTTTCACATAAGCTTCGAAGGTTTTAGAATAAATGTTCCTGGTGGAATTATGACTGAGAGTTGGTTCTACTGTGTCTTTTGAATACACCGCATTTTCTATTCCTACCATAGCCAGAAAATTTTAGCATCACTGGCCAGGTAGTCAATATTGTTAGGGGACTACAGTATTAAGAATTAAGGTAGGTATTCTCTCTCAAGGAAACTGGGATCTTGCTTGGATACAAAAAAATTATAATGCTGGGTAAGAGGCCTGTCTTGAAGATGCAAGATAGGGCTTTATGAGAATGTGGTGGTATAGGGCTGAAGACAGAACTAAGTTCTTAACCATCTTAGTTCTATGGAAGCTTTTAGGGATTATACAAAATTCTCCATTACTTATGGTCAATTATGTTAGGTTTTAGGACTATTAGGGGGGTTAAAATATGAAAATGAATAATATAAATTCTGTTATGTATTAAAATATGTGGGAAATTCTAGAATTACTGCATCAGGATTTTTCAAGGTAGCATACAACCCTGAGCGGCAACAGGACATGGGATGTACTGTCTATCAAGTACTGTAGTGGAACAGGGATATTGCAGAGGCTAAATGGCATCACCACTTTTCACAACAGTGAGTCTGGAAAGCTCTTATACCCTTATTATCTTACTACAAAAGGACAAAATGAAGATTTTCAATTTCCTGAAAGTCAAGTTTTGGAACTTTTCAGAATCAACCTGAAAGTCACAGGTGGTGACTGCATTGAAGCCTCAGCTCATAAATACTTTTATTCCCAAAGAGCATGAGAGGACAAATGAATAAATGAAATGTAGTATATCCGGCAGGGTGCAGCGGCTCATGCCTGTAATCCCAACACTTTGGGAGGCCAAGGCAGGTGGATCACCTGAGGCCAGGAGTTCGGGACCAGCCTGGCCAACATGGTGAAACCTTATATCTACTAAAAATACAAAAATTAGCCAAGCATGGTGGCACACAACTGTAATCCCAGCTACTTGGGAGGATGAGGCAGGAGAATTGCCTGAACCCAGGAGGCGGAGGCTCCAGTAAGCCAAGATTGCACCACTGCACTCCAGCCTGGGTGACAAAGTGAGACTTGATCTCAAAAATAAAATATAGTATATCCATACAATGGAACACTGTTCAGCCACAAAAAGGAATGAAATACTGATGCAGGCCACAAGATGTCTGAACTTCAAAAACATTCTGCTAAGTGAAAGCAGCCAGACACGAAAGACCACAGCTTGTGTGATTCCATTTATATGAAATGTCTAGAACAGGCAAATATTCAGAGACAGAAAGTAGATTAGCAGTTGCTGAGGGCTGGGGATAGGAACGGAGAGGGACTGCACGTGGGCACAGGGTTTCTTTTTTGGGGTGATGGAACTGTTCTAAAATGAGATTGTGATAATGGTTGCAGAACCCTGTAAATATACTGAAAAAATATACCGAGTTGTTCATGTAAATTGGGTGAATTTTTATGGTATATAAATTGTATCTCAAGAGAGCTGTTTAAAAATAAATAAAAGGGCAGTAGGGGCCTTTGCAGAGAAAGAAGAGACCTCATGCACTCTGAAAGACTCCAGCATGAGTCTCATTAAGGGGAGCACTTGTTCTTGACAAGGTACCTATGACTCAGGCATCAGATTATTTACACCATCTCACTTTCAGAGGAGAAAAAGGGATTCTCCAGGCTGAGTTCACGTCACAGCCTATGGGACACAGTTCAGTTGCCACTAGAGGGCACTATTATGCCATTGCCTTTGACAGCAACACTAGAACAAGTCTTTGGCACCACTCACTGCTACTGCTGTGTTCAGGAACTTGGAGAACACTCCTATGGTCTTCCATGTAAATGACTTACCCTGGACTTGGGCCTCCCCGTACTGGCTATTGGTCCTTTAGATTGTGCTAGAGGGTGCTAGAAGGCAGAATGATCACTGAAAGCCTCAGACATTTATCTCCACTCATAGGGCTAAGTACATTCTAGATTACGACCAAGCAGCATATTCACCCAGGGCTGCAATATTCCAGTGAGCTCTGGAACTGAAATAAGTAGGAGCTCAACGAATCTCCAGGCTTCAGGTTAGTATTCATTGAATACTAACTATTGGCCTAGAATGGGTCTGGGTGGGCCTCAGGGATGCGGGTAATTGTGAGAGTGGTCCTCAGTGTCAGACACTGAGCAAAGGGGGCTCTAACCTACTTTGCAGAGTGGAGAGGTTCAAGTTCTGCAGCTATAGAGCTTGGGACAAAGGGGAACTGGTGTCACCGACCTGGGTGAAGGTAGATGGGAAATTACATCATGATGGCAGATGGGCAGGGCTGAGCACATTGCCTGGTGTTTGGTTGACAATTAATGTGCTAAATGAAGAAAAATGCAAATATTGTCACAAGGATCAGCAGCAGACTTTCAGAAAGACAGGAAGATTCATTTGGGGAGCAGCAGTAGAAATCATCCTAGTTAAGTCAGAAAAATCAGCGGGGAGGAGTTTGCTAAGGATATGAGTTTAAGCCGAAGGCTTGGGACAGCTTTCAGCTTGGAGTCTGTATAGGCTACCATCAAGTATTAAACTGGGAGTCAAATTCCCTTTGAATGCAGTAGAGTGAAAAAAAAAAAAAGATTCATTTTAGATAACCCAGGAAGAGAAATTAAAAGAAATTATTACTATGATTGAGTAACTAATATGGTATCATAAAGATTTATATCTTATGGGTTAGAGTTTTTTGAAGATTCCAAATTTATGGAAAAGTAAATACTTGCCATTAACTTCTACCTTAATTTTTTCATAAACAATTGGAATTAGAATAAAATATTTAGAAACAACAGCACCAGCTCCAAAATTAAACGGGTGTTGGCGTCATTGATCAGACTTACAGAGCTCAACCACAGAGATGTCTTCATAATGTCCTTACAGCAAGCTAGCAGGGAGGTGTGCACTTTAACGATGTTGACTTTTGGTGAGAAGGTACAGAAGGTTTATATTATTCACATATTCTATTGCGCTTATAAATTGAGGTCTAACAGGTGTTATCAGTTTTGTCATCACTGCTGTTTCTCCTCGCTTCTTTGTTGGTAATTGAATTCATTTTGTCGGAAATTCACACATGAATCCAAGTCAGATAGTCTTTCTGAGCTGTATCTGAGAATTTGTAGAGAAAAATAGGAAAGGCCACACACACTTGAATCATAAGATTTTTTCTTTTTTTGTCTCACAATGTTTTTGATTTGGGAATCAGAGGAATGCTGTCCTCATAACATGAGTTGAGAAGTATTTTCTATTTTCTGGAAGGATCTGCATGAAATTAGTTTCTTTATTGCTCTTTGGGATTTAATTCATGGGTGCTCACTCAGAATTTACATCACTGTTACTGCAGAGGGAATTTGTTTTATGAAAGGGAGCAACTTTAAGATTAAAATGGAACCACTCACTTTTTTCACCATCTCCCACCTAAAGGAAGCTTACTCCCATCTTGCTGAAGTTTGAGTGCCCTTTTGGCACCTTCCTGGAGTATTATTTCATATCAGATAGACATGGGTTCAAATTCTAACTTTGCCTCTGATTTTTCTGTAATAGGCTTTATTTTAAAAAATTAGATTTACAGATAAAATTGTGCAAATTGTGCAGAAAGTAGAGAATTCCCATACATTCCTTTTTCAACCCTACAGTTTCTACTATTATTAACATTTTGCATTAATATGGTTCACTTGTCCATAGTTGATATTAGGGTTCCCTCTTCATGCTGTACAGTTGAGTTTCAACACATGTATAATGCCATGTATTGGACCATTACAGTATCATTAGGAGTTTTACTTCCCTAAGCTTATCCTGGGATCTATCTAACCCTAACCCTTTCTCCCCCGAAACTCTGGCGAATTGATCTTTTTACTGTCTCTATAGTTTTGCCTTTTGCAGAATGTCATATAGTTGGAATCAGTATGTGGCTCTTTCAGACTGGCTTCTTTCATATGGTAATGGATGTTTAAGTTTCTTTCATGTCTTCCCATGGCTTGATAGCTCGTTTATTTTTGTTGCTGAATAATATTCCCTTGCCTGGGTGTACCAAAATTCATTCCTTTACCTACTATAGAATATTTTGGTTGCTTCTAAGTTTTGGGAATTATAAATAAACCTTTTATAAACATCTGTATGAACGTAAGTTTTTTTGTGTGTGCACATAAGTATTCAACTCACTGGGGTAAATACCTAGGAGCATGATTGCTAGATTATATGATAGGACTATGTTTACTTTTGTAGAGACTGTGTTTTCTAACACGGCATACCATTATTCATTATTCATTCTCATCAGCAATAAATGAGAGTTTCTGTTGCTACACATCCTCTTCAGTACTTGGTGTTATTGTACTCTGGGTTTTGGCCTTTCGATTAGGTGTGTAATGCTGGCTCATTTTTGTTTTAATTTGCAATTCCTTAATGAGATATCATGCTGAGCATCTTTTTATGTGTTATTTGTTGGGTTTACCTTGTTTGTTGATCTTTGGCCCAGTTTTCTGTTTTCTTTTTTTTTTTTTTTAGAAAGACTCTGGCTCTGTCACCCAGGCTCTAGTGCAGTGGTGGCATATCTCAGGGCTCACTGCAATGTCCACCTCTCGGGTTCGAGCGATTTTCCTGCCTCAGCTTCCCAAGTAGCTGGGATTACAGGCATGTACTACGATGTCCTGCTAATTTTTGTATTTTTAGTAAAGACGGGGTTTCACCATGTTGGCCATGGTTGGTCAGACTGGTCTTGAACTTCTGACCTCAGGTGATTCACCCACCTTGGTCTCCCAAAGTGCTGGGATTACAGGCGTGAGCCACCGCGCCTGGCCCCATTTTTTGATTAGGTGGTTTGTTTTGTTTTCTTGTTGTTGAGTTTTAAGTTTCTTTGTATATTTTAGATACACATTCTTTACTGGATATGTGTTTTACAAATATGTTTCCCTAGTCTGTGGCTCTCCTTTTTATTAACTGTGTAACCTAGGCCAAAACTCTGAATCTTTTTCAGCCTCAGTCTTCTCCTCTCAAAAATGAGAAAAATGATATCTCTTTAATAACATATTCACTTGTGGGGTTAAGAGATAGATGTGTGAGTTATGTGAAAGATTCTAGTATACTGCCTGGCTCAGTCAAAGTTAGCCTTTTGGCTTTGCCTCTTTTTCTTTCATTTCTGCAAACATATGTTCATTTAATACTTATCGTGTTTTGCATGTGGTTCTTTTCACCAGTGTTTTTCACACTTTAATGAGCACATGAAAATAACTTGTTAAATTGAAAACTCTGATTTAGTAAGTCTGGAGTGGAACCTGAGATTCTGCATTTCTAACAAACTCCCAAATTAGTTAGTGCTTCTGATTCACAGAGCACATACTGAGTAGCAGAATAAATTCCTAAGCAGCAAAGCATTCAAGAAATGGTGTGGCTGCTTCTAACAACCTATGAGCAGAATTAGACCCAGAAACCTTGGGGGAAAGAATGGTTTAGGGGGCCAGGTCCAGGACCCTACTTTCCTGTGCACCCTCAGGACACTGTTCCCTGCATCCTGGCTGCTCTGGCTCCAGCCTTGGCTCAAAGGGGACAAGGTACAGCTCAGGCCACAGCCTTGCGGGGGCAGAAGCCATAAGCGTTGGTAACTTCCATGTGTTAAGTCGGCAGATACTCAGAATGCAAACATGAAGGAGGCTTGGCGGCTTCTATCTAAATTTCAGAGGATGTATGGAAAACCCTGGGTGCCCAGGCAGAAGCCTGCCACAGGGACAGAGCCCCCACGGAGATACTCTACTAGGGCAGTGCTGACAAGAAATGTGGGGCTGCAGCCCCCACACAGAGTCTCCACCAGGACACTGCCTCATGGAGCTCTGGGAAGGAGCAACAGCCCTCCAGACCCCAGAATGATAACTCCACCAGCAGCTTGCACCCTGAACCTGGAAAAACTGCAGGCACTGAAAACTGCAAACAGTGAGAGCAGCTGTGTAAGCTGCACCCAGGGAAGCCATAGGGGAGGAGCTGCCCAAGGCTTTGGGAGCCTACCCTTAGCATCAGCATGAGACATGGAGTCACACAAGATTATGTTTAAGCATTAAGATTTAATGACTTCCTTGCTGGATTTCAGACTTGCATGGTGCCTGTAGCCTGTTTTTGGCCAATTTTCCCTTTTGGAATAGTAACGTTTACCCAATATATGTATAACCATTGTATCTTGGGTGCAAATAACATGTGTTTGATTTCACGGGCTCATAGGTGGAAAGAACTCATCTGCAGATGAGTCTTTGCGCTTGGGACTTAGGGCTTTTGATTGAGTTGATGCTGGAATGAATTAAGACTTTGGAGAACTATTGAGTAGGGATGATTGTATTTTGCAATATGAGAAGGATATGTGATTTGGGGGGGGGGGCCCGGGTGGAATGATATAGTTTGGATGTTTGTCCCCTGCAAATCTCATGTTGAAATGTGATTCCCAGTGTTGGAAGTGGGGCCTGGTGGGAGGTGATTGGAACATGAGGGTGGATCCCTCATTAATGGGTTAGCACCATTCCATCGGTGATGAGTGAGTTCTCGCTCTGAGTTCGTGTGACATCTGGTTCTTTAAAAGACCATGGCATCTTCCTCCCCCTTGCTCCCACTTCACTTTCTGCTGTGATTATAAGCTTCTTGAGGCCTTCACCAGAAGCTGAGGAGATGTTGGTACCATACTTGTACAGCCTGCAGCACTGGGAGCCAATTAAACCTCTTTTCTTTATAAATTACCAGTCTCAGATATTCCTTTATGGTAATGCAAGAACAGCCTAAAAGAGTTGACAGTCATCAGTTTTCCATACATAGAACACAATAGGAAGAATATAACAGAAAATACCATAGAGAGCTAAGTATTATTGAGGTCAAGGTAAAGGAATTTAAAGTTTACTGTATCACACTGAAGGAGGGCTAAGAATCTTGCTTTTTCACACACATATTGTGAGTTTCTTTAATACACATGATGAGTAAATTAATATTTGCTTATTTCAACTATTTGTGGGAAAAAGATGAATAAAATAGTCTGAATAATCCCCAATGATGAAGCAGAGACACAGGCTGGACTTTGAGGACTGGATAGGATGATAGTTGACAGAAAACGGGGCGGAGGTGGGAATGACCCTTGAGCTTTAAACAGAAGGTGTACAGTGAAGGGAGTGTCTAGTGAGGAGCTAAAGGAGAACGTCTGGGCCAGGTATGAGAGGAAACTGGGAGCCAGTGAAGCACTTTATTTGTGTGTTTAGAATTAGAAGACAAAAGCAGAAACACACTGTGGGTTAGAAAGAGTAGAACCATAGAAGGAACTTAGATTGGAAGACTAGTTAACTTTCTTCTCTGTTGTAGTAATCAGGGAATGCATTGACAAGAGCTTGTGCTAAGTTAATAGTAGAAAGATGAAGAGAAAAGGAGGGATTCATTGCAAAGGATAATTCAATGGCCTAAGCTCTCCCGCTGTGCATACCGTGGAGTTCCTCCGTTAAGTAAAGGAAGGGGACCCTTATGACTCCCTGCCTGCATTGTCAGATGTCATGTGATGATGGTCATGACTCCTATCCCTAGGATAGAACAAATGCGTCAGTGATGGAGGACCCTGAGAAAATAAAGTAGGAGAAGGGAGGGATAGGGTATGAGTGCAAAACTGAATTTGTCTGCCTCTTTATCTCTATGGAATTCTTTCAAACTTTTCCTCCCTTGCTTCTTATACCACCAAATAAAGACGCCCATCTAAACCTGCAACTTCACATCAACTTTTACCATTTTCAAGAGCTTCCAAGCCAGGAATGTTAGAGCTGGAAGGAACATGATAAAAAGAAGGAAAGTGAAAGTGAACAGTTTACACAGCCAGCAGCACAGTAACCGGCAAGGGGCAAACAAACCCATAGATGCTTCCTGAATGAAACAAATGAGATACAGGGAAAAGATTAAAACCAAGAACCTCTGACTTCCAGACCACTTGACTCTGCTGCCTGACCAACCCTCTTCTTAAATCCATGCTGCCTGAGTAAACGTCCAGGCTCCACATATTTAGACCACATGGGGAAACTAGACTTCATACTGAGACTTACGGTGAGCACTGCCTTTTAGTTAAGGGGAGGGGATAGGAGAAAAGTATCTGGAGAAGCCATAAAATTAGATTCATTAAGTTATCAGAGCCCTAAAAAGAAATCTGGCCCCACTGGTGATACACTGAAAAAAAAATAATTGGTTGGGCTGGCAATAGGGGCCTAAAGGTTCACAGAGAGGAATCAGTGCTAAGGTAGTAAGAAAAACAGCTCAAGGAAACCCTCTAAGCTAGCAGTACTTTCTTTCCTACAACTTCATTTTAGCTTGGCTTTGTTTTTTATATTGTTTGGGAGCTATTTTATTAAGCCCATGGATCCCTCAGACAGGTATACAGCAATAGTGTGAAATAAAAGAGAAGAAATATTTGCTACAGAATGGAGCGAGTAAAGAAAAAGATTATCTTTTGTGGGGAGGCTCTGAAATCCTTGGGTCTCTAGATCAATGCCTGCTCCTCAATTTTCCTTTCAGTTCCCACATATATGGATTGTGGGCAATCAGAAGCTCAAAGTGGAAGCTCTGAAGATGGGATCCTTTCTGGTGTGTTGAAAAATCCCTGGGCTTGTGGGTCAGCAGGATGGGTGTGGTGTCTCTCAGCTATGGGAATGTAAGATTTACATTTTGGGGCCATGGAATTAAACAGATGAGGGTGGACTCTTAGCTCTGTGACTTGGTCAGGTTCTTAACCTCCTAATTCAGTTTTCATTTCTAAAATGAAGATAATAATCATATCTACTTCATTCACTGTTTTTAAGGATTAAATGGGATAATTTAAGTAAAGTGCTGAGCACTCGGCCCAGTCCACAGGAAGCACATAGTAAATAATGCAGATGATCATTATTAATAGAAATTATTATTATTATTACTAGGGAGCTTCCTGTAGTGCCCACTGGGAAACAACATGGTTGTGTGGCTACAGCCTGGGCAGCAGAAGTAGGTGACAAAGGAGAATAAACCAAGAGCTTGGCCTCCAGAGCTTTGGGTTTCTGTCTTTGCCCTAATAGTTTCCAGTTTAACTCAGAAAAATCTCCAAACCTCTCTAGATTTTGGTTTCTTTGTGTCAGAAGTGTTAAAAAAGTATAATAAAAGCCCCAGGGAGATGATGGACCAGAGAGAAAACTTTATACACTGAACTGTTATGTTATACATGTGAACTATTTTTTGTTATTTGTAACAAATCTGGACAGCCCCTTCCTTTGTACCTCCAGCTCCTGCCTTTTTAATCTCTGATGCCAATCTCTGAACACTGCTAGGGCAAGCCCAAAGGGGAAAGTTGACTATAACTTGGTGATCTATGCTATGGTGATCTGCGTGGAGACTTTTTGTCAAGTTTATTGTCACATCACACTTTCCCCAGAGCAGCTGTGGGTCACTCCCCTTCCAAACACCCCTACCCTTTTAAATCCTTCTACCTGCAGCATCTGAATGGCATGAAAACATGGCCTCACTGCCTATGAAACAGACTCGTGTCACATGGGAGGGGTCTCAGTCAATCAGAAAACGAGGGTCAAGGGGAGTTCTGCTGCAACTGCAGAGGTGTGGCCTCAGTTCTCTTTGGCCGGTTTCTGCAATCTCCTCAAAAAGACAGAAATATGTCTGAGTCCCAGGAAGGAGAATAAAAACAAAGAGATCCTTTTAGCCTGGAGGAAGAACCAAGCTTGCAAATACAGAGTCTTGTGCTCAGGCAACATTCTGCCAGCCAAGTTGTAGCTATCTACAGAGATCCTCAGAGGCAGGTCTGCATGGAATTTATCTGTCATTGAGCCTGCATCTGGGAGCTTGGAGTGACTATGAAGCACAGAGATGGCTCTTTAAACAAGTATTCCTGCAGCTTGGCATCCAAAATAATGGCGCCCTTTAAAACAGATGCTACTGGAGGCTATTTCCTTGCAAATGCACTTACTGTATTAATTCCCACTAGGCAAAATATTGGGAATTTTTCTCTTCACGTGATTTCAGAGGCAGTTACAAATTACAAATTAAAAAGGCATCTAACATTTGGTTGCCAAATTATATTGCCCAACTTTATCAATGATGTAAGTTATTTTTTCATGAAAACAATAATAATAGAATTTGTTAAGCATGTTAAGTCCCTGAGCTCTGCATTTTTCAACGACATTCAAGGTGGGAACAGTCATCCTGGGGATAATCCCTACATTTTAGTTGTCATTCCAGTGAGCTTCTCAGTGTAAATTCACACTCAGAATTGTTTAATTCCAAAGTCAATACAATTTCCATTATGGTAAAGTGATTGTTTTCCAAGTTTCAATCCATCTTTAAATGACCAAAAATGGCCAGAGAATGTGCTATGAGGAATTCTAAAAGTGATTTTATAAAAGCAGAATCAAGTTTTATATTTAAAACTTGAGCTGGCTCTGGCCAGGCACGGTGGCTCATGCCTGTAATCCCAGAACTTTGGGAGGCCAAGGCAGGCGGATCATGAGGTCAGGAGATCGAGACCATCTTGGCTAACATGGTAAAACCCCGTCTCTATTAAAAAAACAAAAAATTAGCTGGGCGTGGTGGCCGGCACCTGTAGTCCCAGCTACTCAGGAGGCTGAGGCAGGAGAATGGCGTGAACCCGGGAGGCAGAGCTTGCAGTGAGCCGAGATCGCACCACTGCCCTCCAGCCTAGGCAACAGAGCGAGACTCCATCTCAAAAACAAAAACAAACAAACAAACAAAAAGACAAAACTTGAGCTGGCTCTATTGAAGTAAGTGTATGTACACACGTAATATATAACTACTTTAAAGGGGAGGTTTTCTCATTTCCTATCACACATTACATATGTTTATTTGGAAAAAAATATTTTCTTCCTAAACTGTAACCCATGAGTTTTTTTCTCTGATGCTCTTCGGTTTTTTATTTTTAGCTTGAAAGATATTTCTAGATATGTTTGTTGGAAGTTAATTCATTAATTCAGCACACCAGCATGCGCAGGTGCATAGCGTGGCCCGCAGTCTGATCCAAGGCAGCTGTTCATATCTCCAAGCATTCTTTCTGTCTTTCTTTATCTGATGCTTGGGTATCCTTCCACCTCAGCCTGCTCACCATTTACAATAGAAAGCAAAACTTAATAAAATTCTTAAAGGTGGTGTAAATTGTACTAAAGAGCAGAGCTTCGAGTTCTCATCAGGAAGGATGACCCAAACTTAAACGAAGAAGTGGGTGTGAAGGATCCTGTACAGTGCTTGGCACAGAGAAAACACTCTAAAGTATTGACTTCGTTTTTTTTCTTCCATAAATCATCTGCTTTACATCTCATGTGTGTACATGGGGTAAAATAAGTCTTACTTCAGGAAAAATTCTTTAAAAGGACAAGTTGTGAGTCTACTTCTCTAGATATTCCCAGCTCTTTCTCAGAATCACTCAGATGGATTATAAAGTCAATATGCAGAGCCTCTTGACCAGTGATTACCCACTCTCCTCCATGAAACTTAGGGCTTTACGAGCTATCTTTCAGAGTTTCTCAAAGGACTTAGTGGTTTTAAAAGCTATAGTTCCTTAATCTAGCCAAAGACATTGGGGAAAAAAAGCATAAATGTTTTTAATCCATCTGTTACACTTGGAAAGACAATGAACCAGGAACCTCCAGCTCACCTTGGTTCAAATTTCAATTTGACTGCCTACCAGCTGCATGATCTTAGGAAAGGCATTGTACTTTGTTATATACAGTTACACAAATATGCATGTATATATACACATACATCATATATACACATTTCTATATATAGCTATACAGTAACTGTATAGAGACATGCATATATATGTGCGTGTGTGTGTGTGTGTAGAGAGATTAGATACAGTGAAGAGATAATTGAGCTTATGACACAGAAGAGACTACCTAAAAATATCTGTTTCCCTGTTTCTCCTATTCGCTTTTCAACTAGGTAGGTCTCTAGAGAGTGGGAAGGAAATGCTCTGAACATGTCCCATTGAGACAGATTATGAGAAGAGACAATTCAACTGTGGTCCCACAGCCAAGAAAAAAATGTACATTCAGTCCTAGGCCATCTCCCATCCTCCAAAACCAAACCACCACTCCAGAGCCCAAACCCTGCCCTCTATGGAATTATTCCTTCTGTTCATCTCCCATGTGGCAAAAGAAAAGGAAGCTCCAGATTTCCTGATTATCTGTTGAACATTCAAGGAAGACAATCAGCATAAATCATAGTTTTGCTTAGAAACCCCAATCTCCATCCAACAACAACAATGCAATTATAATTTCCATTTTAGAATTCTTTTTTATGTATTTCCCTCTTTTGTGAGTATGTATAATGGAATCATGAAAATAAGACCAACTTTAAAATAATATTTAAGGTTCAGAATCTGTCAGTGGAATGGCCAGATTCTATTGTGGTGAACTCCCTTAGGAGAATCACATCCTATGGGGTCAGATTTTTCTCCTGCTTCACCCCCTTTTTTATTAGACACGCTACTCTGACAGTCAAGTTCATGAATCCTGCATCATAATACCTGTCTCTATATTCCTTTTGAGGGCAGACTCTTCAGAAATGCAATAACAAAATTATCAGATGATTAAGATGACAAATGCAAGAAGCCCTTTGACGCCAATAGTATGAAGCAAAGATGGTTACCAGGCAGAGAGCATTGGCTATTAAGGAGGAAAATCAAAGGATGAGAAGGGAAGCTCAAAAAAGATACTGAAGGGGCACATGGTAATAAAAATGGTCTCTGGTGCTGAAGGAATTCTGGGACACAATAACTTAACAAACAACCAAGACCTTTGGATTGTAGAGTTTAGTACCATAAAGTCTTGCTACATACATTCTTGCTTGCTGTTTTCTTTTTCTTTATTATTTTTAACATCCCATAATGTGCTGGCCTGAGGAATTAGCATTGCTTTAATAGATGTAATTTTGTTACCCATGGACACTTAAAAATGGTCAGGCCATATGGGCCCAGGTCATGATTTATGATGGCTTCCAATTCTTTCTGAACATTGTTTTTTGTGATAACCAGCTTTAAAAGTCTAAATGGTCTTTTTCAGGGGATAATGCAGAATGTATAAAAGGTATCTATTCTTTCTGCCTACACCTGGATATGATAATAGTAGTATTTAACAAAAGGCTTTAATATATACATGTAGAAGAACACATTCATAGCCCCAATTCTTCACTTCTCCACATAACTGCTTCTTTTGCTATGTGACTTTTCAGTTCTGCCCATCAAAGAGATAGAGTATGGACTGTAGGTGACTTTGGCTACAGCTTTGTGACTTGCTGTGGCCATTGGATGTTAATGTGAGTGATGTGACCAACACATTGAAAAGCACTTGTACAGTTGGTGTTGGTCTTTTCTTTTTGCCAGTTATTGTTGTGAGAAGGGCATCGGTGGGCTTGTCTGACATCCCGGAGAAGGATGAAAGACACAAGAAACAGAAAAGTTCTGATTAAGCCCAGCCTCAGGCACTGACTCCCGGGCAGTGCACAGGCATGCGAGCCAAAGAGATTCTTATTATCGTGTTGCTGTTATACTACCGAGCTTTTGTGGTCATTTGTTTCACACCATTGTTGTCACAAATAGATGTTACCTATAACCTATGACCTACCTGACCTGTGAAAGACAGACACATTTGTCACATTTTTAAAGTAGCATTGACACTTGAGTTGCTTTTCTGTTGAGCTTCTCCATGTGTTTTTTTGTTGCTTATAATCTAGTTGCCTCCCCCACTCTCACCAGCTTCCCTGGTCTTGTCTCCTCTGCTTTTATTTCTAGGGGACTGACATCTCTAAACTGTATTTCTTGTATTCTCTTGTACTCTGGCTTATGTTTGCGTTTGGCCAATGGTGGATATTAGAAGGTAGGAGGAGAGATCAGTCTTTAACTTCTTCATTTTCTTCCTGCCTTGCTGCAGTTCTAAGAGTGGTTGTATTCCTTTATAGTTACAGCTCCTGTTGAACAGCACCCTGTCCATGTCCATGGTCTAAGCTTACGCTGGGCTCCAATAACTGTGTTCCCTCCTCTTACCTGCAGGCTGGGGTGAAGACAGGGTATGAGATGTGTGTATGTGTGTGTTTGTGGGTGACAATTTTCCTTGTTGCTTATTTCTAGGGATCTCATAATCCCTTGGTGAATTCTCTTGACTCTGTGTATAACTCAATGCCCAGTTTCTTTATTACAAATTATTTAGGGTGTGATTTTTTTTTTTACAGTACCACCTATTTCCTGTTGAGACCCACCTCCTACATAGTTTAAATTGTACCTATTCAAAACTTCCAACAAGTATTTCGTAGAGATTCCTTAAAACAATTACAAAATCTCTGTAATTACTAATTACTAGCTCCTGTGCTTTGTAAAAAAAAATGAATATTATATATTATTTATTTTCAAATTACACTGAAACAAATCAGTTTATTTGACACTCACAATATAACCTGATTGACCTCACTCAGTGAGCTGGTCAAGGCAAGAACTTTTCTCTATGGAGATGTGGAACTGAGGCATAGAATTTATTTCTAATTACTATTATTTTTCTTATTTGATATAAGAATAAGATCACAAAGCTTGGCTTATGGTACTTTTTTAAAAACTGTGGTAAGAAACACATATTATAAAACTTACCATCTTAATTATTTGTAAGTGTACAGACAGTTATGTTGAGTATATTTACATGGTTGTGAAGCCAATCTCCAGAGCTTTTTTTCTTGCAGAAGTGAAGATCCGTATCTATTAAACAACTCCCCCTTCTTTTCCTCTCTCCATCCATGAGTAACAACCATTTTATTTTGTGTTTCTATGAATTTTGACTACATTAGATACCTCATATAAGTGAAATCACATAGTATTTGGCTTTTTGTGACTGGCTTATTTAACTTAGAATAAATGTCCTCAAGGTTCCCCTCACGTTGCTGTATATGACAAGATCTCCTTCTGTTTACAATGCTTACTAATAACCCATTATATGTATTTGGTACATTTTATTTGTCCATTTATCCACTGATGAACATTTAGGTTGTTTTCACATCTTGGCTACTTTGAATAATAGTCCAATGATCCTGGGAGTGCCAATATCTCTTTGAGATTCTAATTTTAATTATTTTGGCTAAATACCCAGAAGTGGAATTTCTGGGGCATATGACAGTTCTACTTTTAGATTTTTTTGAATCTGCATTGAATCTAGAGCTCACTTTGGATAGTATGAACATCTTAACATTATTGTCTTCCAATTTATAAACCTGGGATGTCTTTTCATGTATTTGTGTATTTTTAAAAAATTTGTTTCAACAATGTCATATGGTTTTCAGTGTACAAGTCTCTTTGGTCTCCTGGGCTGTTTATTCATAAGTATTTTATTATTTTTGGTGTTATTATAGGATTGGTTTTTTAATTTAATTTTTAAAGTTTAGTTTTTAGTGTATAAAATCAAACTGATTTTTGCATATTAATTTTGTATTCTGAAACTTTATTAGTTCTAAGTTTGTGTGTGTGTGTGTGTGGGTGTGTGTGTAGTTTTTACTATTTTCTACATATAAGATCATGTAATCTGCTAAGAGTTAATTTTACTTCTTCCATTCTGATTTGAATACCTTTTATTTCTTATTATTGCCTGCTTGCTCTTGCTAGGAATTACAGTACTATGTTGAATAGAAGTGGTGAGAATAGGCATCCTTGCTTTGTTCCTTATCACAGAGGAAAAGCTTTCAGTTTTTGAACACTGACTATGATGGTAGTTGTGAGATTTTCATATATGACCTTTATTTTGTTGAAGTAAATTTTTTGATAAGAAGTTTGTTGAAAGCTTTTATCATCAAAGGGTATTGAATTTTGTCAAATGCATTTTCTGCATCTATTCAGATAACCATGTGGTTTTCATTCTTTGTTTTGTTAATATGGTGTACTACATTGGTTGATTTTAGAATGTTGAACCATCCTTGCATCCCAGGGATAAGTCCCACTTGGCCATTTTTAAATTGGATTAAATTTCTCAGTTTGCTTTTTTTGTTGTTGAGTTGTTGTTCTTTATTTATCCCAGATGTTAATTTCTTATAGATATATGATTTGCAAATATTTTTCCCATTCCATAGGTTGCTTTTTTACTCTGTTGATTGTGCTCTTTTATGCACAAAAGTTTGCAAGTTTTATGTTGCTCCATTTGTTTGCTTGCTTCTTTTCTGTGTTCTTCATGTTATAGCTAAGAAATCATTACCATATCTAATGTCATAAAGCTTTTCCCCTATGTTTTCTTTTAGAAGTTTTAAAGTTTAAGGTCATACATTTAGTTCTTTCATCAATTTTGAGTTAATTTTTGTATATGATGTAAGGTAAGGGTCTAACTTCTTTTTTTCTTTGTGTATGTATATTCAATTTTCCCAATATCAAGGCATATATACATATTTTTAGTTAGCAACAGAACTAATAATCTAATATCTAATATCAATCTAATAATATCAATCTCATATTGTGCATGCATATTTGACATTTTTGATAAACAATTCTAATATTAGGTGGATTTGGGATAAAAACTGCTGTATCTATTTGGACAGCCATGGAGTGAACTCTTCCTCTAGTTTCCTCTAGCCCCCTGAATTTAGATAAGCTGTAGAATAGTGTACCTCTAACCTTATAGCATCGTCTTAACCCTATTATTTTCCTTTTTTGAGCCTTAATATTGTATTTCTACCCAGTTTTACTTTCTACTGATTCCTTCTTATATGGATTTATATTTGTAGGTGACTTATTTGATTGACATCCTGAAACCTTTCCCTACTTCCTTACAGTTACTACGTACCACTCAACTGGGATAACTCCTTTTGACTCTCTCACATCTTCAGTTTCTCAAAGATGAAATCATGGAGTCCTTAAAATAAGATAGAACATAACTACTCAAAAGAAGATAGAGATCTAATATTAATATAGTTAGAAATAATTAGAAAAACCAAGCATTTTGGGAAAAAAAAGAAAAAGGAAAAGAAACTAGCATTTATCCTATAAAAATCCCAGAAGAAAATCTAGAAAAAACTCTTCCAGACATCAGCCTAAGACAAGAATTTATGACAAAGACCCCAAACGCAAATTTAACAAGCCAAAAATAGACAAATGGGACTTAATTAAATGAAAAGGTTCTGCACGTCAAAAGAAATAATCAATAGAATAAACAGGTAACCTACAGCATGGGAGAAAATATGTGCAAATTATGCCTCCAACAAAGGATTAATATCCAGAATCTCCAAAGAACTTAAACAACTCAATAAGAAAAAAAGCAACCAATCTCATTAAAAACTGGGCAAAGGACATGAACAGGCATTTCTCAAAAGAAGAGATACAAGTGGCCAAAAAACACATGAAAAAATGCTCAACATCACTTATCAGAGAAATGTAAATTAAAACCACACTGAGATATTATGTTAAACCAATCAGAATGGCTACTATTAAAAAGTCAAGAACAACAAATGTTGGCATGGATGCAGAAAAGGGAACACTTATATGCAATTGGTAGGAATACAAATTAGTTTAACCTCTGTGGAAAACAGTATGGATCTATCTTAAATAACTAAAAGTAGAATTACCATTCAACTCAGTATTCCCACTACTAGATATCTATCCAAAGGAAATGATATCATTACATAAAAAATACACTTGCACTCGTATGTTTATTGCAGCACTACTGACAAAAGCAAAGCCATAGGAACCAACTTAGGTGTCCACCAATGGTTGACTGGCTAAAGAAAATGTGATGCATATATACCACAGAATACTATGCAGCCATAAAAAGAATGAAATCATGTGTTTTGCAGCAATATGAATAGAGCTGAAAACATTGTCCTCAGTGAACTAACTCAGAAGCAGAAAAATATTGCATGTTGTCACTCATAAGTGGGAGCTAAACAATAGGAACACATGGACCTAAAGATGGAGATAAGAGACACTGGAGACTCCAAAAAGTGGGGAGGATGAGAAGGAGGTAAGGGTTGAAAAATTACTTATTGGGTACAATATTTGGACAATAGGTACACTAGAGACCCAAGTCCCACCACAATGCAATATACCCATGTAACAAACAAATACATATACCCCCTGAATCTAAAATAAAAATAATTTTAAAAGATAAATTATAAAAGAATAACACATTCATTCTACAAACTGATGTGATATCACCACTTTAGATCCTGGGTAACTAGTTTCTACTCAACGTGAGCACTTATCCAAAAGAGTACTTACTTTACCAGTTGAACAACACTTTATAAAACTGGTATTATTTGATCTTATCATTTTGCTTTCTTTTGTATATGAATCCTGGCTTCTCTTATCCCTTGAACCAGTGTATCTCTAAATAGAATCCATGGACCCATCAAACGTGAATCCTCTGGGTTACTTACAAAATACTTATCCTGGGTCTGTCTCATTGCAGACTTCTTGGTTTAAACTAAGCAAATATTAAGAAAGTTTGAGAATAATTTTCTGAAATGTTGTTTTACTAGTAGTACTACTCTCATCCCTGTGCCCAATTTTCTTTTTTCTGCGTTGGAGGTCCCACTGTATCTCCCAGGCTATAGTGCAGTGGCACAATCATGGCTTACTGCAGCCTCCAACTCCTCCATGCCTGGCTAAGTTTAAAAAAATTTAGAGATGGGGTCTCCCTATCTCTACATAAAAAAATTTTTATTACATAAAAAATACACTTGCACTCATATGTTTATTGCAGCACTACTGACAAAAGCAAAGCCATAGGAACCAACTTAGGTGTCCACCAATGGTTGACTGGCTAAAGAAAATGTGATGTATATATACCACAGAATACTATGCAGCCATAAAAAGAATGAAATCATGTGTTCTGCAGCAATATGAATAGAGCTGAAAGCATTGTCCTCAGTGAACTAACTCAGAAGCAGAAAAATATTGCATGTTGTCACTCATAAGTGGGAGCTAAACAATAGGAACACATGGACGTAAAGATGGAGCAATGTGGGCAACAGCCCACATTGGTCTCGAACTCCTGGCCACAATCCTTGTGCCACAGCCTTCCAAATTACTGGGATTACAGGTATGAGCCACTGTGTCTGGCCATTTTTTTTTTAAATGTGTTTCCTAACTTGACTTAGAGGTTCATCTGAAATTCCAGCTATTATTTTATGTGCTGATCTCGTTGACTAATTCCTGGTAACTTTATCCTCTTTTCCTGCAATAGCAAAATTCCCTACATCTGAGGGCAAACTTCTTCTTGTATTTACTTGTTCCACACAGTGCATGCATTCAACAGGTCTCTGTCATTTCATCCTGGCTACCATCCTCTTTACTGGACTTGCATTAATTGTCAATGTGGCATAAACATTTATTGCTTATCGAACAGCCATGCACTCCTGCATATTTCTCAGCAACCTTGCAGTGAGGCATGCCCTAAAACTGCTTTGGCCAGGGGAATATAAAGGGGAAAATGTATCATTTTCAGAATAAAATATTTAAAAGTTGGTGTTCAACCCGTCATATCTCCTTTCCCCATAAAGAACCGCCTAACAAGTTCACAACAGCCTGAATTACAGTCACTTAGAGCAGCACAGCTTCTCTAGAGATCTCTTCTTCCAACTCACATCAGAATTTGCATGAACATGCAATACATCTTTATTGTGTTACACCACAGAGATTACAGGGCCAATGTTACCACAGCTCAGCTTAGTCTATACCCACTAACATAGTTAATGTAACATATTAACCTCTTGGTTTGCCATATTAGGCTTTGCAGTTCTAGTGAGTTTGTTATGCAAATGAGTCTTTTCCTATCTTTGTTGACTGTTTAGCTTTGAACAGATTAATATAAGACATATACAATCTGCAAGGCGTTTCCAGTAACTTAGGCTTGTAGTCATTGATACTTATAATAGACCTTACTAAGTCTCATGTAGAACATTGATTACAACATTTACTTCTTTTTGTTTACCTGAGTCCCTCCATGTCTTTAATGAGTTCTGGCTTCTATGACTCTACCTTCCAATTCTAAGTAAAATTCTTCTTCTGGGTACCTTAAATAAGACTGCTATAGATTAAGGAGTCAATGCTACCCCAGGGAACATATAGTACATTTTAGAACTTAGGTATTCTTCCAATCAGAGCAATATAGTCAGTAACTGGATCATTTTTACCTCTCTGATGTGGATACTAGACCAATGCCTTAGAAATAATAGGTGCTTAATGCATGATCGTTAGAATATATTTGTAAACGTATTCATCTCTTTATTTTGGGGGGATTACTTGCCACTTGAGGGAAGGGACTATATCTTATGTTTAAGTTCCTCACAATGTCTTGTTCATATTAGGCACTTGGTAAACATTTAATTTCAATTTAGCAAGTAAGTCTATGTTCACATTGAAGAGGGTTAGCACCTGGGGATGAGATGTGACTAGTGAGCCTCCATCTGCTTTTGATTCTGATGAATTAGTGCCAATGAAATGTCCAAAAGCAACATCTCAGTGAACGATTTATTTACTGTATTTCCTGCTCCTCCCACATTCAATATTTAGCCACAACATTTATTGGACAATAAGAATAGCAAACAAATATTTAAAGCCTCTAATTTCAGTTTGGCTTACTTTTGAAAATTAACACTCTGGCTTTTAAATGTCAGTCAAATCAATACAGACTCAAGACTCACAATTACCTTTCATAAAATAAATTTAATTTTTGAGTAAACACATATATACACATGTGTTTATATATGAGTATATATATATTCATTTTTGAAAATAAGCTAATTCTGCTTTAATGTTTACCTTTATTACAGGAAAGTTTCCACATAAAAATGTTGTTACTCTTGGAAAAAAAATCACTGCACCTTTGGTATTTAAAATGATTTGCAAATTATTGTGATTTATTGCTGGTATAGCTGGAATTTCTCTGATCATATTTTCTCATGTAACTAAATAGATATTTTCCCATTCATTTATCTACCGAATGGCCCTTGCTCTGTTGACATGAACATAATAATTAACAATTCAATATGTCTTCTTCATCTAGAATCAATTAATTATTGTATTTAGTAATGTGCTTTACTCCACTATGAGGCATTCTTTCTGCTTGATGAATAGTGTTGTAAACATTATAAAACAACTTGTAGCTTTTTCTATAATTTCTACTTACATATGGAGTTGTAAGCAATTTTAATATGAATGTTAAAAATCTGAATATACATCATTATTTAAAAAAATACAAGTTTAAAAGTATTTTTGGTTGAGTTTTTAATATTCTTCAAGTTCAAACATTACATTTTTGACTGTTTAAATGCACCTAGTGTGTAGTAAGTGCCTACTAGGTACCCAACAGAGTGATAGACTTAAGAAATGAGGAAAAGGATCCAGAGAGAAATCCCTGCTTTGATGGAACTCATGATACAGTCAATACGATGTGCATAAACTCAAAATACCATGGTAAATACTCTTATAAGGTTACTTAGGAGGAGAGCAGAGGGGTTGGACCTAACATCACTTGAGGGTGGGTTGAGGTAGAAGGGAGTGAACAAGGAGAAAGTGTGGGGTCAGGGACAAGCTGAAAACTTATTTCTTAAAGAATGAGAAAGTTGTTGCCAAATGGAGAGGATACAGCCATGTGAAGCAGCCCAGGGAGAAGGAACAGCATATTCAAAAGCATCAGAACATATATACCATGTGTTCCTTGACACAGATTCAGGCCGACATGACCATATTTCAGGATATATAGGAGACAGAAGAAGGAGATAAGACTAGAGAAAGTTGCAGGAGTCATACCACAAGGGTATCACACCAAGACAGAGTCATGCCAAGACAGGTTAGACGGAGCTCTTGTCTAACAGGAAACAAGCAACTAATGAAGGGTTTTTAATAAGGAATTGCCTAATCAGGAGAATTTGTATCATCAGATTTCATGACTGGAAAACAGAATCATATAGGAAATCACTCTATTACTTTCACCATCTTTATACCTTGTTAATAATAGTTGATTTTAACTTAAATATCACAGGCTCCACTAGCTGGTAATTAAAACTGTGGTCACATTTTACAGTAAGGAACAGCATTTAGGTGTTCTGAGTCCTTACACACTGACTATCAGGAAGGTCCTTGCTTTCTAGGAAGTTTCCTGTATTAATATTGTAGAGAACCCCAAAGGCTTTTTAGATATTCTTTCCCTGTTTGGTGACTAGTTAAGGCTGCTTTCTTCTATTGAGTCTTCTGGTGTTTGGTGGGGCATAGGGTATCTTACTACCCAGTGTTCTGTGATTCCTCTGCTTATGTGCCCAGCGTTGGTCTGCTGTCTCAGGCCACTTTCCTCATTACTGCTCTTGCCCTGGACTTCTGATTCCCCAAGCAGTCCCTAGGAAGCCTATGTTACTGCAGGTCTCTTCTATATCACCAAAATCTGCCATTTCTGTTTAATTTTTAATTGAGGGGTTCAACAGAAAAGCTGCTTGGGGTCCTGGAAGCAATTATGTTTTTATGCAAAAGTTGTTTTCTTCTGAGAGAAAACAATCACTTAGGACAACAGGGCTGGTGAGAGAATAAGCATGTGTTTATATAGTAACACATAGGTCAGGGAAGGGAATCTGCCCTAATAGGACGGGTGAGAGAATAAGCATGTGTTATGTAGTAACACATAGGTCAGGGAAGGGAATCTGCCCTACACTGATAGTCTCTTCAGCTCATAATGGTGAGTGTTTGTTTTCTGAGTCATCTGTGTCTCCAGTTGTGCAAGGAAAAGGAAACACACTTTAGCAGAGGTAGTTATAATTACAGATAAGTTTTGCCTTTTTTGTTCATCTGGTTCCTAGGTTACAGTCAAAGCAATGGATATTTCTGGGTACCTACTTCACTATCTCCCTCACTTCTTGAAAGTTAAGATATTCTAAGATGTCTTGGGAGGAGGTGTCACCATAGTCTATATATTGGCTAATTTAGCTCCGGTTCAGCTAATGAAGTATACAAATATTAATATAAGGCATCTGATAAAACTGAGATGGCCACTGGTCATGCTATTTTAAGAAATATTTATTGAACTTCCACAATGTGTTGGGTGGTGTTTCTATTGGGTAAGATTATTGTTACAGATCTTCACATTCTCCAGTAGATCACTCCTCGGTGGAGAGAGCCCTAAAGGCAAGAAGAGAAGTCTCGTTCTTCTCTCCATCCTTCCCCTGTTTTCTAAAGATAGTAACTACAAGCAGGTCCCTGGGACATGGGCATTTGAAATGACATGGGAAACTATATTTTCATCCTCCCAAAGGGGCAGGTTTTACTTTTTGTGACCAAAAGCCAAATACTTTTTAAATGTGATAGATGCTAGCTGCTTTTTGATCTGTTCTTTATGCTTTCCTTTTTGGACTTTCCTTACTCCGGATGATCCTAGTGGAGGTGTCATTCATGAAATGCGTTAGTTCGTAAGATGAGGATGAGGAACATATGACACTAACAGTCAAAGACATGCTAATAACCTGCCTCTCTAAACAAGGAGCTCCTGATTTGTAGCACTAGCATTTGTAGTGTCTCTGTGGTATAAACACCCCCACTCTCCCACCATGACTGACTTCAAGCTAATAACATGACATCACTAAATGTGGACATGGGAGAGGGGCATGAAATTGGCTGTGCCAAGTTTATACAAGCCTGCTTCATTAAGCCACCACCAACACACCAATCATGATACCTTCTATCCTTCTGGACATAGTGATTGGTTCAGAATCAGGTACGTAAGTCCAGACAAGACTGATTAACAACTTTCTGAGGAATCTGTATGGATGTTTGTGGGCAAAGGGCCATTCACTTTCTTCTGGAATTAAGGCTGTGCAGACAATGTAAATGAACAACAGCTAATCACCACATCTGCTACCCTAGGAATAGAGTGTATGTAAAAATAAGGCAGAGAGGATAGTACAGCCATGAAGGGAAGAGAGTCCTGTTGACAATTTGAAACCCTGTGTCTAGTTTTACCTGACCAGAATCAGCCCTCTGAGACTTTCTGATTACATAAGCAAATGAATTCACTTTTTTACATAAGCTAATTTAAGTTGGGTTTCTGTCACTTGCAAGCAAAATAATCTTCATCCTAACGAATAAAGAATGTCTTAGAATAGGGGATTTATATTTTTGCATTCTGAAAATAGAAAGTTTAGAAATCTTTGGGGACCCAGCTATAGATGATTAGGCTTTCTCTAAATAGAGGGGATGTATAAGAAAAAACTGAAATTTCCTTGGGAAGCAAAACAAGTCAGGAGACCACAAAGCAAGGGGGAGAGTGTCTCAGGCCTAGAGCCTCCAGGAACAGTATCAGCCAGGGGACTGGGCCAGGGACTTTGAGCTTCTTGAGCCAGAGGGCTGCTCTATGGCTTTTAAAATCAATTACATATGAAAAGCTGATATGATTTCATATGTAATTGATTTCAATTACATATGAAAGAGGTGATAACAGTCTCCTGGATGATAAATGCAATCTTCTCCAAAAATTCTACCCTTTACATTATCGCCAGAGTTATCTTTATAACTGAACATCTGATCATTCCACATTAGATGTAAACTGCTTTCATAACTTCCCTTTATTTTGGTAGAAAAAAAATCAAAACTCTATTTCATGGCATGTCAGACCCTTTGTAATTTGGCTTTTTATAGTACTTTATTTCTATTTCCTTTTGCTTTCCTCTAAACACCTACACACTTATCCTTTTGCACTTCCTGGACCCCTGAAAAGACCACATGCACATGGACTGCACATTTGTGTACCTAAAAGATACTTACCCTGCTGTCGACCTAGTTAAGACCTACTCACTGTCTATGTCCTAGCACAATTATTGTTTCGTAAAATAAGCATTTCCAGACTCCTTCAGGGGCATATAACTTTCTCCTCCATTCTCTGTTACCACTGTACCTGCCTCATTATTGTCACAAGTGTAACTGTTTTACTTAGTTCTGGCTGCTATAACAAAATACCATAGACTGGGTGGTTTTAACAACAAACTGTTTTTGTTTGTTTGTTTGTTTTTATGGTTCTGGAAGCTGGAAACTCCAAGTTTAAGACACTGGAAAATTCAGTGTCTGTTGGAGTCCCACATCCTGGTTCATAGAGAGCCATTTTCTCTGTGTGTCCTCATGAGGCAGAAAAAGAGCTAGAAAGCTCTCTGGGGCCTCTTTTATAAGGGCTGCAATCGCATCCATGATACCTCCACCCTCATGACTTAATTGCCTCCCAAAGGTCCCAGCTACTAATACTACTGCGTTGGAGGTTAAAATTTCAACATATCAGTTTGGCAGGGAGAGGGGGCATTAACATTCAGTTCATAACAATAAGTTTGTTTTCTTCTTTGTTTATTTATTTTTATGATTGTTTCTTACTAGACTGGGAGACTCTTGATGATGGGTAATTATTGAGTAAATCACTTAAAAATGTAGCCTAAAGGTCATTTACAAATACAACCCCTTTAGGTCATCCAATTGGTGTTTCTTTCTGGCTTTAGAGTAGCAGGCAAATTTGGTTTCATAATATTTATAAATGTCAGATGTTCTGCAAGGAAGTAGAAAAATTATGAAGACATGGCTCAAGAGTCCTTGAGGCTATTACATGCAAGAGCAAAAGACCAGGAAAGAAGTAGATGGATGGAATAGCTAGACAGGTAGACATTCACGGTATAAAGGAGGTACATACAAACTTCAGTGATAGCCCAAGAGGCACTGTGGCTAGATGAGCTGCATGAGGTTTCATAGAGAAAGTGACTAAACTAAAGAGCTTCTGCACAGCAAAAGAAACTACCATCAGAGTGAACAGGCAACCTACAGAATGGGAGAAAATTTTCGCAACCTACTCATCTGACAAAGGGCTAATATCCAGAATCTAAAATGAACTCAAACAAACTTACAAGAAAAAAAAAACCCCAGCAAAAAGTGGGCGAAGGACATGAACAGACACTTCTCAAAAGAAGACATTTATGCAGCCAAAAAACAATGAAAAAATGCTCACCATCACTGGCCATCAGAGAAATGCAAATCAAAACCATAATGAGATACCATCTCACACCAGTTAGAATGGCAATCATTAAAAAGTCAGGAAACAACAGGTGCGGGAGAGGATGTGGAGAAATGGGAACACTTTTACACTGTTGGTGGGACTGTAAACTAGTTCAACCATTGTGGAAGTCAGTGTGGCGATTCCTCAGGGATCTAGAACTAGAAATACCATTTGACCCAGCCATCCCATTACTGGGTATATACCCAAAGGTTTATAAATCATGCTGCTATAAAGACACATGCACACGTATGTTTATTGCGGCACTACTCACAATAGCAAAGACTTGGAACCAACCCAAATGTCCCACAATGATAGACTGGATTAAGAAAATGTGGCACATATACACCATGGAATACTATGCAGCCATAAAAAATGATGAGTTCGTGTCCTTTGTAGGGACATGGATGAAATTGGAAATCATCATTCTCAGTAAACTATCGCAAGAACAAAAAACCAAACACCGCATATTCTCACTTATAGGTGGGAACTGAACAATGAGAACACATGGACACAGGAAGGGGAATATCACACTCTGGGGACTGTTGTGGGGTGGGGGGAGGGGGGAATAGCATTAGGAGATATACCTAATGCTAAATGACGAGTTAATGGGTGCAGCACACCAGCATGGCACATGTATACATATGTAACTAACCTGCACATTGTGCACATGTACCCTAAAACTTAAAGTATAATAATAATTAAAAAAAAAAAAAAAGAAAGTGACTTTTGAATGGGGTCTTGAAGGGTATACAGAAACTTTTCCAAAAAGAAAAGGAAGGAGGGAAATCTTATTGCAGAAAGAAGGGATGGTACTTGTAAAATCACAGGTATATGCAGGATGATCATGGTGTATACTATACCCAGTGCTATGGTCAGAATGTTTGTGTCCCTCCAAAATCCATATATTGAACTCCTAACCCTTAGAGTGATGGTATTAAGGAAGTAGGATCTTTAAGAGGTGATTAGATCATGAGGGGCAAGTCATCATGAATGGGATTAGTATCTTTTAAAAAGAGGTCCCAGGAAGCTACCTTGCCCTTTTTCCATAGGAGATGACAGGCTCTCACCAGATACTGATTCATCCTTGATCTTGAACATCCCAGACTCCAGAACTGTGAGAAATCAGTTTCTATTGTTTATAAGATACTCAGTTTATGGCATTTTTTTATAGCAGCCTGAACAGACTAAGACAGTCAGATTAGTGTGGCCACTGTGTGATATTTAGCTCAGTTCCTAGAATACAGTAGGTGTTCAGTAAATGTTCAATGAATGAATGAATGTAGGCTGCATGAATAAGAATGATAGGACAAATATGCGGAAAGTAATTTGGGACCTACATTGGAAGGATCTTAATTTGTCAAGGTAAGACCTTAGTAATTCATCCAGGCTTAAAATAAGGCATTATTTCTTGGTGGTTAAGCCTGAGCACTATTTGGACTGCCCAGGCTGAATGCTGGTTCCATCACTTACCATTTTTGTATCTGTAGGAAAGCCTAAATCTCAGTTTATTCACCCATAAAATGGGGAAAATAATTACATACATTTTGTAGGTTGCTGTGAGGATTAAAGAGTTTAGAACAGAGATTCATTCAATGTGAATCCCTGATAAAGGCTAATTACTATTGTTATTAATACTTTATGCCCTAGAGAGCATTTGAAGAATTTTAAAGGAAAGAATGAGAAGAGTAGATTTTATTACTTTAAGATGCTGCAGGGCTGTTGGCATGCCCAGGTACACAGAATGCCACCTTGAAAATTTTTTTTCAGACTCTCTTGATTTGGGATAAAAAATTTCTTACAACCCCATGAAAAACATTGCTGATTTCAAAAAGAGTCCAGTAGCAAAAAGAGTCCAGAGTATGAAAAAGAACCAGTCAAATCCTGGGCCTAGATAATGATATATATCACTGGTTGCAAAAACTCTTAGCCCTGGAGAAAGAAAACAGTAGCTTGGAAATAGGACTGAAATAGGACTCTTAGGAATGAGAGTAAGAAAGGCTAGTATTAAATTTCAAGTTTAACCAGGCATAGAAGAACAGGCAAAGGGAATTAGAGAAAATGGAAACATGGCTAAATGTCCAACAACAGTTACCAAAAGAGGAAAATGCATCGAAATATGTAACTATCTCAGTGCTCCTAATTCTACCTTTTACCCTTGAAGGACAGCTCCAAATTCTATCATTTGGGATAAGTGCAGCTCTGGGTGGTATGACTTTTGCATGAAGCCTGATGCAAAATGCAGTAACAAGAAAGAGTGAGTGACCATAGAGGTTCCCAACAACTTTCTGTAACTTTGACCTGAGTCCTTTAACTATGGCTGGAGTTTTAACAGCTACATATTAGTGAATGACACTAAGAAAAAGCATAATTTCTAGCACCTATGCTTCCATACCTAACAATGCCTTAGGCATTAATGTAACCTGATTGTAGGGATTGACAGCTCTGATATATCATGTAATTTGGGAGACAAAGAGGAAGATAGTACTTGGAGTAGTGGTGTCTAGATTATTCCTTGGGGGTTTTGTGAGATTAACACCTGGGGTGTAAAAAAAAGTGATTTTGTAGTCATATTAGTTTGGAAATAGTGGCTCAAACAGAATTAAGCTAGTTTATTTATTTGTAGGTCTTCTCAGATGCTTACTATGCCAATGTTTATGATTAGTTTTCTGAAGGGAAGATCTAGGCAATAGGAAAGACAGCAAGGCATGGAGTATAAAGTTTTGCTCTCAATATGGCCAATCTAATGAGAGAGACAGAAAAGTAATCCAACTATAGCAATAGTTTGTGAATACTTCTGCTGAGTGGAATATCTTGCTTACCACTTACCCCTTCACTAATGGTTTTGAATGCCAAAACCAAACCAATTGTCTTACTGGCATTTGCCTCTTGTCTGCACAATGACATCAGAATTCAGTTAAATAATTAAAGACTGTTAGGCACGCTGGGGACAGCTCAGTCTTACATCTGGCCCTTGTTTTACAATCAGTTCTTTCTCAGGGATCCTAGTCTAAATTCTGTCTTCTAGATTCAACGCTGTATACAAGACAAAATCATGAGATTTCTCATGATTTCTTTCAAATGTGTAGAATTCCTAGAATCAGAGACATTAGAATAGGAGGAAATGTTAGTTACCATCATATTGAATCCCTTCATTAGATATCATCATGTTCACTGTTGGTGGGACTGTAAACTAGTTCAACCATTGTGGAAGTCAGTGTGGCGATTCCTCAGGGATCTAGAACTAGAAATACCATTTGACCCAGCCATCCCATTACTGGGTATATACCCAAAGGATTATAAATCATGCTGCTATAAAGACATATGCACACGTATGTTTATTGCAGCACTATTCACAATAGCAAAGACTTGGAACCAACCCAAATGTCCCACAATGATAGACTGGATTAAGAAAATGTGGCACATATACACCATGGAATACTATGCAGCCATAAAAAATGATGAGTTCATGTCCTTTGTAGGGACATGGATGAAATTGGAAATCTTCATTCTCAGTAAACTATCGCAAGGACAAAAAACCAAACACCGCATGTTCTCACTCATAGATGGGAATTGAACAATGAGAACACATGGACACAGGAAGGGGAACATCACATTCTGGGGACTGTTGTGGGGTGGGGGGAGGGGGGAGGGATGGCATTAGGAGATATACCTAATGCTAAATGATGAGTTGATGGGTGCAGCACACCAGCATGGCACATGTAAACATATGTAACTAACCTGCACATTGTGCACATGTACCCTAAAACTTAAAGTATAATAATAACAATAAAAAGATATCATCGTGTTCAATTCCTTAATTTTATACATGAGTTTCCTAAATATGTAGGTCTAGACATGACTGGCATGTATAGCTGCCTGAGTTATACACTGCACAACTGCAAGGTGCCTTTCACTAGACCATAATGTCAATTTCACCTCTTGAAGTAATCTGTGTAACCATAGGTAGTGACCTTGGCTTAGACATACAGTTTTGTTTTCTCCTAGAAGAGATAGCTATGTGTTTTAAAATGCCTAAGAATTGTGATTAAAGTGCAATAATCAAAGAAGCATAAATCCCAACATCTGAAAGGTATATTATGCTTCTAATACACAATGTTCTATTATAAAATAAATAAATTGGGTGAACATGTGGCAGTTATTCAGTAAAAAAAATTGTATAATATTAGTAGTTTCAAATTTTTACCTCCTATATTTAGTAAGTGATTAAAAACGTAATAAAGAAGGTGGGCAGGAAGAGTGGAACAGCAGAGAGTGACACTGAGTGTTCAGGAAGAGTATAGAAGCAAAAAAAAAAAAACTACTCAGTGAACATCTAATGGAAAACCAGATGTCAAAATAACAATGAAATATATAAATATAATCTCAGTTTTATATAATTCTCCTTGGTGAGTCATCTCATGTGGCTTGCAAGTTACAAATAGAGTAAGCCAAGTTTCTCTTCTTAAATAAGAAAATTTAGGAAATGAAAGTTTTAATGTGTTTTCTGACACCTCTTGGAAGTTAATTTCCAGAATGCCTAACACAGATAGCATCACCAATAAATCTCAGTCTTATGCCTGCTGCAGCTTTATGATCTGTCTCCACTAGGCTTGTCAAGGTGCTCAAAACATAAATAGCCATCAGGAACAGAAGCTGTCTTCTCTACACCACTGTGAGGTTTACCTTGTCAGAGAGGACTTAGATCTCTCAGGCATTGGAGGGGACTGCACAGCATTGGTAGGATGGCTCTACTTCCTTCACTTGCTTTACTTATTTCTCACTGGGCTGTGACGACATTGAGTACAGGGACTCTATTCCATCCTGGGCCACACAGCAGACAATCAATAAATAATTGTCGTGAGAGAGAAAGTTGTAGCCTCTTTCACCTATCATTCGAGAATCTCAGCTCCAGTCCCTGGAAGCTGTTTGTTCATGCCTATTAAGCCCCAAGCCTACTGGCATTCTACAAGGTCCAAAAGGCTATTTTAGCCAAGATAGATGTTTGCACAGCTTCGTCACTTTTCTGGCAAGAGTAGAAGTGGACAACGCTAATATTCATTCTGGATCAGAATCAGGAATTTCCTGTTTGCTTTGTTTCCAGAGATAAATCTTCCTGTACATAGAAATGTATCATGTTGATGCTTCTGATGGGCAGGATGCCCAGAGCTTCATTGAGTTATCAGTGTTTCCACTTGATCTATTGACAATGGAGGCTTGAAAGTAAACAGCTTTGCCGATTCCAAATAGCTGGTTTGAGGCTGGGCAAACAGGAAAGCTTTGCACAAAGCTAAAAGCTGGCACAGGGCTTGGGGTTTTCAGTAGGTTTCTGCAGTTGGTTTTAGGAAGAGAAAAAGAACTCTGGATTATAAAATTAGGGCAGCAGATTGGACCTTGAATTTAATTAGTGTGTTTAGAGATAACTAACCCATTCAAGAAATGAGGTAGTGCTGTACAACAGTGAGAGAAAAATGGATTTTAAGTCTAAGGCTACCATTCAGGGAAATCATCTATCCCTTCTGGTATCAAATTTCTATATTTCTAAGAAAAATATAGTGACAGCAAAGATGACTTGATAGAAAGGGTGGGGCTGAGTACTGCCATGAGAATTCAGTAACCTGGATTCTGTTTATGGATATATAAAACTTGATATGGTTTAGCTTTGCATTCCCATTCAAACCTCATCTCAAATTGTAATCCCCATGTGTCGAGGGAGGGGGGGGAATGGATCATGGGGGTAGTTTCCCCCAGGCTGTTCTTGTGATACAGAGTGAGTTCTCAGGAGATCTAGTGTTTGACAGTTCCTCCACACTCAGTCACACTCACTGTCTCTGCTGCCTTGTGAAGAAGGTGCCTGCTTCTTCTGCTATGATTTTAAGTTTCCCGTGGTCTCCCCAGCCACTGTGAGTTAAAACTCTTTCCTTTGTAAATTACCTAGTCTCAGGCATTTCTTTATAGCAGTATGAAAATGAACTAATACAAAACTCAAGACACTACTCAGCCTCATGGAGCTTTGTTTTTCTCGTATGTAAAGTGGTAATAATAACCCCAGCAGATTACCTGGAAATAATGAACTTGATATTCAACAGCAACATAGACAGATGTTAGAAATTTTATACTGCATAAGGGAAGCAAGAATCAGAATACACACAAAATATTGTATGTGTATGTAAAGTTGACATATGTAATGAAAAATGGACAGAGACCCTATAAATGAATTAGAATTAGAAACTAATGTGAAGAGGGAGAAATGAGTGCTAAAATTAATGGAAGATAAAAGTAAAACATAAAAATTGTCTGACATGGACCTTAGATAATTGTACTCCTGAATTGACTCATATGATTAACTCAATACTGTGGTCCACAAAGGGGAAAAATAATTATGCAAATAAATCTATAATTAGAAACTATAATAGCTGGCATGAATCAAATAAAAAAGATGCTATGATTAGGAATAGGCAGGGGTAGGGAAAGCTCTAACATAGATGTTAAAGTGAGTCAGAGGAAGAGTATAGGAAAGGACATTCTAGAGGGCATGAATAGCCTTTGCAAAGTTTATGATGTTGCAAATAGATTGATGCATTCAAGAAACCAAGAGAACCATGAGGCTGGTGAGTGAAGACCAGAATGGTTAGAGGTGAGCCTGAAGTGGTCTGAGAGGCCAAGTTATGCAAGACCTTGTAGACCACATAAAGAAGTTGCATTTTAACCTAAGTGCAAGGAAAAGCCATTAGGGGTTTTAAATGCAAGGGCTGGTGGATAATAATGAAGACGGTGGGAAGAGAATGTATGTGGCGGGGTCAGATTTTTGTTGAAAAACTGTGCTCAGGGAGCCAAAGTGGATGCAGACAGATCTATTAAGAGCTTTTTTGGAGCAATCCAGAGGGACTATGAGTGATTTGGTCAACAGTGTGGGCAATGGGAATGTAGATAAATGATTCATTAGAGAGACACTTGGAGGTAATATCAACATGTCATATAAGTCTAATATGTCTTTGTTATAGACTATATATGTGTTCAAATTATTTGCTCCTCATTTTTACTGGAGGATTATACATCCCTTTCTGATTGACATCAGAAATAGTCATGTTACTTTTTTTGCTGATGAAGTGTGGATGAATGTATTATATGTCATGTCTAGGTAGAATCTGTAATAGCCAGTGGATGTTTTGCTCTACTTTGCTTTTCCTTTGACATGACACAAACAATGCATCAGAAAGGGGCTGCCTTACCAAAGTGGGTCTCAGAATGATTGTGATGCATGACAGAGCCTTAACTGACCAGTGAAAAAAATGAGTGAGAACTTAACTTTCTTGCTCAAGTGCACATCAAATGTTTGGTAAGATTATATTATATGCTGGGCTATAAAACAAATCTTAGTATGTTTTAAAAGAGTAAAATCAAATAGAGATTGTTCTTTTACCAAAGTGGCATTAAAATTTGAATCAATAACTGAACAATGTCTGAAAAATCCTCAAATAATTCAAAATTAAATGACTTACCAGGGGATAACCCATGGATTAAGTAGGAAACAAGGAAAATTGTGAAATATTTTGAGTAAATAAAAATGAAAACAATATGGGAAAATCTGTAGGAAGCAGCTGAGAAAAATATAAAATTTAAATGACTATATTGGAGTGAAGAAAAAAAATCAATGATGTGTGATTTCACCTTAAAAAGGTAGTGGTGATCATTTAAAAGTCAGGAAACAACAGGTGCTGGAGTGGAATGTGGAGAAATAGGAACACTTTTACACTGCTGGTGGGACTGTAAACTAGTTCAACCATTGTGGAAGACAGTGTGGTGATTCCTCAGGGATCTAGAGCTAGAAATGCCATTTGACCCAGCCATTCCATTACTGGGTATATACCCAAAGGAATATAAATCATGCTGCTATAAAGACACATGCACATGTATGTTTATTGTGGCACTACTCACAATAGCAAAGACTTGGAACCAACCCAAATGTTCAACAATGATAGACCAGATTAAGAAAATGTGGCACATATACACCATGGAATACTATGCAGCCATAAAAAATGATGAGTTCATGTCCTTTGTAGGGACATGGATGAAGCTGGAAACCATCATTCTGAGCAAACTATCACAAGGACAAAAAAACAAACACCATATGTCCTCACTCATAGGTGGGAATTGGACAATGAGAACACTTGGACACAGGAAGGGGAACATCATACACCGGGGCCTGTTGTGGGGTAGGGGGAGGGGGAAGGGATAGCATTAGGAGATATACCTATGTAAATGATGAGTTAATGGGTGCAGCACACCAACATGGCACATGTATACATATGTAACAAACCTGCACATTGTGCACATGTACCCTAGAACTTACAGTGTAATAAAAAAATATATATACAAAAGAAAAGCTAAATTAAACCCAAAAGAAGTAGAAAAAAAGTATTTAGTAAGATATGTGTGGAAATAAAAAAGAGAAAATGGGCAAAAATATAGAAAATCGAAAAAATCAAAATTTTTCTTTGAAATGTTTCATAGATTGATAAAACCTAGTAAGATTGATTAAGAAAAAAACAAACTACCAATATCAGGAATGAAAGACAGGACATCATCACAGATTCCACAAACATTACAAGAATAATAAGGGGAAGGGTTACTATATGAAAAATTTTGTGTGAGTAAGTTTAGCAACTTAGATGAAATGAATAAAAATTCCCTGGGTAATACAACTTTGCCAAAACTAACATTAGAAGAAAAATTTAAAAATCTGAATGACATATCTATTTAAGAAACTGAATTAAAACTTTAACATTTTTCACAAAGAAAATGTCAAAGATTTGTTCTTTTTGCTTAGGATTGTCTTGGCTATACAGGCTCTTTTTGCTTCCATATAAAATTTAAAGTATTTTTTTCTAATTCTGTGAAGAAACTCAGTGGTAGCTTGATGGGAATAGCATGGAATCTACAAATTACTTTGAGCAGTATGGTGATTTTCATTATATTGATACTTCCTATCCATGAGCATGGAAGGTTTTTCCATTTGTTTGTGTCCTCTCTTATTTCCTTGAGCAGTGGTTTGTAGTTCTCCATGAAAAGGTCCTGCACATCCCTTGTAAGTTGGATTCCTAGGTATTTTATTCTCTCTGTAGCAATTGTGAATGGGACTTTGCTCATGATTTGGCTGTTTGTCTATTAATGGTCTACAGGAATGCTTGTGATTTTTGCATATTGATTTTGTATCCTGAGACTTTGCTGAAGTTGCTTATCAGTTTAAGGAGTTTTTGGGCCGAGATGATGGAGTTTTCTAAATATACAATCATGTCATCTGCAAACAGAGATAATTTGACTTCCTCTCTTCCTATTTGAATACCTTTATTTCTTTCTCTTGCCCGATTGCTCTGGCCAGAACTTCCAATACTATGTTGAATAGGAGTGATGAGAGAGGGCATCCTTGTCTTGTTCTGGTTTTCAGTGGAATGCTTCCAGCTTTTGTTTATTCAGTATGATATTGGCTGTGGGTTTGTCATAAATAGGTCTTATTATTTTGAGATATGTTCTATCAATACATAGCTTATTGAGTGTTTTTCAGCATGAAGGGTGTTGAATTTTATTAAAGGCCTTTTCTGCATCTATTGAGATAATCATGGGGTTTTTGTCATTGGTTCTGTTTATGTGATGGATTACATTTATCAATTTGCATATGTTGAACCAGCCTTGCATCCCAGGGATGAAGCAGATTTGATCATGGTGGATAAGCTTTTTGATGTGCTGCTGGATTCGGTTTGCCAGTATTTTATTGAGGATTTTTGCATCGACGTTCATCAGGGATATTGGCCTGAAATTTTCTTTTTTGTTGTGTCTCTGCCAGGTTTGGTATCAGGATGATGATAGCCACATAAAATGGGTTAGGGAGGAGTCTCTCTTTTTCTATTGTTTGGAATTGTTTCAGAAGGAATGGTAAAAGCTTCTCTTTGTACTTCTGATAGAATTCGGCTGTGAATCCATCGAGTCCTGAGCTTTTTTTGGTTGATAGGCTATTAATTACTGCCTCAATTTCAGAACTTGTTATTGGTCTATTCAGGGATTTGACTTCTTCCTGGTGTAGTTTTGGGAGAGTATATGTGTCCAGGAATTTATCTATTTCTTCTAGATTTTCTAGTTTATCTGCATAGAGATGTTTATAGTATTCTCTGATGGTAGTGAGTATTTCTATGGGATCAGCTTTTATTTTTCATTTTTTATCATTTTTTATCACTTATCATTTTTTATTGTGTCTATTTGATTCTTCTCTCTTTTCTTTTTTATTAGTTTGGCTAGCAGTCTATCTAGTTGTTAACTTTAAAAAAAAAAAAAACAGCTCCTGGATTCATTGATTTTTGAAGGGTTTTTCGTGTCTCTATCTCCTTCAGTTCTGCTCTGATCTTATGCTACCTGACTTCAAACTATACTACAAGACTACAGTAACCAAAACAGCATGGTAATGGTACCAAAACACATATGTAGACCAATGGAACAGAACAGAGGCCTCAGAAATAACAACACACATCTACAACCATCTGATCTTTGACAAACCTGACAAAAACAAGCAATGAGGAATGGATTCCCTATTTAATAAATGGTGTTGAGAAAACTGTGTAGCCATATGCAGAAAACTGAAACTGGGCCTCTTCCTTACACCTTATACAAAAACTAACTCAAGATGGATTAAAGATTTAAATATAAGACCTAAAATTATAAAAACCCTAGAAGAAAACCTTGGCAATACCATTCAGGACATAGGCATGGGCAAAGACTTCATGTCTAAAAACCAAAAGCAATAGCAACAAAAGCCAAAATTGACAAATGGGATCTAATTAAACTAAGGAGTTCTGCACAGCAAAAGAAACTATCATCAGCCTGAACAGGCAACCTACAGAATAGGAGAAAATTTTTCACAGTCTAGCCATCTGACAAAGGGCTAATATCCAGAATCTACAAGAAACTTAAACAAATTTACAAGAAAAAAACATAACAACCCCATCAAAAAGTAGGCAAAGAATAAGAACAGACACTTTTCAAAAGAAGACATTTATGTGGCCAAAAAACATATGAAAAGAAGCTCATCACTGGTCATTAGAGAAATGCCAATCAAAACCACAATGAGATACCATCTCATGCCAGTTTGAATGGCGATATTAAAAAGTCAGGAAACAACAGATGCAGGAGAGGATGTGGAGAAATAGGAATGCTTTAAGACTGTTGGTGAGAGTGTAAATTAGTCCAACCATTGTGGAAGACAGTGTGGTGATTCCTCAAGGATCTAGAACCAGAAATGTCATTTGACCCAGCAATCCCATTACTGGATATATACCCAAAGGATTATAAATCATTCTATAATAAAGACACATGCACACATGTTTATTGCAGCACTATTCACAGTAGCAAAGACTTGGAATCAACCCAAATGCCCATCAATGTTAGACTGAATAAAGAAAATGTAGCAAATATACACCATTGAATACTATGCAGCCATAAAAAAGGATGAGTTCCTGTCCTTTATAGGGACATGGATGAAGCTGGAAACCATCATCCTCAGCAAACTAACACAGGGACAGAATACCAGACACCACATGTTCTCACTCATAAGTGGGAGTTGAACAATGAGAACATATGGGCACAGGGAGGGGAACATCACACACTGGGGCCTGTTAGGGGGTGGGGAGCAAGGGGAGGGATAGCATTAGGAGGAATACCTAATGTAGATGATGGGTTGATGGGTGAAGAAACCACCATGGCAAGTGTATACCTATGTAAAAAACCTGCACATTATGCACATATAACCCATAACTTAAAGTGTAATAAAAAAAGAAAATGTTAAAGATTTGTTTTCAAAGTTTATATGTTAATGCAAGACCCTAAAATAGACCTCTTTTCCACCACCAACAAAAAACTTAAAAAAAAATTGTATTTTTTATACTATCTGATTTCAAGATTCTCTATAACAGTAATCAAGGCCATTTGGATTGTCAAAACTATACACATTTAAATCAAAAGAATAGAGTGGAAGGTCTAAAAATGAACTCACACATATATGTAAAAATAGAAATGTGCCATAGCAATTCAATGAGTAATGCAAAGTGTTCTTAACAAATGGTTGAGATGGACACAGAATAATCAGATACAAAGGAACAAATGGATGAAACTCAAAACCTACTTTATGCTATATAATAAAATTTATTTTAGGTGTAATGCATACATACTCATGAAAGCATAATCTATCAAACTTTTCAAATAACACATGAAAGAATATCTTCACAACCTTGAAAGGCCCATTTTTCTTTTTTTTGGAAAAGATACAGAAAAGACAGAACATGAAAATATTGATGAACTGAACTTCAAAATTAAAAACCTCTGCACATCAGGAAAACAAGTAAGGAAACAACTGGATGAAAATATTCACAACTTATATATTTGACTAAGGACTTCAAGCCATGATATATAAAGAAGTACTATAACTCATTCATAAAAAAAACTTGATTAAAAATAGCAAGATTTGAAGGAACATTTCACAAAGAAAGATGTTCCAGTGTTTAATGGGCACCTGAAAAAGTGCTCAACACCAGTAATCAGGAAAATGTAAACTGAAACCAATAATATCCCACTATATACTCACTATATATCCACATTGTTGGTGCAGCTGTAAAATGGCACAACTGCCTCAGAAAACTGCTATACTGCTTAGCTGTTTTAAAACATTTATTCTATGATTCAGCAATTCCATTCCAAGGAAGATAAAATCATATGTCTGCTAAAGACTTGTGCACGCATATTCACAGCATCTTTATTCACAGTCGTCAAAGACTGCAAACAACGCAAATGTCCAACAGTAAGAGACATCAACAGGAATATGTCATTTCCTGCATCAACAATACCTTCACTCAGAATTCCAAAATGGGTTTCCAAAGTTGGGCATTTCTGATAAGTTTCCAGGTGATACTGATGCTATTAGTACATAGACCACAGCAGAGAACCACTGATGTAGATTGTAAGCACCAAGCTGCAGGGATCCCATCTATCTTACCTACTGCTGATTCCCATCAGCTATACAAGGCACAGAGTGGCCACCACTCAGGATAAACAAAAAAGCAAGCTGGTATATTTATGTATTTCCATATTACTTAGCAATAAAAATAAAGTAACTACTAATACATTATACAAACAAACCTTTTCATATGGTCTTTTAAAACCCAGTTCTACATTGCTTATCTTTACCTCTGATTTTAGCCTTCTTATGCCTGCCTCCTCTTTAGTCACTAAGCCCCAGCACCAACATCTTCCTTTTGGTTACTCATAAGACTCATGATATTCAGAGAAATGTGAATTAAAATCACAAGGAAATATCATCTTACACCAGTCAAAATGGTTATTATTAAAACATCAAAAAATAATAGATATTGGCGAGGATGCAGAGAGAAGGGGAAGCTTATATACTATTCGTAGGAATGTAAATTAGTACAATCTCTATGGAATACAGTATTGAAATTTCTCAAAGAACCAGATTTCTCAAAGAATTACCATTTGATCCAATAATTCTGCTACTGGATACCTAGCTGAAGGAAAATAAATCACTATTAAAAAAAGACACCTGCGGCTGGGCACGGTGGCTCACACCTGTAATCCCAGCACTTTGGGAGGCCAACGTGGGTGGATCACCTGAGGTCCGAGTTTGATGCCAGCCTGGCTAACATGGTGAAACCCCGTCTCTACTAAAAATACAAAATTGGCTGGGCGTGGTGGCGCATGCCTGTAATCCCAGCTACTTGGGAGGCTGAGGCAGGAGAATCGCTTGGACCCAGGAGGCAGAGGTTGCAGTGAGCCGAGATTGTGTCATTGCATTCCAGCCTGGGCGACAGAATGAGACTCCATCTCAAAAAAACAAAAAACAAAACACACACACACACACACACACACACACACACACACACACACACCAAAACCAAAACCAAAAAACAAACAAAAAACACCCGTACTCCTATGTTTATTGCAGCGCTATTCACAGTAGAAAAGTCATGGAACCAATCTAAGTGTTCACCAACCACTTACTGGATAAAGAATATGTAATGTATATATACACACACATACACACATACAATAAAATAAACACAATAAAATACTACTCAGCCATAAAAAATGAAATCATGTGTTTTGTAGCAACATGGATGGAACTGGAGAACATTATTTTAAGTGAAATAATTTAGAAAAATAAAGTCAAATACTGCATGTTTTCACTTATAAGTGGGAGCTAAATAATGTGTACACATGGTGATCGTAGAGAGGATAATAGACATTGGAGCCTTGGAAGGGTGGGAGGGTGGGAGGGGGTTGAATGATGAGAAATTACTCAGTGGGCACAATGTACACTATTCAGGTGATGGCTACACTAAATGCCCAGACTTCACCACTGCTCAATATATTTGTGGAACAAAAGTACACTAGTATCCCCTAAGTCTGTATTTAAAGAAAAAAAAACTTGATCGAAAGATGAATGAGAATTTTTGTAGCATGGAACATGTTCTTCCCTATATCAAGAATGCTGGCTGGGTACAGTGGCTCAAGTCTGTAATCCCAGCACTTTGGGAGGCCGAGGTGGGAGCACACTCAAGCTCAGGAGTTCAAGACCAGCCTGTGCAACAAAGCAAGACCCGACCCTGTCTCCACAAAAATAAATAAATAAATAAATAAATATTCAGCCAGGTGTGGTGGCACACACCTGTAATCCCAGCTACATAGGAGGCTAAAGTGGGAGGATTGCTTGAGCCCGGCAGGTCAAGGCTACAGTGAGCTGTGATCGTGCCACTGCGCTTTAGCCTTCACAACAGAGTGAAGCTTGTCTCGAAACAAACAAACAAAACAAAAACACACACACAAAGAATGCCTTCACTCTTTCTCATTCACTCACCCTTCTACCACTTCTAATCTTCCTCAAAGCCTACTCTATTTTCCTTGATATATTATTATGACAATTTCCAAAGGATGAAATATTGTATCAGTAAAATCTTCTTACATGTATACCTACCACCTAGATCCTACCATTTACACTTTATTATGCTTGCTTTATTACATATATATTATTATCCATTCTTCTATTTAATGGCCCACTTTTATTCTAACAGTTCTTCAGGGGCACATGCTCTGAATCCCCAGAGAGGCAAAGACTTCACATCCTATCCTCATACTCTCTCTTACAATTTCTCAACCTTCTGTTACACCACTTGATGTAATTATCATAAGCAACTTTGTTTAATATTTGTCTTCTCCGGTAGAGCAGTGTGATTCTCAAAATTGAGCTTGCTTTAAAATCATGGGAAGGCTGGCTAAAACATAGATTACTCAACCCCACCTTCAAAATTTCTGATATAGCAGATCTTGGATGGGGTCCAAAATTTTGCACATCTGACAAGGTCTCAGATGATGCTGATGCTTCTGGTCCATGAGCACCATGCTGCAGGGGTCATGTCTGTTGGTCTTACTACTGAGTCCTATCAGCTGTCGTAAACACAGAGAAGGCACTCAGGATATAATATAGATTTATTGAATGAATGAACCAATGTTTATGTGTGTGTGTGCATGTTTGTGTGTGTATCCTTTTCATGTAATATAACATAGGTATTCCTTATAGCTATCGCTGTCAATGAATAGGTTCATCAATCTGTGTATCTTGTTTATGTATCTTCCTCTATTGTTATATACTTAAATTGTTCCCAGTTAATCCCATTATATTTGATACTGTTTCCAAACAGGCCTTGATTTTTCACAGGAATTTCTTCACATCATAATTAACAAAGGATAGGTACACGATCTTATTTTTTTTTATTTTCCTTATGGTCCCAGGTTATAAAACTCAGCATGTTATTTTCAGCTTAAATGAAGTAGGAATTATGATTTCCAAAGGCTCTTTTCTTAAGGGAGTGGAGAAAAAAAAATCAGCATACTTTAATTGTGAGATAATATTTGTGTGAAGTTTTACGTGCAGGTGTGAAGGTGGGAGGTAATGCAACAGAACTGGCCTGGAGCTGTCAATATGCCATTATCATAACCGTGAAGCACTTGGTTCTAAATGACCAATGTCCAAAAGGGTTCTACAGTAAACAAGGAGTTGCCTGGCCCCACCCATGAATTCTTCAGATAAAGGATTCCAAAGCAGTCCTGGAGGTGAACAGGACTTTTAAAATCTGCTTATGTTATGGTTCCTTGGCTTCAGTATGAAAATTAAAAGGCAACCTTTTAATAACTTCTTTGACTTTCTATAGTTATTTATACCATATTCAAATGGTGGCAATTTTCCCAAATGATTTTTATTTCCTCTGCATTGGAACCAGGGAACAAAATCAGCACAGGTGCCATTCTGATGTCCTATTGGATATTGGAAGCTGTGTTCCTCATTGTAAAGCACTTATGAACCTATTTACAATGTTCTGTATTCAACACAAGATAAAGTTAAGTAGATGGCAAAACATTCATCTAGTCTTAAATTTATCCAACCTCCTTTTACTGAATGTCTACCTTGTTCCAGGTATTGTGAGAACACAAGTTACAGGAAGCACTATCTTTCCTCAAGGAACTTAAGAGTCTAACAGGGAATGGAGTTATTAATCTCAGTGCAATGTGATGTAGTCTTTAGGTAAAATAGGCATGGGTCTTGCTGGGGAAAGGCAAGCATTTAAATGAAGCTGAAACATCAGGGGAGGCACTTAACTGAGTTTTGAAGGGAAAGTAGTTTTAGTATGAGAAGGGTGGTGAAAGCCATTGCAAGTGAAGAATAGCATCTAGGTACAAGACGGAATAAAGCATTCCAAAGAATAAGAATGTTTCAATGGAGTTAACATGAGATTGCTTGTACAAGACAGTTCAGAAATTGTTAAACAGATTGGCCAAGGTCAGATCAGGAATGGCAGAGAAACTTACCAGCCAGGTCTGGCCTCTGCCTCTTCAGCCTCCTTTCATTACTTCCTCTTTGTTCTCTGTGTTACAGGCCCTCTGGTCTTCAATTATTCCTCCCAAATCTCAAGTTTCCCTCTCCCTCTGGACCTTTACGCACTGCCTGGGATGTTCTTTCATGCATTGCTCTTCATCGCTCTTCCTCCTTCTCCATCAGATCTGGGTTTCAATTGTACTTTCTCAGGAAAGACCTCTCTGATCCTACAGAAGAAGTCAGTCTCTAGCTTGCATCCCTTCTGTTCACTATATTCTTCTGGCATAGCCTGTATCATGTTTGATACCTAGGAACATGATCATTTTCATACTATTCCATAAGCTCAAGCAGGGAAGAGAACATATCTGTTTTCCTCAATATTGGTTCCTGTTTTAAGCAGAATTTCTTGCATATAGCGGGTGCTTAGCAAGTATGAGAGGAAATAATATTTGTTCCATATTGATAAGCCATGCTAAATGCATGTGTGTTGGTGTATGCACAATTTTTTTACTTAATCCTTCCCCAAACTCTTTGAGGTAGGTAATATATATTTTTCTATTTTACAGCTAAAATAAATTGGGTTAATGGAAGTTAATTTTCTTAAAGTTGCAGCATGACCTCATGTCATTATATGTTGTATGTGTTTCTCTTTCTGTCAATCCCATGACCACTAAATGCTACCCAGAAGTAAAGCAGTAATTTTTGTCATCTGAGTTCTCAATTCCTCTGTGAGTTTTTAAAATTTCTACTTGCAAGCAAGAAAGTCTAGGCCATTTTATTGTCAGTTTCCATTTAGCTATGTAGATTCTTCTAATACATCACTAACATTGTTGACTTCTCTATTTCCCCTGTCTGTGTATACTGTGAGGTTCTGGAAAACGAGACTTTTTTCCTGTTCACTGTATTACTACTCTCAAGTACCTGGTGTGCAATGGGTACTTAAATTAGTGCTGAAGTGGCTTGTATGAGATAGTTTAGAAATTATCACACGGTTGTCCAAGATCAGATTGTGAACTGCAGAGAAACTCATTCACTTAGTGTGTCACCTACCCACCTTTACATTTAAGTTAAATAGCTAAGTTATATTGTTCAATCCCAAGTGTATGTATTGAGTACTTGCTATGTGGTAGGCACTATTCTAGAATCCAGGGATACAGCAGTGAGTAATACCAGTGAAGTCCAAGATGCTATTACCATGGAGCTTATGCTCTACTGGGAGTTCTAGTAGAGCCAGCCTTTAGATTTAGCAAGTCTTTTACAGATTGTTGCTCTATGCCACCTCCCTAATACAGCCTGTAAAAAAAATACATATTTTTTCTCTAATGATCACATTTAGCCTTATTCAAGCCTCAGGCATTGCTCTTTCCCTGAGAGAATTCTTATCAGTTTGTAACATGACTCAACCTTTCTTGCCATTTTCAAAAGAAAATATTGTTTTCATTTTCATCCCCTCCATCATTGTATTACTATTTTAACAAGTTTTGTCTCTTCCAACAGCAATTAACATATCCCCCTGTAGTTCGACCAAACATCTCAGCTTTGGAGGAACTAAGTACTGAGTTTTTCAAGAAACCCAGAAAAGAAGGAAGGGAGAGTGAGAGACAGTGACTTTGGAGAGAACAGGGTTGAGGAAATGTTTTATTTTGAATTTTTTAAGGTAGTAGATATTTCAACATGTTTGTAGGATCAAGGGAAGAAGCCAATGAAGGAGGCTTGAAATATCCAACAGACAGAATAATTGATGGAGCAATGCTTTAGAGGAGAAAAAGCTGCAAACATAGGTGGGGGTACCATTGAGATTTTAGAAAGAAAATGTCAATATCTTCTTTCGGAGAGGCAAAAAAGAAAAAGAAAACAGAAGTTAAAAGAATGCACACATTTCAGACCAGAGGGAATGTGATTCAGAAACTATGTTCTATAGTTATTCTCCCAAAGAAATTGTAGGCAAGGTCTTCTGATGAGGGGATGGGGGAGGGGTGAGAGGAGAATTGATAACTGAATAAAATGAAAAATATTTAGAAGAATCATAGTGAAAAGCCAAAGGAGGAAACCAAGGTTCTGTAAAAGAGTTTCCAGACATAATTAAAGACCCAACCAGGACAGAAGTTATATGATGTTATGTATCTTGAAAACAAATCCTGTGGGTAAGACTATACCCTTCAGCTTCCACCCTCCTCAAAACTGTTTTTATTTTATTCATTTATTTATTTTTTATCATTTCCTTCAGTCTACCACTCTTCATGGAATCCTTTTGGAAATAAAATTTGTTTACCACAACGTACCTTAACACCCACATAGCTGGGATGAGGAAGGAACTAGCAAGGGGGTAAAACTGGGACTAAGAGGACTAATTTTGATTGCCCTTAGCTTGGCCCTTAGGAGGATGTGAAATTCAGACATTTACCCCATCCTAACAGAACCATAGTCTCAGACATAGTTCAGATAATTACCAGTGCCAACAGAGTCCAAGACAGCTGTCTTAGTCTGCACAGGCTGTACCATAGTTCAAATATTTGTGTCCCTCCAAATTCATGTTGAAACCTAATCACCATTGTGGTAGTGTTACGAGGTGAAGTCTTTAGGAAGTGGTTAGTCCATGAGGGTGGAGCTCTCACGGATGTGATTTGTGCCCACATAGAAGAGGCTTGAGGGAGCCTTCTGCCCTTTCCACCATATGAAGATGTAATGACATAGTGCCATCTTTAAAGCAGAGAGCAGGCTTTCACCAGATACTGAAGCTGCTGGCACCTTGATTTGTACCTCCAGCCTCCAGAGCTACAAGCAAGAAATTTCTGTTGTTATAAGTTGCCCAGCCTAAGATATTTTGTTATAGAAGCCCCAACAGATTAAGATACGCTGCCATAACAAAATACCATGGACTAAGTGGTTTAAACAACATAAATTTATTTCCTCTTAGTTCTAGGGACTGAAAGCCCAAGATCAAGTTGCGTACATGAAAAGAGAGAGAGGGAGGAAGGGAGAGAGAGAGAGAGAGAGAAAGCGAGAAAGCAAGAAAGCGAGAAAGCAAGTGAGAGAGAGGGCTAGGCCTCTGGTTTCTTTTCTTATGAGGATATTAATCCTGTGGAACCAGGGTCCCATCCTTATGACCTCAATTTACCTTCATTACTTATTTAGCAGTTTCATGTCCAAATACAGCCACACTGGAGGGTAGGGATACAACATATGTATTTTATATGGACACAAACATTCAGGCCATAATACTAGCCAACAGGGCAAAGCAAGAATTCCTACTCAAAACAGTCATAAGCATAAATAACATATTATCACTGTGATTTAAGGCCATTAATAAATCCACTGCTAACTAGATTCTAGTTGGTCCTGAGGTCTATGTGGAAATTGTTAAGATGTACAGAGAATATCATGACCTATGTCAGAGTTGCGACTCTTCCAATAGAAAATAACAAGTGACAGTAGAAGATCATGAGAATTTCATCAGACACAACTAACTCCATGCTGGTGAGACAGAGATTACTGAAACAGCACTCCTGGGATTAGGATTGACTGTGGACCCAGATAGGTTTCGCCCACAGGTGTATTTCATTAATCACTTTAACTGGAAGGAGGGTCTAGATACTACCTATAACTATTCACTCATTGTGGCTTTGTTGCTTTCTTTAGTGTAAGAAAATGTGTAAGAAAATGTGGGCGAAAAGGTGGGAAGATTAGGAATTGAGTCAGTAGGCGTAAAATCATACAACCAGCTAATGATAGAAGTGAGACTAAGACGAAAGTCTCTAGACTTCCAAGTTTCATACTTCTTCTGCTCTATTCCACTTTTACTTTGAAGAGGGGTTGCCATTGTCTGGACAAAAATCCTAACTCTCCTTTATGTCTCTAAAATACTTTTGGGGGCTTAGAGTGTGAAACTTCTGCAATGATAATAATAGGAGCACACCGTCTTGAGAACTTATTATGTGCCACGCACTTCCAATGTATGATATCATTTAATTCTCTAAACAACTCTGGGTAGTGGGCACTATTAATATTTTCATTTTCTAGATGAAAAACAAAAAGGTTTGGAGGAGAATTAGATGTCACACCTGAGAAGTGGTAAATCCAAGGTTCAAATCTAGCTTGACTGAGTACAGAGTCAAAGATTATAACTAGGAAACTATAGACTATGTGCTTGTTAGAAACCATTTGCCCTTATGTAGCAGAAATGGTGTTTTATTTAGATCTTTTTGGTATTTTCATATTAATCATGTATCAATATGTCATTTGACCTCTACTATCTAAAGGACATGCTTATTTTCCCCTAAATGATAAATAAAACAATAACAAAAGTAGTTTATTCTCCCTCCTGCTCACAGATAGAATTCCAAAAACACATACTTCTCAGAAGCAAAATGAAGCATTATTCCCTGAAAGAACAAACAATTCAGTATCCTACATTTTCCAGAAACAATCTCCCAATCAAAAAAAAAAAAGTGACTGACAGCTTAAAGAGAAAGAGAGGTTGAGAGACATATCTCAAAATTACCCATTACCCAAGGGTATTAATAGTAACAGTAAGACATCAAATGTATAGTTGGTCTCTTTACCTCCCCAGTTTAGGGAGTTTCAATGATCCCTGGAGGCACATGAACCTACTGTGCTAAGTAATAGTCTCAAAATTCAGAGACTCCCTCTCACAGCCCATCTTCACTACTGACTCACTGCATTATTTGCTAAAACCAAGTTGTTCACTCACTGAGATGGATTAAGAGAAATAACATTCCTAATTTTTAAAGCTGTGAGAAGACAACCATGCTATCTGGGCAAAACACACAAACAAATGCTTTACAGACATAAGCAGTTTAGTTTTGTAATGAAACAAAACTTGCAACAACAAATCATCTGACACATAGCTAATGGTATGCTTCGTCATTATTTGTCTGCGCTGTAATTTGACCTAAATTGTGAGCAGTTTGTGTAAATCACTTTATTTCTTAGTGATGACTATCTCTTAACATTTGTATAGCACTTTAAAGTTTATAATGTACTTTACCATAGATTATCTTATTATCTCACGTGAGAAGGTCTAATGAGCTCAGTAAATGTTAGTGTAATTTAAATCACTCAAAGCCACGTTAGAAAGGCTAGGTAGATATCACCAATTCCTTCTTTGAATGAGGAAGCTGAGACATACAGCTTCTTTGTGATTGGGCCAAACTAAAGCCAAAGTCATTTGACATCTGGTGATGACTGTTCTTTCTTATACCATGTCACCTTTCACATAGTCAGACATAGCAAACAGTGCCTTGTGGAGATGAAGAATGGGTAAAATTAAATTTAAAAAGATAGCGTTTGAGATGTCCCTCTGTGGTTTAGTTTCCTTTGTATGCTTCAAGTGGTTTATCCTTCAATTCCTTAAGGCAGATCTCTTTTTTTGTGTTGTTTGAGATTTCAAAGAGAGAGAGAAAGAGAGATACAAACATGCACCTCTCAGAAGACTACTGCTAGCTGTTAATAGTAAAAACAGAGCATTTCCTTTTTGTAGAGTGCTTTGTAAATCTCAGAGCTTTTCTCTTAGGTGAATGGCAAAAGTTCAAAGATCTTTGCTGTCACAGGACACTATTCATTATGTGGTTCTTCCCCACCTCCCTGGTATCAACCCCCTTGCTCCTCCAGACATACTCTGTCCTAGCTACACAAAATAAAACTTATAGTATGTTCTTGAAAGTATTAAGCTATCTTACACTTCCATAATCTCACACATGCTGTCCCGTTTGCCTTGGCTGCCTCTCCTCTGCTTTATCCAAAGTTTCCAAGGCTTCCATTCTTCTTCATCATCCTCAATTATTATAGTACCCTGGAGATGGTTTTAAGAAACACTGTCCCTAGATTCCATCCTAGGCCAGTTGTATCTGACATCTATATTTATAAAAACTTTCCTATTTGATTCTGGTGCCTGTGAGGGTTGAGTATCATTATTCACATCTCTATCCCATTGATCCTTCAACTCTTCAAGGGGATGGAGTATGTTATTCAATTTTGTATTCCCAGAACCTAGCACGGAGTCAGACTCATTTATTAGTCTTTCTTTGTCTCAGAAACAGGGCTATTTGGACATGCCAAAGGATGCTGGAGTTTCACATTCTTCTCTTTTTTTTTCAATGCCATTTGTAGTCATTTATTAAAAAATAAGGCAGCTTTATATGTACCCATAGACATGAAACATTCCTTGCCTCTGTTATGTATGTCCACCAGAATGCCATGTTACACATTATCCAAAATTTAGTGTCTTAACACAATAAATATGTATTTATCTTAATCATCTGTAAGTTGATGATTTAGGCTGTGCAGTTCTCATTTTAGCTGGGCTTGCTTGCATATCAGTGGATCAGCTGGATGTTGGCCAAAGTGATCAGAGGGGAATCATTTTCCCTTCTATCACCAAATGTGCCATCATACCTGCATTGGTGCCCATACATTGTGCCTTCTCTTGGGTCACAGCAGGTGTGTTGTCCTGGTTCCTGCCTAAAGATCACCGCTCTATGAGGTTATCTATTTAATGACTTGAATCTGTAATTGTCCCCTCTCTTGCATCATCTATTTACCCTTCTTTGATATCATTCCTTTGAAAACATGCTGCATTGCTTTACATCTAAACAAAATACATTCCTTTTAACCCACTGACCCATATCTCTTTCAGCAAAATTTCAGAGTTATCTATACCAACTTTCTTCACTTCCTCACCTGCCATTCTTTCTTGAACCCCTTATGTCAAGTTGTTGTTCCCACAGATCCACTGATGCTGCTTTTGCCAGTGTCCTCAGTGATTTCCATGTTGCCACATCAAATGTTTCCTTCTTTGTCCTCATATTATTCAGCTTCTTGGAAGCAGTTGGCATAGTTGATTACTCCATCCTCCTTGAAAGTCTTTCTTCACTTGGCTTCAGGGAAACCACCCTCCTTGTTTTCCACCGATCTCACTGGTAACTACTACACATCTTTGTGGGCTGAACCTTCTTTATCTTACTGACCCTTAAATGTTGAAATGTTCTCAGGCTCAGTCCTCAAATTTCTTCTCTTTTCTATTTTTTGTAGCTTTTATTATAGGTTCAGGGGTACATGTGCAGATTGGTATATAAGTAAACTGTGTGCCACAGGGGTTTGGTGTGCCCAGGTAATAAGCATAGTACATAATAGTTAGTTTTCCTGTCTTCTCCCTCCTCCTACCTTCCATGCTCAGGTAGGTCCTGGTATCTGTTGTTCCTTCTTTGTGTTCATGTGTACTCAATGATTTGCTGCCTCTCATAAGTGAGAACATGCAGTATTTGGTTTTCTGTTCCTGCGTTAGTTTGCTTAGAATAATGGCCTCTAGCTCCGTGCATGTTGTTACAAAGGACATGCTTTCATTCTTTTTTATGGCTGTGTAATAGTCCATAGTATATACATACCACATTTTCTTTATCCAGTCTACTGTTGATGGGCATGTAGATTGATTCCATGTCTTTGCTACTGGGAATAGTATGGCCATGGACACACACGTGCGTGCATCCTTATGGTAGAAGGATTTATATTATTTTGAGTGCATACCTGATAATGGGATTGCTTGGTTGAATGGTAATTCTGCTTTGGATTCTTTGAGAAATCACCCCAGTGCTTTCCACAACAGATGAACCAATTTACATTCCCACCAGAAGCGTATAAGCATTCTCTTTTGTCTGTAACCATGGCAGCATCTGTTATTTTTTGACTTTTTAATAATGCCCATTCTGACTGGTGAAATGGTATTTCAATGTGGTTTCGAATTTCATGTCTCTAATGATTACTGATGTTGAACATTCTTTCATATGCTTGTTGCCACATGTATGTCTTCTTTTAAAAAGTGTCTGTTAATGTCCTTTGCCCACTTTTTAATGGTTTGGGTTTTTTTTTTTTTGGTGTTAATTTGATTACACTCCTTATAAATTCTGCATATTAGACCTTTTTCAGATGCATAGTTTGCAAATATTTTCTCCCATTCTGTAGGTTGTCTGTTTATTCTGTTGTCAGTTTGTTTTGCTGTGCAGAAGCTATTTAGTTTAACTAGGTCTTATTTGTCAATTTTTGTGTTGTAATTGCTTTTGGTGTCTTTGTCATAAAATCTTTTCCAGGTCCTACCTTCAGAATGGTATTTCCTAGGTTATCTTCCAGAGTCTTTATATTTTTAGCCTTTACATTTAAGTCTTTAATCCATCTGAAGTTGATTTTTGTATATGGTATAAGGAAGGGGTCCAGTCTCCATCTTCTGCACATGGTTAGTCAGTCATTCCAGCACCATTTATTGAATAACAATTCCATTCACCATTGCTTGTTTTTTCCAACTTCATTGAAGATCAGATTGTTGTAAGTGTGTGACATTATTGAACAAGGAATAAATTGAATCCCTGAGCAGACCATTAAAAGTTGTAAAATTGAATCAGTAATAAAAAGCCTACCTGCACATCCTGCACATGTACTCCAGAACTAAAATATACAATAGAATGCAATACAATGCCTACCAAACAGAAAAATCCCAGGACCAGATAGATTCACAGCTGAATTCTACCAGATATATAAATAAGAACTGGTATTATTCCTTCTGAAACTATTCCAAAAAAGCTAAGAAGGAGAGATTCATTCCTAACTCATTCAATGAGGCCAGCATCATCCTGATACCAAAACCTGATAGAAACAAAACAACAACAACAACAAAAATCTTCAGGCCAATTGTTGATGAGCATCAGTGCAAAAATCCTCAACAAATACTAGCAAACAAAATCCAGCAGCACATAAAAAAGACAATTCACCACAATCAAGTAGGCTTTATCCCTAGGATGCAAGTTTGGTTCAACATATGCAAATCAATAAATGTGATTCATCACATAAACAGAACTAAAAAGAAAACCTACACGATCATCTTGATAGATGCAGAAAAGGCTTTCGATAAAATTCAACATTCCTTCATGCTAAAAACCCTCAACAAACTAGGCACTGAAAGAACATTCTTCAAAATAAGAGACATCTATGACAAACCCATAGACAACATCATACTGAATGGGCAAAAGCTGGAAGTATTATTTTTGAAAACTGGAACAGGACAAGTATGCCCCCTGTCTCCACTCCTATTCAACATAGTACTGGAAGTCCTAGTCAGAGCAATCAGGCAAGAGAAAGAAATAAAAGTTGTCTAAATAGGAAGAAAGGAAGTCAAACTCTCTTTGTTTATAGAAAACATGATTCTATACCCAGAAAATCCTGTAGTCTCTGCCCCAAGACTCTTAGATCTGATAAACAACTTCAGCAAAATTTCAGGATACAAAATCAATGTATGAAAATCAGTAGCATTTCTATACACCAATGACATCCAAGCTGAGGGCCAAATCAAGAATGTAATTGCATTTACAATAGTCACAAAAAGAAAAAAGATACTTAAGAATATAGCTAATCTGGGATGGGAAAGATCTCTACGACTAGAATTAAAAAACACTGCTCAAAGAAATCTGAGATAACACAAATGAAAGGAATTCTATGCTCATGGATAGGAAGAATCAATATTGTTAAAATGGCCATACTGCCCAAAGCAACCTACAAATTCAATTCTACGACTATCAAACAATGACAGTCTTCACAGAATTAGAAAAAAATAAAATTCATATGGAACTAAAAAAAAGCCCAGATAGCCAAGGCAATCCCAAGCAAAAAGAACAATACTGGAGACATATGTTACCTGACTTTAAACTATACTACAAGAGTATAGTAACCAGAACAGCATGGCTCTGGTACAAAAATCACACTCTTTTAAACCAAGACTCCTCAGTACTACTGGATCTTCATGTAGAGCTATAATATGTGTCAGTGCTCCACATCTTTCAATGTTGGATGATATTTTCTATTTCACCTATGCTGATCTGATTCACTTCAGTCTCTTATTCTGGTTTTCTAAAATGTAGTATTTCCATTTTGGTCTGCCCTCTGTCTAGGCCACATCACCCTTCTACACACTGCTATCTGTAATTGATGATGGCTCCATTTTTCACTTAGCCTGAACATAGCCTCAGAATTCTTCTCAACCCAGAAATCCAAGAAGCCATTTCAAGTAAGTTAGAGTAGGTATATGAATCAAAATCTATTTGTGATCCCTGACCTGAATCCTTGAAGTGATGACATAAATTTGTGTTTGGCTCTTTTGGCTGGTCAATTTCCTCTGCTATAGAACTTCCAATACTACCCGGCTTTCACACTACATTTATATAAATGAAACACAACTACCTGGTTCCCCATTTCAAGCCTTGGTTCAGCTTTCAACAAGGAAAAGGAAATGAGTGTTGATTGCATTTCATGAGGGCATCCTATACTCCGATGCCACATTTGAAGCTTATAGAAATAGGCTTGAGTAGGAAATGAAATCCAATTATATGTATTCTCATTTCACTGATATTCACAGGTATCATTGTCCTGTTCAGATTAAGGCACTATGGTCGGGTGACTATCTCAGGCCTATACCTAGATATCTTTGGGCTATGAAAATGGTTGGGCTTGATCTTACAGTTCAGCATCACCATAATGCAAAGAGACCCTGTGTAGATGGCTGACTCAAAGGCATGCAAGACAAGTATAGCAGAACTATACTCAAACTGTGGCTTGGAGGTGAGCCCAGTTACACCCATTACCTTCTAATTTTTAATATGCTATTGTAGTAACGTGAATTTCGGTAAGCGAACTCAGATCTTTGTACCCCTTGTTCCCAGTTTGTAGAATGAAGCTATTGAGCCAGAGGATTCTAAAGTCCATTCTGGCCCCAAAACTGATTGTGAAACATTTGTGGAATGACAAGAAGGCAGAGACTAATGTTTCTGTCATATAAGTGAGTGATCTGGGGCTTTTTGATTTCAAAGATATTGGCAAGAATTATTCAGCTAATAAGTGGTGAGGTCAGGATTAAACCGAGAACTTCTGACCAGAATACCACAAAATGTTTTACCAGACCACATGGATTCTAGTTAAATTTTAGTTTTCAGGTTAGAAAAGAAAGGTGAGTAAATTTATCAATCTTAGAAAATCTGGAGAATAATGTGGTAGGAGAATTGATTGAAAGTTCATTTTAAAATCCCTGAAAAGCTTTAGGGCAACCTGGAAGAGGGCCAAGTTCAGTGGTGACTTCAAACACAATATATTACTTTTGCCCGTTTTTAACATTTATATAAATAGAATATAGTTTATTTAACTTAATGTTACATTTATGAGTTTCAACTATGTTGTTTTTTGTTGCAAATTTCATTCTCATTTTGTATAAATCCTATTGTATAAATATAATTAATTACTTTGCTTTGTGGATGACATATATTTGTCTTTCTTTCAATTATTTGGCTTTTAATAATGGTGCTGAGATATACATTTTTATGCATGTATTTTGGTTAATTCATACATTTCTGTTGAATATAGTCCTAGATTTTTGTTGAGCTTTTAGTGCATTCTGACATATCCAATTTTTTAGAGTCATTCTAAATATTGACATAACTACTCCAGTTTCAGTTAAACCACATCCTTGCTGACATGTAGTATTGTTAGACTATTTAATTCTTAATTTTAAAACACTACAAATAAGCTTTATTTTCATATTCTAAGAAATGAAGATGCTCTAGCATATTTTATTTAGAAGCTGTATTATTTTAACTGTCTCATTTTTCTCTCCAGTCGATCTGGAGGAGTAAGGGTAAATATTTATTTGATGCACATACAATTGACCCATCTTTGTATTGAAGAGACTATCATATTGCCACAGTGCTGCACTGTTATTTTTGTCATATATTGGTACACTTTTATAGGCCTATTTCTGGACTCTCTCTTTTGCTACATGATATGTTTTGGCGTGTCCCCACCCAAAACTCAACTTGTATTGTAACTCCCACAATTCCTGTGTGTCGTGGGAGGAACCTGGTGGGAAGTAATTGAATCATGAGGTCAGGTCTTTCCCATCCTGTTCTCATGCTAGTGGATAAGTCTCACGAGATCTGATGGTTTCAAAAATGGAAGTCTCCCTGCACAAGCTCTCTTTTTTTGCCAGCTGCCATCCATGTAAGACATGACTTGCCCCTTCTTGCCTTCTGCTATGATTGTGAGGCTTCCACAGCCACATGGAACTGTAAGTCTAATTAAATCTCTTTTTTTGGTAAACTGCCCAGGCTCAGGTATGTCTTTATCAGAAGTGTGAAAATGGACTAATACACTACATTTGTCTGTTTGCCTTTGTACTATCTGAAATACTGTAGCATTATGAAAATTCAATATCCAATAGAGTAAGTCCTACAGTTTTAGTCCTTTGTATGTTTGCATATATATTATTATCCACTTATTTATTTCCACCATAAAAACTGAGTTTGGGATTGCATTAAATATATAAATCTATGAAGTAAAAATTAAAATCTCTACAAGAGTTATAATTGAAGAGCATGGCAAATCACAATTAAGTTAGGTCTTCTTTAATTTCTCTTAATCATGCATGTTTTTAGTGTTCTACATAAGTCTTGCACATAATTCACAGATTTATTCCTAGATTTTTGATGCTATTATACATATAATAATATGTATCTTTAAAATACTCATGTTCTATATTTGTTGTTAGTATTTAAAAATACAGTTGATTTTTAAAAATATTGCCCTTTTGTCCAAACACCTCATCAAATGTACTTTTATTTGTAATAGTTTTACTCTGTACATTCTTTTGAATTTTCTATGTATATAATAATATCATCTGTGAATAGGACAGTTTTATTTCATCAGGTCCTTTTAAATACTATTTACTAGAAGTGAATGTAAACAAGCATTTTATCTCCTCACAATTTCAGAAGGAAAGTGATCTTTATTTCACCATTCAGAATGAAGTTTGTTTTTTTTATATTTTGTTAATAACATGCTTCTATTCTCAGTTTTAGAGAGTGCATCATGAATGATTGTTGGTTTTATTAAATGACTTTTTCTGTGTCTATTGAGATTATTATATGTTTTTCTTCTTTAGTTGTTCATATGGTGAGTTGCTTGATTTTGAATCTTAAAAAGCAATAAAGTTAACTTAGTCATAGTATATTACTTCTCCTATTTTATGATATCACTGTATTTGATTTTTTTCTTCTTCCTCCCTTCTGTCTTCTTTCCTTTTCTCTTCCTTCTTTCAGAAGTTTGGCACATAATTTCATTAGAGAAGAAGTCTATACTTTTCATTTAACGTCCTTATCTTTTGTTATCAGGATTAGTCAGACTTCATAAGAAAAGTTGGTGTGTGAAAATATCAATGTATTTTTTAAGATACATTGAATCATAAGGCATATTCAATGTGTAAAAATATTACAATATATTAATAAAAGCAGAGGTATTTTAAAGAACGTTAGAGGCATACTTTTTAAAGGGTCATGGCATTTGCTCAGGGAGTATACAATGAAGTTAGTCTGTAATCTGAGAAGGGCTACCTGGAATCCAGGTATGTTCAGCATGGAGGCTCCATCTTCCCTTTTCTTTGTCACCATGTGTACAGTAAAGAAACAGGCAACATGGCACTGGCCAGGTAGAGAACCCATCTGCATAATCAAATGTTAGGGTGCGGTGGCCAAATTCTTTGGATGCTATGCAAATGGCACACCTGGTTAGACCAATCTTTTGTGCCCTAGGTAAATCTGATATCACCCCCTCAAGCTCATCTATAAAACCTTCTGCATTTCACTGTGGAAGCAGTGACCCATTTTCTCCAGGACCCTTCTCTGCTCAGAGAGCTCTTTCTTTCTTTCTCCTATTAAACTTCTGCTCTTAACCTCACTCTGGTGTGTCTGTGTCCTAGTTTTCCATGGCTGTGAGACAATGAACCTCAGGTATTACCCCAGACAGTGACGCCGCTTCAATAGTGAGTAAGTTCTTGTGAGATCTGGTTGTTTAAAAGTGTATAGCATCCCCTCTCTCACTCTCTTGCTCCTGCCATGGGAGATGCTTGCTCCCCCTTTGCCTTCTGCCATGATTGGAAGCTTCCTGAGGTTCTCCTCAGAAACAGAAGCAGCTGTGCTTCCTTTACAGCCTGCAGAACTGTGAGTCAATTAAACTTTTCTTTATAAATTACCCAGTCTCAGGTAGTTCTTTATAGCAATGTGAGAACAGACTAAAAAAAGCAACCGGCTATTGTTTTCAAGGGGTGTTGCCATATTGAGTGCACAGTGTCATTCTGTACTGTAGGCAGTTGGGGCTTGAACAGCAGCTGTGACATTGTTGGAAAAGAGGTGACGCTCTTGGTCCTGTGCATACCATTCATCCTCATGTTAAGTTGGCTCATGAGGCCATTATGTGAGCCCTGAGGTGGTTAAGATGAAAGACTGGCTGATACCCATGGGACATGTCATCATGTCAAACTGGCTGTTGAGAAATTCCTGAGTTCGTTTAGGTGATTAATATTAAACACAAAATTTTGCATGCTGTGTGCCTACTCCAAAATTCTCACTCACATACTTCTTCTAAAGGCTTTCTCATCCTTCATTTTTCAGTATTATTACTCCTGGAACACTAGTAGGCTAGTTGCCTTTTCCCAAAAGTCATTGCACATTCTAACCTCAGACCAAGCTCCCTCCAAAGGAAGTGGGTAGTCAACTGTGTTGCTCATACCCCTGACTACAAGAAGGATTTCCCAATGCTACAATCCTCACTAAATGGGGCTGTAATGTAGAAGATGTCAATTCCCAGCAATTGATAAGCATTACCTCAATACATTTTTGAATGATGCCCAAGTCAGCATCCATCAGTTGGCCATAGGGAATCCTCATTCTATGGTGCAATTGGTGTGCTTTAAGCAAGAAGTACCAGTGCATCAGAGGTAGATGCCATAGATTGCCTATTTCTGTAATTTAATTATACCATCAGTATGTACTCAAGCCTGATCCTGAAAGTATGACTTCTCTTACATAATGTATTTTTGCTGTGCCCACAAATATTATCTGATAAAATGAATCAGATAATGGCTTCTCAGGTCATGTATTCATTTGGCATTCCATATTCAAATACTCAGTCTCAGTTAGATTCAAGTAGCATGCCAAGGTTATTTTTTCAAACCAAAAGTAATCTCGTGATGTGGAGGGCATAATTTTACTCCAGAAACCAAGAGATCTGTACTCTATTATCTTCTATTGGGGTTTGACAAGATAAGGATCCTTATGTGTCACTCTAGCACAGTATTTCTCAACTGGGGGCTATTTTATCTCCCAGGAGGAAGTTGTCACTATCTGGAGATGTTTTTGGTTGTCATAATTTGAATGGGGATTGCTACTGGCATCCAGTGGGTAGAAACCAGAGAAGCTGCTAAACATCCTACCATACACTGGATACTTCTTTCTCCACAACAAAAAAAAATAATCAAGCTCAAAATGTGAATAGTACTGAGGTTGAGAAACTGGTCTAGCACTATTGAATCTAATGCATTCTATGATTTGAGGTTGGACAGATTATACTGTATCCTAGACATGCTGCAAATATTTCCTTTGTTCTTGACCACACTTGAAACTTGAAGGATTCTTCATTCAATACATGGATTGGAGCAGTTTTCTAAGTATGATGAATGCGGTCTCCAAAATCCCCTGTCCTCCGTCAAAAAGCTCATAACATGCTGTGAGAGATGTGAAGTGTAACAGTTGCATTGACCTCAGAGGGAATATCTCTGTATCTTCTGGATCATATATGACCCTTGAAAACTTTACCACATTCATTCTGTACTGATTGGGTCAAATTCTCATTCTGTGAAAAACTTCAAGATGATTAAGGTTCCCATAGAACTACTTTATGACAAAGAGAAGAAAATTACACTGCCTTGGGCCAAGAGAGTAAAAGGCAGTAGAAGTGTATTGCTGTCTTTATTGTGTAATGGTGAACAATTTTTGAGTCTTCCTGATGATGGAGAACAAGAAAAACCATCATTTACAAAGTCACTATAAATTATGCAACACAAATTGTGTTAATCTACTACAGTAAAGACTAGGCCACATTTTGAACAGCATCTGAAATTGGAACCAACACTTGGTTATGTTTATAGTATTTCACTATCATTTGCTACAATTCATCTGCTTTTTTGCAGAGACTAGAGAGATGAATTGAATATGGGTATAGTAAGTCTCTTGTATTTGTTAAATTTTAGTGATCCTAATCTTCAGTTTTTCCTGAATTGCTCTGTTTCCTTTATTTTCTTGGCACAGGAGAAATATCCCTTTATTTCCTTCTCCTGCCTAATTGCCCTGGCCAGAACTTCCAACACTATGTTGAATAGGAGTGGTGAGAGAGGGCATCCCTGTCTTGTGCCAGTTTTCAAAGGGAATGCTTCCAGTTTTTGCCCATTCAGTATGATATTGGCTGTGGGTTTGTCACAGATAGCACTTATTATTTTGAGATACGTCCCATCAATACCTAATTTATTGAGAGTTTTTAGCATGAAGGGTTGTTGAATTTTGTCAAAGGCTTTTTCTGCATCTATTGAGATAATCATGTGGTTTTTGTCTTTGGCTCTGTTTATATGCTGGATTACATTTATTGATTTGCATATATTGAACCAGCCTTGCATCCCAGGGATGAAGCCCACTTGATCATGGTGAATAAGCTTTTTGATGTGCTGCTGGATTCGTTTTGCCAGTATTTTATTGAGGATTTTTGCATCAATGTTCATCAAGGATATTGGTCTAAAATTCTCTTTTTTGGTTGTGTCTCTGCCAGGCTTTGGTATCAGAATGATGCTGGCCTCATAAAATGAGTTAGGGAGGATTCCCTCTTTTTCTATTGATTGGAATAGTTTCAGAAGGAATGGTACCAGTTCCTCCTTGTACCTCTGGTAGAATTCGGCTGTGAATCCATCTGGTCCTGGACTCTTTTTGGTTGGTAAGCTATTGATTATTGCCACAATTTCAGATCCTGTTATTGGTCTATTCAGAGATTCAACTTCTTCCTGGTTTAGTCTTGGGAGAGTGTATGTGTCGAGGAATGTATCCATTTCTTCTAGATTTTCTAGTTTATTTGCATAGAGGTGTTTGTAGTATTCTCTGATGGTAGTTTGTATTTGTGTGGGATCGGTGGTGATATCCCCTTTATCATTTTTTATTGCATCTATTTGATTCTTCTCTCTTTTTTTCTTTATTAGTCTTGCTAGCGGTCTATCAATTTTGTTGATCCTTTCAAAAAACCAGCTCCTGGATTCATTAATTTTTTGAAGGGTTTTTTGTGTCGCTATTTCCTTCAGTTCTGCTCTGATTTTAGTTATTTCTTGCCTTCTGCTAGCTTTTGAATGTGTTTGCTCTTGCTTTTCTAGTTCTTTTAATTGTGATGTTAGGGTGTCAGTTTTGGATCTTTCCTGCTTTCTCTTGTGGGCATTTAGTGCTATAAATTTCCCTCTACACACTGCTTTGAATGTGTCCCAGAGATTCTGGTATGTTGTGTCTTTGTTCTCATTGGTTTCAAAGAACATCTTTATTTCTGCCTTCATTTCGTTATGTACCCAGTAGTCACTCAGGAGCAGGTTGTTCAGTTTCCATGTAGTCGAGCGGTTTTGAGTGAGATTCTTAATCCTGAGTTCTAGTTTGATTGCACTGTGGTCTGAGAGATAGTTTGTTATAATTTCTGTTCTTTTACATTTGCTGAGGAGAGCTTTACTTCCAACTATGTGGTCATTTTTGGAATAGGTGTGGTGTGGTGCTGAAAAAAAATGTATATTCTGTTGATTTGGGGTGGAGAGTTCTGTAGATGTCTATTAGGTCTGCTTGGTGCAGAGCTGAGTTCAATTCCTGGGTATCCTTGTTGACTTTCTGTCTCTCGTTGATCTGTCTAATGTTGACAGTGGGGTGTTAAAGTCTCCCATTATTAATGTGTGGGAGTCTAAGTCTCTTTGTAGGTCACTCAGGACTTGCTTTATGAATCTTGGTGCTCCTGTATTGGGTGCATATATATTTAGGATAGTTAGCTCTTCTTGTTGAATTGATCCCTTTACCATTATGTAATGGCCTTGTCTCTTTTGATCTTTGTTGGTTTAAAGTCTGTTTTATCAGAGACTAGGATTGCAACCCCTGCCTTTTTCTGTTTTCCATTGGCTTGGTAGATCTTCCCCCATCCTTTTATTTTGAGCCTATGTGTGTCTCTGCACAGGAGATGGGTTTCCTGAATACAGCACACTGATGGGTCTTGACTCTTTATCCAATTTGCCAGTCTGTGTCTTTTAATTGGAGCATTTAGTCCATTTACATTTAAAGTTAATATTGTTATGTGTGAATTTGATCCTGTCATTATGATGTTAGCTGGTGATTTTGCTCATTAGTTGATGCAGTTTCTTCCTAGTCTTGATGGTCTTTACATTTTGGCATGATTTTGCAGCAGCTGGTACTGGTTGTTCCTTTCCATGTTTAGCACTTCCTTCAGGAGCTCTTTCAGGGCAGCCCTAGTGGTGACAAAATCTCTCAGCATTTGCTTGTCTGTAAAGTGTTTTATTTCTCCTTCGCTTATGAAGCTTAGTTTGGCTGGATATGAAATTCTGGGTTGAAAATTCTTTTCTTTAAGAATGTTGAATATTGGCCCCCACTCTCTTCTGGCTTGTAGGGTTTCTGCCGAGAGATCCGCTGTTAGTCTGATGGGCTTCCCTTTGAGGGTAACCCGACCTTTCTCTCTGGCTGCCCTTAACATTTTTTCCTTCATTTCAACTTTGGTGAATCTGACAATTATGTGTCTTGGAGTTGCTCTTCTCGAGGAGTATCTTTGTGGCGTTCTCTGTATTTCCTGAATCTGAACGTTGGCCTGCCTTGCTAGATTGGGGAAGTTCTCCTGGATAATATCCTGCAGAGTGTTTTGCAACTTGGTTCCATTCTCTCCATCACTTTCAGGTACACCAATCAGACATAGATTTGGTCTTTTCACGTAGTCCCATATTTCTTGGAGGCTTTGCTCATTTCTTTTTATTCTTTTTTCTCTAAACTTCCCTTCTCGCTTCATTTCATTCATTTCATCTTCCATTGCTGATACCCTTTGTTCCAGTTGATTGCATCGGCTCCTGAGGCTTCTGCATTCTTCATGTAGTTCTCGAGCCTTGGTTTTCAGCTCCATCAGCTCCTTTAAGCACTTCTCTGTAGCTTCTTTTTCTGCCTCTGACCCTTTTGTCTCCTCTTATAAGGACTCTTGTGATTATGTTGGATCCTCCCAGATAATCCAGGATCATCACTCCATCTCAAGATCTTTAATTTAATTGCATCTGAAAAGTCCTTTTACCATGTAAAGTAACATAATTACAGATTATGGGGATTAGAACATGAACACTTGTGAATGGGTTATTATGCTGTCTACCATAACCCCCTTCCACCTCATTGGAATGAATTTTACATAAAATTTTAATATTTACATTAAAAATTCTTTATTAATGTTAATATTTTTATGAAATCAATTTTTTACTAATAAATGTTGATGTTTTAATCCAAGGGCATGGATTTAACATGATTTCTATGATTATAGAAAATTCAAAAAATATATTGTGAAGCTATATGTTTTCATTACAAAATGTATGATCAAATGACAATATAACAATATTTGTATAGGGAAATATACTACAGAAGGGCAAAATTCATTTAGAAAGTGAAAGAAGTATAGGTATTCAAAAGGAAATGAAATGATGCAATTTTCTAAATGTTACAGAAGACCTATTTCATGTAATATATAAACGGATAAAGACATGTGTCAGAGAATCAGGATTTAAATTTCTTTGGCTATATTAAAAACACAAAGAAACTATTATTTAAAAAAGTAAATATTTACAATATGCTAGGAATTATGTAATTTATAGTTATTTGATCTTATGATAGAAATGTTTGGTCATAATATAAAACTGTATGATAGGTTACATAGCTTTCAAAATTATTTTGTAAGATAAATGAGCAAAAATTAGTAACCTCCAGCTGTAGGCTGTAATTATCATAGTGAAATATTGTTCCAGGTTTGGAGAGTGCCCATCAGTACCAGAAATTGCTGCAAACAGAATTTGATGCATAATCAGTATGTAACCTATTTTCAGTCCCAGTCTATCTGCCTGAGTCTTCATTTATAAATGGTAGTAATAGCACCACCTTTGTTCTCAGGGTTGTTGTCAATAACAAATGAGACACTTTGTCTAATTTTTTTCATAAACATATAGTATAAGCTGCAGTTATTAATGTTGCTTAATTTTATGACAGCAATAACCAGTAACAGGGCTTTTCCTTCACCCTGTGTTTTGGAGACAAATCTGTTATGAACCTGCTTATGAGGAGATCAAAAGATCAAGTAGGAAATCCTGACAAATGCTCTTCTTCTCACTCATTAAATTGCCCCTAAGGGGAGACTTCAAAGGGAATGACTAGTGACTGTTTACTGACTTGCAATAGTTCAGGTCTTTGGAGATTTTTCTTTTACACAAAATCTTTCAAAGGGGACTTTTAAAGGTTACATTGAAATATGTCATTCCTACTCCTCAATCTTCATGCCTCTGACCTCAGAAGGACACTAATAATAGCTTTGTGAAGGGGATTTTGCTACTCACTAGAGATATTGGCAATAATTACTTGGTGGGAAAAGCTAATGATTTTCTCACTTATAGGAAGACTGGTGCTTCCACTGGTTGTTGTTCCTTTGGTAAATTGAAAGGTTTTTCTTATGGTAATGTGGAGAATGAATGAACAGCATATTAAGGAGCTGTCTGAATAGGGAAATGTACTGACATTTCAGCATTATCTGAATTATGTGTTAAGAGTAGCTTAGTCAAATTAAAATGAATGGCAGGTCAAAGCAAAAATCACAAGCTCTTTCTTATTACTCAGAATACATGTTAAGTGTTCTCTAATTCTAAGAGTCCAAAATATATTAGACAAGTTAGTTTACAGGGACAAGTTAATTTACAGGGACAAGTTATCATTATGGGGTTTGGGTAGCAGACCCGGAGAAATGTGAAGTTCTAACTCTCCATTCTAACCAAGCTTTGACAAGCCAACTCTTACCCTTCACTTTGCTACTTTATAGCCTTCCCATGTTTTGGTTAACTTTTTACATAGTACAGCTTTATAGTGGAAATGGCTTAAACTGGAGTTCCTGAGAATCTAATCCCCTTTCTACCTTTAATTTACTCCTTGACATGTGGTAAATCACCTTATTTCTCTGCTTCTCATTTATAAATTTCTGATGGTTGTGTTAGATCAATTCTTTTTTTTAACAAGCTACACAAATAATGATCATGGTGTTACAGAAACCACTCCCTTGGGCTGGGCTTGAGACTTGGAAAAGCCCCAGCTTTCCTGATTTTATAAGAAGGAAACCTCTTTTATGAACAGAACACTAACTGTACTATTTGCTTTTCCACTCCAGAAAGCTATTAATTGGTGACATGGAGATTATTATAAGGCTAACCTTGAATGTGCTTTAATTAATTTAAAAAATACATGTTTTGATTATGAAATGGTAGATGAAGGTGATAGACATCCAATGAGGAGAATAATGACCACAGAGAGAATGTGACCTTCCAAATGACATAGCATCTTTGCAAATCATCTTGTGAAAAAAAAAATCCTCAAAGTCAAAGGAAGCTGGGAAGTTCTTCTAGATGGCTAAGGGTTTGTTGAGCTGACACTGGATGAGTTAGAAGATGAAAGAAGCTAAAACTGAACCTTAGAAAGGAAAGAGTAATGTGAAAACCTCTGGCCCATCTTCAGAAAACTTGCAACATATACAACCTCTTTTGAAAACAGAAAGTCACAGGCCGATAGCTATATAAATTCCACATTAAAAGAAGGCTATGCAGATGAAAGTCTGATTGCCAAATGGAACAGAGAAGGTTATGCGGACCTGTGCTGCCTATGATGTATTCAAGATGCCAACTCTGGAACTCACTTCATTTGCTGGGCTTGAAGTTGCATGTGGGAGTGATCATCAAGGGTCTTCAGTGTGGCTGCAGGGGTAGCTCTGGCTGAGGCTGCTCTGAGCCCAATTCCCATCCTGCCCCAGACCTTGGACTTTAATGATGGCTGCTTTTTCACTTGCACCTGGCACCCCATTTCCTGGTAGGTTCTTCTCTGTATAGCAGGAACCTAAGTCAGAGTTAAAGCATAGTCTCTATAGTTGATGGCTTTGGTTTTCATCAAGTGCAATTATTTGTAATTTAAAAAAATAAATCCCTTAAACCTCAAAAAAAGTAATTTGGATACACTTGTACTTTGCTTGTAATATGGCCTCTAGAGTAAGACGTGTTTCCGAACTCATTCTAAGAACTATACTGCTGGCTTCAACTTTTACCAACAGTCTCACCTAAACTTATTTCTTTTCCTATTATGTCGGAGGAAAAGGTTAACATCTACTTGCCAGACAAGTAGCAGTTTACAACAACTCCTCTGGAGGAGAAAAAAAAATGCCTTAAATTGTCAGTTCTAAGAACCTCATTGGACTATACTTTTTCAAAGGATGGAGTCTTAGGAAGAATGTAAATAAGTCTGTATCTTCTTTTGCCCAAGAGCTTTCTAAAGAAAACTCAGCTTTAGGGTTTTGTTTCTCTTGTGTCTCTTTCCTTCTTTGGCAGAAATCCTTGGATAAAGATTCTGACATCCTTTTCTCTTTCTCTTGTGCTCTTCTTTGTTCCCTCTGGATTTTCCCCACAAAGCCGGGAGCCCAGAAGCTTTGGAAGCTGCCCCTTCTATTACAAAGTTGTGTGGCATAAAGCCTATATCATCTCTGCTCTAGGCATTTGTAAACTCTCTTATATTATTTTGCTTGTCTCTTCTCCCTGGCTACAGGTTCTGCTTGGACCACTTTTTCCTTTCATCAGAATTTTATGACAGAGCGGCTTAGAATTCAGGCATGAGTTTATAGAGACAGAAACAAAGGGGGTTCAATCCGTTTGGCTTCAAGGTTTCAGGCTCATCTTTAGCCAAGCAAAAAATATTACATAAGGACAAGTCCAGCCAAACAGGCTACTGTGCTGAGCTTTTGAATCAAAGCCTCATAGTAATCAAATGACAGCATTTACCTGTGTTTTACCCAAGTCACATCTTTGCCCTTGCTGTGATTCTAGTTGTCAAGTTAGATAATAAATAACTTGAACATGATTTTAGACTATCGTGAACGAACTAGTAGAGGAAGAGAGGATACAAAATCAGAAAATAGAGGGAATGATAATGAAGCCAGGTCCCTTTATTTTTCTTGTCCATTAATTTTCCTTGAGGTGTGATGAAGAAAGTTAGTGTTAAGTGAACAGCCAAGAACATAATTGGGAGATTCAGAATTCAGTGCTCAACAGTCTTTCCCTAAGCACATTTTATTCCCAATGCTGCGTGATATCAATTCTACTTTTGCTCCAGGTTTAGTTCCATCCCACAAAGAGGAACTCAGTTTCATCAATATTTCCCATATTTTCTGATTCTTCATTCTCTTGTCCTCCACTAACTTCTTCCCTGCATCCTATAAACATGTTCAAATTACTCATTATCTTAAAATGGCAATGACAAGGATGAAGATGTGAGTTCAGTAATACTGGAACATGTATTCGGCTAAAGCGACTCATATGGACATGACAGTTCAGGCTGCATGGCAACTTGGGAAATCAACAGAAAGAAGTGAGGAATAAGTCATGGATATTCAGAAAACTGAATGTGTGAATTAATGGCATGCATTCGAATCTTCTTTGTAAGCAGAGCCAAGTGCATGCTGTTCATAGTGGTTTTGGAATTTTGGTATCCAAAAGTACAGAGTCAGGATGGGCCCAAACTCCAGAGAGCTATGGGTGCTCTTGATGATGAGGTTTAGTTATGTGGGGGCTTGGTAGGAGCAGAAACCACAGTTATTCTGCAGTGGGAAGATGTTGAGGAGCTTATGGAATATGAAGTGATCATTTAGGAGGTGGCAGCACTTGAAGTATTCTGCGAATTCTCTGTGTAAACTCTGAAGTAGGAGAGGTAAACCAAAGCTTACGGGACTTTAAATAGGCTCATCTAAAAGTAGGACCCAGCTAGGAGCCCCAGTCCAAGATCAAAGTGTTAGGGCCGGCTCTGAAAGTAGAATATCTCCTAGAATATGGCTATAAATCTTTTTCTGAAGGAGAAATATGGCAAGGTAACTAGATTAGCCTTATTTAACACAACTGTACTAAAACAACTATTTACCTCACAGAATTTTGAATCAGTATACTAAAGGGTGAGACTTGAACATAATATGTGCATTGTTTTAATTTTTTTTAAAAATTATATTACTTGACTTCAAATTTTACAAGGCTATAGTAACCTAAACAGCATAGTACTGGCATAAAAATACACACACAAATGAATGGAATAGTATAGAGAACCTGGAAATAAAGCCACATACCTAAAGTCAACTGACCATCAACAAAGTTGACAAAGACAAAAACATATACTGGGGGAACGGACACCCTATAAATAGTGCTAGGGAAATTGGATAGTCATATGCAGAAGAATAAAACTGGGTCCCTATCACTCACCATATATAAGTACTAACTCATGATGGATTAAAGACTTAAATATAAGACTGGAAACTATTAAAAAATACTAGAATATGTGCTTTGAAATGTGATTCATCACATAAACAGAACTAAAGACAAAAAAAAAGATTACCTCATAGATTCAGAAAAGGCTTTTGATAAAATTCAACATCCCTACATCTTAAAAACTCCCAATAAACTAGGTATTGAAAGAACATACCTCAAAATAGTAACAGCCATCAATGACAAACTTACAGCCAACACCATACTGAATGGACAAAAGCTGGAAGCATTCCCCTTAAAAACTGGCACAAGACAAGTATGCCCTCTCTCACTACTTCTATTCAACATAATATTGGAAGTCCTGGCCAGAGCAATCAAGCAAGAGAAAGAAATAAAAGGCATCCCAATAAGAAGAGAGGAAGTCAAACTATCCCTGTTTGTAGACAACATGCTTCAATATCTAGAAAACCTCATAGTCTTGGACCAAACACTCTTTCAGCTGATAAACAACTTCAGTAAAGATTCAGGACAAAAATTGATGTACTAAAATTATTAGCGTTTTTATACGCCAACAACAGCCAACCTGAGAGCCAAATCAGGAACACAATCCCATTCACAATTGCCATAAAAAGAATAAAATACCTAGAAATAGAGCTAATCAAGGAGGTGAAAAATCACTATAATGAGAATTACAAAACACTGATCAAGGAAATAAGAGATTACAGAAACAAATTACAGAAATAGATTACAGAAACATGAAAAACATTCCATGCTTATGGATAGGTAGATTCAACATCATTAAAATAACCATATTGCCCAAAGCAACTTGCAGATTCAATGCTATGCCTATCAAACTACCAATGACATTCTTCACAGAACTAGAACTACTTTAAAATTCATATAGAACCAAAAAAGAACCCAAATAAGCAAGGCAATCCTAAGCAAAAAGAACAAAGCTGAGGGCATCACATTACCTGACTTCAAACTGTACTATGGGGCTACAGTAACCAAAACAGCATGGTACTGGTACATAAACAGATACATAGACCAATGGAATAGAATAGACAGCCCAGAAATAAGGTCATATACCTACAACCATCTGAACTTTGACAAAGATGACAAAAACAAGCAATGGGAAAAGGACTCCCTATTCAATAAATGGTGCAGAGATAACTGGTTAGCCATATGAAAAGAATTCAAACTGAACCCCTTCCTTACACCAATACAAAAATCAAGTCAATATGGATTAAAGACTGCAATGTAAAACCCCAAACTTTAAAAACCCTGGAAGATGACCCAGGCAATACCATTCTGGATATAAGAACAGGGAAAAACTTCATGATGAAGAGGCTGAAAGCAATCACAACGAAAGCAAAAACTGACAAGTGGGATCGAATTAAACTAAAGAGCTTCTGTACAGCAAAAGAAACTATCAACAGAGTATACAGACATCCTACAGAATAGGAGAAAGTATTTGCAAACTATGCATCTGACGAAAGCCTAATATCCAACATCTATAAATAACTTAAACAAATTTACCAAAAAAAAAAAACTCCATTAAAAGTTGGGCATAGGACGTGAACAGACACTTTTCCAGAGAAGGCATTCACGTGGCCAAGAAATATGAAAAAAAGCTCAATATCACTGATCATTAGAGAAATGGAAATCAAAACCACTATGAGATACCATCTTACATCAATCAGGGTAGCTACTATTGAAAAGTCAAGAAATAACCGATGCTGCTGAGGTTGTGGGAAAATGGGAACACTTGCACACTGTTTATGGGAGTATAAATTAGTTCAATCATTGTGGAAAGCAGTGTGGCAATTCCTCAAAGATCTAAAACAAACAAACAAAAGCAATCCCATTACTGGGTATATACCCAAAGAAATATAAATTGTTCTACAATAAAGACACATGCGTGTGAATGTTCATTGCAGCACTATTCACAATAGCAAAGACATGAAATCAAACTATATGCCTATCAATGATAGACTAGATAAAGAAAATGTGGTACATATACATCACGGAATACTATGCAGCCATAAAAAAGAATGAGATCATGTCTTTTGCAGGGACATGGATGGAGCAGGAGGCCATTATCCTTAGCAAACTAACCCAGAAACAGAAAATCAAATACTTCATGTTCTCACTTGTAACTGGGAGCTAAATGATGAGAACTCATGGGCACCAAGAGGGGAACAACACATATGGGGGCCTACCTGAAGATAGAGGGTGGAAGGAGAGAAAGGATTAGGAAAAATAACTAATAGGTACTAGGCTTAGTACCTGGGTGATGAAATCGTCTGTACAACAAATCCCCACAACATGAATTTGCCTTAACTATGGGGTACTAAGCTTAGTACCTGGGTGATGAAATAATCTGTACAACAAAACCCCACAACATGAGTTTGCCTATATAACAAACCTGCACATGTACCCCTGAACCTAAAGTAACAGTTTAAATTTTAAAAAAAGATTCTCAATTAATAGCCTACGAACCAAAAAAAAGTCCAGGACCAGACAAATTCACAGCCAAATTCTACCAGAGGTACAAAGAGGAGCTGGTACCATTCCTTCTGAAACTATTCCAATCAAAAGAAAAAGAGGGAATTCTCCCTAACTCATTTTATGAGGCCAGCATCATCCTGATAGCAAAGCCTGGCAGAGACACAACAAAAAAAGAGAATTTCAGACCAATATCCCTGATGAACACTGATGCGAAAATCCTCATTAAAATACTGGCAAACCAAATCCAGCAGCACATCAAAAAGCTTATCCACCAAGATCAAGTTGGCTTCATCCCTGGGATGCAAGGCTGGTTCAACATATGCAAATCAATAAATGTAATCCATCACATAAACAGAACCAATGACAAAAACCACATGATTATCTCATAGATGCAGAAAAAGCCTTTGACAAAATTCAACAACCCTTCATGCTAAAAACTCTCAATAAATTAGGTATTGATGGGACATATCTCAAAATAATAAGTGCTATTTATGACAAACTCACAGCCAATATCATACTGAATGGGCAAAAACTGGAAGCATTCCCTTTGAAAACTGGCACAAGACAGGGATGCCCTGTCTCACCACTCCTATTCAACATAGTGTTGGAAGTTCTGGCCAGGGCAATCAGGCAATCAGGCAAGAGAAAGAAACAAAGGGTATTCAATTAGGAAAAGAGGAAGTCAAATTGTCCCTGTTTGCAGATGACATGATTGTATCCTTTAGAAAACCCCATCGTCTCAGCCTGAAATCTCCTTAAGCTGATAAGCAACTTTAGCAAAGTCTCAGGATACAAAATCAATGTGCAAAAATCACAAGCATTCCTATATACCAATAACAGACAGAGAGCCAAATCACGAGTGAACTCCCATTCACAATTGCTACAAAGAGAATAGAATACCTAGGAATCCAACTTACAAGGGATGTGAAGGACCTCTTCAAGGAGAACTACAAACCACTGCTCAACGAAATAAAAGAGGACACAAACAAATGGAAGAACATTCCATGCTCGTGGATAGGAAGAATCAATATTGTGAAAATGGCCATACTGCCCAAGGTAATTTATAGATTCAATGCCATCCCCATCAAGCTACCAATGACTTTCTTCACAGAATTGGAAAAAACTACTTTAAAGTTCATATGGAACCAAAAAAGAGCCTGCATTGCCAAGACAATCCTAAGCAAAAAGAACAAAGCTGGAGGCATCACACTACCTGACTTCAAACTATACTACAAGGCTATAGTAACCAAAACATCATGGTAGTGGTACCAAAGCAGATATATAGACCAATGGAACAGAACAGAGGCCTCAGAAATAACACAACACATTTACAACTATCTGATATTTGACAAACCTGACAAAAACAAGAAATGGGGAAAGGAATCCCTATTTAATAAATGGTGCTGGGAAAACTGGCTAGCCATGTATAGAAAGCTGAAACTGAATCCCTTCCTTACACCTTTTACAAAAATTAATTCAAGATGGATTAAAGACTTAAACGTTAGACCTAAAACCATAAAAACCCTAGAAGAAAACCTAGGCAATACCATTCAGGACATAGGCATGGGCAAGGACTTCATGACTAAAACACAAAAAGCAATGGCCACAAAAGCCAAAATTGACAAATGGGATCTAATTAAACTAAAGAGTTTCTGCACAGCAAAAGAAACTACCATCAGAGTGAACAGGCAACTTACAGAATGGGAGAAAATTTTTGCAATCTACCCATCTGACAAAGGGCTAATATCCAGAATGTACAAAGAACTTAAATTTACAAGAAAAAAATCTAACAACCCCATCAAAATGTGAACAAAGGATATGAACAAACACTTCTCAAAAGAAGACATTTATGCAGCCAACAGACACATGAAAATATGCTCATCATCACTGGTCAGAGAAATGCAAATCAAAACCACAATGAGATACCATCTCACACCAGTTAGAATGGCGATCATTAAAAAGCCAGGAAACAACAGATACTGGAGAGGATGTGGAGAAATAGGAATGCTTTTACACTGTTGGTGTAAATGGTTCAATCATTGTGGAAGACAGCATGGCTATTCCTCAAGGATCTAGAACTAGAAATACCATTTGACCCAGCCATCCCATTACTGGGTATATACCCAAAGGATTATATATCGTGCTACTATAAAGACACATGCACACGTATGTTTATTGTGGCACTACTCACAATAGCAAAGACTTGGAACCAACCCAAATGTCCATCAATGATAGACTGGATTAAGAAAATGTGGCACATATATACCATGGAATACTATGCAGCCATAAGAAACGATGAGTTCATGTCCTTTGTAGGGGCATGAATGCACCTGGAAACCATCATTCTGAGCAAACTATCACAAGGACAGAAAACCAAACACCACATGTTCTCACTCATAGGTGGGAACTGAACAATGAGAAAACTTGGACACAGGGTGGGGAACATCACACACCGGGGCCTGGTGTGGGGTGGGGGGATGGGGGAGGGATAGCATTAGGAGAAATACCTAATGTAAATGATGAGTTAATGGGTACAGCAAACCAACATGGCACATGTATACCTACGTAACAATCCTGCACATTGTGCACATGTACCCTAGAACTTAAAGTATAATTAAAAAAAAAAAAAGAAAGATTCACCTGAAGATCTTCATTTGTGTCTGGCTTGAATTCTGTTTGGCAATTGTGAGTACCCTGCAGTATCTTCAAAGGAAAGAAGGAAGTTTGAGTCCGAAGTTTATAGTTTGCATACCCCCTTGGATGAATGGAATTCAGTCATGTTGCCAGAAAGTCCTGAGTTTAATCTAAAATATTTGTCTCACATAGCTATTTAGTATGGAGGTAAATCGAGACAAATCAAAACAACAACTAGAACAACAAAGACAATGAAATGGGAGGGACTTCAACGTTTCTGCTTGAACAATCATATGGCAGAGAAGGTGAAATATTTGGTTTTGGATCTTGCTTGAGAAAATACAATAAGAATAATAACCCTGTAAATACTCTGCCTTGCAGACGCTTGGGAGTTCAGTCAGAGAGTTCTCAATGTTCTTCCAGATACCCACAAACAAAGGTATTGGCCTGCTGCAGACACCAAAGCCTTGTCATTTCTACATGTGACAGCAGCACGGCAAGTTTGGTGGGTGGAGGTGCTTTCAAGGCAGTGGGATTTCAGAACCTACTGGTGACTGGTCTTTTGAGAATTAGGGTGCTTTTGGCAGAGTAGTTAAAAACAACAACTCAAAGCCCTGGAAAAGGCAGGGTTTATTACATTTGGCACTGGTTTAGCTTTCCAGTGGATGCCCGTCTCCTGTTCTTCTGTGTCTAGGGTATTAAATACTATCAGAGAAAAATCCTTCTGCTAGCCTGATTGATGCCTTTACAAATGCATGGATTTTAAAGTTGGTTAGACCCCTTGACAATCTGTTAATTCATCTCTAATCGTCTTTCATTTCTCTTTCTCACAACACTCTATCAGAATAATTTCCCCTATGAAATTCAATGTGTTTTGAAAACACCATTTTATAAAGGATATTTTTATTTTTCTATTCTATCATGCGGTTGTGTTTACATGTATTTAAACATTCTATTATTGTTATGTATGAAGGTTGTTTCCAGTTTTAAGCTGTTATGAATAGTGTTTCCATGGATATTTTTGTACTAAATCTTTAACAAATCTCCTATTATTTCCTTACAATAGATTCCTACGTGTAGAATTACTAAGTAAAAGAGTATAATATTTAAATATGTGAGTGTACATATGTATATATATGACATAAATAACAATGCTTATTATAGAAAAACATATTAATATGGACAAGCAAATATCCATAATTCTTAGACTTAAAGATTCATGCAGTTAATATTTTGCCATATAATCTTTTAGAAATGTTTTATGCATACATTGTCATAAAGTCTTTGAAAGGCCCATTATACTTCTTGCCAAATTGCTGCCCAGAGGAACATGCAAATATATACTCCTACTTGCCATATATGATTACCTTGATTATCATAATTTAAAAAATCAATATGTTGGGAAATAATATCTCCTTGTTATTTAATTAGAATTTATATAATCTAATAAGGTTGATTAACATTTTTCACATTGACATTTTTGTTTTTTTGTGAATTAATTTACTATTTATTTATCTTCCTTTATTCCTTCCTTGGAGGGTACAGTTGTTTAAAAATATAAAAAAATTCAAAGAAGAAAATGACAGTCACTCAAATACTCATCACACAGAATTAACCACTGCTTTTATTTTGGCAAAATTGCTCTCAGTATTTTAAATGTTTGTAAGTTTGTTCATTTATACAAGTAATATAGGAAGACATTCTATCCTATCCCTTTTAATAAAAAAGAACATTGTACATCAAGCTAGAGTGTCCCAACTTTGATCCTTCCATTTTTATTTATACCTCTTCTGCAAATTAAAAACTAACATGAGTTTGAGAAGGAAACTTCTAAAAATTATACATACATACCCACATATGGATACAAATGCATCTACAAAAAGTATATATGTAGTCTTGTGTCTGCATTGTTCTTCAAATCTTTACTTCTTCAGTCAACATGTTTTTGAAATTCCATATTGATAATATTGAGCCCCTTCATTCCTATCTGGATTCATAGTGTCTGTACATACAGATTTGTTTATCCTTTCTCTTATTGTTGGACACCAAGTATATTGAGTTTGCATAATTATTTTAAAAGGAGTTTCAGTTCTAGTACAAAGGGCTAATACCCAGAATCTACAAAGAACTCAAACAAATTTACAAGAAAAAAACAAACAACTCCATCAAAAAGTGGGTGAAGGATATGAACAGACACTTCTCAAAAGAAGAGACACACGAAAAAATGCTCATCATCACAGGATCTACTTTTTACATCTATGGGAACTTGGAACTGGAGGGCACTGTCAGTGTCCCGAACCTCCGTGGCTGCCCCTCTAAGCCACCTCTCCTTTATGTTTGTTCCCTGGTACCTGTAGCATGGTATCTCTGGTGACTCACCAAAAATCTAAGCAGAGATAAAATGTCAGTCTCTTTTTCTTGTTTAGATATCTCTGAACTATTCCTAGGGTATATTAGTCTGTTCTCATGCTGCTAATAAAGACATACCCAAGACTGGGTAATTTATAAAGGGAGGTTTTTTAAATTGACTCACACAGTTCCACATGGCTGGGGAGGCCTCACAATCATAGTGGAAGGTGAATGAGGAGCAAAGTGATGTCTTACATGACGGCAGGCAAGAGAGAAGTGCAGAATGAAAGAGGGTGAAACTCCCCTTATAAAACCATCAGATCTCATGAGCACTCACTCACTATCACAAGAAGAAATGGAGGTAACAGCGCCTGTGATCCAGTTACCTCCCACTGGGTCCCTTCCATGACACATGGGGATTATGGGAACTACAGTTCAAGTTGAGATTTGGGTGGGGACACAGCCAAACCATATCACAGGAGTTCTCCTGGCCCTTACTTTCCTGGCTGTGGGAATTGGAAGAACCTCTCCCAGAAACTTTTATCTTCCTCCCAGTTCTGCTTCCTGGGGTAGGAATGGAGGAGGGTGGTGGTCATGTGTTAGTTCTACTGAAATGTTGCCTGTGGGCAGACTCCAGGGGAAAGGGTTGTCCCCCTATACGGGACAGTTTTCTGTACTTAAAGAATGTGAGGCCCTTAATGCCTTTGTTCCTAGCTATATATTATAGTTAGTTCTAGAAAAAAGGAAAAAATCTCATTTTGTACCTTATATCATCTTTTTACAATTGTTTCTAAGTTTTTATTGTTCCACACAATGCTGTTCTGAATATACTATGCCAACCTTCTTGTACACACATATGAGTACTTATGATGAAGATATCTAGAAGAGGATCTGCTGAGTCATAAGGTGTGCACATTTTCTGTTTTAATAGATACTGCCAAATTGCCTTCCAAAGTGACTCTACCAATTCACACTCTCATAACACTGCAAGAAATTACTTCCCCTAAACCTTATCATTTTTGACATTAAAGGCTTTTTATCTTATGTGTGAAAAATAGTATCTCATTTTAAATTTGCTTTTTCCCGATTTTTATGTAACAATGAGTACTTTTTCATTGGCTCCTTCTTTTTTTCTCCTCTTGCGATGTTTATCTTTTTACATATGTGTATGAGATCTTTTTAGAGAATGTCAATGCTTTCTCATAGTATATTTCACTACCATTTTCCCCACCAATTATTAGTAGTTCTTTAGTCAGAATGATCTTTCTAAAACTTAAATCTAATACAACACACCTCTGCTTACAATTTGACATTTCCAATTTTCCTGAAGATAAAATTTAAACTCTTTAACAAACTCCTTTAGGATATATCTTCTATATACTTGTTCAGCTCATCAATTATCATTGCCTGCCTTATACTGTATGTGTTCCACGCATACTGAACTATCTATGGTGATATGGTTTGGCTGTGTCCCCACTGAAATCTCAATTTGTATTTTATCTCCCAGAATTCCCACGTGTTGTGGGAGGAACCCAGGGGGAGATAATTGAATCATGAGGGCCAGTCTTTCCCATGTTATTCTTGTGACAGTGAATAAGTCTCATGAGATCTGATGGGTTTATCAGGGGTTTCTGCTTTTGCTTCTTCCTCATTTTCTCTTGCCACCACCATGTAAGAAATGCCTGTCACCTCCTGCCATGATTCTGAGGCCTTCCCCAGCCATGTGGAACTGCAAGTCCAATTAAACCTCTCTTCCTTCCCAGTCTCAGGTATGTCTTTATCAGCAGCATGAAAATGGACTAATACAGTAAGTTGGTGCTGGGAGTGGGATGTTGCTGAAAAGATACCCAAAAATGTGGAAGTGACTTTGGAACTGGGTAACAGGCAGCGACTGGAACAGTTTGGAGGGCTCAGAAGTCAGGAACATGTGGAAAAGTTTGTAACTTCCTAGAGACTCGTTGAATGGCTTTGATGAAAATACTGATAGAGATATGAACAAAGTCCAGGCTGAGGTGGTCTCAGATGGAGATGAAGAACTTGTTGGGAACTTGAACAAAGGTGACTCTTGTTATGTTTTAGCAAAGAGACTGGTGGCATTTTGCCCCAGCCCTGGAGATATGTGCAACTTTGAACTTCAGAGAGATGATTTAGGGTATTTGGCAGAAAAGACTTCTGAACAGCAAAGCATTCAAGAGGCAACTTCGGTGCTGTTAAAAGCATTCAGTTTTAAAAGGGAAACAGAGGATAAGAGTTTGGAAAATTTGCAGACTGACAATGTGATAGAAAACAAAAAAACAAAAACATATTTTCTGTGGAGAAACTCTAGCTGGCTGCAGGAATTTGCATAAGTAGCAAGGAGCCTAATGTTAATCCCCAAGACCATATGGAAAATGTCTCTAGACCATGTCAGAGACCTTCATGGCAGCCCCTCCCATCACAGGTCTGGAGGCCTAGGAGGAAAAAGTGGTTTTGTGGGCCAGGCCCAGGGTCCCCCTGCTGTGTGCAGCCTAGCGACTTGGTGCCCTGTGTCCCAACTCCTCCAGCTGTGGCTGAAAAAGGCCAATGTACAGCTTGGGCTGTGGCTGTAGAGGGTGGAAGCCCTAAGCCTTGGCAGCTTCCACGTGGTATTGAGCCTGTGGGTGCACAGATGTCAAGAATTGAGGTTTTGGAACCTCTGCCAAGATTTCAGAAGATGTATGGAAATGCCTGGATGGATGCCGAGGCAAAAGTTTGCTGCAGAGGCGGTACCCTCATGGAGAACCTCTGCTAGGGCAGTGAGGAAAGGAAATGTGGGGTCAGAGCCCCCTCACAGAGTCCCTACTGGGGCACTGCCTACTGGAGCTGTGAGAAGAGGGCCACAGTCCTCCAGAACCCCGAATGGTGGATCCACTGACAGCTTGCACTGTGCACCTTGAAAAGCTGTGGACACTCAATGCCAGCCCATGAAAGCAGCTGGGAGGGAGACTGTGCCCTGCAAAGCTACAGGGGTGGAGACGCCCAAGACCATGGGAACCTACCTCTTGCATCAGTGTGACCTGGATGTGAGACCTGGAGTCAAAGGAGATCATTTTGGAGCTTTAAAATTAATTGCCCCACTGGATTTCAGACTTGCATGGTCCCTGTATCCGCTTTGTTTTGGCCAATTTCTCCCATTTGGAACTGTTATATTTATCCAATACCCGTAACCCCATTGTATCTAGGAAGTAACTAGTTTGCTTTTGATTTTACAGGCTCATAGGTGGAAGGGACTTGCCTTGTCTCAGATGAGCCTTTGGACTATGGAATTTGAGTTAATGCTGAAATGAGTTAAGACTTTGGAGGACTGTTGGCAAAGCACGATTGGTTTTGAAATGTGAGGACATGAGATTTGGAGGGGTCAGGGTTGGAATCATATGGTTTGGCTGTGTCCCCACCAAAATCTCAACTTGACTTGTTTCTCCCAGAATTCCCATGAGTTGTGGGACGGACCTGGGGTGGGGGTAATTGAATCATGGTGGCCACTTTTTCCCCCCATGCTATTCTCATCATAGTGAATAAATCTCATGAGATCTGATGGGTTTATCAGGGGTTTCTGCTTTTGCTTCTTCCTCATTTTCTCTTGCCACCACCATGTAAGAAGTGCCTTTCACCTCCTGCCATGATTCTGAGGCCTTCCCCAGCCATGTGGAACTGCAAGTCCAATTAAACCTCTTTTCCTTCCCAGTCTCGGGTATGTCTTTATCAGCAGTGTGAAAACTGGCTAATCAATATTCTATCCCTTCTCATGCCTCCCTACGTTGACACATATTTCACCTGTTGTCTCTGAAATGGCCTTTTACCCCTTTGACTTCTATTCTTTTTGAAGACTATACTCATGCACCATCTTCTCTAGGGACTCTTCTCTGTGTGAGCAGAATATCTTCCACATAAGCATTTAATAATTTGTATCTGACAATTGCATGATCTCTTTGTAGGCAGGACTTATAGTTTAATAATTAATAATTCTTGATTTTCTGATATTTAGCATAGTGCCTTGCACACTGTATAATCTAATAGAAAATATTCAAATGAATCAAGCTAAGACATAGAAATCATATTCAGCAAGTCATTAACTATCTGAAGGAAAATACACATTTATTTGAAGTAGTTGAGGAAATAATGTAATTATGCCTTAAAAAGTAAAATTAGTAATTGGGCAATCTGAGGGAACAGATTAAAAATTGAGGCATAGGTTATGCAAGGATTAGTGATTCAAGAAAGGAATTGGTTAATGAGATGGTGCTTTACAGTGGAATTTTCTCCTAGTATGTAAGCAAATAGGTATCAAAAACCAAAGGGAACATGATGATTTTTAGTGGAGGATTCAAAAAAAAAGGTAGCTGAAAACTGGTTAGGCAGTTTAAGGCAATTACACTTCTTATCCACATTAAGCAGATATAAATGGGCTAAAGATAAGAATGAAAGCAGAAGTTGTAAAGGGGATTTTGAGGAAGGCCGCTGAAGTACATTGAGTTCTCCTACTCATCTCAAGGGAAAGGGGAATTTATGGCTGCTTTTTACCTTGAGCCTATGAGAAGGATTTCACTGGGGCCACTCAGAGTTGATGTACACACTAGTGTCTAATTTCTGCCTGAGAATAGAGTAAGACATAGTCTGAGTAGCTGCAGACAAAAGAGGCCTAGGCATGGCTACGCTAGGAGGACTGTGCACCCAACATTCACTAGGGGGAAAGGAAGCATGACCATTTCTCATGGACCAGTGATGGACCAGGTATAAGATAGAGCTGTGTATGAGCCAGAGGGTTGCCTGAAGAGGCAAAGCAATATCTGCAGAGATAAACGAAAGCACCTGATTTTCAGCACCTGAGAATGGAGCGAGTGACCAAACTCACTAGAACAGAGATCAGAGGAACTGCAGGTGAACACTCCTGAGCATGGCTCCAGCTTCCGTGGGAGCATCAAAGGAAGCATCACTCTAAACATTCGCCAGGTCCAGAAAAAGCCATTATTGATGTAAGGACTTTCCTTAACCTTTTTTTCCTCTTTATTTCTCATGTTTCAACCCAGAGTGGCCAGAAACTAACAAAATGCAGCTAAAAGGTGGAACAATGGTGAGTAAGGAGAAAAGAAGCCACCTATACCTTCTTCCTTCGCTACAGGCTTCTTTTAACAATAGTTCAGAGCTGGCAGGGAGGTGTGGGGGAGTGGAGAGGCTGCAGATGCCTTACTTTTGAGGCTGTTTGGAGTATTGAACATATGTAGAATGGGACATATCAATTCTTAAATTGAAAGTAAATTAAGTATACATGTGCCATGTTGGTGTGCTGCACCCATGAACTCGTCATTTAACATTAGGTATACCTCATGTATACATATGTAACTAACCTGCATGTTGTGCACATGTTCCCTAAAATTTAAAGTATAATAATAAAAAAAAAACAGAGCTGATTTCGAAGCACTCTTGTGAGATGTAAGTGTAAAGTCACACAGTTCCTGACAAAGTAAATGTTTGCTGTTATTAAGCAGGAGTGAGGGAGCAGACAAATACAATAAATAATTATAATCTAGTAGGATTAACAAAAAAAGAAAGTAAATTAAGAATTATCATGCATATAAAAGAGTGAGCCTGAATTTTCTATAGGAACAGAAAAAGGCAGAGCCTCACTAAACAAATGGGTAGGGATGGTGACAGATAAAATAAAATGACTTTCTGATTTTGTTCCATGAATCATGATTGTTCAGTGTGCTGACTACATTTCACTCAGAGCCTGGTGAATACCTGCAGTGCAGTGGCAGCTACTTCAAGGCTCTATGCCAGGGTAAACTATTTTAATAATTTATGTGTTAAATCAGTTCTATTATATTTTACAGACATGTAGATTCCACTTGAGCTTTTCCCTAGATATCAATGCTTGGATTCCTCATTTTTTGCCTCTGTCTTCTGGACCTCTTTGGCCCAGTTTAGTAAGTGAGGAGGTGCACATATAATGAGGCTCACTCAGATAAGCTGGGATAGATTTTAATACTATTCATTCTGGCCTCCTGGATAGAATCAATACTATTGATCAGAGTGGCTAAGTTGGCCAGACAGCTGCTACCCCAAGAAAAGGATCTCATCAGTCTGCTGCTGAAAACTCTCAGAAGAAATGGAAACTTTTGCAGAGGATTTTAGAGAATTCTCTGTGCAGTCAGGTAAGCAAATTTATACAAGTGAGGTATGGATGTTTGCTCTGTTTTTAGCATTGACTCTGATATTAGGGATATTGTGTGTTCCATTAATTATAAGAATAACACTTATTTCCAAAAGAAAGGAACGTTGCTCTTTATTTATAGGCCAGTGTGTTAGTCAGAGTTTGAGTGGAGGCAGAATAATTATGAGAATTATGGTATAAGACATTTGTTATTGGAGATAGACCTTATATACTTGAGAGAGGACCTGGATAATTAAAAGTCTGAAAAAAAAGTTAAGATCAGAATGACACATCAGTAACCAGCCCAGGGGTGGATGAATGAGATGGAGCTTGCAGGGAAATCTGGATGGTAGGCATGTTTGGAAAGGGAATGCCAATGGAAGACTGGTGGTTCTTCAAGGCTATTAATTCTGTGAGTTTGGAGCAAGGCATCTGGTAATGGGCCTGGGGTGCTATTAGTCAACAGGACCAGCAGTTGGGAAGAAAAACTGGATACAGAGTGAGAAAGAGCCTGGGCTAACTAGAATCTTCTGGGACCTTTGTATCTCTCACCATCTCTGACTTCACAGAATGGTGGCTGCTGCTTCTGTCTCATAAAACTTAATTTTTAGCAAACTCCTATCCAGAATTATATAGATAAGAAAATTTTGGGAAATGTAGTTCTCAGCATAACCATTTTGATAAGAGAACAATCTAGTACAGTGGATAGGCATACATACACACCTCATCAAATAGGCATACATACACACTTTTTAACCTATATTTAACGTTCATGTAAAGACAATAACAAAATGAGGATTCTGTCTAACATGATATAGCTATTTTTTGTAAGACTTCAAGCACACTTATATTCTCCCCCAAAGAAGATACATAGAGTCTCAATTTAACCATATTTTGAGTGATATTTATTCCTCTTTTAGCTGAGTTACATTCTCCCTTGGTATCCTGTTATTTAAATAGTGAGTTATAAAGTTGACTTACGGAATGTAAAAAGAAAGGAAAAATGAAAAATGAGGGAAAACAAAAGAATCAGTTAATATCCATATACAAATATACTCACATCACAATGAGAGAAGTACTCTTCATAGCACAGTTCATTTTTCTGAAGCTGTTCACATGATCATAGGTGGCAGTTATAACTTCTTTCTTCCAACACCTGTACCATATTCCCTTTACCTTCAGCAAGCACTTCAGCTAGTCATGTTTTCTTGTCCATGAGGATGACCAAAACCTTTATTTTTACATGGAGTTCTTGTAGTTTTCCATTAAATTTGACCACAGGACATGGGACAATTAACAGATGCACCAGAGGAGCTCCTGCATTCTAGACATGATTTTCCCCCACTTCCATTGTGTAGAAGCAATGTAATTTCTTTTTGATAGTTGGGATCAGTGACCTCAACACTACAGCAGCCCTATCTTTGCTCACTGTTTTGCTGGCTCAGGGAGACCAAAATTACCAGGCAGCCTTAATGACATAATTACTATGCCACCTGCTGAAAGTCTCCTACTTCCATTAGGAATTAAGACTTGAAAACCTGCAGAACCCATGAAGTTATGAATTTGGGGAAACATTTTGCTAGGTGATCATTAGGAGCACTAGGGTTTAGCTACTCTCATTTCCACCTACCGAGTCCCTCATCTGTAAATACCGGCTAAGGAAAAATAGGACCATATGGTTGCAAAGGAAAATAGCATCATGGTCACAGATAAAGAGTATTTACAACATCTTGAAGGTGATCAACCCAGCCCTGCAAGGTGTTAACTAGCACACTAAGTCTTCAAAAACCCATTCTAAAATTTAACTGTTTCAGGGCTAGGGAAATTTACACCAGTAAATTTCATAAATACAAGGCACTTTGTTTCCCAAAAATGAGTTTCTTGGTTCACAAGCAATGTTATGTGATATCATCCATAAAATGGACCAGTGTAAGGAAAGGAGAGGCAATGTTCGATGCTGTAGACAAGATTATGCTGTAGGGATTATGAGTTTATATAACCCTGAGCTAGTGCAGTGAACAAGGCTGACCTTGCCAACTGAAAGGAAATTAATTTTAGTGGTCAATGCTATTAAATATAAGTATCATTCACCAGAACAATAGCTGGGTACCAGGTACTGGGAATATGTTTACCTACTGGAACAGCTGCATTTGTGTCTATCACCAAGTTAAGTTTACAGTAATTCTCTGTTAATTTTTAAAAATCCATCTGTCTTCTGCACAGGTCAGATAGGCAAGTGGAATTGACATGTTGTCTGGATTACCACTCCATTTTATATCACCTTTACAGTGGCAATGATATTTCTAATTTCTCCAAGAATATGATTGCATTGGTTTACTATTTTGGTAAACAGAGTCCATTCTAATGGCTTCTGTGTGACTTTTCCTATAATAATAGACTTCACCTTATATGTCTGGAAACCAGTGTGGAGACTGCCAGTTTCTGAGCTACCAACTTTGCACTATGGAATAGAGAAGATAAACATAGGTTGGGGGTGGAGATCCATAGCACTGATTGTGAAATAGACATAGGTCAAAACTTCATAACCATATGACCCCCATACGCCCCTACTCTGACTGGTAGAGCACACACAGTGATATTTTTGGTCTTCAGAAATAACTGTCATTTCAGAGCTAATGTCTAATAATTCCTGAAACGTCTGGATATTCCCTCTTCTATTCAAATCATCCTGACAAATGGTTAATCATCATACTAAGGAAGACTAGGAGAAAGATTTGAAGTATAAATTTTGGCAGTGTAGTAGGATTCTTTCTTAAGGGGCCCTGGCTTCCTGTTCATTCAACTAAGTCTGGATCAGCAAACTGGCTCAAGTTTGGGAACCAGTTGGGGCTGCAAATCTATTTTGACAAGGAAAGACACATTTCTCTTTGACCTAGAGCTTTTCTCACTGATAAAAGCTGGATTCTGATTTGCTGCTGTTTTACTTTAGTCCCAAGGATAACATAATCAATTAGCCAAGACCAAAGATCTCAGTGGTTTCAATTATTGTGAAAAACACTGCTTTGTCTCTGATCATTATAGAAGGAACTATTCTGCAGAATTCCGCTTCTTAAATAGTTTTGTGTTTGTGTTCTCTAGAAATATTTTGCATGAAATTTGGAAGGCAGACTAGAGGGAGCAGCCACAGTAGTGTATGTTTAGAAGGCCAGTCTTGGGGCATAATGTGCTGTAGCAGCTCATGCACGCTCTTGCTGACCTTTCAATTCATGTTCATGATAGTTCCTCCAGTTCAGGCTTGAGCTCCTCCTTTTCATCTCTGATATGTGGCTTTGCATGTACATCTTCTGGGGCAGCAGCTAAAAGTGATGTTCCTTCCGCTTCTTCTTGATCTTTTCCTTTAGTTTCCCTGTCTTGTGGTCTAGGCCCTACAAGAGATGCAGAAGCAACAACTAAACCTGAACTAATTGAGTAGCTTCTCTAAGCACATAAGGTCAAGTTCCTATAAGAAATCTCAGATTCTATATTGTACCTAGTGGTTCTATTTTTGTGATTGAACGTTAACCGATATATTCACATTATTTCTAGTACAGAAGTGCTTATACTTTACTTCTGCCATTGTAAAATCACATCATTCCTTCTGAATTTGGAGAGTCCAGATCAATGTCAGCAGCCCCTAGTATCATTCCCGCCCTGCAGAGAATAGTCACCAAAGAGCTGTTCAAGTGTGTGTTGGGGCTCTCTTTCTAATGTGTTTCTCAAAGCCCCTCCCAAGACTCTCCTGGACAGCAGAGTTAGGAGAGTTAGGGTATAGTTCAGTGAGAGTTACATAATAAATTTATGTGCATAATTCTGATATTTCTAAGACTTGGATACCTTTCTTTACATATAAAAAAGTCAGTCCCAGCATTTCAACAATATTCATTGTAGGCTATGTCTGGATCTAAGTTTTAGTTCACCTTTCAGGCATACTATTACTGCTACTCTAGGCCATTCAAGCAAGCACACTAAATCTGGAGATTTTGCTACATGCACTTATATCAATGCATTTAGCTTGATTCAAACTATTATTCATTCTACCCTGATCCAGCATCCTTAGGATTCATTTCCATAGTATTTGATAGTTTTTAATTCAATATAAACTGGGAGAAACTTGCATTTATTTAGGTGTGTCTGAAACATTCTCATGGGTCATGTTTTGCATTTTACCTGATGCTTCCTGCCAGGACTTTAATCCAGTTATAAATTTGGAAGCAGTGAATGGTGGGAGTGGGTCCTACACGGGATCGGCAGTCCCTTGTAGGTAACTATCTCAGGGGAATCTAATGCGTATTCTTTAGCTATCAGGAGACTAATCTACTCAGACAAGGGGGCAAAGTCTGCTTCTACCGGAAAAGAAGGCTCTGCAGAGTGTTCACGGTGTGATGTTTTCAGCTTCATTAGAACGTACCCATTAAAGGTCTTCATCAAAAGTTTCAAGATCTTTTCCTTCCCAGTCAACGGCTCAATCCCCTAACATAAGAAGCCCTATGAGGTTATAGATTCAATCTGAATTGTACTTTAGCCACACACAGGATTAGACTTCTGGTCTGATTTTCAAAAATCTTGTCCCAGTGGTTACAGGAGATTTCTTTTTAGGATAAGCATACAAGCTTTATGATTTTTTTTGTACTGGACCTTTCAATGAGAATTTAAAGCCAAAAGATCATCAGTTTCTTTCTCTAAGTTCTCTTATAAACTTATAATTGACCAACTAATGTCAAAATGCCTTTTTTAACTAAAAATTTTTATAGCAGCAACCATTTGTTCACCCAAAAAATTGCCTTATATGGATGCCTGCATACAGATGCCCATGGATGTATAAATAGTTTTGTCACTGAATGCCTTGGACCAGCAATATGCTCTTTAACAGTAGTGACAAGGTCACTAACGTTCTTAAGTCTAACTAGGTCATAAAACCAATTCTAGATTCCCATTCTAAAGATTCTGTTCCCTCTCTATGTCCATATGTTCTCATCATTTAGCTCCCACTTATAAGTGGGAACATGTGGTATATGGTTTTTTATTCCTGTTTTGTTGGCTAAGGATGATGGCCTCCAGCTCCATTCATGTCCCTGAAAAGGACATGATTTCATTCTTTTTTATGGCTAGATAGTATTCCATGATGAATATGTCCCATGTTTTCTTTATCCAATCTCTTATTAATGGGTATTTAAGTTGATTCCATGTCTTTGCTGTTGTGAGTAGTGTTGCAGTTAACATATGAATACATGGGTCTTTATAATAGAGTGATTTATATTTCTTTTTAAAATTTTATTATTATACTTTAAGTTTTAGGGTACATGTGCACAATGTGCATGTTAGTTACATATGTATACATGTGCCATATTTCTTTGGGTATATACCCAGTAATGGGATTGCTGGTGAAGGGTGGGAGGAGGGAGGAGAAGAGCAGGAAAAATAACTCATGAGTACTAGGCTCAATACCTGGGTGATGAAATAATCTGTACAACAAATCCCCATGACACAAGTTTACCTATGTAACATACCTGAACATGTACTCTTGAAGTTAAAATAAAAGTTTTAAAAAATAAAAATATAATAAAAGATTCTGTTGTCCTAGTACCACTTCTGGTACCAGTAACTGTATCAGTCAAGGTTCATTCATGGAAGCCGGAGCATGATGACTATTATAAAATGAGAAGTTTATTCAAGTAATTAGACATTAAACAATTGTGGAAGGAGCTGGAAAGCTGGAACTTTCGGGGAAATGTTGAAGCTGGCATATCTGATTGTTAGAGTAAGATCTTTAAGACAGACTGGTAAAGAAGTTTGTAAATGTTATTTGTTCTTCCCGGCTACTGCCTCTGTGAATTTGCAACAAGGCATCTGATAGTGGGCCTGAGATTTCTTTTAGTGAGCAGATATATTCATTTTCCATTTTGACATTACCATTTACCTTAAATTTAGCAGTTTAAAACAGCACATATTATCTCATAGTTTCCATGGGTCAGGGGTCTGCGCACATGTTAGCCCACTCCTCTCCTTAGGGTAATAAAAGGCTATGATCAAGGTGTCAGCCAGGCCCAGGGGTGTCTTCTGAGGCTTGTGGTCTTTTTTAAGTTCATGTAATTCTTGGCAGAATTGATTTCATTGTCCCTGTAGAACTAATGGAGACTGTGTCTTCAGGCCAGTAAGAAGTGAACCTCTTGACACTGCCTTTTAAATGCTCCTATGATTATGTCAGACTCACTTCAGATAAGCTTCCTTTTGATTAATTCAAAGTCAACTGATTAGGAGCCTAAAGGTGGGAGTGATATTCTATCATATTCACAGCTTCCACCCACACTCAAGAGGAGTGCATTTTTCAAGAAGAGTATACCTTGCAGCAAAAACCTTGAATCTGTCTTAGAATTATGCTTACCACTGTAGAAATAGCAGTTGAGACAAGAGCTTGACATGTAGTAGAGAAGAACCTAGCCAAACTGAAATCTGCCAATATGCTGTGTCTTTCTCTCATTACTTTTAAACAATGATACACTTCAGAGCATAATAATGAGTGTAATAATGACTGTCGCTTTACTTTTTCCTCCCAGAAATCACTCCTCCCAGAAATCATTCAACTCTGTCTGTCCCTAAGCCAGAACCTTACAGGGAAGGGTTCTGGGAAATGCAGTTTGCAGTGTAACCAAGTTGTCAACAGAACAACGAAGCATTGTCAGGGTGGAGAAAATTTATTAAATTGTGCTGAGCAGGAACACTTACTTCCCAAAGAATCTGTTGTATGTAAAAAAATATTATTATTATTTTTATATGAGGAGGTTTCCTTCCTGTACTGTTCATAGAGCCAACCCACATGAACTAGCTCTTAGTGAAATGAAACCAGCCATTCTCTATTTGTTTCAGGTATAAAGAATGATGTTTTCCACTCTCACTTTTATGATACAGCTAGAGAGAAATGAATGTCTTTCTAAAATAGAACTTCAATAAAATCAGTTTTCTATTTTATGCTATTTAAATGAACATTTGATAGCAAGAGAAGATGACTTTATTTGTAATGTTAAATATCTGCCTTTGTCTTCATAGTATTTTTTTTTTAAATCTCAGGTGACTTTATTTCTGTCATGCTTATCATGTATAAGCAAGAGAAAGTTGCATTTATGCCATTATTTTGGAGAAAAGGGGTTTTGAGTAAATGAAGCAAGCTATAAAATCAGCACAAATTAGAAAATGCCACAATATCCAATTACTTCCAAAGAAATTAGTCTGTATTTGGGAACAAAATAAACTAGCACTTAGAGAGAAATGTGAGAAACTGGACAAAGGGTGGAAGAACAGATGCAAGACTCATGATTTTGTCACAAATTTCCTGTGAGACTTCCTTTAAGTCGCTTCACCTCTCTGAACCTTACATTTCTCCCCTGCATTGCCAGGGCTGAGGACAGTGCCTGCTACATTGTCTCTGCTCAAGACCTGTTGAATCATTCAATCACCCAATCAGCAGCTTAATAAATCTATAGAAGGCTTAGAGTTATCTTTCTGCCAGCTTTGACACTCTATGATTCTGTTACTTCCTCACTCTGAGTTTATAGTTAGATTTTTATTGACCTTGGTGATTACTTCAGGACTTGAACAAAAGGCAGGACTTCTCAGTGGAGCTGTCGGCTCAATGCTACTTCATCCCCTAGAATGCCTTACATCTTGACAGCTCATGTAGACTATGTCAATCTGCAGATACCAGATCAATTCTAAGCCTGTGGGGTAAATGACAATTTGAGTAAGCTCCCACTGCTTGCTTTTTCTATTCCTATCTGAGGTAGTTATACAAAGTATAATCATAAAACCACATCATCTCTGTCTCTTATAGATTGATCTCACCTAGGTCCTCTTAGCTGATTGTCATGCTATTCTCTTGTGATTCTACTCATCTTCCTTACAGCAGCTCTTCCAGATATTCTACTCCAAGGTCTATGCCTATCCACCACTCACATGCTATTAAAATGACCTGCCTTTTCTCTTGTACACTAAAATAAAATCCTAAGTCCCCCACTGACTTGGCCAAAGGGACCCCAGAAAAATCTTGAAACTGAGTTACTGGCCATGATGGGAAGGGAGATCAGATATGCCTCATTATACCCCCTTCCTTTTGTGGTTTAGACACAACAACTGACCAGTATTAATGTTAAAGTAGAGATCATAAGACTGAAATAAGAGAATCTTTGCAGCAATAAAATATAAAATTCTGAACACGGGCTGGGCACGGTGGCTGAAACCCGTAATCCCAACACTTTGGGAGGCCAAAGTGGGTGGATCACCTGAGGTCAGGAGTTCGAGACCAGCCTGGCCAACATGGAGAAACCCCGTCTCTACTAAAAATACAAAAATTAGCCGGGTGTGGTGGCTGGCACCTGTAATCCCAGCTACTTGGCAAGCTGAGGCAGGAGAATTACTTGAACCCGGGAGGCGGAGATTGCAGTGAACAGAGATCGCCCCATTGTACTCCAGCCTGGGTGACTGAGCAAGACTCCGTCTGAAAAAAAAAAAAATTATGAACAGGCTCTGAGGCCATGCCAGACAAGGGTTAAGTCATGCACCCCTATAGTTAAATAATGTGTTCTGATTTCCATAAGGTTTTTCTTTTTCTCTGGCAGCTAAACAAGCACTGGCCTTGAAATAAGAAGTCTTAAAACAATGACAACTCTACCTCACAGATACTAACTGAACCATTTTACCAGCCATAACTGTAGCTGTTATTGGACAAGAGACTGATTTCAGTGACTTCCTTCCAGATAAGAAGACTAGAGGCTGGGCACAGTGGCTCACACCTATAATCCCAGCACTTTGGGAGGCCGACGTGAGCAGATCACCTGAGGTCAGGAGTTCGAGACCAGCCTGACCAACATGGAGAAACCCTATCTCTACTAAAAATATGAAATTAGCTCTGCATGCTGGCACATGCCTATAATCCCAGCTACTCTGGAGGCTGAGGCAGGAGAATTGCTTGAACCCGGGAGGCGGAGGTTGCGGTGAGCTGAGATCACATCATTGCACTCTAGCCTGGGCAACAAGAGCAAAACTCGGTCTCAAAAAAAAAAAAAGCCAAAGACCAAGGTCTGATTGTAGTGGTTTATAGAGGTCATGCACTTGTGTGCTTCCGTGTCCTGAAAAGACCTTTGGACATATAAGGCCTAATTGTAATACATTTAAATGTTAAGTCTCCACCCAAAGTAAACATAGGCCATATGTTACATGCATGCTTGTTTTATATGCATGTGTTAGGACCACCTTAATGAACATTTATAGCTCCTCCTATAACCTGTTGAATATGTATGTTTAGCCAACCCACTTAACATAAAGTTCCTACCCCATCCCCTCCTCCTTCAAAGTACCTGTCTCTGGTCTTGGCCAGAGACATACTTCCAAGTCTGCAGGATAGTCACCTTGCAGGCAGTAATGCCTTATAAGAAATGAAGTCTTCTTCTCCTTTAAAAATATATAGATTTTTTTAAGTTAGTACACTTCATCTCTTACTTGTTTTCCTCATCATCCTGATTAAATTCACCCTCATATCTCACAAAAAAATGGCTTACTCCTTCCTACTTTTCCTTTCTGCTTATCTCCATTGCTTTCTCAGCTTCAAATATCACATTGATACAATGATCTCCAAATCTGAGTCCCACATACAGACTTACTTCCTAGTTTTGAACCCCACATTCCTAGGTATCTTCTAGATATTTGTCCTGAAGATTCTGCCATGTCCTCAAAATTAATATGCTTTAAACTGAAATAATCAGTTTTTCTCTTGTTCTCCCACTCATGCAAGTGAACGCTTATGCTTCCTATTACTCAGGATTGAAAATTTGGTATTCGTCATGATTCCCCCTTTTCCCTGTTCTTTCATTTCAAAATTTTGTCAAGCTCTGTTACTTCTGGTTTAATTCAAGCTGGTTCAGTGGCAAGGCACTCTGGGACCACCATATTGTTGAATATGGAAGAGGAGAGGAAGGTGTAACAGTAGAAACTGTATTGGAGTATCTGCCCAGCTGTAGAGGGCTGGCTTCATTGGAAGGGGTCCTATGGATACTATGGCCCTTTATTAGTTACTACTATTGGATGTGGTGGACTCAGGCATATTGAGACCAATGTTAATATCCAGATTCTCTAACCAGAAGGCAGAAGAACTGAAAAGGCATAAACCATATTTGAAATCAAGTGTGTGGCAGTAGGAGTACAATTCCAGAACTCCATTTTTGAGGGACTGGTGTAGGTACTCAGAGCCCAGGGCTCCACTGACACAGGTTTACCTTGTTAATCCTCCTAAAGCACACTTCCATCATTTCATTTGCCTGGTCAAAAATTATCAGAGGCACCACAGTTTTGACTAAATTGTATGCAAACCATTTTGAAGCTTTCAAAGTTCTCATTATGCCAGTACCAACATCCCCTTTCTGGCTAGCTGTTCATGCTTTGTAAATCGAAACTTGGGTTATGATCTCAAACCTACTTCAGCAAATAGATGCAATAAGAAAAATAAAGAAAGTTTAGGTGATAGAGAATGAGATGGGTTGGAGTGTGTAGTCAGGGAAGGCAACTCTGATAAGGTATCATTTAACAGGAAACTTGAAAGAAGCAAAGAGCAAGTCACCAAGATATCTAACAGAAATGCTATTAACGGCAGAGGCAATACCAGTGCAAATGCTCCCAGGCAGAAGCATGCTTGGGATGCTCCAGGGTCACTGGGGAGGCCAAACAGGCTGAAGTGCAGTGCATAAGGAAAAGCAGGACAAGGTTACGTAGGGCCTTTCGTGTGTGGTAGCCAAAAGCCCGTTATTTGCAACAGTCCTGGTTTATGTCTATTTTCCAAACAAATTAATAGCACCTTTTTATCCTGGTGTAGTGACACATGCCTGTAATCCCAGCTACTCTGGAGGCTGAGGCCAAAAGACCCCTTGAGCCCGGGAGGTCATTATTGCAGTGAGCAATGATCAAACCTCTGCATTCCAGCTTGGTTGACAGAATAAGACCCTGCCTTATAAGATAATAATAACAATAATAATAGTCTCTTTTTCATGCCCCAATGTATCCTGGTTTGTGTAATAAATTATTTGGCCTATTAGAGGCCACCAGATAATTCACCAGACAGTTTCTCTAGGTCTAATTATTACAGGATGAGAGGGTTTTTAATTACAATCTCAATTGCTTTAATAAATATAAGATTGTTTATATTTTCTATTTCTCAATTTTTCAGTAATACAAAATTTTGTTTCTCTAGTTTATCTAAATTGTTAACTTCATTGGTGTAAAGTGGTGTCCATAAAATCTACATGATACCTTCTTTTTCATTCTTGATTTAATAATTTGTTTTCTTTTATTTTTTTCATTAGTTTTGGCAGGAGATTTTCACATTTATTCATCCATTCATAGCAACAGCTTTTAACTTTGTTGATTTTCTTTATTCAACATTTTTTTCTTACATTATTTCTGTTATTCTTACTTTCCTCTACTTTGTATGGGTTATATTTTCTCAGAGTTTTTTCTTAACTTCTGGATAGTTAAGTCACCAATTTTCATTTTTTCTAAGATATGCATTTAAGTTTTGACAGTTTCTTCTATAGGCACTCTAAATTTCATCCTGCAAATGTTGTATGGTGTATTTTCACTATCATTTAGTTTAAAGCACTTTCAAAATTGCATTGTGATATTTTCTTTGACCTTGGAGTTATTTAGACATGCATTGCTCAAGTTACTAAAACTTGAATACTTTCTAGTTATTTTTCATTTTAGCTTAATTTTGATGTGATCAGAACATATAGTTTTAATAATTTCAATACTTTAAATTTCTTTGACGTTTACTTTTTGACTTATTATATGTTAATTTTGATAAATACTCCATGTATGCTTGAAGATAATGTATCCTCTTATTGTGGGGTACACTCTTCTACAAACGTCAATTAAGTCAATTTTGTTATTTGTATTTTCTATGTCTTTCAAATATTGTTATTCTTTTATCCAGGTCTCCTATCAGTTACTGACAAAAGCCTGTAAACTCTGTCTTCAGTTAGATTCCCTAGATCCCAAGTCTGAGATGGGGATTCTTGGGAAGGTGATGTGTTGAGAATGAGGGAAGTGGTGTATGGTAAGTGCAAGAAGCCAAGCAAGGGCGTGATATAAGCAGGAGACTGCCTTCTGCCTGATCTCATGAGGAGATCAAGAGCGTGAATTGCAACACAAAGTAGGCACTACTTTGAGGCAAAACACCAGCCCACTGGGTGTGGGCTGCTGCAGGGGTTGGGAGTCTAGTTTCCCAGGTAACTAACCATCCTTTGGGCTAACGACACTCTATAGAAGGGGCACATAGAACAGCCAGCATGCATAGTAGCTAGAGAATGGATTTAACAACCTGGTAAAGAGAGTCTGGGTGGTTCATCAATAAACCCCAATAAATCTAGGGGCCCTCTCTGGTTATGGATTTGCCTGTATCTCCTTTTAGTGAACTCAATGTTTATATTTTTTGAAAGCATGTTATTAGTACATACAAATCTAGAATTGTTCTATTTTCCAAATAATTATTTTATCATTAAGAAATGCCTTTGCTATGCTTTTTTTCTTAAATATATATTGTCTGATATATTAGTAAAGCCATTGAGGATTTATTTCTGTTAGTGACTTGATGGAATCACTTTTCCATTGTTTTACTTCCAGCCATTCTATATTGTGACTTTTAAATTATGTTTATTATAGGCTGCATATACTTGGGTTTTACTATCTAATCTGAAAATCTTTTTCTCTTAATTGAAATAAGTGTGTACTTAAATATTTTATTGAGTGAGATTCACAACATAAAATTTACCATTTTAAAGTGTACAATTAAATGCATTTAATACATTCACAAAGTTGTACAGCTGTCACTACAATTTAGTCTCCATTTTCGTCACCCTCAGAGAAAACCCCATAAGCATTAAGCACTTGTTCCCCATTTTTCTATCCCCAGAAACACTGGCAACCACGAAATCTTCTTTATATATTTATGAATTTATCAATTCTGGATATTTTATATAAATGAAATAATACATGACCTTTTGTCTCAGACATTTTTGCTTCACATCACATTATCAAGATTAATCTATAATGTGGCATGTGTCAGTACTCCATTCCTTTTTATGTCTTCATAATTTTCCACTGTATAGATATACCACAGTATCCACTCATTAGCTGACAGACATTTGTATTGTTTTGGCTGTTGTGAATTGGGTTGCCTTTTGGCCATTCTGAGTAGTGCTGCTATGAACATTGATGTACAAGTATTTGTTTGAATACCTGTTTTCAATTATTTGGTGTGTATACCTAGGAGTGAACTTGCTGGATGATGGTAATTCTGTTTAACTTTTTGAGGAACTGCCGAACAGTTTTTCTACAACAGCTGCACGGTTTTACATTCTCACCAGTAGTGTATGAGTATTCCAGTTTTTTCACATTCTCACCCCCCACTATTATTTTCCACTTTTTTTGGTCATTGCCACTTGGTGAGACATTTACTTTCAACATAAGTGCTAATATATTTGGCTTTATGTTTACTCTCTTACTATTTTTTAAAATTTTTCTTACATGTATAATGTTTCATTTTATCTCATCTCCTGGCTTTTCTTGGATGAAATATTTTATTGCTTTATTTCTTCTTGTTATTTATACATCTCACTGCTATTTATACTAAATAATTTACTATTAATTTGTGCTTCTCTGAGATGTTACAGCAATCACTTTTGACTTATTATAATTTAACACAAGTGAATAAATTTTCTAGGACCTTAGAGCACTTTAACTCTTTCTACCTTCCTTTTGCCTTTTTGTTATTGTCGTCATGCATTTTAATTCTACAAATATTTGTAGTGTTATTCTTTAAGATGGTAATATCTGTCTGGATTTACTTAGATATTAACCCTTTCTATCATTCTGTAATCCACCTTCATGTTCATATTTCCATCTGGGCTTAATTTTCTTACCGCTTTAGTATTTCTTCTTATGCTTGAATATACTCCCCTTAGTATTTCTCTTAGAGTGAGTATAGTGGCTACAAATTATCTCAGTTTCTGTTTTTCTGGAAATGTCTTTATTTCACTATTACTTTTGAAGGACATTTTTACTGATTATAGGATAAACTGACAGTCATATTTTAAATATTTAAAGTCTGTCATTTTGTTGTGTCCTGGCTTACATGTTTCTGTGAGAAATCAGTGGTAAATCTTACTATTGATCCTTTAAAGTATTATATCTTTTATTTTATGTAGTTTGCTTTTATTAATTTGGTCTTTATATCTTAGTATTTTTACTCTGTTATAACTAGGAATTACTTATTTGTATTTATCTTGCTTGTTACTTATAGCTACCCTTGTATTCAATATATTAATTTCTCATCAGTTTTTGAAGACTTTTGGTCATTATATTTAAATATAATGCATTTAAATATAATGCATTTAAATATAATGCATTTGCTATCTCATCCCATTCTGGAACTGCTCTGTTTCATAAACTTATTATACTCTCTTTTTGGTATTTTCTATTCTGTTTGGTCCCTGTTCTTCAGCATGAATATTTCCTTCTGATCTATCTCTTACTTCACTAAATGTCTCTTTCACTATATTCAATCTGTAGTAAAATCCATCCAATTCTTAATTAATTCTAGTTAATTTATTTTTTATTTTGAGAATTTCAATTTGATTATATTTATAGAGTCCAGTTCTCTGTGTAATACTACTTCTTGTCATCTATTTTATTGTTGATATTAATCACAATTTTTAAATCTCTGATAATTCCATCCATAGGTCTGTTTCTAATGTGTGTTTTTTTTCTTTTTTTCCTCTTCTTTGGCATGCTATTCATTTTTGACTGAAAAAAAAAATAAAACCCTATCTATCTATAGTTTGCTCCTGCCTAGGATGTGTCTCTCTAGGATCCTAAAATGATGGCCTCTGGTATTTTTAAGGGCTCTTATTTCTTCGAAGGTCTAATACCTCATTTGTCTCTGCTAAGCTCTTTGAGGTTGCTTAAAATTTTGCTTTACTTTTAAGCAGCTTTCTGCTTAACTTCTTAACTTTTATCCCTAAATAGCTTAAGAAATAGGTAAATAGGTTAAGTGGAAAAGAACTGTTAGCCTTTTTTCCTTAGTCCTTTTTTTTTTTTTTTTTTTTTTTCTGTCTAGGGTACTAGCCCATCAGGTCCTGGCTGTCTTTGCAAATCCAGACTCCAATTCCCATCTTCACATCCCTATCTTATAGCTAAAAATTCTGCTGACTTCTCTATTTAAGAAGGACATTGATATGGCCACAAATAGGCAAATATCCCAAGAAGAAAATTAGTATGCAGACTGTTAGCCCGCCTCTGTGTGACTTTCCTCCTTCAAAAATCTTAACTTCTCAAGTCCTTATTACCTTGGCATGTCCTTATCACATTCAGCTGTGTGTGTGTGTGTGTGTGTGTGTGTGTTGATTTGTTTGTAATTTTTATCTCAACTTTCTAGTTTATTTTGATGAGAGCCTCAGTCTGCTACACAATCCTCCATTATAGCAGCAAATTGATATATCTGAGTATATTTCAAAAATAAAGCTGGTAATATGGGTTGACAGAATAGATGTGGGGTATGGAAGATAGTGTATTATCAAAAATAATTTCTAATTAATTGTCCAGAGCTACTAATGAGAATAATAATGTTTATATTAACTGAAGTGAGAATGATTGTTACTGTTCATTTTTCATAGCCCAAATCAATGTCAGCCTGCTAAATGATCTCAGGATACCTCTGATTATAATAGTATCTCTGCCCACATTTTGTTTTTTTCTTTACAGTACTTGGTAGTGGTTACCTCATGCTGTTTTTGAATGGGAGCTCGTGTATTATAGTTTTTTTTCCCTAGATTCTCATCTACTACATGAATGACTTGAATAACTTATTTATCATCTCTGAAGTTCCCCCACGTGAAAATGGGCAAAATAATATTAACTACTCACAGTGTTGTTGTAAAGTTTGAGTGGGACAATTCATACTGAAGTATCTGATAAAATTCCTGAGAAGCAACAATAAATAAACATGTAATAGCTACAAAGCATAATGATTATCATTATAATCTGCTTTATCTTCCAATTTAGAATATAATATTCTGAAGACTCTTTTTCCATATTAAACAGCCATGTATTTGGGTTGACTCTCTGCTCATAACCAGCCAAACTCACCCAATAGTTGTATTCCTGCTGCGTCATTGAGCATTGAGGCAGTCAGTCGTTCAGTATCCCCCTTTCCCTCCACCAAGTACTTGTTCCCAGTACGTTTTCCCTTTCTCCTCCTCCTCCTCTTCTTTTCTTCTTCCTCTTCTTAGTCTTTCTTTTTTTTTTTTGAGATGGAGTTTCGCTCTGTCACCCAGGTTGGAGTGCAGTGGTGCAATCTCAGTTCACTGCAACCTCCACCTCTCGGGTTCAAGTGATTCCTCTGCCTCAGCCTCCTCAGTAGCTGGGACTATAGGTGTGTGCAACCACACCAGCGAATTTTCTGTATTTTAGTGAGACGGGGTTTCATTATGTTGGCCAGGATGGTCTTGATCTCCTGACCTCATGATTCGCCCACCTCAGCTCTTCTTTCTCTTTCTTTTTCCTTCTTCCCCATCTCCTCCTCCTGCCCATCCTCTTCTTCTTCTTCCTCTTCCTCTTTCATCTTCCATCTTCCTCTTTCGTCTTCCTCTTTCTTTCTTCCTTCTTTTTCTTCTTCCCCATGTTATTCCTGTGTCAGGCCTTCCATCAGATCACATATCAGACCTTGATTCCCATTCTGCATACTTGGGTTTGCCCCCAAAATTTTCTCTCCCCTATATTAGGTTCTCAGTTCTTTCATATGAATTTTCAACACTCACTTCTCCAGAATCTAATTTTCATTCTAAAACTTGTTCATCACTGTCTTTCTTCTTAAGCCTGTGTTTGGATATGTGTGTGAGTGGGAATGTGTGGGAGTGTGTGTGTGTGTGTGTGTGTGTGTGTGCATGCATACTGGTGTGAGTTTTTGGGGTGAGGGGTGAAGGAGGAGATTTTTCACTATCCTACATGGGTTCTTGCAGATTTAAATTTTTAATAAATATAGGTCAAATGAATAAATAAGAGCTATTAGCAAGAAATGATAGGCTGTGATATATTTGGACCAGAGCATTTTATAGTCATTTTCAGTATATATAGTTCTGTGAGTTTAATGTATCTATACTGGACTTTTCTTGTTAAAATAAAATAAATAAATATAATATGTATATTATATTTATAATTAAATATAAGTACATATTACATTATATATAAATGTGTACACACACACACACACACACAGCCTGATAGTGGAGAAATCATGTGGCTCACTGTTTCCAATATAAAGCAAGTAATTCTGGGCCTTCTGTTCCTACTTTTTCAGGTCTGTTTCTCTGTGGTCTAGTGTTTTAAAAGTTACTATGTTGATTCCTAGAGCCTTGAAATAAAATGCAATTTTGTGTCCTTTGGAGAAGCAGCATAAAAGACTTTGTGACATAAAACACAGGAAAATTTCCCCCAAATACTCTTCAAGTATTTCCGTTCCCACTTGTCTTCTCGAGAGTCACTTATTCCAAATCCTGTTCCCATCTCTCTCATTGCTCCTCATGTCTGCTATCACTCATCAAACTCTGTCCACTCTTTCTACACTGCCTTTCTTGTGTAAATAAATGCAGCCCTGGCTTCTCCCAATCAATTAGCTTCGTTCTTTGTCTTAATTAGTGTCAATAAATGGACGTGGGACCTAGTGATTTCAAAAGGCTCCAGACAGTCTTTAGAAAAGACTATGGAAGAAATGGGGAGGCAAAGTGAGAATATTTTAATATTATTCTAGAATATTTTAATATTTTAGTATCATTAGTATTTGGGAAGCACTTCTAGCACTTTTATAATTGCATAAAGCTGATATGCATGGTTTGGAAAACCCACTGAGTACTATTTTGACCCAAGGGCAAATCACTGAATACTACTGTATATAAAAAAATTACAAAGGCTCACACTTAGATGTACATAAAGTCTAAATTAATCTTACATATTTATAAAATTAGACAATATTAATGACACATTTGTATAACGTTCTTTGATGAACATGGGAATAGTAACACCAACCTAATAGAATAAAGTTATAAGATTATATGAGGAAATTAATTCTTCTAACAAACTTTTATAGAGCATTTACTGTGTGCTTACTATCTGAAGATATAAAGATGACTAGAATTGGTTATAGCCCTCAAGTAACTTGTAGAATATATGGCAATCAAAAAACAGTACAATGTATTAAGGATTATGATTGCATATAAAAGATATAGAAATAATATAAGGTGATTAACTCTCATGGAGGTTTGGGGATGTTCTAGTGTAGACTTCATGCAAGTGATTACCTGTATCTGGGAATTTGACATGTAGACAAAGGATGGAGAGGAAATCCAAGCAGAAGACACAGAAAATACATAATTAAATAGGGAGAAACAGCTTGTTTTATTTGGGGACCAGCAAGTGGGTGATATTTTGAGAACTTCAGGTGATACAAGCTGAGCTGGAGGAAATTAAGGAGAATGAGGCAGAAGCCAGAACGTAAAGGTTGTCTTTGCAACTGAAAGGAATTTTGGCTTCATTACCTACTCAATGGAGAGCTACAGGAAAGCGTCCTGGTCATTAGGAGTGATAAGATAAGGTTTATATTTTTATAATTATTCCAAGGCCATTTTAATGGATTGCTTGGGTGAAGTCAATGAAATAAGTTAAAAAATCATTGTAATAATTCAGAAAAGACAAGTGTGAGAGACATACAATGCCTGATATATAGTAGGTGCATGATCAATGATGGCTTCTTTCCTCATTTGACAATTCTCTAGGTTAGTGATGGCAGGTGTCATTGTTGCCATTTTACAACTTGAGTAATTTAGTTGCTAGTTTAAGTGACTTTTTCTTCGGGACTCAAATAGTAAATGGCAGGGCCAGAGCTACTAATTTTACGCTTCTGTTTTCAGGGGGTGTTTCAGTGTCTGAGAACTTTGAGGATACAAATGAAAATACCAAGGTTTTAAGTATATAGAATATACATTTTCTGTAAATGACTTTCTTTTTTTTATTTTATTTTATTATTATTATACTTTAAGTTTTAGGGTACATGTGCACAATGTGCAGGTTAGTTACATATGTATACATGTGCCATGCTGGTGTGCTGCACCCATTAACTCATCATTTAGCATTAGGTATATCTCCTAATGCTATCCCTCCCCCCTCCCCCCACCCCACAACAGTCCCCAGAGTGTGATGTTCCCCTTCCTGTGTCCATGTGTTCTCATTGTTCAATTCCCACCTATGAGTGAGAATATGCGGTGTTTGGTTTTTTGTTCTTGTGATAGTTTACTGAGAATGATGATTTTGTAAATGACTTTCAAAAGCCTGAGTATGAATGAGATTCTTAAGTCCTGTCTGTTCACTCATTTAACAAATACTTTTGGAAAGTTATTATAATCAGGGAGCTGGGGACACAGTGAAGAAATGGACAAAGATCTTAGTCTATTTGAGCTTAAATTCTGGTAGGTGAGTGTTTTTAGAGCCCCCAACTAAATTGGGGTTCCAGTACCAGAGCAGCTAGAAAACCTGCTCTAATGGGAAATGATAGGAAGACAGAGGTGGCCGTTTACAGTGTGCCTTTCATGGAATACACCTTCTACCTGGCATTAATGCCTGCTTGTCTCACCTGTGATCAGGGGCCCCTCATATAGAAACTTCTTTATACTGGCAAACATCCTTGTGGCTCTTGTCTGACCCATGCCCAGTTTGTACTTGCCTATCAGTCTGGCACTGGGAGCCTGACCTTGTGTTCTCTCCAGCATTTAAGGGGACACCTGGCTTAAGGCAGCCCCTGGTTCTTCTGATGGAAGGTGCAAAATTAATACCAACACTATATAAAATGCATTCAAGGGTTTATTACTTACAGATCTTGGACAGGGAGGGTGCAACGAGTCAAGTGGAAAGAGCAGTCCTCCATCCCTGAGTCATGTGAAGCAGAAATAAAGAGGCACAGAGAAATAAAGACAGACAGAAAGAGACAGAGAGAGAGAGAGAAAGAGAGAGAGAAGGGAGGCGGGCAGGTGGGGTAGGGCAGAAAGAAACGGAACAAGGCAACTAGCAGTATATATATATAAGGGAATAGTGTGTTAGTGTGTGGGTTGCTTTACGTTCACAGTCAATGCCTGAGTTGTTTGTTCAAAAGAAGCAGCCAAAAAAAAAAAACAAAAGAGGGAGCTCAGTGTCTTAGGCAGGAGAGACGCCTCCAAAGTATGTCTTTGTTCATTGGTTTGAGCCTTTTGGGTGTAGTGTCCTCCTTTGAGTGTCTAGGCAGCACCTTTTGCTTTGGCATTTCCAGTTCAGTGAGTGAGAAGCTCAAGAAGCAAATGAATACACTAATCATATAATTACCAAACATTTTAAAAAAGATAAAGCTATGCAACAAATTGTAAGATGGTTAGGGGAAATAAATGATGAAAACCCTATTTGATAAGGTGTTCAGGAAAGACCTGTCTGAAGAAGTGACATTTAGAATGATCGAAGGAGCACAATTTGTGAAGATATAGAAAAAGGTCATCTCAGGAAGGCAAAAGGACCATCAAAGATGAAGGATTATCAAAGATAATGACCCTGGGATGAACTATTTTATATAAGTTAAGGATCAGCAAGATGGTCAATGTGGGTGGTGCTGAATCAATAAGATGATACCTGAGAAAGAAGGAGAACACAATAAAGAGTTTGTACTTTAAGTTATTTTTTCCCTTTCCCCGAGCAAATGGATGAAGAGTGATGCTATCTACTGAAAAAACTTGGGTGAAGCTTCAGGGCAAAATCAACACGTAAGGTTGAGATACCTATTGGAAACCTAAGTAGAGATGCTGAACCACTTGAATATATTAGTGGCAACTCAGGGAAGAGGGCAATGACAGCAATACAAATGCAGAAGGAATCAGCAAACAAAATGTATTTAAAGCTATGAAATCAGGTAAAATTATTTTGTGAATGAGTATATGTAGAAACGAGGGAAAGGGCTGGGGTCTGATAAAGTTTACATTTAGGGAAGAGGAGGAGTTCCTAGCAAGTAAAACTGAGAAGCAGCTAATGAGGAAGGAGAGACACCAAAAGAAAGGAATTTCCCAGAAACCGAGTGACTAAAGGGTTTAAGAAAGAAGAAATAACCAACTGTGTCAAATGTTTCCAAGAGGTCAAATAAGATGAGGACTGAACATTGACCAATGGATTTGAGAAGATGAGGGTTATATTAGTTACCTTGACACGTGGCTTTTGCAGAGTGATGGAGATGAAGGCCAAATGGAAGTGGGTTACTAGAAAAAGGGAAGTACAGAAGTGAACAGCATGATAGCGCATATCTTGTCCAGGAGTTTACTATACAGGGCATCTGCGAAGTAGAACTGTAGCTAGAGGGGGTCATAGGGTACTAGAGGAGAGATTTAGAAATGAGAGTTATTACAGACTACTGGTGTGATAATGAGAATGATGCAGTAGAGAGACAAAATGATGTGCCAGAGAGTGTGGGCAAGGAATGTCCTGCAGGATAAACTCATGCTGACCCAAGAAGTGACTTAAGCCTGTGAGCAAACTCAGTGAGGAGAAAACCAGCACCACTAATATTTATTGCAAGCATTCCACTATTTATTGCAAGCATTGCACTATCATGTGCAAGCATTCCACTAAGCTCTTCCCTTTGTAACACTTACAGCACAACTCCATAGTGTAGGTATTATTGTTTCTTCCAATTTATAGGTGAAGGAAGTGTATCTTGGAGGGTTCCAATGACTTGCCCAAAGTAACAACAATAATAAATGGTAGAACTTAATTTCAAACCTGAGTCTGTCAGCTTGTGCATTTAATTACTCTCCTGTGTAGGAGCCAGAATTTCTGTCCAGCTCAGTGTGGAATACTTCTATGCAATCAGAAATTATATTTCCTACTCCTTGCTGCTGCCTAAAATTTTTATTAAAAAGATCAGTGCCTTAGTAATAGTCTCGTATCTCACAGTTTCGGTTAACACTAACATCAGAGTTCCAAGATGCCTAGAAACTCAACCTAAAAGTTACTATTTCATATAAATTTTCCTGAGGACAGGTTATCTGAGCATGCACCATGCAGTAGACATTTTACCATTTTGCCTGCACTTCCTCAATTTAATTAAAAAATTCTAATGAGCTATATTGAACTAAACACTGAGCTAGTTGGTGGGCATATGTAAATATAGAAGATGAAGTTTCTGCCCCCAGATGTTTCAAGCAGGAGGCATATTCTGGGTGGATAGTGTCTTCTCTAGGGTAATTCTCTCAACAGAATTGAGTTGGGATCTTTTAGGTCCCCACATGATGTATTACCAGCACAAATATAAGCAAAGTCTTAGATTTAGGGAACAGAGAGAAAGGAGATAGACAGCCAATCTGTCAGAAAACTTTTTTTTTTTTTCAAAAAGAAAGATGATTGTTTGATTTTCTATCCATCCCAAAAAGAATGTGAGGAAGTTTGTAAAGATACAGAATATGAGTTAACATCATTAAGGACACAAATTAAAGAAAAGAAAAATAAGATAACATCAGGTTAAGGGTAGGGACTGAATACCTCCCATGAGTTGACAAGATTTAGCCAGAGGTGGGGAAAGAATCCACATATAAATACAGTGCAGATGCTCTCTAACTGGATGGAAATGGAATAATTATGTTAATTTGTCCCTTTTTATACTCAGAGATGGCTTTTAATTCTTTTCAAGGATTCAGAATTAAAATATGTCCACACTGTTTGGCCCTTGCCTCAATCTCTCCTTTCAGGACAAAACAACCCTCTAGTGTGACCTTCACGCAGTATAGATTTCTCTCCTGAAGATCAGGTTAGCAGGCTGTCTTGCTTTTACACCATTCACGTGTGCCCACCTGGCTGTTGGGTACAAAAATCTCCCAACATTAAGTTTTAATTGCATCTCCATAATTGTTGTTTAAATGTTGGCATTCATTTTATGAGCTGATTTTTCTATGCTAATCAGTGCTCAATTCAAATCAGAACAAACAAACAATCACAACAACAAGAAAAACAGACCTCTTCTATATTTATAGCTGGTGACTAAAATAGTACCATAAATCCTGACTGTGACTGACTAATTGCTTGAAATCTAACGCAGGACCAACAGAGACTCTCTCTCTCTTTGCACAGCGTTCATTGCTTAAACAAAAGCTACTCTGATTTGTTTGGGAATCAATTTGATTTGAGAAGGCACTGAGGCTCTGTCAATAAGCAACAAACAAAATACAATTTCCTTTGAATGGAATTGGGATTATGCTTTGAGGACATTGCTTTTTCCCTTCTTAAGGGAATCGGGAGAATGAAGTTGGGAACTCTTTGCCAGTGGCAAAACATAGGAGCCAGTTGATCAGAACCTCTGGTGCTTTTTTTCAAACTGCTTGGGCAACAGAAATGAGAGAAAGATTCCCAATTCTCAAGAATGTGATTAATCAAAGCATTAGAGAGATCATTTAATGGCATGGAGTGGGTTTGAAAATTTGGTGTCAAATGGTTTGGTTCTGATATAGATTTAGCATAGATATGGATCTAACCAAAACTGTTATGTGATTTTGTTTAACCCCAGGTGTGTTCCAAATCTTAAATTATTTTTGCAGCAAAAACTTGATATAAGTAATTCATTTTCTATAGGGTCATTTTAGGGATTAAGTGGGAAAATATGTTTTAAAGTTTTGTAGATGATTAAGAGCTAAATAACAAGAAAACATTGTATCTTAAAATATTGCTTTTAGTTGATACATTCTAGAATCTTCTGAACTCTCTACTCCAATTTTTGATAGAAATAGGTGGGTATTTGAATTCTATGGTTTAGAACAAATAGAAATTTCTGCTATTTTTGGCTTCAGGTTTATTACTCAATAAATTATGGATTTGGTATGGTCTTAAAGTTAGAAAAATTTAATCAGTGTAAAACACCAATTCCAAAGACAGTTATTTTCAAGCTCTTTTCCCATTTGGTTGATAGGAACCCAATTCTTGAAGAGGTCTTTCATTTCAGCATCAGGTCCTCTAATAATTAAAGTGATGCTTTTGCAGCAGATCTTCCTTCACACCCAAGTACATTACTGGATTTTAGCACCAATCAAATAATGAGTCGAAAGAATATTAGATGTATTTCTGATTGTCCTAGTATGGGTTACAATTTGTCATCTTGATAAGAAGGCCTGGAGACAGAAGAGGAGAATAGAACTTTAGTTACAAATGTCCCTATTGCTAAGATGGCTGCTGTGATTTAAAAAAAAAGTCCTGGTCTTAGGCTGCTGAAATGTGCCAATCTTTTTAGGTTCAGCATTTATAGGGCAGTTTCTCCACCCATGATTTCTGGTTCAACATTGACTGCTTCGTGATATCTGTTCTCAGCAGTATGTGGTTTTGTTCCTTTAATGGGAATCTAGACAATTCTTTTTATAGCAATTCAAGTAAGCTCAGATATTACAGATACTTAGTCCTCAGCAATATAAGCTCAGCAATATAAACTCCAGACAGTAAGGGTAGAAGCAGGGAGAACAGATAGGAGGTGATTGAAATTATCAAAAATCTATGGCAGAGCTTCTCAAATTTTAACGTGCAAAGGAATTATAGAGAAACTTGTGAAACTGTAGAACGTAGTGGGGTGAGCCTTGAGATTATGCATTTCTATGAGCTCCAAGATGATGCTGACACTGTTGGTTCATGGAACACACTTTGGGTAGCAAGGATCTATGGTGTGCGTATGCTTTTTTTCTGCTTCTGTGCCTTTCTCCTTTGACTTGACACTTTAGAGCAGTGGTTTTCTACTCAAGCTGCCCATTAAATCCAACTGTATTAAAAAATACTGGGCTGGGCACGGTGGCTCATGCCTGTAATCCCAGCACTTTGGGAGGCCGAGGTGGGCGGATCACGAGGTCAGGAGATAGAGGCCATCCTGGTTAACATGGTGAAACCTCGTCTCTACTGAAAATACAAAAAATTAGCCAAGCATGGTGGCACATGCCTGTAGTCTCAGCTACTCAGGAGGCTAGGGCAGGAGAATCACTTGAACCCGGGAGGTAGAGGTTGCAGTGAGCTGAGATCGCACCACTGCACTCCAGCCTGGGCTACAGAGCGAGAAACTGTCTCAAAAAAAAAAAAGAAAAGAAAAGAAAAGAAAAAGAAAAATGCTGATGTCTGACCTCACATCCTCGGAATTCTGGTTTAATTATTCTGGTGGAAGACTGAAACATGAATACTTTTAAAAAGCTCTCCAAATAATTCTAATGCACAGTCAGGACTGAGAGGTCTGGTTTTAGTTTATCTGGCTTCACCATTTGATGCCACTTTCAGGTCTCTGTTGGATCCATGCTTCACAGCATGCAAACAAGTTGTTACCCATCCAGCTAAGCCAGAACTTTGCTGCAGTACTATGCTGCAGACCTGACTTGTCCAGCAAAGAAATTACAGCAGATGGCCACTATCTCTCCACTGGGGGACCTTAACTCATCATGTTCCCACAGAATCTTTTTTCTTCCTTAAATTTTGCCATTTTTTTCCCAAAATATCTATGTCTCCCTTATTTTGCAACTCAAGGAAGGGGCTGTGTCATAGCCATTTTTATTTTATCAGTATAATGCCTGGCATAAACTAGCAATCTGTACAGATGCACAGAGTAAATGAAGTGGATTGTTTTAGTGTGCTTGGTGGGCTTTCAGAACTTAAAATTCTTAAGTGAGGCATTAATGTATGGAATGTGGATGATATGCATAGCTGCCTCCATTTCCCAAATATAGGCAAGAAAAACCTAGCTGAAAAAAAAAACCAGACCAAAATAAACATTAGTTTATGTCACACAGAATTGTCCTACTGAAAATTTCAGAATAATGTTACTCATATCATAATTTCTAACACTTATTTATTGAGCTTACTATCATATTACTGGATACCTTAAAAAAGTATATATATATATGTATGCATATATGTGCATATATATGTATGTATATATGTGCATATATATATGTATGTATATATGTGCATATATATGCACATATATGTGTGTAATATTTAAGCCTCAAAATGACCATATACAGTACATGCTATTATAACTCTCCTTTTTCTGGAAAGATAATTCTGGCATGAAGAGGTTACATTTGGTTTGAATCCCATAGTAAGTGGCAGAACTGGGATTTAAACTAAGCAGTTTGTGTCCAGAGACTGTATCCTAACCACTACACTACACTACACTTTCTGCATACCCCACAGGCCACTGATGACCTGTCCAGTTCTAAAGCAAGTGAGGCTATTGAAGCTGGCATTTCCCTGATCCCTTCATGGGACTCGTAAAGGGGATGCCCTGTTTACTGAGCCCACAGCTCTCGACTCCTTGCAGGAGGTAGCACGTGAGCAAATGAGGTGAGTACTGGAGCATACAAGTGCTGGAGTGAGCTGGCCATGCTGGCACTGGCAGGAGTGAACTCCTCTCACTTGGACTCATTACGTTCCATCCCTCATGAGAAGGGGGGACGTGCAGGTGAGCAGGTGCAGGAGCTTGGGCAAGTGCTTTTCGGCACCAGCAGGAGCCAATTCTGTGCTGGGCCTGTGACAGCATCTTGCAGGGGGTGTCTCCAACTCCCTGAAGCCCCAGAAGCAGTGTTACAGTGCTCTTGTCATTCTGCCATCTGCAGATGGCTTAAGCATTAACAGCTCAATGGACCCACTTCCTTTTCATGTGAGGTGACTGCCTTCTGCCAGTGAGGGCAAAGCGTCATTTACATCCACACTCATGGCTCTTGAGTTCTTGTTGGGCATCCAGAAGGAATGAGGTCACGTGAACAAATTGAAGGATGGTAAATGTGGGGGATTTTACTGCTGATGGAGGTGGCTCTCAGTGGGAAAGGGAGCTGAAAAGGGGATGGGGCGGGAAGGTAATCTTCCCCTAAAGTCCAACTATCTCTGGCTGGATTCTTATCCAAAGTTATGCCATGAAGCTGTCCCGCTGAAGTAAAGCTGCTACTCTCCAGTATCCAACCGTAGTCTTCAATGTTCAGCTGCTTCTCCTCTCTGCCAGATGTGTCTGGGGTTCTTATAGGCACAGGATGGGGTCGGGTGGGGCCATGGGTGGTTTTGGAAAAAGCAACATTCAAGTGGGAAAACAAGGATATAAGTTCTCACTTTGGGCCATGGTCTCAGGCTTGTCAGCTTAAGGATGGAGCCCTTGCCAGGGATCCGCCCTCTTCTGCCCAGAATTTTCCTGCCTCCTGTCCCTACCACTATCAACCTTATATTAAAACACATGCTCCTGTTTTGTTTTGTTTGTTTTTGATATTTACTGGTTATATCTCATGTTATGCTCATAATCAACTTTCATCTTAATTTTTTAATGCCACAAAATCCCTTCAATTATGTTCTTGTATATTTAATTACTCTCTATAATCTTAATTTTTACATCAGCTTATAAATAACCTTAAAGCTCTAGAATTAAAAAATCAAGCATATAAAAAATAAAAATCCCTCTTTGAAATTCATATTTATCTTCAATTGCCACCCCATCTTTCTCATTTTCCCTTTATTCTTATTACAGTGTATTATTATAATTATATTTTATACCCATTCTTCAACTGTGATTTTATCCTTAATTCAGTGTAGCCTGATACCTACCCTCATCATTCCGTTAAAAACCATTCTCATTCTACCACTTATGATTTCCATATTATTAATCTCCTTTAACCCCATTAATTTTCAGGACTTGCATTATTTGATCTTTCAGAAGCTCTGACAGTGTTATTAAAACACCCTTTCCTTTGATTTCCATGATGCTTCATGATTATGATTTTTATTCTGCTTCTCTGGCTGATTATCATTCTTCTTCGCAGACTCATCCTCATCTATGTAGTAATTAATGGAATTCCTCAAGCTTTACTCCTATGCCCTCTTTCCCCTTACTCAATGATCTCTTTGTAGATGATATTCTCCACCTGCATTAGTCTATTCTTGCAATGCTATAAAGAAACACTCGAGGCTGGGTAATTTATAAAGAAAAGAGATTTAGCTGACCCACAGTTCTGCAGGCTGTACAGGAAGAAAGGTGCTGACATCTGCTTCTGCTGAAGCCTCAGGAAGCTTCCAATCATGGCAGAAGGTGAAGGGGGATCAGGTGACTCACAAGGAGAAAGCATGAGTAACAGAGAGAGGGAGGAGGTGCTAGGCTGTTTAAAAAGCCAGCTTTTTCCTGTGAACTCATGGAAGGAAAACTCACTCATTACCACGAAAATAGCACCAAGCCATTCATGAAAGATCTGTTCCCATGATCCAAACACCTCCCACCAGGTCCCACTTCCAAAAGTGGGGATTATATTTTCAACATGAGATTTGGAGGGAACCAACATCCAAACCGTATTACCACCCTAAGATTTTTTTACCGCAATATTTGGGGTAGACATTTCTTCTGAGCTCCCAATAGCCTATTTGGACAAACTTTTTAATGTTTCAGGAGTCCATCAAGATTAGCGTGCCCCATGCTGAACCAACTGTTTTCTCCATGTATCCCCCTCTTTAAAAAAAAAAAAAAACACAGTGGGTGGTACCTTATTACATCTAGTTATGCAATTCTCACTCCCAGAAGTTGTCTTTCTCATTTTTCCAGCATTTCTTTTTATTTCTACCACTTCTACTTCCTAATTGCTATGTCTACAATAATTCTCACATATTCTTTTTGTTCTCCACACTGGAGATTTATAAAAAATATATGTGTTTTATTTCATGTTATGAATAAAATATTTTATCTTAAAAGTAAAATTTCATGTCACCAAAACAGAAACCAAAACAAACAAAACTTCCCTATTCCTTCCACTTTCAGTTAAAAACACTTCTTATAAGTCTTAGGACAAGGACCAAGTTCCTCACCATGGCCCAGGAGTCTGTGATGTTTTGCCCTCACCTACTTCTGTAATCTAATTGTGTAATATTTCTCTCCTGCTCATCCCCTACCATATGCCTCCACTTCAGCTGCATTATATTTCAGGTATATTAGTCTTCAACTTCAACAATCCCCCTTATTCCTCCTCCACAGAGCTTTAACCTATGCTGTTTTTCTGAATGGAGCACTGATTGCTCCTCTTCTCCTCGCAAGTTACTATTTGCTCTTCAGGTCTCGATACATCATTATTTTTTTAAGAAATTAATCCCTAATATTGCTTACTAGGTTACATTTATCTACAATTTGATCTCACAGTACTCTGTCTTTTCCATTTTTAGCACTGATCCAAGTTTAATGTAAAATTAAATTTTTGTCAATATCTGTCTTCCTCATTAAACTAGAAGGGTCATGAGGAGAGAGACCATATCTATGTATGCTTATTTTTATTCCCAACACCAAGCAATGGCTGGTACAAGGAGTCACGAAAAAGATATTTTTAGTGGTTGAAAAAGTGTCATTCATACTGACTATTGTTAAGATTATTTAAGGCTTGCTGTACTTAGGAAGGTTTCTGCACTTAGGAAAGTTTTCTGCTATTTTTTTTTCCATTTTGTAGAAGTCAAAAGTTATTCCAGCCTTGATAGTTTTTCTGACGCCCCATACAATGCTTATTTGAAACTTAACTCTTGATTTTCTCAAGTACTTTATTCTAAGTTACACAAAGCTGTATTAGTCAACTAAATGTTAATATTGACCCTTGAAAATCACTTTGTCTTCCCCACTACAGAATCTAGCACCCTCTCTTCACCCTCTCAGCCTAAACGCTGCGCAAACTTCCCCTCGATTCTCTTCTCCAGCTGACAAACTGGTTCTGGGGGAGACGAAGAACATGGAGACAAGGACTTTTTTCTCCTTTTTCACACTTTGGTCAGTTGACAAGTATTTGAGTCTGTGTCTTCGCTTTTCTATTTATGAGTGATTCTGGGAGACATTTAATAATTTTTCAACCATTTCAGTCTTTTTTTTCTCTTGTTTTTTAATTTTTTATTTTTATTTTAAGTTCTGGGGTACATGTGCAGGATGTGCAGGTTTGTTAACATAGGTAAAAGTGTGCCATGGTGGTTTGCTGCACCCACCAACCCATCACCTAGGTTTTAAGCCCAGCATGCATTAGCCATTTTTCCTAAGGGCATTTCAGTCTTTCCAGGTGATTCTCCTCTTCTCTCCCCTGCCTGGCACACACAGACTCACACATGTCTGAGAGGCAGAGATTCATCACAGATTCTTACCTGTGGCAACAGATGCTCACTGCAGAAATCAGCTTCAGATTGATTCACATAAGACAATCATCCTTCCAAAGACAGAGTTCCCATAGTAAGAGAGGAGAACACGTTCAAATTAGAGTTGAATAAACAAAAATGAAGAGTGCAACAGAGAGAGGACCACACATGTAAGAACCACTCATTGAGTGTCAGAGTGTCATTGTGGCAAATAACATAAAGATTACCTAGTTCAGCCTTCTTCTTTTATAGATTAGGAAACGGAGGCCAAAAGAGTTTGGAAAATTTGCCCCTGTAGCAAAAATAGCTATTTCAGGAGCAAGAATCTTCTGTTTTCCAGGCTTATTCAGAGACAAGTCACTGCATGCCTATAGGTGTCTATGACATTGCCAGCCTCTCTGGATAGTGTCTTGTCTATCCCATTGAAAACTTCACTGTCTCTCATCTTTGAACTAAAGTTATTTTAAAAAGTCTGAAAGGCAAACAAATCTAAATGGTAACTTTCCTTTACATGTTTCCTAGAAGATCTTAGAAGTTATTTTTGGTCCTATCCTTGGTCCCCACACAAAAAAAGGATCATCGTATGTATTTCTACTGGGTGAATATTTCTACTAATCCTTGAACCAGTTTTCACCTGACATTGGGCATTTAGTTCTAAGAAGTGGGGCAAGGCAGTATAGAACTAGCTATAATTAAAAAGGCAGGAAAAAGATGTTTTAAGTGGCTATAGGAGAGTAAAGAAGACATGTCTGTGGCTATCTGACATTGGTTATTTGTTGTTATGGGTAGGAAATGACCAAAATCTAGAAGACAGGCTGTTGGTCTGTAATGATTGAAGTTCAGTTTCTAACTCTATGAGATTAGATGCTATTTTTGTCACCTTCATCCTGAGATCTATTTTTTCTTTAACATTAAAAATCACTAAGGAAAATTTCTGAGTACATTTCAGGGGATGCTATTTTTCAACAAGTATTCTTAAAGGCATGTAATACATGAGGTGCTTTTATAGATGCCTGATATCTCCCTTCCCTTCTCCCTCTAAAACAGTAACCAAGATAGATAGAGGCTTATTTCACATTTCGCTCATATTTGAGCACATGGAAGCAGCTTTCAGCCTCTCTCTGGCCTGAAGGGATTATCCTGGCTTCTGCATCCTCCATCTAAGATGTACAGTAAGAACTCAATAAATGGCAGAATTATTTTGAACATTACACTGAATTCCCAACTTAATGAATTACTTCCTGAAAACTAGATTCGTACCTGTATAAAATACTGCCATGCATTTCTATCCTCCATTTTTCTTGGTGTATTCGGTTGGTGCAAAATACCCATATCTATGTTCCTGCCTGCTGTGACCTCAGTATCCCCCAATAACCTATCCAGAGCCATCCATGGGCTAAGCTGCCTCTTGTTGCCCATCTCTAGGGTCTCCAAATAGAAAGTTATTTTTCTTAGACGAGATATCCTCCCCTTACCAAAAGTAAACTTTTCTCTTTTTCGTTTTTGATACCTGGTCTATTCTATGGACATGTCAAATTAATAATCTCATGTTCTTTCCAGTGTAGAAGGCCTTCCATGGCAAGTCATATCATGAGCTAAGCCACTTGTGGATTGCCTAGGCAAGCAAATCTCTTTTATCCTGATTCATTGGTTTTGACTCTTCATGTTCAATCAAGGGTCTGCCTGCCTTGCTACTGATTCTATCTCCAATCCTGGCTCTTCCCAGGGCAAACTGTGGCCTAGCTCCTGTGACTGCTTAGGATATTATGGAAAACCTATAACTACAGAGATAAGCTAATTGACAATTTATGATTTTCAAAGTAAACCATATTATTAAATTTTGGCCCAATTCCTTCATTGACACTAAGTGCTTGATCATTCAAAATATTTTTTCATTTGTTTTAAGGCATCAATAATGATACTAATCAAAGCCTTCCAAACTAATTAGATCAAGTGACATCTATCTGGATAAAACAAATTACAATTATGAGGTTTATGCTGATCAATACTAAAACCAAAAGAAGATATTATTAGTGGAAAGATTGTTTCACTGGCAATATGTATGAGACATTGAGGAGGTCAGATCACTTGCCTTGGGCAATCAGAATAATTTAGAATCAGAGAGCTGGAATAAACCTTGAGCATATTATAATGAGACATCCTCACATCTAGAGCATCCTTGATGGTGGCCTGAGAATGCAAAGCCAGCAACGACAAATGACAGGTGGCCATTCTCTCTGGTAAATGTGTCTCAAAATTGTCAAAACTACAAGAATGACAAGAAGGAAAGGAAGTTTTACAAAGTAATTCTGTTGACTTTTGAGAGCAACTTAAATTCAGATTTTCAGGTAAGAAAGCTAATTTCCATAGCAGTTATTATATAGAGTTTGCCAAAAGAATTATTTAGGATAATTATTGCTATACATACCTGCTGTATGCCAGACACTGTATTTTTATAACCCTCACAGAACACTATGAAGTAGGTATTAACGGATCCATTTTATAAATGAAAAATCAGATAGGCCAGTAAGGTGAACTTTGTCTAGAATTATTCAGCTAATAAGTAGGAAAAAAATGGATTTGGACCCAGAAATGCCTGACACCAGTTCTATGGTCTTTTCAAAGCACTTTGCTTTTCTTCATTTCATTCAGAAGGCCATGCTTTTTATAAGTTGCTTCTGATTTCAACTTAGGTGATAACTTTTATCATCCAGGCATTATATGATATATTATACAAAACATTTTGTTTCAAAATAGATGGCTATTTATGTGGTGATCTGGGGAAACATTATTTCACCTGAATTAGGCCACAAGCATATCACTGTCACTAATGTAATGATGAGAATACACAACCGATGCAAATTTGAAGACAAGGAAGCCAGGAAGGGTGTATCAATTTGAAAGATGTGTTATTTTGTATTGGATGTTAGAGAAAAGAAGAAAAGGGACAAATAGGTGGCAAAGACTGCTTATAAGCTGCTATGAGATTTTTGCTGTATTTGAAGGGAGTGCAGGAAGAGCTTTTTGGCTGAACAACTGTCCATGTGGGTAGAGTCAGGAGTGGTTAGTTTTGAAGCATCTTAGTTCTAAGGCACCTACACATAAATCTGTCTCGTTCTTCTTACCAGTGACTGAATTCACTTCTGTTGTATTTCAGCCAAAGAAAATTTTAATATCTATAGTGGATTGAGTAGTGGCTCAATAGAGTTCTGTCCAAATCCTTATCCTCAGTACTGTGAATGTGAGCTTATTTAGAAATGGGGTGATATGGTTTGGCTGTGTTCCCACCCCAAATTTCATCTTGATTTGTAATCCCCATAATCTCCATGATCCCCACGTGTAAAGGGAGAGACCAGGTAGAGGTAATTGAATCATGGGGGCTGTTCCCCCCACGTTGTTCTTGTGATAGTGAGTTCTCATGAGATCTGATGGTTTCATAAGTATTTGGTACTTCCTCCTGCATTCATTTATCACCCCCTGCTGCCTTGTGAAGAAGGTGTCTTGCTTCGCCTTCACCTTCCACCATGATTGTAAGTTTCCTGAGGCCTCTTCACCCATGCAGAACTGTGAATCAATTAAACTTCTTTCCTTTCTAAATTACCCAGTCTCGGGCAGTTCGTTATAGCAGTGTAAGAACAGACTAGTACATGGTGTCTTTGCAGATGTAATTATGTTAAAAATCTAGAGATGAGATCATCCTAGAATTAGTGGATGGGCCCTAAATCCAATGAAATGTGTCCTTATAAAAGACAGAAGCAGAAAAGACAGAGGAGAAGAAAGACAAAGGAAGAAGCTTGTAAAGACAGAGGTAGAAATGAATTGTACTGCCAGAGGCCATGGAACAGCTACAGTGACCAGAAGCTGGAAGGGGCAAGTGAGAATTCTCCCCTGGTGCACACAGAGGAGTCCTACCAGCATCTTGACTTCAGACTTCTAACCTCCACAATTGTGAGAAAATACATTTGTGTTGTTTTAAGTCACCCAGTTGGTGGTAATTTGTATAGAAGCCTTAGGGAACGAATACAAAGTCCAAATAAAAATTCGTCTCCCTCAAATCTTTCTATTATTTGCTCTGGCCAAGAGGGAGTAGATCCTTCACCCTTCTCGTAAACTATATGCAAGGTCATTATGCACGAACTGAAATGTATTCACACTTTACCATGTCAGCTTGAAGTTCTCAATCCCTACAATAAATCTGACCATTAAGGGTTTGAACACATCGTTGAGAAAAGCCAGAAAGAGCCCTGGGATCACTTTTCCGAATGCTTTCTTTCTTATCCATCAAAGTCCACTGCAAAATGCTGTGTCTATAAAACCCATGCCAATATTTCTAGGAATGAGAATAGCAAGAGAATGGACTACTCGCTTGGATTTAACAGTTGGGTGGATCTGTAATCATTTGGGAGTAACAATATTCTCAATATGTTCCCCTCTCTCTTTAAGTTTTATTTTAGATAATATAGTCAGAGTTGTTAGTTGATCAGATATGGTACGATTTTGTATATTGTGGCATGAAAGATAAACTGAACTTTTTCTACTGCAATCGCCAATCCCATTTTTTAGTAAGCATTTCAGCTACCCAGGAAAAGTGTTTTCCTGCTGATAAATTTAAGCATGGAACCATAAAACACCGGCTGTTCCTTCCCTCCACATGCCTTCTTCACTTGCATTCCTAAACAAGCTGCACTCCAAATCCCATGTCTGCTTAAGCACCCACAACTCTTAATGGTGACTTTTTAATAACTGGAGGTTTTGGATAAGGGGAGTTTTGGCAGAGGATTCAGAAGTTTGGGTTTAACCTAATCTTGAGAAAATGTCAGGTTCTGGAATGGATACAACTATCCAGAAGCTCAAACACTTAAATGCATAAAATTAGGGAAATTTTTTCCTTTGTTTTTTCTCAATGTCTTATACAATAGTACACTTTAAGCTTTTTCATTGAAGTATTACTATGCTGCCATTCTCAGATTCAGGTTCAACTAATATCTATTAAATATCTATAACCTCCCAGAGAAGGTTGGATGATTTACATACTTTATCTCATTAAATCCTGGAAAATAACAATGTAAAGGCAGGAATTATTATCCCTTTTTATCTTTACAGCAAATAAAGAAGCTAAGGGACAGAAAAATTTAATTACTTATCCCAAATTTACCCTGAATAAATCTCAGAGCTATGACTCCAACTCTGGTCTTTAGATCTAAATTTATTATTTATTTCCCATTTCTTTTTGTTTAAAAAGTTGAATTGGTCAAGCATTTCTTAATATGCCATGTATATAAATTCAGGTATTCTGAATGGGCATTATTTCACAGTAGCACTTACCATGGCAGTAACTGCAGAAAATGAGTTCTTCAGAGTAAGTTATAGTTGAAGATCATTATGTACAGGGAAATTTAATTTTATAAAAAACCAAATTGGCCTTCAAACTGCAAGCATTTAAATTTTAATGTGCTAATTTTAATTAAGTTTAATTAATGCTGCTGAGCTTGGTAAACTTAAAGAACTTCAAATGATACCCCCAGAAGCTCTGAAACATCTTTCTTATTTGTCAAAACCTGCCTTCTGGCAGAATCCCAACTCATGCCTTCACAGAAATTGCTTACTCTTTGCTCTTTCTGAATCCATTCTATCATTTATCCATTTGTTATGAAATCTGATTTGTAACTGAATCTTTGTCCAATACTTTATCAGAGAGAGCTATGAACTCTGGGATTATTCATGATCTTAAATAGTGCAACTGAGTTCTGCTGCCCTCCATTTATAGCTGGGCTGTGTCTTCTAGGTTTGCTCCAATTCATGGTGCATCTTGTTACATATATCACAACTGGTTCTTCAGGGATGAAGGTTCTACCCCTATTTCCACCTTGCAAATTAATGTTGAGGGAAAAACCTGAGAGCCTAGCATCTCATCCTCCAGAGTTTCCAGATTCTGTGTCTGGATTCTTGAAAGATACAGCGTAGATGTCCTTTAAAACCCCAAGTGGAGGTAGAGCATGGAGCTGATCATTCAGATTGGAAGGTAGCAGAAACATTCTGGAAGCTGTTAGAGTGAAGAGGTTTAGAGGTTTTTAGATTGAAGACTCTAGAGAACTCTGACATTTAAACTCCTAATGTCAGTTCATGTAACAGTTAGGAAAGTTTTCTTAAAATTGCCTCAGGCTCTTCAGCCAAGTTCCTTACTATTTCTAGGTCTCCACATGACTCTGTCACTCTCTGCCGTTCTATTTCACCTTTTCTCCAGAGGTCACATAACTCTACCTTCCTGACTGTTATCCAAGATGAGTAATACTTGTCCTTACATAAATTCAGTCTCACCACCTGTGCACCAGCACCTAGCCCACCACATCTCAAAAACTTGACTTTAGGAACTCTTCATTTATCTCACATTATCTCTTTCTGCTACAAAAAGACATTTCTCTTATAAACATGCTGCTGACTCTCCCACCTTAAAACAAATCTCCAAATAAAACTAAAACAAAATTTCTCTTGATTTCATTTCCCTGCCAGCTACCACCTCATTTCTTTGCTCCTATGTATAGAAAAAAATGTTTAAATTGTTGTTCCTATTCACTATCTCTAATTCTTCAGCTCCTATTTTATTTTAAAGGCTCCTAGTGGGCTTTTATTTATAGTACCAGTTCGCAGCGACTTTCCTAAGACATTATTTTCTAACTACTGATTAGCTCTTGTACTTATCTTGCATATCCCAAGAGCAGAAGTTATCATGGTGCACCACTTCTTTTACATCAGCTTCCAGGTGCCATACTCTCCCAGATCTCATCCTACATCAATCATAATTGCTTTTTCTTAGTCTCACTTGCTAGTTTTCCCTCTTTATCCCATGACTTCCAAATTTATATCCAGGGGAGACCTCTCTCTTAAAACTCGAGGCCCATATGGTCAACTGCCTTCTTAAATATAGTATTTAACATGTCAAAACTAAACTCTGGAAAACATGCTCTCTCATATGCAAACCTGCGCCACCTGCAGTCTTTCCCTTCTCAGTTGGTGGCAAGGGCATCTTTCAATTGCCCAGTTCAAAAAACGGTAAGTTGACTCCTCTGTTTATCACATAGGTGATATCCAATCCATTGGGAAATCCTGTTGGTTCTAGCTTCAGAATATATTCAAAAGCTGTACACTTCTTACACCATTCACTACAACACCCCTGTTGCAAGTCACCATCATCTTAAGGCTGTACTATTCCATTAGCTACCTAACTGGTCTCCTCCCATCAGCCCTTGCTGCCCCTCAGCCTGTCCTCAACAGAACAGCCAGTGTATCCTCCTAAAACACATGTCAAATCATGTCATTCTTTTATCCCAAAGCCTTCAATGACAGCCCATTTAATTCTGGGTAAAAGCCAAGGTCTTGGCATTTTATAGTAGATGTAATGGTTATGTCACAGTAACTGCTATTCATGACACAAATTAATCATTTACTTATTATAAAAACTAAAAGAAATTGTGTCCCTTAAGAAATTCTCTAAATTTTTGTAGTGAAAAAGAAAGTTTGGTAGAATGATATGTGAAAGGTAAAAAAAAAAAATCAGACATTTTTAATGTAGTCAACTCAAGAAGCAAATATTGAACATCTGAGATAATTAAAACAGCACATTAGATAAGCTAGAGATTAAAATACATAGACTAGAATTTTAGGGACTCATATGCAGTTGAACCTTCAACAACACGGTATTGGGGCATTGGCCCCCCTCATGGTAAAAAATCTGCATATAACTTTTGACTCCCCCACAACTTAAATACTAATAGTTTACTGTTGACCTTATGAATAACATAAGTAGTCAATTAACATATATTTTGTACATATATTATATACTATAATAAAGTAAGCTAGGGAAAATAAAATACTATTTAAAAAATGAGGTAGAGAAAATATATTTACTATTCATTAAATAGAAGTGGATCATCATGAAGATCTTCAACCTTTTCATCATCAGATTGACAAGGCTGAGGAGGAAGAGAAAGAGGAGTTGGTCTTGCCAATTCAGGGGTGGTAGAGGCAAAGAAGATCTGCACATAAGTAGACATGCACAGTTCAAACCTGTGTTGTTCAAGGGTCAGCTATAGATACATATTCATACAGACTCATGACATATGAGTGATTCTTACAAGTCAAATTGTGATCATGCTTTAGTAAAGGTACAAAGTCTAAGAGATCATAGAGTAGGATCTGAGAATGAATTGATATTTAGAGTTTTGTTCTTTGGATGAGATTTGGAAAGACCTTGTGGTGAAGGATGGGTGTTAATGCTGAAGAAAGACATTGCATAGAGAAGGAAAACATAGGAGGAAATAAAAGGGGAAAATGTTCCAAACATACTATGTAAATAGTCAGGACATTGAGGGTTAAAATGCTTAGTTGGAAGTGAAGGATAGGGAAGTTGTATGTAGCACACAGGCAGAGACAAGTGGCAAAAGATTTGAAAGAGCTGATGACTGTGGATGCAGTATGTTTTTTTTTTTTTTTTGAGATGGAGTCTTGCTCTATCACCCAGGCTGGAGTGCAGTGGCGCGATCTCGGCTCACTGCAACCTCTGCCTCCCGGGTTCAAGTGATTCTCCTGCCTCAGCCTCCTGAGTAGCTGGGACTACAGATATGCACCTCCACATTCGGCTAATTTTTGTATTTTTAGTAGAGATGGGGTTTCAACATGTTGGCCAGCTGGTCTTGAACTCCTGACTTCAAGTGATCCACTCACCTCAGCCTTGCAAAGTGATGGTATTACAGGTGTGAGCCACCACGCCTGGTCTGATGCAGTATCTTGCATGTCAAGCCAATAAATGTATAAGCTTTTCTTTATTCCAAGAGAAGCCATTAAAAATGTTGAAGAGAGTGCTTTACTTGATTCACAGTTTTAGTTCAATTAACCCAATTATAATTTATTAAATAGCCAATCTGTCCTCATTATTATCCTAGATAGTTTGATATTCATAAAAATCACTCAGGCTATTGGACAAAAATACAAATTTCAGACTTACATCCAAATAAGAGCTGGTAGATCTGGCATGGGTCCCAGATATCCATATTAAGCACAAGCCCATGAATGACTCCGGGCAATTGGTGTGAAGACTCAATTTGGTAAAATACTAATGTACAACATAAAAAGTGGTAGAAACCTTGTTAGCTGTGCTATCCAACATCCTATATTTTAATTTGGGAATCAAGATTTCTATTCCAAGTCTGCAAAGATAAAAAAAACCTTGAAGGTATGTGATACAGACATAAAATTCTCTCTTGACACATGTGATTTCTAATTCTTATGAAGTCAAATGTATCAATTTATTTTTCTAAGCATATATTTATATATATATTTACTTAGATGTATATTTTCTTATATATATATATTTACTTGTATATATATTTTCTAAGTATATATTTATATATTTATACTTAGAAAAATCTCCATGACATTTATCTTTACAAGAAGTATTGTAATTTATGAATAGTTTCACATTAAAGTTTTCTAGGATTTGTTTTTCTGAAAAGTGGAAAATAATGCTCTAATTTAATTTTTGAAACCCACTAATTTCCCCAATTATTTGTTAAATATACCACCCTTTCTAAGTTTATTTGTGATTTTTCTTTTTAATCATATGCCCTATAGGAAATCAGGTTGAAATAAGGTGAAAACCAAAAATTATATTAATATATAATTCGCTCTTCTTTCAATTTTAAAACCTCAAAAAATTAAAGAATAGTAAAGTGAACATCAATATGGTCCTCTCTTAGGTTCAATAACTCTTTTCTCGGCTTGATCCTAGTCCCCATTTTATCTCAAGGAGAAGAGAAAGACTCTGTATCCCAAGGAGAGAGTAGAATCACAAAACTGTATTTTTCTAGATCTTTTTTCAACAACGAAAGATGCATTACAAACTAGCTGTGTACCTTGAGCAATTCATATGGACTGGTGTCATGGGAATAGCACTGAAATCTGACTTGGAGCCTTATAATGTAGATCAGACTTTGTCCCTTACTCATACTATGACCAATAATAAAGTCATTGGTCATAGACTTCTGTTTTTCATTATGTCAAATGGGGAGCAAATAATAGGTTAAAATGGGAAAATGTATTAGCACAGAGAGAACAACACAATTAGGTAAACATCTTTTGAATATTATGTATGCTGACTAGATGAGCGAAAGGGATAGGGAAGGATCAGGTGGTGTGGAGATAAATAAGATATACAGTGAATGCTTAGGAGATATTAAGATAATAGAAAGGATGATTTTATATTTTAAACTCCAAGATGGTGAACAAAAACAAAATGTGGTGAATTTCAGAGTGATCCAAACATGGAAATGGGCCTAGGTATGTGATTAATGACAAAGAACAGGTAGGCAAATTACTAGTTATTAAAAGTCATATTTTACTCATGATCTATGTAGGAATGCAAAGTATTACACGATTTTCAGCAGTAATTTGTTATATTGATAATGCATGCCATGGAAGAAGCTGGGTAGCACTTGGTAATACAAAGTTTTCAAAATACAAAGTGGTAAGTAGTAGATTCAGTTAATTAGTAATGGATAATCCATGTACAATTCCTGCCTTCCAGAAGGCAACAGTTGGAAATAACAATGACAATACTAAAGGTATTAAAAAGAATATAGAGAGATGGCCACACCTAAAAGATGGACAGAGAGAATATCCATATGGTGATTAAGTCATGCATGGTGAAGTAGGAATGTGTGATGGGGGAGAAAGCCCTGATTGGCTTTCTATAGTCATCGACACTGGCAAAAAAATACCCATTAGCTGAATTTCTGTTATCTGGTCCACTCCTCTCCTGTTATGTGTGACTATTTATGGGACAGCAAATACTCAAAAAAGTTTCATGGTTAATGAGTGGGTTAATGAACCCACAGAAAGCACTTTAATTAATTCCCCTTGTGGCAAGAACCAGGAGACAGGACTGAACCTGAGCACTTGCACTGGAGATGTGCAAAATCCTAGCACTAGTACATAGATGACATCTGAGAAGAAGAACTACAGTCTGCATTCTACCTGAGAATTTTCTTAGGATAATTGACAATTAAATATTTTTCAAAATGTGGATTCATATGAGTAAAATTGAATTCTCTTTTTTCCCTCCACAAATTGACTTCTCTTTGAAATCAACAGCCTCATCAATTTCCCAATCACCTACACTTGAAGAACTGCATGTCATTTTTTATGTTCCTTCTTTCACAAGTCAGTAATTTAAAAAATTTAACAATTACTTATTGATAACTGAGTGTTGTGCATCACACTATATAATGTACTTAATTACCTAATTTTATTCTGTCAAAACCCTTCTGAGGTAAGTATTATTAGCTGATTATACAGATGAGGAAAGCAAAACTGATAAAGTAATTTGATCACAGTTTTCCTGCTGTATCAACCAAAATTTAACATAAATGAATGCCTATTACACACACATGCATGCATGCACATAGTTCAAATGGATCCACATCCTCAAATAATACATTTTAAGGACAAGAAAAGGAGGAAGAGGAAACCTGTAAATTAAAAGATACTTAGTAAACATATACATATGTATTTTGATAATGGAAGAAAAACTGTAGGGTTTGAAGATGCATATCTCGATGAAAAATTGTAAAATAAATACAAGGAATAAAAAATTGAGGTAGTGATTACCACTTGAGAGAAGGGAGTGGATTGAGAACCAGAGAGTAAAGTAGGTTTTCTAGTAAGTTTCTCAAGAAAAGATCATGGGAATAAATTTCCCTGAGTCCTTGCATGTTACTAGCAGTTTATTCCTTCCCACTTGAAAGTCAGTTGAGCTGGATATAAAATCTGTGGTTCATATTTTCTCTCCTTACTATCTCTTAATACTCATACATCTGAAACATGCTATTTCATTTTCTTCTGGCATACAATGTTTTGATATAATTTTGTTTCCCTTACAAGTCACTTTTTTGCTTAGTTACCTTGGAGGTTTTATATATCATTCTTTTTCTTCAAAGTTACATTATTTTGCTATATTATATTTTGATGTTGGTCATTCTGGGTTACATAGTATCCAGTTTGATATGTAGTCTCAAGTATTTTTTAATGTAATAAATATTTTTGAAATATAATTTAATATTCTGTTGTCTTTAATTTTCAGAGACTCTTATCATCTATAAGTTGAATCTTTTCTGCTTATACTTTGTATTTTTGGAAGCTTTTTATCTTTTAATTTTTTGTTGATTTTTCAATTTTTCATCCTTTGCACCTTCTATGTTTTCTATGGCAACATCATTTTGTTTATCCCTTTTAGGTTTCTTGCAATTTAGCCTTTGTATTAGTTCTCTACTGCTGCATAACAAGTTGTCACAAAATTTAATGACTTAAACTAACAATAAAAATTATTTCTCACGATTTTTTTCTGAGTCAAGAATTCTGGCATGGCTTGGCTGAGCAGTTTGACTCAGAGACTCTTATGGGGTTGCAGTTATTTGAAGAACTGATTGAAGGATGAAAGATTTACTTTCAAGGTAGCTAATGCATATGGCTGGCAAGCTGATGAAGACGATTAGCAGGAGGTCTCAGCTCCTCTCTGTGTTGGCCTTTCCACAGTACTAACAGAATGAGCTCAACAGGTAGAAGATAGCTTCTCCCAAAACAAGAGATCAAAGAGGGTAAATGGAAAATGCAATACCTTCTATGGCCTAGCCTCATAAGTCACATGTCGTCTCTTCCACAGTACTCTATTGATCAGTTCTGTGTCAATGTAAAGGAGTACTATAGAAAAATACAAATATTAGAAGACAAAAGTCATTGAAGTCCATCTTGGAGGGTGCCTATCACAAATTAATATCTGGAATAATTTTTAAAATAATATGTATGTACATATGTTGTGAGTTCTGTCATCTGCTTTACGAGTTTTCTTCTAACTCTGAATTATGTTGTTTATACCTATCTATTTCTTAATGTCTGTTAACATTTGTCAATATAAAAAGTTACTGTTTTGATCTGTCCTTTGAGCAAGTATTTCTGGTGTGTTTTGTTATGTATAAAAATGTTTTTTTGTTCAGTATTCTATTTTCTTTTATGACAATTGTTATAACATTTGACATTGATATTTTTCTATTACTAATTTTTATATTGTGAGTTTCTATTACTTATTTTATATAGTGAGTATTTATTGCCTGTTTTGAGATTCCACTCTTCTCTGGTGCATTAGATGTCCTATTGCAGCCCCGTGCTCTCTTAAAAACAGAGATGGTTACTATGCACATAAAATGGCTGTCGGTTGTCTTTACCACTTGTGCTTTGGAGCTCAGGAGGTTGACTTGTCACTTAAATTTTTTTTTAATAAGTTGTCAGTAGGTTTTTAGTATTTCTATTTAGTTGTCCTCTTTGTTTTTATATTGATAGTTAAAGGTATCCAAAGCTATGCTGTTACCACCTACCATTTCTAAAATCTCTTTAGTGATTTCAATCTTAATGTGAATGCTGCTGCCATTAATAATTTCTCAAATGTGCCTGAATATTTATTTTACTTTTTTAGGGTTGATAATCCTATGTTTGTGCATCTGATTACCTGGCCTGTGGACTACGCTTCTATCAATGGGCAGTGAGATGAAATATATGGCCCTAAGTGTTCATTCTGTACCAAATATACTCAGGCACACATGTGTACACACATGCATGCATTTTCTTATATTCAAAAATAGATTATTCTGATTCTTATTAATTAGTGTAAAAAAATCAAGTCCAAGATTTTTGGACTTGCACTTTTCTGGGCCTCTGTAATCTTGAATCAATATTGTAAAATCTACAGACAAAAATTTAAAGTTAAGACTACCAATGCATACATTGCACAACAGAAGGTGAAAGGGAAAAGAAAGAAAAGCGAAACTGGTTTTAAAAATACAACTACATATTTTGACATGCAACTGAATATGCATTTTAGCTAAATGCCGGATGGCTTAATGTTAAAATTAATAGTCAGCTGAACCTTGATATTTCCATCTTAAAATTAACTTTTAGAATACAGAAACAAATCTTAAATATTACTGCAAATATAAATATTATTAAACTTTTCATACTGAAATTTTAGTGGTGAAATTTTGTAAGTTTGAAATTATGGTGCAAAAACAATAATTGCTCTGCTGTCAACGGCTAGATTACTTCTAAAATCTGTACTGCCTATTTGTGATTCTAAATAGATGTTGGCTTTCATGCTTTTCTTTAAGGTTACATCACTTTCTTCAATAGTTTTATTTCATACTATTTTTATTCTTTAATATATTTGAATCAAAAATATAAGATTAGGTATTTATATAAGATATAGTTGACTTCCTCTTTTCTTATTTGAATGCCCTTTATTTATTTCTCTTGCCTGATTGCCCTTGATAGAACCGCCAATACTATGTTGAACAGGAGTGGTGAGAGAGGGCATCCTTGTCTCACAGTGGTATTCAAGAGGAATGCTTCCAGTTTGATATTGGCTGTGGGTTTGTCATAGATGGCTCTTATTATTTTGAGGAATCTTCCTTCAATACCCAGTTTATTGAGAGTTTTTAACATGAAGATATGTTGAATTTTATCGAAGGCCTTTTCTGCATCTTATTGAGATAATCATGTGATTTTTGTCTTTAGTTCTATTTAGGTGATGAATCACACTTATTCATTTGCATATGTTGAACTAGCCTTGCACCCTGGGGATGAAGCCTACTTGATCACTGTGAATAAGCTTTTTCATGGGCTGCTGGATTTGGTTTGCCGGTATTTTGTCGAGGATTTTTGCATCAGTGTTGATCAAGGATATTGGCCTGAAGTTTTCTTTCTTTCTTTCTTTCTTTCTTTTGTATCAGGATGATGCTAGCCTCATAGAATGAGTTGGGTTGTCCTTCCTCCTTAGTTTTTTGGAATAGTTTTTATAGGCATGGTAGCAACTCTTCTACCAAATCCCAAACTATAAAAACCCTAGAAGAAAACCTAGGCAATACCATTCAGAACATAGGCATGGGCAAAGATTTCATGACGAAGATGCCAAAAGCAATTGCAACAAAAGCAAAAACTGACATACGGGGTCTAATTAAACTAAAGAGCTTCTGCACAGCAAAAGAAATTATCAACAGAGTAAACAGACAACCCATAGAATGGGAGAAAATTTTTGCAAACTATGCACCTGACAAAGGTCCAATATCCAGCATTTGTAAGGAACTTAAACAAATTTACAAGACAAAAACAAACAACCCTATTAAAAAGTGAGCAAAGGACATAAACATTGACATTTTGCTTTTATTTTATACTCACCAGATGTTATGAATCCCTAATAAGGCTTTTCTTAAAATACTCATGTCTTTAACTTAATTAAGTCATTAAATATATATACATGTATAATTTAATTTTATGAAGGCTAATATATAGAAATTATTTACTGACTGAGATTAAGATATACACAAATTTTCATTACTTTTTCTTATTAATTATACCTTATGAACATCTTCTAGTTCAAAATAATAAAGTTTTTCTAATATTATGTAATAAATTATGTCTTTGTATTAACTGTCAAATTATGTCTCCATTTTTGAGCTATATGAGAGTTTTTTGTAATTATTTTTATTCATAAAATTAAACCCATATATCAACCTAATTAATTATGACAATATTTTGCTACTATGGTAATACATATATTTTTCCTTGACCTAACTGATGGACTTTCAACATGTAAAATGTACAAGAACAGTATGTCAAGGTAACATCATGAATATTTATCTATATATGATAATGAATATTTAAATATTAAAATATATATGAATATTGATTGACCAATTTAAATAAATCTTCCTTTCATCTAAAAAATTAGCAATAAATTAGACAAAATATATTTTTAAAATATAGCTTGAAGACATGAGAAAATTAGAAAAGTGGTGACAAATTAATATCGAAGAGAGAAACTTAAAGACGTAATTCCTGAATTTTATGGCTACTTTTTCCCTAGGGTTAACTTTTGGCTCTAGAAGAAATGAGAAGAATGTAAGAAGCTGAACAGTACTTTTGATGGTTTCTCAAGATGTACAAACAAAAATTGGAGCCCTGGATCCACCAAGCTTGGGTTGGAGGCCTAGTGAACCTCCTACATCTTAGATTTGTATTATAAATGGTTAAATTTTAGAGCAAGGGTGAATCACAAGTGTGAAGTAAGCCCTCACAGCAACTGAAGGCAAGTTTTGACTTGTCTTAAACACTGAACTTGGATTATGTTGATCCTTGATTGATTATATCCTTAGTCATTTTTCATAAGCAAATTAAATCTGATCTGGAGGAAATTACTATCATTCTAGGTCTCAAATTATTTTAATAGTCTTTCAAATAAATTTTCTGGTATTCACAATCAAAAGAACAAGACACATGAAGAGTTCTGTGAGTAGAATTGTGTTTCCCAAAAGACGTGTTGAAGTTCTTGCTCCTGGTAACTATGAACGTGATCTTATTTGGAAACAAAGTCTTTGCAGATGTAATGAAGTTAAGATTAGATCATTGCTAGTTTGAGTAGACTGTAATACAATAAGAATGGTGTCTTCATAAAAAGATAAAAGACACAGACTTAAACGGGGGAATGCCACATGACAACAGAGGTAGAGATTGAAATTATGCATCTGTAGTTCAACGAATGCCAAGGAAACAGGAACATAAAACAAATACAGGAGAAATAATACACAATGGAATCAGACCCACAGGACTCATGTTAAAATCATTATTCCTATATGTCTGGTAAAGATGGCATTTGTGAATTTACTGTTGAGTCTTCAGCTCTTCTTCAGCATAAACCGATGATAGTTAAAACATGAAAAGAGAACATTTAAAATTAAGATAAATATCTTCATGGACCAAAAAGTACATGGAAAGAAAGTGGTGACCAGAAGATAAACTATAGTATTGGTCACATCAAAGTCCAAAAATAGCGAAAGGGGGCTGAGGCTGTGAGTATGACTCCTAGAGGAATTACCAGAAAAGAACAACAAAAATACCTGGCACAAAGTGGGGGTCCTGAGTCAGGCCAACTGCTTAAAGCAGGGGATGGAGTGGGGGGTCCCTGTCAACCACTGCCTGTGGCTGCAGTTTATATAAAGATCTCTGCCAATAAAGGCAGAGGACAAAGAGCCTCTGAATAGATCCTGAAACAAGCTGCTTTCTACTTATTTTTCCCCACAGAGTCACATACAAAATTTACATGTAAATAGTAGTGACAGAGGGTCTTGTGATTTTGTGGACATTACCACAAAATCACTAGACCCGGAAAGTAAGCTGAGAGAGAGAATGAATGAGAGAACCTCAAAATTCATGAAGAATACGGAGATTGCTCTCAAGCCACCAAAATCATTTTTCTTCTTGCATACAATGTCAGAAAGCACATCCAAGCTTCTTTGGACGTTAGATAAAACACATGACTATATATTTTTGTGTAGAATGTAAACAGCAATGCAATATGCTGCTTCCCATTTTGACCTACTAAATACATCTTATGAATTATCCTCTATACCTCTATACTTTTTTCCTTGACTAGGATGGCTAATACCCAGGACAACTCTGAAAGCCATATACTGAAAATATGACAGGCATAATTCAATGATTCCCCACATGATTTTCTGCCCCCTTGTGTTGACCCAGTGATTCAATGAAATGTCAGTATAGGTGCTGCTGTGAAGAGCTTTTACCAATGTAATTAGGGCCCTACATCAGTTGACCTTAAGACAGAAAGATTATCTTTGGTCAGTCTGACCTAATCAGATGAAACCTTAAAAAGAATTGGGTTCTTAATGGAGATTTGAAGTTTGAGAGGAATTTGACCTGAGAGATATTATCAGTTGCTGGCTTTGAAGAGGGAGGGGGCAAGAAATGAAGGTGGCCTCTGTGAGCTGACAAAGACCTGGCTGACAGCCAGCAAAATACTGGAATCTCAGTTCCTTAGCATGGAAGAGAATTCTGCCATCCTCCTGAATGAGCTTGGAAATAAAATCCCTAGAGCCTCCAGAAAGAAACACAGCCAGGCCAACACCTTGATTCTCTCATTGGAAAACAAAGAGCAGAGAATTTAGTCACGTTGTATCTCCACTTCGGACCTCCAGATCTCTGAGTAAAAAAATGGGTGTTATTTTAAGCCAGTAAGTGTGTGCTAGTTTGTTATGCAGCAATAGAAAACAAATACAGAAGATGGCAGGGCCACTGTCACTCTGTGTGTGAATAATCCCTATGGAGGAGAGCCATCCTAACTGAGATGAACACCCTTTCTTGACTACTATGCAAGTCTGAAATAAACAAATTGTTAAACTACTGAAATACTGAGTCTATTTTTTTACCAGCCTACTTTACCCTAATGAACACACTGAATGATAGAAACGAATTATGCCATTTATTTAACATTTACATATGAGCAAAACAGTAGTATCCATTTTGAATGAACTAATACACATTTGAATACTCATATAAGCATGGGCCAGAAAGAGATACCTTCACCTCTTTTGAACAGGTCTTAGAGAGAGACACCACTTCCGTGGATGGCATCCTGGGGCCAAATCTAGGGGAGGGTATTTAGATATAACCTAATGGGAATGAGAGTTATGTAACAAGTTAGTTTGAAAGGAAGGGTGATATAAGATGGATAAAGTATACAAAAGGGGCTATGGTGTGGTTTTAATTGTTAGTAATACCTGGAGTAAAAATGGCAAAATGTTAAAATTCATTAAAGCATGGAACTTTTTCATATATTTGAAATAGTTTATAATAAAGCGTGATTATAAACTACATGATAATTTATCTCTTATCACACATGCACACATGTATGGGAATTTAATTTATGACAAGGGTGGCACTATTAATATCCATATAACAATGAACACATGGCCGCTATTAGCAGTGGGGTATAATTTGTGCCACTGGCATTATTACTCTGAGTAAAATTTTTGATGTTAGTTTTTACTTTCTCATTACCCATCATACAGTAATGAAGTGGCCCCTAGGAGAGGAAACTTGAATTCTGAAAGTGAGCTTTAGCCAGGCACAATCGCACACACCTGTAGTCCCAGTTATTCGGGAGGCGGAAGCAGGGAGGATCCCTTGAGGCCAGGAGTTTGAGGTTGCAGTGAGCTATGATCACGCCACTGCACTTCAGCCAGAGTGACAGCAAAAATTGGAGGTAAAACATGTCGAAAAAGGATCTCTTGGCCTTGTTCTGTGCAGGAGACATGCAAGGGAAGAAGAAAAGACACACACACATGACACCTTTAAGGGTAAACTCTGTTCTGTTCTCCCATACAGAACAGGCTTTCAAGGAGTCCTTAAGTTTCTTCAGGGAAATTGAGGGCAGGAAACTCTAAAGCATACCTTTTCCTAAGCTAGCAATACATAAGCCAGAAAGCAACATATTTTGATCCATATTATATGGTTACACTTATATTCTTTATTTATTTTTGTACTTTTTTTTTCTTTTTTTTTTTTTTTTTGAGATGGAGTCTCGCTCTGTCACCCAGGGTAGAGTGCAGTGGCACCTCCGCCTCCCGGATTCAAGTGATTCTCCTGCCTCAGCCTACCAAGTAGCTGGGGTTAGAGGCACCTGCCACGAGGCTTGGCTAATTTTTTTTTTTTTTTTTTTTTTTTTGTATTTTTAGTAGAGACAGGGTTTCGCCATATTGGTCAGGCTGGTCTTGAACTCCTGACCTCATGATCCACCCACTTCATCCTCCCAAAGTGCTGGGATTACAGGTGTGAGCCACTGTGCCCGGCCCTGTCCTTCTAAATCTTTAGTAGGTTTTTAAGTCTTATTTAAAAGTCTTGTCTCTTGGCTGGGCACAGTGGCTCATGCCTGTAATCTCACCACTTTGGAAGGCTAAGGAAGGAGGACTGCTTGAGCCCAGAAGTTCAAGACCAGCCTAGGCCACATAGGCCCTGTCTCTCCTTTTTTTTTTTTTTAATTAGCTGGGCATGGTGGTTCGTGCATGTAGTCCCAACTATTGGGGAAGCTGAGGCTGGAGGATTGCTTGAGTTGGGGAGGTCAAGACTTCAGTGATCTGTGATTACACCACTGCACTCCAGCCTGGGCTACAGAGTAAGAATCTGTCTCAAAATAAGATAAAATAAAATAAAATAAAAATCTTGTCTCAACTATGCTAAGTGACATTAAAAAGTTGTTTGCATATTCTTGGTGACAGTGGTCATTAATAATATATTTTTAAGTGAAAATGAAACTGGGGACACAGGAAAAAGCTGCAACTATCAGCTGTTTGACCCCACATGGAGAGTCTCATTCTATGGTCAAGCTAAGAGAACATAGTTTTACAGTAGTGTTTCTTAAATGCTGTTAAGCTTATTTTCCAGAGATACAATTCTGATGCTGTCCCCACCCTCTAATGATCAGCATCCAAACTATTATTACATTAATTGATTACAAGGGTGGCACTATTAATATCCATATAACAATGAATACATGGCCACTATTAGCAGTGGAGTATAATTTGTGCCACTGGCATTATTACTCTGAGCAAAATTTTTTTTTATTGATACTTGAATTTCATCACAGTCTCTCACCTTTTTTCCCTATCCACACTCCAACAACTATCTTTGAAGTAGTTTCCATTTTCATCTCATTACTTTTCTTTTTCTTTTAGATTCATGGGGGTACATGTGAAACTCTGTTACAATAATATATTGCACGGTAATGACATATAGGTTTCTACTGACCCTGTCACCCAGATAGTGAACTTAGTACCCTACTACAAAGTTTTTCAGCCCTTGCCTTCCTCCACTTTCCCCACTTTTGGAGTCTCCACTGTCTGTTGTTCCCATCTTTATGTCCCTGTGTACTCAACGTTCAGCTCACCCTTATAAGTGAGAACACGCAGTGTTTTGTTTTCTGTCTCTGCATTAATATGCTTAGGATAATGGCCTCCAGCCGCACCCATGTTGATGCAAAGGACATGATTTCATTCTTTTATGTAGCTGTGTAATATTCAATGGAATGTATGTACTATATTTTCTTTATCCATTCTACTACTGATCGGCATCTAGGTTGATTCCATGTCTTTGCTATTGTATTAATAAATAGTGCTGCAATAAACATATCAGTACAAGTGTCTTTGTGGTAGAGAATTATTTAACTTTGAGGATATATCCAGTAATGAGATTGCTGGGTTGAATGGTGATTTCTCATCAAATTATTTTCTGTTTTTCAGAGGCACCTTCCTACATACATTACCAGAAAAACAAAGCAAAACAAAACCTACTGAATATAGTTATTCTTCCTTTGTTCTACTTGCTCTCTACATAAGGAGGGTATTTGAAACTTCAGACACCATTTTGCTGCTATGAGGAAGCAAGTATGAAGATGAAAACTTGGCTAAAGCTATGGCTCTCAACTTCTAACATGCATAAGAAAAACAACTAGGAATCTGGGCTCTGATTCAGTAGGTTAGGGTGAATTTACCCATAAATTTACACTTCCGACACACCTCTGATGATACTGATGCTGCTTGTCCATGGACCACATATCGAGTAGTGCTAGGCTAAAATATGGCAGATAGAAAGAGCCTATGACTCTGTCCCAGTAAGATTGGGCTGCTATAACAAATTACCATAGATTGGGTTGCTTAAACCAGAAACATTTATTTCTCATGATTCTAAAGACAGACTTCAGAGATCCGGATGCCAGAATAATTAGTTTCTCGGTGAGGGCCCTCTTCCTAATTATTTCCTCACAGGGCCTTTCCTTGGTGTGTGTACACACACACCTACAGATCTCATGTGTTTCTTCCTCAAACACCTCATACTCCTGGACTGAAGTGATCCTCCTCCTCCTCCTCCTCCTCCTTCCTTTTTGAGACAGGGTCTCTCGCTCCCATCGCACAGGCTGGAGTGCAGTGGCATAATCACGGCTCGCTGAAGTCCTGACTTCCTGGGCTCAGGTGATTCTCCAGCCTCAGGCTCCCAAGTAGCTGGGACCAAGAGGCGTGCGCTACCACGCCTGGCTAATTTTTGTATTTTTTGTGGAAATGGGTTTTCACCATGTTGCCCAGGCTGGTCTTGAACTCCAGGGCTCAAGAGATCTGCTCACCTTGACCTCCCGAGGTGCTGGGATGGCAGGTGTGAGCCACTGAACCTGGCCTCTTCCTTTTTTGAGGACATCAGTCCCATCATAGGGGCTCCACCCGCATGATGTCATCTAAACCGAGTTACCTCCCAAAGGCTCCATTTCCAAATACCATCACTGGGATTGGGAATTGGGATTTCAACATATAAGTTTTGGGGGAACATAAACATTTAGTTCATCGCTGACAACATTGCAGAGCAGTTGCATTAATGGCAGCAATAGCTGTATTCTGGAATTTTTCTTATGTGAGAAAAATAAACCAATAGTTGTTTAACCCACACTTATTGTTTCTTTCATCCAGTCTTATTCTGTTAACAATCATCATTATTATCAAAATCTTCAGCATTATTATCATGCTAGTCATTATTACACAGTGTGCTGGGCAGTATATGCATTCTTTAGATACAATTATTTATGCCTAGGTCAATACCCAGAAGAGTTTTTCCTAGGTCTTCTTCTAGAATTTTTATGGTTTAAGGTCTTAGATTTAAGTTTTTAATCCATCTCGAGGTAATTTTTGTATATGGTTAGAGATGATAGGGATTCAGTTTCATTCTTCTACATGTGGCTATCCTGTTTTCCCAGAGACACTGGGAATGCTTATAAACTGCTGGTGGGAATATAAACTAGTACTACCACTGTGGAAAATAGCATGGAGATTTCCCAACTAAAAGTATATCTACAATTCGATCCAGCAATACCACTAGTGGATATCTACCCAAAGGATATCTATAAAGAAGTCATTATATCAAAAAGACGCCTGCACACCTATGTTTATCACAGCACAATTCAAAATTGCAAAGACATGAAATCAACCTAAATGCCCATCTACTGATGAGTAGATAAAGAAAATGTGGTGTGTATATATGTATACATATGCATATGTACACAAACACAGACACACACACATACATCATGGAATACTAAGCCATAAAAAAGAATGAAATCATGTCTTTTGCAGCAACTTGGATGGAACTAGAGGCGGTTATCCTAAATGAAGTAACTCAGAGACGGAAAACCAAAAGAGGGGATGTAGGGAGGAGGTGAGGGGTGAAAAAAATCACCTATTGGGTATAATACACACTATTTGGGCGAAAGCCCAGACTTCACTATGCAATTCATGTAACCAAAAACCTCTTGGACCACTATAACTATTCAAATAAAAAATAATTTAAAAATTATATAATTTTCTGTCCAGGTGTGGCGACTCATGCCTGTAATGCCAGCACTTTGGGAGGCTGAGGCAAAGTGGATTGCATGAGGTCAGGAGTTTTGAGACCAGCCTGGTGAACATGGCAAAACACTATCTGTACTAAAAAGACAAAAATACTAAAAATACAAAAATTAGCTGGGCGTGGTGGTGGGCACCTGTAGTTCTAGCTACTTGGGAGGCTGAGGGAGGAGAATCGCTTGAACCTGAAAGGCGGAGTTTGCAGTGAGCTGAGATAGTGCCACTTTACTCCAGCCTGGGTGACAAAGCAAGATTCTGTCTCAAAGTAAATAAATAAATAAATAAATAAATAAATAAATAAATAAATAAATATTTTAACAAATTAAAAAGTTAAAAAATATATAATTTTTTATCAACCCTTCCAGCAATTCTGTGAAATGCATATAGTTTTCTCTATGATAGAAGAAAGTAAGAAAGAGTTTAAATGGTTTAGCCCAGGTTATATTTAGAACACTGCTCTGCAAGCCAAATTCACTCAAATTCCCTTGTTCTTAACCTGTGTTATAAACCACCTCCTACATGGAACACATATTTAACAAAATTTGGTGGATGATTGACATTCTCTTGCATCATTCTAATCAGAGACTTTTTATCTTACCATCTTACATGACTTACTACTTTCTCTAACATTGTTTATTCATTTCCACATAAACACTTAATGCTATGAGTAAGTTTCAATACTGAACTCTGAGGCAGGCCATCCCAGTCATTAAGGAGATCACAAGCTAATAATAAGAGACTCAGATAAAAAAAAAATCCCTTCTTATAATACAACTTATAACTATTACAGTGGTATTAAAAGAAAATAAATTCTACAATTTTGGATAGGTATTTATACACAAGTCATTTTCCCTACTAGGGTTTAGCTTGGTAAGATTAGAGTCTGCGTTTTTCTGATTTTGGCATTTTTAGCAACTGCAGATTATATGAATGAGTTCTCTAAAAATTTGAATTAATTTATCCCCCCATAGCAGCATATTTTGCACACATGCATACTCACATACACACATTCGGCTTTATACATAAAGAGGGTATTTCCATTGTTTTTCGATAAACTTTTTAATGAAAGGCAAAAATACAGAGATTATTTTGCAGCTTAAAAAGAAGAGAAATTAATAAAATATCAATGAAAGCTTAAGTTATCATGTATTGAGCATGTAATATTTGTCACACTACATTCTTTACATGTATATTTAAAATAATTACAACAATCCAGAAATGTAGAATCATGTTATTTTAATGACAAAAATATCTGAAGCTCAGAATAAATAACCCTTGTAAGTCAAGGGTCAGGCTGTTTTGGGAAATAAAATTGTTCTGTTGTCTATGGCTGGTTTCACTCTACAATGGCAGAAATGAGTGCTTGTGACAAAGCCCATATGGTCCATAAAGCCTAAAATATGTATTATCTGGCTCTTTCTAGAAAAAACATTTCTAAGCCCTGAAGTTGCTTCCGTTTATTCAGTAGCAAGTCATAAAGACTAAGTGTAACCAGTCTGCCTGTCTCTACACACCATTTAGATAGGCTTTGGAAACCTCAGACTCCGATTCTCAGTCTCAATTTGACTAGGTGCTAGCTGTGAAACCATGGGAAACTTCTCAAACCTCTCTTCCACTTTGCGCCTTCATCTGTAAAATGGAGATAATAGTAGCATACGTCTGATGGTGTTGTTATAAAAATTAAATGTGCTGATTTACATAAAACCCTAATCACAAGACTTGTTACCTTGTAATTGCTTAGGATGTGTATGAACTTACTATCTCTGTTGTTGCCACCATTACTTTTACCTTCACGATACTATCATTTTTACTATTACAATGACCACTCTAAAACAAGGCATTCCTATAATCCCATGGTTATTTTTATTGCAAATTACTGTTAAGGCCCTATTTCTTATTTCCTATTTTTGTGCTTTTTATATTTCTTTCCACCATTTTAGAAATGGTTGTGGCATTACCATGATATTTTTCTTACTTGTAATGAGGTAGCGATGCTCTTGTTATAGATCAAAACCAAGACTTGTATCAAGGTCTTGGCAGAAAATGTGATTTTTGTATATGTGTGCCTATGTATGGCAGGGTATCTAGCATAGAACAGGGGCTGAATGATTATAGAATTAATGTTGAAGCATTAGAAAATAGGTCACATATGAAAACTAAGGACAGATACAAAACACTACTTAATTTTCTAGGGCAACAATAGGGAGTAGATATTTTGTCTTTGAGAGAGAAGCGATAAAAACTACTTGAATCTGATATTTCAAGTCTTAGTAACTATTCCTTTATTCTCTGCCTATTTACATATTGTACTTGTTATCTGTTAGCCAGCAGCCCACTTTTTTTTTTTGACATACACTTGGCACTCCCTTACATTAAAATAGCTATGGGGATTTTCCATTTAAATTATTTTCCACCCCAGTGTCATTTTGGGGAACTCGAATCTTTCTGTAATGAAGCATTCAACTCCAAGTAAGACAGTTGGCCTGCACTGTGCAAAGCAAGCTCACTTATAAGAATCTTGCCGGGTCAAAAAGGAGAGTTAGGAAGTCTCTTGTGTTTTCCCAGTGCTTTTGAAATTAATAGCTGGCACATTTTGAATCACAGCACAAGAGCAACAAAACAGAAGATCTATTTTAATAGACTTGAATCTATACTTAGAGGGACATAGTGAAAGCAAGGAGAAAATGAATTTGACCTTTATTTGCTCTAAAAGGATCTTTATGTAGGTAAAGGAAGTGTGCAACAAAATAGCAAAGTTGTTGCCCATGGTACTGTAAGTACAAATATCTTTCCTTCTCAGGGAAGAGAGATATTTTGCTGGATTTGAAAAACAATAGAAAACAAAGCATTTATTGACAGGCAGTGAGCTCTGATTGAAAAATGTAAATATTAATTCATCTGAACACTCAACTAATTAGGTAACTAGAGAGAAATTCAGTGGAGTTTTGAAAAAGGTAGCAGGTCAATTGTGAAGATAACATGGTATAAAGAGTAAGTGAAAGTAAATTTCCTTCCTCAGAAAACTAACATATCCTTGATCCACTTATTTGTGATTTTTTGTTGTTGTTGTTTGTTTGGGACGAGTCTTGCTCTGTTGCCCAGGCTGGAGTGCAGTGGCATGATCTCAGCTCACTGCAACCTCCACCTCCCAGGTTCAAGCGATTCTCCTGTCTCAGTCTCCTGAGTAGCTTGGACTACAGGCGCATGCCACCACACCTGGCTAGTTTTTGAATTTTTAGTACAGACAGGGTTTCACCATATTGGACAGGCTGGTCTCGAACTCCTGACCTCATGGTCCGCCCACCTCGGCCTCCCAAAGTCCTGGGATTACAGGTGTGAGCCACTGCACCAGGCCAACACTTATTTGTTAATTTAAACATGCAATATGTGTTAGATGCTGAGGAATCTGATAAATAGTGCTTATTTTAAAGTTGATTTTAGTTTAGTGAGACGTGCAAGTAAACATACAATTACATTTGATAAGTGCAGTGGTAGAGTTATACCAGGATACTGTGTGATATATTTGGCTGTGTCCCCACCCAAATCTCATCATAAACTGTAGTTCCCATGAACCCCACATCTCATGGGAGGACCCAGTGGTAGGTAATTGAATCATGGGGTCAGTTACTTCCATGCTGTTCTCGTGATAGTGAGTTGTCAGGAGATCTAAAGGTTTTAAGAGGGGCTTTGCCCCCACTTTGTTCTTCACTTCTCCTTGTTGCCAACATGTGAAGAAGGACATGTTTTCTTCCCCTTCTGCCATGATTGTAAGTTTCCTGAGGCCTCCCCAGTTATGCTGAACTGTGAGTCAAACCTCTTTCCTCTATAAATTACCCAGTCTAGGGTATGTCTTTATTAGCAGCCTGATAATGGATGAACACAGTGTTAAGTCACAGTGAAGTGGGATGCAGGATGTGGTTTACAGTGATACATGAGTTGCTGTAAAAGCTTTGCTCATTTTGAAAGCAATATAATCCTGGCTTCATAAAATAAGTTGGGAAGTGTTAATTTTTCACTTTTCTGGAAAAGATTGTGAAGAATCAGCATTATTTCCTACTTAAATATTTAGTAGAATTAACCAGTGAAAGATTTTTAACTGTAGATTTAAATTCTTTAATAGATGTACGGTTATTTAACTAGTGCATTTTTTTTTCCTAGAATTAGTTTGTGTCTTTGAAGGAATATGTTCTTTTTTTCTGTATTCAAATTTCTTGGCATTAAGATGTTTATTTGATGTTTCCTTATGACATTTTAATGTCCATTGTAGTAATATCTTTTTTATTACTGACAATGTTGTATCCCATTTTTTTCTTTGTCATTCTTGCTAGAAGATAATGAATATATTGACTTTTATTCAGAGAAGCAGCTTTTAGCTTCATTGATTTTTTCCATTGCTGTTTGATTCCCCATTTCATTAATTTTTAAATCTTTATTATTCCTTTCTTTCTTCATGTCTTTGGGATAATTTGATCATCTTTCCTTGGATTCTTAGGACAGAATTTGAGGTCTTTTGTTTGAAATCTTACTTATTTTTTCTAATATACATTTAATGCTATATATTTTTCTTTAAACACTGCTTCAGGTAAATTCCACAGATTTTGATATGTTTCATTTTCATTTTCATTGGATTCAAAATATCTTCTAGTTTCCACTGAATTTTCTTATGTTATCCTTAAGTTGTTTAAAAATATTTTGTTTAATTTGCAAATATTTGGAGGATTATTCTGATATTATTTACTATACCGTTATTGAGTTTCAGTTTAGTTTGATGTAGTCAAAGAACATATTTATATGATTTGAATCCTTTTATATTTATTTAAACTTTTTATGACAAAAATGGTTATCTTTGTAAGTGTTCTGTATATGCTTTAAAAGAAGGTACCTTCTGCTATAGTTAAATGGAGCGTTCTAAAATATCAAATCGGTCAAATTGGTTGACAGAATTGTTCAGTTATTCTGTATCTTTACTGATTTTCTCTGAACTTTCTTTAAAAATGTTATTTTTTCTATAAAACTCCTTTAATTTTTCAGAGAAGAGTGTTGAAATATCCAACTAAAATTGCAACTTTTTCTAAATCTACTTTCTATTTTCTTAACAAATGTATTTTGTATAGTTTGTACCTCTACCATTGACTGCATACACATTCGGAGTTTTTTTATTTTTATTTTTATTTTTTTTTTTGAGACGGAGTCAAACTGCAACTCCCAGGCTAGAGTGCAATGGCGCGATCTCGGCTCACTGCAACCTCCGCCTCCCAGGTTCAAGCTATTCTCCTGCCCCAGCCTCCCGAGTAGCTGAGACTACAGGTGTGTGCCATCATGACCAGCTACTTTTTGTATTTTTAGTAGAGATGGAGTTTCCTCATATGGCCAGGCTAGCCTTGAACTCCTGACCTCAAGTGATCTGCCCACCTCGGCATCCCAAAGTGCTGGGATTACAGGTGTGAGCCACTGCGCCCAGCCACATTTGGAGTTTTTATATCACCTTGATGAACTGATCCCTTTATTATTAGGAAGTATTCTTCTTTATCCTAGATTATAGTTCCTTGTTCTAATATCTGATTGTCTAGAGTTAACGTATGCCCTCAAGCTTTCTTTTAATTAGTGTTTAAAATAGTAGCTGTTTTTCGATCCTTTTACTTTCTACACACAAATACACAGATTGTGTGTATAAAGTGTGTATGCATAAATATATATAATATATATAATATGTATATTGTATATATTTTTTCTAACGTGAGTTTATATCCTTTCAGGTCTTTATGTTTTTTAATCCAATGTGACAACTCTTGACTTTAAATTCGAGTGCTTAGACTGTTTACATTTAAAGTAATTATTGTTATGGCTGAATGTGAATCTAGCACCATACAGTTTACTTTATATATTTTCTGTCAACACTTTTTTTTCTTTTTTGCTTTTTCCCTGCTTTTGATTTCACTTTTTATCCACCATTGGCTTACTACTAATAACTCTTTGAGTGTTTTGTTTTATTGTGGTTCTACAGTTTACAATAAACATTATACCACTCCATTTACAGTGCAAGAATTAAACCAGTATGTCTTCATTCTTCACTCTTTGATTTCTTTGTGTTACTATCATCATACATTCCAATGGTAATTTTTACATTTTTAAATATATATTTATTAATTTTCCCATCAGGCTGCTAGCTACTCATTTTTTGTTAATTTATAATTTTTATGTTATGAGAAGGTGCTCTACACTTCTGTTTTTCAGAATTCTAGAATTATGGTTTGTTTTCTACTTTAATTTTAAATTTATTTCTAGGAGATAACAAAAATATTACATGTCTTTAGAAAGGCTTATTTCTCACATTCCTTTGACTGTTTCAGATTTAACAAAAATAGCATCTCTAAGAGGTAGTTAGAAAGGTTGGTCGTAGTTTTAAATATGTCTGTATTTATATATCCCAAACAAAGAGCATTTGGGGAGATATATAAGTATATTTTCTGTTAATCTTTTTTTTTTTTTTTTTCTTTTCTGAGGCAGAGTCTTCCTCTGTTGCCCAGGCTGGACTGCACTGGCACAATCTCAGCTCACTGCAACATCTGCCTCCCGGGTTAAAGCAATTCTCCTGCCTTAGCCTTTCAAGTAGCTGGGATTACAGGTGCCTGCCACCTCGCCTGGCTAATTTTTGTATTTTCAGTAGAGACAGGGTTTTGCCAAGTTGGCCAGGCTGGTGTCAGACTTCTGACCTCAAATGATCCACCTGCCTCGGCCTCCTAAAGCGCTGGGATTACAGGTGTGATTCACCATTCCCAGCCTATTTTCTGTTAATCTCTATGTGAATAGTATTAACATGATGAAATGAGATGTATATGTCAAAGTTATACCTAAGCTATTAACACACTCTATAGAGTGATACTTATGCAAATAATGTAAGTTAGTTGTAATAATGTTGGTATAACAGTAGACTGAGAATAATTATAAGGAAGATTGCTAGGTAATATCCTTTTTAAACATTTTTTCTGTGGATGTAACAAACAAAAATTCCACCTTTTGATAATTTGGAATATGTTACTGAAGAGGATTCTGCTTAAATTTATCTTTTGACTCTTAATTAGCTCACATTTAATTAACTTAATCGACATTTATGTATCTGCTGTTCTATGAAATGTATGTTGAGTGAAGGGGTTGCAATGAGAAGAAATTAGAGCTCCGTGGATCTGAATGAGAGGATGCATATTGCAGCACCAACATGGTCTTTCAGAGATGCTAAGGGAGTTAAAATTAACATAATACCACAGAAGCATGATCAAAGACTTATTTGAATGAAAAAATACACAATTGTTACAGATATGCTAATGTTGACTTTCCAATATACTAAAATTGATTAACACTGGAAAACCCCTCCTTTTATAGAATGTAACAAAATGTGAATTGAATTGTGTCTTTTTGTTTGTTTGGTTTGGTTTTGACACAGTGACATTATGCCAACATTTTCTGAGCCCCGTATTTTGTTTTCAGTTTCTCCAAAGTGTGCTCTACACATTATGATGTAATGAATGGCAAGGTTACATAAGGGAGATAAATTATCTTACCTCCCTGACTTCCTTTTTCTGAATTACTAAGATGCAGTGAAAATCTTGATTTTTCTTTTTGGATGTTGTTTCAAATGTGAATATATTAGGCTTCATGGGTTTTTATCCAAGATATGTGTTCCATACCCCAATTCACTCAAAATAAAGGTTAGAGTACAACCCGAAATGGAAATATGACTATCGCAGCACTCTTAGGAAATGCTAATGTCAAAAGATTTAGGGAACTTCTAAAAACATCAGAAATGTCCTACTTTCAAAGCTTCCCTTAAGTCTGTCCTCTTTAGAAATTGTGAGGGATAGCATTAGGAGATATACCTAATGCTAAATGATGAGTTAATGGGTGCAACCCACCAACATGGCACATGTATACATATGTAACAAACCTGCACATTGTGTACATGTACCCTAAAACTTAAAGTATAATAATAATAAAATTGAATTAAAAAAAAAAGAAATTGTGAAGTTATTTCCTGTATCTTGAAGGCCTGGGTTGGAATGTTCTAGTCCCTTCCTAGCCCTCCAGATAGCAAGCTCTGTGTCTTTGAGGCAGATGGACACACTCTATTTTTATTCTAGGGCCAGAGGTATAGATCGCAGTAGGTACCTGAATAAATAAAATTTGTAGCATCTATTCCTCTGGAAAATTAAAGTACTGCTCAGAACCAGTTCTTGAAAAATGCATTACTTGATCTATTTCTGTAGGATGCACTTTCTTTCGACAGAAGTTTATCTATTTGACTTGTGAGTTGGCTTCTAGTGAGCTGGCTTCTGACTCTCAATGCTAATACCTGGTTCTTTTGCAATAGGTGTTTTCAGTCATTATTTCTTTTGATATTAAACCAATGGGGCTTTGTGAGATGCCAAATTTTTTGTAAGCATCACAGTCCTGGTTTCCAAAGCAGAAGGTATTTAGAATGAATGTCAAATTTGTTCATTTGCTCATTCACTGAATATTTGCTCAACAAATATTTTTTAATTCCAATATCATGCTGATAATTCTTCTTGCTGAAAATCCCTGCCTGAAATTAATTGCCAGATGAATGTAGAGAAACATACATATTTATTTGGACAAACATAATAAAGAGATCCACAGAGGACTGATAATGAATACCGAGAATAAGGATCAGGGTGGTAGAAATGAGAAGGAGATTTTGCTTGAAGTGAGACATAAACTTCTAATTGGTTTCAAGGTTTATACTTTCAATCACATCATTTAGCAAAAAGGAGTGAGCTCAGCATTTTCTAACCTGTAGACAAGATGAAAATAATTTTTGCCGAATATGTAGTTTTTTCTTTCCTCTTTCCAGGTTTTAAAAAAAGATAGAAATAAAAGAAAGAATAGAAAATTAGGCTAGACATCTTAGTAGAAGCATGAGCCTCTTTTGTAGATTTAGTAAAACCTTATTAATTCTTATTATACTCAAAATGAAATTAAGATAATTTTATAAAGATCTTAGCTGAATTACACATTAACACAGAAAAAAAAATTGCTAAGAAAATTGATATGGAAAATTCTTCAGTATGTAATATCTCTTTTGAAATATACTTAGAATACCTCTTTACATATTATAATTTTGAATAGAATAAAGTAATAAATCCATAGTTTGGAGAAGATTCCTCTGATCATGGTAAATATGGAAAAAGTGATAAGAGATGACAGAAAACAGCAACAGATACCAGTTAAGAGAGAATTATAATGGCTGGGCTTGAGTCAAGGACTATACAAAGATGATGACAGAATGGTGGGGGTGGGGGGTGAAGCATATCTTCAAGCTCTTTTATGAAGAATAAAAAGGTAGACTAGAGTTTGTGTGATTAAGTAGCTTCTAAAACGCTCCCCAGGATTTCAGCCATATAGTATTCACAATCCTGTATATTCCCCTCCTGTCGAGTTTGGGCTGAACCTAGTGACTAGTTTCAAAAGAATAAAATAGGATAGAATTGCTCTAAAGATAGCAAATGGGATGGGATGTCATACTGAGGTTAGGTTATAAAAGACTGACTTTTGCTTTGATCTCTCTGTCTTGTCTCATTTACTCACTCTGATGAAGCAAGCTGCTGTGATACGAGCTGCTGTAAAAACTGAGGCCTCCAGACCAACAGCCAGGGAGTAGGTGGGTTCTGCCAACAACTACATGCGTGAGTGTGGAAACAGATCCATCCCCAGTTGAGCCTTGGGAAGACTTCAGTCCTAGCTGGCACCATCATTCAGCCTGTGAGGAACCCTGAGCCAAGAATACAGCTAAGCTATAATTGTATTCCTGACCAACAGGAATTGTAAGATAATATAGCTGCTGTTTTAAGTTATTAAGTTTTGGGGTAATTGGTTACGTAATAATTGATAACTAATACAGTCTAATTCACTTCTCCCTCCGTATCTCTAATACCCAGAGGCGATCTAATCAGGCTACTTGACTGGGAGAAGTCAAAACAAAGCAACAATAATAAACAGTAAATATCACAAGTATTACTTTATTATTTTGTTACTTTCCTGTAATCTAGTATGTATTTATGCCATTTGATTATTAAAAATTATCTGGGCCATTATTTCCACTTCTGGGAAGGAATCACAGAAGACTAATCCAAGAGAAAATTAAAATTATATGCACAAATTTGCTCACAGTATACTCACCTATAATTTTAGAAAATGGGAAACTATTGGTTATTCGTCTGTGTAAGAATAGTTAAGTATGTTATATGATGCAGCTACTCAAGGGAACATGACCCAAAATTGACTTTGAAGGCTAAATAGAAATAAATTAAATAATTTATGTAGTCTTGAAGTGAAAGGTGCAGAACAGAAAATGATACATCTGCATTAAATTATGTCTGCTCAAAGTACAAAGATCATATCAGAAATGTTAAAATGATTAATTTTTAGTAGAGAAGTATCCTAGAGAGATAATAGGGAAACCATGACAAAATTTTGAAAGACTTGTCTTTGAATATTGCATCAAGAATTAATTAGCTGTGTGATTGTGAGCAAGCATTTAATGCCTCGTCTTGACAAATATGTTAAAGATATAATTATATTACAGATTATTGTTAGAATGAAATGAGGAGTGTATATAAAGTACCTTATACAATGTTGGCACAATGGCACAATGTTGATGTTTGTTGCCTTTTATTTCTACTGTTGTTAATGTATATAGACATCTAAAAATTATATATTAAATTTCTTGCTTTATACCTGGTATTGCTTGAAAGGAGTGATTTCAACATTTTGTTGCCACCATAAAAACTGATTATACTCCCTGCTCTGTTGTGTTGTACTATTTTGTTTGTGACCATTGTGTAACCATTTTGGGATGTCACTAGCAGAATATCTTTTAAAGTACTCTAGTTCCTGCAAATCTTTGTAGTGTAGAGTTTCAAGTTCATATTTCCTCCAAGTTTTGTAAAATATAGTCATATTTGTTAGAGTAAAATTCCATCACTTGACCTTAAGTACAAATGATAAGTTTTTTTATTTGAAGTTGGTTTTTCTAGGGAAAAGAATTTTTCAGAATTTCCTTGGTGTGCTGAGCTTTCTTTATTTAAAAAAAAAAATATATATATATATATATATATATATGGAAAGGTTATTTTTGTTTTACTCCACTCTCCCCACCCAGAAAGTCTATTGCTTTTGTGTGATACTCTTCTGTTACTTTCTATAAGTCTGCCTGTGACCATATCATTTGATATTCACTTAAATAATTTATATACTTAAAAACTCTCTGGGTGATCAATATATTAGACTGATATAGCAAGAACAAGCTGTTTTCCTTGTTATTAAAGCCACATATGTTTGCCCATTTTTTCAAATGTGAAATTGAACATGACAAAAATGCATGAGCATTTTCCTGGGTAATACCGCTCTGATAATTCAGCAGGACTATAGGTAGATGGCATAATTTTAACATAGCATTTCTAAAAATTCTTATACACCATCTTTGGTTACATGAAACACTTTACACATGATTATCTCAATAGATGCAGAAAAAGCCTTTGACAAAATTCAACAACCCTTCATGCTAAAAACTCTCAATAAATTAGGTATTGATGGGACGTATTTCAAAATAATAAGAGCTATCTATGACAAACCCACAGCCAATATCATACTGAATGGGCAAAAACTGGAAGCATTCCCTTTGAAAACTGGCACAAGACAGGGATGCCCTCTCTCACCGCTCCTATTCAACATAGTGTTGGAAGTTCTGGCCAGGGCAATTAGGCAGGAGAAGGAAATAAAGGGTATTCAATTAGGAAAAGAGGAAGTTAAATTGTCCCTGTTTGCAGACGACATGATTGTATATCTAGAAAACCCCATTGTCTCAGCCCAAAATCTCCTTAAACTTATAAGCAACTTCAGCAAAGTCTCAGGATACAAAATCAATGTACAAAAATCACAAGCATTCTTATACACCAACAACAGACAAACAGAGAGCCAAATCATGAGTGAACTCCCATTCACAATTGCTTCAAAGAGAATAAAACACCTAGGAATCCAACTTACAAGGGATGTGAAGGACCTCTTCAAGGAGAGCTACAAACCATTGCTCAAGGAAATAAAAGAGGATACAAACAAATGGAAGAACATTCCATGCTCATGGGTAGGAAGAATCAATATCGTGAAAATGGCCATACTGCCCAAGGGAATTTATAGATTCAATGCCATCCCCATCAAGCTACCAATGACTTTCTTCACAGAATTGGAAAAAACTACTTTAAAGTTCATATGGAACCAAAAAAGAGCCCGCATCGCCAAGGCAATCCTAAGCCAAAAGAACAAAGCTGGAGGCATCACGCTACCTGACTTCAAACTATACTACAAGGCTACAGTAACCAAAACAGCATGGTACTGGTACCAAAACAGAGATATAGATCAATGGAACAGAACAGAGCCCTCAGAAATAACGCCGCATATCTACAACTATCTGATCTTTGACAAACCTGAGAAAAACAAGCAATGGGGAAAGGATTCCCTATTTAATAAATGGTGCTGGGAAAACTGGCTAGCCATATGTAGAAAGCTGAAACTGGATCCCTTCCTTACACCTTATACAAAAATCAATTCAAGATGGATTAAAGACTTAAACGTTAGACCTAAAACCATAAAAACCCTAGAAGAAAACCTAGGCATTACCATTCAGGACATAGGCACAGGCAAGGACTTCATGTCTAAAACACCAAAAGCAATGGCAACAAAAGCCAAAACTGACAAATGGGATCTAATTAAACTAAAGAGCTTCTGCACAGCAAAAGAAACTACCATCAGAGTGAACAGGCAACCTACAAAATGGGAGAAAATTTTCGCAACCTACTGATCTGACAAAGGGCTAATATCCAGAATCTACAATGAACTCAAACAAATTTACAAGAAAAAAACAAACAACCCCATCAAAAAGTGGGCGAAGGACATAAACAGACACTTCTCAAAAGAAGACATTTATGCAGCCAAAAAACACATGAAAAAATGCTCATCATCACTGGCCATCAGAGAAATGCAAATCAAAACCACAATGAGATACCATCTCACACCAGTTAGAATGGCAATCATTAAAAAGTCAGGAAACAACAGGTGCTGGAGAGGATGTGGAGAAATAGGAACACTTTTACACTGCTGGTGGGACTGTAAGCTAGTTCAACCATTGTGGAAGTCAGTGTGGCGATTCCTCAGGGATCTAGAACTGGAAATACCATTTGACCCAGCCATCCCATTACTGGGTATATACCCAAAGGAGTATGAATCATGCTGCTATAAAGACACATGCACACGTATGTTTATTGCGGCATTATTCACAATAGCAAAGACTTGGAACCAACCCAAATGTCCAACAATGATAGACTGGATTAAGAAAATGTGGCACATATACACCATGGAATACTATGCAGCCATAAAAAATGATGAGTTCATGTCCTTTGTAGGGACATGGATGAAATTGGAAATCATCATTCTCAGTAAACTATCGCAAGAACAAAAAACCTAACACCGCATATTCTCGCTCATAGGAGGGAATTGAACAATGAGAACACATGGACACAGGAAGGGGAACATCACACTCTGGGGACTGTTGTGGGGTGGGGGGAGGGGGGAGGGATAGCATCGGGAGATATACCTAATGCTAGATGACGAGTTAGTGGGTGCAGCGCACCAGCATGGCTCATGTATACATATGTAACTAACCTGCACAATGTGCACATGTACCCTAAAACTTAAAGTATAATAAAAAAAAAAGAAAAAAAAAGAAAGTATGTTATCTTTAGAGATTCTGGAAATATTAACTCTTCATCAGATTTTGCTTAAGGTTTCAGTATTCTTAACCCACTTCATTTCTTATTTTTTGTTTGTTACATGGATATAACCAAATGATTTCCCTTTCTAAAATACTTTCTCATTAGAAAGCTAAATGTAGAGTTCTGAATAAGTGTGCTAGAATAAATAAATTAATGATATCAATTGTTAAAAATGGTATAGTTTCTTTCACTCTCAGATAAGTTACTCTGTATCAATCGCCTCTGTGTTCGTGTGCAGAGGAGAGACTCACATTAGTGGCCACTGGAGCAGTGGGAGGAAGAGCTTATGGGAAGAGACTTCTTTGGCTCATCTCATGTTACATCTTGGAGGTAAGTGACTAGTCTCAAAAATATTAGACTAGATTGTCCCTAGCCTGATTTAACACCTTTAAATTATGAATGAAAGAATGGAGGTCTGGTATATTGAATACCTTTTCTAGGTTCCATGGCCATCTAATGGTAGAGATGAGAATGATTGTGCAGGAAGTAACTTCTTTCATACTCAGTTCAGAGTATGTGTTCACATAGAAAATTATGGGATTTGCCTCTGAGATTGAAGAAATAGTATACTGAATGTCATTTGGAGGGTTTTGAAGTGTAGAAAAAGAGAAATATATCTCTTTGGTTTCCTTTCAGTCTGATACACAATAATGTTTTATTTTTGAATGTCATTTTATGATTTACAAAGTGCTTTCATGGGCATTCTATTATTTAATAATAATTTTGTGTGAGCCAGACATTTTTACTTCTATTTCACAGTGAAGAAATTTTGGTTCAGAATAGTTAAGAGACCTTCACACATTGTGAAGGAAAGAAATTGAGAGAGATTGAAAGAGAAAAAGAGAGAGCTAGAACAAACTCCCAGCATAAACAGAATTAGTCCATCACCCCCAAAATGAAATTATAGGACATTTAATGCTCTGCAAACCATACGTAGCACAGACAATTTCTGTTTACCAAATATTTATGAGCTTCCCTATATTTTCTAGGACTCTTTTAGTTAGATGGAGCTACTTTACTGATAGATAATAGTTCTAGCTAATTTGCTATAAACAGAAGTTCTGTGGGCCGAATCCCTCTATGCTGGCGCGCAACCCTCATTCCTCTCTTTCCTTGCCACAGTGACCTCAAAGGCCCCATCCCAGAAGGCACAGCCACAAAAAACGTGGCCTCCACCAGCATGGATCCCTGAATGCAATGGGATCAGAGCCTCCTGCTCACACCTGGTAAGTATATATCATGAGTAATAAATCAACCTTTTGATATTAAGCCACTAAGATTTCAGACGTAATTTTTATTGCAGCATGAAGTAAAGTATCTTTTAAAAGTAATCTTTTAAATATTACTATTTTAAAGGAGCAAGAAAATTACATTTTTTCCACTATGTTAAGATGTATAAAACGTGTTGCTTTCTGTAGCAGATTTTTTAAAAGACAATTTAGTCAACAAATACTTTTGTCTTTAAATCCTGACATGCACAATAGCACAAGCTCAGTGGCTGGTCACCACTCCAGCACTACTAAATGATGGCAAGAAGACCACTTCCAAAGAAGGAAGGACAGGGACAGCTTCATGGTTACGTGGCTAGTGGGTTTCATACTCAGAAGCTCCTGTGATTAGAGTTTAATGCACTGTAGTTACTGTCTTAATAATCTTAATAGATTTATCTTTGAATTTTGTTTTGTAAGCAAAATCTGATGGGACAATGGCACTTGAGCCTGGAGCTTGCCTTGGCTCACATGGTATTGCCTCCATCTCTCTCTCCAGGATGAATTCTCAGCTGCCTGCTCCTCTTATCCTGTGCTCTAGCCTGCCTGGCCCCCCTTTTCCCAATCTGGTCTTGCCACTTTCTGCCACAGGTGGGAACCGGATAGTAGATGGGAGATTAGGGATAGGCACAAGTGCCCTGTGGTATCCAGAGGCAAGAGTAGAGCATAGTGATGACAATCCCTGCCCTGGGCTGACAACTCAGCAGTGAATAGGTGGAGACCAAGGGCATCCAACGCTCAGGTTGCAATATCCTTGGTAATTGCCCATTGCACAGCAGGCTGGGGAGGTGGGCCTGTGGGAAGAGGAGTCACCGTCTGGACTCCTCAGATGCTGTCCTGGCTAATGCATGGTATGTAGTCCAGGCAGCTGTTAAGCAGAGCTTGTGCACACATGGCCTGTGTCATTTGGCAAAGCCCTAGGCACATGTGAGGGTCTGGCTCACTCCATGGGTGTCCCCGTGTTAAAGGATGCTTTCCTGGCCTGCTTCATTCCTGGAAGTAACTTCTATTCCTCCTTCCAACTTTCCTTAATCTGGCTTGTGTTTTTCTCTTCTACTAGCTCCAGGGACTCTCTGGGGATAAGCCATGTAATAAGAATTGTGTAATTACGGTGCTTCAGCATACAACTTAATATTCTGATATCTGCGTTTAAAAGTGGACTTGCATAATATAAACATGGATGATAAGATCTATCTAATAATTTAAAATTTTATTTTTTCTTTACTTAGAATTAAATAGCAAATATAGAACATCATGAAGAAACACAAGAGAGAGACAATAAAGGAAAGGAAAAGGCTTTATATTTCAACACACCAAATGACAAGTTTTTATTGATTTTTGAATGAGGGGCTTAGCATTTTTATTTTGCAATGGGTCCTGAAAATTATTTAGCACATCTTGAGGAAGAACCAGCATTGAAAAAAAAACAAAAACAAAAACAAAATGAAACCTTGTAGAATGTGAATAAATCACCCAAAAGTGAGATATCTTTCAATAAGAATCTCCTGTGGTAAACTCCTGATGCCTTAAGATGCTGTTTAGTTGTCCAGATCGCTTTAAAAATCACAACAACCTGCAGCTGGCCTCACCAAGCTGCCTCTGAAGTCTTTCTGACTTTGAATTGGGTCCAGCTATACACAAAGGCTTACATTTCTTCCTTAACTATAACGCTAAAATAAAACATATGAGGTCTAAAAAAGAATTGCTGAATGGGTTTATCAGATCCCCACAGCAGTGGGAAGTCACAAAGAAAGACAAAACAGTCTTTTGCTTCATACTTGCTTTTGAAATCGCATTCCCTCCAGTTCCTCTGTGCTTCTTTTGCAAAGGGCAGACTTTATTTCTGCCAAAATCTTTGCAACAGAGCCAACAGAATTTATCTCAAGCTTGGCAGCCAATATACATTATCCACAGGTTTCTGGCTAAACTATTAAAATTAATCAGGTGGCAAGCTTTCATTTTAGCAGCTCTAATAAACAAGAGAAGCAGATTCCCAGGGGGTGGAAATATCAGTAAACATAGCAGCTTTAAAAGGAAGAAATTCTTCAAAATGTCCGAAGATGGACTCAAGCTTTAGTCAAATGGACCTAAACTACAGTTACAGTATGGGCAAAACCATTCATTTTTATTGAGGCATTTTTCAGTGCAAGAGGAATCAAGTCCATTCTACACATAGGATCTCAAACAAACTTTCTTCAGGTTGCATGATACAATGTTCTATTTGAGGGGTGGTAGTGTAAAAGAGTCTCTGCAGATACAGTTTTCCTTGTGGACGCTAAAATTTCAGAAGTAGGGGTTTCAAATAATAGGCCTGACTCTGGATATTTAGAAGACATATGTGGCAGGAATAGAAATATTCACCAAATATTCCACATGTTCTGTATGTTTTCTAGTACTCATGCAGTTAGGCAGATTCTCACAATTTATTCTAAGCTTGTGACATGCATTACATTTAGGCTAAAGCATAGAAGTATGAGTTCCCGGGCTTCTCTTCCCCTCTATGAGTGACACGTTGAATTGCAGATGGTGCAGCTCTGCTCAGTGTAGATTCCTGAGACCCTATGTGGAGTAAGTCCCATGCCAAACTGTGTTGGGCCTGCAGCATATTCATTGGGCCAGCCCATGTTGACTGGAAAATGCACACTTGTTGCATTAAGGCACTGGCATTTAGAGGTTAATTTGTAATGCAGTATATCTAGCGTGTCCTAATTAATAATAAGATTAGTACCAATGCTATGATGTGGCCACAGAAAAATTTAAAATGATGGAGGTCAATGGCACTAATAAAAAAGACAGGCAATAACAATTCTCGTCATGCAATGGCAAAACATTTGGCAAAATGTCCTCCACAGTAAGTTAGATGGGAAATAACATACCTGATAAACCACAGCTCTGGGGGAAAGGAATGGAAAACAAGATGACAGTAGTGTTTACTTGTGGTCTTTTTTTTTGCATTTAGTTTGAGATTTTACAAAGAAGGAGATAAACGCATGAAAGAATTGACCATTTGCAAGTAAAAATGGAAGAGAATAGAAAAATTCCAAAAATGTATGAACTTGTAGTGTTGAAAAATAAATTTGAATGACAATATATTGGCCTTTAGAAAAAATTAGATTAATGGCATGACCTTCAAAACAGTTGATAAAAATCCTTCAGTGGATTAATGTACCACATGACAAACAGCAAACTAAGGATATAATGCACAGAAAAGCATATCAATTACTTAAATATGTCAGGGCAAAAGTAACATTAAAAATTTCTTTCTATGTCTCTATTCTATGTGCCCACCATTAATTGCAGACAAAAGTTTTGGTGTCAAGAAGGCAAGTAGCAAACTTGGACCAATTTTTCAAAAGAACTGTATGTTATGGGGGGAGGCTGGCAGTACTAATTACTTTCATTAAAAAATGACAGGCAAATAAATATAAAGTCTACTAAACTTTTGAGACAGTGACAAAGAAATAACAAACTTGGACTAGAACATCTTGGGTCACAATCTTCTATGGATAAGGTGTGGATTACCCCAATGATCACTTTTGTAGGATATGTGGCAAGGAACAATGAACCTTCCAGACCAGTGAACCTAGTGCCAGGGAGAACAATGAATAAGAGGACTCCTCCTAGAAAGAAGAATCTAGACCAAATATAAAATTCACCTCTACTCTTAGGCTTGCTGTTCTATATGATGGGTGCCCAGTCGCATTGCAGATTTGGACCTATAACTGATGCATGGCTCCAGCTTTCATCAGACACTGATTATTGCGCACCCTGTATTGGGGGCAAAACTGGAAGAGTGAAATTTTATGCTATATTTTATTAATAGACTTTCATACCAAAAATTTCAACCACCTTTGGTGTAGAGGCTATTGTACATACCAGTGACCCTAGGTTTTGAGGTGACACAGTGACTGGCTAAGACTTTTGTGTCCTCCCAATGGGAGATTGTGAGTGTGTTATAGATGGAGAAGAAAAGAGTAGAGAGAGAGATTTTTTTTTTTATTTCCACAAGAATGAAGTATAGCTGAGATTATGATAATCAAAATATTCCAAATGCTGCTCTATATTCTGAGCCTCTATGAAAAAAGAAGGGGTAACGTGACTAAGTATGCAATAAAGAACATGTCAGATCCAAGTGTCTCAAGTCTCTCTTCCTATGCTATAGTGACTAGTGACATTTTCAGTGGTGGAAATTTCCACCAGCTGATGCTGTTGAGGAGTCATGTGAAGCAGTTTTCTACCCCAACTCCCATATATAACCATATTCCTCATGAAAAAAAAATAAGGCTTGGTTTAATTAAACAATTGAAAATTCTGAGTTAATGTCTTACTGCCACATAATCTAATTTAACCTAATACAAGATGATATATGGAATATAATTTCAAATGAATTGAAAAATGTGAGAATGAAACCAGTGAGTTTCTATGATTACAGAGGAAGTTCATCTCCAGTGAAAGTGATGTGGGAAAGAGTCCAAAATTTGTAATATGGTAGACCTGATTTGAATCTACTCCCTTTTTATATATATATATATTTTTTTAATTATACTTTAAGTTCTAGGGTACCCTTTCATATTATTAATTCTGTGGGGTCGAACGTGTTATTTAAACTTTTTAGCCTTAATTTCTTCACACATAAAGTGGAAATAAAACCTACCTTATAGATTATTATAAATATTAATGAGAAAATGTTATATAAGGGGTCTTTTACTATGCAATGGCAATATAAGACCAGCTAGTTCTCCTTTTTTCCCAGCCCAACCATTATTGGATGGACATGGTAAAAATGAAAATAAAAGTCATCAAGTGAAGTATGGGATTGCCGCAGAAACTCAACTGCATTTCAGAGAAATGCAACTAACTGAACATACAAAGCTCATCCAACCTCAGAACTCATCAGTAAATGGTTAAAATAAGCATTTATTGCTGAGTTCCGAGGTTGGGTTGAGCTTTGTGCATGTAATGTTTTAGATAGGTAACAGAAATTCTTGCAGCTGCCCAAAACTATCAACTGTGGTGCCAGATTCTAGTGAAATTAAAAGTACATAACTTTGCAGCAAATTTTTTAAAAAGCAAAAATAAAATAAGCAATTAAAAACTCCAAATAGGTCAAATAGAATGATTCAGTGGCCAGAAGATTAAGATTAAACCATGAATTTGTCAGTGTATGGACCATGAAGTGAGATCAAGGCTGAGTCTCTTGTGTAAAACTGCCCGTGTTCAAGTCCCAGTTCATCCACTAATTTTAAGCAAGTCTCTATACATCTCTAGTTCTTAGTTTTCTGTATGTGAAATGAGAATGATTGCATCTCCTTCATATGTTGGATGTGAGGAATAACAATACCTGTAAAGCAGGTATCGTACTGCCTGGCAGGTACTCCGTAAATGTTAGTCTTCATTAGTAATATGACCACCATCATCAACATCATCATTATTAATGTTGGATATGGACAATTTAAAGGGCAACTTAAAACTGGGGAGGATTGTAAGGATAAAAAAATGGTAGGATAAAAAAAGAATACGAATCTGGTAGTGTTTAGGAAGGTTTGTAAGCCATCTAAGGTAGAGTTCTCTGATCAAGCATTGCACACTAAACACACAGGTACACTTCCAATCTTCATTCCTATAAGAAGAGTTAATCAAATTATAGTTGATCATTGTACAACATGGGGTTGGGGTCGCCGACCTTCCATTCAGTTGAAAATTTATGTATAACTTTGACTTCTCCAAAACTTTATTAATAGCCTACTGTTAGCCACAAGCCCTACTGATAACATAAACAGTTGATTAACATATATTTTGTATGGAATATTTATAATATATGGCATTCTTACAATACAGTAAGATGGAGAAGAGAAAATGTTATTATATAAATCATAAGGAAGAGAAAATATATTTACATTTATTAAGTGAAAGTGAATAATCATAAAGGTCTTCATCCTCATTGTCTTTATGTTGAGTTGGCTGAGGAGAAGGAAGAAAGAGAGAAGTTGGTTTTGTTATCTTAGGGATGGCAGAAGTAGAAGAATTGTAGGGGTGGAAATGGAGTTAGGAAAGGTGGGCACACTTGACTTCAACTTTTGTTGAAAAAAAATCTGTGTATAAGTGGACTGGTGAGTTCAAATCTGTGTTGTACAAAGGTCAACTGTGATAGCACGAAAATTGAAAATTGAATATTGACCTTTCTAAGGTATTGAGAAAACTTTCTACAGTCATTGGGTAAATGTATTCTTCTGAGACAGCTACTATGATGAGCTAATTATAACTGAATGTTATTTATTAATTAAAGATGGATTTCATTTGTTGATCAAGCACTTCACTTGTTTAATTATTTAATCATTTTATTTTAACCTAGTGAGTGAACACTGTGCCAGGTGCTGGGGATACATCTGAAAAAAGATATGACATTTATCTTGGCCTTCATGGAGCTGATAACAAAAATTCCAAAAAGAATGAATCACTCTATGATTCTATCATTTCTATTACTGCTCTTCTCACCTTGTTCACTCATGATTTCTTTGATTTCCATGACAGCAACAGCTATCTTTTACCTGAAAGGCAGTGACAACATCTTAATCATCCTGATAATAATTGCGCTAAAATATAGCTGGATTAATATCTATATTTTGTTAAGGCTTGCTGAATGAATTAATGAATGAGACAAAATTATTCTCAGAATAACCCTATATATTTACATCCTTAATTTTGTTGGAGGAAAATATATACATACAGAACTTATTTTAATCATTTACTGATGAGTTCTGAGGTTAGGTTGAGCTTCATGTATATAATGCTTTCAAAATTTAAATAAAATTAAATAATATTTCTTTAGGCTGGGATAGGTCCAATTTTACTTCTCATAGTATGTTTCTTGCCTGTATGCAGGTATAGGATGTCTGGATATCTTTCCGATCTTACAGAGAGTCAAATGATTTCATAACTTTTGGGTTGTATATATTATAACAAGGAGATTGGCAAACCCACACTGAACTCTCATTTTTACTTTTAAATTAAATTCCAAAAATTGGCCTTGCCCATATACATTGAGAGTTTTTCCTTTGAGTATATGATAACTTCAACATATATTCAAGAATGCTGTACAATCATTCCTTCCCCTGAGATACCGTCATCTACTTTGGGCAGGACCAGAGCTGTGCTAAGAGTACAGCTCAGGTTCTAGAGAGATGTATCTGGAGCACAAATTCCTATCCAAGGCAACTGAAGAGAGTAAGTTTGGATACGCAATCCAAAGAAGCCAGAGTAATGGATCCAAGTTAGCTCTCTGAGATCAAGAGCTGAGTACAACAAAATATCACCTTATAATATGGAGACCCATGTTCTAATCTGAGCTCGACTATTTATAATCTATGTTATATGTAACAAATGACTTAGCCACATTGAGAATCAGTGTTGTACCTTGTTGAATTTGTTAGGACAGAGGCTCCCTGTATTAGTCAACCTACTGTACCCTTCCCTGGTGAATATACCTACTTACTATAGTTCTTCTCTTAAAACTACATAGATATTTCCATTATAGCTGTGTTTTCATGTTGTATTTCTAAATCAAACATTGAAACCAACATTGATATGTACAACCAGTAAGTACATGAAATTGTATGTCCTTTCTAGAAAATAATTTGAAAATAGCTATAAAAAACCCTTTAAAGTATGTGTACCTTTGACCCAATCATCTTAGTTTTAGGAATCTTTCCTCACAGTTGCTATCAAGAGCTTTTTTATACCAGTATTTTTACTATAGTAGTATTTATAATTTGAAAAAGCACGTACAATTTAAATTTTCAATAGAGGAAAGATGTGGATACATGACAGGAAAGTATACAGCCATCAAAATTCATGTTTTCACATAATATTTGAAAATATGTGGAAATATTGACATATAATATTACAGGAAAATAGTTTGGTATTATAGATATTTTAATCCAAGTTTTGCTTATGTGCCTATACATTTTAAATATACATTTATGCAAATATTAAATAAGGTATATATTGAAATATTAAGGTATGTACCTGTTACAGGCAGCACTGTGTCCCCCTCAGATGCATATGTGCAAGTTCCAACCCCTAGTACCTCAGAATGGTACTATTTTGAGATAAGGTCTTTAAAGAGGTAATTGATTTTAAATGAAGTCATGTGGGTGGGCCCTAATCTAATTAGACTGGAGAAGAGGAGATCAGGACACAAACACCTAAGGAAAAGGCCATGTGAAGACATGAGGAGAAGATGGCCATCTACAAGTCAAGGGGAGAGGTCTCAGAAGAAACTAATTCTGCTGACACCTTGATCTCAGGCTTCTAGCCTCCAGAATTGTCAAAAATAAACTTCTGTTGTGAAGCCACTCTGTGATATTTTGTATTTTTTTTTTATGGAAGCCCTAACAAACTGATATGGTACCACTGGGAAGGACTTATGAATGGCTTTTATTTCCTTTTTTATACATTTCTATGTAGCTACCAGTATTTTTATGTTGAGCTTAAACAATGGGTCCAGGCACTGTTTCCTCAGAGCCATGAGGCTTTCTTTTTCTTTTTCTTCTTGTAGAATAATTGGGTCCAGATCACACTTTTGTAAGCCGTTATCTATGTATGTATCTTCCCTACATAACTGTGAGTTTTGTTCAAATAAACTGTGTAACTCCTTTACCTAGTATTCAAATTAGCACACATTAGAGAGCCCCAGACGTTTTTGGAATGAAATGTAGACTGCACTCATTTTAAATGTGTGGAGCCTGCTCTCTCACATTTTAGGAGCAGTTTGCTCTGTAGCTGTGATGAGGATTTCTGAGTGTTCCCATCACCTCTGAAAAGCATCATTTCTCAGTGCTAAGCTGAGACTTCCCTTTATAGGGAAAAATACACTGTGTTCTTTGGGGTTCATAACAGTGTTGACTGGTTTTTGCTCCAACTTTCCATTAGGAAGTCCTCTGCTCCCAGGCCTCTTTATAGTCTATTTTCTCTCCATCCTCCTTCCTTTCACACACACACAGTCTTTGTCCACACATGGGTCAAAGAGTGGGTCAAAAATACTTTTGAGCTCAATAAGAAACTGCTACATATAAAAGACTATTGATCTAAACTTCAGAGTAAAGGAGAGTAGAAGGTGAAAGAATGGGTTTCCTTGTTTATTTAGTGAGGGGAAAAAGAAAGGGAGCTGGAAAAGAAGGAGGAAGTAAGAGGACAGGTAGCAATAAATTCTCGCCTCCCTCATTTTAGCCACTTTCCAGAAGTGAAATTGGTCTATTTTTCTGGAAGGGGCAGGAAAGCCTTGGTGGTTTGAAGTCAATGCTAGCCCTTATTAACTGAATTTGTTCTTAAGAATGTCATTATTGTAAGATATCAACACTTTTTTAGTTACTTTTGAGTATTTACTAAGTCCAAGGGACATTACATATGCTACTCCTAATCCAGAAATCATCCCAGAAAAGTAGCAATATTACCCTTAAAGAACCTGCTTTCCAAAGGTTAATTTTCTTACCTGGGGTCACAGGAAAATGTCTCTGAGAGAGGCAATTGTCTTACTGAAAGTTCCTCAGATCTTCCCAAGAATGGGTTCCAACAAAAAGACATCACATTTATTGGAGGTCTAATATGACAGAAATTTCGTATACACAATATTGTTCAATTTGTTCAATGTCACTAGCAGGTAAGAGTTAGCATCATGATCTTACATGGCAGAAAGTGGAGGCTCACAAAGGTGGAGTAAACTGACAAATGAACATGATATTACATAATGAAGCTGAGATTTAAATCTATTTCCATCTTATTCTGAAGGAAGAAGTCTACATAAAGAATCCGAGGTTTTTATTAAATAGTAAAAGAGTACCCTCAAACAGAAAGAGAAAAAAAAAAAAAGAGTGTGGTAGGCCCTATGCTATCACTGTCTCAACTTCAAAAATTCCTCCTGACTCAGATTAAGGGCAATCCCATATTGTTAGCATGGGAGTGAAGCTAACACACATTTTACTTTCAAGAAGTTGTGCTGCTCTGCTTTTAAATGACAGGAGAAAAGTAGAGACAAACCCAAGTCATATATTAGTAGCATCATTTTCTCACTTGCTGAGCAAATAAGAATCTGACATTCACTGTTTTCTAGGTGATACTTTGTCTATAACTAACCAGTCCAACATGGTAGCCACTGACACCATATTGTTATCTCATAGCATGAAAATTAAAATTAATTATAATTAAAGTTAAAAATATCAGTTTCTTAAATGCACCAGCCATATTTCATACATTGAATAATCACATGTGCACAATGGCTACCATATTGGATGGTGCAGGTAGGAAACATTTTTATCACTGCTGAAAGTTCTATTGGACAGAAGTGATCTACATTAATAGCTTAGAAAGAATTACAGCTTCCTCTTTGCCACAGGGTATATACTACAAACAGCTATTGTGTTAAACAAAAGTTGTCTTTAGGTTCTTGCTTATTAATTAATCTCTATTTGCAAAGGATAATTTTTCAAGCTTGACAATGAGTCCTATTGTTAGATAAATGAATTGCACGAAGTAACCCAAGCAAAAATCATGGGTCAAGACATTCATATTCATCTTTATTTTATGAAAATCACAATCAATGAAAGAATTAAAAAACGAACAGGTAAATTATGGATATTTTACATGGCTTTCATTTATTTGTTTTTGTTTATTCTTGCAAGTAACACACATTCAGTTTCTGCTATTGATGACAGGTACTGCAGAGTGTACAAAAGAATGCTTTCAAAGTTTTCAGAATCTGGGAACAGAAATAGAGATAGACAACTTTATCTGAAACTCAGTGAGCTAAACGCCAGAATAGCAGTATGCAGGCAATTTGTTCATAGCACGAGTTTTTTTCTGGTAGCCTGATCCCTGGCTTATCTACATAACAGAAGAGAGGGAGAGAGAGAGGGAGAGAGAGGGAGTTAGACAGAAAGAGAGAGACAGAGAGCAGGTGCTGAACTGAGTACTGTTGGAGCAAAAGGGTGACTCTCCTGCTGATTCTGTTTTCCAACCCAGATCTATATACCACCCTTCCTTGTCTTACTCTTTGCAAGGAGGGAGGCTGACCGCAATGGACTGTATCACCTGAACACTCTGGGCTTGACCATTAGAAATTACCTACAGGAAATCAAAGGTCAGGAGAGGAGAGAGGTTAGGTTTTTCTGCTCTATCTCCAGCAGGAGCTGGAACTATTACAGTTCCCAGATCTAACTCTCAGGTGGAGCTCCACAGCCAGTCTCTTACCCTGGTGCTTTCAGCTGTCAGGCTTCCCACTATCTATTAGGTCTGAGCGTTTCATCATTTCTTTTCATTCCCTGAACTCTACCCACCCCTCTGTAAATAGTCCCTTCATGAAAGCCTCTTTATTTGAAACATCCGGAATAAATTCTGTGTCCATCTGGGACCCTGACTTAGTACAGCTAAGGAAGAGAACTTTGAAAGAAAGAACTGTTTTAAAAGGATTTCAAAGAGCTGGTCTTACATCATGTACTGATGCCTTTGGGGTTATAGGATTAAATGAAGAACTTCAATGAGGTTACAAGATTTGTATTCTATTTTCCATTTCCCTACCCTCCATTCCTGTTCCCCAGAGATAACCTTAGTGAAGGGTTTCTGTATAGCCTTCTAAATATTCTACATTGCAGGCTTTTTGAAACACACTGAGGAAAAGGAAGTCTGTCTCCTTCTTGTTAGAGAGGAGAACAGTAGTTACCATCATAAGATTTCCTCATCTGATGGCACTAGTGGTTCCCAAAAGGTGATCCCATGATGAGCAACACCAGTATCACCTGGGAACTGGTTAAATCTGCAAATGTATAGGCCTTGTACCAGACCTACTGAATCAGAACTCTGGGGGTGAGGTCCAGAACTGTGAATTTTTATTAAGCCTGCAGGTGACTGTATTGCACACTCAAGGTTGAGAACCAATGGGCTACACATTGCTTTTATATAGCTCTTCTGCTCACTCATCTGAGGGTCATTGCGGCCCCATACAGAGTTGGATTACCTCAGGACACCTCATCAACTGCTTGGAGCAGCCATTGTGTGACAGTGATAGGTGAACAAAGTTAAGTCACTGGGATGTAAATATTCACTTCTCTGTTTACACAGGAGATTGAGAACATATCTATACTTGTATCATCATTTGTGCTCTTTTTGTGAATTACATTTTTATATCTGTTATCTAAGTTGCCATTGTTAATATCAGGAGTCTTTTCTGTTTATCTAGAGATACATAATTTTCCTACTACGTGTTTTTCAAAAAACATTCTCCCAATCTGTTACTTGTCCTTTAACTTTTAAAATGGTTTAGTTTTAAAATAAAAACCTAAAAATTAAGTTTTTATTTTGTCAAGCCTGACAATCTAAAATTTATAGGTTCTTGGTTTCTTGACTGGCATAGAATTGTTTCCCCTTCAAAATAATAAACATGCTCTCTAATACTTTCTCCTTTATATGTAATTATTAGTTTAGTTTTATCTTGTTTAGATCTTTATTCCATATATGAATTTACCTTTGTATGATATTATTTATGGATATAAAGCCTTTATTTTGCCAAATGTTCAATGACTTATTTTATATCTTTAGATATTTCAAATTTTCTTTACTGATTTGAAATTTCACTATTATGATATACTAATTCTTTATACATAGAATGAGTTTTCCTGAGATCTCATCTTTTTGTTATTTTATCTGATAGATAAAAATTCTTTATTATTTGTCTGTCTTGACAAATATTATTTTGACTTATGTTTAAATATGATTTTTTAAATTGCCATATGCTGGTCTTTTGTTTATTATAATAATTATTTTCTTGGTAATTTAAGTTTTTCCATAGGCATATATTACAGGAAGTAGCAAATGTTCAATTCACAATAATTCTCTTTTGTTCTTTATTGCTATTTTTTATTGCAGTTCATTTTTGTGTGCTGAATAAAATAAACACTTTATATTTTTGTGCATAGCATGTGATTATACAATTTTATTCTTTTTTTTTTATATGTTTCCTCTATGGTCAGGGATTACTATTTTTTAATACCTTGAATTTTATTTGAATGCCTGGGAATGCTTGATTCCTTGTATTTATGAACAAAGGCCAAGTTGGATTAGCTGAGAAGTTTTTGCCAAACGTGTCTCATTAGGCTTAGTTCCTCAATTTGTAGGTTGACTTTGGGTTCTGGGTAGTTTTTTTTTTTTTTTTTAATACTTTAAGTTCTAGGGTACATGTGCACAACGTGCAGGTTTGTTACATATGTATACATGTGCCATGTTGGTGTGCTGCACCCATTAACTCATCATTTATATTAGGTATATCTCCTAATGCTATCCGTGCCCCCTTCCCCCACCCCACAACAGTCCCCAGAATGTGATGTTCCCCTTCCTGTGTCCAAGTGTTCTCATTGTTCAATTCCCACCTACGAGTGAGAACATGCGGTGTTTGGTTTTTTGTCCTTGTGATAGTTTGCTGAGAATGATGGTTTCCAGCTTCATCCACGTCCCTACAAAGGACATGAACTCATCATTTTTTATGGCTGCATAGTATTCCATGGTGTATATGTGCCACATTTTCTTAATCCAGTCTATCATTGATGGACATTTGGGTTGGTTCCAAGTCTTTGCTCTTGTGAGTAGTGCCGCAATAAACATACGTGTGCATGTGTCTTTATAGCAGCATGATTTATAATCCTTTGGGTATATACCCAGTAATGGGATTGCTGGGTCAAATGGTATTTCCAGTTCTAGATCCTTGAGGAATCACCACACTGTCTTCCACAATGGTTGAACTAGTTTACAGTCCCACCAACAGTGTAAAAGTGTTCCTATTTCTCCACATCCTCTCCAGCACCTGTTGTTTCCTGACTTTTTAATGATCGCCATTCTAACTGGTGTGAGATGATATCTCATTGTGGTTTTGATTTGCACTTCTCTGATGGCCAGTGATGATGAGCATTTTTTCATGTGTCTGTTGGCTGCATAAATGTCTTCTTTTGAGAAGTGTCTGTTCATATCCTTCGCCCACTTGTTGATGGGGTTGTTTGTTGTTTTCTTGTAAATTTGTTTGAGTTCTTTGTAGATTCTGGATATTAGCCCTTTGTCAGATGAGTAGATTGCAAAAATTTTCTCCCATTCCGTAGGTTGCCTGTTCACTCTGATGGTAGTTTCTTTTGCTGTGCAGAAGCTCTTTAGTTTAATTAGATCCCATTTGTCAATTTTGGCTTTTGTTGCTGTTGCTTTTGGTGTTTAGACATGAAGTCCTTGCCCATGCCTATGTCCTGAGTGGTGTTGCCTAAGTTTTCTTCTAGGGTTTTTATGGTTTTAGGTCTAACATTTAAGTCTTTAATCCATCTTGAATTAATTTTTGTAGGTGTAAGGAAGGGATCCAGTTTCAGTTTTCTACATATGGCTAGCCAGTTTTCCCAGCACCATTTATTAAATAGGGAATCCTTTCCCCATTTCTTGTTTTTGTCAGGTTTGTCAAAGATCAGATGGTTGTAGACGTGTGGTATTATTTCTGAGGGCTCTGTTCTGTTCCATTGGTCTATTATCTCTGTTTTGGTACCAGTACCATGCTGTTTTCATTACTGTAGCCTTGTAGTATAGTTTGAAGTCAGGTAGGCATGCAGAAAAGAACTCCCTTTAGGGTATAAAGTCAAGAAGGAGTCTGGAAAATGTCTTAGATCCAGATATGGTTTGGCAGTATCCCCACCCAAATCTCATCCAGAATTGTAATCCCCATAATCCCCATGTGTTGTGGGAGGGACCCAGTGGGAGGTAATTGAATCATGGGGGCTGTTTTCCCCATGCTGTTCTCATGATATTCAGTGAGTTCCCAAGGGATATGATGGTTTAGTAAGCATCTGGCATTTCCCCTGCTGGCACCCGTTCTCTTTCCTGCTGCCCTGTAAATTGGCACCTTCTGCCATGATTGTAAGTTTTCTGAGGCCTTTCCAGCCATGTAGATCTGTGAGTCAATTAAAAACTATTTTCTTTATAAATTACCAAGTCTCGGGTATTTCTCTACAGCAAAGTGAGAATGGACTAATAAAGATGCCAAACTCAAAAATCTTTAATTTGCAGTGAGGGCAGGGGTTGAGCACTTTCGCACATTTAAATCTGGAGAGAGGTACCTTGTTAGAATCCTCCCTTTCCACTCATTATTTTTATTTATGAAGTTTTGAAGTCATGGTACCTTGCTTTCCTCTTTAAAATTGAAAGCCTATGTAATGTTTCCTTCCCACCTTGCCTTCGTCAACCGCACTTGGTTTAAGAGCTTCCCTGGAAGACCTATCCTATTTGTCACAGACACACTCCTGAGGGTAGAAAGTGTTTTCAACATTACAAGCTTTTCAAAGGCAGTTAATTGTGCAGACAGAATTCTAAATGTTCTATAATACATTCGTTTCCATAAAGCAATCTATTAAGGTTATTAATTGGGATTACTTCAAAGCTATATGTTGATTGGGGAAGCAATTATCTTCTCTAGAAACTGTACTTTCCCCTGAGCTTGGAGTATTCATTTTCTGTGTGTTTTTCTCCTGTATTTATTTTGTCTAGTGCTTGTTTCCTTTACTCTGATTTTTATAATTAATCAAATCTCCTGGCTTTCTGATTTTTCTCAAAGTTTTTGTCTGATTATCTCCCACACTATCAAGAACTACACATCGCTCATATCTGTTAGATTTTCTGTGAGATTGTGGGATAAGAAGTAAATGAATATGCTTAGTCTTCAATCTTGAAATAGATATCATTTGTGTCTTTACCTTTCTGAAGTTCAACCTTAGCTCCTAGATCCCATGGTTCTCCATTTGTGCCCCTTTAGAAAAGGTGTAGAGTAACCAAGCTCAGGAACACTATTCTTAGAATATGAATCCAGCCCCTATTTGGATATTAAGGTGAATGGGGCTGACTCGTTCTGGCTCTTGTGACATGGTTGTCTTTGGCAGAATGATGAAGGAAAAGTAGAAGTCAAATACATTAACTGATAGTATTTATTTAATATTTTACTCATATCATGCTATTAGATTCTTACAATAAACCTTCTAGATAAGTATCAATTGCAGTCTCATTTTACTTACGAGGAATTTTGATAAAACTGTCCAAGGTCATTCATCTAGGATAGGGGAACTAGGAGTCGTGCACATGCATTTCTAGAATCCGCATCCTGAGCTCTTTCACCTCTAGAAATGCTGCCTGGCATCAGAAAGCTTAGATTTTCTTTGCTGCCGATCTATTTTCACATTTTTTGTGCATTTTCCACTCTCCTCCATTTCACCAAAACTATATTCTCAGAGTTGTTGGCTCATTAATTCAGTACTTTTGATGTGGAGTTCTACAGTTCCATTCATTCCCCCGTGATACGAATGCTGGAAGTCCATGGACCACACTCTCTGGCAAGGCTTTAAGTGATTACCCAGGCTACTTTCATCATGCCTTATACAATTGAGCTTTAATAATCCCCAGAAGCTCTAGAACCCCTGGTTACCACATCTTAACCCAAAATCACTATTATCTTACTCAAGATTTCAGTCGTCTTAAAGCATTCCTAAAAATGTTGGCCTAAATTCAACAACTTTTTCTGTGTTCCCAACTACCTCTCAGAATGACTCTAACAGGTATGTAGATGTCTTCCCCATTTTCCTTTAGTGGAAGCTAATTTTTGTTTCATATCATACATACCGCATGGCCTCTAGGTTCTTTCCACCGCTGTTTCAAGGCTACGTATTTTCCTACCGCCATCAAAACTTATAGATTCTTAGAGCTCCATGTCATTACAAGTTAACATTTGGTAGCCTCCCTTCTTGCTTCTGTCTACTAACCTTTATTGATGTATGAGTTAGCACATGATGCATTGTTTTCTCTGTCACTAATTATATTCCAATCTTGATAACTTCAAGATCCAAACAAATGATTTGCCAAACCTTAGGAGCTAGACTTCCTCTTTTAGTATTCTTTTCTGCCACCCCACTATAACCAACAACCTCTGTTGATCTAGTCATGCAGAGTAATTGCACCTCCTCCAAAATCATGATGATAAGCATGCTCATGTCTAGATACAACCTCTGATCCTTCTGGAGGGTAATTATGGTAGTTAGTCTAGTCTGCAAGTTCTATGCAATGAAGGCTAAAGCACAATGTGATTCTTGCCAGAGTCAGAACACATAAAATTTAAAGAAGTGTGCAGAGTTGAAATTAGGGTGAGGCAGAAAGCCAGAAAAGGAAATCCACATGGGTCATCAAAATAAATCAGTGCTCCAGAATTAGACTTCAGTGTTGGAGACTAGAAAATCTTCAATAGAGGATAATGCAAGCAAAGAGCAATAGATCTGATAGGCAAACAGACAGATGCATAAATAGTGGCAAATAATCATCCAGAGGATGTTATCTCAGCTGGTTTCCATATATGATTTGATTGATTTCAGGGGTCATGGGTTGAGCAAATACCTATCAGGGTTACCCAAGGATCAAATGCAAGTATGGCATGGATGTAGAGGAGCTTTCCAATGCAAATGCCAGTTGTTCCTGTACTCTTGATTGAAATGACCCATCTTGATCTTATACAAAGTACTAATACTGTGGGATTTCTACTTTCTCTTGAAATCAAGGCAAATTTTTTTCCTTGCTTCTTCAGTGGTTAAGAGAATTATGCAGAAACTAGCTGGGGTTGGTTAATTATTCAAACGTGATTATTATACACAGGCAGCATATTTGTTCTGTTTCTATTTGTGCATACATATTTATTTTTTATGATCCTACTTCCCATCAGTGAAGAAAAGAGAATAGAATTAGCACATCTGTCCCACTCGTTGTGACAAAATATGAACTTAAGATCTGTGTGGTGATTTAGGGAAGCATATTCTTGGGAGTCCATGGTGAGCCTCATGGAATAAAATTTCAGTAATAAATACAGTTGTGGGAATCTGCATTAAAAAACAGCACTAAAAATAAGACATGAAAGAGTGTTATGGAAGCTTTTTAAAGAGAATTTGAACAGAAATACAGCCAACCCTGGAGAGGTGGAAGATTAGGACAAATCATGTGTGGGAAGGGGGTGGAAAGAGACAGAACAAGAATGAGGCTTTTCCCTGACATATTCCAAAATATTTGAATGCTAGTACCTTGAAGGAATCATCAAAAGGGTGTTTAAGGTAGCAGGAAGGGAGGAGAAAGCAACAAAGTGTAAGCATTTTTTATAGGCAAAATATACACAAAGTCACAAAGGTTTGTATAGCTTTGGAGAAAGTAAGGAAAGGGGACATACTTAAATGTGTTGGAGCTAATTGTATTTGCTAATTTTGCTTTCAGAGCAGCCAGGAGGAGTGCCCAGAGTTAGTGCTGGGCTCTTTGCCGCCTCATAATAAAACATATATTCCTGGGAATGCAAGAATACATGCCAGACACCCCAAGTTCTTTTTGTTATCAGATATAATTAGGAATGGGACATCTTTTGAGGTTTCTTTCAACATATATGTATTGATTGCTTTCCCTGGTGTGACTGTGACATGCAACAAGAATTTAGGAAAGACACAAATAAACAATATTAAACCAAATAGATGTATCTTTAGATTTTACTTTCCTCTAATGTAACTGGTACTGGTCTTCCATTTGCAGCACAAATATAAATATGGTTATGAAAACAAATGTATTTACATAAAGAATGGTTTATTATTTCTAAAAATAATTACCTATGTAATGTTAAGTTAGCCTACATCTAGGCAAAATTTGTGAAGGAGGTGCTCAAGTGACTGACATTTGGAAATCACTGAAGTATAACATGATAAGGCAGAAAGAAAAGCTGAAAATAAAAAAAAGTGAATTCTCAGATTTGCTAATAATTGCCTGTACATTTGGGCAAGTGATTTAACCAGTATAATTAACCTCAATTTTCTTTCTTTTATTTCCTTGAATATGAATAACTAATCACAATTTAGCTAATTAACAGTATTTTGTGAGAATTCAATGAAAAATACATACATACATATATAATTGTTATCTAGTGTTATAATGTGGAGGTACTGTGGATATATCCTAAAAGGGTCCTAATTGAGTCATGCTTTTCGATAATACCCCTTATGTTGAGTGTGGCCACCATGACTTGCTTCTAAACAATCAAATATGACAAAGTGCTCCCCATATTAGGTTTGGTTCCGTAAGTTCTAGCAGAGACAGAGAGAAAGAAAGAGAGAGAAAGAGATTCTCCTATTGTTCTGGAAAAAGCAAAAAGCCAAAAAGCCATGCTGTGAACTGCCTATGGAGAGGAACTTCTAGGATCTGAGGGTCATCCCCAACCAACAGCCAATAAGAAGCTAGGGCCCTAGGGAATATAGTCACATGGAAATAAACCCTGCCCACCAACTTAATGAGCTTAGAAGCAGATTCTTTCCTAGTTGAGCACTGATATCATTTGGCTGTGTCCCTACCCAAATATCATCTTGAATTTTAGTTCTCATAATCCCACATGTTGTGGGAGGTACCAGGTAGGAGGTAATTGAAACATGGCTGTGGTTACCTCCATGCTGTTCTCATAATAGTGAGTTATCACAAGATCTGATGGTTTTATAAGGGGTTTCTCCCTTCACTCAGCTCTTGTTCGTCTCCCTCCTGCCATCATGTGTAGAAGAACATGTTTGCTTCCCCTTCCACCATGTTTGTAAGTTTGCTGAGGCCTCCCCAGCCATGTGGAACTGTGAGTCAATTAAATTTCTTTCCTCTATAAGTTACCCATTCTCAGGTATATTTTTATTAACAGTCTGAGAACAAACATACAGTAAATTGGTATCACAGAGAGTGGGGTGCCTCTATAATGATACATGAAAATGTGGAAGCAACTTTGGAACTGGGTCATAGACAGATGTTGGAACAGTTTATAGGGCTCAGAAGAAAACCAGAAAATGTGGGAACTTCCTAGAGATTTGGAGGGCTCAGAAGACAGGCAGATGTGGGAAAACTTGGAACTTCCTATAGACTTGTTGAATGGCTTTGACCAAAATTCTGATAGTGATATGGACAATGAAGTCCAAGCTGAGGTGGTCTCAGATGGAGATAAGGATCTTTTTGGGAACTGGAGAAAAGGTGATTCTTGCTATGTTTTAGCAAAGAGGCTGGCAGCATTTTGCCCCTGCCCTAGACATCTGTGGAACTTTGAACTTGAGAGAGATAATTTAGGGTATCTGGTGAAAAAAATTTCTAAGCAGCAAAGCTTTCAAGAGGTGACTAGGGTGCTGTTAAAATCATTCAGTTTTATTTATTTACAAAGACACAGTTTGGAATTGGAACTTATGTTTAAAAGGGAAGCAGAGCATAAAAGTTCAGAAAATTTGCAGTCTGACAATGTGATAGAAAAGAAAAACCCATTTTCTGAGAAGAAATTCAAGCCTGCTGAAGAAGTTTGCATAAGTAATAAGGAGCCAAATGTTAATACAAGACAATGGGAAAAATGTCTCCAGGGCATATCAGAGATCCTCATAGCAGCCCCACCCATCACAGGCCCTGAAGCCTAGGAGGGAAAAAATGGGGCAGGCCCTGGGTTCCCCTTCTTTGTGCAGGCTGGAGACATGGTGCCCTTCATCCCAGCTGCTTCAGCTCCAGCTGTGGCTAAAAGGGGCCAAGGTAGAGCTTGGACCATTGCTTCAGAAGATGCAAGCCCAAAGCCTTTGCAGCTACCACATGGTGTTGGTCCTCTAGGTGTGCAGGAGTTAAGAATTGAGGTCTGGAAGCTTCCATCTAGATTTCAGAGGAAGTATGAAAATGCCTGGATGTCTAGGCAAAAGTTTGCTGCAGGGGCAGAGACCTCATAGAGAACCTCTGCTAGGGCAGTGCAGAAGGAAAATGTGGGGTGGGAGCCCCCATACAAAGTCCCCACTGGGGCACTGCCTAGTGGAGCTATGAGAAGAGGGTTACCATCCTCCAGACCCTAGAATGTTAGATCCACCAACAGCTTATATAATACACCTGGAAAAGCTGCAGACACTCAACACCAGCCTGTGAAAGCAGCCAGGAGAGGGGCTGTACCCTGCAAAGCCACAAAGGCAGAGTTGCCCAAGGTTGTGGGAGCCCACCTTGTATCAGCATGCCCTGGATTTGAGACATGAAGTCAAATGAGATCATTTTGGAACTTTAAGTTTTAATAACTGCCCTATTGGATTTTGGACTTGCAAGAAGCCTGTAGCCCTTTGTTTTGGCCAATTTCTCTCATATGGAATGGCTGTATTTACCTAATGCCTGTAACCCCATTGTATCTAGGAAGTAACTAACTTGCTTTTGATTTTACAGGCTAACATGGGGAGGGCACTTACCTTGTCTCAGATGAGACTTTGGACTGGGAATTTTGGTTAATGTTGGAATATATTAAGAATTTGGGGGACTATTGGGAAGGCATGATTGTGTTTTGAAATGTGAGGACACAAGTTTTGGGAGGGTCCAGGTGTGGAATGATGTGGTTTGCTGTGTCCCCACCCATCTCATCTTGAGTTGTAGTTCCCATAATCCCCACATGTCATGGGAGGGACCAGGTGGGAAGTAAATGAATTGTGGGGGTGGTTACCTCCATGCTGTTTTCATGATAGTGAGTGAGTTCTCACAAGATCTGATTATTTTATAAGGAGCTTCTCCCTTTGCTCAAGTCTCATTCTTCTCTTTCCTGCCATCATGTGAAGAAGGACATGTTTGCTTCTCCTAGCACCATGATTATAAGTTTCCTGAGGCTTCTCTAGTCATGCAGAACTGTGAGTCAACTAAACCTCTTTGCTTTATGAATTACCTATCAGCATGAGAAGGGACTAATACAAGCAACCAGATGAAAACAGGGATTGAATGACTCTGATTGTCCTTATGAGTCCCTAAGCAGAGGAAACATCTAAGCCATGCCTAGACTCTTGAATCACACAAATTGTGAGATAAATGTATGCTATTTTAAACCATTACATTTGCAATAGTTTATAAGGCAACCACTGAAAACTAATATGAGTCAAGGGAAACTGCTTTGGCTGTCTAGGTATGTAGATAATACTTATTGTATTATTGTATTTTCTATACACACTTAGAATTACTATTACTTTTGTTTTGGTTAGGTGAACCCTACAAATCTAAGAAAGGCATGAGTATTTTGAGAAACTATCCTAAAGACCTAGGATTGATTTGTAAATATGGACAACTAACAATTATTGTGATTTTTCCCAGTGTTCTAAGCAGAATATCTGGGTCTTCACATAATGACCTAGAGAGGGATATGATTATATTCCTTTTTCATATGAGGGAACTTGCCTAATTTCATAAGTATTCTGCAGTATTAGTCTTTTCTTACTGGCCTATATTGATTAGTCCTGCATCTTTTAGCAATGGAGCCTGTAATTAGGCCCAACCAAAGGACTGCATTCTGCTCAGAATGATGATTAGTTCAGGTTCAGTCATATGGCCTATAGTGAGGCATTCTTAGGAATTGCATAGAAGCTACCAGAATGAGAATCTGTATTTTCTACTAGACATGTATTTATAAGGCTTTCAGAACCAGGCCCTTCCATAGACAGTCTAAGAATAGATCTCAAAACAATGGAAGGTAGATTCCAGGAGGGGCAAGATACCAGGTCTTGATGAGAATATTTGAGCCCCCAAATCCAGGTGTGTCCAAAATCAGAACTAGGCTTTATAATTTCTAGGCTGTATAATTACATGAACCAATAAATGCCCTTTCTTGCATTTAGATTTTTGTCTTGGACAAAGAGGAACTAATTTATATAGTTAAAACAAAAAAGAGCTGAGTAGGGAAGCTAGGTGTGCCTAATCACAAATTCAGAGAAGATGAGAGAGCTGTATACACTTATTTGCCAGAACCTCTCTACCCTTGCCCCTTTTTGTCATATGTACAGTGATGAAACAGAAAGAACAACAGAATGAGAAATAAAATACCCGGGTTCTTACTTAAGGAACACACCTGGTATGGGATGGAGTCAGCACTGTAATTTAGATCTTCTAACTCCCAGCCCAGTGTAATTTCTGCTACATTACAAAGCAACATGGAAAGTTACCAGAAGGAAAAATCACACTCCCATTCTCACTTTTCCAGAGGAGAAAACTAAAGACCAGATGATTAAAAAGAGCGTTATTTTACAGTCTTTGTTAGGGAGTTTGGTGAGGCTTTGGGAATGACAACACAAAGCCCTTAGAGATTTTGTATTTCTTCCAATTTGGACTTAACTTTTTCCTTTCATTTCCTCTTCATTAATGCTACTATTTGAGACAAGATGTGGAGACTATCAGTCAGTGGGATAATTTAGGCACAAGCACCTAGAATATTTACTGTTTTAAAAAAATCAACATGTTTGCCTATCATCTGTGGGCCTGGTGGGAGGCACATTGGTCATAAGTTATAGATAGCTACATTCATTAACAACAAAATGATGATTACTTTGGAAAACCAATAAGCCACATTTCAATTAGCTTAATAGTTTAACTTCTAAATGTTTTTAGCCTTTAAAAAAAAAACCGCAAAATTCTTGCTTGTGTCAATCAAAACTAGTATGGTTATAAATTTTGTTAAAAATACAAATATGTCTCTTTTTTCTTTCTAAAATTATTGGAAAAAAACAACTCCCATTTTGATCCATGTTTTGAGTTTAATGATCAGCCTAGTTAGGTTTTGTTTCCAAGAAATAATATCATTTAGAGTCGTCCCCAGTGGGGTTTACAAACTATATACCCACCTCCAGCATACAGTATAAACTTTGGAACTGATAGTTATGTCCCAAATCTCTGGAATTAAAATTATCTGATCTGTGTTGTAGAAGGCCCCATTACTTTTCAAAATAAGTCCTAGTTAGGCAAGAGACTGACTTTAATCAGAAGAGCAATGATGTTCTTTGGCACTTTCCTGAGATACTGGTCACTTGTCAATGGAATAGAGTATAACCAGGCTAAACATTTAATATTCTCCCTTGTACATCAATGGACTCAATTTCAAAGCATCTTTTTAGTCTTCCTAAGTGGAGACAAATGTGTGTGTGTGTGTGTGTGTGTGTGTGTGTGTGTGTGTGTGTTGAGAGAGAGACTATAAAGAAAATCAAATGCAAGTAATTGAGCAGCAGGGTTTATTACAAATTTGAAATAGCATGAACAATCTAAGATGCCTTATAACTTGCTATCACGGTGGGGATGATTTACCACTCTTCTCTGCCTTAGTGAGAGCTCCAGGTGGTATGAGAAGAACTAGTTCTATACTGGTGGAGCCTGGAGGTTGGCCAAAGAAGCACTGGCCCAAAGCTGAGTCATTTGGGAGAACTACGGCTTCAGCCATCAACTCCCTGTGGTCAAAGATTGGCTGAGAGGAAGAATTTTAGTGATTATGAGGTATAGCAGATTTTATACCTCGTAATGCTGCTGGTACCTTCTTCAGACCACATTGATACCTCCTTCAGACAACATTGCATCCAGTGGTACCTCCTTCCACTGGTACCACTGGATGTATCCTTCAGACCACATTGCATCCAGTTTCTCAATCTTGTGTGCCCATCCTCCAGCTTCTGCATTTTTTGTGGCTAATTGCTTCAATCTGAAGATTTCCCTTGGACACTTAAACCACTTGCCAATGAGACAGCTGGAAGTGACATGGTGCCTTATGTTGGGCGGGGCAATAGCCAATGACTGGCTAGTATGGGAACACAAAATCCAGCTTCTTTGCTTGAGGTAAGATAATAAACTGTAAGGTGGAATATATGCTCTAGAGCTGATCAGTCCAGTACTTGTGGCTACTAAAATTTAAATCAATTAAAATTAAATAAAATTAAATATTGTGATGGTCAATTGCATTAGCCACATTTCAAGGTTCATTAGCCACATATGGCTTGTGGTTACCATATTGAACAGTACAGATATAGAACATTTCCATCATCACTCAAAGTTCTATTGGACAAAGCTTCCCTGAAGGAACAGACTAAGTTTGAGACTTCCTCTGTAATTGAAAACTTGTTTAGCAACTTTCCCTTTATGTGGCCTGCCTGCTTTACCCCCATATTGTTTTCTTGTAGGTATGTTCTCTTTACAGATCTTCTGCACGGAAATCCTTGATTCAAGATCGGTTTTGGGGAAACTGATGTCTGACTCAAGATAAGTCAACTGGAAGAAATTTCAGTTTTTTTATTTCTATTCCTGAGTGTTAAATGCCAAAATATACTTTCATTATTCCTTATTTTCTTATCTTATTTCCTTCAAGATAACTCAGTTAACTGTATTTCCAACAAAACTGTATTTAAAACAAGAAGCAGAGTTGCAATTCATGGCTGGTTCTTTGCTGAGAACATAGTGCTCCTTGATTTATAATGCGCTGACTTCAGGACTCCAAGAGATTTGCTATACCTAGAACCCTGTGTGTGCATATATAATAGACATCAAATGTGTTTTCTGAGAAGAGAGATTGTTGACTAGTTGCAGGGTAACTATACAAGTCTAGCTGTGAGTTAGGCTTTCACATGCTTTCCTTTAAATTATCTGTAATTAATTGTTTAGTTCCTTAATATTCTATGTCTGTTTTAACCATGTAGCTAGCCTATTTTTCTATTACACATGCACAGACTGAACTAATAGGCCAAATACACTCAGTTGTTGACATCATTGTCATTATAATCATCACCAACCATTTATTGAGTCAGGGAAATATACTGAGGTTTATACAGGCATTATTTTATTCAATACTCATAAGAAGCCTAGAAGCTGGTGCCATTGTTATTGCTCTCATTCTATAGATAAACAGAGTAAGGCATATATTGAAGATTTGTAGTAATCATATAGAACACAACTTAATTCCTTTCCACTATGATCCCAATCCATCAGTTTGCCAGGTCAGTGGGAGTGGGGTAGAATCGTGATTTTCAACCAATACCATTTGCTCATATTTCAGTCTGTGTCCTTTTTGGCCTACTAGTGCACAGTCAGTAGTAGTGGAGGAGATCAAGCACTTTAGTGAGAATAAGGGCAATGTCTCTTTTCTCTCAAATTGCTTGCCTTATGCTAACTTGGAAAGTAAACATCAACAGATTTGGCTCCATTACTTAAAAATAGATATATAGCATTTCCTTTGCCTGAATTCTAAAGAGCTGTTATTACTGTTTTAAAATTGAGCTAATTAATACAATACAACTCTGTAATTAGATTTTCTTTGCCCTAGATATTGGCCAGGCATTGCAGGTTTATTCTAGAAAATGTTCTTCACAGCATTGGGAGAATAATGAGTCTCATTCACTTTTAGCTTGGGCCACATGTGAACTAGTGACCCAGAGGTAGATGGCTCAGAGGCCCATTACCAGCACCCAAAGCCATCTATTGTGACAAGAGTGTTGATGGATCCAGCTTAATGCTGCCCAGATATTATCTCTGAATCCTAAGCAAAAGACAAACTGCAGCCACAAGGCAGACATAAAAGTCTCTTGCTGAGATTTGTAGAAAATGCTGTCATTTTAATTAACATTTCCAAACAATAATAATCATTATTCAGTGCTGCAAAGCCAGCCACACACCAGATGCTAAATTTCTGAGTGTTTTAAAGCAAGAAAATACTCTTCTGGTAAATGGAAAGGAAATTTGGTTTGTAGTTTCTTGACTGGGAATATCAAATCAAAGTGGGGCTTTTTCTTCCTTTTTAAAAATAAAAACTTTGTGACTTATTCTGATGTCATTCTTCCTTTGCTCATTTGCTCCCTGACATGCAATACCTTCGCAATAATTCTTACAGTGGATAAAAATTGTATTTTTAACATTGATCTTAAGATCTTGGGCTTTATGGTCCACAAAAATCAAAGGTAAGTGGAAGTGCTTTGGAACTTGGAACACAAAGGAATACAATCGATTTTTATAAGAGATTAATTTTTTTCATGCCAAATAATGTAGGCAACAATTTCACGACTTCCATTCATCAGTCTATCTTCCCATTCCTATAGTTTCCAAACCACTGATTTATCTCATAGATTGATAACCTTATCTCCTGCTGTTCAGCCCACCAAAAGAGATAGTGCTTGGGAACAGAAAGCAAAAGTTCTGACCTCACAGTTGGTCTTTGTTTTGAATCTGGGTTATTTGTTCCTAGTTCTCCCTCCCATCTGTCTTGCTTAACCCTCCCTAATCAGCTATGGGTCTTGATGCCATCCAATAATGTCGCAGCCTCACTGAGCTCTCATGAGCTCATTCTGATTTAGGCAGAGCAATTTCAGACCCATCAGCCAATGGCATCAAAATCTTAAGAAGAGCTAGAATGTACTTATCTCTTTGCATGTGTGAGGCAATTCTCTAAATCAGTCATTAGAAGGAACCCTGTGAGCACATGTTATTATCATCATCATCCTAATTTTACAGAGAAGGAGACTGAGGTACAGAGAGGTTAAGTAACTGGCCCAGAGTCAGGATCTGAACCCAGGCAGTCTGGCCATGCATCCAAGTCTCTCAACCTCTACTTTGCACTTCTCTTCCACTTAGTCATAGGTATGTGCATCTGGCCATTTCTGGGACTTACTTTGATCACCTTCCTACCCAGCAGGTTTCAGATTTTCTTTGAAAACCCCTAGGTGGAGCCAAGTTTTGCATCTGTATTTTACTGTGTTTTTTAGACCTTCATAGGTACTAGGAGTCTTGTCCTGTGCGCTGAATCTCAGCCACTTGACAATTTTTTTAAAAGCTCTACTTGTTTCTCACTACTCTCTAAGGCAAGAGGATTCTGCAGAATTCCAATTGTCCCTCAGCAGCTGACTTGGATCTTGTTTTAAATAGATTGATCACCTAGTACTTTGCCTATCTGTATTTAATATGACATTATTAGTTGAATGGTTTCCACCACCTCTCTTGAGTCTATCTACTTTGCTCCATTTCTACCTTTACATATTGTGTAAGCCACCATCTTTTCTCACCGGGATGACCACATTAGATTCCCAATGGATCTCTGGGATTAACCTCTCACCTCTCCAGTCCATTCTCCATGCTGCAACCGTGTAGTCTATTGAATAAGAAAAGCTGGTCATTTTCTTGATTAAAACTTTCATAGCTGCCCATAACTCTTAGGATCAAACCCTAAATCTCTGACATGGGTGGTGAGGCCTTGACTGATAGGAATCCAGCTTTACCTCAATACACTCCATCCCTATGCCATGCATCTTCCTATTACAGAAATTTAACACAAATTCCTTCTGCCTTGAACCATCTTCTGATGATGTAAATGGCTGACTTATCCTTCAGGTCTTTGCTTAACATTTATTTCTTAATAGAATTCTCCCTGTGCTTGCAGATCAGATCAAACCCTTCTTGCATAAGCTCTGGCAGCCCCTTTCTTTTTGGTGCTTAATTATGTATTGAGTACTGTGTGTCAAATATTTATCAGCTGAAAATTGTTAAAACACTATAAGACTCAAGAGCGTTAAGACCTTATTCGTTAGCCTGGGCAACATAGTGAGACCCTGCCTCTATAAAAATAAAAACAATAATTCAGCCTGGCATGGTAGTGCACTCCTGTAGTCTCAGCTACTAGGGAGGCTGAGGTGGGAAGATCATTTGAGTCTGGAAGATCGAGGCTGCAGTCAGCCATGATTATGCCACTGTAATCCAGCCTAGGTGACAGAGTAAGATCTGTCTTGAAAACACACATGCACACACACAAACACAAACACACACACACCTTATTTGTCTTTTTCACAGCTGTCTTCAGTGTATGTAAACTATACTGCCTGGCCTATAGCAGATGCCAGATAATGAAGGGGTGAATGAATGAAGGCATGGACTGCTACATAAAACCTGCTGCTGTTAGCAGATCAGAAAGCTCCATAAAATATAGCATTTACTGGGCACTCAGTACACACTATAAATATTATTATGGGATTAAACATTTTTATCTCATTTCATATTCACAACAACCTAATAAGTTAGGTTCTATTATTAACCTCATAATTACAGATGGGTAAATTGAGGCCCAGTGACAAAGCTAGATCTGAATCCAGGTGATGTATAGATGGCCAACTTTTGACTGATAAACCAAATGTTCTTCTCCCCCTCTACACACACACACACACACACACACATACATACACACACACACACACACACACACTGTTTTCCAGCTTAATTGTTTATTCATGATACTCTTGATTCTATGGCTATGGACAGGCTTAGGGTAAAAACAAGGGTCCAAAAAGAAGTTTGTTTGAAGGAAACTTCACGTACTATTCATATTCTTCTTAGTCCCCTCTGAGACCAGCAACAGGAGTGGGGTGGCTGACAGGAGGACGTGAAGAGAGGGAACAAAAATGGGCTTTTGCTTTTCTCTTGAGGCCAAAGTTCTATTTATTAAAATAAACACACAAGCTCTCTTTGGACATTTGTCAAGTGACTTCTCACCTCTCCTTTAGGCCTTTTGAGTAAATATTCTTTGATATTTCAGACATTTTGTGTGGATTTAGCTCATTAAAGGATCAAATTATATGCAGCATGCTGTGCAGGTAAGGTTGAGATATCAAGAATTGGGCCCGGGTTTTGCCAACCATCTCTCTATCGATTAATTCAAATTTTATATGAAAGTTGAAAACACTCGGTGCCCATGGTTTTTCAATGAAAATGTAAAAAAAATTTTATTTGTATTATAAATGATGATACTGAGATTTTATATGATAAATATGGTGTTTGAATGAAAAGTATTTATTTGTTATAAACATGTACTTGTTAATTATGAAATCACCAAACTAGGATGCTGCAGAACCTGTTTGTTTTGTCTTGCTTTTTTTTGTTGTTGTTGTTATTCCCTGGGTTAAGTTTTAAAATTCATAATTTGGAAATGATTAAATCATGGCAAACATGCTGAAATTCTTTAACACATTTTAAGATTACAAATTTGTTTAATTCAAGAATGTAAAGCTCAGGTCAAGAGATTTTATTATAGATTCAAGCTTCTAGCTTTGTATTTTAAAAATTTAATAAATTTGGGGGATTTTATTCCTTCACACTGTGAGCCATATTTTCATTTTATGACACCATCTAACTCAGTCACTAGATAAGGCCTTAAAAATAATCTGACAAGATACACTGAAGTCAGGAAGACAGCCAGATGAATGTGTTGTGCAATTAAATTATATCTAACAAAAGACCAGTGGCTTCTCTACATCTGAGAATGATCAGACAACCATATCCACATTTGATTGTTCATCTGTGGGCTGAAGTTTAAGCTACTAACTCAACTTGATCATGTAATGTCGTGCGACTTTTACTATCCTTCATACTAAATGCTATCAAAAGTAGATTGTTAGGTTCTTGGCAGATTATATATTTAGCAATCTACAAAATTTCATTCATTAAGGTGTTAGAAGGAATTCTCTTTTTAGTGAAACAAGATACATGCCTGTTAATGCTAGATCTTCATAAGAAACCTTAGCTCATGCATTATAATTTCTTCAAGCCTCTCAGGGTGATTTGAATATGCAATTTTGTGTTTCCCTCAATATGCTATTAAGTTGATGTAGGCAGAAAAGTGGATGCTTTTGTTAATACAATGAATTGGATGATGTATAAAGAGGAGGGATAAAATTAGTTTATACTAATCATGACTCCTTGATAATACATTTGACACCATGTAGTTAGAGAAGGATTCCTTTCTACAACCAATTCTTCCAGGATAATGAAAACAACATTTTAAAAGCGTATAGAGGAGTTCTTGCAAGAAGGTAAAATAATACATTATTAAAGGTACTGCAGCTTCTTGATAAAAATTTTATGATAACTGTACAAGTGTTCATCTAACCTTGCCTTTTAGCAATATGGAAACATGAGCTCTGCTTATTTCAAGTTGTAAATTGGTTTCCTCTTATTGTCTCATTTAAACAATCTTTTCCTGAATAGACCCAGAGGTGCCAAATGACTCCAAATTATAAGCTACAGGTTTTTTTTTTCTCCTACAGAATTACTGTACCCATGATATTAACACCTTCCACTTTGTAGTAAAGCAACTTGCATTTACAGAGGTTATTATGTTTACTCGAAACAATATGCCAACGGATGATAAATATTAAGTGGCGAGAAAGAGAGTCGGAGCACTGAGCACAATCTTAACCGAAAAATACAAGTGTAGTATTTAGAATGTACCATGTGAGGGTGGGGGAGAAAAGAAAGGGAAAAATTTCCAGTTGGCACTTGCATCCATTATAAAACTAACAGAGGTGACTGGTGAAAGCAAAGAGTACTACCTCCAGCCTTTTCTCTCTTCAGATATTGTATTTGCTCCCTTCCTTTCTATCACAGATGCATACAGAAAGAGGGTAAAGAGAAGCATATGCCTTTTGGGCACTCTTATATGTAGAAATACCACAAAACAACAGTTTTTATTTTGATGTATTGTTATCTTTAGGCCTGATGACTGTTGATTGCAAGAATTTCATCTACAGATTTTTTTTTAGTCCAGAGGACTTGCAGCCTGACATCATAGGGAGGAGAAAGCCCCCAACCCTCTACCTTGCTACCGAGTACCATTTGCCGTCATTCTACAACTGCTCCAGCATGACACTCGGATTAAGGTGTTAGACTCAAACTTGATCAAAACTGCCCAATAACCTGGGGAATGTGTTTTATGGAGATACACAAAGTTGGAAGTATTTGATTGAGGCTCTAGAGTGGTGAGTAGAACCCAGGTGTTACAGCCAGGAGACCAGAGTTTCAATCACACTATTATCACTTATATAGGTTGTTGCAAAAGTAATATTACTGAAGGTAAATACATTATTTCACCCCTTTAAAGCCCCACTGACTTGTATTGTATTTGCAATGATTAGATCTAAAAGTGACTTAAAATAAGCAAATATCCTAATACAGTACCTGTCACAAAGATGATTCTCAATAAATAATGTTACATTCACTTCTGAATTTATCGACCTCTAGGGAGTTGTTCTCTTTTTCCATATATCTGAACACATATTAATTTTATTTCTGTAATTATGATTTGTCAAAAGAGCCCCACTTTTCATTTGGACTTCTTGAAATATTAAGGATCAGCAAAAGCTAAGAATGTTCACCATGTAGATAACACATAAGTCAGTCATGTTAAAGCAAGCTAGGTGTGGGATATTATTTAAGAGAATTGACTCAACCTAGAAACCTTCAATCTTGCAGTGTAACTGTCCACCAAGTTCCACTTGGCCAAAGGAATGTATGTATGTATGTATGTATGCACATTTTGCTGAGGAGACAAACAAATAATTTGCTGGGAATTAGTAATTTAGTTTGTAATGAGAACTCAAAATTGTTGACCCTACAATATAGGCAGTGGGATCTGATGGTGATTTTTAAATAACCTTTTTGAGAAATTGACAATAATTGTTCTCCACTAGGACTTAAACAAGAGTATATTATGTTTGGTTCTAGGCACTGTTTTCTGCAAATAGCAAGTGGGCCCTTTTTTTCTAAGGAGGAAATACCCGAGTACAGTTTACATAAACTTACATAGCACTCCCTACATAAAGGACAGTTTCCATGTGTTTTATATTCATTACTTCATTTAACTCTCACACATGAACATTGTGAGATATTTTCTTATTTGAAAAAGGAACTGATTACTATTTGCAGATAATACTTCACGTCTTCATCTTCTGTTTCTCAAAACTTCTCCTCAACTATAATAGTTTTGGGGAGGGTAACTATACTTCCAGTTTTGCCTGGTGTGGTTCTAGGTTAATGAAAGTTGCCCTGGTGCAATTAATTATGGTTTTCCATTTTAGTATTGCTCCAGTTTGGAGAATAAATTATATAGTCCCCTGATTAGGGGACCTGTATTCATTTTCCAGTATGCTGTGGACAATGCTGGGTCCTGCTTTCTTGAGAACCTGAGGCCACCCGTGTCCTTGACCCATTCTTTCTGTATAATCTGTCCTGCCGGCACTTTCTCTGCTTTGGAGAATAGTTTCAAGAATAATAAGAAGCAATAAGATAGTCAAAGGATTTTTTTCCCAACCATTTGTGTTATGGGAACATTCACTTTTTCTATGATTTCATAATGTCACCTGTGTAAAACCAATAAACATCTCCCATGTATGGTATCAAGAATATTGATCCTTAATAACTTTGTGTTCAATAGCATTTATATAATTATGTTTCAGATAGGGGTGGCAAGTAATTAGTGGGTTGTAAATTCTATTTAATGTTTCCAAAGAATCATTTAAAAGCAAAATAGAAATCTAGTGAAGAATATCAAAATGTGTTGCACAGATTAGAGGACACATTACTTGGAAAAAAATTTGTTTCATATGTTTTTGAATAGAGAAGAGACAAATATATTAAGCTCTACCATGTGTTGGGTGTTGTGTTAGATATTTTTGCATTCTTTAATCTACAAAATATTTTTAAATCAATATTATTAACCCTTGCTTCTATTGAACATTAAAGTGAAAGTAATACGTTGCACAAACATAATCTTTGCTTTTAAGCTGTTTTAACTTCTTTAGACAATATTTTAGGTTCCCATCTTAGGACTTCTGATGCAATATTTTCATACCTGTGGGTCCTTGTCCTTTCCTTGACTTCTCGTTTAGCTACAGTTTCAATATACTGATGCTTCTTTTAATTGCCATCACTGTAGACCATTGTTTTAACAATTAATATTCTTTTAAGCAGTGTTAGGCAAACAAAATATTTCTGCATCTCACGATGTTGAATAAATCAGTGGAGAATGGATATGTTCAAATTTCTGCAAATTCTAATAGCTTTGCATGTTTTACTGTGTTTTTAGAATATAACATTGGCTGGGCATGGTGGCTCATGCCTGTAATCCCAGCACTTTGGGAGGCCAAGACGGGTGGATCACAAGGTCAGGAGTTCGAGACCAGCCTGGCAAACATAGTGAAACCCCGTCTGTACTCAAAATACAAAAATTAGCTGGGCATGGTGGTGGGTGCCTGTAGTCCCAGTTACTCGGGAGGCTGAGGCAGGAGAATCTCTTGAACCTGGGAGGCGGAGGTTGCAGTGAGCTGAGATTGTACCAGTGCACTCCAGGCTAGGCGACAGAGGGAGACTCCGTCTCAAAAGAAAAAAAAAAAGAATATAACATCTACTTTTAAAAAGTAGTGTTCTTGTTGTAGTCATCCAGATGATTTCAGAAAACAATAAGTCTGGACTAGCTTAAATGAAGTTTTTTATTATGAATTTTAAATTTTTTGGATTGTGCATTCCATGGTGGGAAAGTTCGTGCAGACATTTATTGACTTAAGTTTGGGGTTAATAGTTCTGTGGAAGAAGACCAATAGGATTTGTGGAGTACATTGCATTTGTGGGAAAATAGTCCTATTAGCAGTAATGTTTCAGCAGCAGCTGTAGGACAGCAGGTTACAAAGTTGTATGAAGAAAGGTCACAGGTAGGTGACAGAAGAAGAGAGAGAGAGAGAGAGAGAGAGAAAGTATCAAGCTCAACACAGATGTTACATCTCCATTGCCAGGTCAGGCAACTCGTTGTCTATTATATTAAAATTATCTGTATTTTCACCAAACTTTCTATCTTCCCAGAAGCATCCTTTTTTTGGGGGATTTGGTTCCTAGTTTCATAATTTTTTTTCTAATGTAACCATTATTCACATGTTAAATTGAGTTCTTTTGAAGTTTTAACATACAGTTGTAGCTTGCTGGGTTTACCTATATAAGAAAGCATCACCAAGACAGTTTCTATTTCTCCCATTGTTTTTATTTCTTGTTAAGACCTAAGTGGACCAGTTCTGATACTAACAAACCATCACCTGGGCCTCAATGCATGGCATTTCTTCCCTGAAATGGTGTTCTGCTGTTATTGGGTTAGTATAGTGATGCTCAAACCTGGCCACGTATGAGAAATACAAAATATTCATGGCTGGGCTCCATGCCCAGGTATTCTGATTTGATTTGGTATTATATTTCACATTGGTATTATTAATAAGCTACCCAGGTGATTTTAATGTGTGATTCTGTTTGAGAAATACTGGTGGTAAGGTAAATTACTAGACAAATTTGAAAATAACTTATATGGTAGTTAGAAGAGTGTTTTTCTAAAACAAAATCGTACATTTACTTGTGTATCTTCATAGCCCTGGCTTATCTAATCCTTAGAAGATGAAGTTCAAGCTCAAGTTCTTGTTCCTCTCCAGCCTCACTGCATGGTAGGTTCCTCCTTTTGATATACATTCCAGTAATATAAAAGTGATGGTAGATTCCCAGTTATACTCATGTTAGTTGTATTTCTGTACCCCTGTCCGCCTAAAATGCCCTTTGTCTTCCTACCTTCTTATTGCTGATGCTGATACTGTCCAATCATATTTCAGAAACTTCCATTCTAGAAAAATTCCCATGATGCTTCATGTAGCACACCCTCCTTTAATAACTTTAAACTTCATGCAGTTATAGAGTTATAAATGTCCCTTCATGTTGTAATTTATTTATTCTGCAACTATCTTAGGTTGTGGATCCCTTGAGTGTTTGGAGAGAAATAGCCTTTTGTCTGTATCCATGTGTGGATATGGATGTACATAGTAGATACTCAATAAATATTTGTGAAATTAGCTATATTTCCTCCTTCATAACTTTAAAAAATAACTTAAAAACAATATTCAGGGCTGGGCATGGTGCCTCATGTCGGTAATCCCAGCACTTTGGGAGACCGAGGCGGGTGGATCACTTGAGGTCAGGAGTTTGTGACCAGCCTGGCCAAACATCATGAACCCCATCTCTACTAAAATTACAAAAATCAGCTTGGCGTGGTGGTGTGCACCTGTAGTCCCAGCTACTCAGGAGGCTGAGGCGGGATAATCACTTTAACCTGGGAGGCAGAGGTTGCAATGAGCCAAGATCATGCCACTGCACTCCAGCCTGGGTGACACAGTGAGATTCTGTCTCAAAAAAAATAAAACAAAACAAACATTATTCAACAGATTGATGTCTCCTGCTACTTAAATTCCTTACTCTTTGTGTGCCACAATTTGAGCTCAGTGAAAAAAATCCAAAGTCTTTTTTTTCCTTTTAATCTATTGATATTGTCTTCACTCACTTCAAAGGTAAGTAGTTTGACATAAAAATTGTGTTGAGATATGGGAAAGACAAAGACAACCATGAGCTCTTGCTCTTAACAAGATTCCTCATTTATAAGAAGAAGGTAAATGAAGATTGGAGGATGCAATTTCTGTAAATACAGTGGAAATGTTTTTAAATAATAAATAGGAGAAATTCCAAGCAGGGATTACTGATAGTTACACAAAGATTTCAGGTTTTGCCACTATATTCTCAAAATGTATTTGAAATTTCAATTAGCATTAATTATTCTGCATGTAACTATTTTATGACATGACATATAGTTTTTCAACTCAAGGAACTGCTAGAACTATAGGTTTCTTATTGAAATTATTTTTCTTATTTTTCTATCTTTTCTACTCTGCATTTTTCTTTCCTTCCTTCCATCCTTCTTTTGTTCCTTTTTCACTTATTTTCCTCCATCTCTTCTTTTTCAATGTCTCTGTCTCACTTTCTCTTATTCTTTCTTCCTCTAAATTTGAAAACATTGAAACATTTTTACATATCTATTTCTCATATCCACTACATTCCATTACTGTTCTAAATGCCAGTAAGTCAAAGATAAATAAGCCATAGCAAATATCCTTAGAAAGTAAGAGTTTCATGAGGCAGAAAGACAAAAATCAAACAATTGCAATGATAGATGTTATAGATATTAAAATAGATGTATTGCAAGCAGCAGCATGGTGTGATAGAGGTCACTTGAGCTATGGAGTCAGCACAGAATTTCAATTCTACCTATGCTCTCGCTTCAGTAATCTTCAGAAAATTACTAAAATCTCGAGGTCTCAAATTCCTCATATTTCTAATTGGGAGAGTGATAAATATTTCAAATGATAGGTGGACCAATTGCATAGTTCATTCACATGCTTGGAGCTCAGCAAATATATATATATTTCTAATTATACTTAATTTGATTCCAAAATTTTACTGGTATGGTAAATAATAAAAATTAGAATAAAGTATAATTTTGACCAGTTTCTAAGCAATTTAAATCCCCCATTGTGGTTTTGTGTCTGAAGTTGGTTCCTGCCGGTGGGTTCGTGGTCTCGCTGACTTCAAGAATGGAGCCACAGATCCACCAGCAGGAGCCAACTCCAGACACATCTTAGGGACTCATCTGGGATTCACCACGCATTGAGTACCACTGGACACTTTTCGCTTGCTATTCTGTCTTATTTTTCCTTAGAATTCAGGGGCTAAACACTGGGCACCTGTTGGCCAGTTAAAAGCAACTAGCGTGGCTGCTGGACTAAAGACACGGGTGTCAGGCTTTCTGGGAAAGGGCTCTCTAACAACCCCCAACTCTAAGGAGTCAGGAGCGTTAGTTTGCCTGGAAGCAGCTTCTGCTTTTCCTGCACTTCTGGGCTGAGCAGAGGGTCGACAGAGAGGAAAGCCATTCAGCTCCAGGGTCCCGACAAAAAGTTGGTTGACCCTGCAGCCATGAGCAGAGCTCTCAAAGTTACGTTGCCAAAGTGAGACTTGCCCATCTATCCCATCTATCCTGACCCTTGTCTCCTGGGTCTTAACACCCATCAGTCAAACTTCTTCCTGCCTCTCTTCTCCGAGGCTAGTCCTGCTTCTAAAAACCACTCCCTGTCCCTGGTGCTCTTCTAGTTTCTCCTGTAAGGATGATTTCTAATATAAATTTTGGGACTCTGTTCCTTTCTTTAAGCACCCGGGCTCACCAATCAGAAAGACATAATTTTTGCCCAAAGCCCCATCGGGGGGGACTATATAGAATTTTAGGATCCCTCCTCAGACTAGCAGGCCTAACAGAGGCTATTCCCGAAGCTAGAATATGGGGAGCCTCAGAAATTATAGACATCAAAATTGGAGGATAGCCTTCCTATTCATATGTAAAGTGAGGACAAAAAGCATCACTCTTCCCACCCTGGAGATCCCTTCCCTCCCTCTCAGGATGTGGCCCTTCACTCCATTTTGAGGCATATCATGTTTACAGGACAAGGGTAAAGTCCCAATACCAACAGGAGAAAATGCTTATGATTCTAACTAACAGGTTTTCGAGACTGCGTTGGTAAAAGCCACTAAATCCGACCTTTCTCGGTCCTCTTTGTGGTCTAAGAGGAAAGGCAATGATGCAGGTTTTCGAGAATGTGTCAGTAAGGGCCACTAAATCCGACCTTCCTGGGTCCTCTTTGTGGCCTAGAAGGAAAACAAGTGTTTCTGCTGCTGCTTCGGTGAGCACAACTATCCCTAACAGCAGGGTCCAGGGACCATTGTAGGGTCTTGGGTGGGGGAAAAAAACAGGCCAAAACTGCAAGAATGTTTTTTTCTTTCTGTTTTAGATGGGAAACACTCAGGTATCAACAAGCTCACCCCTGAAATGCATCCTAAGCCATTGGGGCCAATTAGACCCACAAACCCTGAAAAAGAAGCAGCTTATTTTTTTCTGCACTACAGCCTGGCCCGAATATTCTCTCTCTGAAGGGGAAAAATGGCCACCTGAGGGAAGTATAAATTACAATACTATCCTGCAGCTTGATGTTTGCTGTAAGAGGGAAGGCAAATAGAGTGAAATACCTTATGTCCAAGCTTTCTTTTCATTGAAGGAGAATCCACAGCTATGCCAAGTTTGCAATCTACATTCCACAGGAGGACCTCTCAGCTTATCCCCATATCCTAGCCTCCCTACAGCTCCCCTTCCTATTAATCATGAGCCTCCTCTAATCTCCCCCACCCAGAAGGAAACAAGCAAAGAAATCTCCAAGGGACCATAAAACCCCCTGGGCTATCGGTTATGTCCCCTTCAAGCTGTAGAGGGAGGGGAATTTGGCCCAACCCAGGTACATGTCCCCTTCTCCCTCCCTGATTTAAAGCAGATCAAGGTAGACCTGGGGAAGTTTTCAGATGCTCCTCATAGATATATAGATGTCCTACAGGGTCTAGGGCAAACCTTCAGTCTCACTTGGAGAGATGTCATGCTATTGTTAGATCAAACGTTTGCCTTTAATGAAAAGAATGTGGCTTTAGCTGCAGCCCGAGAGTTTGGAGATAGCTGGTATCTTAGTCCAGTAAATGATAGAATGACAGCCAAATAAAGGGTCAAATTCCATACCAGTCAGCAAGCCATCCCCAGTATGGATCCCCACTGGGACCTCGACTCAAATCATGGGGACTGGATTTGCAAACATCTGTTGACCTGTGTTATAGAAGGACTAAGGAGAATTAGGAAAAACCCCATGAATTATTCAATGATGTCCACCATAACTTAGGGAAAGGAAGAAAATCCTACCGCCTTCCGCGAGTGGCTATGGGAGGCTTTAAGAAAATATACTCCCTTGTCACCTAACTCCCTCGAGGGTCAATTGATCCTAAAAGATGTTTATTACCCAATGAGCCACAGATATCAGGAGAAAGCTCCAAAAGCTAGCCCTGGGCCCTGAACAAAATTTGGAGGCATTATTAAACCTGGCAACCTCGGCATTCTATAATAGGGACCAAGAGGAACAGGCCAGAAAGGAATAGCAAGATAAGAGAAAGGCCACAGCTTTAGTCATGGCCTCAGACAAACAAACCTTGGTGGTTCAGAGAGGACAGAAAACGGAGTATGCCAATCACCCGGTAGGGCTTATTATCAGTGTGGTTTGCAAGGACACTTTAAAAAAGATTGTCCAACGAGAAACAAGCTGCTCCCTCACACATGTCCACTATGCCAAGGCAATCATTGGAAGGAACATTGCCCCAGAGGACAAAGGTTCTCTGGGCCAGAAGCCCCCAGCCAGATGATCCAACCACAGGACTGAGGGCACCCAGGGCAAGTGCCAGCTCATGTTATCACCCTCATTGAACCCTGGGTAAGTTTAACCATTGAGATTCAGGAAATTGACTTCCTCCTGGACACTGGTGTGGCTTTCTCAGTGTTAATCTTCTGCCCTGGACAGCTGACCTCAAGGTCCATTACCATCCAAGGAATCCGGGGACAGCCGTAACCAGGTATTTCTCCCAACTCCTCAGCTGTAATTGGAGACTTTGCTCTTTTCATATGCCTTTCTTGTTATGCCTGAAAGTCCCACACCCTTATTAGGGAGGGACACATTAGCCAAAGCTGGAGCTATTATCTATGTGAATATGAGGTACATGTTACCCATTTGTTGTCCCCTACTTGAGGAGAGAATCAACCCTGAAGTCTGGGCATTGGAAGAATAATTTGGAAGGGCAAAAAATGCCTGCCTAGTTCAAAGCAGGCTGAAAGAACCCACCACTTTTCCTTATCAAAGGCAATATCCCTTAAGGCCTGAAGCCCATAAAGGATTACAGGATATTGTTAGACATTTAAAAGTTTAAGTCTTAGTAAGAAAATGCAGCAGTTCCTGCAACACCCCAATTCTAGGAGTACAAAAACCGAATGGTCAGTGGAGACAAGTGCAAGATCTTAGACTCATCAGTGATGCAGTAATTCCTCTATATCCAGCTGTACCCAACCCCTATACATTGCTCTCTCAAATACTGGAGGAAGCAGAATGGTTCACTGTTCTGGACCTCAAGGATGCCTTCTTCTGCATTCCCCTGCACTCTGACTCCCAGTTTCTCCTTGCCTTTGAGGATCCCACAGACCACACATCCCAACTTACGTGGACGGTCTTTACTCAAGGGTTTATGGATACCCCTCATCTGTTTGGTCAGTCACTGGCCCAAGATCTAGGCCACTTCTCAAGTCCAGGCACTCTGGTCCTTCAGTATGTGGATGATTTACTTTTGGCTAAACAGCAGGCTACTCTAGATCTCTTGAACTTTCTAGCTAATCAAGGGTACAAGTTGTCTAAATTGAAGGCCCAGCTCTGCCTACAACAAGTCAAATATTTAGGCCTGATCTTAGCCAGAGGAAACAGAGCCCTCAGCAAAGAATGAATACAGCCTATACTGGCTTGTCCTTGCCCTAAGACATTAAAACAGTAGTGGGGGTTCCTTGGGATCACCAGCTTTTGCTGACTATGGATCCCCAGATACAGTGATACAGCCAGGCCACTCTAAAATCAAGGAGACCCAGAGGGCAAATATTCATCTAGTAGAATGGGAACCAGAGGCAGAAACAGCCTTCAAAACCTTAAAGCAGGCCCTAGTACAAACTCCAGCCTTAAGCCTTCCCATAGGACAAAACTTCTCTTTATATGTCACAGAGAATGGGAATAGTTCTTAGAGTCCTTACTCAGACTTGTGGGACAACCCCACAACCAGTGGCATACCTAACTAAGGAAACCGATGTAGTAGCAAAAGGCTGGTCTCACTGTTTACAGGTAGTTGTGGTGGTGGCCAGCTTAGTATCATAGGCTATCAAAATAATACAAGGAAAGGATCTCACCGTCTGGACTACTCATGATGTAAATGGCATACTAGGTATCAAAGGAAATTTATGGCTATCAGACACCCACCTGCTTAGATACCAAGTGCTACTCCTTGAGGGACTGGTGCTTCAAATATGCACATGTGTGACCCTCAACCCTGCTACTTTTCTCCCAGAGGATGTGGAACCAATCGAGCATGACTGCCAACAAATTGTGGCCCAGACTTATGCTGCCTGAGAGGATCTCTTAGAAGTCCCCTTAGCTAATCCTGACCTTAACCTATATACCAGTGGAAGTTTATTTGTGGAGAATGGGATATGAAGAGCAGGTTATGCCATAGTTAGTGATGTAACTACTTGAAAGTAGGCCACTTCCCGCAGGGACCAGTGTCCAGATAGCAGAACTAGTGGCGCTTACCCAAGCCTTAGAACTGGGAAAGGAAAAAAGAATAAATGTGTATACAGGTAGCAAGTATGCTTATCTAACCCTACATGTCCATGCTGTGATATGGAAAGAAAGGGAGTTCCTTTACAGAAAGGGGAACCCCCATTAAATACCACAAGGATATCATGGAGTTATTGCACACAGTGCAAAATCCCAAGGAGGTGGCAATTTTACAGTGCCAAAGCCATCAAAAAGTTGAAGGAGAAAAAGCAGAAGGAAACCGTTGGACAGATGCTGAGGCCAAAACTGCTTCCGGGGGAACTTCCCATTAGAAATACCTATAGAAGGACACTTGGTATGGAACAACACTTTCCAAGAGATTAAGCCCCAGTATTCCCCAGCCGAAACAGAATGGGGACTTTCACGGGGGCATAGTTTTCTCCCCTTGGGGTGGTTAATGACAAAAGAGGGAAAGGTATTCATATCCGAAGCCAGCCAGTGGAAAATACTTAAGACCCTTCACCAAACTTTTCATATGGGTATTGAGAACACTCTTCAAATGGCCAAATCTGTATTTACAGAGTCAAATCTCCTCCAGACCATCCGACAAGTAGTCAAAGCCTGTGAAGTGTGCCAAAGGAATAACCCGTTGGTCCATTGTAAGGCCCCTCTGGGGGAACAAAGAATAGGGCACTATCCTGGAGAGGACTGGCAGTTAGACTTCACCCATATGCCTAAGTCAAGGGATTTCAGTACTTTTTGGTCTGTGTTGATACCTTTATAAATTGGATAGAAGCCTTCCCCTGCAATACAGAGAAGGCTCAGGAAGTGGTTAAAGTCCTAATTCACGAAATAATTCCTAGATTTGGTCTTCCCCAAAGCTTACAAAGTGACAGTGATCCAGTTTTTAGAGCCATGTAACTCAGGGAATTTCCAGGGCACCAGGGATACAATATCACCTTCATTGCACCTGGAGGCCACAATTCTCAGGGAAGGTCGAGAAGGCAAATTGAACACTCAAGAGGCACTTAAGGAAACTAACACAGGAAACTCATCTCCCATGGCCTACTCTCTTGCCCATGGCCTTGTTGAGAATCCATAATTCTCCTCACAAAATGGGGCTCAGTCCATATGAAATGCTGTATGGACGACCTTTTCTCACAGAAGACCTCCAAGTCATCCAAACAGCTCCATTCAGATGGCTTGTCAGCTTCTCAGAGCCCCCCAAAATCATCATATCCTCCCTGCTTAACAGTCTGGGTTTTGTAATGGCAAACATACTCCCTGCATGACCCTTCACCCCTGGAACCCCTGCGGCAGCACACCCACCACTAGTGAATGCCTTCTCATCCCCAATTTCAATTACTCTCTAGAATGGTTCCTAGTAGATACAAAACGGTTTTTTTCTCCAGTGAGAAAATAGAACACAGGGAGCCTCTCAGTTTGTTCCCAACACCATTTTCCAGCCACTCACTGGAGCTACTTTGGCAAGTACTCTAGGAGTATGGTAAAATGAAAACAACAAACTCACACACCTTTTTAACATACACAACCAGTTCTGTCTACCCAGCCAAGGCATATTCTTCTTATGTGGAACTTCAACCTATATCTGCCTTCCCACCAACTGAACAGGCACCTGCACCTTAGTCTTCCTAAGTCCCAACATTGACATTTCCCCAGGAAATCAGATCCTATCAGTGCCCCTCAAAGCTCAAGTCTGTCAGTGCAGGGGCATACAAGTAATGCCTCTACTTACAGGGTTAGGAATAACCACTGCTACGGGATCCGGAATAGCCATTTTATCTACTTCATTATCCTACTACCACACACTCTCAAAGGATTTCTCAGACAGTTTGCAAAAAATAACAAAATCTGTCCTTACTCTACAGTCCCAAATAGACTCTTTGGCAGCAGTGATTCTCCAAAACTACCGAGGCCTAGACCTCCTCACTGCTGAGAAAGGAGGACTTTGCACCTTCTTAGGGGAAGAGTGTTGTTTTTATGGTAACCAGTCAGGGATAGTATGAGACGGTGCCCAGCATTTACAGGAAAAGGCTTCTGAAATCAGACAACGCCTTTCGAACTCTTACATCAACCTCTGGAATTCAGCGACATGGCTTCTCCCCTTTGTACATCCTGTGACAGCCATCTTGCTATGACTCGCCTTTGGCCCCTGTATTTTTAACCTCCTTGTCAAACTTGTTTCCTCCAGGATTGAGGCCATTAACCTACAGATGGTCTTACAAATAGAACCCCAAATGAGCTCAACTCACAACTTCTACCGAGCACCCCTGGACCAACACACTGGTCCTTTGACTGGCCTAGAGAGTCCCTCTCTGGAGGACACTACAACTGCAGGGCCCCTTCTTCACGCCTATCCAGCAGGAAGTAGCTAGAGTGGTCATTGCCCAGTTCCCAGCAGCAGTTGAGGTGTGCTGTTAAGAGGGGGGATTGAGAGGTAAGGCCAGTTGGACTTCCTGGGTTGAGTGGGGACTTGGGGAACTTTCCTGCCTTACAAGACAATTGTAAAATGCACCAATCAGTGCTCTGTAAAACACACCAATCAGCACTCTGTAAAACGCACCAATCAGCAGGATTCTAAAAGTAGCCAATCGTGGGAAGGATTGAAAAAAGAGCACTCTGATAGGATAGAAATGGAACATGGGAGGGGACAATAAGGGAACAAAAGCTGGCCACCCCAGCCAGCAGCAGCAAGCTTCTCGGGTCGCCTTCCACTCTGTGGAAGCTTTGTCCTTTCACTCTTCGCAATAAACCTTGCTGCCGCTCACTCTTCGGGTCTGTGTCATCTTTCAGAGCTGTAACGCTCACCTTGAAGGTCTGTGGCTTCATTCTTGAAGTCAGCAAGACCACAAACCCACTGGCAGGGACCAACTGTGGACACAGTTTGATATTTCAATGAAACTCCATTTAAGCTCATTATTTCCTCAAAAAGTATATTCTTTGTTTGTTTTGCATGTCTTATGTTTTGACTTCCTAATACTCCAGCATTTTAAAGCCACTTCTCACTGTTGTTATTGAGTCTATAACACTGTATCATATAGGTTTATACTTTGTATTTATTATGTGAGTGCATATTCCTGGAGTAGATGCCTGGACTTCATCATTTCAAAGTCTCAGAAAGAAGGCTTTTCTCTCTAAACTCCTGCCCTATTTTGAAAAGGAGAAAAAACTGCTGAACAGGAGTTTGGGGTGATGGAATAGTGGAAGACATTTTGTAGCAAAATTAAATGATTCAGGAATATAAATCAGCTTATAATTCAACTAAGTCTTGAGGGAGTAATTTTTGGCACTGAGACAACTGCTGTGGATAGACCCACACCTGTATCTTATGGTATCACTTGCCTTATCTTTATTTTCTTCTCTCCACTTCTAGGCTAAGTTTAGTTTATTTTCTGCAGCTTGTCTTATGGAATACCCTTAAATGGCTTCAGGGTTCTCTCATAGGTGCATATTGTAGCCCATTATTGCTTAGGGAGCCAGCAGGCAGAGGAGCAAAGGAGAGTAATGAGTCCTTACATAACACTGCAGTATTTGCTGTTCCCAACCGCTCTGTTCCTTGCTAAGGCAGTATGGGGAGCAGTTACCTCTACCACATACAGTCTGAATGTCTTAATCATTCTTGGAAAAACAATTTCGGTACACTCATTAGAGCCAAAAGAGTTCCATTTCTCCAAAGGGATTTTTGAAATGGGAACACTGAAGTAGAATCTGACAGAGGCAGAAAAGCCAGAGGTATTCAAAGGGATAAGAATAAAAACAAAGGCAGGGAGGATCTTGTTTAGAGTCTGTCATTGGGAATGAAACAAGCCCCCATTTGATCCAGGTTTTTATGACCATCATAATAGACATAGCCACTTGAATATATAAGGATTTCTTCCTATGTGTATAACAAAATGAAAATATTAATTGGCCATCTCTGAATAGACATCAAAGTCAGGCAAAACTTTTGTGATTATCTTTTGGGAGTCGTAAGTGTAAAGATAAGAGGATTTTCTACTGCTGGCCATGCTAAGGTAGACTATGATCAGGTCTAATAGAGCCTGCTTCAAGGATCAGATGAGTATGAGACAACTTCTTATACTTTAGGGAGAAGAGAAATAAAAAGTTTTCAATTCATCCTTCATCCCTAGTCCTCCCTATATTGCTGCTAGTAGCAGTACTGGGTTTAGGGCTCCAACCTCAGAGGCAATTCATATAGGACTCAGACTCATCAAGCAAACAATAAAGAAAAAGAACCCAGCAGAGTGACTCTTTGTTATAAAGGAAGGTAAGATCCTTGAACAGTGTGTTTATACTGCTAGAATTCTCTCATACTCATCCACTCTGGCACTCTCTGCCATATCTTTGCAAAATGACTATGAGTGTGTATGATTGCACACATAAAAAATAGACTCACTAAAGAGTCTACAAAAGTAGACTCATTAAAGTGTATATATATATACACACACACATATATACACACATACATATTTATACACACACATATATATACACACATACATATACATACACATACATACAAGTATATTTTATATATATATGATAGTAGCAGCCAAGTCTAGGCATAGAATATCACAGTATGTAGTAGCTAATGTTGAACATAGTACTACAGAGGAGAGATTTCCTTTTATGCTTCCTACCCTCTTTCACTATCATACATATACATGCTAACACGTATATCAGTGATTCTTTTGCTGGATCAGAGGAGGTAGTGTATACTTTGGGCAATCCCGTCTAACAAGCACTGTATGGGTTGCCATGTGGCAGTTACACAACAAATGACACAGAATTTGGTGAATTGGATGCATAAAGTTTTCTTTTCCTTTCTTTCTGCATCTTTCTTTCCTTCTCTGAGAAACCAGGACCAAATTATCTCCTTGAGATTCATGGACTTATATTGGGACTGAGGACTTCCAAAGGAGGAGAAAAGGACATTGCCATTCACAGTCTGATGAGGCCAAGGTATAATTTAACTTTACACTAAAAAGAGTGGTATCATATTTTGTATTTAATGCTTGTGAGGTATGTGTTTTCTCTATTGTTTATTAACATAAACATGCATTTTAGAGCTTGAGACTTTACAGAGAAGAGGAATGCAAAAGAAAAGGGAAAGGCAATAGTACGTATTGGGCACATATAATGTTATGTTTTGGGTACGTAATCCGTGTGTTTAAAAGAACTCTTAGATGATACTAATAACTAAGCTAAATCCTAACCTTAACCTTAACTGTGTCCTTAATACCAACATCAACACAAAACCCAGAGAACAAATAAGTTGGGCACACAATCTATTCCTATAAGCTTTCCAGGTATGTTAGCTCATTCAATCCTACCAAAAGTTCTGTAAGATATTTCGGGTTGAATCTCTTTAAGGTGCAGGAAAGGTTGAGTAATTTACCTTAAGTCATATAATTATTGGAAGGTAGATTTGCAGTGTGAACTTAGAAGTAACTGACATTTTTTTCTTTTTATTTATTTATTTATTTTTTTTCTTTTTTTTTTTTAATTATACTTTAAGTTTTAGGGTACATGTGCACATTGTGCACCCACTAACTTGTCATCTAGCATTAGGTATATCTCCCAATGCTATCCCTCCCTCCTCCCCCCTTCCCACCACAGTCCCCAGAGTGTGATATTCCCCTTCCTGTGTCCATGTGATCTCATTGTTCAATTCCCACCTATGAGTGAGAATATGCGGTGTTTGGTTTTTTGTTCTTGCGATAGTTTACTGAGAATGATGGTTTCCAATTTCATCCATATCCCTACAAAGGATATGAACTCATCATTTTTTATGGCTGCATAGTATTCCATGGTGTATATGTGCCACATTTTCTTAATCCAGTCTATCATTGTTGGACATTTGGGTTGGTTCCAAGTCTTTGCTATTGTGAATAATGCCGATAAATTAGCCAGGCGTGGTGGTGCACGCCTGTAATCCCAGCTACTCGGGAGGCCGAGGCAGGAGACTGCTTGAACCCAGGGGCGGAGGCTGCAGTGAGCCAAGATCACGCTGCTCCAGCCTGGGCCACTAAATGTGACTCTGTCTCAAAAATAAAAATAAATAAAAATAAAATAAAAAACAATGTTTAATTCAATATGACTTTAAATGGTGCACAGCTAAATGAACCTACCCATGTTTATAAAGAATCCAAATGTATCTGATTCAAAATACTGACCCTCAAATAGAGCCGTGGATGCCCCATCCACTGCACATAAGCAAGAGACAGATTTATGAAAAGCATTTCAAAATGTTTTTTCCTTCATACAGAGTAATAAATACTCAATTAAAAGGAATTAAGGTTAATTCTAAAAAAAAAAAAAAGAAAAAAGAAAAAAAAAAGAAGTAACTGACATTTAAAGATGGGGAGAATGAGATGAAATGTGAAGGAAAAAGCCTTAGAGACAGAGCCAAAACTGGATCTCAGATTCTATGCCTGCTAAAAAGTGTTCTTTCTAACCTACTATCTTCACTGGGGCTGTTAAGTGCCTATAAAATTAAGTATGAAAGTATCCATCGAAAGTGAGAAGGAAAAAAGGTGGAGAAAATTGCACTTGCCACAAACAGACTCAGGATTTTGATTCCCCTTCTTTCTTGGGTTACATAATCTAAACAAAAGAACTTCAAGAATTTTCAGTCACAGCTATAATGTCCCCGGTAATGTTTCTATGTAGCCTTTAAGTTTTTTTTCCTCTGCATTGCTTTTATTACCTGCTGAGTATTATTATATTTTACACATTATTTGACATGAAACCTTGCCCTTGATGAAATGACACTTTCTTATATTCTCTTGAAAGCTTGTAAGACCAGAAGCGGATTTATTATTCCATAGCTTCTACCTTTCTTGAATAAAGCTACATGAATACACTGTAACTTTGGTCTTTGGAATGGAGTTTCTTAAAGAGAAATATAGATGGAAGAATATCATTTTGTCTTTTTATCTTTTATCATATGCAAGCATAGATGAGCAAAGAGTAATTCAAGAGAAGAAAGATTTTACATGACTTTTTTCATTGATTCATTTAGTAACTGGTAATATACTGACAACATATTATGTCTAATTATATTTGCCCAATATATATTATTAACAATTCAAATCTCACAGTATCGTGTTTTTCTGTTTATTTTTTTAATTGACTTTATTTTTTAACTTATGAATTATATGTGATATTTTAATATAAGCATACTATGTATAATGATCAATTCTGGATAACTGGGATATTCATCACCTTGTTTTTCTATTTACATTTGTAATTGAGGGGGTCTGGGGTCAATTTGCAGTACAACTTGAATAAATGTAGAAAATCTAATGGTGTGCATTCTGTATTACTATTTGCTCACTGATTTTGACTTTGATATTTTATCCTTATTTTTCCATTCTGTTTTAAAAATATATTCATTTTTGTGTCTTAATTAATTACACTTATTTAAACTTTTTCAAATCCTTTTGGGAAATGAAGGACGATAGGTAGAGGGTTAGCTAATAAGCAAGCAAGAAAGCTACATTTACTCCACGACGTTGTGTCAATCAGCCTGTTTTGTTTGTTTTCAGTTTAAAGTGAGAAATTTCTTAAAGGGATTTAAACAATTTATCCTGTTTGGCATGGTTCCTAATACCTATAAAGTATTTCCTGCTCTCTATTTTGAAACAAGAATGATAAATTGGACAAGGTTGATAGAATTGAACAGCAATACGTGTGTGACATTTTGCTGTCATGTCTTCAAATCTGTTCATATAATGGAAATTCTGCATTGTAGTTGAAAATAATTTATCTATTTTAATGCAGATGCAGATGTATTCAGTTCAACTGATTATTACTTCACTGTATACACTGATCAGTTATTTATGTTTGTCATCTTATTAGTGGCTTTTGATCACTTTGATTTTTTTAAGGGTGATTAAAAGATACTTCAAACATGTTGCAGTATCTTTCTTAAGTAGCCTAACATGTAATTAGTCAAATACTAAAGTTAACTCATAGAATTTGTGACTCACATAGAATAATCTTCAAAATAAAACTCTACTAACCTATAAGCTTAGGTATTAGTATGAACTAAGAGTTCTTCAGATCTTTCATTACTACTTTTTTCAAAATACCTGATCAGGATGAATAATCAGAGAAGGAATATGTGAACTGGGGGAGGTTTTACTGTATGATATAAACGAGATGATATCATCTGACTCTACCACAGTAAAATATACCAATTCTACTTTCGTCATCTCTAATACTAAGCAAAATATTTTAAGACACAACTGTAGCCCGAAATAGTAATTATACCATCTAAAAGCTAACCCTAATTCTAGCACTAATCTTAGCCAAAATCCTCATGCTAATGCTCAATCTATTTAAAGCCTCTTACTCTAGGAGATTAACATTTATTTTCATGCTAAAGTTGAATCCTAGCCTTACCCCTAACAGTACCCTTAATACCAGCATCAACACAAAAACCTGAAAAACAAATAAGTTTTAACTCACATATGAACTTTGACTGGTAGTTGTTCTCAGGGTCACTTTGTTGAGGAAGATGCTAAAACTCAGTGGGAAAGAATTTGGAGACAATGAACCATGTCTTTCCTGATACAGAATTAAAGGACAGCAGCATGGGTGCCAAGCATTTGCTGTCCCTATCCTAATAATACCCCTTTGCCCTGGTCTGGCCCTGACTCCCTAAAGGTAAACATTGCTGGCAAGTCATATGACAAGAGAAGAAAATTATTCTCTGCTTTGGTCTCTATTATAATAAAGAGTAGGGCATGAGTTCCTAAGGACCAAGTTTTCTTCCCTAGAGGAAATATACTTTTTAAAATGTCACAACTTGCCAAAATGATTCATTCATTCCATATATATGAAAGAATATAGACAAAGAATTTAGTATCTCAATGCTCCATTTTAATATTGAAGTGACTGATTACCAAAGAGACCACCTAACAATCATTCTGCTATCAAGAGGATACGTTTTCTTATTTTACTTCTCTGAGACATTTATGTAATATATCAAATGTTATTAATCCTTGCCAATTGTTAATTTGAAATAATTAATGGGGTATTTCACAGGATATAAGCATAATTTTCTCAGTGTAGTTTATTTTTCTAAGCACATGGGCATGATATTCAAGCCATGGCTAGAAAAATTCTTTTTAAATTAGTTTCATTGAAAATTCACAGTACAGATATAACTAAAAAACAGTATGATTAACTCCCAGATGCTCTTAACCAGCTTCAACAATTATCAATCCATGGTTAATCTTATTTAGTTAATTTACATATTACTTAATGTTTTTATTCAAATTTTAGACATATTATCTGAAAATATCTCTATAACTTAATGACTCTTGATTTTTAAAAATAGCTTAATTGAAGAATATTTGAATATCATAAAATTCACCTATTTAAAATGTACAATTCAGTGGTTTTTAGTATATTCAGAATTCTGTTAGAATTACCACAATCTTATTTAAGAACATTTTCATCACTCCCAAAAGAAACCCCATATACATTAGCAGTCACTCCACATTTTACTCCCACCAGCAACCCTAGGGAATCACTAATCTAGTTTTCTACATCTATTTTCCTATTCTAGACATTAAATATAAATTAAGTCACATTATATTTGATCTATTGTGTTTGCTTTCTTTAACTTGGTATAATGCATTCGAGATTCATGTTATATTATGTATCAGTACTTACTCCTTTTCATTACCTAGTAATACTCCGTTGTATGGATATAACACATTTTGTTTATTCATTCACAGTTGATACACATTTTGATTGTTTCCAAGTCAAGGTGTTTAGGATATTTATCACCATGAACATTTATAATTTATATGTTTTGAGAATATTTCAAGTTCTAGCTTCTAGCTATCCTGAAACGTGCATTACAATGTGGGTTAATATAGACACCTTACTCTACTTTCAAGCATTATAATTACTCCTTCTACCTAATTCTATGTTTGTACCCATTAACCAACCTCTTCATCCCTAACCCTGAAAACACACACATGCAGCTGGGTGCAGTGGCTCACGCCTGTAATCCCAGCACCTTGGGGGGCTGAGGTGGATGAATGACGAGGTCAAGAGTTAGAGACCATCCTGGTGAAACCCCGTTTCTACTGAAAATACAAAAATTAGCTGGGCGTGGTGGCGTGCTCCTGTAATCCCAGCGACTCGGGAGGCTGAGGCAGGAGAATCACTTGAACCTGGGAGGTGGAGGTTGCAGTGAGCTGATATCACGCTACTGCACTCCAGCCTGGCGACAGAGTGAGACTCTGTCTCAAAAACAAAACAAACAAACAAACAAACAAAAACAAAACAACAAAATACCATGCATCCTTTCCAGCCTCTGGTAACCATTGTTCCACTTTTTACCTCTTTTAACTCCATGAGATCAACTTTTTTAGCTGCCACATATGAGTGAGAATATATGGTATTTGTCTTTCTGCATTTTGCTTAGTTAGCTTAACAAAACAGCCTGTAGTTCCATTCATGTTGCTCCAAATGATTTCAATTTTTTATGGCTAAATAGTATTTCATTGTGTGATTGTACCACATATTCATTATCCATATATCCATTTGTGGACGCTTAGTTTGATTCACTCTCATTGCTATTGTGAATACTGCCACAAAAAAACATGGGAGGCATGTATCCCTTTGATACACTGATTTCCTTTCTATTGGATAAAACTCAGTGGTGAGATTGCTAGATTTTATGGTCGTACTATGTTTAGTTGTTTTTTTTCCCTGAGGAATCTGAACACTAGTGTCTTTTTTACTTTTTTATTTTGTGGGTAGATAGGAGGTGTATATATTTATGGGGTACATGAGATATGTTGATACAGGAATTCAATTCAAAATAATCACATCAGGGTAAGTCGAGTATCCATCACCTCAAACATTTAAACTTTATTTGTGTTATGAACAATCCAATTATACACTTTTAGCTACTATAAAATGTACAATAAATTATTGTTGACTGTAATCACACTATTGTACTACGGAATTCTAGATCTTACTCATTCTAACTATATTTTGTTACCCATTAGCCATCCTCAATTTCCCCCAGCCTCTGGTGACCACTATTCTACACTCTATCTCCATGAGTTTGTTTTAATTTTTAGGTCATATGAATAAGTGAGAAAATGCAAACTTTGTCTTTCAGTGCCTGGCTTATTTCACTTAATATAACGTTCCCCAGTTCCATCCATGTAGTTGAAAATGGCAGAATCTCATTCTTTTCTACGACTCCCCAGTACTCCATTATGTATATGCATCGCATTGTCTTTATCCATTTGTCTGGATGGACACAGGTTGTTTCCAATTCTTGAATATTGTGAATAGTGATGAAACAAACATGTGACTGCCAATATCTCTTTGATATACTGATTTCTTATCTTTGGATACATATCTAGCAGTGGGATAGCTGGATCCCACTGCTAGATATATATCCAGGTAGTTCTCTTCTTGCTTTTTTGAGGAACCTCCAAACCCTCCAAACTGTTCTTCATAGCAGTTGTACTAATTTTTTGTCAGATGGAAAGTTTGCAAATATTTTCTACCATTCTCTAGGTTGTCTTTTCACTTTGTTGATTTTTTTTTCGTGCAGAAACTTTTCAATTTGATGTGATCCCATTTATCCACTTTTGTGTTAGTTGCCTGTTTGTGGGATATTACTCAAGAAATCTTTGTCTAAATCAATCTTTGCTGGGGAGAGTTTCCCCAATACTTTATTTCAGTAGTTTCATTGTTTGGGGTCTTAGATTTAAGTGTTTAATCCAACTTGATTTGGTTTTATATAGCAACGTATATGCATCTAGTTAGTTTCATTCTTCTGCATATGGATATCTAGTTTTCCCAGCACCATTTATTGAAGAGAGTGTCCTTTCCCCAATGTATATTCATGTCACCTTTATCAAAAATGAGTTTATTGTAGCTGTATAATTTCCAGATTCTCTAATCTGTTCCATTGGTCTATGTGCCTATTTTTATGCCAGTGCCATGCTGTTTTGGTTACTATAGCTCTGTAGTATAATTTGAAGTCAGGTAATGTGATGCCTCCAGCTTTGTTCTTTTTGCTCAGGATAGCTTTGTCTATTCTGTATCCTTTGTGGTTCCATATAAATTATAAGATTGTTTTTACTATTTCTGTGAAGAATGTGATTAGTATTTTGATTGGGATTGCATTGAATCTGTAGATTGCTTTGAGTAGTATAGATATTTTAACAATATTGATTCTTCTAACCCATGAATGCATAGATTGTCTTTCAATTCTTTCTTGTCCTTTTCTATTTCTTTCATCAGTGTTTTACACTTTTCATAATAGAGATCTTACACACTTCTTTGGTTTAGTTAATTCCTAGGTATTTAATTTTTGTGTGGCTATTGTAAATGAGATTACATTTTACATTTCTTTTTCTCATCGTTCACTGTTGGCATATAGAAATGCTATTGGTTTTTGTATGTCGATTTTGAATCCTTCAACTTTACTGAATTTGTTTATTAGTTCTAATAGTTTTCTTGTGGAGACTCCAAAAGAAAACTATTAGAATAAACAAATTTAGTGGAGTCAACTATATTGTGGAATCAAATATAAAGTCATATTATCTGCAAACAAGAATAATTGGACTTCTTTCATTCCAGTTTGAATGCCCTTTATTTCTTTCTCTTGTCTAATTGCTTCAGCTAGGACATCCAGTATTATGTTAAATAACAGTGGTGAAAGCAGGTATTCTTGTCTTCTTCCAGATGTTAGCAGAAAGCCTATCAGTTATTTCCTGTTAAATGTGATACTAGCTATGGGTCTGTCATATGTTTTTATAGTGTTGATGTATGTTCCCTCTATACAGAGTTTTTTTAGGGCTTTTTTTTAATCATAAAGGAATGTTGAATTTTATCAAATAGTTTTTCAGCATCAGTTGAAACAATCATGTTTTTTTGTTCTTCATTCTGTTGATACGATATGAAATGAGTTTGGAAGTATCCCCTCCTCCTTTATTTTTTGGAAAAATTTGAGTAATATTGGTATTGGTTCTTCTTTAAATGCTTGGTAGAATCCAGTAGTGAAGCCAACAGGTCCTAGGCTTTTCTTTTCCTGGAGACTTTTTATTACGGCTGTTATCTCATTATTCATTATTGGTCTGTCTGGGTTTTGAATTTAATTGTTCAGTCTTCGTAAGTCATATGTGTCTAGAAATTTACCTATCTATTCAAAGTTTTGCAGTTTATTGGCATATAGTTGTACGTAGTTGCCTCTAATGGTCGCTTAAATTTATCTGGTGTCAGTTGTAATGTCTCCTGTTTTATTTCTGATGTTATTTATTTGAGTCTTCTCTCTTTATTTCTTAGTTAGCCTGGTTAAAGGATTGTCAATTTTGTTTATCTTCTCAAAAACCCAAGTTTTTCTTCTGTTGACATTTTGTAATTTTTTATTTCCATTTCATTTATTTCTGCTCTGACCATTATTATTTCTTTTCTTCCATAAACTTAGGGTTTGGTTTCCTCTTACTTTTCCAGTGTTTTAAGGTGCATTGTCAGGCTGTTCATTTAAAGTTTTTCTAATTTTTTGATGTGTTTATTGCTATAAATTTTCCTGTTGGTACTACTTTTGCTGTATCCCACAAATGTTGGTATACTGTGTTTCCATTTTTATTGTTTCAAAAAAATTTTTAATTCTCATCTTAATTTCTTCATTGACCCATTGGTCATTCAGAAGTATATTGTGTAGTTTCCAGGTGTTTGTATAGTTTCCAACATTTGTCTCGTTATTGAGTTCTAGTTTTATTTCATTGTTGTCAAGGAAGATATTTAATATAATTTCAATTTTCTTGAATATTTTAAGACTTGTTTTTTGGCCTAATGCATAGTTTACCCTTATGAGAGATCCATGTGCTGAGGAGAAGGATGCATACTCTGCAGCTGTTGGATGAAATGTTCTATAGTGCAGATTAAGTCTGATGTTTCTTTGTTGATTTTCTGTTTCAATGATCTTTCTAACGCTAAAAGTGGGATGATTAAGTCTTCAGCTCTTATTGTATTGGAGTTGTTCTCTCTCTTTAGCTCTAATATTTTCTTTATATGTCTGAATGCTCCAGTGTTGGGTGCATATATTTACAATGGTTATATCTTCTTGCTGAATTGTCTTCTTTATATAATGATCTTGTCTTTTTTTAAATAGTTTTTGTCTTGAAATCTATTTTGTCTGATAGAAATACAGACACATCTGCTCTTTTTTGGTTTCCATTGGCATAGGATATCTTTTTCCATTTCTCTTAATTTTCAATCTATGTTTATCTTTATAGGTGAAGTGTGTTTCTTACAGGGAACAGACCACTGGGTCTTGTGTTTTTTGTCCATTCAGCCACTCTATGTCTTTTGATTGGAGATATTAGGGCACTTATTTTCAATGTTATTAATGATAAGTATAAACTCTCTCCTGTAATTTTTGTTATTTTCTTTCTGGTTATTTTGTTGCCTTCTTTTCCTTCTTTCGTTCCTCCTTCCATCTTCCTTTTAGTGAAGGTGATTTTCTCTAGTGCCATGTTTTAATTTCTCACTTTTGTTTTTTTGTGTGTGTGTATCTGTTGTGTTTTTTTATTTCAGATTACCACGAGGCTTACAAATAATATAACCCACTATTTTAAGCTGATGACAACTTAACACTGATTGCAAAAATAAACTATTAGTAACTAAGAGATAGCTTATAAAACTCTACACTTTTTATCCATCGTTTTTAACTTCTTGTTGTTTCTATTTGTACCTTATTATACTGTCTATGCCTTGAAAAGTTGTTGTAGTTATTATTTCTGACCAACTCATCTTTTAGTCTTTCTACCCAGAATATAAGTAGTTTGCATACCATTATTACACTGTTATAATATTGTTTTTCTGTGTACTGTTACCAGTGAGTTTTGTACCTTCAAATGATTTCTTATTGCTCATTATCACTCTTTTCTTTCAGATTAAAGAAGTCTCTTTTGCACTTCTTGAAGGACAAGTCTTGTGTGATGAAATCCCCCAACTCGTTTGTCAAGGAAAGTATTCCTCCTTCATGTTTGAAGGATGTTTAAATCGGATATACTATTCTAAGATAAAAGCTTTTTATTTCCTTCAGCACTTTAAGTATGTCATGCCACCCTCTCCTGGCCTATAAAGATTCCACTGAGAATTCTGCCAGATGTTTTGGAATGCCCTTCCATGTTATTTGTGTGTGTGTGTGTGTGTGTGTGTGTGTGTGTGTTTCCTGCTGCTTCTGTCGCCCAGGCTGGAGTGCAGCGGCTTGACCTCGGCTCACTGCAAGCTCCACCTCCCAGGTTCACACCATTCTCCTGCCTCAGCCTCCTGAGTAGCTGGGACTATAGGCGCCCACCACCATGCCCGGCTAATGTTTTGTATTTTTAGTAGAGATGGGGTTTCACCATGTTAGCCAGGATGGTCTCGATCTCCTGACCTCGTGATCCACCCGCCTTAGCCTCCTAAAGTGCTGGGATTACAGGCGTGAGCCACTGTGCCCGGCCAAGGGGAGTTTGATTGTTAACTATCTTGAAGTAGTCTTATTTGGGTTAAATCTTCTTGGTGTTCTATAACCTTCTTGTACTTGCATATGTATATCTTTCTTTAGGTTTGGGAAGTCCTTTTAATATCCCTTTGAATAAATTTTCTACCCTGGTCTCTCTGTCTCTCCTTCCTCTTCAAGGCCAATATTGCTTAGGTTTGCCATTTTGAGGCTATTTTCCTAATTCTTGTAGGCATACTTTATTCTTTTATGTTCTCTTTTCTTTTGTTCTCTCTTACTGTGCATTTTCAAATAGCTTGTCTTCAAGCTCACTAATTATTTCTACCACTTCATCAATTCTTGTTAAGAGATTTTGACACATTTTTCAGTATGTCAATTGCATTTTTAATCTCTGGAATTTCTGCTTGATTCTTTTTAATAACGCCAATCTCTTTGTTTAATTTATCTAATATGATGCAGAATTTCTTCTCTATGTTACCTTGAATTTCTTTAGTTTCCTCAAAACAACTATCTTGAATTCTCTGTTTGGAAGGTCACACATCTGTATCTCTATGGGACTAGTCACTAGTGCCTTATTTAATTTGTTTGTTTAGGTTATGCTTTTCTGGATGACTCTGATGCTTGTGGATGTTTTTCAGTGCTAGGCATTAAAGAATTATGTATTACTTGTAGTCGTCACAGTCTGGACTTGTTTGTATCCATCCTTCTTGGCAAGGATTTCCAAATACTTGAAGGTACTTTGGTTTTGTGATTTAAGTCTTTAGACACAGCAGCTGTATCTGTATTAGGGCACAACACAAGCCCATGAACAACTATGGCTCTTGTGGACTCTTATAGGTACTGCCTAGGTGATCTCAGGTAAGATCTGGGATAACTCTTTGGATTATCAGGCAAAGACTCTTCTTCTCTTCCCTTACTTTGTCCCAGACAAAAGGAGTCTCTGTCTCTGTGCTGAACTTCCAGGAGCTAGGGCTAGGGGTGACACAAGTACCTCTATGGTCACCACCACCAGGACTGTGCTGGGTCATACCTGATGCAAGCACAGCACTGGGTCTCACCCAAGGCCCACGGTGACCACTGCCTGGCTACTGCTTCTGTTTATTCAAGGCCCAAGAGCTCTATAATCAGCAGGTGATGAATCCAGCCACCCTTGGGTCATTCCCTTCAGGGTGAAGAGATCCCCCCAGCTTTGAGTGGGTCCTGAGATGCTGTCCAGGAGCCAGGACCTGGAGTAAGAAACCTTAGTAATCTACATGGTGTTCTATTCTATTGCAGCTGAGCTGCAACCAGGACATAAGACAAAGTCCTTCCCACTCTTCCCTCTCCTTTCCTCAAGCAGAGGAATCTCTTGCCATTGCTGCCACCACAGCAAGCTTGTGAAAAGTACTGCCTGGCTATCATCCATGTTCACTCAAGGCCCAGGGACTCTTCAGTCCAATTGTGGTGAATGCTGCCATGTCTGGGTCTCTCCCTTCAGGGCACTGGGTTCCCTTCTGGCCCAGGGAAGGTCCAGAAATACCATCCAGGAGCCAAGGTCTGGAATAAGGGAACTCAGGAGCCTGCTTGGTGCTCTACTCCACTTTGGCCAAGCTGGTGCCCAAGCTGCAAGACAAAGTCCCTTTAACTTTTTCCTCTCCTTTTCTCAAATGGAAGAAGTCTCTATCCATAACCATCATAGCTGGTAATGTACTGTGTCACAGCTGAAGCCAGTAGAGCTCTGAGTTTCACCCACAGCCTACAGTAAGGGGCTGACTCCAATTGCTGATTATTCAGGGCCGGAGGGCTCTTTAGTCAGCAGGTGATAAGTCTTTCCATGACTGGGACCCTTCCCTCAAGGTAGTGAGTTCCCATCTGGTTCAGGGTGTGTCTAGAAATGGAATCTGGGAGTGAGCGCCTGGAACAAGTGTCTCAAGAGCTGCCTGGTACCCTATTTACAAGAGACTATGTGAGGCCTATCATATGTATACCCCCTTTGATCCCAACAGCCCTGAGAATCAGCGCATGATTAACATGGCTTTAGTTAGTCAAAGTGCAGAAGACATTAGAAGAAAACTACAGAAACAGGCAGGGTTTGCAGGCAGGAATACTTCACAGTTATTGGAGATAGCCAACCAGTTGTTTGTGAATAGAGATGCGGTAAGCCACAGAGAGAACCGCAGAGAGAGCAAACGCCAAGCCTGGCAAAACACTGACCTACTAGCCACAGCTATTAGAGGGGTCTCCCCAAAGGGGCAAGAGAAGGGGGGGCCCAGGAAAAATACCCAGTCTGGCCATCCAGGCTTGCAGCATAACCAATGTGCTTACTGTAAGGAAATAGGACATTGGAAGGACAAGTGCCCCAGTTAAAAGGGAAACAAGCTGACTCTGAGCAGGAGGCCTCAGACAAGGACGAAAGGGCCTTGTTCAATGTGGCAGAAGAGTTACTGAATGAAGGGGACCGGGCTCATATGCCCCCAAAGAGCACATGGTCAGGATGACAGTCGGGGGCAAGGACATTGAGTTTCTTGTCAATACTGGTGCTGAACATTCAGTAGTAACCACCGCGGTCACCCCCTTATGCAAAAAGACTATTGATATAATCGGAGCCACAGGGGTTTCGGCAAAGCAAGCTTTCTGTTTGCCCTGGACCTTCACTATTAGGGGGCATGAAGTAATTCACCAGTTCCTGTACATGCCTGACTGCCCCTTGCCTTTACTGGGAAGGGAACTACTTAGGAAGCTGAGAGTCACTATCTCTTTTACAAAGCACGGCTCTTTACAGCTAAAGTTTCCTGGAACAGGAGTCATCATGGCCCTTACGGTTCTTCGGGAAGAGGAATGGAGACTCTTCTAACTGAGCCAGGCTAAGTGGTGGCCAAGGGTGTGGGTGGAAGACAATCCTCCAGGGTTGGCAATCAACCAGGACCCATACCAATAGAAGTTAAGCCTGGGGCCCAGCTGGTCAGGCAAAAGCAGTACCTGGTCCTCAGAGAAGCCCTTGAGGGCATCCAGGTCCATCTCAAGCGCCTGAGGGCCTTTGGAATTATAGTCCCTTGTCAGTCTCCAGGGAACCCTCCCCTCCTACCTGTTCCCAAGACGGGTACCAAGGACTACAGTCAGATACACGATTTGCATATGGTCAACCAAGCTATAGTGACTTTGCATCCAACGGTACCTAATCCGTATACATTGTTGGGGTTGCTGCCAGCTGAGGATAGCTTGTTCACCCACCTGGACCTGAAGGATGCTTTCTTTAGAATTAGACTAGCTCCTGAGAGCCAGAAACTGTTTGCCTTTCAGTGGGAGGATCTGGGGTCAGGTGTCACCACTCAGTACACTTGGATCTGTCTCCCCCAAGGGTTCAAGAACTCCCCCACCATCTTTGGGGAGGCACTGGCTCGAGGCCTCCAGAAGTTTCCTGCCAGACACCTAGGCTGTGTGCTGCTCCAGTAAGTCGATGACCTCCTGCTGGGACACCCCATGGCAGTCGGGTGCACCAAGGGAACAGATACCCTGCTCTGACACCTGGAGGACTGTGGGTATAAGGTGTCCAAGAAGAAAGCTCAGATCAGCAGACAGCAAGTATGTTATCTGGGATTTACTATTCGACAGGGAGAGTGCAGCCTGGGATCAGAAAGAAAGCAAGTCGTCTGCAACCTGCCGGAGCCTAAGACCAGAATGCAGGTGAAAGAATTCTTAGGAGCTGTAGGGTTCTGCAGGTTGTGGATCCCAAACTTTGCAGTATTGGCTAAGCCCCTGTATGGAGTCACAAAGCGGGGAGACAAGTAACCTTTCAAATGAGGGTCCCAACAGCAACGAGCTTTTCATGAGTTAAAAGAAAAACTCATGTCAGCCTCAGTCCTGGGGTTACCTGATCTGACAAAACCTTTTATGCTATATGTGTCAGAGAGAAAAATTGGCGTTTGGAGTTTTGACCCAGACTGTGGGGTCCTGGCCAAGGCCGGTGGCCTACCTCTCTAAACAACTAGACAGGGTTTCTAAGGGTTGGCCCCCATGTTTGAGGGCCTTGGCAGCAACAGCCCTGCTAGCACAAGAAGTGGATAAGCTAACTCTTGGGCAAAACATAAACATAAAGGCCCCCCCCCGTGCTGTGGTGACTTTAATGAATACCAAAGGACATCATTGGCTAACAAATGCTAGACCAACTAGGTACCAAAGCTTGCTCTGTGAGAATCCCTGCATAACCATTGAAGTTTGCAACATCCTGAACCCCACCATCTTGCTCCTGATATCAGAGAGCCCAGTTGAACATAACCGTGTAGAGGTGTTGGACTCAGTTTATTCTAGCAGGCCAGACCTCCGAGACCATCCTCGGACATCGGTAGACTGGGAGCTGTACATAGACAGAAGCAGCTTTATCAACCTACAAGGAGAGAGGTGTGTGGGATATGCGGTGGTAACTCTGGACACTGTCATTGAAGCCAAATCGTTGCCCCAGGGCACTTCAGCCCAGAAGGCCGATCTCATTGCTCTAGTTCGCGCCTTAGAGTTAAGTGAAGGTAAGACTTTAAACATTTGCACTGACTCTCAGTATGCCTTTTTAACTCTCCAAGTGCATGGGGCATTATACAAGGAAAAAGGCCTGTTGAATTCTGGGGAAAAAGACATAAAGTATCAGCAAGAGATCCTGCAATTATTAGAGGCAGTGTGGAAGCCCCAAAAGGTGGCAGTCATGCACTGCAGAGGACACCAGCGAGCTTCCACCTCCATTGCTTTGAGGAACGCCCGAGCTGACTCAGAGGCTCAAAAAGCAGCATCCACCCACTACCAGGCATCAGTCACAGCCCCCCTGCTCCCTCAGGCACCTGACCTTGTACCTATTTATTCTAAAGAAGAGAAGGACTTTCTCCAGGCAGAGGGAGGGCAGGTGATAGAAGAGGGATGGATCTGGTTATTGGACAGAAGAATAGCCGTGCCACAACTGCTAGGAGCCACAGTCATACTGGCTGTGCATGACCACCCACCTAGGCCAAGAGTCACTTGAAAAGTTATTAGGCCGGTACTTCTACATCTCACATCTGTCAGCCCTTGCCAAAACAGTGGCATAGCAGTGTGTCACCTGCCAGCAGCACAATGCTAGGTAAGGTCCAACCGTCCCGCCCAGCATACAAGCTTATGGAGCAACTTCTTTGAAGATCTCCAAGTAGACTTCACCGAGACACCCAAATGTGGCGGTAACAAGTATTTGCTAGTTCTAGTGTGTACATACTCTGGGTGGGTGTAGGCCTACCCAACAGGAACTGAGAAAGCTCGTGAAGTAACCTGTGTGCTTCTCCGAGATCTCATCCCTAGGTTTGGACTGCCCTTACAAATCAGCTTGGACAACAGGCCGTCGTTTGTGGCTGACTTGGTACAGAAGACAGCAAAGGTATTGGGGATCACATGGAAACTACATACCGCCTACTGACCACAAAGTTCCAGAAAGGTGGAGCAGATGAACTGGACTATCAAAAATAGTTTAGGGAAAGTGTGTCAAGAAACAGGATTAAAGTGGGTAGAAGCTCTCCCTATGATATTGTTTAAGATTAGATGTACCCCTTCTAAAAGAATAGGATATTCCCCTTATGAAATACTGTATCATAGGCCCCCTCCCATACTACGGGACTCCCAGGCACTCCTAGAAAGCAAGGTGAAATTGAGTTACAGCGACAGCTACAGGCTTTAGGGAAAATTACACAATTTCAGCCTGGGTAAATGAGAGGTGCCCTGTCAGCTTATTCTCCCCAGTTCACCCTTTCTCCTCAGGTGATCAGGTGTGGATCAAGGATTGGAACATAGCGCCCTTCTGGCCACGGTGGAAAGGACCTCAGACCATCGTCTTGACCACTCCCACAGCTGTAAAGGTAGAGGGAATCCCAGCCTGGATCCACTGCAGCCACGTGATACCTGCAGCACCTGAGACCTGGGAGGCGAGACCAAGCCCAGACAACCCCTGCAAAGTGACTCTGAAGAAGATGACAGGCCCTGCTCCAGTCACACCGGAAGCTGACTGGTCCACCCATGGCTGAAGCATGAGGAAACTCATTGTGGGACTCATTTTCCTTAAATTTTGGACTTGTACAGTAAAGACTTCAACTGACCTTCCTCAGACTGAGGACTGTTCCCAGTGCATACATCAAGTCACTGAGGTAGGAAAAAAGATTGCTTCAGTCCTATTATTTTATAGTTAAAAGTGTACCGGGACCCTAGAAGGAGCTTGTTTGTATAATGCTACTCTATACAAGGTATGTAGTCCAGGAAGTGACCAGCCTGATGTGTGCTATAATCCATCTGAGCCCCCATGACTACCATTTTTGAAATAAGATGGAGGACTGGCAGCTGGGGAAAAAGCTGATATGAGTAAAGTAGTAACTAGAACAGAAGAGAAAAGAGTCCCCTAACAAATTATCTTAAAATTTGACACTTGTGCGGCAATCAACAGTGACCCGTACGGAAATAGAATAAGATGTGGCTCTCTAGATTGGGAAAAGAGCTATATGGTAGAAAATAAGCATGTTTGTCACGAATTAGGACTGTGTAGTGATGAATGTATTTACTGGTCCTGTGTCATTTAGGCCACCTGGAAAAAGATAAGAAGGACCCTGACTGACTTCAAAAAGGAAAGAGTAACTCTTCCTGCACTAGTGGTCACTGTAACTCATTAGAATTATACCAATCCCCTTGATCCCCACTGGAAAACAGGAGAGTATGTAACTCTAGGAATCAATGGAGCTGGACTGGATCCCTGAGTAAATATTTAGTCCAAGGGGAGGTGCTCTCCCAAACCAGTGTTTCAGTTTCAGACCTTTTATGATGAGCTGAATCTGCCAGCACAAAAGCTCCCACAAAAAAAAAGACCAAGAACTTGTTTCTCCAGTTAGCAGAAAATGTACCTCATTCCCTCAATGTTACTTCCTGTTATGTATGTGAGGGAACCACTATGGGAGACGGATGGTCTTGGGAAGCCTGAATTGGTGCCTACTGATCCAGTTCCTGACAAAATTCCAGTCCAGAAGGCCCAAACTAGCAACTTCTGGGTCTTGAAAACCTTGATTATTAGACAATACTGCATAGCTAGAGAAGGAAAAGACTTCACCATCCCTGTAGGAAGGCTCAATTGTCTGGGATAGAAGCTGTATAACAGCACAACAGGAATAGTCAACTGGTGGGGTCTAAACCATAGTGATAAGAATACCTTCAGTAAATTTCCTAAATTACAGACTGCTCAGGCCCATCCAGAATCTCACCAAGACTGGACGGCTCCCGCTGGACTATACTGGATATGTAGGCACAGAGCCTACACTCAGTTACCTGATCAATGAGCAGGTAGTTGTGTCATTGGCACCATTAAGCCATCCTTTTTCCTACTGCCCATAAAAGCAGGTGAGCTCTTAGATTTCCCTGTCTATGCCTCCTGAGAAAAGAGGAGCATAGCTATAGGCAATTGGAAAGATGATGCGTGCCCCAACCCCGCGAAAGGATCATACAGTACTATAGGCCTGCAATATGAGCACAAGATGGCTCGTGGGGATACCGATCCCCCATCTACATGCTCAACCGAATCATACAGTTATAGGTTATCTTAGAAATAATCACTAATGAAACTGGCAGAGCTTTGACTCTTTTAGCCCAGCAGGAAACCCAAAGAGAAATGCTATCTATCAGCATAGATGGGCCTTAGACTACTTGCTGGCAGCTGAAGGAGGAGTCTATGAAAATTCAACTTGACCAATTGCTGTCTGCAAATAGATGATCAAGGACAAGTAGTCAAATACATAGTTAGAGACATGACAATGCTGGCACATGTGCCCATGCAGGTTTGGCATAGGTTTGATCCTGGATCCCTGTTTTGAAAATGGTTTCCAGCTCCAGGAGGATTTAAAACTCTTATTATAGGAATAATAATAGTGTTAGGAATCTTCATGTTACTCCCCTGTATGTTACCTGTATTTCTCCAGTTGCTAAGAGGCTTCGTTACCAATTTAGTTCATCAAAAGACCTCAGCACAAGTATATTACATGAATCACTATAGATCCATCTCACAGGAAGACCTGGGTAGTGAGGATAAGAGTGAGAACTCCCACTAGTGAGTGAGGTTCTCAAAGTGGGGAATGAGGAGAGAGGCCATTTCTCTTACTGTCCCCTGTCTCCAAAGAAAAGGAGGAAGTAAAAACTGAAAAATAACAGACTGATCGGCACCACTGGCCAGGCCTGTAGGTTAAAGATTAACCCCCACCCTAACTGCTTGTGCTATCTATAGATCACAGACAATGGTATGGAGAAATACTTGCCTTGCTCACCACCCCCACATAGTCACATACCACATGCTTGCTCAATCTATCATGACCCTTTCACGTTGACCCCTTAGAGTTGTAAGCCCTTAAAAGGGCCAGGAACTCTTTCTTCAGGGAGCTTGTTTCTTGAGACACAAGTCTGCTGATGCTCCTGGCCAAATAAATCCTCTTCCTTCTTTAACCCGGTTTCTGAGGGGTTTTGTCTGAGGCTCGTCCTGCTACACTTCTAGTATTTTTATAGTGTTGGGTGTTTTGTTTAAGACTTCAGTATATTTTGAGTTGATTTTTGTATATCATGAGAAATAGGGATCTAGTTTCTTTCTTTTGGATAGGGATATCCAGTTCCTCTAGCACCATTTCTTGAAGAGAGTGTTAATTTCTCAATCTATGTTCTTGGTGCCCTTGTTGAAAATCAGTTAGCTGTAAATACCTGGGTTTATTTCTGAGTCATTACTCTGCTCCATTCATCTATGTGTCTGTTTTCATACCAATACCATACTGTTTTGTTTACCATAGACCTGTAAGGTATTGTGATGCCTCCAGCTTTATTCTTTTTGCTTAATATTGCTTTGACTATTTGAGATCTTTTATGGTTCTATACAAATTTTAGGATTATTTTTTCATTTTGTGAAGAATGTCATTGGTATTTTGATAGAGATTGCCTCAAATCTGTAGATCTCTTTGGGTAGTACAGATATTTTAGCATATTAATTCTTCCAGTTTATAAATATGAGATGTCTTTCCAAGTTTTTGTGTCTTCTATTTATTTCATTAGAGTTTTATAGTTTTATTTGTAGAGATATTTCCTGGGTAAATTTATTCCTAGGTATCTTATTTTTTGGAGTTACTATAAATGGAATTGCTTTATTTCCTTTTCAGCTAGTTTTCTGTTGAAATATAGAAACACTACTGATTTTTGCATTTTGATTTTACATCCTACAACTTAGCTGAATTTGTTTATCACTTCTATGAGTTTTTTTGATTGAATCTTTACTCTTTTTCCATATATCAGGTCATGTCATATGCAAATGGGTGTCCTTTATTTATTTTTCTTGCGTAATTGCTATGGAAGTTCTAGGTTAGGACGTCCAGTACTATCTTAAATAAGAATGATAAAAGTGATCATCCTTTCTGTTCTAATTCATACAGAAAAAGCTTTCAGCTTTTTCTTAATCTGTTTTTTTTTTCTTTTTTGCTGTGGGTATTTTTACATATGGCCTTACTGTGTTAAGGTATATTCCTTCTATATCTAAGTTGTTGTGAGTTTTTATCATGGAGAAGGGATGTTGAATTTTATCAAATACATTTTTCTGTGTCTATTGAGATGATTATTTGGTTTTTATCCTTCATTCTGTTAATGTGGTGTATCACATTTATTGTTTTATGTATGTTGAACCATCCTTGCATCCACGTTAATCATGTTGTATAAATTTTCAGTGTGCTTTTGGATTCAATTTACTAATAGAGGCATTTGGAGCTGTAAATTTCCCTCTAACCCTAGTTTAGCTATATACCATATACTTTGCTGTTTTCTCAGTCTTCAAACAATGAAAAATAGGAGAAGAAAATAACTAACTGGATAAATTATTCATTCTCCCTCCTGCACTAATCAAGGAATCTGACCCTCAGTGATACAATGTAGTACATTCTGAAAATCTTAGTGAGTAAAAAACTAAGCTACGGTTGTATTTGCTTGAAAACTTACAGCTAACAATGAAACAGATGCCCTATTGGTTTTTCCTTCTTCTTTGGTATCTCTTTATCTCTACTCTTGTTGCACTTGACACTCCAATAAAACGTTACCCTATAATTACTGTATCAGGATCTGTGTTCTGAAAGACCCAGGCTAAGATGTACATGGCAATCACAATGTATACGTTTGCTAAGAGTCCTTAAATGTTATGTCCATTAACCATGTGGAAAATTGGAGTATTATCATAGATTTAAATCTCTAATTCAATATCAGAAACCAAAAAAAGAAAAAAGTTATTCTACTATCTCAATGCAGCTGGTATCTGTGCTCTCCTCTACATGTCTACAAATTCTACCTAGGTTTACAAATTGTCTCTTGTTTCATCTTATCTGGACAGGCTTATTAGCTTTCTAAACAGGGTGCCACCTCCAGATATACCGTTTTCAAACTCTGCAATAATGATTTTTTTAAAAAAAATTGATTCATATTATCTTACTTCATAACACTTAATAACTTTCTATCTTTTTGATAAGTGTTGTCCATTTTCATTTTTTTGGTCATTTTAATCTATAATTTATACTAATATATAATTGAAATTGGTTCAATGGATAAAATCCAGATATACCTTAGTTTATGACCAGTTTATGGGATTTTAAGAAAAAAATTATGACTGTATCCTATTCTCACTTTCAGAATCTATCCATGAATATCTCAGTACTCAATATACGTATATATTATTTATATATAAATATAGATATATAATATATATATTATAAATATATATTATGTGTATTGAGTACTGAGATATTAACGAACTCATATATTTATTCATTCATATATTTATTCATTCATATATTTATTCATAATATATAAATATATGTTTATGTATATATATTCATCCATTGATGTTATTTATAGTATATAAATGTAATAAATATAAACAATATATGTGTAAAAACTTAGTACTGAGGTATTCATGGGTAGATTCTGAAATATACATTTATATTATGTATAATGTAAATATAATATATCTGTGTGTATTCATAAATGAACCTGCTATCTCTCTGCACTCATTTTTTACTGCTTCCCGAATCTGTGCTATAATCTCGTCTTTCTGAAGTAAATTATTTCTCTATATGTGCCAGATACATGCTATAAACATTCACAATTTTTCTATTCTCATTTACTATTTTTTGCTTAGAACATCCTCCATGGATGGATTCACCTGGCCAAGCTCTGTTCACTTTTTAAGGCGTAGCATAAATATCAAACTCCAAACACAATTTTTCCCTCTTCCTTATCCTGAGATTGTTATTCTTTGAGGTCTCTTAGGGCTATGGACATAGCTCTTCCATCACATTGCATATACCCATCTCTCTTTCAACTGTGAGATTCTTGAAGGCAGAAACCATGTCCCATGTCCCATGTGCCTCTCTGTGCCCCGAGTTTAAAAAGTTACTTGGCAAAAAGAATCACTAAAATGTTATTGAATTAAATTGATTCCTTGCTATAAAACACACATTGTTGTAGAGAATGGGCTGTAGTTATTACTGTAAAATTTCAAGCATAAAGCACATAAAATGAAGGCATATTTGTCGTCATTAGACAAAATAGATAAATCTGTAAATATATTCTCAAAAGTAGCTATCTTGCCACATTTCTCATAGCTTTAAAGGAGAAGATTGCTTAAACACTGGAAGACAATATAATGGAGAGATGTTCCACACTTTGGATTCCATTTGTGCTTGGTAGTTGAAGATAAACCACTGGAAAAAATGGCGGTAATGATAATAAAATCATTGAGCCTAAAATGACTTGGGTGTATGAATTCAAAAGCCACAGGGCCTTTTTCTCCAATGATTCAAGTGAACAAAAGACACTCTGATATGCTGCATAGTTTACCTTCTAATTTTTTTAAAGTCTAAGAATCTATCATGGTGGCTGAAGTATAAAGATTTTTAAAAAATGATAGGCAGCCTTTAATGCAATTTTTAATACTATATTCTATGTCCTCTGACTTCAAAATTGTAGCACATTTTACACACCATTATCAGTGGTACCAGATCACAGAATACTTTTGAAATAAGCATATCTTCGTACTGTTTACATTTTTAAATCCCTTTAAGTACTACTATGGGATATAAAAGTGCACTGCAATTCCTTTATAGCTATATAAATGCTGTGGGTTAAATTGTCCAAATTGTGTACATCTCAACTACTTGATGTGAAATGTGTGCTGTTTATTTCTGTAGAAAAAAAAACAAGGTAAATATTAACTCAATTTTTTTGTTTTACTGTTACAGGTAACAACAAATTCATTTCTCTTCAAACTGAAATAGTTTTAAGAAAATACTTTTCAGTTTTGGGTTTAAAGAAAAACATATTAATGAAATATTAACAGAATATGATTACTGTCTATATGTTAAAATTTATATGTTACAAGAAGGGCATGTTCAAAGGTTAAAAATAGCTTGAGTGGAAATTTAAAATGAAGTTTTCTCTTCATAGTTAGAAACTAGAGAGTTGAAAGAGATCTACACAAGTAAAAAGTCACTTATTTTGTTGTACTATGTTTCTATATTTAGTTATGTCTAGGTATACATATACACACGTCTAACATATACATATAAATACACGTATGTGTGTGTGTATCTGTGTGTTTTATAGTTAATGATATATTTTGCAGATCTGAGAAAAATGGGCTGCTAGAGCCAATGGGATAGTAAAAATGTCAGAGAAAGGGGAACAATTTTGGAAACATTATGAGAGAGGCAACTTGGAGACAACAAGAACAGAGAATGGGATTTGGGATTAAGTTCGTTTTTAATGAGAGTATTCTCTACCACCTCCCAGTGGAATCATCAGAAAACTCAAGATCACTAGATACCCTTTGGGAGTAATTGAATTTTTAATGTTATCTGTAATAAGTGTTTTGTTTTATTTCAGTGTTAATGTGTGTAAAAACAGAGGTGGCTTGCTAAATCAGCCCTCAGTATTAAAATTCATTCATGTCTTCAGCAAATGCCGTTGAAGGCATACCCCATGCCAGCCATTCATTGATTGGCTGTGATAATATGTTGATGAGCCAGATATCATCCCAGACTTCAAGGGGCCCTTGACATGTGCCTGGCTGTGGAAACATATTCCATGTGTGTAAAGACAAATTAATTACAAAGGAGAATGATAAGGGTCAATAAACTCAAAGGCTCCAGGTGCCCTGCATACACATAGACCAGGCATATATCCTAGTTTGGGGATGTGTCTCAATTCTTTGAAAAAACTTAAAGCCTGGTTTTATTACACAATTTGATTTTGAAATTCTTAATTACTCACTGAATATAAATATATACCAAATTATGAATTATTTAGTTTTCATGCATGGAAACACATTGTAGAAAGAATATAGACATTGACGTTAGACACTTATAATTCTAGATCTCCCTAACTTGTTAATATGTAGGTATTAACACACAGGTTAATATGTAGGAAATTAACTCACCAATCTGTTTCCTCTCCTGCAAAGCAAAGCTAATGTAAACTTTGTAGGTTGTGATTATCAGACATGTAAGGCAGCTAATGCAGTGCCTGGTACTGTCTAATAAGCATTTGGTAAATGGGAGTTATTGCAGAACTTTGCAGATGTTTTAATAGGCAAGTGTCATTGTGAATTTCAAAGAGGGGTCTAGAGTTTATGGTACTTCCCCAACTTAATTCATTTAAAGAATATCAATTAAAATTTTGTCAAACACAAAATATGAGGCTGCTTGTTTTCTTTAGGAGTAAAGCAGACCAAAGGAGTATAACATCAAAACTTATTGACCACACACTTGCCCTATCAATTTTAAAAAAATCAACATAACGTGAATGCAGTTTTCATAGATGAAAAATTTCATAATAATTATAAACAAAGACAAGGTGTTACCATATTGTGGGATATTTTATGTATAAGTAATTATGCTCTGTAATATTTTACAGCCCATTTAAACATTTTATATGTTAATATCATTTTTAAATGCTCACTTCTAAAAAACTGGCTGTATAATATGCTCGCACTTTGCTACCTCCGCATTCATTCTGAATTAATGTACTTCAGAAATTCATTTGGAAGACATAACTGCATCTTTATCTCTAACATATTTTAATTGGTTATAACAATTAAACATAACAGATACCACCAAAAATAAATAACTTTATCCTGCATCATTATTGTTGCTGTTGTTCTGATTAAATTATCTTCTTACTTTAAGTATACTTTAAGTATTTTATGGTAACTTCTAGACAACATTCTTTGGCAGTCATAACTTTCTGAGGAAAAGAAAGCAAATTCATAATTATTATCTAACGTGAAATACTAGAAAGTGATGCTGATAGTTCAGAAACGTGTTTTGCTTTTGTCATATTGTTATTTTTCCCCTTTGGTGTTGGCTTAACCAGTTTGGCCAAATGCTGAGCTTTTTCCAAGCCAACAGTCCCAAAGTATAACCTGGTAAACAGTTGCCAGTCTGTCAGTCTTCCAGTCCAGAACCAACTTAATAACAACAATCCAGGCAAACCATCCCCTTCTCAAGCAGGAGACTCTGTGGGTTCCTCATTTCACAAATGTCAATGCCAGCTTGGCCCTCTAATCTCTCCCCTCATATGGCTGTCTCTCTGATGGACCTTGTTTAATTAGCTATTTGCCTATTTCTACTCTGTCCTGAACACTTTATTGGAGAGGATTTCTGTAGCCTCCCAAGTGCTCAAATAACGGTTTTCAGCCACTGTTCATTGAGACCCCATTATCCTTCCCAAGCCCAGTTGGAGCTAAATCAGGCAAGACCTGGGGTTAGCTACTTTGTATTGGCTTTCCAAGTGCATATCTTATGTATTAGAGAATATATACTCTAAGGTGGCAACCTTAGAGTATATATTCTAACTCAGATGCAATTTTTAGTGCAAATCTAAGATTCTTTTAGCAATTTAGCCTGAAGCAATAATGGGATAAGTGTGCAATTATCCAAATGAAGTAATCACAAGTGTATGACTCATAATTGCACTGTTTATATTTATGAACATTTAAAACTATCCTGGCTGGATGTGTTGGCTCATGCCTGTAATCCCAGCACTTTGGAAGGTCAAGGCAGGAAGATCACTTGAGCCCAGGAGTTCAAGACCAGTCTGGGAAACGGCAAGAACCCGTCTCAAAAAAAAAAAAAAGAGAGAAAATTTCCAAATTGTTCAGTAATAGAAGAATGATAAAATGACAACCATGGAATACAAAGTGATGCCATTAAGAATAATTAGGTACATTTTTATTGAACTGAATATATTTTCAATATACATTTTTATTAAAAAAGTTATAAAATATGTACAAAATGAAGATATATCAATAAAAATGAAACACACATATTTATATGTGTGTATATGTGTGTATGTACGCATATATATACACACACATGAGGTTAGACACCACAACGGTACTAGTGTTTATATCAAGGTAGTAGGATTATATGTGAATTTTACAAATTTTTTTTCAGATTTGTATTTTTTACCATGAACATTAATTACTTGTGTAATATTAACTTATGTAATACTTTAGAACTTTTAGTCATGTTCCTATTCTTCTTTCTCAAACTATTTTATAAAAGATCACAAACTCAAACTATTCTCCACATCCCACTTTTGCTGGCACCCCATTTCTCTTTCCTTTATTTAGACCTAATCCTCTTAGAATATCTGTCCTTTTTTTTCCATTTCCTTATTTTTAAAGCAGTTTTCAAATTGTTCTAATCACCATATTCCATTGAAGTTCTTGATGAAAGTGATCAATAAATATTTGTGGCTAAATATATGTAATTAAAAATAATTTCTTGAGTCTCTTGGCCTCAGTGCATTGTTGACCCCTCTCCCCCAAACAGGTGCTTCTATGACATCCTAAACTTTCACATCACAGCATGCGTGAAACTTGAATTGATTGTTTAAATTTTCTCCCCTCCAATTGAACCATAAGATCCATAAAGGAAAGATACAATCAACTTGATTCTTAATAGTAGGCCCTAGACCAGTGTCTCATATATACCAGGTGACCAACACATATATATCAACTAAACTAATGAATAAATAAACAATATATTGTTTAAAAAGAACATGATCATCCTGAAATGATATCTTGTCATTGATATTCTATTCTAGTTTCAGGAATCTAAATAATTTAAATGTTACCCTTCTCAACGAAGACCCTATAACAGTTGTCCCTTTTGGCACCAAGGACCGATTTCATGAAAGACAATTTTTTCCACAAGATGGGGTGGGGCAGTGGATTGTTTCGGAATGATTCAAGCACATTACATGCATTACATTTATTGTGCACTTTATTTCTATTATTATTACATTGTAATATATAATGAAAAATTGTACAATTCACCGTAATGTAGAATCTGTGAGAGCCCTGAGCTTATTCTGCTGCAACTAGACAGTCTCATCTAGGGGTGATGAGAGACAGTGAAAGATCATCAGGCATTAGATTCTCCTAAGGAGCATGCAACCTAGATCCCTCGCATGCACAGTTCACAATAGGGTTCACACTCCTATGAGAATCTAATGCCACTGTTGATGTGACAGGAATCCTCCGGCCAGAGGATCTCAGGCTGTAACGCCAGCAGTGGGGAGTGGCTATAAATATAGATGAAGCTTTACTCCCTGGCCTGCCACTCACCTCCTGCTATGTAGCCTGTCCATGGCCTGGGGCCTGGAACCTGGGGACCCTGGCCTATGAGATAAGAAAACAGGGTTCAGAGATTTTTACTGGAAAGTAGGTACAGTGAAGTCTAGTTTTACTACAGCTTAATAGAGAGAGGAAACTCAGCCTCAGAAGGGATATATCAATTTTCTAAAATCACTGGTAGAAATAGTAAAGAATTTGGTTGGTTTCCCTCTCCCAATCCCAATCTGTGCTCCTATCAATCAAATATGTTATATAAGCTTAACCCACGCACCAGAAGATGGAAAAACAACAACAAAAACACAGGGCTGTTGAGATTTATTGAACATAGATCACATCAAAGACATATAGCTGCAAAGAATCTCATTAAAATTTGTTATTTCAGCTGGTCAGCCATATTCTTTCTGTACAATTAGGGGTTGTGATTTTATTTAAACCAAGTTCCAATACTCCCTCCCACTCCCAGGTCACTGACAGAGCAGCACTTGGCAATTGGGAGGAGAATGTAGACAACACTTCCCTCGGCATTCTTTCTGGGATGGCTGTTTGGGCTAAAATTGCAGCCCTCTGCTTCACATATGTTATATCTGTCTATATATTTAACTGCTGCAGAGAGGGAATTCCTCTTTATGATATGAATGTTAGCTGATTATTGAGTATGGAAGAAATGGTGCTCTCTGGAGTAACTATACCTATTTTTCCCATGTGACACATGTGCTTGGACTGATGATCTTTCAGTCTTCTTTAATGGGTTTCTCAAACAAGCATTATAAAGTGAAAAGAAAAGTGCATTTGGCTTTCTTCAAAATTCTAGCAATTTGTTCTATGGCACAGAGTGTATAGGGCGAAATGCTATGAATAATAGGACTCTATTCATTCAAGATGAAAGCAGGATTAGAGTTTTGTTCTCTGACTATACCTCTGTTACTTAGATTGCTAAGAAAAGCTTTATTTGTTAAATGAAGACTTCATAAAGATAATGCTTACTAATTCAATATAATTCATAAATAGGAGTGTAATCCATTCTGTCCTCATTGTACATGAAGGGAAGATTCTCTGCACAGGAAGCTCACACTTACATTAAGACAACTATAGACTTGGCCTTGAAAATAAAATAACTTACCTTCTCTAAATCATCATAGTGTTTGTTTATATCATTATTAACTATTTGACCATAAAAATTTATAAAGGCAAAGGGACTGTTTTCATTTAGTAACAAATTAATTTAGATCACAGGTAGACAATGCCAAATCCTCGTTTTTTTTTGTTGTTTTTGTTTTGTTTTGGTTTTAAGAAAACTGTCAAATCAGTCGTTTATTCTTTTTTAATGACAAGAAACTGGTTGAATGACAGAAATGTTTTCCTTCAACAGGTCAAACAACACCATCTATTGTAATATAGTTAACACTGGGTCTCCCTTTCAATGGAATATGACACAGAATTTCACACACTCTTAGGAAGAAAGAAAAGACAACCTTCTTCATATTGTTCAGCATCTTTCTTTATGTTAGGCACTTGTATTAGTCCATTTTCACACTGCTATAAAGATACTACTGGAGGCTGGGTAATTTATAAACAAAGGAGGTTTAATTGACTCACAGTTCCACAGGCTGGGGAGGCCTCAGGAAATTTACAATCATGGCGGAAGGGGAAGCAGGCACCTTCTTCACAAGATGGCAGGAGAAAGAGAGAGGAGTGCAGGGGAAAGCACAACTTATAAAACCATCAGATCTGATAAGAACTCACTGTCACAAGAACAGTCTGGAGGAAACTGCCCCCATAATCCAATCATCTCCCATTAGGTGCCTCCCTCAACACATGAGGATGACAATTAGAGATGAGATCAGGTGCGGACACAAAGCCAAACCATATCAGCACTGTACTAGACAGGGTGCCTTACTTTAGCTCATGTAATGTTCTTAATAATATATTAAATAGGTATTATTAATCCTGCTTTTCAGATGAACAATTTGAAGTTCAATAAATTTCAGTTATCAGCCAACACTGCCCATTTAGTAAGTGGTAAGGAAACACACAGAAACACACATACATACACACATTTCTTCCTTTTAACTGGAAAATTTGTTGTCTTTGGACTACACAGGTTTTAACTTAGGGCCACACTAAAGATAAAATATAGGGAAGGAGAAAGAAACATACTTAACGTGAATGGGAAGGGGAAAAAAACAGAACAATGAAAGCCTTTATATAAATGGTTTCACTTTGTTACATAGTCTGACTTTCTAATAAGTGTTCCAGTGGGTCACCACCCTCTGCAGTAAGCTTGATGTTAAAAACAGGGTGAGGAAGTGACACAGCATTAATCACTAATCAACTTCTTTTGCTCCTGCCTTTTCTTCTTGTTTATCATTATATTATTTCTGCTATGAATTTTTTTATATTCTGTTATTTTTAATGTATGTAATATTTTATCTCCTGAGGGTATTATAGACTGTTGTAAAAAATCTTTTATTCTGCTCTCTGTATTGTCTCTGTTTCTCACAAGCTCATTTGTTTTACATTGGAGAATTTCCTCCAATGTATGTTGATCCTTGGCTGATGGTGCATGGTTCAGAGTAAAATATATAAAAGCTGAAATGAAATTGGCAGGAGGACACACTAATGAGGGCCCTCATTGTGTACCTAAGTAAACTAGAGAGTGATTAGATAGTAATTGGTATTTTTTTTTTATTGGAAGGCCTTTCCACAATTGAGTATCTATAAGCATTTAATTTGGGGCCTGAGCCTGAGGGTAATCTTCACCTCTGGAGGTAGACATAGTGTAATCCTGGATGCTAGTGTTTTTTTTTTTTTTCCAGCTTAATAAAGAGAAAGAGGCTATAGTAGTTCTCATCACTATGCACATTGACTTTCAAACATTTTGTTGTTATCAGCATGGTATCTCTTCTCTATTCTCAGCTGTCCAAACATCTCTGCTAAGTAAACTCCATTACATTTTGGAAATGAGAATAAGTAGTCACTTGACTAGGTGGAATGGAGCAAAATATCTGGAAGTCTAATATTTATGTATCCAAGTTTTCTATGATCCTCTTTTCAGCCTTGCCTTACCTTTACATTTCAGAGATTCTTAATGGCCCTAATCTCTGAGGCTTTCTGAGTTTAATTCAGTTTAGTTTTCCACTTTGTTGATCTCTCCCTATCCTCCTGCCAGGTTTGGATATCTGCTTTCTTCTGTCTTCTGAGTCAGTTCCTACTTATCCATCTGCCCTTAACATCCTGTAACAAAGATAAGTTATCTCTAAGCAACTACGTTTTCTTCATTCCTGGACACAGAGCTGGTTTATATTTCTGAGCCTGCCTTATAGCCATGCAAATGAGTCATGGTAATGAAACACAAGGGAGGTAACGCATGCCATGCAAAGGTCTTGTGCAGTGTGGCCTTTGACATGTAACTGCATTCTCTTTCACTCTTCCTTCTGAAATAATTTTGGAAGCCATACATAAGATAGAGGTGTGCTATGGGTGAATTGTGCAATTGTGAATTGCGCCCCCTCCCCGCAGAAATATGCCGATGCCCTGTATTAGTCCATTCTTACGCTGCTGTGAAGAAATACCAGAGATTGGTAATTTATAAATAAAAGAGGTTTAATTGACTCAGAGATCTGCACGCCTGGGTTGGCCTTAGGAACTTACAATCATGGCAGAAGGCACCTCTGCTCAGGGTGGCAGGAGAGAGAAATGAGTGCTGAGCAAAGGAGGAAGCCCCTTATAAAACTATCAGATGTCATGAGAACTCACTCACTATCACAAGAACAGGATGGGGGAAACTGCTGCCATGATTCAGTTATCTCCACCTGGTCCCTCCCTTGACACGTGGGTTTATGGCAATTCAAGGTGAAATTTGGGTGGGGAAACAGAGCCAAACCATATCATGCTCTAAAACCCAGTGTGACTGTTTCGGATATAGGGACTTTAGAATGCAGTTAAGGTTAAATGAAGTCATAGGTTGGTTCCCTAATCTGATAATACTATTATTCTTATTAAAAAAATTTAAAGCACTCTCTCTCTCCACTTATGTGAGGACACAGCGCAAAGGTAGTTGCTTGCAAGCTAGGATCCTTTAACAGAACCATGCTGATGTCCTGATCTCAAACTTCTGTCTCCATAATGGTGAGAAAATAAATTTCTGTTGTTGAAGACATGTAGTCTGTGGTATTGTGTTATGGCAGTCTGAGATGACCAATACAAGGAGCCACAGATAGAAGGAGTTTTTATCTCTGAATCATTTCTTGGAGAATTGCCAGCCAGGCAGGAATATCATTAGGACTTTGTATAAGAAAAAAATAGCTTCTATTGTGATGTGCCACTGAGAAATTGGAACTTACCTACCTAGTATAACAGCTCATATTACTTTAACAATTTACATTTCTTATTGCCTGTGGTCTCCTATCTATTTCTGTCATCCTTGTGGATTTTATACTTTACTATTTTATTGTCATTTAGAGGACTGTTGAGAGGGAGGGGCAGTGAGCATGTATGTTTTATTCACTATTCACCTTGTGTTACTAAATCTATTCAGCTTATGAACTTTTAATTTTGCTTCCCTGTTTTGGCAGGGTGCTCAGACCTTAGACTTAATGAAATCCTTTGTTTTTTAGTTTGTTGATTCCTTTAGCATAATCTCTTAGACATTATCATGTATTCATTCATTTATCTCATTTCTGACTGCTTCATGACCACACAGTATGAGTAAGCTCTAGTATACAAGATTCTATCTATGAGACACACAGTATTATCTTTCAGCTTCATTTACAATATTTACATCTGTTAGATTTGGTGCACTGGAGTGAAGAGAAAGGGGCGTTTTATCTCCAAGATCATATTAAGTACTAGGGAATCCAATTCTGATAAGATGAAAAATAATGATTAAAATCATGTTTCCTTGGAGCATGTCTCACTCTCAGATATTAAACATTTTCTCAGTTTTTAATGTCTTCTCACAGGGGAATTTGAAGAGGTAACAAAAGATGTATGTCCTTGATTCCTACAGGGTGTACCTTCATTCCTTCATACTCGTGAAGGAGAGACCACACAAAAAGAGACATCTGCTTCCCTCCCTACAGGGATTTGTATTGGGTACTGTTCTTCTTTTCTTAAAGCCTATATATTTCTTAACACCTCATGGTTTAATAGCCATGCAAACTCATAGCTTACTTACTTGTCTTCTTTGCTAGGGGAACTAATCTAATTGGGCCATACTCTTAATACTGAATGGTGTCATTTTTCCTCAAGGATAAGTAAGAAATGCACTGGTTTTCAAAGTCCATGCATCAGGTCCACCTAAACAAAGTCTCTTGGAAATAGTAAAATTGGAATGAGGCTAGGATTGTCCCTGCTCTTTTCTACTTGGGATTGACTAAATAAGTGAGTTAGAATAGGCATTTGTTCTGAATCACTTTGTCTTCAACTCAGCAAAGCAGAAGCCAACTATGAGGCTTCTGGTCCAAGCTACATTCTCCAATCCAGCTTGTTATGGTTTGGCTGTGTCCCCACCCCAATCTCATCTTGAATTGTAATCCCCATAATCCCCACATGTTGAGGGAGGGAGGGATCCAGTGGGAGGTGACTGGATCATGGGGGCATTTTCCCCCATGCTGTTCTCATGATAGTGAGTGTGTTTTCAGGAGATCTGATGGTTTTTAAGTGTTTGAGGCCGGGTGCGGTGGCTCATGCTTGTAAACCCAGCACTTTGGGAGGCTGAGGTGGTGGATCACCCGAGGTCAGGAGTTCAAGACCAACCTGGCCAACATGGTGAAACCCCATCTGTACCAACAGTACAAAATTAGCTAGGCGTGGTGGCACACACCTGTAATCCCAGCTGCTGGGGAAGCTGAGGCAGGAGAATTGCTTCAACCTGGGAGGTGGAGGTTGCAGTGAATAAACCGAGATCGGACCATTGCACTCCAGCCTGGGTGACAGAGCACCACTCCATCTCAAAAAATAATAATAAGTGTTTGAATGTTCCTCCTTCACATGCTCACACTCTGTCGTGATGCCTTGTGAAGAAGGTGCCTGCTTCCCCTTCTGCCATGATTGTAAGTTTCCTGAGGCTTCTCACACCATGCAGAACTGTGAGTTAATTAAACTTCTTTCTTTTATAAATTACCCAATCTAGGGTATTTCTTTTTAGCAGTCCAAAAATGGACTAATACGCAGTTTTATCACAAGTTTAGAAAGCTTACTTTAATTTTGTTTTTTAACTTTGTGAATATTGTCCTCATTAGCTTGAACCCATAAGCAAGAATACATGAAGGCACTCCAAACTCCAATAAAATTACTATATTTTTGTCAAAGTCACTACCTCTTGCTAAAATCCTGATACAGAATTCCTGAAATTAACAGATTCTTGGTCAGGCAAATCTTCTAGGTTTTAAAATAGGAAAGGCTTTCAGTTAGTGAAAACTATATTTAGATTCAAAGTCACTGAAAACATAGAGTTCCTTTTGATTATAAAAGAGGATCATATAATACTAGAGTAGGAAGAACTCTGAAAGTCTATTATAGTCTCCCTTGTTCATCGTACACATGGGGAGAAGCTTTTATATACTTGATGGAAACTTCAGCCATGGGTAATAGCTCTGTGATCATTGGTAGTAGGCTGAACTTTCTCCCTATTGCATTGGCTGGCTAGAGAATAATAAATAAAATTTTTAAAACACCTGGATTTCTAACCATGAAAAACCTGATTGTTCAAAAAGTATTTTTGTTTCCACTGCCAATCTAATGCTAAGTCATGCAAAAAACTGAAACTAAAAATGGACAAAAACCTAGATCTCTTTTAAATCATAAGTAATGTACCCTACAAATAACTCCATTGTGAAATCCCTTCTTCAGAACATATATGCTAAGTATCCTGAGAGGATGGAGAATAAACTCCATTTTGGGCTTGGAAAATTATGGGAGATATTCATGAAGAAATAATATAGGGATACTATCATTGTTATTTAAACCTTTTAAAACATGTTAGAAGTAAAGGAATCCTCAAGGAAGAAGGAAAAATGTAGTGCTGAAGCTAGGCAGTGAAGATGGGGTGGTAATGCAGATAGTGTTAAGAGTGGCAGTGCATCTGAGCTTGCTGGGGATGAAGATGGCAGTTGTAGAATGAAGTGATAACAGAATCATTTGAGAGGCGGTAGTAGACATAGTATGGTAGGAGGTAACTTAATCTCAAAGTCAATAACAGAGTACATATGGCTTAGACTGTATCCAATCATGTTTCCGGGAAATAAGCATTGTAAGTATTAAATTCAAACACGTTTAAAAGCTAATTGCTATTGCTTTTGGACTACCACTTAAATGAACTCTTGTTATGGGGGATTGGTGCTAAGTGAAGATTTCAAATTGCTGTATACAGTATGATATAAATTAATGATATAGAAGATGATCTATAAAAATGTTCAGCCAACCATTTATAGTTTTATAGCAAAACATAGTATTGCTCCATGTTTGAAATTGATTTTCTTTCAGGAATTCTTGTTTCTCAAATCAGTAATGTGAGCAAGTATGTGGTGTCACTTTGATAATGTTTAAAATGCCTGTTCCCATTCTTCAAATGACACATAAAAAGTAAAAATAAACAAGGGATTATTTCTGACATGTTTGACTTAATTTTTGATTCTGGGTTCAATTTACCAAAGGAAAAATCATATAAACTAGTGTATAGCCTTGTGTTGCGGTGGAGAGGGTAATTTATTTGACTGCCATTTGTGCTGTGTTTCTTTGGACAATGGTCCATATATACAAAAAAACTGAAAAGCATTCTGCTGTCAGTGTAGATGGGCATGAGCCTCTAAAGACCTTCATTCTCCCAAATGTACTTAAGTGTTATAAAAAGAGGATAATAGCATGAACATTTGCTTTAGTGTCTATGAGCCAGACATTGGTTTATTTCATTTAACCTTTATAAAAAGTTTTTGATACAAATAATAAAATAATAATAACATCCCTTTTGAGGAACCAGATTAAAAATTCTTTGTCAAAATCAGAATATGCATTCTGTTCTATCTAAAAGTAAGCTCTATATTCCTTCATTGTGCTCATAATGGGCTTAAAAATAATGAAACACGGATGTAATTTCAATAAACAGCACTGAAGAGACTTTATAATGTATATCCCAAACTGATTTTGCCCTTGATGTCTATCTCATTTTGGTTTCATTTGTGATGAATTATTAAATGAATGTATTATTATCTTGTTTACCTCTTTTATATAGTTAGGTTAATTTTGGATTCTTATGATTAATTCAGAGGTCACATTCAAAATAATTAACAATCAATACAGCTCCACTGCACCAACCCACCACCGAGAGTGGAGGCCAGTTGTAAACAATCTTTCAGGAGGGTGTCACAGTGTACAGATATGTATCAGCCCCAAAGTTAGGTTCTCTTTTACTGACACATTAACTCTTTTGTTTTACTATATATTTTTAAAAGTTCTGGACTATTAAATAAGTTATTTCTTGAGGTGTAATGTGTATACATTATAAAATCGACTTTTAAATGTATATTTCAATAATTTTTGACAGAGATGCGCCCTTACCATCACAATAAAGATATGGATTATTTCTAACACATATAGGCTTCTTTTAAGGAAAGAAACAATTCTAGATGAATTCAGAAGATGATGAGAGAACAATTACTAATTATAAATCATTAAGCATTCAATTATTGTTAACACCCACATTGGTTTCTTTGTTGCAGGTACAAAAATGATTAGTTTTGAACCTTCTGGCTCTTTCTTTACATTAGCTAGATATGAAGGCAAGTTAGAAGTTGGGAGAAGGATGAGAGGCATTAATAATGCATAGAAGTCCCAAGTGCTATGTTTTAATGTACTAATGCTTCTACAAATATTAACCTTATTCTAAGAAAAATAAGTTTCAGATAATGAAAGAAACCTGGTCACAGAGTAAAATGACTGCTAATTGCATTTCAAGTAGTTTAGCCAAATTTTTGGTAATATTCTACATCATTTCCAAGTTATATTTAGCCCCATCTGGCCAAGCATATAAATTAGTTTCTGCATTACTGTACATTAGTAACTTTCCCCACTCCCATTTCTTACTTATTTCTCTCTTTTTGTCTCACGCTCTTCCACACACTCTTTCTCTTGTCCTCTGAATAGGGTCTATAGTATAAGCCATTTTTCAGCCCTAGCATATTCCTCTTGGCATCTCCATGCTCAACATTCAGTAGGGAGCATGGCTGTGGATTTCTTAAGGATGTTGGAATTCTGTGAGCAATCTGCCATCCTCCCCCAATTCTCTTCTCTCAGGTTCATTTGGCTTCAAGACTATGGTATGATGAGTTTTTTTCATTTTTAAGGTAAAAACTCCTGTGCAATATTTATGGACTGTTTATACTATACAGCCATCATCCCCTCCTTTTAATTTCTGTGCCAGACAAATGCACTTTTTTATCCTTCTTTTAAGAATCTGGACGTAAAAAAGAAACCTGCCGAGGAGGAACCCTAAAGTCTCTAATATCTCAAGGGAAATACTCTGCAAACATCCTTAATGTTTAATAGATTTCAGCCTTTTCATTTCTCCTAAGTAATATGCCATACTCCACTGGGCCTCCTGAGTTTTCTTTTTTGTTGACCTTGCTAATTATATTATGGCTTTTGCCATCTACCTGTAGGAATTCATTAAATATTAAACAATGGCATTTGGTAGACATTTAGAAGGGATGGGGAAGTGGGGAGTTGATTCCCTTCTTATCCTTTCACAAGAGATGCATATGTAAATCCTGTCTCAGGCAGAACCTAATGAATTCAAGCCATTGGACCATTACTTTCATTTCGTTTTCAGTGTTGTGGGTAATATCCAACTACACACTTATTTTCAATTAAATACCTTGTTATCATCGGAGTGATTTCATAACTCTCAAACTACATATGCAGGCTTTAAACACCCTAGAGGGTAAGCTTTGATATACGTTCAAATATGAAAACAATTATCAATGATTTAAGGATTTCCAAAGCAACCAAAAATCAGGAAATGAGTAAACTTTGAAAAGAGTGTTAATACATTCCAGAATGTTAAAGTTTGAAAGTGCTGTTTGTCCCCATATTCTCAGTCTGAGTTTCTTTCTACTGTAACATATCCCTAAACACAACTAGTAATAGTGATCAAATGAAATATTTCAAATGTATTGAAAATAATTTTATTTCAAAGAATACTATATAGCTATTTGTATTAATAGTTCTTCCTCAAGTACCGCTAAGAGTCAGGGGAGAATAGCTTTGTTCTTTATTCCTACTGAAATAGCAAGCAGACATAATCAACTTCACGATGATCACTCCAGAAGAATTTTTCTATGTGGTCTAGGTATGTTCTTTCATTTATATAAATCACTTTTTCATCTGCAGTCCGAGTCATTCCACCTTGGTAATGGGAAATAGCCTTTCCTATTGTTGGTTTTGTTTCTGCAAAATAAGGCCTTCATGACAAATTATTTAAGACAACTTGTACTACACATCAAAGTAGGGGAAAATTATTTCTTTCATAGCACTAACGTTCTGGAAAAGGTCAAAGGGGTTGTTGGTAAAATATAAGGGAGAATGCTTTACTCTAAATTATTGTAGTTATTCAAATACAATATTCTGGGAAAGGATAAGGAGGATCAATCCTTTTCACAGTTCTTTACCAATAAATAACATATGATAATGGAGATGCTCTGACTACTGAAATACTAAATGAGCAGGGTAGAATTCAGCATTTTTAAAATTCTTAAATATCTTTTTTTCTCCTCAGACAAGTGTGAAATAATCACCAGTCAAAGAACACACAAAACAGAATCAGATCTTAGGCCAAAAGCTTACAAGGGAATATGATTAGAAATCCTATTAAAAATGTTGATCCTGTGTTCTAAGTTTTGCTCTCACAAATCACTAGAAATAAAACTAAATACAACAACACTTATAATTTTACTTAAATGTATGCATGAATATTTTCAAGAAAAAAGAGAGAAGATAATCCAGTTTATTTGACTGTCTATTATATGCTAGGCGTTCTACAAGGCAGCTTATGTACATGATTTTATTTAAATTCCACAGCAACCCACATAAGAAAAACAGTCTCAGAAAAGTCATTTAACCTACCTAAAGTCAGATGGAAAAATCAAGAACAGAAATAACATTTATTTCAAATATTCCTGAATTCAATGTCTCAATTGTTGAGTTATTCATATTGGTTTTTTTTTTTTTTTCAGGGTGAGGGGGTTGGCAGTAGGTAAAGGAACTCTTAGGAACTGCGTTTAGCATAGATTGCAGACAGAATGCCTCAATCAAACTCCTTGTCCTCCTCGCCTTCCTCCTCCTTTTCCTCATCATTATTTTCATCACCATTATTATAATCTATATTTATTGAGCGCATATAATTAAAGTGTTATATTTTTGAAGTATTATTTTTCATGTTTCTTCTAAGATATCCTTTATTCTTCCAGTTATCATTATTGCTATCCTGCCATCAATTTATGAATATGTCCTATTACTTTTCTTTTACATCCATTATACCTTATATATGATTCTATCACTATCTTGTAACTTATAACTCAGTTATTAAAGTCACGGTTTCAAAGTTCTTATTTGCGTTGATTTTATGTCCACAGAAAAATTTAATCAATGAAATACTATTAAAACTAGCCTAGTTGAACTCTGGAGTGCCCAGGGCTTTTTCAAGTGTTGGATACAAAGGTAAATAAACATGTTATTTATCTTCCAGGAATTTAATTCCCAATTAATAATAATAATAATACCTTACTTTAATATAGACCTTTATAGCTAATGAAACAAAATATTTCATAATGAGATAATTTGCAAAAATATATCAAACCTGTAGGTGAATGTTACTTGGGGGAGAAACCTAAAAACAAAATTTAATGAGATAGCCAGTTTTATATCTGAAACAACAACAAAAAAGTCTATGAATGAGGTTAGGTATTACAGTAAACAGAAAAAAATAAAATTTTCCCCCAGTCTTTTAGGAATATGTCTTTGTAATTTTTTATGAATCTGGCTGGAGAAACTGGGTTATAATTTAAGGGTTATTGGAGGAAGATTGCAAAAGAAGAAAATGAAAAAAATTCAGGAAGAATAAGGTTTGAAAAAAGTGATTGAAATAGAAGTGAAATTGGGAGGACAATTTTGATGATACTGCGGTGACTATAGCTACATTTGAACCAGTTAATTTAATTTTTTCATAGACTTTGATGCCTAGCTATTTCTCTCTCTCTCTCTCTTTCTCTCCCTCTCTCTCTCTCACACACACACACACACACACACAACTTGGGATGAGAATAGAGATTTGCTGCTTCGGCTACACCTAATTATATTATCTTAGAGCTTTTTAAAATACGAATACAAAGACTCAACCACAGATATTTTGAACTCACTGTTCTGGGATGAGGTTCAGGTATTGGTATGTTTTTAAATTTCTTTAGGTAGTTCTAATGAGTAACTAGGGTTGAACACTACTCCTTTAGCATTTGTTCTCAAATGTCGGTGTGCATCAGAATCACTGGAGGACTATTTAAAACCCAGAATTTCTGGCCCATTACATCTGTATTGGGGACCGATATTTGACATTTCCAAAAATTCCGAAGTGTTGCTGATGTGAATGGTCCAGGTATCACATTTTAAAGTGACTGGTTAAAAAACAATATCTGTAAATTACCTTGGGCAGTATAGCCATTTTCAAGACATTGATTCTTCCTACCCATGAGCACGGAATGTTCTTCCATTTGTTTGTATCCTCTTTTATTTCATTGAGCAGTGGTTTGTAGTTCTCCTTGAAGAGGTCCTTCACGTCCCTTGTAAGGTGGATTCCTAGGTATTTTATTCTCTTTGAAGCAATTGTGAATGGGAGTTCATTCATGATTTGACTCTCTGTTTGTCTGTTATTGGTGTATAAGAATGCTTGTGATTTTTGTACATTGATTTTGTATCCTGAGACTTTGCTGAAGTTGCTTATCAGCTTAAGGAGATTTTGGGCTGAGACAATGGGGTTTTCTAGATATACAATCATGTCGTCTGCAAACAGGGACAATTTGACTTCCTCTTTTCCTAATAGAATACCCTTTATTTCCTTCTCCTGCCTAATTGCCCTGGCCAGAACTTCCAACACTATGTTGAATAGGAGTGGTGAGAGAGGGCATCCCTGTCTTGTGCCAGTTTTCAAAGGGAATGCTTCCAGTTTTTGCCCATTCAGTATGATATTGGCTGTGGGTTTGTCACAGATAGCTCTTATTATTTTGAGATACGTCCCATCAATACCTAATTTATTGAGAGTTTTTAGCATGAAGCATTGTTGAATTTTGTCAAAGGCCTTTTCTGCATCTGTGGGGATAATCATGTGGTTTTTGTCTTTGGTTCTGTTTATATGCGGGATTACATTTATTGATTTGCGTATATTGAACCAGCCTTGCATCCCAGGGATGAAGCCCACTTGATCATGGTGGATAACCTTTTTGATGTGCTGCTGGATTCGGTTTGCCAGTATTTTATTGAGGATTTTTGCATCAATGTTCATCAAGGATATTGGTCTAAAATTCTCTTTTTTGGTTGTGTCTCTGCCCGGCTTTGGTATCAGGATGATGCTGGCCTCATAAAATGAGTTAGGGAGGATTCCCTCTTTTTCTATTGATTGGAATAGTTTCAGAAGGAATGGTACCAGTTCCTCCTTGTACCTCTGGTAGAATTCGGCTGTGAATCCATAGATTCAATGCCATCCCCATCAAGCTACCAATGATTTTCTTCACAGAAATGGAAAAAACTACTTTAAAGTTCATATGGAACCAAAAAAGAGCCCGCATCACCAAGTCAATCCTAAGCCAAAAGAACAAAGCTGGAGGCATCACGCTACCTGAATTCAAACTGTACTACAAGGCTACAGTAACCAAAACAGCATGGTACTGGTGCCAAAACAGAGATATAGATCAATGGAACAGAACAGAGCCCTCAGAAATAACGCCGCGTATCTACAACTATCTGATCTTTGACAAACCTGAGAAAAACAAGCAATGGGGAAAGGATTCCCTATTTAATAAATGGTGCTGGGAAAACTGGCTAGCCATATGTAGAAAGCTGAAACTGGATCCCTTCCTTACACCTTATACAAAAATCAATTCAAGATGGATTAAAGACTTAAACGTTAGACCTAAAACCATAAAAACCCTAGAAGAAAACCTAGGCATTACCATTCAGGACATAGGCACGGGCAAGGACTTCATGTCTAAAACACCAAAAGCAATGGCAACAAAAGACAAAATTGACAAATGGGATCTGATTAAACTAAAGAGCTTCTGCACAGCAAAAGAAACTACCATCAGAGTGAACAGGCAACCTACAAAATGGGAGAAAATTTTCACAACCTACTCATCTGACAAAGGGCTAATATCCAGAATCTACAATGAACTCAAACAAATTTACAAGAAAAAAGCAAACAACCCCATCAAAATGTGGGCGAAGGACATGAACAGACACTTCTCAAAAGAAGACATTTATGCAGCCAAAAAACACATGAAAAAATGCTCATCATCACTGGCCATCAGAGAAATGCAAATCAAAATCACAATGAGATACTATCTCACACCAGTTAGAATGGCAATTATTAAAAAATCAGGAAACAACAGGTACTGGAGAGGATGTGGAGAAATAGGAACACTTTTACACTGTTGGTGGGACTGTAAACTAGTTCAACCATTGTGGAAGTCAGTGTGGCGATTCCTCCGGGATCTAGAACTAGAAATACCATTTGACCCAGCAATCCCATTACTGGGTATATACCCAAAGGACTATAAATCATGCTGCTATAAAGACACATGCACACGTATGTTTATTGCGGCACTATTCACAATAGCAAAGACTTGGAACCAACCCAAATGTCCAACAATGATAGACTGGATTAAGAAAATGTGGCACATATACACCATGGAATACTATGCAGCCATAAAAAATGATGAGTTCATGCCCTTTGTAGGGACATGGATGAAATTGGAAATCATCATTCTCAGTAAACTATCACAAGAACAAAAAACCAAACACCGCATATTCTCGCTCATAGGTGGGAATTGAACAATGAGAACACATGGACACAGGAAGGGGAACATCACACTCTGGGGACTGTTGTGGGGTGGGGGGAGGGGGGAGGGATAGCATCGGGAGATATACCTAATGCTAGATGACGAGTTAGTGGGTGCAGCGCACCAGCATGTCACATGTATACATATGTTACTAACCTGCACATTGTGCACATGTACCCTAAAACTTAAAGTCTTGGTGTATTAGTCAGGGTTCTCTAGAGGGATAGAACTAATAGGATAGATGTATATATAAAGGGGAGTTTATTAAGGAGTATTGACTCATGCAATCACAACGTGAAGTCCTGAGAGGTGAGGCCAGCTGGACTTCCTGGGTTGTGTGGGGACTTGGGGAACTTTCCTGTGTTACAAGAGGATTGTAAAATGCACCAATCAGGAACTTTCATGTCTTACAAGAGGATTGTAAAATGCACCAATCAGCACTCTGTAAAACGTACCAATCAACACTCTGTAAAACACACCAATCAGCAGGATTCTAAAAGTAGCCAATCGTGGGGAGGATTGAAAAAAGGGCACTGTGATAGGATGGAAATGGAACATGGGTGGGGACAATAAGGGAATAAAAGCTGGCCACCCCAGCCAGCAGTGGCAACCTGCTCACGTCCCCTTCCACACCGTGGAAGCTTTGTCCTTCTGCTCTTCACAATAAACCTTGCTACCGCTCACTCTTTGGGTCCGTGCCATCTTTAAGAGCTGTAACACTCACAGCGAAGGTCCACGGCTTCATTCTTGAAGTCAGTGATACCATGAACCCACTGGCAGGAACCCAATCTAGTCTTTCTACATTCTTCTGCCTGCTTTTGTTCTAACCTTCCTGGCAACTGATTAAATTGTGCCCATCCAGATTGAAGGTGGATATGCCTTTCCCAGTCCACTGACCCAAATGTTAATCTCTTTTGGCAACACCCTCGCAGACACACCCAGGAACAGTACTTCCCATCTTCAATCCAATCAAGTTGACAATATTAACCCTGACACTTGGCTAGCAGGAGTTATTTATTAATTAACTGTGTTCATTCAAAAATAATGGAGTGTCTACAATGTGTATGGTGTGGTGCTGAGTGGTAGATGAATAAGACAATGACTGTACAATCAAGGAGCACATGATCTTGACATAAGGTCTGGTATCAATTTTATGTCAAAAAGTCACTAAAATTTCATTATTGGAGAAAATAAGGGTGGAAGATTTTGATTTCATAATGCCTTTGAGCTCTTTCAGGTCTACACTTACGTGATTTCAGTATCAAGTTCGGCAATAGGATAGGAGATAAGAGAATCAAGCAAAGGCTTTAGACTGAGAAGTCCACACTACTCGGAATTCCTGGGAGATAATTTGGACTCTGGTGAATTTTATCAACAAAATCAATATATACATCACATGTTTGGGTGGATTTTGTTACAAAATTCCTCATTCCACTAAGAACATTCATCTTTTTATAATCTAAGAGGTCAAGAAGTTCTGACTCATTTGTGATTCCACATAGTGTTGATACCCTCATGGTTTAGGAGTGAATTTCTTCTATATCTTCCTGAAGACACAGGTTTAGCACTGTCTTATTATTAACTATTCTGATTTAGCTGTAAAGCATTAAAACAGATTCTATCATACCCAGAAAATCCACAGAGAAGTCTCTCATTCATAGTACATGTTCTACCTGTAAAATTTCTTCCTAAGTAGTCTGAGAGATTTATTTCTTCATTCTATAGAAGAAAAAGATGTGAGAGAAATATATTGTGGAATTTTGGGGCCTGTTTGTTTAGTTTGTTTTTTTTTAGATAAAGGCACACAAATATACTGTTAGATTATAGTACTCATCATCTGTGATAAGCATTACTGATTTGTGAAGATTTTTGGCTATAATTATCAGTAATAAAACTAGTAAATTTATATACAGATTACATGCCAGCATCTTTTCAAGTCCTATGACACTACAAGAAGATTCATGATGTGAACTTGTTTGTCTTCTTCTGTGGATATTTACTGCCAGAAAGCAGCAATCTTAAACACCCTAAAATGGCAATCCCAACCTCCAAAAATATTTACTTTTTTTTTCAAAAACAGATTACTCCTGAAAGAGTGCATAATTTAGTTACAGAATTTTTTTTTTAAAAAACAACCAAACAAAATCTGATCCTGAGAAGGTAAGAAACTGAGAATGTCTACATATGCAAAGTGAATGAAGAATTTAATCAATCACTTTGTTGTTTTATCCCTCAAGCATTGGTATTAATGAAAAATGTGGAGTCTTCTGAGAACAGAGCTAGCTGATTCTGTTGCTTCATCAGTCTGATAAATGATTGGTTGTGTATTTAACTGTCTTCCTTGAATTTAATTCAGAGTGGCAGGTAAATTTCTCCCTTGTAAAGTAGCCAGCTAGGGAAATCATTTTGGAAGGAGAAGTAACTGAAAACATCTTGGAGAAGCAAAGAAAAATAAATCTTGGGATCACATAGGAGGCTTTGAAACATGGGTAAATTCTTGGTTGAAGAACATTTAAAATGCTACTCAAGGACTCTGCAAATGAGATCACTTGGATTTGTACATGAAGTTTACTGACTGCCAAGACATTGTCTCCATCTTCTACAAAATAGCCTGCTCCACTTAAGAAACAAAACCTTGGCCGGGTGCTGTGGCTCACGCCTGTAATCCCAGCACTTTGGGAGGCCAAGGCCGGTGGATCACAAGGTCAGGAGATGAAGACCATCCTGGCTAACACGGTGAAACCCCGTCTCTACTAAAAATACAAAAAATTAGCCATGGTGGCACACGCCTGTAATCCCAGACTACTCAGGAGGCTGAGGCAGGAGAATCCCTTGAACCTGGGAGGCGGAAGTTGCAGTGAGCTGAGATGGTGCCATTGCACTCCAGCCTGGGCAACAGAGCAAGACTCCATCTCAAAAAACACACAACAACAACAACAAAAGAAACAAAAACTTGAGTGTCCTCATTTTACACTTTGCCCAAGAGGAGGTTATCTGCTTTCTACACATGTGAAATAAGTATGTGCAGTTGTTTTCCTTTTTGTTTTGTTTTTTGTTTTCTTGTTTTGTTTTTTGCTTGTTTTCTCATCAGAGACTCATTTGAAAACATTCAGAATTAATTCTCTAAGGAAATCAGAAAACCACTGTCTGGAATAACTCCAGTCCCTGAAATTTGTGGTTGTTCTTTGCCATAATAAGTGGACAGACTGTAATATTAAAATATGCGTGTTAGTTCCAACAAATTGTAGAAATTGAAAGGTACATGTATTACAGATTTATACTCAAGAAAGGGGCCCCGAATCGTATTGGTTTCCATTTCTTTTGGATGTGGTACTAGCAATCATACCATACTAGATTCTAAAACTCAACTTTAAAAAATTGTCCAATTGAGACTTTTTGTCACCCAAATGGTTCAGTGTCTACTCAAGTTAAAGGTTTTAAGTATTGCCAGTTTACATCTTTATTGATAAAGAACTTAAGTATAGTCTCAGGTAAGAGGCTAATCTTTCAAAAAGATACACCTATTTTTCCTAAAGTATAAATTCAGCAGTTTTCTGGACATACTCTTTACATTGTATTTTGGTTTCCTTTACAAAAAATTGTTAATCTGTGTTTCTCAGGACAGCACATTACTGAGAAAGAGGCAAAATTTAAGCAAATAGATTAGTACTATTATTAGTACCATATGGAGAAACGTGTTAACAACATAATGGGATTGTTTCTAGACTGTATTCATCTTGCTGCTGTGTTTTACTCAGCTTTTGACTCTGTACAGCAACCAGTGATGGAACAAATGATATAAGCTCAAAATGTGCTCCTGGGTAAAGATACTTCCACAGAGTATAAACCTCACTAAATCTATAAGAGCCAGTCACTACTGATGAGCAAATTTAGTATTTACATAGTTTGAGACACTGGTTTATAAAATGTTTATTGCTTATCTTGTCGCCTTCTTAAGAATATTGGTTATGTTAGGTACAGAAAATCATACTTGTCAGATCAAGATTCAGGACCAACTGCTATGCTGACAGAAAGATATGACTTATAATCCAAACTGATGATAGTTATACTGTCTTAACTTAAAAATACTGGTGGTAATTTAATATGACTAAATATGACTTAGAATCTGTGGTTCAAACCAACTCTTTGAAAACAGAAATCATCCCTTGGGCAGTTGTATTTCACTATTTATATAACTTAGCTCCAAAAATTCTACATAATGTATTAACTAATTCAGTTACATATAACCAACATTTCCTAGATAATTCACCAGGCATTTACATTGCAAAATAATTGCATGATTCCTGTATGTAATATTAAGACATTTCTCTAGTCAGGACATTTTCATGCAGCCTCCTTGATATGATTTTCATATACAAATAGTTTTATGAATACTAAAAGCAAGTCATGTCATTTTTGCTATTGTCAAATAGAAAGAAAAAAAAAATGCTATCTTACCAAAAGCCAAAAACTAAGGTTCCTCAGAAATACAGTTGTGAACAAAGTCTTTTTCTCTATGAAACTTACCTTTTCCTAGGAAAAAACACCTATACTAAAAATTACATAATGATTTAATTTTCACTGTCATGCAGGCTATGAAGGGAAAATGCAGATTTCTAATAGAAATACCCGATTTCTCTTGGGGGTCAAGGAAAGGCTTATTGAAAAAGTGATGTCCATGCTGTGCTCAAAACAATGAAATGTAGTAAACTATGTCAAAGATTGGTGAGATCATTCCAAATACAGAACATAATGTGTGAGAAATCTGAGGCACTAGGAATAAAGGATCATTCAGGACACTGAAAAAAAATTGAGGCAAGGAAAAAACAGGAAACACAAATGAGTCTCCCTAGAGAAGCAGAACCCAGATGATGTAGGGATATAGTTCTATACTGAGGATTTTGGTCTATATTCTAAAAGCAATGGGAAACCATTGACCACTTTAAGTAGAGAAGTAACATGATTGAAGCTGTGCTTTGGGAGAAAGATAGAGCATATGAATTTGGAAAACAAATTGGGAGAAATTCTAAGTAATTATGGTAAGAGCCTAAGAGAGTCTGGATTGAGTGTTGACAAAGGATTCTGGGAAAAGTAGGCATATTTGAGCATCAACCATCTACAGAAATTGAGTATTGGTGTATATAAAAGAAGGATTCTTTAATGATTGCAAGGCTTCCCTCATGAGCTGTTAGATGAATGACTGGACTGTGTTACTCACTAATATTGTTGCAGAAGCAGAATCTGTGGTGGGGTTGAGAGACTGGTAGAAGAGATTATGAACTCAGTTTTGTGCATGAGTTTGGAATTACCTTAAAATATCTAACTGAAGTTGTCAAGCAGACATTTGGGTGTGTGAAACTGAAACTAAGAAAGGAGATTTAGACTGGAGCTGTCTTAATATCTACTATTTAGAGAGCACTCACCAAGTGCTGGGCATTTTTCTGAAGCTTAACTTGTACTACTTAATCCTCATAAAAACCTATTATTACATAGGTAAGGATTCCTTCATTACAAAATACTACTCATGTGCTTTCCAGCATGCCTATTGTTACCATATTTACAAGGAATTTGATCATATTACCTTTCTTTTTTTTTCCCCTGGGATGTTCCCCAGTAAAGGGAAAGAATAAATTGCAGACCTGCTGTTGACCTTTTTCTTCTTATCCACTTACTGATGATGTGATGATAAGCAAGTTATTCAAGCTCTCCATACCTCAGTCTCCTCTTCAGCAAACTAGGTGTAATAATAATTATTTTAGGAGACATACCTAATATTCCTAGAATGGCTTATAATAAACCTAAAATCTGTTGATCTATAAGATGTTCTCTATGGAGAACATCACATAAACTCTTATTACTACCATAGTATGAAATCAGAAGTTTGTGATTCATTTTTTGGTAAGTATGCACAAGTACGTAAGTGAAATTTTATGTATATTATATATGGGTTTATGTATGTCCCATCTGTCCTAATGTAAGGCAGAAAGGATGTGGGAAGCTGCAATGGTAGTTTGAATTTTTCTCTGTTTTTCTTGTGCATTGGGAATACTTGTGTCCTTGAGGCTAGAACATAGGACTTTTTTAAAAAACCTTAATAATTGGAAATTATATCAGAGAGGATGATGTGGCAAGGAAATCTGAAAAGCAGCTATCAGAGAAATATAAGAAAAAACAGGAGAATGTGATGTCACAGAACCCAAAAAACATATTAAGTTTATATTTTTATTAATTCCTGAACCTCATTCCATTGCTGAACCTCACTCCTGACCCTGAAGTTGTCCTGAAGGTAAGGTTGGGCTACATAGATGGCTAGAGAGAAGGAATAGTGTCGGTTAGAGATAAGGATTAGACTGAGTCTCAGACATATTGGTAGGGGTCAGGAAGGACATGTGCTCAGAGATGGGGTGAAGGAGGATGTAGTAGTTTGGCACCATCAGTGTCGAATAATGTATAAACCAAAGACATGTGCACCACGCCAGCTTAGTTCAGAAATGAATTTCAATCATATAAAGCAAAATGTTTGCTAATTTCCTAACAATTATTTGCTATTCTGAGTGATTTTCCCTCTCATACTCACTAATTACTCTATAAACATTATGATGGTCATACTTATTTACTTTCCAATAATAATTTTAGAATACTAATGGAATTTATTTTGCTTTCCACTTAAAAATCTACAGGACAAATTAATCTGCTTATGTAAACTTCTTAATTGTGGTAATTTTGTTTGATTGAATCTATATTAGGCACTGGACTAAAAAGGGGAAGGGAAAATTTGCGTCCATAAAAAATATTTTTTTCTTTTTTTTTTTTGAGATGGAGTTTCACTCTGTGGCCCAGGCTGGAGTACAGTGGGGTGATCTCAGCCCATCGCAACCTTTGCCTCCTGGGTTCAAGCAATTCTCCTGCCTTAGCCTCCCTAGTAGCTGGGATTACAGCCACACGCCACCACGCCCAGCTAATTTTTGTATTTTTGGTAGAGATGGGGTTTCGTCATGTTGGCCAGGCTAGTCTTGAACTCCTGACCTCAGGTGATCCACCCATCTCTGCCTCCCAAAGTGTTGGGATTACAGGCGTGAGCCACCGCGCCCAGCCCATAAAAAGATTTCTTATATTCAGCTGTCAACTGTATAGTTCATCTTCAATTAAATGTTTTCCTTAGCTGTTTCAGAAAAATACAATGCCATAAGTGAACCTTTAAATGATGGTTTTAAGATAACTGAGATAACATAACCTAAATAAAACTAGACAACATATTTTTCTGGGGTATAAAACTAATACAGACTAAAAAATTTCAAAATTACATGGAAATTAATAAAGTAGAAGGTGGCTATTGTAATGGGGGAGGATCAGGAATATGGTCTGTGCACATTACATTGTAATTAAAACAAAAGTCATTTTTATGCAATTATGCCAAGCCTTATATTATCGTTTTTATTAAAATGATTATATCAAAATTGCTATGTCAAAATGGCCACTTTGATAAAATTTTATAGCAAACTCCTAGAGAAAGCAATAGTATTTATTAAAGTAGCTTCCATGGCACCCTAGTTCTTTTGGTATGCTCTGAGAAATAAGTATTGTGTTCAACTCATTTTGAGAAATGCTACACACTCCCACCTTCTCACAGATTCACAATGCACATTCACATTTAAAAGGTCCTGAAAAATATTTTTAAAGCCTTCTAAAATTAATCTACCCCAATATTTCCAAAGTTAATTGGATCACAAGACTCTGGATGTATGGGTTTGTAATGGTATTTGCTAATATTTATTTAGCATGTATTTTATCCATACCATTATATGAAGGGCTATATGTGCATATTTCAAATAAGTCTTAACCAATGTAGGCTGATGTTACTATTATTATTGTCACTTTTCACATAGAGAAAGTAAAACATAAAATAATTAACTAGTTGCCAAGGTAATCTATTAACATATTAATTTAGCCAACAAGCATCTGAGACTGATTCCAACTAAGGTCTGGCTGAATCCTCAGGGTGATTTCTCAATCACTACACTGTACTGATTCCTAATATTCCACAACACTTTTTGCTACTTCTGATACAGCTTTTGAGGGACTCAGCAATACATTTCTAAAAAATATCATGAAGTTGCCTTTTATGTCTTTCTTCACTCACATCTATTGAGACGGAGTTGCTAGAGTTTTGTTTTGGTTTATTTCTCAAAGCACAGCTACTTCTGTAATTGACCCTATAGTCATTGTACACTCTTGGTCCTTGCCAGAACATATAATTTCAAATTCTCCACTGCAGCTGCCCAACCCTCACCTAAAGCCCAGTTACAAACAGTTCAGGAGAATTACCTAAAGGATGTGAAATCCATTCAGTCTTCTCAGTGTTCTACAAACTGGTACACTGAATTAACTCTTGTGATCTTAGTGATCTCTTTCGATTGATTGCTCTGCATTGTATTTTAATGTAACTTATAAGTTACATTAAATATGTAACTTATACATTAAATGAAAATAAGTACATTCTCAGTTTGCATTGAGGAATGTTATTAAAGGAGCTGTACAAAACTTACCCTTGGAATTAGCTGACATTCCTCATTTCACACGATTCATAGTAATTGCCACTATGATTTGCACGGTGCCTGAGAAGCCTCTTCAGAAAAAGAAAGGAGATAAATTTGATCATAGTTGGGGTTCAATAATAAGAAACCAAATCTGGTGAAATTATGGTGTGGTAATTTAGGTAGGCAACAGAAACCAGGCTGCAGAGGGATGGCAGTACCCCTGAAGAGTCACAAAGATAAAAGAAGTGAGTCAGAACCTCAGTGCTCCAGGGCATTTATGTGACACCTGTTGACTGACTGTCCCATAATCTTAGCTACTTTGATAGCAGGACATTGACTGAAATACCACTGAGACAGTTGCCATTAGGCTCATGCATGCAGCTCATCTTGGTATAGCACATGATCGAGGCCTGACTTTGCTAGTGTCAAATCTGAGCAACCACTAGAACAGCTTTCCAAATGAAAAGATGAATGATTATAAATATTTGAGGAAAAAAGACATTTTTTCAGGACCCAAAATTCCAATAGAAGCAGAAGGAGACCTAGAGCTACCAAGATTCATTAATATAAATTGATTGTACTATATTCCTGGTTTGGCGAATGCTGAGCCACATAAATTGAATAGGAATTTATTTGCCTGTTGTTAACTTCAGCACAGTGTTTTCTTAAAGACACTTCATGGGAGAAACTTTCTCTTAAGTTTTAATTCCAGGGCAAGTCCTGCTTCTCCAAAGATGCCCATACTTTTCCTTTTTTTTTTTTTTTTTTAAGTCTTTGTGTGTTGTTTTTTTTGAAATCCCCAAAATTAGTCAACTTGACTTTTTGGTGTGTATAGCTCTGTAAATTTTAGCACATGTATAGATTTGCGCATCCACCACCACAATAAAGATACATAATATTTATATCACTCCCAAACACGTGCTCATGCTAGTATTTCTTAGTCACACCACTTTTTCACCCCATCCCTTGACAAGTACTAATGCTCTCTATTACTACATTTTGTCTTCTTAACAAAGTCATTTAAAGTGAATCATACAGTATGTGACACTGAGACTGGTTTCTTCTACACAACAAAATGAGATTCATCCCAGTTATTGCATTTTTATTACCAAGTAAAATTCCTTTTCCTGGACATACCACAGTGTGTTTATACAGTCAACCGTTGGAGGTCATTTGGGTAGTCTCCAGTTTCTGCAATTTTTAATAGAGCTGCTATAAATATTCACGTACATGTTTCTGTGTGAGCATAAGGGTTTTTTTTTCTAGAATAAATACCTAGGAATGGGATTGCTAGGTCATATATAGGTGCATATTATAACTTTAAGAGAAACATGACAAAATCATTCTCCAAAATGAATCATTTTACATTCTCGCTAACACGTCATGCTTTTTCAGTAGTTCTACATCTTTGTCAACCTTTGTGTTGTTTTGTTTTATCTTTTTTTTTTTTTTTGGCCATTCTTATAAGTCTGTCATTGTACCTCATTGTGATTTTAATTTACTTCTCCCTGATGGTTAACGATGTTGAACATTTTTTCTTGTGCTTATTTGCCATTCATATACCTCCTTCAATTAAAATATTTTACCTACTTTTAAAAAATTTGGTTTTATTTCTGTTGAGTTTTGAGTTCTTTATGCATGCTTGATATAAGTCATTTGGCAGATATATGATTTGCAGAAATTTTTTCCCAGTCCAATTTATCATCTTTTTTTTTTTTTTACTTTTCTGAGTCATTCTTATGGTGTCATGTCGAAGAAATCTTTGACCCAAGATCATGAAGTTTTTTTTAAATAAGTTTGTCTGAAAGTGTAAGGCTAACTCTATGAGGATGAGTTCATTTAGGTGATTTCTCTGACTATATATTTGATAGACACAACTAAATGAAAAGTAGCACCTTTTAATATTGTCAGGTTAATGTATTCTGGTTTGTGTCTTTGGTTTTGAACATGTTTAAACCATTAAAACACATTTTAAATAGGCTAGTCAATTTTCTTCTTGCAGAACAGGCTGGAAATTATTCACTTTTGTGTAGGCATTATTTTATACATACTATAGAGTTGCACCCATGCATTTAATAAAATGTGAATCTCAACTATGTGACAGGCACTGTTCTAGCTACTGGAGGACATCAGTGATTAAAAGCACAACAAAATCCTTCCCTTCCACCAATGTATATTTCAGTTAAATATGTATATCAGGTTGAGCATCTTTAATTCAAGAATTTGAAACGTGGTAAGCTTCAAAATTTGAAACATTTTGAGCCCTACCATGATGTCATAAGTGAAAAATTCCACAAATAAGTACTTAACACAACTTTTACTCATGCACAAAATTATTAAAAATATAGTTTAAAGTTACATTCAGGTTATATGTGTAAGGTATATATGAAATACAAATAAATTTCGCATTTAGACTTGGATCCTATCCCCAATATATCTTATTATGTATATACAAATATTCCTAAATCTGAAAAAAAATCCAACCTCCAAAATACTCTGGTTCCAAGTATTTTGGATAAGAGATACTCAACCTGTGTGTGTGCGTGTGTGTAATTTACACTGATTCAAAGAGAGAGAGGAAATTAAAATTTAATTCTATCTGCTATTGGACTCAATGAACCTATGTCCACAAATCCTCTTCAGATGGGATCAGTGAGTCAGATATTTCTTCCATAAGTCTCAGTTTCCACACAAATTTGCTGAAGGAAGCAATTTTCTTAGGTAATATGAGCCCAAGATTTAAAACTATATTTCTCATGGAATACGGTTTTCTAATGGTAAACAAAGGCTTTCTTTGTTGGACAACATTTTTAAGAATTCTCGATGACAAATTATGATTATATGCAACTCTGTAAATATTAATTTAGAACTATATACAATAAAATATAACTATTTTAATAATAAAAATACACATTACTAAAATATGCTATTTATTGACTATTTTAATATAAATACCACTTTATTGGTATTAATATTATCAAAGTAATTAAAGATGTCCATCTTCATTTCAGAAAAATGGCTGTGGCTGTTTATCATGCTTATTACAGAATAGAATACAAACTGGAATGCATTCAAGTTAGAGGGAGCAAGATGGCTCACTAGATGCAGCCAGGAAATGCCGCTCACACAGACAGAGACCAAAATACTAAGAAAACCAACACACTTTGAGCATATCTTTGCAGATGAAACACCAAGAGTCTATAGAGAAGTGACACAGACATGAAGGCTGAAGAGAGAGAAAGGTGGGAGCCCTGTGAGTGATACTCAAATGCTAGGGAAGGTTTCCAGTCCTGAACAGCTCCTGGGTAATGGGTGAGGGAAGGGACAGAGGGACAACCCGCTTTTTCTGCAGACCTCTGGGGTCCTAGCTACAGAGGATCCCATATCTCCCATGAACATTTGAACTGGCAGGAGAATCCACCTGGAAAGTAGGCAGAGACAGGGCTTCAGCTGATGTGGAGCCCAGGGACTTTTGTGTGCAGGGCATCTGCAGCAGAGCATGGCCATAGGTGCCCATCCCCAAGGGTTCCCCATCTCCCTTTAAGTAGCTCTAGCCTCAGCTGACCGATGGTCCAGGACAAACTGGGGCCAGCTTCCTCACTAGACTGGGGCACCTATGTTCTGCAGGTACTTCTGTCCCTCAGCCCCTCCCACAACCCCAGCCTGGCCACCCTGCAGGAACATGTACACCGCACAGTCTGGACACTTTGCTCCACCTAAGTACCTTCCTAGCATGCTGGGAGCACTTCAGATCCTCCAGCACAGATGGAGCCCAATCCCAAAGATCCAGCAGTAAAAGCCACAGGCTGGTCCCAATGCCCTAGGGCTATGTTGTGCAAATTGAGAGTGCCAAGCCAAGCTCTGCGGCCAACACTTCAGAAAGGGAGGGTGCCTCTACTTTCAGAACACTGAGAGGGGTGAGATGCATGGGTTTGTGGGTTGGCATGCAAGCAGTGTGTAGCTTCCTCCACAATGCTGGTCTATGAAGGGTGTGGCCTATCTCCCTGCCATGGCGTCTGCCTGAGGGAGTCCCATAGCCCAGAACAGCTAACAAAGCAAACATGGGAATAATGCCATTGATTAGAGGGAGATCCTTCAAGGCCAGGAGTGGACCTTGTACAAGGGTCATCTCTCTCCCCACCACCACAGAGCATGGCTGCAAACATGAGGAAATATGAAAGAGCCATGTGGCTGATTAAGAGCCTATCTGCCAGCCATTACTTTTAGGTGCCATCCACTGGATCACAGCCTAAACAACACTATCAAAAATATTCTTCCAGTATACAACCCTGTGAAACCAATGGCAAGAATCCAGACACCAATTAACAGCCTGTTCAGAAACTTGACCCTTTGAAAGCACTCAAAATGAAGTCAATTGACTATACTCAACTTAAATTACAATAAAAGGAACACCAACCCTCTTAGATGAAAAAGAATCAGCATAAGAACTCTGGCAATTAAAAACACCAGTCTCCCCTTACCTCCAAATGAGCCCACTGGCTCCCCAGCAATGATTCTTAAGCAGACTAAAATGACTAAGTGACAGACATAGAATTCAGAATCTGGATGGAAAGGAAGCTCATCAAGATTCAAGAGAAAGTTGAAGTCCAACCAAAGAAATCCAAGTAATCCAGTAAAAGGATTCAAGATCTGAAAAATGAAATAGCCATTTTAAGAAAGAACTAAACTGATCTTCTGAAACTGAAACATTTACAAGAACATCATAATACCACCAGAAGTATTAACAGCAGAATAAACTAAGCTGAAGACAGAATCTCAGAGCTTGATAACCAGTTCTACAAATCAACTGAAAAGTAAAGAAAAAAGAATGCGGAAAAATCCTGCTACATACTATACAAGATGTTTGTCTCCAAGCCACATGGTTATTGATTCACCAAGGTCAATGTGAAAGAAAAAATCTTAAAGGCAGTTAGCAAGAAGGCTCAGGTCGCATACAAAGGGAACCCCATCTGGCTGGCAGTGGACCTTTCAAAAGAAACCTTAAAAGCCGGAAGAGATTGGGAACCTATTTTCAATATCCTTAAAGAAAAGACGTTCAAACCAAAAATTTCATATCCTGCAAAACTAAGCATCATATGCAATGGAGAAATTAAACCCTTTTTTGACAATCATACACTAAGGGAATCTGTTACAACTAAAACTAGCCTTACAAGGGAGTGCTAAACATGGAAATGAAATAATGACACCTGCTTCCACAAAAACTAAAGCACAGAGCACAGAGAGTATAAAGCAACTACACAATCAAGTCTACAAAATAACCAGCTAACAACATGATGACAGGATCCAAATCTCACGTATTAATACTAACTTTGAATGTAAATGGTCTAAATACCCCACTTAAAAGACATAGAGTAGCAAGCTGGAATAAAAACACTGTCCAACTGTCTGCTGCCTTCAAGAGACCCATCTCACATTTAATGACACCCACAGGTCAAAAGAAAAGAAATGGAGAAAGATCTAGCATGCAAACAGAAAACAAAAAAAGAGTATGAGTCACTATTCTTATAGTAGACAAAAGGAACTTCAAATCAACAGTAAAGAAGGACAAAGAGAGGCATGACATAATGATAAGGGAAAAATTCAATGAAAAGATTAAATATCAAAATATATATACACCTGATATGGTTTGATTTTGTGTCCCTACCCAAATCTTACCTGAAATTGTAATCCCATAATCCCCACATGTCATGGGAGGAACCTGGCAGAGATCATTGAATCATGGAGCAGTTTCCCCCTTGCTGATCTCATGATAGCGAGTGAGCTCTCAAGAGGTCTCATGGTTTTATAAGGGGTTTCCCCCTTTGCTCAGCATGCATTCTCTCCCCTGCCACTGTGTGGAGAGGTGCCTACTCACATGATTGTAAGTTTCCTGAGTCCTCCCCATATATGCAGAATTGTGAGTCAACTGAACCTCTTTTCTTTATAAATTACCCAGCCTCTGGTATTTCTTCATAGCAGCGAGAGAACAGACTAATACAGTAAATTTGTACCAGGTGTGGGGTGCTGTTATAAAGATACCCAAAAATGTGGAAGTGACTTTGGAACTGAGTAACAGGCAGAGGTTGGAATAGTTTGGAAGACTCGGAAGAAGACAGGAAAATGTGGGAATGTTTTGAACTTCCTAGAGACTTGGAGGGCTCCGAACACAGGCAGATGTCAGAAAGTTTGGAACTTCCTAAAGACCTGTTGAATTGCTTTGACCAAAATACTGATAGTGATATGGACAATCAAGTCCAGGCTGAAGTGGTCTCAGATGGAGATGACGGACTTTTTGGGAACTGGAATAAAGGTGACCCTTGCTATTCTTTAGCAAAGAGATTGGCAGCATTCTGCCCCTGCCCTAGAGATCTGTGGAACTTTGAACTTCAGAGAGAGAGAGTCAGAAATTAAAACTTATGTTTACAAGGAAAGCAGAGCATAAAGGTTTGGAAAATTTGCAGGCTGACCACGTGGTAGAAAAGAAAAAACAATTTCCTGGGGAGAAATTCAAGCCAGTTGCAGAAATTTGCATAAGTAATGAGGACCCAAATGTTAATCACCAAGACAATGGGGAAAATGTCTTCAGGGCTTGTCAGAGACCTTCATGGTAGCCCCTCCCATCACAGACCTGGAGGCCTAGGAGGGAAAAATGATTTCAGGGGCCAGGTCCAGGGACCCTCTGCTATGTGCAGCCTGGGACTTGGTGTCCTGTGTCCCAGCCACTCCAGCTGTGGCTAAAAGGGGTGAAGGTACAGCTCAGGCCATTGCTTCAGAAGGTGCAAGCCTCAAGTCTTGGTAGCTCCCATGTGGTGTTGGGCCTGTGGGTGCAAAGAAGGCAAGAATTGAGGCTTGGGAGCTTCTACCTAGATTTCAGAGGATATATGGAAATGTCTGGATTTCCAGGCAGAAGACTTCTGTAGTGGGGAGAACCCTCATGGAGAACCTCTACTAGGGTATTATGGAGGGGAAATGTGAGGCTGGAGCCACCACAGAGTCCCCACTGTGGCACTGCCTAGTGGAGCTGTGAGAAGAGGGCCACCATCTTCCAGAGCCTAGAATCGTAGATCTACCAACAGCTTGCACTGTCCATCTGGAAAAGCTGCAGTTACTCAACACCAACCTGTGAGAGCGGCCACAGGGACTGTATACTGCAAAGTCACAGGGACAGAGCTGTCCAAGACCATGGGGGCCATACCTTGCATCACTGTGCCCTGGATGTGAGACATGGGGTCAAAGATTATTTGGGAGCTTTAAGATTTAATCACTTTCTGCTGAATTTCAGACTTTCATGGGGCCTATAGTCCCTTTGTTTTGGCCAAATTCTTCCTTTTGCAAAAGGGCAATTTACCCAATGCCAGTACCCCCACTGTATCTTGGAAGTAACTAACTTGTTTTTGATTTTACAGACTGATAGGCGAAAGGGACTTGTGTCATCTTAGATTAGACTTTGGACTTGGACTTTTGAGTTAATGCTGGAATTAGTTAAGACTTTGGGGGACTGCTGGGAAGGCATGATTGATTTTGGAATGTAGGAAGGACATGAGAATATTTAGGGGCCAGAGGCAGAATGATAGGGTTTCGATCTGTGTCCCTACCCAAATCTCATGTTGAACTGTAATCCCCAGTGTTGGGGGAGGGCCCTAATGAAAGGTGACTGGATCAGGGGGGTGGATTTCCCCATTGCTATCCTCATTATAGTGAGTGAGTTCTCATGAGATCTCATTGTTTAAAAGTGTGTAGCACTTTCCCCTTCACTCTCTCTTTTGCCTTTCATGTGACGACCATGCCTCCTCCTTTCCCCTTTTCCTTCTACCATTATTATAAGTTTCCTGAGGCCTCCCCAGCCATGCCTCCTGTATAGCCTGCAGAACTTTGAGTCAATTAAACCTTTTTTATAATAAATTACCCAGTTTCAGGTATTTCTTTATAGCAGTATGAGAATGGACAAATATTAAGTTGGTGCAAAAGCAGTTAAAAGTAATGGCAAAAACCGCAATTACTTTTGCACCAACAAAATACAACGATCAAGTTGAGAGTCAAATAAAGAACACAATCTCGTTTACAATAGCCACAAAAAAAAAAAAAAACCCAGGAACCTAGGAACACAGCTAAACAAGGAGGTTAAAGATCTCTACAAGGAGAACTACAAAACTCTGCTGAATTAAATCAGAGACAACACACATAAATGAGAAAACATTCCATGCTCATGAATTTGAAGAATCAATGTCATTAAAATGGCCATATTTCTTAAGTACTGTACAGATTCAACACTATGCCTATCAAACTAACAACATCATATTTCACAGAATTAGAAAAAAACTATTTTAAAATTCATGTGGAACCCAAAAAGATCCTGAACAACTAAAGCAACCCTAAGCAAAAAGAACAAAGCTGGAGGCATCACACTACCCAACTTCAAACTCTGTTATAATGCTACAGTAACCAAAACAGCATGGAACTGGTACAAAAACAGATCTATACACCAGGGTAAGAGAGCAGAGAACCCAGGAATAAAGTCACACACCTACAATCGTCTGATCTTTGACAAAACAGACAGAAACAAGTAATGGGGAAAGGACTCCCTATTCAATAAATGCTGCTGAAATAACTAGCTAGCCATATGCAAAATAAAACTGGACTCCTACTTTTTACCATATAAAAAACTTAAATGGATTAAAGATTTAAATATAATACTTTAAGCTATAGATATAAGAAGATCTAGGACACACCATAGTGTACATAGTCTTTGGGAGGTAATTTATGACTAAGTACCCAAAAGCAATTGCAACTAAAATGAAAATTGACAAGTGGGACCTAATTAAACTAAAGAGTTTCTGCACAGCAAAAGAAACTATTAACAAATTAAATAGAAAACCTACTGAATAGGAGAAAATATTCACAAACTATGCATCCAATAAAGGTCTAACATATTAAATATTTAAGAAACTTAAAGAATTCAACAAGCAAAAATGAATAACCTCATTAAAATGTGGGCAAAAAAGAAGACATACAAGCAACCAACAAAAATATGAAAAAATGCTCAACATTACTAATTATCAGAGAAATGTAAATCAAATCCACAATGAGATAACATTTCACAGCAGTCAGAATGGTGATTATTAAAAATTCAAGAAGCCATAGAAAGTGTTGAGGCTGTGGAGGAGGGGGAACAATTATATACTGTTGATGGGAATGCAAACTGGTTCAGCCACATTGGAAATATATTTGGAGATTTCTTAAATAACTTAAAACAGAGCTACCAGCAATCCCATTATTGGCTTTACATCCAAAGGAAAATAAATCATTTTATCAAAAATAAGCATGCACTCATATGTTCATTTTAGCAGTATTCCCAATAGCAAAGACATTAAATCAACCTAGGTGCTCATCACTGGTAGACTGAGTAAAGAAAATATGCACTAGGGAATACTATGCAGTCATAATAACAGAATGAAATCATGTCCTCTGCAGGAAATGGGTGCAACTGGAGGCCATTATCTTAAGCAAATTTATGCAAGAACTGAAATCCAAACACTGTGGTTGGATCCCACTTAAAAGTGGGAGCCCAACCTTGAGTACACATGGACATAGAGATGAAAACAATAGACACTGTGGATTACTAGAGGGGAGAGGGAGGGGCCATGGGTTGACAAACTACCTTTTGAATACTATGCTTACTACCTGGGTGACAGAATCCATATCCCAAATCTCAGCATTGATCAATACACCCATGTACCAAATCTGCACATGTACTCCCATGCCTAAAATAAAAGCTGAAATTATAAGAAAAAAATACAACTTAAAACAGAATGAACAAAATCCAAATTGTAAAAAGAAAACATTCAAGGCAGAAATTAAAAAATAACTGTGAGAAAAATCAGAAAATATTTATGTAACATAATATATTTTACAATTGTGAAATACTCTTAAAATCAATTTGTGCTTCCTAGTTCTTCAATCAAATAGGAAACCTATTAGTTAAAAGATACAATGCCTAAGATCAGTGTAATATTTTGAAGTGGAGTGCAAGCAAACCTAGGACACATTTATCCCAGCTGTTTGCATAAAGAAGTTCTAAGAGCAATGGCAGAAAATATGCAATTATGTTAATTCAAGATTCTAGCTATTAGGAAGATGTAACACTCCAGACTATGGTAACAAAGAGTTTTGCCCTGTGGAAACCTTAGGCTGCTTATTTTTTGTAATTGGAGTAGAGCATTGACATCTAAGTTTTAGTTCATTAGAAATATTTCTGCTAGTACATAAGTTTCAAAGTGCTAGAAACATGTTTTTTCCTTAATTTGTTAACTAGTGCTGTGATAAAAAATATATAGATTGTTTTACAATTGTCTTCTACTGTGCAGATGTAAACTTGAGCTTAGTACATTTCTGAATTAGCCTACAATCCAAATTAATTATCTGTATCTACCGAGATGTTTCTGGGTAAGTACAGAAAGACATAGCTCTGTGGAGAGAGAAGTAATAGTGTTTCCAGTGATAACTTACATTAAAGAAGACCAAGCTTGGGATGCCATGCCTTAAGAATAGACTCTCAATATATTTTTCCAGCTTCCATTGTTGCTGCCCCACCAACAATTTAGTCCTTCTTAATACTATATAGCTATTAAGTCAATTTTATGCATGATAAATCTATTATCTTAGAAGAGAGAACAGTGCTGATGGATAAATGTGCACTATTGTTTTTATTACAAGGATGTAGTCAATCGTCATTATTCCCAGATTGTCTATTTGTGAATTGGCTTACTTGCTAAAATTTATTTGTATCCCCAAATCAATACTTGCAGTACTTTTTCAGCCATTTGCTGACATAAGCAAAGTGTCAAAAAATTTTAGTGGCCGTGCACATTCTCAGCATAGGTTGAAGAAAATACTTGATCTTGTTTCAGCTCTCATATTATAAAAAAAAGAACTACCATTCTACCCAGCAATCCACTACTGGGTATATACCCAAAGGAATAGAAATCATTCCACCATAAAGAGACATGCACACATATGATTACTGCAGAACTATTCACAATAGCAAAGACATGAAACCAACCTAACTGCTCATCAATGGTAGATTGGATAAAAAAAAAGTGTGGTACGTATGCACCATGGAATACTATGCAGCCATAAAAGAGCTAGATCATGTTTTTTACAGGAATATGTATGGAACTGGAGGTCATTATCCTTAACAAACTAACACTGGAACAGAAAACCAAATGCTTCATGTTCTCACTTGTAAGTGGAAGCTAAATAATGAGCACACATTGAAAGAAAGTGCGGTAGAAACAGACACAACAGACCCTGGGGCCTACTTGAGGGCGGAGGGTGGGAGGAGGGAGAGGATCAGAATAACAACAACAGCAATAACAAAAAAACCTATCAAGTCCCATGCTTAGTACATGGCGGATGAAATAATCCGTACACCAAACCCCTGAGTCATGAGTTTACCTGTATAAGAAACCTGCACATGTACCCCCAAACCTAAAATAAAAGGTAAATATTTTTTTAAAGAATGAATAAGGTCTAGCACTTGATAGCACAACAGAGTGACAATAGTAAACAATTAATTATATATTTTCAAATACCTGAGTATAATTGGATTGTTCTTAACACAAAGGTTAAAATGTTTACGTGACAGATACCCCTTTTACCCCAATGTGATTATTATACGTTGTGTGCCTGTATCAAAATATACCCCATCAATATATACACCTACTATGTAACCAAAAAAATTAAAAAATAAAAATGAAGGCTGGGCACAGTGGCTCACACCTGTAATCCCAGCACTTTGGGAGGCCAAGGCAGGTGGATCACGAGGTCAGGAGGTCGAGACCAGCCTGACCAACATAGTGAAACCCTGTCTTTACTAAAAATACAAAAATTAGTCAGGGGTGGTGGTGTGCGCCTATAATCCTAGTTACTTGGGAGGCTGAGGCAGGAGAATCACTTGAATGCGGGTGGCGGAGGTTGTGGTGAGCCAAGATTGTGCCACTGCACTCCAGCCTGGGCAACAGAGTGAGACTCTGTCTCAAAAAAGAAGTAAATAAATAAATAAAAAATGAAGAAAATATAAAATTAAATAAAGAGGTATTTTTTTTGCAGCCTATTTACTGCCACATTTTTTTTAGTACTTTTGTGCAATTTGTTAGTGACTTTGTTGTTTAAAATGGCCTCCAAGCATAGTGTTGCAGTGCTGTTTAGTGTATGCTTCAACATGATTCTATAATAATCTACTGATAACTGCTTAGCAAATGACATTAATATTATAATTTAAATTTATTTGTAGAAACACCTTAAATGATCATTTAAACTCAGCAGACAAAGAAGAGGGTCCTTGGTTTTTGTGTAGAACTTGGAGTAAATACTATAGTTTCAGTAATGATCACACCATCAAGCTGTTAACAACCAGGTGACAGAGAAAAAGTTTAAGGGCTATTAAAGAGAATTAAAGCTGGCTAAGATGATATGGGACATAATGTCCCATGCCAGACATTAACAAATTATAATAAAATAATAGAAGAAAGAAATTGAACTTGTAATTAAGCATCTATTTTTGCCTCCAGGTTTGTATTGTGTTTTTATTTATCTCATTTAATACTCAACTGTGAAGTATCGTCGTTGTTTAACAAAAGAAAGAATTGAGGGTCAGAGAGTTACATGTTCTGCTCCAGGCCACACACCTACATAATTTGAATATTGGCATCAAAATTCAAATCTTTGGGTTTTGAGTACTGGTAATGTCTAGAATTACTCTCCTCTCTTACCTGTAAGCCTCTTCCTCAATACTGATTGTGCTTAGGTTCTTCTCTAAATTTTGAATCCTTTGAATTTCCACAGTCCCTCCTTCAACACAAAGAATAATATCCAGGGCTACTCTTTCTTATTATAGTAACTTACCCTGAAGACTCGGACCCAATGTTCTTCCTCTTTGAAACATATTCTAAAGACATAGATTTGAATTTTAACCCTGGCATCAGAAAACAACCCTTCAGCATATATGGGTATATGTATGTTTATGTATATGTGCAAATTTTTTATATGTTCCTGAATAACACATCTTGTACCAAATGTGATTTAAAATTGTTAATAGAGATAACATACAATAAAACAACTTACTGAGTTGTTTACTATGTAAAGACTACCTCTCATTCAAGAGGGAGGATTGAGCACACATGTTTACATGCTGCTTCTGTGTGACTCAAATTAAATAACAGTAATGGGCTAAAAATGCATAAATTCATAATGATGAATAGAATGAGAACAGGAACAACATTAGATGATGAATTTTAACATTTATGATGACAAAAATAGATCAATGAGATGTGACTAAAGAGAAAAAGCCATGAAGACAAAGCCTAGAATATATGAAGTAATTACAAGAAAGGAGGCAGAGGATAGAATTTCTCAATACATTTCTCAACTCAGAAACTTCAAGAACATTGGAGAGTGAAATGTAGAGGATGGGATAAACAGACATTTAGTAATCTCTATGTCAATATTCTCTATTTCTTAAGGCAAACATCCCACAACCAAGTACTCATGTCCTGACAGAATAAACAGCATGAGATTCTTCTGTAAAAATAAGTTTGAGGGAAACTAGCACAAATATTCTGGGGTATTGACACCTCCGAGTAATGACTTCTGCATTTTATCATTTGGGAGTCTGACAGTTCTGTGTCAGTTTCTTCTTGACTCCTTCCAAAGTAAGTTTGGTTAAGTTAACAGCTCTGCCCTTACACTTTTAATTTGCACTATCCTATTGTTCACTAAACAGAAAAAGGCAAACAAGGATCATCACGCTTCTACATTATAAAGTCCAAGAAAAACAAACTGCAAACTAGACTTCTCGTCTCAGTTGAAAAGAGAAATTTTAAGGAAGATAACTGAACAAAAACCTACGTAATATTGACAGACACATATTTACATATCCATAAAATAGGAAGGTAATACAATAAAATGGGTATGGAGAGAATATAAAGTGCTATTATGAAAAAAAGATGGTTTCTGAAATATATATATTATATAAGTACATAGAAGATAAGTATTTGGTTGTGGGATGTTTTGCCATAAGAAATAGAGAATATTGATGTAGAGATTACAAAAAATATAGATGATAGATAATCAACTTGTAGAATTAACTTAGAGACAGAATGCAGATTATATATATATTATATATAATCATATATATATTATATATGAAGGAGGTGGAGGAGATCAGAAAGAAAGATAGAACAGAGGAGAGAGACTATTAGGTTAGGACAGATACTTTATATGATAAAAGAATCAGATCAACACCATATATCTTACTAACATATTGATGCTAGAAAGCATTAGATCAATGCCTTTAAAGCTCTGAGGCAAATTATTTTCAACTTAAAATTCTAAACCTACTGATATTATCGATATAGTGGAAGTGTCAAAGAAAGTTATTTTGAGACATATTTGAACTAAAAAGTTTCCCTGAGAATGTATTCTAGCAAAATACGTGCAGAAACCAAGGAAGATTGAACATGGGAGCCAGTGATCCAGGAAAAGAAAAATTAAATGAAGTTTTAATTTAATACCTACAATGTAGCAAAAATAACAATTAGTAAATGTTGGAAATAGAACAGATAATTCAGGGAATAGGGTATCTGAAGAGACAGAAAGAGAAAGAGAAAGAGAACATATCACATGGTTTAGATAATGTTACCAAGGCATTAAAATAACGAAATAATTCGATACAGGCAGACAGTGCTAGATTTAAAACAATGGTTAGAAACTTCTACATAAAAATTAAATGCTATATAAAAAAGAAAATTTCATTACAAGATACTCTTTAACTCTGTAGCAAAATATAATTGGAAAGTCATAATAAAATAAAATCTTTTAATTGATATTCAACTTGTAGAATTAACTTAGAAACAAAATGCAGACAATGTATGTCACATTCTGTTTTGTATTGCTATAGCAGAGAGAGTTACCCGAGAGTGGGTAATTTATAAAGAACAGATATTTAGTTTTTACAGCTCTGGAGGCTGGGAAGTCTAAGATCAAGGGGCCACATCTGGAAGACCTTCTTGCTGCATCATCCCATGGTGGAAAGCAGAAGGACCAGATGGCACACTTGAGAGGGAGCAGAAGATGAGGCTAAATTCTCTTTTATAAGGAACTCATTCTCATGATAGCTAACCCACTCCCAAGATAATGGTATTAATCTATTCATGAGGCAGAGCCCTCATGACCTGATCCCCTCTTATTAGGCCCCACCTTTTAATACCATTGCATTGGGAGTTGTTTCCATGACATGAACTTTGGGGGACACATTCAAACCACAGCAATATAATTTCAGAAAAAATACAAAAGTGCAGATGATAAAGATTGGGAGAATAGATAAGAAATACAATCCAGGGGCATTTAGACATGCTACTGTGCTTGTCTTGTACAATGCAGAAGCATGAAACACAAACTGCAGTTAATGAAAACATAATGTTACCAAGAAAATGAATGCAGAGACTCTGCCTTAAGCAAACACTCCTTTTGTTCCTGCTCTGGAATTCTGGAACATCTGTCATCCTTAAACACTTTATAGGCATTAAGATAAGGCAGGGTTGTTTTTCCTCTAGTTATAATTTGGTCGGTCTTTAGAATTTCCAGGAGATTTAATAGACTGTATATTATCAGGTAATTCCTTATTGTCTCTTTTAATAGTAATTTCACAAGGTATTATAAATCAGTGAACACAAGACTGAAACATTTTTTTCAGAAATAGTTATTTTGTTAACACATCCTTTAATAATCAGCTTATCTTGGGTTGGAATTAGCACAGTCTTATAAGAAGTTGAAGAAATAAAGACACCTAAGTAGTCTAAATACAAGGTTAGTCAACTTCCACTTGGAGGTGTGATTAGCTTCATGGGGATGAACATCCAGGCAGAATTTCAGATGCTGAGATAGATATTAACAAGATGTTATTCACTCATTTGAACATTGTGGTTAGTGTCCCAATATATATTCTATCCCCTCCTTGTTAAGGCTGGTTGTAAACAGCAATGTGGTCCTAAGACTTAACCCTATGCCCAGGAAAGGGCATTGATTAGTCTAATCCAATTAATTTAATTCCTTTAATTCTCTTCCCCTTGACACTGTTTGTCTTAAAAAAATCCAGGTTTAAGTCAATTAGCACAAAACCATCTCTTGGTGAAAGTTATTGGAGCAGGGATAAATATATCATATAATTTGGTCCAATCAAATGGAAAGATAAGCACTTTATCACATGCTTTATGAAACATAATAAGGAAGGCATTACTAAGTTGCTGTTGGCATTAATTTTGTGACCATGAAAGAAGTGAAGGGCAGAACAATAAGAATTTGAGAGAAATGTAGTCTTGGTCAAAACATGCCTGACATTCGCTCATCTCTGCACTTGCAGATAAGTGAGATAATCCTGTATCTTTAAGCAGAGTTGGCTTAGATTTCAATTATGTCGATATTAAAGTATCCTAATAGAGATACCACTCTAGCTGTAAGCCAATCCTGGCAGCATAAGGGAATTGACCTGAGGAGTCCATGTTCTCTTTTTTTAGTTCCATTCCTTAGACACAAGAATGTTATGCAAGGGGCAATCACAGATCCTTTTCTCCCTGGTTCTTCTTGCAGGCACAATGATGGGAGTAGTGAGGATTATACTTTAAAGAGTCAATCAAGACTAACATGTACCATGTAAAACATGACCTTGTGCTACATAATCCTAAACTGATGATACATTAAATCTTACCAACTCCATAAACATATACTGGAATAATTACAGGTATTGTATTGGTGTAGTATTTAGGAAATAAATAAAACCATAATGGAGAAACCATACAGGTTACTGTAACAAAATTAAGGGGAGGGGTTCTTCACCTGTCACCTTAAGCAATTACAAAATGTTGAGCTATTTGAAGGTGGTGATAATGGATGCCAGCAAATCATTCAGCTTTTCCTCAGTGCATAACTTACATAATTATTTATTGAAATAGTGATAAATGAGTCTGAAATATTGATATTCTGCAATAAATGGTCACTTTTAATTATGTTCAAATGGATGCTTTGCCTGATAGAATTCTGTCATATTAATAAATGTTGCAGAGAAAACACATTCCTTATACTAACGAAGGGACAACATTCTATAATTTAATCAACCAATTTCTAGATGACGACGTGGGGAAGGGGAAAGCAGTAATCACCAGTAACCAGTAAATAGTTTAGTGGTGTGCCTTAACATGAAAGAACACAAACAGTTATTTAGTTCCCCTTTCTTTTGTAAGTGTAGATCTACTCTGTGCCAAGTCTACAGAGTAAATAATTGTGGACCAGAGGAGGTCAATGAGAAGGGGTTGGTCCAATTTTATGAGGATTCCAGGGAGAGAAGATGTTAATACTACCAACCTGTTCTCCCTGATATTTGGAATTTATGGGGAACTACTAGACAGAAGGTTACTAACCAAGACCTGGCAGCAGTGAGAGGCAGCAAGTATGTTATCCTAGAGGGTAGGTAGATGTTATTATGGAGGGTAGAGAGTTCTCAAAATACTAATGAGCTACAACATTAAATCAGAAAGAGAGACAGAGAAGTAAGTTAGTGCTTTTAGTTACAAGCTTTGTTAGGTCTTCACACAATGTACACTAGGAACTTTTAATTCAATATCTAGACACACGCCAACTGAAATTATTGTTTGATAGGAACTATCTACTTCCAACTTATAATTTCAAGCCAACTACATGGATTTAGGGAAAAGTTTTTTTTTTGAAAAGGTTTTTCACAGGACAAAATGCTAGGCAGGCCACCCCCAAATATATGTAATACTACCACATGTTTCGTGCATTTATAAGTTGAATATGGTACAACATGTCTAGATGAATACTCACCCTGTATGTGTATGTGGGTCAGGGGAGCACGGCATAGACATATAGATGTGTCTCTCAGATTCCTCTTTAAGGAAGAATTTGTTGCCCACTCATGGAGAGTACAGTCAGCAGATAACCTCCAGGGGTCAGCCACTTCAGGGTCTACCTCAACTGCAGACCTCCATACCACCCAAGGTTATGATCTTCCCGAAGCAGCTCAGATCCAAGGACTGAATGAAATGTGGATATAAAATTCTAGTCATTTTGGCCAGATGCAAGACATTATCATGTCCCATTGCTCTTTGCCAAACTGGATGAGGATTTCTTGGGCCTGAGTCACAATTTTCCTTTGCTCAATCCTGCTACACATTCTTTCCCTTCACAGATATTGATTCTTAACAAACACAGAGAATCCCAAGACACCAAACTTCATCATTATTTGCTTCTGGAGAACTTTGTGTGTGTGTGTGTGTGTGTGTGTGTGTGTGTGTGTGTGAGATTCTGTATCTGTAAGTCTGTGTATATTCTAGAGCAAGCCTATCTGGATAAAACTCTTGGTTCCACTATTTACTAGATGAAGATAATAATTTATCCCAATCTCAGATTGAAATGACTTAATCCACGAAAACTCTGAACAGCGGCTGCTACATAGTATCCAACAAATGTCAGCAATTAGCATACATAGCCATATATATGTATGCATATCTGTTGAACATTTCAGGAATATATACTTGTTCATTTATGCAAACCAATTCTAGAATATAGTAATTATGGCGAAAACTGCCTGTTTTCCATGCTTAGAACAAATTGCTGACAAAACTGCTTCATTGTCATATACGATAGACTCGCTATAATTATTTTTCACTAATATAACCATAACAACTCCAAACAAGTATTTAAATTTAACAAGCTACTCTTTATTGATTCAGTCTTTGCTGAAGATGATTTCTACAAAAGCTCATAGAAAGCTATGTTTACAAAGAAATTTTCACTTGTTCACACCAGCTTTACCTGCAACCTGCAAGCAGTTACTTTCCATTAGGATGTTGAAATCTTTAAACCTGGGTTCATTGTAGGAGATGGGTACTGATGGGGAGTTTACTTTGCTTTCTTTTTGGCTATATTCTCTGCTCTGGAGGGTTTCATATTCTCTGTGAAACACCACAAAAATGAAAGTCTAGCAAAATGAGAGTCTGACTTTCAATACTTTTTTCTATTTTATCGTGTTCTTTTTTAGCCAACGTCAAGAGGAGGGGGCATTTTCCTGGAATTTTCAACGACCTATGTGCTGTGAGCCAGTTTGCACCATTCAAATAATTCTCATTCACAGTGGCCAATCCCTGACTCCTATGGCTCTTAGGGAGGAAGCAGGGTATCTTTTGTATCCCTTATGTGGGTGATCCCAGAGACAAATTTGTTAGGTCGTGTAAGTATTAAATGAAATAAACTTGAGGAAGGGAACAAAAAGAGATAATTAGATGTCTTGCAATATGTTTTTCTGTACTTGACTTTCATTGACCAAAGGGGTTTCTGTAAGGCATATGGGTATGAGTACCAAGCATTTTAAGAGCTTTCAGAAGGGAAGGAGCACAGATTGGGAAAGGTTTGAAAGTCATTTTCAATGTTTTTATCCTTTTTGTTAAACAGTCAACATTTGTGCTTGAAGCCTATTACCAGTACAAGCTGGGCAAGATAACTGTAACTATTCACAGCAGATAAAACAGAAAACTAGATTCTCCATTTTCCTCAAACAGTATATACTCATGAAAGAGCAAACTTCAAATTCCCCATCTTTTCCCCTCTACTAACATAGATGCTTGAAAAATTATTTTGATTTTATCAAAGTGCACGTTTGTAAAGGAAAAATTACCCTTTTCAGAAGTGTTATGATTTAAACAACATATTGTTCTAAATCATACTACAATTCTTCATTAGTTTCATTCATTTCTATAAAATTAATAGTCAAGTGTGCTGGCTATAATGTGTATTCTATATATTACCAGTTTTGTGAGATGCTTGAGAGCAGAGTTCATATCTTATTTCATGTTCTCGGCATTTAGCATAGAATTCAAAATTTGCCTCTGCATTTTTGTATCCTTGAATACAATAGCAGTAAGATACCAGAATTGCCTTGCTGGGGTTATATTATCAAATGCATATACATGAATGTTGGCCTTTCTGATAAGCTAATTAAACGGCAACTTTCAAGGACTAATTTGAAATCAGAGACACCCTTATTATCCACAGTGTATGTTTCACAAGTAGAAAAAAAATGGAATCATCTCCAAAAGGATATGGATTCTCATTTTTTCTTCATGGTTATTTGTAGTAGAAATAATAGTATTAGCATGCAACAATCTTTTCCATATATAAAGAAACATGAAGGACACATTTACATTTTAATAGTTTAGATTTTAGGAGATATCTTATGGCAATAAAATTGGTAATATCTTCAATTCATTTAAAATGTTTACAAGGAAATGTTAAAATATGCATATAACCTCTATTGAATAATTCATACTCATAGTAAGACTTCGGATAATGTAACATTTGAATTGTATATACTGCAAGTTGACTTGAATGATTGTTTTACCTATATAATTCACCAGCATCCCCTGTGTATACAGAGATTGTATTTCCAGAAACTATGATGCTCTGAGCTGTTTAGGTGTATAGCTTGCGCCAATTATGTTATTCATATATTAAATTTATTTTGATATGAGATAGATTATTATAATTTGTTCAGATAGTTTTGGAAAAAACGTGCCATCACTTTTTGCTGCTTTTTTCTTTTCATTAATGGCAATAAATCACTACAAAATCCACAGGAAATCTAGGGGAAATTTTTAATTGTTTAATAGAGTTATGCACTAAGTTCTCTGACATTTGTAACTATTGCTTTCATGTAAAGTGTTTACATGAAGTAAAATTTTCAAATTTCATGAACTCTAAGCTGAACTTTCAACCCCAGAGAATTCGGAAGATAATACTGCCCTTAACTTGCTCTTTAACCTTTTTTTTTGGATTTTCAAAAGTGGTTTGTTCATTTATTTTCAATCTATAAATATTGTTGGGTACCAGACACTTCCAAATCACAAGAGTGGGTATTAACAATAGCTATCACGATGAATTATATACAGGTATTTTCTTACAGGGGACAAAGGTGAGAGAAAGGGGACAAATATTTATAAATACTAATTGCAAACCAGGCAGATGTATTGTGTTTTCACATACATACTCATTTGATTTGCACAACACGATGATGAGGTATCATATTTTAAAAATTTGATAAATGAGTGAACTGAATTACTAACTTATACAAGTTTGCACATTTTGTAGGCATGGAACCAGGAGCTAACTCCTAAAAGCCTCCCTTATTTTGTCTTCTCTACTATAGTCTGTTGCCTGTGGCTAAGTAGAAGAGATGAAGTACATACAATGTATACAAAATAGAAAATGTTAACTGCCAGAAGAGGAGTGCTGATAAAGTAATATGAGAGTTTTACAGTTTTATACTTCACACCACAATATTTGAAGCCCAGGAAAAGAACTTGACTTATAGTTTAGAATTTAGTATTTCTTTTAGTCCCTCATGTCTCAAACCTAAAAGTTCCTTGGAATGGTGTGCTGTTTGAGTTTAAAGCATTAGAAATCAGCAGATGATTATGGTGTAATGTTTCAGATTGCACAGACATCAGAATATGGGAACAATTCTTTATTCTTTTAAAAAATATTCACTTTTAAAAATTAGTATTCCACTTCCTTTCCTTTGAATAGGTCTTCTAAAAGTCATTTCCAAAGCATTACAGTCCATGAAGTATTTACAGTGGCTACCCTCCTTCTCAAAGGATGATGGCAACCGTAATTACAGTTGCAGGTCACAACCTTTCAAATATCCCTATGGCTTTAGGGGTTATAAAACCATAAAGAAGCTCCACATTTCCATTTTTATGGTTCAATCCAATCTTTTTACTGTGGAAGTCTCCAAGAGAGCTTTAGGTAATCAACCTTTTTCCTCACTGTCACTCAGCAATTGGACTTTCATAAGAATTTGAAGACAGAAATTATATCCACAGCTCTAAGTGTTCTAAATATGTCTCTATTTCTTACCTTCTACTTTTTCTCTAAACACAGAACTTTTATTCACTGAATATTTACTACAAAGCCTACTCTAGGTCAGGCTTAGGCAATATGTGAGAACTGGACATCCCAGTGCCAAGAGCTCCTAAGTGATGGATAAAGGAGGAAAAGAGAGGGAGGATATGACTCAGGTCCCCAGCTCAATTGCAGGGACCATAGCAAGTCTTTGTGAAGAAAAGACAAATGTTCACTATATCTGAGGAGAACAGACATTTATCTCACACTCAGTTAGGACCATAGTAACACAGTGTCATTTCAGTCACAAAATGCTCTGCAGCTTTGGAAGCCTCTGGAGAGACTATATCCGATGTGATGGGTGATCTATGAGAACGGTATTATCAGTGGTTTAAATAAATGTCAAGTGAATATGGTAGAGAAATAATAGAAACCTGATGGGAAAGTAGCCACAACAAGCAAATTCATATTGTTCAAGCATGTTAGTGACTGTCCCATGAGACTTCTCGGAGATATTTGATAGAGAATTTGGCAGGGATTTATAGTTCTGTGTGGTCAGGAAGAATATAGAATCAATGCTAATATGAATGTATTTGCATATTAAAGAAGATATAAGCCAAAGATGGATCCAAAATATGATTTTTATATAGTGTTCAGGTGTAGGATGTATACATTTGCACAGAAATCTTGTATAGTTTGTAAACTGCATAAGAGGAGGGACCTTGTATTAGACTCTCATTTTCTGGCACCCAATAGGCACTTCTTGTTTGCTAAGCCTGGTGGTTATATATCCTAATATTGGAGGAATTCTCAGTCACATATTACAGGTAAAGGTATAGTAATGATAATAACTACAACTTTGTGAACGCAGACTATGTGCCAGGTATTGTTTTGGGTTTTTACAAATGTCAACTAATTCATTCCTCATAACCAGCCTGGGAAGGAGATATTTTGATTTTGAATCTTATTCTTGACACTTATTTGATGGGGACTTTGGTAAAGTTGCTTACATTTTCTTTACTTCAGCATCAGCAGATACTAAAAAGAAATACAGGGGATAATACAGGCATCTTGGATGATTGTGATAAGTAAACGATAAGTATTTGGTGCCCTTCACATAGTGGCTGCCAATAACAATGTTCATTTCAGTCCTTCCTTTAGTTCTCTTGTGTTACCCTGGCCTTTTTCTACAAGTAGCATTTACTTAGAATTGGCCTGTATTGTTCAATTTGCTTTTTAAAAACATTTTTATTTACTTGTTTATTATAACAAAAGAGTTTTTCAGTTTCTGGTTAGAATGAGTCTGCATCACTCTTGTTCCGGATTGCTTTACCTGCAGATTCCTCATTTCTTGTCTCTACACAGCCCAGTATGTTGGAGACATCAAAGGTCGCTGAGGAGAGTCATCCATCATCTTGACACCTTTTATGAGTTTACTGCTCCTGATGGTGATTATAGGAAAGGCTGCTTCAAAGTGATAACTGCCAGAGGCAGTTGACGTTCATAGTATTGAATAACAGAAATATGTCCAAGTTTGGGACAACAGAAAAAAAAATAAAAATTGAAGGACAAAATGAAGAGGTAGTAAAATGCAAAGGCAACTCTAAAAAGCTGGTTCTGATTAAGAAGTATTGATTTTAGGTGGAAATGAACCAATAGAATCTATTCCAAAGGTAAGTTCTCATAGATTGTGCCACTTCCACAATGCCAATTTAGTCACATGACAATAAGCCCTTGAGCTTATTGTCTTGATATTTTGTCTATATGACATCAAGCACCTAGGGTCTGGCTAGTTTCAAATACAGGCTGCCATCACAAATGAAATCAATGCCTATTTGAAGGAGTCTTGGTATTGCTAAAGAAAACATAGTGTTTCCATTGGTCTCCATTATCATGTTAGGGGTGCTTTGTGCTATTAACAAATGTGTAGTGAAAATGACCAATTAGATTCAATAATAATAACTAACATTAACTAAGCACTTAGGATATACTACTGTATCATATGCTAGGCATCTTAACTACATTTTCTTACGTAATCAGTATTGTAGTCAGCACTACTGGGGGTATTAATCAACAATACCATGTTTCGCTGTCCATGTTCAGAATTAATTGAGATACAGCACACAAGACTAGGGCAAATGGAAAACAAAATATTGTTTTTATCACTGATAAAGCTTATTGTATAATGCAGCTTTAGATTTGTAGCCAGAAGGTATAGTTAATGTGTTGCTTCAATGAAAACAGACTCATCACTGTTTACTGGTTTACTGTTTACTGTTTAGTGGTCACCGGTTGAACTGGACAATATGAGGGCTCTCCCAAAAGTGCAATGTTTTCTCCATTATGTTTACAACATAGCAGAATGTGTGCCTCCTGGAGACAAGGTGACTCTAAAGAGAGAAGAAAGGACTGAGCTGGGCAAGCTTATTTCCTTGTCCAAATTTGCTAATCAGATTAGACTCTCCTCTGTGAGAAAGAATCAGTGAGGAGGCAGAGAGTAGCTGGAAATGTTTCTCCAATATTTTCCTCTCTTGAAAGTGAAGGTCTTATTTCCTTCCCCAATAGAAATATGAGAAGTGAGGAACAGAAACCCCACTCCCAACAGGACCCATAATATTACACAATTAATAACTGAAAAAACAAGTTTAAGTTGTTAATAACTTATTAGTTTCAAAAAACTAGTAAGTGACATAAATTGGCTCCTAGAAAGTCTTTCAACCTCCAAAGATTTAGCTGTGACTAACTATATGTAATAATTATTTAGTAGCATAATCTATAGAACACAGAGAAACTTTCAGTTTATATAATATATAACATACAAATAATATTTGGAAGATCAGCATTAGTGCCATTATGCAATCAACAGTAAATTCTACAAATAAAAGGAATAAACATACTCAAAGTTTTATTTTTTATTTCATTTTATTTTTTCTCCAAACACAATGAATTATTCAGGCAGACCATGTGGGGAATGGTTTTCCAAACAGAGAGAAAACACTTGATAAGTCACAGAAACACCAGTATCATGCTATTGAAATGGCTATGTTGTCCAGGATATAAACCCGGGGTTCATCATCTCATGCAAGGAAAATTTAGGACACAGGCACACATGAGGAGTTTAGGAGCAGAGGTTTAATAGGCAGAAGAGAAAGAGAAACAGATTTTTCTATAGAGGATGGGGTCTCTGAGAGGAAAAGACCCGCTGGAGGCGAAAGCACCGGATTTTATAGTCTAGTTTGGGGAGGTGGTGTCTGGATGTACATGGGGCTCACAGATTGGTTCAATCAGGTAAGACATTTACATAGGGCACGGGAAAAGCTAGTCACTCCACCCTAATCTCATGCAAATGAGTTTTCCAATTGACTGGTGCCATCTTCTCTGCTCCTTACAATACACATGGCTGGCAGAGAAGGGAAGATGGAGCCGCCATCTTGAACATGTCTAGTTCTTAGTTCCTGCTGGCATTCACGCCTGCAAGCTCCGAGCTTGCTTGTCTATGTCTGCAGCTTGACTTTACAGGCTACTGCTTGTTAGAAAATGATTTGGGGCTGCTTTTCATTAAAGAGAAAAGCCTTACTGAGGACCCCCATATCCCTACTATCTGCCTAAATGATTTCTTCTTAACTCCTACATCCTTATGTTCTAGGGATTGCAAATACTTTCATGAGAATGGGGACAAGAGATGCTTGCACGTGAGATTATGGCAGGAACTCATGACTGGAAAAGGATGAACTATCCAACATGTGCTAAGCATTTTGGAATTTCTCCTGAAGTTCTCAGGAGTTCCTCAAAATTTGAAGACAACTGTAACATTGCAAGGTTTACAGCTTAGGAGTTGCATTCTGACAGAACTGTGGAGGAAGCTTCAAAGTAGAGTGTGACTAGCGATAAGGAGACTATTCTGGCAGTTGTTAAAATGGTCCAATCAAAGGAAAATAATGAGGTCTTATTTCAGGGCAGTAGTTATATGAAGGAATGAATAGATGCATAGGCTCCATAAAAAGTATATTTAATTAGTTAAATAAGCAATTCAATTTTGGGATTCAGCAGAAGAGGAAGGGTATCTGTCCCCACTGAGATGATGATGGTGACTACTCATTGCAAAGGGGAAAACAGGCAGTTTGGGATGGAGGATGGTGATGTGTTCTATATGATCATACTGAGTTTCACAGACCAGTGAGTTCTCCAACTGGAGATGTTCAATTGACAGCAGATTCTTGAATTCAGAAGAGGACACTGGGCTTGAGTAGTAGTACAACTGTGAGTCATTGGATTAAAGAGGTAGAAGTTGTATGGGTAGCTGGGATCTATCAGAACAAATACACAAAATTAAGAGAGAAAATGATCAAACAGCAGCATTCCAGAAACTAACGTGTAAGAGCTGGGAGAATAAAGAGAAGTTTATGATTGAGGGGTTAGGCACAGTAGGTACAATTTAAGGAGGGCCTCAGTGTCATCAAGGAAATGAAGAAAAGAAATTAAAAGAAAAACTGAAAGCTTTACAGTGGATCATGAAATACTGCCATTTAATCATGACAGTACAAGTGACTGCTATGTGTTTACTTACTTACAGACCAACACATCCTAAGCAATCAGAAGCTCAATATGTGTTTCTAGAATGAGTGGCTAAGACATTAAGATTATAAAACATAAAAAAGATTAAATATGGGCCATTTTAGTCATAGAAACAATAAGGTAAAATCTGTATCTTTAGGCAATACTTTGATAACATGATGAAGAAAATTTGAAATAAACAATAAAGTAATTGTAAAAGCAGTTAGGTCACTGAGAACTAAAGTTTAGCCTAGTAATGAAAAGCTGGCTTAGGCGGGGGATAGGAAAATCAAAGTTTTAAGACCAAGTGTGACACTGAAATACTAATTAGGACACACTTATAGGCAAAGTTTTACAGTGTATATGTGTAAACGGAGACCTGAGAGCACTTACATGAAAATAAAACTTTTTCGTTTCGAAAGATGTCTTCAATTTCAAGAAAGTTCAGAAGCAGTAAATCATTTGATGAAACAATCTGAGTAAATACTCCTAATCAGATGTTACAGGTTAAAACTTTGCAAACAGATATCAGAGGAGGGAAAAAAGAAACATGTAAAAATGAGTCAGATGGCATTGAGTGTCTTTCTTTATAGAGATAAAGCTCCCCAGCATCCTTGAGGGAGAGAATAAGAGCTTTGTAAAGATGCACCTGCTTTAAGCAAAGTTCAGAAAAATTGACGTGAAAGAATGGAGTGCAAACACAAGAAGAAAGAAAAGAGAGAAGGAGAGAGGGAGGGAGAGAGAGAGAGAAAGGAGAAAGGGAGGGAGGGAGGGAAAAAGAGAAAAAAGAAAAGAAGAAAAGAAACATTATGAGCTTAGAATTTTGTGAGAATTTTTACAGTGAAGTAGTATTCGATCCGCAATTACAAATTATCCAGTGACTAGCTTCAGAAGAAGTTCTATTTTTTCCCTTTATAATGAGGATCAATGAAAATATACTACTCAAGTGTTTAACTTCTGTATTCAGACACTATGTACAAAAATGAATAAAAATGTAATACATCATAAAGATACATTTATCTTATATAAGTACAATGAAAATTACACGTTGGAAAATGAGCTGTGTAGAATTTATATTCAGCAATTTTGCTGCATTAACGAATCCCAGAGCATAGGTTCTTAAAATGATAGCCATTTATGTAGCACGAGGTTCTACATGTTAACAATCAGGCCTGGGCTTGTTTGATGTTTCTTTTGGTCAGGCTCAGCTTGGCTGATTTGGTTGAGCTTGCTCATACATCTGTTACCATTTGGTGACCGAGATGGTTGGTTTATGATGGCATTACCCAGATAGCTAGGATGGCTGATACCTTTTTCTGTAGTCTTTCAACACTTTGTTTGATGATTGCTGAATTCCAAGATGAGCAAGAGTAGAAACTGCAAAGCTTTTGGACATCCAAGCTTTAAGCTGAAACAATAGCACTTTTGCTGCATTCTAGTGGTCAAAATATGTCACAAGGTGAGCTTAGATTTCACACAGTAATTGATCCCACATTTTTCTGAGAGAAACTGTAAAATATTGTGATGGCCAAGTTTGTTCCCAAGAAGAGAATCAAATATAAGTTGGAAGACTGTTGTTTCTTAGAATTTTAACTACTAAGTGTAATACTTCGTAGAATATTTATTTTAAACAGCAATGCCTTTACAAAGCCTATAGACTGACCATTAAAGATGGAAGCTTTACCACACGCGTTTACCTACTCCACTTCCTTGTTATGTAAGTTTATATATTATCCTCATTCTTTAAGTTGTTTAAAATAGGGTTATTTATTATTTGTAGGAAAAAAATATCCTAACTAACACATAGGTACACGACTTGGTATTTAGTAAATTGATTAATTCAAAGCTCGAGTTCAAATTTTTGTTGATTTCTGACTATGACTCAGTAATTTTGAGATAATGGGGATAAAAAGGATGAGTAGAGCCAAAGAGACAGGAAAATCTTTCCATTCAGCTTACAGAAAGGGAAATGGGGAAAGACAATTAAATAAATGAAGATGGTATTCTCTGCCTGTATCAGGCCTCATCAGTGGAGGGCCAAAAAATAAATAAATAAAAGGAAAACCTTTTAGAGAAAGTGATGCCTGAGCTGACCATCACCAAATGGGAAGGAGTTTTCTAGGAAGTCAAGAAATAAGGAACTGGGGAAGTAGGAGGTGAGTGTTTTATTCTAAAGGAAAGCAAACATAAAAGTGGAGGTATATAAACAGGTTTGTTTTATTCAGAGAACCACTAGTTGTCCACTCCTTATTAACCCAGGAAGTGGACAGTAAAGTGGGAAGTGATATGGCAGAGAATGGCCAGTGTTACCTGTGGTATTGGCATGCAATTGGAATTGATGATGTATAAATATCAAGTTCCAAGCTGCCACCCAATAATTTCCTATAGTATTGCTTTTCTTTTGCTTTTGATTTTCGACACAGGCCTCAGCTATCACTCCAGATATTTCGCTTTTCAATTAATAATCATTCTGGGTGAGAAATCAGTCATTTACTAGAAATAAGAATATCACTATCACCATTTCAGATGTTTCCAATTTATTCTTGTTGACTTAAAATCTTATACCAATTCAAATTTATAGCATGTGCATTTGTATATAACAATGGGGTTTGGTTTTAATCACAGTATGGGGTTATTTCACCATTCATGAATATGTCTGATAGGTCAAAAGGAATGGAGTAGCAAGTATTAATTATATGCTTACTAATTGATTTAACATGGACTCAGAGTACTTAACAGTCTCTGATTTAATCAGTTTTTTCTTTATTTCTAATTAGCTTTCTTTTTTTATAGATTTAATTTTTTTATTATTATTATTATACTTTAACTTTTAGGGTACATGTGCACAATGTGCAGGTTAGTTACATATGCACACATGTGCCATGCTGGTGTGCTGCACCCATTAACTCGTCATTTAGCATTAGGTATATCTCCTAATGCTATCCCTCCCCCCTCCCCCCACCCCACAACAGTCCCCAGAGTGTGATGTTCCCCTTCCTGTGTCCATGTGTTCTCACTGTTCAATTCCCATCTATGAGTGAGAACATGCGGTGTTTGGTTTTTTGTCCTTGCGATAGTTTACTGAGAATGATGATTTCCAGTTTCATCCATGTCCCTACAAAGGACATGAACTCATCATTTTTTATGGCTGCATAGTATTCCATGGTGTATATGTGCCATATTTTCTTAATCCAGTCTATCATTTTTGGACATTTGGGTTGGTTCCAAGTCTTTGCTATTGTGAATAGTGCCGCAATAAACATACGTGTGCATGTGTCTTTATAGCAGCATGATTTATAATCCTTTGGGTATATACCCAGTAATGGGATGGCTGGGTCAAATGGTATTTCCAGTTCTAGATCCCTGAGGAATCGCCACACTGACTTCCACAATGGTTGAACTAGCTTACAGTCCCACCAACAGTGTAAAAGTGTTCCTATTTCTCCACATCCTCTCCAGCACCTGTTGTTTCCTGACTTTTTGATGATTGCCATTCTAACTGGTGTGAGATGGTATCTCATTGTGATTTTGATTTGCATTTCTCTGATGGCCAGTGATGATGAGCATTTTTTCATGTGTCTTTTGGCTGCATAAATGTCTTCTTTTGAGAAGTGTCTGTTCATATCCTTTGCCCACTTTTTGATGGGGTTGTTTGTTGTTTTCTTGTAAATTTGTTTGAGTTCATTGTAGATTCTGGATATTGGCCCTTTGTCAGATCAGTAGGTTGCGAAAATTTTCTCCCATTTTGTAGGTTGCCTGTTCACTATGATGGTAGTTTCTTTTGCTGTGCAGAAGCTCTTTAGTTTAATTAGATCCCATTTGTCAATTTTGGCTTTTGTTGCCATTGCTTTTGGTGTTTTAGAAATTATAACAAACTGTCTCTCAGACCACAGTGCAATCAAACTAGAACTCAGGATTAAGAAACTTACTCAAAACCGGTCAACAACGTGGAAACTGAACAACCTGCTCCTGATTGACTACCGGGTACATAACGAAATGAAGGCAGAAATAAAGATGTTCTTTGAAACCAATGAGAACAAAGACACAACATACCAGAATCTCTGGGACACATTCAAAGCAGTGTGTAGAGGGAAATTTACAGCACTAAATGCTCACAAGAGAAAGCAGGAAACATCTAAAATTGACACCCTAACATCACAATTAAAAGAACTAGAAAAGCAAGAGCAAACACATTCAAAAGCTAGCAGAAGGCAAGAAATAACTAAAATCAGAGCAGAACTGAAGGAAATACAGACACAAAAATCCCTTCAAAAAATTAATGAATCCAGGAGCTGGTTTTTTGAAAGGACCAACAAAATTGATAGACAGCTAGCAAGACTAATAAAGAAAAAAAGAGAGAAAAATCAAATAGACGCAATAAAAAATGATAAAGGGCATATCACCACCGATCCCACAGAAATACAAACTACCATCAGAGAATACTACAAACACCTCTACGCTAACAAACTAGAAAATCTAGAAGAAATGGATAAATTCCTCGACACATACACTCTCCCAAGACTAAACCAGGAAAAAGTTGAATCTCTGAATAGACCAATAACAGGATCTGAAATTGTGGCAATAATCAACAGCTTACCAACCAAAAAGAGTCCAGGACCAGACGGATTCACAGCCGAATTCTACCAGAGGTACAAGGAGGAACTGGAACCATTCCTTCTGAAACTATTCCAATCAATAGAAAAAGAGGGAATCCTCCCTAACTCATTTTATGAGGCCAGCATCATCCTGATATCAAAGCCGGGCAGAGACACAACCAAAAAAGAGAATTTTAGACCAATATCCTTGATGAACATTGATGCAAAAATCCTCAATAAAATACTGGCAAACCGAATCCAGCAGCACATCAAAAAGGTTATCCACCATGATCAAGTGGGCTTCATCCCTGGGATGCAAGGCTGGTTCAATATACGCAAATCAATAAATGTAATCCAGCATATAAACAGAACCAAAGACAAAAACCACATGATTATCCCCATAGATGCAGAAAAGGCCTTTGACAAAATTCAACAACCCTTCATGCTAAAAAGTCTCAATAAATTAGGTATTCATGGGACGTATCTCAAAATAATAAGAGCTATCTATGACAAACCCACAGCCAATATCATACTGAATGGGCAAAAAACTGGAAGCATTCCCTTTGAAAACTGGCACAAGACAGGGATACCCTCTCTCACCACTCCTATTCAACATAGTGTTGGAAGTTCTGACCAGGGCAATCAGGCAGGAGAAGGAAATAAAGGGTATTCAATTAGGAAAAGAGGAAGTCAAATTGTCCCTGTTTGCAGATGACATGATTGTATATGCAGAAAACCCCACTGTCTCAGCCCAAAATCTCCTTAAGCTGATAAGCAACTTCAGCAAAGTCTCAGGATACAAAATCAATGTACAAAAATCACAAGCATTCTTATACACCAATCACAGACAGAGAGCCAAATCATGAGTGAATTCCCATTCACAATTGCTTCAAAGAGAATAAAATACCTAGGAATCCAACTTACAAGGGACGTGAAGGACCTCTTCAAGGAGAACTACAAACCACTGCTCAATGAAATAAAAGAGGATACAAACAAATGGAAGAACATTCCATGCTCATGGGTAGGAAGAATCAATATCATGAAAATGGCCATACTGCCCAAGGGAATTTATAGATTCAATGCCATCCCCATCAAGCTACCAATGACTTTCTTCACAGAATTGGAAAAAACTACTTTAAAGTTCATATGGAACCAAAAAAGAGCCCGCATCGCCAAGGCAATCCTAAGCCAAAAGAACAAAGCTGGGGGCATCACGCTACCTGACTTCAAACTATACTACAAGGCTACAGTAACCAAAACAGCATGGTACTGGTACCAAAACAGAGATATAGATCAATGGAACAGAACAGAGCCCTCAGAAATAACGCCGCATATCTACAACTATCTGATCTTTGACAAACCTGAGAAAAACAAGCAATGCAGAAAGGATTCCCTATTTAATAAATGGTGCTGGGAAAACTGGCTAGCCATATGTAGAAAGCTGAAACTGGATCCCTTCCTTACACCTTATACAAAAATTAATTCAAGATGGATTAAAGACTTAAACATTAGACCTAAAACCATAAAAACCCTAGAAGAAAACCTAGGCATTACCATTCAGGACATAGGCATGGGCAAGAATTTCATGTCTAATTAGTTCTCTGATGAACCGACTTCAATCTATATATTTTGCTTTGATTTTCCCCAACTTGGTGTATAAGTACAACTGCTCTTCTCTGAAAGCAAATGTTAGTAATGATATTATAAAATTATTATGACCTTTCAGTCCATTCCCTTTAATTAAAATTTTAAGGGCTGGGAAAACTCACCAGAATGTTTCCTCTACATTATATTTGTTAATAATTTATATAGTTAAAATATGCCTTCTTTTTTGTCAGCTACCCTTGGACACAATTTTTCTGAAATTGTAAAATAAGTGGAAATGTAAAGGTTATCTTTACCAAGTGACAAAAAATGTATTAGTATAAGATATTTGAAATGTAGAGCTGTGTTAATGATGTAACATCTTATGTTAAAAAAGGAGACATCTAAGGTATAACCATATGTTTAAATTACTCATGAGATTCCTTTTAAGGATGCATAACCCAAGAGAATATGAAAAACAGCACTAAGAACTGAGTTTCAACAAATGAATTAATACTGGCTCATGGCCCAAACAGTTTTACTTACATGAGCATTGCTTATCTATATTTTATCAGTATTTATAGAAAAACTTACGAGATCTAGAAAATAAAGTATATATATATAGTGTGAATTCCCATAAGAGAAAGGCAAAGCCAGAACATATATTCCATTGGCAAAATAAAAACATGATATATTTTCATTGGATTCCAGATTATTGGTATTGAAGACTCAATTCTATATAGTATTTTGGTTGCTGTTGACAAAATAGTTAATGTTGATAACTCACAGGTCACACTTGGCAGGCTTCCAAATTAACCCATCTAGGGGAGGTCTTACAATTTATGACTTATATCCTGTCCTTGATTAAAGAATTTTATCCTGAGTCTAATCTTATCATGGATTCTCCAAACTGTTGAGGTACCGATTAAGACATCATCTACTGACATTGAAAATGATGCTGATTTGTTTCTGGATCACAAAGTTTTACTGATAGTCTTGCACCTAGAATATTTCAGCCTGTTATGTTGCAACCTGTAGCCAATGATTATATCTTCTGTGGTGAACCCTCCAATTAAAAGGAAACTGCAGTGTGAGGAGTCCTTCTCCCTTATTGTAAACTTTCCCCTCCAACTTGTAGCAGATTCTGGAACATGCCCAACTTTGTGTGTCTTTCCTGATCAATCCACACATTTAGCTTTTAATAATGCTGTATCAAATTATTTCTCCCTCGACAGGCTTAATTTTGGTTGGCAATGTATATCAAATAAGATCATTAATGATGCATACAGATATTTAAATATTATAAGCCAACGTTTAAAAAGAATGAATAACATGTTAATTTATATAGACTATCTGATTACAAAGCAGAAGGCATCACTGCACACCAATTAAAATAAATATAAACCAGAGTGTTTCAAGGTAAACCATATAGTAATTCTCTTGGCGGAATTTCCAGTTTCCCTCCAGGGGTTTTTGGTTGTGTAATGACGGAAGAATGTCTCACTCTTAACCCCCAAAAGAGAGACTTTTAAAATTAATTAATTGACGCTTGCAGCTTTGTCAATGATCTCTTTTGCTCTGAATTGAAACTTCTGGGCTATCATTTAAAAATGAATCTTAGGTTTGGCACAAAATTTGGGATTTTGAAGCCTACTTCATGAGTAGGGGATGAATGTCTCTATGCTGCATAGGAGCTGAAGGCAAAGACAGACACACACCTACTGCTCTGGCTCAAACAACTGAACATGGTTTCAGTTAAAATCTGAAAGCTGGCTGAAGTAGGGTGATTATTTTTATTTTTTTATCTCCAAAAATAGAAATAAACTACCCCTATTATTTCGTCTCGTGATTTCTGACTTCAGCCCCACCAGCTATTAATAAAAAATACAATAGACTTATCTTTCATAAAATTATTTAGGATTAAATTTCTAAGTGTACTAGTTACAATGAGGAGGAGGAGCAGAAGGAGAAGGAAGAGGTCGGTGTTAAAGGGGAGAAGGAAAACCAGGAGAACAATTAGCCATTTCAGCAGCCAGTTTTTGTGCTGCTCTCTACTATGACACCAATGTTCATTAAGAACAAGTTTTCATCAAACCTCTGATCAAAGATAATAGTGTTGAGAAACTTGCCCTAATCACCTATCCGAAATCCTCATCTGCTCCAAGAGCACTTTGTACATGCCTTTAATTATGCACAATGGCATTTAATTTTGTTTTGTTGTGCTTTCTTCGCTTCTGTATGATGAGCTGTTGTTGTGAGCACAGTGTCTGGCATGCAGCAGGTATTGTGTAACTGTGTGTGGAATGAACTGAAAGTCTAGGCAATGCTACATGTCACAGTGCTTGGCAGCATCCCTCATTGCAGAGGAGCTCCCTCTCATTCCTGTGGAATCTTGTAGCTCTTCTCTCATTTGGATATTGGGAATGGTTGCAAAGATCTATACCTGGAAACATTTGTTCCTAAAATAAAAAGGAGCTGCAAAAACACAATCTAACCTCTGACATCTGTTCTTTCTCTCCAGGAGGTCAGAATAATACTGGAAGTCCTCCATCATTTCTCATCATCTCACTCTTGAGTGTGCACTGCCAACAATGTCCCTGAATGAAGAGCCACTGATTACATCTAAGTTTAGGCTGTTGAAAGGAAGTTCTACGTATAAAGAAGTGCATTGGACTGACAGTCAGGTCAGCATCTGGATTGTGCTGTGAGCTCTCGTATGTATCACCTCATGTGATCTTCGTGATCACTTTGCAAAATGTGAATTTTGCAAAATGAGGCCACAAATAGTCGCCTTTCTCCAATTTTCTCATTTCTTTGACTTTACTTTGTGACTTTTTGGATTGTTGCTTACGGTATGCTACCTAAAGTTTTTCTCACTTCAGAGAAGAGGAAGCTAGCTAATGCTGTCAATGTCACAGGACATGTCATGCTTACAATGATGAGGTTAATATGTGGCACACCTCTGACTTGAACAAGGCCTGTTTGTTTACAAAGTCAATGGTTACACTCTTACCCCGGAGTTCTAGTCTCCATTCTGCTGCCAATTACCCGATGACCTATGTGACTTTAGACATGTGAAATAAATGGTTTTCTTTTACTTTTGAAAAAAAGGAAGAGCATCAGTGAGATAATTTCTAGGGCATTGCTTCTCAAATTTTACATGAATAAAGATAACCTTGGGATATTGTTAAAAAGAGATTTTTTAATTCAGTAGGTCTAGGGTAGGGCTTGAACTTCTGCAGTTCTAGCAAGTTTCTAGGTAATGGCGGTGCACCTTGTCCACAGATCACACTTCCAGTAACAAAATGGTCTTTCTTTTTATTTGTTTAAGAGTTTGATTCCAGAAAGAATGGTCACTACAAAGATAGGGATAAAGCTATTTTCTACCCAGTGTTCTTCCAGGTAATATTAGATAGGCTCTAATCCTAAGGAACTAAAGAAGACCTAAGTCAATCAGAAGCATCCTAACATAATTGTTGTGTTGATGAGCAGCTTTGCATCCTTAACAGCAACTGCTACACAGCCAACAAGCTCTCATGCATGTCTCACAGCTCCCTGAATTAGATTCCAAAGACCATCTGCCTATGCCACAACTGGGGATGACTTTCCATCTGTACTTAGTATTTCTCTGCCTTGCAATAATTGCCAAGCATCCAAGAAGCTTCAGAGCCATTAAAGACAGAAACACACATGACTCATTTTCTAGAGACCTATGATAAAAGACAATAGATCTAGCATTATACAATGCAGCACGGTATGAAGACATCTTTCTAATGCAGAGCAGGATTTGTTTAGTTTTAAAGCCAAGTATATCAGCAGATATACTGCATAAAATAGAGTTGACGAGGAAGAACTTGGTGTTACAGACTGCTGGGCCCACGAGTTCTCTGTTGCAACAAAATTAAATGGGCCACTGAGGCTTGAAGTTGTAATTCAACATAAACCACTTTGAAAGTTGCAATTTGAAGTATTAGTATTTTATGTTATTAGAAGGTTTTGCTTTGAAATAATATTTTTAATTTTGCATTGGACATTAGGATATCAATACTTCATAGAAATGACAATAAATGGGAAAATGTTGATGTTGAGGCTGGAGGATGCCTCATCAGATTTTTTTCCCACATATTTTCTTGGGATACATTTGATAAATCACGGAAATAATTCTTCCTTTATTATTGTCAGTAAATTCACTGGTCCCACAAATCGTATTTGTAAGAGTGATATTTTAAAAGGGTCAGAATTTTTTTTAAATGCCGCAGTCCAAATTCATCTTTCCATTTTGGTCATTTTTATCTTACACAAGAAAAAAATACTAGATAATGTGTTTTTGTTTCTCTCTTACATAAAAGACTAAGTCAATTATCATAATTTACATGTAAATTGTGAGTCAGAGGAACATTTCTCAGCAGGTGGTTTTTCAGTGTTAGACTATCTTAGCAGAGAAGAAAGGACACATTGAACATTCTCTTCTCTTCCACATCTTCGATCATCCAAGGTAGTGCCTATCTCAGATAGAAGTCAGAGTCAGCAAGTTAGTTGGCAAATGGGATTATGGGAGCTAAGAAAAGCCAGTGAGCAGCAATTTGACCAACTGCTAATATAGCATTCCTAAACATCAACAAAAACCAAAATAGTTCTGCCAGAATTTAAAATCACTAATATTAAAATTTTGATTACACATTTTTTTTTCCTAACAATTCTTTCCTGAGGTGCCTAGTTGGCTTTTGACTACTGATTGGTTAGAGTCATCTTTGTCTCTGCTGTCAGAAAGTACTAAAGCCAAGAGAAAAATGTATGAGATAAACCACTTTCCTTTTCAAACAAACAGTGTGAGGTACATCATGCCAGTTAGTGACTGCCAGAATGAATCTTTTGAAATAAATCAGCAATTAGAAATCTCCATGTGCACAATTTTTTTCCATTTTATTGAGATAGTCTTCACTTCTCTTGTAGTACAACAAAGGATAAAATGGAGACAGAGACTCATTTAGTATAATATTATGTCCTGTGCTATAGTATGGGTATGCCAGAAGCCAAGAATTTGAGAGTGGATTTTGGAAGAATTTAAGAATTAGTTTTTTGCCTTTTCAATTGGGTGAATACGTATAAGATGATATACAAACTTGTTAAAAATAACAGAAACAATAAATAGTAGGTATTATTTTCTTTTTTCTCCTAAATATAGAAGCCTTAAATTAAAAAAAAAATACAGATTCATAGCCATCCTTTTCAGTGTTTCATTTAAAAAATTCTAATGCATGCACAAAGATAGTTAAAGAACTGTTATGCAAAGCTCCTTTCTAAGGTGGCTTGGCATCACAATTGAGGTTTTGTTACTCTCTTACATGTTAAAAACTGTTAACCATATAAGTATATATGCTAATTTTTACCACAGTAGTTAGTGACAGTAGGTAAAATATTAAAAACATGCCAATCAAATGAAATCTGTATCAAAAGTAAAATAAACTCTTGAAATATGGTAGTAGAACTTCAGGGATCCATGGAAAACAGCCATTGATATATAGCCTGTCTGTAGTTTTTATATATTCCAAAAATTTTTTGTGCCTTTCTCCAAACAATGAGACCAACAAATCATTTCTACTGAATGGATTGGACCTACATGTAGATAGATTAGGGTGGGTGATTTCAAAAACATCAAGCCTGCTCCCATCCCTCATTTCACAATCCATCTTATTATTAATAGTTAATGAATTAGTTTTTTCCATTACAAAAAAAAATACCAAGAAAGAAAATGTTTAGCATTACAATTTCACTGAAAGGAGAATGCATTGTGTTAAATTTATTGTAAGGTGTGAATGACCAATATAGACTATTTCTGAATAGTTGGGTGAGATTAGGTTTTTAAAAAATGAGTTGAAAATAATTATATAATAAAAATGTTGAAGCTTAATGAATCCTTAATTGGATAATTTATTTTACGAACTGGTAAACAAGAAACACTAAAGAGCTATTTATTTGAATCAATGAAGTAATTAATGAATGAATCTATAACTCAGTGTATGGTTTTTGACATTATCTTGTAGGATGCTTTAGGGTTCCTCAAAGGTGCTTCAGGAGCAACCACAGGGCTCCTTGGGGTGTATTCAGTTTCTCCAGCCTTTAGTTCGATTCAAAGCAGTTTTACTTCCAAATACGCACAATATTGAGTTTTGAAACCATATTTAAGATAGAAAAAAAGATATGCAGTCATTGTGATCTGAGTGATACTGTGGTCATGCTTTTAAAGTTTCTATGGGATGTCAGCAAGATGTCTCTGGCTTTAAGCCCCCTCACAGAAAGTAAAACTAGCAATTGTCTACAGATAATAACACCTTTGTGAAAATCCAAGAACCCAGAGATGATGCTGAAACACCTTTCTGGACACCAAAAAAAGAAAAAAAAAACACATTAGAAGGGTAAGGGGATCAGTTTTACTCTGACTGTGTTGCCAATCTCCCAAGCTTACACAATGCCCCAATGAGAGAATTCCCCTGGGTTTAGTTTCACTAATGGTTAAAAAAGAGAGCCCAAGGTGGATATCCAGTTTCTCCAGTAATTGGAGGTGCTTCCCAGGAGGCCTAGTTCTACCTTGTTTCATGGGGAATACTCAGGAAATCAGCAGGGCTAGCCCACCTGTGGTCATCTAGAAACAAGTGGGGTAAGGCTCATGGCAACCAGTGCACAGATGTTGGCAGTTGTACACAATAGACAGAAGTCTATTGTGCCAGCAGTGATGCCCAATCAGAGAGAATAGCCAATGGCATAGCTCAACCACAGAGCCTAGCTAGTGAACCCCAAAAACATGGTTGGCTGTTCTACCTGGCTACAGTCCCTAGCTAGCCACTCCACCCAGCCTTTAGAGACAAGCCTGAGACTCTGCCCAAACAGGTAGGCATGCTGTGCTCTTGCATTTCTGCAGATCATAGCCTTTGGTCCTGCCTGACTAGAAGACCAAAAAGCACCTCTTCCCAGGCTGAGAGCCCAGCCTAAGACCCAGCCTGGGCAAAGAAGCAGACCTGTGATCCTACATATTTGCAGGGCAAAACATCTGGGTCCAAAAGACAATGGAGTGAAACTAGCAGCCCAACCCCAGGGCACAGCCCATGGCCCTGCCCCATCACAGGTCCTAATCTGCAACCTCACTTAAATACAGGTCACAGTGAAAGAACAGGTCACCAATACCATCTGACTGGGGAGTATCACTTCAACATGGAGTCCAGCCACCAATATCATCTGACTGGGGAGTGTAACCTAAGACCCCACACAACTAAGGGTGGTTGTGTACCCTAAAGGCAGCCCTGCCCAACTGTAGAGTCCAATTAGCAGCAGCACCTGCCCAGGCAACACAGCCTAAGATTCAGCCCTACCAGAAGTCATTGAGCAGCCTGGGCCAGAGACCCTGGATGACCACAGAGCCAAGACACTGGTCTCAGTGACTGCAGAAGCAAACCAAGAGTTGCACTTGAACTCATAGCAGAGGTGACAGTCCTGCCCAACTAGAGAACCTGACATGAAGCCCTGTCTTCCTTAGGTCTCTACTGTAGCAGTGAAGGGAAACTTCCCATTTACTCTTGGAAGGTTCACTGAAAAATCAACTGAAGAAAGGTAGATTAATAGGAGAAATGGCATACAGATTTATTGGTGTAGACAAGGGAAATGTACAGAATGATTATCCTAATGTGCAATGAATTGAGTACAGGTGGTTTACACCTTTCTTCTTGGGGGAGAGGGAGATTGAGAAATGTGGATAATTTTAAAGGGGGGTAGTAAATGAGTTTTAAGGGAATTTAATGGGCTTAAAAAACATACAACAGCCTGGGTCAAAGTCTGCTGAGTCCACAGAGTAGGCAATAGTTTGTGACAAGAAGTCTATTCAGGTGTGTTGACAGACTTCAGTCTTTCTTCTTGTGCAATGAGTTCAGTTAATGAAAACTCATGGAAAGGACTACAGACTATTGTTTCTTGCTTTGGCGAGTGTGAACTTTAGGCAGATAAGGGGACTTTAGAGAACAACTTCATCCTGTGTTTTAGGAGAAAGAATTGGGAAATAAGGGAGGAGAAAATGTCATAGAGACCGTGAGGCCTCTCCTTCAAAGCACTACATTGTAGGCTAACAGTTTCTAAATTCCAACACTATCAACTGGTTCATCCAAAACCCAGGATGAAATAACTGGTGATTGTCTATTTCTGCTGAAGCAAATCTATAAAGACAAGAAGAGGTGAGTGCTTCCTCAAAGGCACAGACTGGTGCAAGGATACGGAATCATGAAAAATCAGAGAAATATAAAACAATCAAAGGAAACCAATAGGACACTACCAAATGAAACTAACAAAGCTCCAATAATGGACCCCAAAGAAATGAAGACTACTGAATGTACTGGCAAACAATGCAAAAGAATCCACTTAAGAAAGTTTGATGAACTATAATACACAGATAGGCACATGAATAAAATTAGAACAATAACATATGAATGGAATTAAAATTTTTGTTTATTTGTTTGAGACAGGCTCTCATGCTGTTGCCAAGGCTGGAGTACAATGGTGCAATCATGGCTCACTCTAGCCTGAAACCCTTGAGCTCAAGTGATTCTCCCACCGCAGCCTCCCAAGTAGCTGTGACTAAAAGTGTGCAGCACCATGCCTGGTTAATATGTATTTTTTATTTTTAGTAAAGATGAGGTCTTGCTACGTTGCTGTATTAGTCCGTCTTCACATTGCTAATGGTTGAGACTGAGCAATTTATAAAAGAAAGAGGTTTAATTGACTCACAGTTTCTCATGACTAGGGAGTCCTTAGGAAACTTAAAATTATGGTGGAAGCCAATGGGGAAGCAGGCACCTTCTTCAGATGGCAGCAGGAAAGAGAAAAATAAGGGGAAACTGCCATTTATAAAACCATCAGATCTCAAGAAAATTCACTCACTATCATGAAAACAGCATGGGGGAAACTGCCCCATGATCCAATCACCTCTCACTAGGTCCTTCCCTCAACACCTAGGGATTACAATTTGGATTACAATTCAAGATGAGATGTGGTTGGGGACACAGAGCCAAACCATATCATTCCACTGCTGGCCCCTCTCAAATCTCATGTCCTCACATTTCAAAACACAATTATGCCTTCCCAACAGTCTACCAAATTCTTAACTCATTCCAGCATTAACTCAAAAGTCCAAGTCCAGAGTTTCATATCAGACAAGTTCCTTCTGCCTATGAGCCTGTAAAATAAAAAATAAGTTAGTTACATCCAAGATACAATGGTGGTATGGACATTAGTTACATCTAAGATACAATGGTGATATGGACATCGAGTGAATGTTCCCATTTTAAATAGGAGAAATTAGCCAAATCTAAGGGGCTACAGGCCCCAGGCAAGTCCAAAACCCAGCTGGGAAGTCATAAAATCTTAAAGCTTTGAAATAATTTCCTTTGACTCCATGTCTCAAATTCAGGGCATGCTGATGCAAGGGGTGGGCTCCTATGGTCTTGGGCAGCTCCACCCTTGTGGCTTTGCAGGGTACAGCTCTGCAGTTGCCTTCATGGGTTGGGGTTGAGTGCCTGTGGCTTTTCCAAGAACATGGTGCAAGCTGTTGGTGGATCTACCTTTCTGGGGTCTGGAGGATGGTGGCCTTCTTCTCACAACTCTACTAGGCAGTGCTTCAGTGGGGACTCTGTGTGGGGGCTCCAATCCCACATTTCCCTTCCACACTGCCCTAGCTGAGGTTCTCCATGAGGGCTCTACCCCTGCAGCAGACTTCTGCCTGGACATCCAGGCATTCCATACATCCCTGAACTTCAGGCAGTGGTTCACAAAGCTCAACTCTTGTCTTTTGTGCATCTGCAGACCCAATACCACATGGAAGCCGTCAAAGCTTGAGGCCTGCGTCCTCTGAAGCAATGGCTCGAGCTGTACTTTGGCACCTTTTAGTGACAGCTGGAACTGCAGTGGCTGTGATACACAGTACAAGTCCTGAAGCTGCACAGAGGAGCCAGGCCCTGGGCCTGGCCTATGAAACCACTTTTCCCTCCTGGGCCTCTGGACCTGTGATGGGAGGGGCTTCCTCAAAGGGCTTCTGACATGGCCTGAAGACATTTTCCCCATTGTTTTGGCTGTTGACATTCAGCTCTTTGTTATTTACACAAATTTCTGCAAACTGATTAAATTCATCCTGAGAAAATGGGTTCAATGGAGAGCTTCAAGAGAAGACTTTATCAAACAGAAGCAAGAATCAGGAAACTAAAAGACACATCATGTAAAATTACCCAGGCAGAAGAACAAATAGAAAAAAAATAAAAAGAATGAAGAAATCTTACTGAACTTAGATGACGCAATGAAAAGAAAAATATAATCACTTTGAAAATACCAGATAAGAAAAAAGGGGAAAAGGGACAGAAAGTCTATTTAAGGAAATGATTGCTGAAAGCTTCTCAAATTTGGGAAGAGAAATGGACATTCAGATTTACGAGGTTCAAAGATCCTAAATAGGTTTAACCCAAAAATGTCTATAACGAAACTTGTAATTAAATTGTCAAAAGTCAAATACAAAAAGAGAATTTTGAAAGTGGCAAGAGAAAATTAACTTTCACATACAAGGAAGTTCTCAGAAGACTATTAGAGAATCTCACAAAAGAAACCTGGCAGAGCAGGTGAGAGTGAGTTGATATATTAAATGTACTAAAACAAAATAAAACAACAAGAACAACAACCAAAACACTGCCAACCAAGAAAGGCATACCGAGCAAAGCAGAAATAAAGGAAAAATACAGAAATTTCTGGATAAACAAAAGCTAATGGAGTTTATAACCACTAGAATGCTAAAGGGGGCATTTCAAGCTGAAAGAAAATAACACTAATTAGTAACATGAAAATTTATAAAAAGAGAAAAATCTTTAGAACTATCAGAGGACAAGCCCAATTATCTACAAAGACATGACAATAAGAACTATCGCTGACTTCTCATCAGCAACAATAAATATCAGGGCACAATGGAATAAAACTGTCCAATATCAATGAGACAGACAGAGAGAGAGAGAGAATAAAAGTACAAAACCTGTCAATATATGTCCAACTCAAGTAAAATATCATGTTGTCTAAAAAGAAGACAAAATGAAAATAATTTTTGAGGATTTTGTCAGTCTAAAACTTCATGAAAACACAATTACATTTTAGCAGGAGAAGCATGAGCAAAGGAACATGAGCAGTGGGAAGAAAAAATGGATAATAAACAAATTGATGAAACATGCTGATGAATTTAATTAATAACAGCTTTTAAATAATTAATTTTTTCAAAGTTGTAAAAGTTTAGAATTAAAAGTTTTGACCATATAAAGAAATGAGAGAGGAATATTGAATATACATACTAATTTTGTTTTAGTTTTTTAGGGAGGAAGATTACAAGCTATTGCTTAGTTTTACACTTAAGAATATTTATAGTTAATATTCTTACTTAATATCCACACTTAAGAATATTTATAGTTAATAATAAAATGTTAAGTGTAATCATTAATAAAACAAAAATAAGAATGAATATTTTCTAAAACACTGAGGAGTAGAAGGAGATAGAGCAAGTATATAAATTTTCTGAATGCTGCAGAATGAAGAAAAAGAAAATAAACTAGGAAAAGCTTTGAGAAACAGCAAACAAATGATGTGAGAAAGCCAAACAACATAACTTCATTAGAACTGTTGTTAATATATCAACATACTTTATTCTAGAGACAAATACTTATTATTTCAAATAGAAGAATAAAAAAATTCATCAATGTGTACTTGTAAGAACCACATCCAGACCAAATTCACATAGACAGGTCACACTAATATTAAATAATAATAGCTGTTTTGAGAAATTAATATCAGACAAAATAGTACTTGAGTTTAAAAAATACACCAATAAAAACATACATTTTTCAACCATACATAGAATTTAAAAACATTTATGAAGATTTCAAGGAAAATCTCAAGTAACTACCAAAATATATTCCACAGCCAATTTTCTCTGATTACAGAGAAAATACATTACAAACAGTTTTTAAAACTGGGTTTACAAAACATATGGGTAAAACAAAATCATAATTAAAAGTATACAATTTAAGACAGATAATAAAAATTGCCGTTAAAAAGTATAGCATACACCAAAAGCAATACAGGGAATGTTATAGTCTTTAAAATACTGAGAACAAGAATTTTATAAAGATGAATTAAGCTTTCAACTAAAAAAAATACATCTATGAAATAGTAATTCAAAGGAGACTAAAGGAAGGAAATATAAAAACAGAAACTAATAAATAAGAAACAAAATTTAATCAACATTAATGAGTAAAAAATATTGTAATAAATCAATAAAAATAAAATAAATTCAATCAGTAGTAATAATAAAATATTCCATCATAAGAGATTACCTAGTGAGTAACTGTTAAGGTTTACCTTGATTTCACAGTATGTATTGTTTTATACACATTGTTTCAACAAATAGAATAAGAGAGTTCTTTGATGTATTTTGTGAGGTAAGCCTCATTAACAAATCCAAACAAGTACTATTCAAGGAAAGAAAAATTGACACTAACCAAGATAAAAAATCTTAAAGTATTAGGAAATGAAATCCAACAATGTATTGATGAAATAATACTTCACATACGAGTGTTTTAAGAATGGGTCAAAATGAAGAAAATCTGTCATTGAAATTCACCTCCTTACAGATAAAAAGAAAAAACAGACAACATTATCTCAATAGGTGAAGATAAAAGCTTTTGAAATAATGACTAATAAATTATCGTAATTCTTAGTTAAATAGGGATTGAAGGGAACTTCCCTAAAGTGGCTAAGCATAAATTTTGCCTATCAAACCCATGTCTTTTCTTTCTGGGCACCCAGGTGGATATTTCCCAGCATTCATTGCAGTTATGTGAGGCCATGTGATCGAGTTCTGCCAAATGTGCACCACTCCTGAATCTAGCCTATAAAATCCTTTCACTCATTACTTGGTCTCTTCTTCCATCTGTCAGCTAGATATCACTGCCCAGAATAACCTTGGATGCTAAAGATTAAAAGTAGCAAATACTTTAATGGTTTATGATCCCCAAATAACTATAATAGCATAAATATAATGTGTAGAATAATAAAAATGTGTTTTATTTAACTGAAATAAAACCTGATTGCAAAGTGAGATAACCCCAGGTAATGGATTGATACATCAATTGCAAATATATAGATGTTGTCTCTCAATTAATGCGTACATTTAATTCTAGTTGTAGCAAAATTTGAAGAAAACTATTCATTAAATATAATAGACTAATTTTAAAAAACTTATGGAAGAACAATGTTAAAACAGTATCTGAAGTAATTCTGAAGAAGGAAATGAGGAGGAGGGCTGGTCTCACCATAAAGAGAGAAAATTTATGAAGCTTTACTAGTTAATACAATGTGGTCTTGTCACAGGAATAAGTAAATAGACTAGGATGACAGAATAGGGGTTTCAGAAACAGATTATAGCATATATGAGAACTTTCTGAGAATGCAGGAGGTATTAGAATTTAATTTAGAGACTGAAGATTACTCAATAACTAGTATTGTTGGTACACTTGGCCTTAAATCTCCCTATAACACACTATACAAAACATATATCTCAGAAGATGTATGTATTTAAATGTGAGAAACAAAAATTAGAGATACATAGGAATATGGTTAGTATCTTGAGGCATAAAAGAATTGTATAAAGAAAACACAAAAATCAGAAAGCATAAAGAAAAACCTTATAAAATTTGATCACAACAAAAATAAAACTACTATTAAGAATGAGACAATAAACAAAATTAAAAGTCAAAATACAGATTGTTAAGAGATGTTTGCAAAACATAAAACCAACAAGGTATCAATTACACTTACAAATATTTAAGAAAAGGAAAACAATTACAAAGAAAAACAGGAAGATTGTGAAAGGACAACTCATAGAAATAAAAATAAAGATAGCCAATAAACTTATGAAAAAATATACAGTGTCACCAATAATTAGGGAGTGCAAACATAACACATATTTTAAAAATTAAGTAATATTCAATATTGCTACAGATATAAAACAATGACATTTATACCTTGATTTTGGCAGAATATCAACATTTGAAAAATTGTTTGGTGATATTTGATAAATATGAAGATATAAATATACTTTGCCACTGCAATTCCATTTCTAAGAAAATACTTTGTACATATTGATAAAATCATTTGTAATTTGTAAAATCATTTTTGATTTGTAAAATCAAAATGTTGATAAAATCATTTGTAATAAAAAAGCTCAAATGTCCATCAGTGAAATACATACCACATTCATGATATTACTTTTCTCTGAAGAATGAAACAGAAACTTCAAATTTAATTTTTAAAACAAAAATATCTGAAGGAAATATGTTAAAATATGTGAAGAACCATAGCAAGCTGATGAAGTTCAAAGACTGTAGAGTCAAGTTTTTCAGATCCAAATTCCAGGCTATATTTACAACCTGTAGCACTCAACCTCCCCGTATTTCAGTTTCTATATCTGGCTTACATGAAATTTTGGTGAGGATTAAATTAGTTAATATAAACAAAACACATGAACAGTTTCTGACATATCATGAAATAACTATAAATGGATAGTTATTATTTTTAATTTGGCTCCAAAAGTGAGTATTCTATTATTAGCCGTTCTTTTCTGTACTTTAAAAAAGGGGGTTAGATCTTTAAATATTAAAACAATAAATCTAATTCAACGTTTTTTATTTATATTTAAGGGGGTAGAGATACAAAATAGCACATTCAAGTCCCCAATGTGCTATTTTCAAGAAGAGCACTTTCAAGAAGAGTGCTCGTTTTCCCTGACAAACTCTGTGCTATTTCTTCTGTCACATACTACCAGTCACCTTATTTTCTAAGCCCAAAGTTAAATTGTATTTATGATCTGAAACATGATCTGACATGAGACTTAATATTGGAAACCAAGTTGATCTTATGAGAACTCACATATGCACCTTGGGGTGATTTGTTATGTTAGCTCATTGAATTCCTAAAAAAATAGAGTTGAAGGGAAAGGTGAGAGGGAAAATGCACATGAAAGAGATGTTTCATTGTTTATTTACTTGTAATTCCCTTTTTCAAAGGTGTTTTTATCCCTCAATGAAAAGTTAGAAAAAGGAAAGTGTTAATGTGTGCATTTACAGATGCCCAGGTTAGATTCTAGTTCATGGCAAAAATGCATGTGAGTATGAAGTCAATATTGGCTAATGGTCAAGAAATTGTTGAGACCTTCCATTTATAATTCTGATATTTCTTGTGCCTCTTCTTCCTTGGTTTCTCAGTCCCTGCTTTGTCCTAGTACTACTTTATTTTTTCCACCAGTTCTTTTACCACCTCCCCCCCACCCCCTGCATTGATGTCACATGTCCTCCTAAGCCCTGCATCCTAGGAAATTCCAGATGACTCACTGTATTGAGTCAGATGGTAGACCATCAAAATGGTATGTCTACCTGTAACCTGTGAATATGGCCTTATTTGGGTAAAGAGCCTTTGCATATATTATTAGGTTAAGAATATCTAGATGAGATCATACTTGATTTGTATGGGCCTTTGCTCCAGTGACAAGTGTCTTTATAGGAGAAGGGCAGGAAAGAAAACATACACTGTGTCAGTTCATGTGACAACTGAGGCAGGGACTGTATCTACAAGCCCAGTGGCACCAGGGATTGCCGATAGTTGCAAGAAACTAGCAGAAAGGCATGGAATGGATTCTCCCTTATAGTATCCAGAAAAAGAAAAGAAAAGAAAAGAAAAACCCTAGCTAACATGTCACTCTCAGACTTCTGGTTTCCAGGACTGTGAGAGAATAAATTTATGGGATTTTTTTAGTCATCAGTTTATGATAATTTGTTATATGAGCCCTAGGAAATGAATACATCTACCCTTGTCATCCTACTAACTTACTGGGATCCTGGGCAAAGGGGAAGTTTTTCTGAGGAGTTATAAAAAGATTTCAGTTAACACAAGAAAATATTGAGAGAAACTTCATGCCTTGCCAATTATCTTTTAGACCCTCAAGGATATGAGGGTGGTCAGGAGCCCACAATGAAAAGATGCAAATCCATGTCTTTCATTAAATACTGTTATTTTGCAAAGAAAAAGTAAAGAACAGGTAAGGAATAAAGCAGGAGTAAGGAGAAATTGAAGTGACTTTTTCCTTGCTGTCATTTACTGAGTATGTCAACTTGAGACACATTTAATTTTAAGGCTTGGAAAACCTTATTCCTATTTTACACTATTTTTATTGCTTTAACTCACACTACCAAAGGAGCTACGTAAGTGGAAACTGTCAATCAACTAAAAAAGTCATGGTTTCCATAGTAACCTTCGCTGTTCCTCATAAGTCATCATGCATGTAAAAGTGAGGGGCTGACTGCGGAAGTAACAAGGATCTCTTGTGTCTTAAGGAATTTCATTCTTCCAACAAGACCAAAGAGGTGAAGGGGAAATTGTTCATAAAATTGGCTTCTAAGACCTCAAGAAACCACGAGGTAAAAATAAGTTTTATGTTAACTCTCACTGATTCTCAAAACTGATAAGTTCCATTATAGGTTCCAAATCTTCTTACAGTTATTTATAAGCCATTAATTGGCATACTTATTTATTATTCCCTAAAGTTTTATCAGTATGAGACATATTAAACAGAACTACAAACATCAATGTCAAAAAATCAGTCATATTATTGAAGAACATGGTTATTCTCAAGTTTACTTTAAGAATTGCCTTAGATGCGTATTTAAAATTCATATTATGGAGGATCACCACTGATCTGCAGTAACAGAATCCCCATGTGGGGCCTGGGCATTCTTTTTTTAAAAAATCCCCACCTGTTATCTGATGCAACTGGACTTGCATTAGTTTCGACGTAGTTCCTTAAATCATGCATTTAGACAATGCAAGTCCTTTATAATATCAAGGAAGCTGTCCTCCTGTTTAGTACACAGTTTTCCCAGGTCACCACAGTGAGGCTCAACAGCTAATAACACTTATTGCGTAAGAGCACAGGGCAGGGTATTTTGCAAGGTTATCACATTAATTCTAACAAAAATTTCATGAAAGAGGGAATAGTGTTAGTCTTGTTACAGAAACTAGGAGAATAAGACACCGATTACATACATACTTGGAGCAGTGAAGTACAAGTAACTGATGGAGTTGTCAAACCTAAGTTTGCCAAGCTACAAAACCCCACAGTCCTTTCAGTCCTTTTATAACGGCCTCTAGCTTCATGGTCAAAATAGATTTCTTATGATTGAAAATGAAACAAGAAAAAAGGCATACTTCTATTCAATATAATCTGTGGAGGATGGCAGAGTGTCCCATCCCAGGGAAAGGGAGGATTAAAATGTAAAAACATCTAATTTTAATAATGACACCAAACTGCATACGGTTGTATAGTTTTTTTAAATGGTTTTTATATAAAACGTCTTATTAGATTCTTTCAACAAACTTCTGTGGTAGGTAGGACAGAGGTTATCAGCTACATTTATAGATGACAGCAGGATGGCTCAGAAAAAAAAAAGCAGAGGGAGAGAGATTTTCAAGATTGCATTGACAGAGACAAGACTTTTAATTATTTACTTTTTCTAATTCTGTCCATTGTCCCAGAATGTATCCTTATCTTTTCTGAGGATGGTATCCTATCTTCACTGTTAACTCCAACCCCAATCAATTAGGGTATCTGATTTTCAGAAGCCAACATTATGGGGGAAAAGACTAGAAATGACAGTACGATAAGAACATGGACTTGGATTTCAGATTGAGATGTGAGATTCAGCTCTGCAGTATACTAACTATATAAAAGTGCAAATTAAACTGTAAGGCTCAGATTTACTCCCATGTAAAACAGACATCAAACTAATATCCTACATATTTGAGAAGTAAAGCATATAAACCACCTATCCAAGTATCCTGAAATCACTTACTATAGATGCTGGTTGTAGTATACTTGTCACTATCACCATGATTATGAAGGGAGCAAGGGATATGTAAAACAGCACAGATAAAGAGAAGACAGCAGTAAGCCAGGGTGCTATTCCACAGAATGTTTGGCAGAGAGTCAGGCATGTATTATTTTCCTCTCTTTGGGAAGACAGAGGTAGCCTCCACTCCAGGAATGGGATGAGAATGCTTTGTAAGAAGCACTGAGGGGTTTAATAAAAGCTTGATTAAGGGACAGTAATGTCAGCAAGATGGCTGACTACAGATACTTGGCATTCATCATCCTCCACAAGTAAAAACAAAGGCAACAAATAAACAGCTAAGATTTGACTGGAGTGTTGAAAGGAGAGTGCTAGAGTGCAGTGGGGAAGGGGAGATACACCTGTGGTGATTACAAGTCCAGTAGTGCAGTGTGGAAGTACCTGACCTCTGCAACTCCCATCTTTCCGGCCTAGATCAGATCTACCTGGAGTCAGGAGAAACTTCCTGTTGTGGTGAAAAGGTAAGCAGAAGATTCCCACCAGCTCCCATTATCACTGTAAGCATCTACAATCCTTATAACAGGAGACTTCTACTGTCTCCTAGTTGGAAGAGAAACTGAACATTAACACAGCTGCATTGCCCTGGATTAGGAGCACAAAGTGTGCACTCCTCACTTCCAACTCTGCCTGTGAGCCAAGCTGCTGCAGGACAGTGCCACCTTGAGAGTAGAGCCACCTTTGGAATGTGTCCTGCTTTGAAGCCAATAGCCCCTGCACCTCTCCAGTACAGAGATTCCATCTTCATTATGCCAAGCCTATACAAGTGCTTAAATGCCACAATCCCAGGCTGAGCATGGTGGCTCATGCCTGTAATCCCAGCACTTTGGGAGGCCAAGGAGGGCAGATCACGAGGTCAGGAGATGGAGACCATCCTGGCTAACCCGGTGAAACCCTGTCTCTACTAAAAATACAAAAAATTAGCCAGTGGTGATGGCGGGCACCAGTAGTCCCAGCTACTCGGGAGGCTGAGGCAGGAGAATGGTGTGAACCCGGGAGGTGGAGCTTGCAGTGAGCCGAGATCATGCCACTGCACTCCAGCCTGGGCAACAGAGCGAGACTCCATCTAAAAAAAAAAAAAAAAAAAAAAACCCACAATCCCAGCTGCACAGGATTCACTGCGACTGCAACTCTGGTCCTGCACAGCAAGGAAACAAATCCTGTTGCTGCAATTTCAGCCTGAGGAACAGTCTGCCAGTCCTGACCAGGGTGAACCTGCCCTTGAGCTGGCCAAACTACTGCATACCCTCTCCCAAACATGAGCGCTCCCTGAGCCTCTGAGTAACTGATATACCCCCTAGGCCAGTGGGGAATCTAGTCACCCATTTTCAGGACTTGAGAACAGCTCTGCAGTATCCCTGTTCCCAGTAGCTACACCCCTAGCCTATCCAATGGCCTTGTGGCCAAGTAAGGGCCTGAGAAACAGCCCCACAGGCAGCTACTGGTAGTCATACCCCTAATCCTGGAACCAGTCAAGAGCCCACATCCAAAACCTAGAAACAGCCCTATGAACCTCCCCTGGTAGACACACCCCTGAGTTTGTCAAGCAGCCTTGCACTTGTGTTCTAGACCTGAGAAACGGACCTACGGGCCACTCACAGCAGACATGCCACCAGGCTGGTTGAGCAACTGCACTCCCATGTCCCAGGCCTACAAAGCAGCCCCATGGGCTGTACCCTGCAGAAATGACCCCAGGCCAGACAAGAAGTTGTGCAGAGAAATAGCCCTGTGCCTTCACATGCCTGAGAAAGAGCCCTGTGTCTCCTTCTAGTAGAAATACCTGTGGGTTAGTCAAGCAACCCTGTGCACATGTACTAAACCTGAGAAATAACCCTAGGGGCTACTTCTAGCAGACATGACCCCAGGCCGGCCAAGCAGCTGTACATTCCCAGGACAATTAAGCAGTCCTGTGTCCACATCATGGACCTATGAAATAGCCCCATGAGTCACCCTCACCAGACATGCTTCCCAGGCCAGTTGAGCAGCTATGTCACCACATATCAGACCTAAGAAATAGCTTCTCAGGCCCTGAGCATGACCCCAGGCCAACAAAGGAGCTGAGTGCCTGCCTCCTGGGACTGAGACATAGCCCCAGAAGCTGCTCTTGGTAGGCATGCTCCTAGGCCAGCTGAGCAATTGTGTGTGCATTGCTCCCACAGTAAAAGGCCTGTGGTCACAGCCATAGCAAGCCAGACCCTAAGTTAGCTAATATACAACGTGCACACATATACTCCAACCTGAGAACAGCCCAGTGAGTCCCATTCTGGCAAAGTTGCACCATCATCACCACAAATTCTCTCAGCCTGGGCCACTGAGAAACTCATAAATGCCACTAATGTGGATTACAGGTGAAGAAACTACATGGAGACTACACTACCGCATTTACCTAGAATCAAGGCCAACGCATCCCATCAAAGAAATACTGTAAGACATATTCATACAAATAAGAATTCCCCTATGAAACCTACTTCATAAAATTGGAAGGGATGTCTTTTACTTCAGATGCATAAAAATCAACATAGGAACACTTAAACCATGAAAAAGCAAGGAGATATATCACCACCAAAGAAAAACAATAATTCTCCAGTAATAGATTCCAATAATAAGGAAATATATGAAATTGCAGAATATATGAAATATATGAAAATCCAGAATATTGAATTCTGGAAAAGAATTCAAAATAATAACCTTAAAAAACACAGTAAGATACAAGAGGATACAGACAATTCAAAGAAATCAGCAAAATAATTTATGATTTAAATGAGAAACTTGACAGAGATAGATATCATTAAAAGGACAAAACAAAAATTCTAGATCTGATTTTAGTGAATGAAACTATAAAAAAAATACAATTGAGAGCTTCAACAACAAACTAGACCAATCAGAAGGAAGAATTTCTGAACTTCGAGGCAGGTCTTTTGAAATAACACAGGCAGACATATTGAGAGAGGGGCAGGTGGGGGAGAGAGGGAGAGAGAAAGAGAGAGGAATTTAAAAGAATGAAGAAAGCCTGCAGGATTTCTGTGACACCATTAAGTGAACAAATATTCATATTATGGATATTCCAGAAGGAGAAGAGAAGGGAAATGGTGAGTAAAATGTGTTGAATAAAATAATAGCAGAAAACTTCTCAAGTCTTGAGAAAGAGAGAGACATCCAGGTCCAGGAAGCTAAAAGTATTAAAAATAGACTCAACCCAAATAAATCCTCTCTGAGGCATATTATAGTCAAATTGTCAAAAGTCAAAGACCAAGAAAATATTTCAAAATCAGAAAGAGAAAAGCATCAAGTCACATATAATGGAAACTTCATTAGACTAACAGATTTCTCAACAGAAACCTTAAAGGCCAGGAGAGAATTAAATTATATACTCAAAGTCCTGAAACTAAAAAAATACAAAAATGCTGTTAACCAAGAATATTATACCCAGAAAGCTATCCTTCAGAAATAAATGAGAAATTAAATTTTTACAGACAAGCAGAAATTGAGGGAATTTATCACACTAGGCCAGCCTTACAAGAAATGCTCAAGAAAGTCTTACAGGCAGGGTGTGGTGGCTCACACCTGTAATCCCAGCACTTTGGGAGGTTGAGGCGGGTGGATCACCTGAGGTCAGGAGTTTGAGACCAGCCTGGCCAACATGGTAAAATCCCATCTCTACTAAAAATACACAAATTAGCCGGGTGTGGTGGTGCATGCCTGTAGTCCCAGCCACTCAGGAGGCCAAGGCAGGGGAATCACTTGAACCCAGGAGGCAGAGGTTGCAGTAAGCCAAGATTGCACCACTCCAGCCTGGGCAACAGAACAAGGCTCTGTCTCAAAAAAAAAAAAAAAAATCTTACATCTGGAAGTGAAAAGATAATAACCACTATCATGAAAACATGTGAAAGCATAAAACTTAATTGTAGAGCTCATACACACAGGAGAAAGAGAAAGAAATCAAAGCTTATCACTACAGAAAACCACCCAACCACAAAAATAAACTAAGCAATAAGAAAGGAAGGAAAGAACAAAGGATATAAAAAATAACCAGAAAACAACAATAAAATGACAGGAGTAAATCTTCACCTATTAATAATATCATTGAATGTAAATGGACGAATGTTTGAGACCATGGATAATAATTACTCTGATCTGAGAGCTATACATTATATGTACCCAAACATCACTACATACCTATAAATACGTACAATTATTGTCAAATAAAAAATAATTTTTAAAATGCCTGATGAGTTGCTCCATCTAGGGTTTGGGAAGAATGGCATAAGTGCTTTTGGAGGCTGTCAGCACAATTTGCTTTGCTTTTCAGTGTTGGTTCCACCGAGCTGAAGGGGAAACCTAGCATGGCTGGCTGCTTAGGGCTGCTCCTAGCTTCTTGCTTTAAGAAGAAATTGATTAATGAGACCTTCAGCTTTCCTTTTAGTTGCTGTAGCTTGATTCACCAAGCTAGGCAAGAAGGCAACACTTTAGGGCAACAGCCCTGACTAGAACAACAAATTACGCATTTCTCTCAAATAACTTGATCTCCACTGGGCTTGGGTCTAGAGGACAGTGAACAGAGAGCGGGGGAAAAAAAAGAAAGAAAGGAGAAACTAACCTTGGTTCAGTGCCTAGTATGGGTCAGCAATGTGCTTTTGCTATTTTATCTTTTAAGACTCGGAATAAGCCTGTAAAAGTGGTGTCTGGCCCTGTTTTACAGCACAGTAAACTGAGACTCAAAGAGTTTAAGTGAATTTTTCAAGGATTTCCAATAAATAATTATTGAGTTGGTGTCAAAACTTGTGTATGTCTGACTCTGAAGCAATTATGTTCATTATACCATGCTGCCTAATATTTTGTACATCATGTGACTGTTGTTTTAAATTTGCATTAAATAGAAAATTAAAATACAATATTTAGAAACATATATTTTAAGCAGAATTTCTAGCTCCAGAATTAAGGATTGGCTATTATTATCCTTCAAGGATTGTGATATTTTTCTTTGTTTGCATTTTGAATTCTAAGAACTGAGGTCTCTCTCATAAATTACTCTCTGAAGAACTGCAAATAGCTGTGAATAATACTCCCCCTGCTCACGACCTTTACATGCTCTCACTTTCCCTTGGGATTCAAAAACAATGCAACAAAGTCAATAAGGACAATGATAGAGCAAACAAAGCCACCTGGCTTGATTGATCTTTCCCTTTCTTTATTCCCACTGCTAACTCCTTTTCCATATAACACTTTACAATGTACCACATCTATAATTCCCTGCCACATAAAAATTACTAAGGACATAATGAATTTCAAGCACAAAAGCACCTAATTCTCACAGCATCCCAGAGCTATTATAGTGGCAATGACAGAATTTATAAAAAGAAAAATTAGCATAGCTCTTCTTTAGAAACAAGGCTAGTGTCCCAGGCATACACGAGAGCCCTAGATTTCAATATTTAAATTGCTTGTATCTCTCCACTTCAACATTTCAAAATAATGTGACCTTAGTTTAAAATTTAAAATGATTCTAACAAATAATATTTATTGAGGAATATCTGAAAATGCTGTGGATGGGGATAAGCAATTGCTCCTTTATGAGTTTATGTATGTTTTAGTTTTACTTTGGCTTTACGTTCATGTCACGTGGTGGTCTGTAATACCTTTGCTACCATGTTCTTTCTCATCTCTCCATTCAAGATGTGTTTGAAACCCAAGAGAAGAAAAAAAGTGGATTTATTTTCAATTGGCTTTAGCGCTTGCATGCCTTGTATTTAAGACGTTAAAATCAGAACATTAGATAGATGCCTGCCAGCCAAGGCAATTACTTCTACCCATTACACTTCAAGACCAAATTATTTTAGTACTTGAAACAGTTTCTCCTAATTGTCTTATGCTCTGCACAGTGACATTAAACCCAAATAGTCACTTCTTTAATTTTATTGACAGTGTGTGGTTTGAATTATGGGTTGTTGACAGTGTTTTTGGCAATCTTATTCTCTTCTATTTATTTTGTTTCCTGCTTTCATTTGTAATTTAATGTTGTTAGGGACCTACCTAAATTAAAGTTTGTTTGCCTTATCCTTCACTGTTGCTTCAGTAGGTATATGATTTTAAAATTTAGAAGCCACATCTAATGCAACTGAGGATGATAATTTTCTGCTCTTAATCTTTTCTTCAACTGTATTGTCCAATGGAGATGGACAATACACTACCCACATGTAGTTATTTAAATTACTTACTCTACTTAGAATTAAACAGAATTAAAATGTGAGCACCTCAACAATACTGGGAATGCATTGAATACTCAATGGTCACATGTTGCTACTGGCTACTGTTGTGAACTGCAGAGATGTAGAACATCTGCATCTTCACTGCAGAAAGGTCTATTTAACAACATTGCCTCAAGGGTCTCTTCTAAATGAGGAAGCAACTGTTTTTTCATAAAGAACTGTAATAGAGAGTCACCAAAACAAACACCCAGAAAATCCCCTAAACATCCTTATAATGAGACAGGCTTATCAGATGTTTATCAGGCTACAGGATATGGGATGTAACAGGGTTCTGGCTTGTGTGTAATCCATGTGCATCAGTGGAATTCCAAGGGCCTTCCACATATTTATTTGCACCAGGAATCAAGGATCCAGTTAAGAAAGGGACAGTAAGAGGGTCTCATTATCGAGAGTATGTTAGTATACATGGAGGTGATAGAAATGGAAGGAGAGGGAATAATTTGGAACACTGTTGTAGATGAAATTTAAGTCTATTGAGTTAAGGCCTGCAAATGCAGGCTCCTTAGGGGAGAGATAGTTACTCATAAAAAATGGAAGACATGCTTATCAAGATTTATAAAATGATGGGACATAAGAAACGGACTTCTAGGATGGATCCTTGGAGTATATTACTAAGGAAAGCAGGGATTCCTTACCAATATGCTTTAGGCACTGGGGAAACTGGATAACTGTCTGTGACAGACCATAGAGAACAAGACCATTTGTTAGCGAGGGAATACAGTGTCCCTTGGAACCCTGGTCACATAAAGAAACAATAGCTTTGGGACATCAGCAACTGCACTAGAGCCTGGCAGGAAACACAAAGACCAGGAGTGGCATCTAGTTACCTCATAGCACAGGGTGGAAATTAAGAGATGCCATACAAAGAAATGCTGACCACTTCTCAGTGCTTATTACTATGAAAAAAAAGAATGATACATTTTACTTTCCATCAGAGAAGGACTATGGTTTAATACATATATTACTATTTGAATATATAGTTCCTGGGATAGTTGAAATGGACATAATAATTTAACATATTAATTTAAGGCATCATTACACTAAAATGAACTGATATTTATGTATGTCTGTACAATAAAGCCTTGGTAGGAAATAAATGGCTGTTATGTAAGTAATTCCTCCTTTCTCTTTCTTACTTCCACATTTTGCCATTAAGATAATTGGACATTTTAAATGCTGGTAAAGAATAAATTATTCAACAATGGTAGATTGAGGTGAGATTTATCATCTAACTCCAAACACCTAAGATAATCTAGGAAATATTTTGAATTTGGAGATTTTGCAAGTACACCTATGAACCAACCCTGTGACTCACTCAGCAGTCAGTGGCATTACAACTGAATTTTAACCCTCTCTTGCTGCTGTCCTGCTATACTACTCATTACAAGAAGTCTGGGACTCCACTGAATAAGCATTGAGGGGTAAAAGTTGAAACTAAATAATTCAATCTGAATTCCAATCGAATGGGTGGGGGGTGGGCAGGCCATTCCTTCCCTTCTGTCCTCAAATGGGAGAATCACATAAAGGTTTTTATTTATTTTTTTTCTCCCTCTCCCTGACGTTAAGAAGGTCTAAGCACTTCTCAGCAGCAGGTCTTTCCTAGGTCCATCATCAGTTTGCCATGCAACATAAGTCCTAGGTCAAAAACTCTACATATACCTCAATTTTCTTATAATTAACATGCAAATAACAATCCCCATTCTACATGTAACAATCTGAATGGAATACAAGGAAAAAGAACCATACAAATCATGTTGATTGAACACATGCTAAGTGTCAGGTACTTTTACCAAAGCATTTCTTTTAATACAACTTCCTTTAATCTGTGATGTGCCATGAGGGAGATGTGTGGTAGCCGTCTGTTCAGCATCTGAACATGTCTCTTAGTTTGGGAGACTCTCAAGGTAAGAGGGAGCTAGGATTCACCTCTCTCTATCAAAGTCTGGGGAATGGGGCATCAGATAGACCTGTCTTTTGTCCCTTAGAAACTAAGTAAGGGACAGCCAGGGTACTTAGGCTTGTCCATCTGCCTACAAAACTGAATCTTGAGGGAGTTACTCAAAGGTGCAGGGACTGTTTGCAGTTGCTGTGGCAGAGACTCTGCAATAATAACCCATCCACTGCTCCATAAAACTCAGTGAGGTCAGATCGTGGTTGCACCTGGCTTCTTTTGGTTCCTGCCCATTTTACTTCCCACCTTCCTAAAGCTTCTAGGGGTTCCCTCATATTTTACCAATAAATTACCCTCCTCTTTAATTTAGCGAAAGTCGTTTCTGCTTTTGTCACCAACAACTTTGGTGCAATAGGAATTATCACCTATGTTTTTGTTCTGTTAGACTTTTGCAGTGACATCCTCACCAAAGCTGTTGATGTGTTCACTGAGTGTTATACAAGTGGTAGACAGCTCAGCCAGGATTAAAACCCTTACGTATGTCTTTCAAAAATGAATGTTCTTTCATCTCGGATAGTTATTTCCTTTCTATGCTTTTTTATATTTTCTTATTCTTCTTTTTGCCTCTTCTCATGATTTCTCCTTTCCATTTAAATAATTTTTGGTTCAAATAAGAATATCAAATTCTTTTTTTTCTTTTTTTTTTTTTTTTGAGATGGAGTCTTGCTCTGTTGCCCAGGCTGGAGTGCAGTGGCCCAATCTCGGCTCACTGCAACCTCTGCCTCCTGGGTTAACGCCATTCTCCTGCCTCAGCTTCCCGAGTAGCTGGGACTACAGGCACCCACCACCATGCCGGGCTAATTTTTTGTATTTTTAGTAGAGATGGGGTTTCACCGTGTTAGCCAGGATGGTCTCGATCTCCTGACCTCGTGATCTGCCCGCCTCCGCCTCCCAAAGTGCTGGGATTACAGGCGTGAACCACCATGCCTGGCCAAGAATATCAAATTCTTATAAGCAATGTAGTTTTTATTCTTAGCATGTATTCACCAAAGTTAATTCTAGATTAATACTTAGAGGCTTGTAAATCCCTGTTAGCCATAGAGTGTCATTTCAGGAATCTTCTGACACTAAGAACAATACATATTGACCTATCCCATAAATTATTTCAAGTTCTTCAGCTACATCTTGGTAGAAAAAAACTCAGCAACAGAAGTCTGGCTATAGACTATGTTATAAGCATGTACTGCTCATATAATAAAATGGAATAATGAATAATTGGTTGGCATATATTCAAAAACCAGAAACAGCATGAAATATTTGAGTGGTTTGTTCTGATTTTATTGTACATCCCTTTAAACGGTAAAGGAATCTTAAAATGTTTTCAAGTTAATGCTGAATTTGAACAAATGGAGAAGCATTTTTAGTAACCAGGTTATCAGTACCTGAAAGAGATAGAAAAACTCTAAGTATGGGGATTGCATTACATCCAGAAAGCAAAGACTCTCCTGGGCTTTGTGACAGAATGTGTAAGACAAGCAGAAAATACAAGTTCATCCTGACAGCTGTTAGAGAGATGTCCAAAAAGAATGTGGATGTCAACCTGTATTCACCTTTTTGCAAAGGTGTGAAGCAAAGGTGAACTCTGATGAAAAGCTTGTCAAAATAAGAAGGGTTAGGGACTAGAGTGTTTGTCACTCAGCCTGGCTACTATTACTAAATGGCAGGTAGAGAAGAGTCTCATGCCTATCTGAATGAAAACAGAGGAGATTATAAAGATGCTGAACAAACAGGGCTTTGATTGCTGGGAGTAAGTGTGGATATATCCCGGGGCCAGCTGTTGAATAGGGTATACCAATGCCTCCCAGGCGTGAATAAATGACGAAGGCCAGGCTAACCTGAGAAAGTTATGATGCTTAGTTTCCATGTAGTAGAAATGGTACGAAGGAAAAATAAAAGGTCTTTTTCTGTTGAATCAGAATGAGAAAAAACACAAATTTTTTTCTTTTATTTTATAGAAGAAGGCAAGAAATCAGATATCCTAGTTAGTCTATGCCTTTCCAGAGAACACAGTACCCAGGACAATGCTTTGGAGAGCCAAACTCTGAGTTGCGTTCTAATGAGAATGCCAACTCTGCTCCTTCTTCAATAAACTAGAAGAGATTCAATACACATCACGCTAGTTATCTTTCAGGACATTTTCATTACCTGCAGCTATAGAATAAGAGTTCCAAAACTTCAGTGTGCCTAAGATTAACCAGCAGAGCCTCTTTAAATATCGATTCATAGGCCTGGATAGGGCTCAGTAAATTATATTTTAGCAGACACCAAAGCAGATCCTGACTCTGCTCCAGGAACCCACTTTACTGTTATGGAAAATCCTAAACTCTGCAGCCAAGGAGACCAGCTTTACTACTGTAATTTCCCTCAGCTGAAAGCGGGCACCCAGGGAGCTGTCATCTATAGGCCACCTGCTCAGTCAGGCTCTATCCACCAGGCACTCCTTTTCTTCATTCTCCCTCTAAGTAGAGCTGTAGGAGCACTGGCTTTGGTGTTTGCAAATCTTACTGAATACCTCTGCTTCTTAAGGTTGACTTTGGAATAGCAATAATACCCAAGACAGCCTCTCAGGGCCCAACACTTGGTACTAGTATACTGGCTAGTTTGCCAAACAAGCCTGTTCAGTGACCTTGTATGGAGAATACAGATATAATTCTGGACTATGTGTGTCAGGTCTTTATCATTAATCATCTCATCACTTCTTCCTAGGCCGTTTATTATTCTCTCTCTGCTTTATATTTGACCCAACACACTTTACGGCTGCTTCCGGTAATGGCCTCTTCATCCACATAGATCTACGCCGTACTATAGATACTGCCAAACTTTATCCATTTCCCTCTACAAATCTCCAAGACTGCTAAAGCACCTTGTATATCCCAATGCAAAGTATCTTTTGTATATAAGAAAACATTTTGTTTATTTAGGGGCTTACATCGTTCCAGTTCAGCAATCAGAATACAAAATGAGCCTTTTCATCTAGCTTAATCTAAAAAATCATGGGAAAAGTCTATAAGAGGGCAAATGTGGATTAAGTGCCTTCCGCTCGGGAGAAGGAGTCGTGTTTTAACCAGGCAGAGGACAGTAGTGGAGATGTCACTATGAGGAAATCACAAACTCAGATGTCACAATGACAATTTCTGACAAGACTCAAAGAGGATTAGACTGAATGCTTCTCCTGTTTTAGATACTTCCCTTTTGTCACTTACACTGGCTAAACTTGAGTTATTCAGTTAAGCAGGTACTTTCAGGGGAAAGCTGGGTAGTTCTCCATTCTTGTTTTACTTCAAAGATACAAGATGCTGTGTACGCACTTCAACCCAGAGATAAACAAGACCTGCTCCTCTGTTACAACATTAGCACTTTGCTTGGGAGAAGCCATTGTCTAATCACAATTGAAAATTGTTATTTGCTATTTCAGAACCATTACAATTGTCGTGAAAACTGTCAAGTGTAATTTTAAAACTGGTCACTGAATATCTATGTAGTAGGCAGTTTGCTATAGATTTTCCTTAGATTATTTCATTAATTCTCACAAACACTCTGTGAAACAGATGGTGTTTTTAAAATAATTTAAAAAGAAACCATCTTGTATGTTAAATAATTTGCTAAAGGTCATGTAGCTAATAGATAGTACATGAAAAATGTGAACTCAGTTCTTGATTTCATGTCCAGTACTGCTTCTACTATATTACAGTTGTTTTCTATAAGTGTAACACAACCACTCAAGCATAAAGAGAGTAAAAGGCAACACCCAAGCCATACACTACATAGACTGCTTTTAATCTCAGCCATGCTACATTTTTTTGCACCTGTCCCCTGCCATGGATGATTTCCATATCTAAATCTTCATGAGTAGTAGCTTTCTTCACTTATTTCTATTATCCAATCCCTTATTTTCAATGCCTCACAGGAAATCCCACCTTCCTGAGCACTGAAAAAGCTTCTTTTGCCAACTGTGCCATTTCTAGCTTGAAACTGTGAACTTATTTTTGATCATTTCCTCATTCATTTTACAAACAATTTTTGAGTACCTGTTATGACCTCTACTTCAACTCTTATATTTAATCGACCCATATTCTTTCTCGTCGATGAAATCTTTGTGCTTCATCTTTGAGCTCACTGCTTGATTTGACTAATCCACTTAGTTATCTGCTGCCTACAATTTACTACTGGGTAGTGCGGTAGCCCTTGGCTGCTCTCCTTGTCATTAATGTACTATGGAAACTACTGCCACCATCTTTCACTAAACACTCACACCATTTGGGGCTCAATTTATACATTACCTCCTCTGGGAAGTCTTTGTCTCTCTAGACTAAACCAGTTGCTCCAAACTACTTCACTCGAGACTTTAAAATAGACTTTTAAAAGATTGTTTTAAAAGAAATGTAGCAAATGGTTATATTGCGGTGATTTTAAACATAAACCTACAGGACAAATGAAAATCAAAAATTTATAATAAAATCTAAATGCATTCTTATGGCTTAGGAAAAATTTTCCAATGGCCATACACATGGATGTAAACCAGGCCATATCTCATATTACATAGGTAAAATAAAAGAAAACATGCTCTAGAGACCTGCCAGACAACTCAAAGTGTAACACGAATGGTACAAAACGGCATTGATACTGAAGATGAGTGTGAGAATAAAAGAAACAAACATTTAAAAATTAACATATATGTCCTTTATGTTTAATGTATTGAAATACAGTTTTGTAAGTAAATTGGTAAAGCTTGTATTTTAAGTAAATATATGGAAATTTCACTTACATCATCGAATCATTACATGTTTGAGTCAGCCAAAAAATTGCTTCTGTTTTAGTATTTTACATTATGACTTTGGAGTATTTCTATATATTAAGTGGGCTGTTATTGACAAACATATGGAATTTTGACAGCCTTAGAGAAAGAATTAGCCCTCATAATCCCTGCCCCCACTTTGCCTCAGGGTAATATAGGAATAACCACTTCTTAAAAACAGAACTGGAAACAGAGAGCTTTATTACATAAAGTGCTTTATGTCCATTATCTCATTTTATTCTTTCGGCAACCCCATGGAATATGTACTGTATCTATTACTATTTCATAGATTAAAAAACTGAAACAGAAAGCGGCTCAGTGTAGGCTTCATCACCAGTAAATGAAGAGATGAGATTAGGCCCAGGTTCTTACTGGAGAACTGAACATTTTATCTCCAGTGCTGTATTAACATGTTGTTTATAGAACTAAAATTCCTAAAGGGTCATGGAAACTTCAGCTGTGCTGAGATACTTTGAATATCTGACATTAAGACAGAAATTTGTAAATACATAAGGTTTTGGGTTAACACTAAATATCCTCTTCGTGTTAGACATTTCACTGACATTTAAAGCAATGCTTCTTCTGTCACTAGGCTTTCTCACTCATGAATCTACTTTAGCCATCAATTTAAAATTTAGATGCTAATAACCAGCATGTGCTTCTAATAAAGCAATGGGTATGAGCCTTCAAGGACATATCAAAAATGCCTAGCCATCTGGAACTGATTCTTTTTGGTAGCAAATCCCTTTCCACAAAAATACATAATATGGATTAGCTCTTTTACTTTCCAAATGTTATATCCTAAAATAAATAGATGCAATTCCCCAAGTAGAATTGTGTCTGATAATTAGTGATTTTTGTCTTAATTCATATATAAATTTATAATTTGCAAATTATCCTTATTAAACAGTTCTTTTAATTATTTCCAGGCCATTTCTTTTTAATAGAAAAGGTTAACATGACAAGTTAGTAAACTTTGCTTGCTCTTCTAGTAGCAAGAAAAACTACCCTAATTTTCATCTCTGTTCAGCAATCTGCTGTTTGTTCCTGCAAATGAAAGAATAGTTGAGGGCTTTAAAAACAGATTTCTAGGAAGTTGGAACACAAGGTTCCAAGATTAATGAAACTAAGGAAAAGGAGACTCTAAGATTGGATTTAACACAGATTTTGCATATTTCATACTAAATAATACGAGAAAACGAGTGTAAAATCTGAGCTCCAGCTAATCCTCTGCAACCATCTGAGCAAACATGAACACAATGCCATTCTGAATAATATATTATTGTCTTAGGAGTCCTATTGTCATGAAATTCTACAGAGCACATTATACTAATCTCCATAAACAAGATGTTTATTTTTTATGGGGCTATCATTTAGCACATAATTATAAATCTAAGTATATTAGAATATTTAGACACAATTACTCTCTTTTCAACCTTCTGAATCTGTTTGGAGGTAGGGAAGGAGGGGGAAGAGCAAGTTTGCAATTTTATGGGAGAAGGTCTGTGTGGCATGCTGGGAATTGCTATTCAGATCTTCTGGTTGAATAGCACTCATTTTCTGTGACTACCCATCAGCTGGGTTTTGCAATTGGGCTTCAATATGAGTATGATAGCCAAAATTGTAGGTTTTTACATTAGTAAATACAATGCTGCTATGTTCCACATTAAGGATATGGGAGAATAAATTACATCATTTGTTTTGCCACAGAATCCTTGTGCAAGATGCTGTTTTAAGAGTTATTATATTCATCAGAAGATAAAGAGAATAATTAAGAAGAGAAACAATCTTCTAAGAGTTCATAATGGGAAAAATATAACAACTATGCTCGCTATTAATTTTTCACCAGATCATCTGTCTTCAAATCTTTTGAATTATGAAGTGCTAGGAAGAGCCCCGGGTTTACATTTAACTCTTTAGATTGTTATTGCTAGCTACGACACCTTAACTGTTCTAAATCCACTTCATGTGTAACATGAGATGGTGATGTGTCTGTCGCATGATGCATGTAAAAATTAAATAAGGTAAAGAAACTGCCTATGCACAGTGTTCAGCACAGAACAGGTACTCCACAAATGCTGAATTTGATTATATAAAAAGTCAAGATTTACTAGCAAGATTTACCACATATAACTTTCCCAAGGTGCAAATACACAAAGTGCAAAGTGCACTATTTGGACAACAGACAGAGTGATTCACAGGAAAGGGTATCAATACCCCTTAAGCAGGTTGAGCATACCCTTATCATGTCAGGGAGGAATTGTGTTATATCAGGACTTTTGTCCTTCCTATCCCTCATAGTCCAGGGAATAGTCTTAGAATATTACAGAGTAGCCCCTTTTGCCACTGCCAGAATACAGTCCAAGGGAACAGAGTCACCTGCAGTAAATCTCATAGTAAAATGACACACACACAAAAGAAGAGTTCAGAGAAAATAAAGCTCCCTTCTGAGAACTGTCCATGTCCTACAACCTACTCTTACCAAGTCTCACCCTTCCTACTCAGATTCTGTCTGGCCCACATTAAAGAGACCACAGGCCACACATATTAAGGAAGCAACCAGATCTCTGACTTCTCCGAGTTGACCAGGAGACAGAGACAGAACACTGGCTGAAATGTGAAGAAATTAGCAATCTTCTAGACTATCATCACAACGGAAATAAGCCCTCATGCAAAGGGTAATCAATGATTACTATCACTTGTGACTATGTCAAAGTTCAGGACACTTAAAGAAGCATTTCACAGTATATGTGATAGACATTAGAATTTGTCCATTGCCTTGATTGACAGTCACTTTACATTCTTAGTTTGAGTTTTCCTCGTCTCCCAATATCACACCCTAACAAGGACTTGTGAACAGGTCATTTATCTGCAAGATGGTCTGCTGAAGCACCAGTGAAGAAGGGAGGACAGTAGGGCCAGAAAGGGAGAGAATACAGTAAGAGGTGCTGTAATAAGCAGGTTGCCATGGTAGGCTCAATCCCATGGGGAACCCTCTGAGGAACTGGTTAGAACACATCTCAGAATTGTCTCATGAACGGCTAAAGAAGTATGCTATTTATCTGCAAAGTCCTGTCACTCATTCGATGATGGTTGCCTCTGGGGGCAACATTCAACCTAACATCTTCTAGGCTGCTTTGCTGTGGCATAGCAAACTCCTAGGGAGCTAGAGAAAACCCTTGGGATTAAAAGTAAAGAAACAGGTGTGCTTGAAATGGAAAGCAGCCAGGATGAATAGGGACTACTTACCACAGTCAGGCAAGCACAGAAAGGGTCAATGGCATATGTGTCTGCTGCACTCTCTGTATGTCAAAACAATTGAAGCAGTCTGATCACACATAGCCCGATATGTGTATGTACATACACATGTATCTATATATGTATAGGTGCATGTAATTTTTATCATTGAAAAACAGTTAAATTAGATGGAATAGGTCTATGCCCCTCCTCCCTCTTAGCCTATTTAAGAGGGAGCCTCCTCCCTCTTAGCCCATTCATTCTTCATACATCCACTCAATCGTCTGTTATTCAGGGAACCCTTTTCTCATCCCTTTAACTAGGTCCAATTTATCTTTTTTGTGCATCCATAGAAAATCTATCTTTTATGATAGTGGCACTAATTAGAGTTGTACTTTTATTATGAGTTGTCTGATAATTTGATTAACATTTCTCTTCCATGAGGATCAGGTCCTTGAAGTCAGGAAATAGTGCCTTTCAGAAGGCTTCCCTCCTAGAATGTACTAAATGGTTGCACACTGAATGAATAATCCTTTTAAAGGGAACATAACCCCGGGGAAGAAGGATCTGTAACCAATTATAAAATGATGTGATAAGTACTATACTGTAATTACAGATTTCTGTGGGAGTATATAGAAAAGAGAGACAAATTCTGCCTGGTATGAAAAAAAGGTAATATTAACAGAGTAGATATTCAAGGGGTGGTGACATTGGAACTAGGCATGAGGTAGGACAATAAGATCTCTAGGAGAATAGCTGGGTAGAGCGGTGCTTGCCTATAGTCCCAGCTACTCAGGAGGCTGAGGAAGGGGAATGATTTGAGATCGAGGTCAGCCAGCCTGGTCAACATAGTGAGATGCTGTCTCCAGAAAAAAAGATCTCTATGAGAAGAAGGGATAAAATGTGTCTTAGAAGAAAATCAGCAACAGATTAACTCTATTCAGAGGTGGCCAAGTGAGTTTCTTTAAATTTATGGTTGTATATTTTGTATATAAAATGTCCATGTATGTGTCTGTGTCTGTATCCATAGAGATACATAATATATGTTATTGAGCCCAAACAAAGCTTGATTCATGTGGAGTCTTTAAATAGCATCAATACTATGATTAGCATCCCTTCAAGTGACTGCCAATCAATTTTGACCAATCTCATTAAACAGAAAGTTGTATTGGAGTTAACATTCACAAATGAGCCATCCATTTAAGGTCACTGTTTCATCATGAGTAGTTATGGGGCAAGATATGAAAAAGGGGCCTATTTAGGATCCACTTTTGGTCATAACTGTTCAGCATTTAAAAAATCACTTTTAATACGATTCAATCATTGAATAAAACTTTAGGTGACTTGGTACACTTTTTTTAAAGTAAATAAATATGAGTACCTCAGGGATTTCTGCCCTGTGTCTAATTTTCCAAATTCCTAATTGCTACAGTCAACATTTTTTTTTGTATCCTAACATTGCTATGGTAAAATTCTAACCCCCAAGGTGACGTTATTCTGAGGTAGAACCTTCTGGGAGGTGGGTTTAGGGTTCATATAAAAGAGACGCAAGGGAGCTAAATGCCTTGCCCCTTCCACCTTGTGAAAACACAGAAAGAAGGCATAATCTATGAACCAGAAAACTGGCCTTCACTAGGCATTTAATCCATTGGCACCTTGATTGTAGACTTCCCAGCCTCCAGAAATGTGAGAAATAAATTTCTGTTGTTCATAAGCTACCCAGTCAATGGTATTTTGTTATAGCAACCCAAATGGACTAAGACACTAATGAAGCAAGGGAAAAAAACTTAAGATGGCTTTCCAAAATGTGCTATTCTTTATTTAAGAGACCAATGCTTAGGACTGGCGATCTTGAGTAGTTATATCAGTAGAGTAAGAAATCCAGTCACACAGTGAACTGTTGGCGACTGCTATCTCAAATTCCAACATGGGTGGCTGACAAAGGAGTATGTCTTTGGGTGGGAGACAAAACTAATATGGTTGCCTTACCTGGGGCCTGGACTGAGGATGAGTAGAGGAGAGAAGGGCAAAGAAGAAAAAGACAGAGCTGTGGTGAGCTCACAGTCTGTGTTAGGCATAGAACACATTAATGTCACTCTGGGTGACATTTTATAACTAAGGCCTATGATGAAGTGATGGCTAAATGATTTGACTATAAAACACATCATATTTTCCATCAAGGCATCCAAAACAAACTAGTAGTCTAAATTTCAAAAGCAAATTTGTCATGCAAAGACAGCATTAATTCAATTCCCGCATTTTCTCTTTTCTACCAAATTGTCACCTTTATTAACTGCTTGTGGAATTTCTGAGGTACATCCTGCCTGGACAAGGTAGATCCTGCCTGGACAAGGTAGATAATAGCCAAAGCCACATGGTAGAAAAATAGCAGAGCTCAGATGTGGGCCTGGGTTTTTGTCTCCAAAGATCATCTTGTTTGTTTGTTGAATTTGGGAGTTTGACCTTATCACAAGAACACTTTACTGTAGTGTGATAACCATTTATCCTTTTGCTCACACAGACATTTTTATAAGCCTGAAGATCTGTACTGACTAATGAGAATGATGCACTGAGCTCAAAAACTAGTATTACTTGCATGGCATTTTAAATTATATAACATGATTGCTTATAGGAAATACATCCCTTTTTATAGACTTATGATGCCTGCTGTGTCATGCAATTAAAAAGTTCCAGAAAAGCATTCTCAGTATGTCAAATTCTTGAGGCTGATTTATAGGATTACAGCTTTCCCCCTTTGTGATTCAATTAAAGCATTTTACATTGGGCTATTATAGAGTTTAAAGTCTGATCATAGTTTGGAGGCTGAACTATTAGATTAGCATGTGATCTGTTTATAAATAAACTGAATTTCTTGTTGGCAAGGGATAATAATTACAGCTGCAGTCATAAGGAATACTTACTAAAAACCTGTAAGACAGACATAGAAGATAAAAATGGGTAATACCAATATGCAATGGATTATTGGATCTTACAGATAGTTAAATATAAAAATAAAAGCCTATTGGTATATGCTTCAGATTTTAATCCAGGGACTGAATTTTTGACCAGATCAGTGATGTGAGGAAAAAAGTGTTCTGGTAAGGACCTGGGAATAGTTCAAACAAGTTATGATTACAAATTCTCTGAGATCTGAGCCCAATCTGGTATTATCTAGAAGGTCCTATTAATTATGTGTGCATCTAAAAACCCCTTAATGGGAAATGAATGTTTTTTTTCCACAAAGACTGGATGATAGTTTCAGGCATCTCATAATAAGAAAAGGAAAGAGAATCAATGGTGCTACCATCTGAGTTTGGTTGGTGGCTATTTCAAGAGAAAATGCATTTTCTTTCAGTTTGATGTTAGTTTTATTTTTGATTTTTGATGGCGAGGAGAATTAAACTAAATTGAATGATGTGGACTAGGCATAAAAAATAGTACCTACTCTTCATAAAAGAAAGAGGGCAAAGGCAGTCAAGCATGAAGACTAAATAAATCTTTAAATGATGCAATAAAGAAATGATAACTTAGAGATAATGTGTTTGCCATGGCCCTTAGAGATGTCAAGTTTCCACCTGTGGAGATAAATAAGAGTCCGTTTAATAGAGAAATAGAATTTTGAAGGAACAGTTGCCCAGACTACTTACAAAACCAAGAAATGAGTGATCTAGTGATAACTTAAATTTGACACTCTTCAGTCTTTGAGAATGCTATTAGGCTAAATGCATCTCCATCAGGAAAGAATATTGCCTCATTTTAGGCAGGCCCTCATTTTCTCTTGCCTAGGCTACAGTAATAGCCTTCTAACTGGTATTCAGTCTCCTCGTCTAACCACCCCTCCAATCTATTTTTTCTGTCACCAGCGTAATCTTCCAAAGGCCCCAATTTTAAGCCATTTCTATGCTTGAAAACACTTCAAAAACTCTCCTTTATCTAAGAATAAAATCCAGATGGATTATCATGGTATAAAATGCTCTCAATCATCTGGCCCTCCATTACCCCACCAGTCTCCTCACTTACCATGCTGTGCCTCATCAACTATGCTCCCACCATATTGAACTATTTTAGATTTTTTGGGGGGGCCATGATCTTTTTCACCTCAATGCCTTAGTCTCTGAAGCTGTTTCAGTCTAAATAACCCTATTGTATCTAGAATGCCCTTAGGTACTTTTCAACTATTATTTCTTAATGACTTTTCTTGTTATTTTTAATTGATCCCCTACATTTTTGCCAGATTATATTCCCCAAATCATAGAACCTATACTGCTTAACTGAACCCACTGGTTTACATGAAGGTAGGTCCATTTACCCATATTAGACCAGAAATTCCATGAAGGTAGCATTATATCGTACTTTTCTTTTGTTTGTAGTATTTATCCAAGTTACACATACTCCATGCTAATTTAAACGACTTAATTAACAAAAGTTGTAGGCAATATTTATTAACATATTTAGTTTAATTTAGCTAAAGTTGGGGAGTTTAGAAGCGTTTGTACAGGTTTGGGTTTGGGTTTTCCGTCTATAGTTAGGCCTAGCTAGCAAGCTTAATACTTTCTCAAAAATGTTTTAATAACAAAAAATTTATTCTATTATGTTCTAGTGAATGGAGGCTACAGAGAGTGATACCTGTATGTGAGGGTGTTTTAGATACTGTAAAAGTTCTCATTTCATTGATATGGAAGATATTAAACCAATTGAGTCACAAATGGAGATACCACACAGCCATCAAAATGAATAGCATATAGATATAAAAATAAAATGTTAAATGAAGGAAATACTATAATTATAGTACCAGCATATACATGGCATGCTTATATATGTATACGTGTTTGTGTGTGTGTATCTATGTCTCTCTCTCTCTATATGTGTGTATATATATATCTATACACATATATACACATATATCTATACATATATACATATATACATACATATGTGTATAGATATATACACACATAGAGAGACATAGATACACATATACACATCTATGTATACACATATACATCTCTCTATATATGTGTATATATATGTATATATATGTGTGTGTGTGTATATATATATATATAGAGAGAGAGAGACTATCCTCCTTATTTCTGGATTTTATATTTACTAATTCACTTGGTAACATTTATTTGTAACTCTTAAATCAATACTCACAGTTATTTGTAGAAATGTGCAGAGCAACATTTGAGTCCCCTAACCTCACTCACATGTTTTCAGCATCTGCGGTCAAACAAAATAATTATCTGCCTTATTGCTTTAGCTCTCCTCCTGTAAAGAAGTATCCTTTTCACAGAATATTTAGCGTCACATCTTTCACATTTTTGAGCTTTTTCTTGGTGATGTCACAGTTTAAAATGATTCCAAGTGTAGTGCTAAAATGCTGTCTAGTGTTTCTAAGCACAAGCAGACTGTGATGTGTCTTGTATAGAGAAAATATATATATTAATAAGTTCCATTCAGCATGAGTTATAGTGCTATTGGCCATGATTTCAATATTAATAAATTACAATATATATTACATAATGTACCTTTAAACTAAAACACTTATAAAACAAGTTTATATATTGATTGTGACCAGAGGCTTATGGAAGTCTAACTTCAAATAATGAGGATTGGTGTGTGTGTGTGTGTAGCATTTATATAAATTTCAGAAAACAATTTATAGCATCAATGTATACAGATCTATCTAGAAGTATTGTGGAACATTTGGATATACACTGATTAATTATATAGTTGCCTATGATAATGGGGAGGGGAAGAAAGAACTTCAATTTTAATTATAAAGTTTCTCTCATTTTACTTGGAAACAAATTGTAGCCAAAAAATTATATTAGTAATAGTTGATCTCCATTTCCACCTTCCCAGTTCCGGGTTTTGTTTTTGCTTTTTGACTTGGGTGAAAGCGCTTGTCACATGTCTTATAAGTCATTCATTTCATAATACAGAATATCTTTAGTCCGATAGTTAAGAGTATACACATTGGTTCTCCACCGCCGTTTAGCCAAATTTCCTACAGCTCTTCTGCTGGGTCCCATACTACAGGAACACCTACTGCATGTTACTCTTGTGACATACCTTGCATCTTCCCCTCCCCATGCTCGTGTGCCCTCCATGTGTGATGTTCTGCCTATCAAATACTATCTGTTTTTCAAAGTTCAGAGCAATCACCTCCTCTCCCACACTCCATCTTGGTATTACAGCAAGTTTTAATTCTCATAATACATTTTTTCCCTTGTATCATCCACATTCTTATATGAAGTTTCTTCTTTCTATAAAAGTTGAAAAGGTGCCTGAAGGCAGAAGACCATGGCTTTCCCAGTGAAATTCCTAATTTAATAGACAGTGCTTGCTGGAAACACCAACAGAAATTAAATATGTGAAAACTAAACAACGTATACACATGTCATAAAGTAATTCCATTCTCAGAAGGCTAATCATTTCTATAAATTCTGAAAATTACTTGTAACAATTTTGACATAATATTTGATAATATAATGGCTTGTATTTTATATTTTGCTTTTAGTTTACAAACTACATAAACTACCTATAAGGGTAAATATCGTTAAAACCCCGAATGAAGCTAAAGATTTGCTCCTTTTGCTGCATGTGAGATAAGTTTGCTTTATTTAAACTGTTTTTTTAAGAGTCTATATTTGTCTATTTGACATTCATTTATCACCAGGTTAATGATATTAACCATATTTTTGTATCTGCCATATCCTGATGCTCTGGCATTTGGGACTTTAACAGACCTGGAGAAAGAGACTACCTCTCCCAGGGCTAGCTTGTTCCTGAAGTTAATAACAATTTGCCCAGGAGCATAGTTTTGATTTGCAAACCAACCAATCCAGAGTCTCTACCCTCAATTGCTTCTTCATCTAATTTGCACACACCAAGCCAATATTTTTCCTGCCCTAAATTGTCCTAGGGCAAGAAACCAGTCAAAAAGAGGCCACTCCCATAGCCCGGAGCCCTCAGAATTATGCCAACTATCCAATTCTAAAATGTTCACTCTTTCCTGCCTTGTCTTTCCCTGGAAGCTCCAATAAAAGCTTGACCTAGGCTTTTCCCTCACTCCTCATCAACAGGAGTGCTGTGACTCCGCATGGTCGTGAGTGTCATAAACTTCTTTCTTCCAAGCCTCGTTCTACTTTCCTTCTGTGGCTACATTCACTTTTTCATACCAATCCAACATGTACATTCTTAGAACAGTTTCAGTAACAGGCCCTTTTTCTTACATATTCTTTCCATGTTATCCTACCTAGGGTGTTAGATTCAGCATTTTATTTCTTCCCTGAAATTCTTCATTCATCCCTTATTGACAGGTTGAGGGCCTCATCTTATTGTTGAAAAAGGTGTGGATACTACACTAAAAATGGCAATATTAACCAGTCTTGCTCCCTTGTATTTTCTGCCCTATTTGCAATGGTTGCAGTTAGGCCATGCCTTGCCAGACTTCTCGCTGGTAATGTGTGAAATCTGCCTTGCAGACCTTACTTTGCCATGGGTGGCTTTTAAGATATAGATGAGAAGAAATATTAGAAATTCTTGTTCTTGGCTTACACAAAAGCTGCATTCTCCAATCCAACGTTAAAAAGATTTGAGATGCCTCAAACTTGGGAGATTATCGGAAATCTAGCTAGATCATTAATGATACTGACACTATACTTTTATATTCTTATCAAACCTTAGTCTGTAGTCAATGATTAGAATCCAAACAGGACAATAGAGGAATGTACACCTGCTGCAACAACCAACATTTAATCTTTCTTACATTAGAAACTGGTTGAAGTCTTGGCTACACAAAAAAAAATAGCCCTGAGTTCAAATTTCTGCTTTGACATTTACTAACGCTATGCCTCTATTATTCCTCAACAATGGGGATACTAACTGGACCTATTTTAAAGGTTGTGTGGATTAAATCAGACAGTTCATTTAGAATCGTGCCTTGCCTTAAATACATTTTAGCTATTATGATTATTATCCCCATTTATTGATTCCTTTAATTGTGCAGGCAATGTTCTGAGTGCTAGGAAATAAAGATTTAAACTATGCCAAATATCTTTTGTATTAAATATAGTGGAAGATATATTATGCAGAAGTCAACACATTAATTCATTCATTTCTCAAACATACATAGACCTACATATATATGCACATATGTATCATATCACCCTTTAACATATAAAGAAAAATAAATTTGGGATGGGAAATAGAAAATGAAAGGTAGGGAACTAGAAGGAAATATTTAAATTGAATCATCTAGGCATATAATACAGCAAGTGCTCTAAAGCTGGAATGAATCTGAAGTATCTGAAGAACAGAAAGAAGTTCATGTAGATAGAACGTCTAGAGCGAAAAACTGAAATTAGATTGAAATGGTTGGCAGAAACCAGGTCACTTAGGAAGTTGGAAGCCTTAATACGAGGTTTATATTTATGTTAAGTACAATGAAGAACCATTAGAAGGTTATAAGCAAGGAACTGGTATGACCTGATCGAGCTTTTGAAAAAATATGCTACTGTCTGAGAATAGCCCTTAGGAAGACAGAGTGGATGCACAACAAATTAGGAGGTTTTGGCAAGTTCAGATGAGTGGTGACAGAGGCTTGGGCTAAGAAGTTAAGAGTAAAGATGAACAAAATGCTGGATGTACTGAAGGAGAAAAAATACTTGCTTAAGAGTATAACCTTGATGCAAAATTTTAGGGAGTTATCTCCTCCATTTTCTCTATCATATATGCTATGGGCTCCCTATTGTATTCTAGGCTACTGGAGAAATTTCAAATATTATTGGGTCTGATGGGATGTATGTGTGTGGAGTAAGAAAGCCACTTAGAGTGTAGCTGCAAACGCCTACAGAAGTGTCACTTGCTTTGAACTCTGAAAGCTGACAGATGTGAACTGGGGTACATGTGATCCAAAGAGTACACTATATTTGGTGTACTTGGTAAGAGGTACACTGTTTTACCAAGGGACATACGGGTATGGACAAGATAATTAATTTCTTTCCATCAAGTCCATGCGACTCTTCTAAGACATGGATGTGCCTGAAAATGCATCTTCTGTTTAGAAATCAAGCAGTTCTCCCTTCCTACCTCCCCGGCCATGCTATTAATGAGACCACTTATTCCACATTATAAAACAAAGGCATACCTCTCACTTTTCCGAGGGACACTAAACACAGAAGCAATTTAAAATATCCATATCTTGGAAATATGTTTTAATCAAGCTACCAGAAACCTATAGAATATTTCCCTGTACAGGTATCTGCTGAAATCCAAGTATAGCATCATAAGTGGCATAATTTTGCATGCTTTGCTATTTTCTGAATTTGCACACAGAATGTGGTATTAAGAACAATGACGGTTTCTCTTTAACAACCTCAAGTCTCCTTTCCACAAACCAAGATAAAAATAAATAAATCTTTTCTGGGGGAGAACACTGTGAAATCAAAATAAATAAAGCATTGTTAAGACATATTAAAGGTAACATTTCACTGTCAAACGCAATTCTGTACCCGTCTTCTTTTCTTTCTTGCTTCCCTGCCTTTGCCTACCCTCTCGTCTGTCTTCTCCCTCTTTCTACTCCTCTTCGTGTTTCTTTTCTTTTTTTTCTTCTTCAATCCCCGATCTCTGTTTCTGTAAAGTTTTCCCACTAATACATTTAATGCATTTAGTAATATAAAAACAATTAATTAAAACATTTGTTGAAAGGAATGTTTTTAATTTAACAATTCAAAATTTTTCAATTCCTTCTGACTACATCAGGTTGAAATAAAGTGCTTCTCAGTGAGAGTGTTATTATCAATAGTCATTTTGTAAGTTTTGGAAAAGCCTTTTTTTATCTCTCTCCAAAATTTAGAAAATGAGTTCTTGCTATGACTATGTTTTTTAAAAATATCTTTTTGCAAGCAGTGGGGTTTCTAATTTTTTGCTGTTAACAAAATTGAAGAAGGACATAATTCAATTGCTTGCTGATAGATAATTAAGAATAATTTTTGATAACATAGCAGTGTTTTATCTTTCTGTTTTGGGGAATTTATACTTTAGAAGGGCTTTAAAAAATTGATTGACATACAATTAGAACATTCTGTTCATTCCAAGATACTCACCCATATGAACAATGTTTCTCTGTACAAACAAAAATTGTAAAATTAGTTTTGAGCCCTATCTCATTTTTGCACTAAGCACTCTTCTTCCACAGATACCTAAACACATTGAGAAGAAAATTTATCTCAGTAAAGAAATGTATCAACATAAATTTCAAATAAAATTATACATTATATGTTAAATAATTTCTGAAGTTCTTCATATGTGTGTAATTGTGTTCAATTGTTTATTAATTATAGTTGTTATAATGACTCAATATATAGTAGGAGGAATTAATGTATACATATATAATCACAATAATTTTTTATTAATAAAATATTTTTGTAGCAGAGAACTGTGGGAGTATAATCAGTAAAATCAATCAAGGATAAAAGATATATTAGCAATCAATCCTTAGAATAAGTAGAATGCAAATATAAGTTCAAGGAGGATAAGGGGACATGTAAAATTGATGGTTGCTAAAGGGAAATGTTTTTCATGTTTTTTTTTTTTTTTTAGATGGAGTCTCTCTCTGTCACCCAGGCTGGAGTGCAGTGGTGCAATCTCAATTCACTGCAACCTTTGCCTCCCAGCTTCAAGCAATCCTCCCACCACAGCTGGGATTACAAGCATGCACCACCAAGTAGCTGGGATTACAAGCATGCACCACCACACCTGGCTAAATTTTGTATTTATTATTATTATTATTATTATTATTATTTTATTTTTAGTAGAGACAGAGTTTTATCATGTTGTCCAGACTGGTCTTGAACTCGGACCTCAAGTGATTCTCCTGCCTCAGCCTTCCAAAGTGTTGGGATTACGGGCGTGAGCCACCTTGCCCAGCCCATGATTTTTTGTAAGTGGCCAATCATGCGTATCAAGTCACCGTAGTATTTAGATTCCATGGGCTGCATTAAAAAAGAATTCTGTACTCTGTTTCTATGAGGCAGACTTTTTAGAGTCCACACATATGTGAAATCATATGGTATTTTTCTGTGCCTGGCTTATTTCACTTAGCAATGTGTCCTTCAGTTCTAGCCATGTTGTTGTGAAGGACAGAATCTCCTTCTTTTTAAAGAAGCACTGTATGGTACTCTCTTTTATATAAATGCCACATTTTCTTTATCCATTCATTCATTGCTGGACACTTAGATTGCTTCCATGTCTTGCTATTGTATATAATGCTGAAATGAACATGGGAGTGCAGATATCTCTTTAACATACCAGTTTCAATTTCTTTAGATGTATACCTACAACTGGGACTACTGGATTACACTGTAATTCTATCTTCAGTTTCTAAGGAACCTGCATGCTATTTTTATTTTTGGAATTTTAAAAAATCCATATCATAGAAACAAACAGTAGAAAGGTGGTTATCAGAAGCTGTGGGATAGGGGGAGGGATTGGTAAAGGAAAATGTGTTGATCAAAGTGTATCAATTCTCAGTTACACTAAAGGAATAAGTTGTAGTGATTTATTCACCGCATGGTAACCAGAGTTAATAATAATGTATTACATATTTCAAAATTGCTAATAGAATACATTTTTAATAGTCTCACCACAAACAAAATAATAAATTGTTAAGGTGATGTATATTTTTATTAGCTTGACTGAATCTTCCTACAATGTATACACAGATCAAAACATCATATTTAACCCTTAAATATACACAATTATTATCTGTCAATTATAAAGAAATAAAAAATAACAGTAAAAGAATTATATAAGTTTTTTTTGAAATGACAATATCTATAATTCACTAGGAATTGCATCCTTTGCAACTTTTCAAGCTCATGATGAAAATATTTAAATTTGTCAGGGTAAACAAGCAGAATCTTTTTGATATAAAATATTTTTAATAAGTATGTTTACATACTTATATTTATAAAATTATAAATATGATTGTTGATATACATAAATATAAGTACGTTTTTATATATATACATAAATGTATATTTAACCCCATAATCACTGATCTATTCTGCCTCCAAAATCCAAAGAATTCATGTAGGTACTCCACCCTTTTCTTAGTGAAAGGAGGTGCAAAGTACAATATCTGTTTTAAGGCATATATCCTTCACTTTAAAGGATATATCCTGTTATGTTGAAGAACACTGGATTTGCAGACAACTTCCTTAGTTAGCATGTTTCCCAAAGATATATATTCTAGTTATCTGATACATATATCTTACTAAGAAATCTATGGTGTCTGCTACTTACTACTCTCTAGATTTTCACATGATAGTTTTAATATAGTAGAATAAAGTCCTTCTTGGCAGTGATGAAATTAGTCAAAGTCCCTGTTGTTTCAGTTGAGATAGAAAAGGAAGACAGTTGATACAACCTTCAGTCATGATTTTAACAGTATCCTACTGCTCTGCCTAGGTGAAAATAAACTCTAAAATTTGAAGAGGAATTCATTTGCCAGATCGACAATTTCATATTATGTGCTAAGGTCTTTATTAATTTGCTCCATTAGAGTGTTCATATATGGAACACTCATTTCAATTGAAGTCACCACCTGAATAAGTTATCTATAATCCTTTTATTCTGAAGAACTGTCAATCATATGCACTGGAAAACTCAGAAAGTAAATAGGAATTTATTCAGAATTGCCACCTCTGTATCATTCAAAGTTTTGAAAGATATCTTTGCAATTTCATCAAGGGTGAAATATTTCTTTTTTTTTTTACTGCTATTGAGAGAAAATCCAACGACTTCAACTTGCCATCATTACTATCTTAACCCTTAAGTAATTTCATGGAGCTAGGTTTCTGCCAGTTGCTGAGGCTCTTTCTTGTCTCTATACACACAAGAACTGGAGAAGTGATCACCAAGGTTGGTTGGAGTCCCTCTGAGCCTATCATTAGGTAAGTGCAAGTGAGAACTTCATTTATCACCAAGTCCCTCTTGAACCCCCATTCTGATTGATACATTTCCACTTCTAAGATTCAAATGGTACAAAACTTTGTTAATTATTATTTTTTCAGTGGCATTACCAAGCCAATAGCCACAGGGGTCTGAAAGGCTGTAAGTTTTGCTTTAACTTAGGTCTAGAAATTAGGGAGAAGAGCCTGACTCTGTATCCCAGCGACCAAGTCAGTCACTTGTTCTCTGAACATCCTTAGCACAGCCAGTAAGGGGAGTACTCTCTGAAATAAACACAGTTGATTTTTTTCTCTCCTTTATCATCTTTAAAATGCCCTCATTATAAGTCCAATTTTTAATCTTCTAAAAAAATCCCTCTATAACTTTCTCTCTGCATGATGAGAGTTTTATTTTTAACATAAATATGTCTCAATTATTATCTCAGAATTGCATCTCACTTACATTTGATGCTGTCTTGCATCCACATGCTCATACTACCTTTATTCTAAACATGGTCCTCTGTAGCCAGGTAATTGGTTTCTGGTCTTTAGTGATAAGTAATTATGAGAAGTTTTCTTCAGCAAAGATCCCTGGGGCTGATAATAATTGTCTAGCTGACATAATTAAATCATTTCTGACAATTCAACAAGTCTTATTCTTGTTTAGGTGAAAGGTGTTTGGGATTAATATTCTTACTTTTGACATCTTCAAAATAGGAGAAAAAAAATCAACCAACAGGAGTTCACATACATGAAGTGTGATCTAATTCCTTAGCAATTAGGCAAGATTTAGAAATTATTTTTGTATTTCTATCTAATTTAAGATGGCTAGCAGTTAAACAATACATTTATTAATCCTCTTCAACAATATTGCATTCCAATTACAGAATAAATCTACAAATAAGGTGAACCCATGACTGTGCTACCAAATCCCGATGGATCCCATCAACAAACTGAAAATGGTACCGAATTTCTTGAAGACGAGATGAAAATACGACCAAAGACCATGACTGAACACTTTAAATCCTACTCAGATTAAGGAATAGACTATTGAAAAAGAGTGTGTTGTTTTGCAGAGGAATCTAAGCATAATTCATGATGTAAGGAAATGGAGCAAAGGAGAAGCCAGCTATGGTGTAGTCAGTAGAGAAATTAACTAAAGAGATAGAAACAGTTGCAGAAGTTCCCCATTCTCAGAATAAACCCTCCTTCTCTCACTGTTTACCCCCAGGATAAAATCACAAGTTCAGCCAGTCAATTAATAAAATAAACTGAAACACTATTCCAAGACACCTAAGATACCAAAAAGGATGCAGGTCCATGCATAGAGAAGGCAATCTACCTGCAGTTGTACAAACGCAACTGACAGCCTGCATGTTTATCGCACCTTGAGGTTTGACAGTTTAGTACTTTCGTGGATGCTGTGAGCTGTCTTTTGTGTGTGTGTATGTGCTTATGTGTCAGTGTTATTTTTTGTTGCTTGAAATTTTGAGAACAGATGCTCAGGGATATGTATGTATGTGGAATTGGTTATTGGGTTGACATGAGACAGGAGTGATAAGACAACTTCTCCTGTCAATCCAGATTCCCAAATGGAAAATTAGCAGCAGAAACAATAGGAAAATGATTTAACTGACTGCATAGTTAGCTGGATCCATGTGCATAATTAGCTGGATCCATGTGAGGAATATACAGAAATGGTTTCTGTGAAATGCTAAATTTTAATTTGATTTTACAGGACAAGTCTGCTATGTTGCCTGTATACTTTAAGGCATTCATCAGCAAAGACTGAGAGTCTACCAATTGGAAGGAGGCTATCTGGAAGGACTGATAAAACTAAGCAAGCCAATAAATGGCCCAGCAATCCTACTGCTGAGTATATACCTCAAAGAAAGGAAATCAGTATATGGAAAAGTTATATGCACTCCTATGTTTGTTGCAGCATTGTTCACAATAGCTAAGATTTGGAAGCAACCTAGGTGTTCATCAGCAGATGAATGGATAAAGAAAATATGGTACATATACACAATGGAGTACTAGTCCACCATGAAAAAGAACGAGATCCAGTCATTTGCAACTTGGATAGAACAGGAGATCATTATGTTGAATAAAACAAGCCTGGTACATAAAGACAAACAGCACATATTCTCACTTATTTGTGGGATCTAAAAATCAAATCAGTTGAACTCATAGAGAGTAGAGGATGATTATGAGAGGTTGGGAAGGGTAGTGTGGGGTTGGTGGGGAGGTGGGAATGGTTAATGGGTACAAAAAAATAAAAAGAATGAATAAGACCAACTATTTGAGAGCACAACAAGGTGACTATAGTCAATAATAACAAAATTGTATATTTTAAAATAAAGAAGGTAATTTGATTGTTTGTAACTCAAAGGACAAATGCTTGAGTGGCTGGATACTGCATTCTCCATGATGTGCTTATTTCATATTGCATGCCTGTATCAAAACATTTCATGTACCCCAAAATACATACACCTACTATGTACCCACAAAAATGTTTTAAAATAAAAACATAATTAAAACAAGCAAACAACAACAACAACAACAAAAACCAACCACATTGAAACACTACCCACCCCTAGTAGAAGAGACAAGACAATTGTTTCCGTATGCTATTCCTCATCGTTTCTCAATAGGTAATTGTAATTGGAACACAATATGGCCTGAATGGTGTTGTAAAAAGACATTAGTGCAGGAGAAGAAATTGCATTTGGAATTAATCAGTGGAATTTGGCAATTCATTCTATCAACAATTTGGGTTAAATATGTGGGAACTGATTTTCTGGGTACAAGTCAAACAAGGAGAAAGGAAAGTAATGGGGGTTGGGCTAAATTGTCACATGCTTGTCAGTAATCAAGACACTTTTTGAATTTGCTAACACAATCAGAACCAATGACCCTGTTAGGAGATATTAAATTACCAGAAAGCCTTTGAGTGATACAAGGTAAGGGATTCAACAACTACAGATAATCGCAGTGCTAGATTCCATGTCAGAATACTCAGCATCTCACCATGGCCTATGAGCCATTCCACACCCTTCTTTCTCTTTAGATGGGTAAAACAATTGACCAAAATCTTTTAAGTAGAGCCCTCCTGGTTGTCCTCTGTAAGCTCTTTCTTCATTCATAGACATTTCATAAGCAATGTCTATGAAAGGCTTGTGATTTCTGATCTCAGTTTGGGTGGAATGAGTCTGCGGTTTTGTCCCCAAGTGGGGCAGTTAGATGTAATTAACAAGGTGAATGTAGTCACTGTAAAAAATAGCAATATGGACATGATAGGCAGTGTTGAGGGAATGGTTTAGTATCAACAGTTTTCTCTTCTTAACCAGTCAGTCACTCTGCAAAAAGAAAGTCAACAAATCACAAGAAAGCACTATTATTACTGGCTATGATGACGATGTTTTTTTGTATGTGTGTGGGGGGCACAAAGCATGAAAGACAGTGAAAACTAGAGACTGAGAATAAACAATTCAAGAAGTTTCAGTGTGAATGAGGAGGAAGAATTAGGATAATGACTGCAGGAAGACATGTTGACCAGGAAGGGTTTTAAATTTTCATGTGAAAGAGGATAAATTATCTGAAAACACTAAAGATCTCTTGGTTTGCCTTGATGAACAGAGACCCACAAATTTTGGAAAGAATTATAAAACATCTAAATGATAAACTCTTGGTAAAGTGAATGGTATCTCCATCAACTGGCATAAGTTTCCCCAAAACAGGTCTAACTCTCTTCAGGTCTTTTGGAAAGTTCTACCAGATCAAAGTTGTAGTGTCCAATTGATGGCAGTGGCTGCTGCCATCACGATGGCCACAGCCCAGAGGTGCGGCTGGGGCTGCACACTACATGGAGCGGGTGGGAGCCCCGCCCCGCCCCTTCTGAATTGGGGCAGGAGCTCCCTGGGTGCCGCTGCAGCCCCCAAAACTGTGGCTGCAGATCCTGCTCTACAGAGCAAGCAGGAGCCATGCTCTCCTGGGTGGGGCTACAGCTGCCCAAACTGCAGCTATGGATCCCAGCCTCCCCGTGCTCTTGACGGGGCCTACAGCAGGCAGGATCTGCCCTTCTGGGTGTAGCTGCAGCTGCCACTGCCCCATCCACAGCTACAGACCTGGGCCTCCCGCTCCACCGAGCAGGCAAGAGCCAGGGACATGCAGGAGCCCCACCCCTTCTGAGTTGGTGGGGCGGGAGCTCCCCCAGATGCAGCTGCAGCCATTCTCCCAGGCACAGGACCTGGGCATCTCTGCAGCCTGCACCCTTGGGGGCCCAGGAAGGCCCCCTGATTCCCAGCTGGCTCAGGGGTGTCTGCTCTCACTGCCTCTCTCCTCTTCTGGCCCTGGCTCAGATTTTGGAGCGGGGGGAGCCCCAGGGCCTTGAATGGCAGTTGGAAGCAGAATCCTGGGCTGACAGGGGCGGTCCAGGGAAGGCCTGAAGGCTGGAGGTAATGCTGCCAGTCCCATGGACTGGAGTGGGGACTCGCCATGCCTCTTCTGGGGGCCCATGGCCACCCATGGACCAATCTGCATGCACTTCCTCCCTGCTGAGGTCCATAAAAGCCCCAGGCTCAGCCAGAGCAGGGCAGAGGGCAGAGGATGAAGAGAGGACTGGATGACATGCTGCAGAGAGGAGCTATCCTCTCTGCTGAGAGCTTCAGGGACCTGCAGAGATAATTTGAACAACCTGCCTGTGGAGAGGAGCCACCATCTCCAGGGCCACCTCTCTGCTGACAGCTGAACATTCCACAAGAGGACCTGCCTACAGAGAGGCAGGTGGGAACATTCCACAAGAGGACCTGCCTACAGAGAGGCAGGTGGGAACATTCCACAAGAGGACCTGCCTACAGAGAGGCAGCTGGGAACATTCCACAAGAGGACCTGCCTACAGAGAGGCAGCTGGGAACATTCCACAAGAGAGGCAGGAAACCCACTGTGGGTTTCCTCTGAGCTGTTGTAACACTCAATAAAACTTCTCTTCATCTTGTTTACCTTCCACTTGTCTGTATCCCTCATTCTTTCTGGATGTAAGACAAGAACTTGGGCAAAAGTGCCACTGGCCAGAGAGTTTTCTGGCCAGAAAAGCGACACCCTAAAGATCCTGTAACACAATGTCACCGGCATAGTTAAAAACATACTAGGGAAATCATACTTACTGAACACCAACTATGCACCAAGTCCATGTTAGGCACTGTCATATTACTAAAGAATGTATGTTGCATTGCCAATGACCTTGCATTAGATGCCCTCTAGAGTTTCTTCAACATTTAATATTTTGTGATTTTCCTAGTTACAAGTAGGCTGGTATGTTTGTCACAAAATTGTATTTTAAAACTGTGCTAAAATGAAATTAGCCACAGCCATTAACTAATTAATCATTATTGTCAGAACATAGGTTCACCCAAGAACACTGCACTGCCTACACATTTATCTAGAGTATGCATTTCTTTTTAATAAAATAAAGTTTAAGCAATAGTTCAAAGCTTCAAGTTGAGGAAAAACAAATGTGTGATTAAGCTGCTACATTGGTTCTTAGTTCCTCACTGGTTCCCTATGATCCTTCTATTTTATTTCCCTCATTGGTTCCCTATGATTCTTCTATTTTATTTTTAATAAAACTCACGTTTAAATTGCTGTATTTTAAACCTCAAAAGCATGACTCTTTGCATTTTTAAAATTCCTATTCAAGGTTACAGTTGTAAAACTATTTGCCTCTAATTGATGTCCATACAATGAGATGGGGGCCAGAGAGGAGCTGAAAGGGTTAGAAAGAAGACAACTAATATGACTTTGCTAAGTTATTAATGTATGATCATTCTTCATAAAGTCTTACTACTTTTTTCTAAGAATTACATTAGAAGGCAATATCCCCATATTCTCAATTAATGGTCTATTTGCCATAACAATGAAGCAATGAAACTTCAACTGTAAGTTGATGTCAACCACTGGAATGGGTCCTCTCCTCTATCAGCTGCCGATCTCTGGTGAGGAACTCATGTGAGGAGCATGGAAGGGAATGTTAAGAGAGAGCAACAGCCAGAGCATTGGTTTTCTTTGCTGTCATACGCGGCAATGAAAAAATACTTTTAGATAACTTCATGTTATCTCTCAAGCATTAAGAAGTTTGCATGGGTCATAATTATATCAGTGAAGTTATATTTTCTTAATACTTCCATTTAATCTAATTACTCTCTCTCTCTCTCTCTCTCTGTGTGTGTGTGTGTGTGTGTGTGTGTGCATTGAATGGTTTAAATTTGAAAAGGTGATCATAGTAATAAATCTTTAATAATATATGAAAATGTGCAGCTACAGTGATTTACAAGAATATTTTTTAAGTTGACTGTGATTGTTAAGTTATTTTTACAAAATGGTTGAGTTGCAGTAATGGGAAATATTAAGCAATGGAACACTAAATATTGTTAAGACAAATCATATTTTAAAATAGAGAACTATACCTACATCAGTGCCAAGTTCTAGGCTTGTGGCTTTATATTTATGCTCTCTACTATAAACCTCACAACAACCTTGGGAAGTTAGTAATGGCATTATTTTTTATAAGATGAATTTTCTGAGACTCTGATTATTTTAACATTGTTTTTCAATATTATTTGCCTAGTAAAGTGGACCCTGATTTGAATCTTGCACAGATCAGCTCCAAAGTTCTATGTTTTCTAATTTTCAAGGCTGTTGATACTTGTACTTTGCCAGGACTGGGAGGAATATATACACAGTGTTTTAAGAAGGAAATCTATCATTCCACTAGGTCTTATTCATTGCTGATGTCAATGCTTTTTTTAAAAATTCCTTTTAGTAATTTATAAGATAACAAAGGCATGAATCTGTTTATCAAAATTATTTACCTGAGATACGTAAACTAAATGATGTGTAAGTACAGACTGCTTATTCCTGAGTGGCATAACTGACCTCAGTTCTTAACTTCATTATGTTGTACCGGCTTGTTCTTAGTAATTTTGAGAACTGCTCACTCCTATGATCTGTTTCTGATATTATAATAGTATAATAATCAACATTTATGGTTTCTTTACTATGCCAGGCACTGTTTTAAGTTCTTTGTGGGTATTAATTTATTTAATCTTTATACTAACTCTATAGCTTGAGGTGAATGAAGTTCATCTATAAAACGTCATGTGCAGAATCTTAATTTTGCTCTATTCTCTGACTTCTTCAACCTTGGTGTATGGAGCAGTGCTTAAGTACTAATTGTACTATTGTGAATAATTGGAGTGGGATACCATTTATTATTTTACTTTAGATACATCAAGTATGCATTAGTTTGGGTGAAGAACACATAGAATATAAAGGACATAGACACGTATTCACTCACCACCAGTGATAGTCATCATTTTTGTTATTAGTTTATAATCCCTCTTTTTATAAGAAACAGTGTTAACATAGAGCCAAACCTCATTTCCCTAATCAAGTTTTCAGTTTTTCTCCCCTAGAGATAGCTGCTACTCTGATATTGGCATACATCATTCATATATATTTTTATGCTTTTATTACAAATGTTTGTGCATAAATAGTACATACTTTCTTGTGTACTTTAAAACATTATATAAATGATATCATGCTATTACAATCATTTTTTCAATTTGCATTTTTACTAGAATTGTATTTCTTAATTTTCCCATGCTTTTACAAGAGTTAACATTTTTTTATTGCTGAAGTGTTCTATTATAAATCAATCATGGTATATTTATCCATTCCCTTACTGAAAAAGTTGTATCTTCAACAGCATCTTGCTTTCAAACAGCGCTGCAATAAATATCCTTGGACACATGCTTAAAAATGTCTTTAGGGAAAGCAGAAAGAAATAGAATTGCTTGGTCCTAGGATATGCATATATTATTTTTGTCAGGACTGCTTGATTGTTCTCCAAAGTGGTACTAGCAAGTTATATCCCCATTGGAAATGTATAACAGGCCCAATTTCCAATTCTTATTGTTAACCCTTGTTAAAATATATATTAATTTTTAACAATCTTATGGTTACGATCTGGTAAAATGTTATCTTAGTTGTACATACATGATTAAGAAATGGGTTAGGCATTTTTCTGTTTCTTTTTTGGAAATTCCACATGTTTTCTAGGTGAACTGCCTATTTACATATATTACCAGTTTCTTTCTACTGAATCATTTGTTTGCTTTCCTTTTTGTATTTTGTTTACAAATCGTTTGTTCATTGCATGTTTTGTTATCATCTTTCTTCATTGAATTTATGGTATTCTTTGACATATTATTTGTCAGAAATAATAAATCTAAATGCAATCATTTATGAAACCTTAATGAAAGGTTTTTTTATATTTTTTGTCATCCATCGAAACCCTATCAATTATCAAGCACTCATTCCCATATCTGTGAAGCCTATTTCTAAGTTCATGTGTGTCTTTTTTTCTCATTGAGCTTTTTATTTATATCCTGAGACCATATTTTTAAAATTAATTTAGCTTTTTAAAATTATCAGTGCCTAATAATCAAAGTCCTCTTCATTCTTCTTCAAAAAACTATTGCTGATTTTTGGCTTTTTACAATTCTAAACATATTTTAGGAATTGTGTAAGTATTACTAAAACATATCTATTAGGATGGTTATCTAAGCTGCTTTATATTCACAGGTAATTTTTTTTGTTTGTTTGTTTTTTTGAGACAGGGTTTCCCTCCGATTGCCTGGCTAGAGTGCAGTGGTGAAATCTCGGCTCACAGCAGCCTCAACCTCCGGAGCTCAGGTGATACTCCCATCTTAGCCTCCCGAGTAGCTGGGACTACAGGCCCGTGACATCATGCCTGGGTAATTTTTTGTATTTATTTTGTAGAGATGGGGTATTGCCATGTTGCCCACACTGGTCTTGAACTGAAGCAATCCATCCGCCCTGGCCTCACAAAGTTCTGGGATTACAGGCGAAAGCCACTGTGCCCAGCCCACAGATAAATTTAAAGTTAAAAAAAAAAAGTTATGGCCAGGCGCGGTAGCTCACGCCTGTAATCCCAACACTTTGGGATGCTGAGGCAGGCAGATCATGAGGTCAGGAGTTCGAGACCAGCCTGGACAATATGGTGAAACCCCATCTCTACTAAAAAATACAAAAATAAGCCAGGTGTGGTGGCGTGCACCTGTATTCCCAGCTACTCAGAGGCTGAGGCAGGAGAATCGCTTGAACCAGGGAGGCGGAGGTTGCAATAAGCTGACATCATGCCACTACACTCCAGACTGACAAGAGAATGAGACTCCATCTCAAAAAAAAAAAAAAAAAAACAACCTTATGATACTGAATTTTCCTATCCATTAACAACATATTTCTATTTACTATTTCTGTATGAAGAAGTTTCATCAAAACATTTGAAATATAAATACACAATTGAATAAGTTGACAACATACCTAAAAGGTAGTCATGGCTATATAAAATAAATTTAAAATATAAAAGCAAATAATTTAGAAAACTTACTGATTCTTTTTTTTTTTTTTTTTTTGAGACTAAGTCTGGCTCTGTCGCCCAGGCTGGAGTGCAGTGGTGCAATCTCCGCTCACTGCAAGCTCCGCCTCCTGGGTTCACGCCATTCTCCTGCCTCAGCCTCCCAAGTAGCTGGGACTATAGGCGCCTGCAACCACGCCTAGCTAATTTTTTGTGTATTTAGCAGAGACGGGGTTTCACCGTGGTCTCGATCTCCTGACCTCATGATCCGCCCGCCTCGGCCTCCCAAAGTGCTGGGATTACAGGCATGAACCACCGCCCCGGCCCGGATTCATTTTCAAAACCAGGAAAAATCTGTAAACTTCCAATGTGTCCACAAAGGCTTTTAAGGTATATACTGATTGTTGGAAACATTCATTTTTCACAAATTTGATTTCAGACAACTCAATTCATGCAGGAGACGAAATTTTAAAATTCAATAAAAGTATATCAAATAAGGACAGTAATTATGCCGAGATAAAATGAAGTCAAGACAAAACCTCCAAAATAATCAAATGTAAGAAAGTACTGGAAATTACTAGAAGGGACATGAAATATTTCAATCCTTTCTGGAAAACAAAGCCTTGAAATACTCACTTCTGACCACTCCATCATTCTAGTCAATTGGTCATATTGACTAATTGTTTTCCACCATTCTACCTGGTCCCTTTTCTTGTTCATTTTCCAAACTGTAAATCTCTTTGAACTTCCATCTCCCTTTGTTTCACAGTTCCCACATTGCTGTAGGCTTCTTTCTTCTCACCTGAATATTATTGTTCCTTTCCCTTTCAAATATTTCCACTGCACCCCTTTGGAGGTCCCATTCCATGTAAAAATAATCCCATACATATTCAGCTTCTCTGTTGAAAGCACCCATCATTCAAAACTGCCTCCTACCTGAAGACACTAGTTTCTCTGCAATGCACTTTTTTTGCCTACCACCTCCAATCATTCCAACACTTTGTCTGATGTTTTCACTATACCTTTTCCTGCATTCACTGAGAATGTCAGTACATTGGCTCTTCTATTTTCTCTCAGTCTATTAGGGTCCTTTTGTATTCTTTTTTTTCTCTAGCCAGATAAAGACTAGAAATCCATTATTTTACTCTCTTGCCAGTATTCTCAGATTTTAAACCTACTGTCTTTCCCTCAGAGGCATCTCGAAAAATGTGTAACTCATTATCAATTTTTCACTTAGTATCAACCTGCCATTTCTTCTCTTACACTCACATGTCCTCCAAAACTCCTGCTGAAATTTATTTGCCAGTGTAACAGTGTTGGGAAGTGGAATCTTTAAGAAGTGATTAGATCATGAGGGTTCTGCCCTTATGAATGGATTAATGCTGTCATCACAAAAGTGGGTTATTATGAAAGTGAGTTTGCCCCTACTCTTCTCTCATGTACGCAGGTTTTCTCACTTTCACTTTCTGGCATGGAATAACCTTTGACAAATTTTGGTACCATGCTCTTAGACTACCCAGAATCCAGAACTGTGAGAAGTAATTTTCCTTTCTTTGGGTGTTAACCAGTCTGTGGTATTCTATTAGCAGAAAATGAACTAAGACAAACAGCTATTTCAAACTTTTTCCAGTCTCCTCAAAACTCCAATGAGATCCCTCCACTTTCAGAAGATGACTTTGTCGCCCACTTTACTGAGGAAACACAGCCTCCTATAAGAACTCCTCCAACTTCCTATGACATCTCAAACTCACCATCATTTTTACTGTTTCATTTTTCTTCCCTTCTATTACAATAGAAGAAATAGATTCATTTCTTTAACCCAGTGATTCTCAAGCCTTATATGCATCAGAATGACTAAAGCCATTGGTAAAACATAGACTGATGGACCCCACACCTAGAAATTCTGAATTAGTAGGTCTGGGGTGGGACTAAGGACATAGTTCTAACAGTTCCAGGTAATGCTGAAGCTCTCCTCCAGGGACCACTATTCTAAAATAATTTCTCACTAGTATCAACTTCCTTGCTGTACCCCTAGGGATAATATTTCTTCAATAACCTAATCTTCCAATTATTCCCAAACTTTCCTTCTTTACTGAATTCTTCCCATCAGCAATCACATATCCTCAAGTCATTTACAGGGAAAGGAAAAAAGTCCTTCCACGTATATTTATTTCAATTACCTTCTCACCTTCTCCTCCCCTACACAATTAAGCTGACTGAATTAGGGTTTTTGTTTTGTTTTGTTTTATATATACAAGTATCTTTTATTGGAGTATTTTCATGTATTTGTCATGCTACCAAAATCAAGTTATGACTCTACACATAAACTCTTTGATAAAAGTTAAATAAAATAGCTATTTATTAGAAAATCCAATGGACACTTTTTAGTCCTCTTAATTACTACAAAGATTGTGACTTACCTACTCCTTCCTTCTTAAAAGACATTTTCAACTTGGCTTTAATGTTTCTAATTTTTCTTCAGTCTCTTTCATCACTTTGATTAATGTTTTTTGGAATTATCTGTTGCTGATTTACTTTCTACTTCACAAATAGTCTATCATTTTAAATTATTATTTAAATTTTGATGTTTCAAAAACCACACTAGATGTATCTCCTTCCTTTTATCACACCAGTGGGATAAATCTAGTTACCTTTACTTACGAGGGGAGGGTATAAAGAAGAATTAGACTCTTACAGGTGGAGGGAAACTACTCCTAGTGAAACACAAGGAAAAAACAATAAAAGCAAAAGGTTATAAAAAGACAGGTGAGTGAATCTGAGATATTCTCATTTTATCAAAATAAAATGTGAATCAAAGCAGTAGAAGGTATCAAACAGTCATTGAATATACAGGAGAATAAGTTTATTATAATTTTTGAAACATTTTCAGGTGAATTTTAGAGTCTGAGAAAGTAAACCTTAAATTATTAATTATACTGATATGTCTCATTTTATAATTTTTTATCGTCATGTCTGGGTTCATAAATGCAGGTGGGAAAGCTGATAACTAGGTTTTATTTGAGGCAAGGGTTTGAAAACAGTTTCAAGGAAATAAGGGAGTAACAGGTAACTGAAGCTATTAACAGTGGGGTGATTATAATGTTGAGTCACAGATATTAAGCTGGGCAAGGGGAAGAATATATAAGAAAGAGCTAAAGAATAAAGAGAATAGCAAGGTAATAAACTTGATGACTGTATAAGGTTGAATAATTGTTACATTGTAATGCATGAGCAAACTCAGTCAGAGGACAGACGGTTATGATTAAGGACTAGATGTTTTATTTCAGGACTTCAAAGAAGTTTCTGGTGATGACAAAGTCTATGGAATAACCTTGGAAGTTAGTGAGGTAGAAGGGCATCAGGGAGCTAGATGCCAGGTGCTGGATTCCCATCAAAGACACTTAGAATGATTACAGAAGTTGGAGAGGACATGACTTCTGTGAGCTAAATGATAACGTCTTCAATGAAGGAAGAGGGAAGGGCTGGTAAGTAGGTCTATAAATGACTGCTATTTTGAAGGGAGTGAGCTATAGCAAGATGAGCTCAAAAGAACAAGGCATTTCACTGAGGTAAGAGTCCTTCATTGTCTGAAAGGAGCAATAAGAAACTTAGAGAACTCTGATTTTATTTTTCTGTCCTAAGTCCTAGAAATATGGAATATTAGAATTCAAATATGAGAAAAAATCAAAGTTCACTTCATGGAAGGAAAATGACATCCACACTTCAAGGACGTGGAGGACACCTTTGAAAAAGAGGATGAGGACACAAAGGAGCTAATAATGATTACTGGGTGACAAAAAACGGTCCCAGCAGAAGAGTTTGGGAGGGAAGAGACCATTTCATAAATAAAGAGGATATAAGGAGTAATACGGGCATGAGAACTTGGGAAAATTTAGAATACAATAAATATCGAGAGGCTTATACTTTTGGCAATAATTCCGGTAGACAGGGACATAAGATTTGGTGGACGTAATATTGATGGCTTTTAATGGGAGGACAGCAGTAGATCTCAGGTTTCCGTGATTTTCTGTCTGTAGGACTGGGCTTTTGGCCCCATATGGCTGTTGCTTCAGGCTTAACGCAGGATGTGCATAAAAGCTTCCTTCCTTGCCACCCTTGTTCTCAACTCTATTAAATTCTCTGTTATCTTTTCACCTTCTTTCCACTGAAATAGCAGAATATATTATAACAATAAAGGTTGAATGGTTTCTGTATCATTCTAGAATTCTTCTAGCTGGTATTTATTGTAAGCTCTTCTTTTAGCAAGACAGTTGTGATTTATTTTATAAAGGACCACTTCCTTAATTTCCCTTTGTGACTAAGACAACCCCCAAGACAATAACCTGCAATAAGCTATAGTACTTTCAAACTCAGGTTGCCAGTGTATGCATTCAAACATAAAAAGTTGAGTGACTTTTTTTCGAGTTCAAAAATTCTTGAAATTTAATGTGACACAATATTCAATTTAAGATATTATCCAGCCTATAAAGCTATCATATTTGATAGGTCTATATTTTTATACAGCCATTAAAATAATTATACTAAGGCCAAAGTATTAAAAACTTGATTAACTATACAGAAGCTGCATAAATTTGAAATCTGCACATGATTTAGTGTGGCTTGCAGAATGATCAAAGAATCAAGCTCTACACATACAAAGCTTGAAGTGGCAAAGAGGGTTGAAATGATGCATTTTTATTAAAGCCAACCAGTCAAAGGAGTTTGTTCTCTAGGATATAATTCACTTGTGCTTTTGTTGTGCTTCTCAATAGAATTCTCTTTTTTTTCCCCCTCCAATTTCTCATTTTGCTCTCAATTTTCCTGATTTTTTCTCCTCTCAACTCTATCTTTCAGCTTGAGTCCAGGACTGTTTTAGAAATGTTTCAATTGTAACTTCTGGTAAAATTTATCAGTTGAAGTTAGACTCAGCAAAAGCTAAATTCTAGTTGCAGTTTTAAATCAGATAGATCTGAGTTTAGATGCCAGCTTTGACATTGACAAGCTGTGTGATATAAGCAAATTATTTGAACTCTCAGAACCTCAAATATTGAGCTTCCTTATTGGTAAATGGGATGATGATACCTATTGCAAAATGTGATTGAAGGATTCAAATGAAACGTTGCATGTAAAATGCTTCCATTATGCAAGAGTGTGCTCAAGGGATATTTATTTCCTGATCACTTACAACTTCCTTTCCCTTATGGAAAACATCACTCAGCGGCGTAAGCAAGAATTACATTGTTTAGCTCTCTTCTATTCAAAAAACGGTAAACAAGAAATTTAAGGGAAATGATTACTCCTTTAAAATGCAGATTTATCTTCATTTTTACTCTGAAAACATACAAATGTGCAAAGTCTCTCGAAAGGGCAAAATTTAGTAGAATGCTAAATTATAAAATTTGCCCATAAAATCCATTTGATAAAAAAGAGGCATTCATTAGAAAAGAGGGTATAAAAGAAAGTGAGAAATTAACGCTTGTGCAAACATAACTGAGACGGCTGTTGATCATCATTGGAGAAAAAGAGGTGTGGAGATGGTAGGCTCTTTTTGGATCTATCATAGTGCAGATAATCTGGAAAAGTGGTGGGGACAAGATACTGGGAAGAGCTGTCCTCACAGGTTGTTGAATCATTGACTAACTGATGGACTAAATGACTATTAAGTCCCTAAAATGTTCCAGACACTGACTAGACACATTGCCACATTACCATATCATGCCTTAGGTTATCCCCACCAAAACTCAATGAGTCCTCTAACATCCCGATTCCTTTAAATCCCCTCTGTCCCCACCAAAAGAAGCAAAACTGAAGCTCAGAAAGAGTTCATATGTTGTCTATATCACAAATTTAAATATAGGTAGAACTGAGATTTGACTAGGTCCTCTGACATCTTCTCTAAATGACTTTATCCTTTACCAACACAGCAAGGCAAGGAGGATGAGTTCAGAAATGAGAAGCTGCTCGTTTAAAATAGGTTTCCTTTGCATAGATTAGAAAGAAAAATTCAAAACTTGAGTTAAAAAGTGAATAATTTAAGTTAAACTGGAATAATTAAAAAATAAAAATTAGAGCTAAAGCACCAGTTTGAGTCTTCCATGGTAAAATAGTTTTCTCTTGCTCAATGGTATTTTCTCCTCCAGGTTTATGGAAATATGATTTAATATAATTTAATCTGTATTTATAGAATTGCTTTAATCAAGCCTTTTTTTGAAGCCATATTCTGTTAGAAAGGATCATGTTTTGTTGAAATGGATTCTTTATACTGTACTCATTGATCCATGCTTGAGAGAATACTTCTATAATGATCTAAAAGATGTCCATAGAATCTCCAATTGCCAGATTTCTTCTAGATGAAAAACAAACAACCAAAACAAAACATGTTCTATGATTGAATAAATTTTTAAATCATTGCTTATCAGTATACTTAACTGTAGAGTCACAGGGTCATATAGCAATAACTGTATAATACTGCAGTAAAGTAACAAGTTTGTGTTTAAGTAAATATTATTCAAATATACTTGATAGAATACCTCACCACTTTCCTTTTTTAACTGTAGTAATAATAACATTGCAGCTATTGTTCCACAGAAAACAACTTCAGAAATGCTAGTTAGAAAACTAATCATATGATATTCATTTTTCTGATATTCATAATTATCTTTAAGCAAAAGGAGCACATGGCAACTCTAAATGTTTTAGTACCTATCATACTATTTAAACAGAAAAGAAAGGTTTGAAAGAGAGGTAGATTGCAAATTTATGTGTGATTCAAGTGCCTTGATCTGATAGTCAGCATAAATGTGAGGCCCAGAAGTACCAGGAAACATTTATCACGGTAACTAAATTGCTCTGGGGAGAAATAAAGGACACTGCCTTTGCAAATTCAGCTGTGTCATCATAACATCCCTCCTCCTTCCCAATTTCTCATCCCCTAAGAATCAAACACTTTTATATTCACTCATTTGGCAAGCATTCACTGAGTTTCTCTTATTTGAGAGGCATTATGCTAACCTCTGGAGACACCAACACAACAACACTTATTTCTTACCTTTGTAAAACCTATAATCTAGTGGAAGAGACACAAGCTTGCCAAATCTTTTACTGTGATGAGATAAATATTATACAAGAGGCATCAAAAGTCCCTAAAGACTAATAAGAGGCACCTAATTCACCCTGAAGCCAGCACAATTTTTCCAGTGGTGCTTGTTAAGTGGCAAAAGACAAGTAACATTTAACAAATAAATGAGAAAAAATAGAGGCTTCTAGGCATAGAAAATGGCATGAGACATGGCATGGAGACATGAAAAACCACAGAGCACTTAGCATAAAGCTTTAATGACTTACTAGGATACAAAAGTGTGTCTGTGTGCATGTGGTCTGTGTGGCTGCTGGGTAGGGAGGATTGAGCAATGTGGCTACAGAGTTGGGCATGGATCAGATTTATAAAAGGTGTTCTTAATTGTATTAAGAAGCTGGGACTTCTTACTAAAGACTTCAGGGAAACACAACAAGTTTTAAGCAGTGGAGATCATGTAGCAGAAATATAGATACGAGTGTAGTGAAAATAAAGACTGGCAGCAGAGAGACAGAAAAGACCATTATAGACATCCTGGGAAGAAAAGATGAAGAACCCAACCACAGTAGTGACAGTAAAGATATACAAAAAGAAGAAGCATGGTAGTAAAGCAGATTGCCAAAGATATTAGTGTCTTCCCATGGGCCATTTGCTAAGAATGCATCATACATTCCTCCTACTATACTTGAATTTTAATGGAGGATATTTGGTTACAAGTCCTTAATGAAAGTAATGATTAAAATTTTAAACTTACAGCTAGCCACAGTGATATCTTTAGATATAAAAAATCTTAATTGCTGTCTCAATTGCATCCCATAGACAATCACTTATTCTACTTTTTTGAGAGCTGACTCAAATTGTGTGTGTGTGTGTGTGTGTATGTGTGTTTAAATGAAAGATAATCAATTGAAAATTGAGTAAATTATGTTTCATGTTTAGATTGATGGATGTTAGTTTTGTTTTAAAACTGCTGTAGTTCTTTTTATTCTTGAAAGGCAGAATCTTTGACAATAATGACATCAATGCTAGCAAGATAACATTTACTGGCTCTCATTATGTGCCAGTCACTGTTACAAATCATACTTGTGTATTTTGGTAGATGCTACCAAATATTAAATAACTTTGGTGAAGCTGGGGGTAATCTAGGTCTATTCATTAAGGCAATACTTAGATCAAGCTTCTTGAGGGGAAAAACATCTCTGACACTCTACATTTTCTCATGTGTTGATAGATTCAACATAGATCTAACCTATATTTTATTTTGTCTTGGGACATTTTTGTATTTACTGTGAAACACAGTCTGATCCTTCACCTCTTCATATTTGATATCTATGATTAATATGTTTTTATGATACATTTGATATATTCATATTGATTATAGGTAAAAGCCTGTGAAGATCTAAATAAAATCCTTTGTGTAAGGATGTTAGTGGCCCCTAGACTCTTCAGAGGATTTTCAGAAAGCTACTGGATTGAGGTTGTATACTACAACAAACCGAACTTGTAAGGAGATACAAACCAAAAAAGATGTCCAAGGACAAATTCCTTCAGTGTGTGAGGATGGATTTCATTTACAGTCTCATTCTCCTACTTCTAATAATGTCATCACTGCTTTTATGGGCTGTGATTGTTATGCTAACATAAAGGCAAATTGATTGTGGAAACATTTGTAATATAGGGAAAAGTCCTAACCTTCTATCTTTTGTGATGCTTAATATTAGGAATCAAATTGACCGGTAAAGCATTAGTTTTGGGTGTATCTGTGAGAGTGTTTCCAGAGGAGACTGGCCTACGGTTCTGAGCTAAGTGGGGGAGATCTGCCCTCAGTGTGAGCAGGCACCATCCAATTGGCTGTAGGCCCCAAGAGAACAAAAACAGAGGAAAGGCAAGTTGGTTTAGCTTTCCCCTGGAGCTAGGATACACTTCCTTCTCCTGTCCTTCAATATCAGAACTCCAAACTCTTAGGTCTTTGGACCTCAGGACTTACACCAGTCAACTCTCCACCTCACCCTCTACTATGACTTCAGGTCTTCAGACTTGAACGGAGCCATGCTACTGGCATTTTAGGGTCTCCAGCTTGTAGAAGGGCTGTTGCGAGACTTCTCAGCTCCATAATAATGTGAGCCAATTCCCCTAATAAATCCCTTCTTACCTGTCAGTATGCTATTGGTTCAGTGTCTCTGGAGAACCCTGGCTAATACACCTTTGTTCAAATCCACTTTGTTAAGCTGATCTTGAAACTATTGATTCTTTTTTTTTTTTCTTTTTTGAGACACTCAAAAAGGCACTCTATTGCCCAGGCTAGAGTGCAGTGGTGCACTCTCAGCTCACTGCAACCTCTGCTTCCCAGGCTCAAGCTATTATCTAGCCTCAGCCTCCCAAGTAGCTGGAACTACAAGCAAGAGTCTTTAATGACCGGCTGATTTTTGTATTTTTTGTAGAGACGGATTTTCACCATGTTTCGAGATAAGGGACTCCTTATCTCGAACTCCTGAGCTCAAGCAATCTTCCCACCTGGGCCTCCCAAAGTGCTGGGATTACAGGGGTGAGCCATTACACACAGCCTGATTATTTCTATTTAAAGTATTTATGCCAAGACCAGAGACCTCAAGTATTAAAAGAGATATGAGTCTCCATTATAATACCAAATATGCAATTGAGATTAGCCCTCTCTTTGTCTTTGCCAATTACACTGATACATAAATGGAACACGGATGATAATTTTAAGAGGAAATTCTGGAAACAATGATCTGGAGTAGGACTGTTTAGAGGAGTTTGCTTATCATCATTAATTTTTAATGAGAATGCAGGACATCTCCTCACACCAGGATATTTTACAGATGGAAGGAAGCACTGTCTCTGCTCTACAAGAGCTTATAATCTATTATTTAGAAATGTTTCTGAAATTTTTGTGAAGATAAAGCCACAGGAAAGTGGGAAATATACTAAAAACTCCATGTACACAATCACAGAAGCATTACTACTATTCCTTTTTTCTAAGCATATCCATCTGATGTTTTTCCACTGATCATATTTCTAACCCTGGTAAAAAGAAAAATGAGTAAGTCAAACCATGACTCAAACTTTGACTAGTCATTATCAAAGACATATATATGCAATTCTGAAAGGAAATGTAATAATGATTTTCTATGCATAAGGACAAATACTTCCATTCATTTTGCTCATATTTCTTATTCTACAAATGAATTTTAAATGTAGAAACATCATAATCCTATTAAAACACAGCTTCTTAAAATAATTTGGCTATAGTGATGTGGTGTAAGCAGAAATCAGCTGAGGAGTTTGCTAATAACACAGATTTCTGGCTTCATCCCAGATATTTTACCACGTCTGTGCTGAATCTGAGAATATACATTATTAACAAGCTTATCACATGATTCTCACACAGCTGTTACTTGATACACAGTTTGAAAAACATGATATAATGAGAGGAAATATTTAATATTTACTTTTCCTGAGTGTGCCTTTCAGCTCAGGAAGACAGATGTTAGTAAGAGTTTTGAAGTTGGGTGGCAACAGGGAATTTGTTCACCTGAAGGCTTCTGTGATTATAACACTCAAAGAGATAAGGGACAAGAAGAAATCAAGATCAGCGGGACTTGACCAGAATTACGTTGAAAGGGAGACATAAAGACAACATAATGAATAAAATAAAAGCCAATATCCAAGCATGTTGATGGTTTAAGAGTTATAAAGTAGTTGAGTCTGCGAGATTTAATAAATCAAATAACATTTACTGGTCATATGGAAAAAACAATGTTTTCTTTCTTCATTTTTTATTTTTTACTTTTTTTTTTAATTTTTTGTTTGTTTGTTTTTGTTTTTTGAGACGGAGTCTCGCTCTATCGCCCAGACTGGAGTGCAGTGGCGCGATCTCGGCTCACTGCAAGCTCCGCCTCCCGGGTTCACACCATTCTCCTGTCTCAGCCTCCTGAGCACCTGGGACTACAGGCGCCCGCCACCGTGCCCAGCTAATTTTTTGTATTTTTAGTAGAGACGGGGTTTCACTGTGTTAGCCAGGATGGTCTCGATCTCCTGACCTCGTGATCCGCCTGCCTCGGCCTCCCAAAGTGCTGGGATTACAGGCGTGAGTCACCACGCCTGGCTTCTTTATTTTTTTATACACTCAGAGTGGAAACAGTTTCTCAAATGTCTTCTAAAGGATATACAATCACCACAAGAGAAAAGTCTGATGCAGCTGTTATTTTATAGCAGTGGCCCTGCAGCCTAGTCCCAAGTGGTGCCCAGTCCCAAGTGATAAAATGGTGAGAGTGAGGGGTGGCACTCTCTTTGAATGGTCAAAGAACATTAAAGAATTTACATGAAAGAAAATGCTGAACAAATGCCACTAAAGATTGAACAGTTAGGTACTTAGTAGTTTCATGATATTTTAATAGTTTATATGGTATTGAATACTTTTGTATGGGAAATATTCCAATAAAGTTCTAATAAACAAATTTCTACCTATGTGCTTGCCACTGAAAATAATAAGCAAGAAAAGATACATTTTCATCTATAGTTAACATTAAACAGTTTTAACTGGGCTTTGATGAATAGACAGCATGTATTTTGCTGAGTATATTGCTATCTCATTTTGCCTAGGTTGAACTTTTAAAATATACTTTCAAACGTTTTGTAACATTTATTGATTTATTTTCCTGAACTAGGTAAGCAACTGCAAGTTATATTGGAAAGCATGCATTTCTGGATATTTTTAATTTATACAATATATTTCTAATGTACAGACATGGTAGTGTCATATTTGAGTACCAAGAGCTTCCTCTATGTATCATGTGAGTTCTTATTCCAGCCTATTCATGCTTTTTATATGAAATATATACAATTATTCTCTTCATATCTATTATTTATTTTATTTACTTTAAACATATATACAATATTCTTATTATATACCAAGCAATTTTCTTAGGGCTTTACAAATGCTAACACATTTATTTCTTGCAATGTCCTTACAAGGTAGGCGATTTTATTAGATGTTTTATAGATGAGGAAAATTATGCACCATGAGGTTACCCCATTCATCTACGATCACAGCTGTGCCTCTAGAGGTCAACCCCACGTACTTTGATTCCAGAACCTATGCTTTCAACCATGATACTATCCTAGCTCTCTACCTTTGACAATGATATAGGTCTCAGTAGCAGCAAAAGTTCATTGGAGATGTGAATGATGAACAGATAATAGTGTACTAGACGTAACCCTGCTCAACAATGTATCTGTTAGTCTTCCTGGAGGGAAATCTTACTTCCTGCCAGGTAGGCATGGCCATATGAATTGCTCCAATCAATGAACATGAATATAAGTGGACTATGTCACTTATGGGCACAAATATTTAAGAGCTTTATTCAACTACACTCTCCTTTTACTTTCTGTGAAGAAACAGGAAGTATGGGATAAAGTGCCATAAAATCAAAGTATCTCAGAATACTGAACCACCACATAGAAGACAATTTCTCTGGAAAGCTGCCCAATGTAATTTATGTGAACCAGGAATAACTGCTTGGGGTGTTAAACCACTGAGATTGTGAAATTATTTCTTTTTGTGGCACAATATATACCAGTGGTTCTCAAGTAAGGATGGTTTTGTTCTCAGAGGATATTTGGCACTGTCTAGAGACAGTTTTGATCGTCACAATTGGGAAGGGGGTTCCTACTGATATATAATGAATAAAGCCAGGGGATGTTGCCAAGCATCCTACAATGAACAGTTCAGACTCCACAACAAATAATTATCCGGTCCAAAATGTCAACAATGCTGAGATTTACAAACCCTGATTTTGTCTATCCTAATACAGATATTGCTTCAGAGTAAGCATAAGAGTGTATGAAGCAGTTTGGCCGGGCGCAGTGGCTCATGCCTCTAATAACTCAGCACTTTGGAAGGCCAAGGCGGACAGATCACTTGAGGTCAGGAGTTTGACAACAGCCTGGCCAACGTGGTGAAACCTCATCTCTACTGAAAATACAAAAATTAGCCGGATGTGGTGGTGCATGCCTCTAATTCCAGCTACTCGGGAGGCTGAGACAGAAGAATCGCTTGAACCTGAGAGGCAGAGGTTGTAGTGAGACGAGATCGTGCTACTGCACTCCAGCCTAGGCAATAGAGCGAGACTCTGTCAAAAAAAAAACAAAAAACAGAAGTGTATGAAGCAGTTATAATAAAGATCACCTGCATTGATTAAATCTAGAGGTCCCACATAAATAAATTGCACTTAAAGCTACCCATTCCATATTTGCTCTGCAAGTGGCAACCAAGTGCAACTTAATAATTTCACATAAAAAACCTTACTTCATAAACAAAACATTCTTCATCTCCACTCAAAAAATTCCCTTCCTACATGGCTTCCACTAAAAAAAAAAAAATGCTCTGCGTTTGCTTTTAAAAACAATCCGGCTCCTATAAGACATATGAGACCTTGCGTGCATGCAAATCACCAAGCATCAATATAAATACACTAGGTTAAGTAAACTTGATGGCCATGGGGGATACATTTTTTTTCTCCTGTGATTGACTTTCGTCAGTTATAATTAGGCATGTAAATTCTCTGTGCTTGGAAAAAAGATTTTGAAAAAGGAAACTTATCCAGTGCTCTCTGGCATCTCGGATTTGTTCTTGTTTCCACTGCTTCTAAAGAGGTTGCATAATGCCTGATTTGTGGTGACCAATATTTTATTCGAAAAACAGAAAGGATCCAGTCACTGTTTTGGGGACTAACCCAAAGGAAATTGTTTAGTATATTAAATTATACTCAGAAAACTGCTGTACAACTGTTTTTATAACTTGGAAGCGTTAAAAATCCAGGATTTTTATTTCAAGAATCGGGTTTGGCAAACTTTTTCTATTAAGGGCCAGGTAGTAAATATTTTAGATTTTGTGGTCTAAAAAGTATCTGATGGAGCTACTCAACTCTGCTGCTGTAGTGCAAAGGGAGCTATAGAAAACTGGTAAATTAATGGCTGTGAATGTGCTTTAAGAAAACTTTATTTAAAAAATAGGTGGTAGACTAGATTTGGCCTCCAGGTATTATTTTGCTGACTCCCATTCTAGATAATATTTTCATCTGGAAGGTGAAAGATGACTATCAGTTTAAATTATTTGGCCACTGCCAAGTCATAGTAAAATATGGAGTGAAAGTAAAGAAAAAAATATTCATGTAATGCCTATTATGTGTCAAAAACTGTGCCAGGGAAGCTACTCACCTTACAATGCACAGGACAACCACTCATAAAGAATTATCTAGCCCAAAATGTCAATAGTGCTGAGGATAACAGACTCTCGCCTTTGTTGCAAAATGTAGTTAAAAAAATCCACCACCATCAGCATCAATTGGAAGCATGTTAGAAATGGAGAATCTCAAGTTCCTCCCAAGAGCTACTGAATCATAATCTCTATTCTAAAAATATTCCCAGAGGGTATGTGTGCAAATTTAAATTAATTCACGGTGGTCCAGCCTGGCATAACTAATATAAGGGTCGTGAATATGGTGACATTATCAGAGAAATGTGCATCAGAATGGTTAAAAATTTGCACTACTTTACAACTCGTAAAGGCTTGAGAAATAACTTGAAGACATTTTTCTGACTTCCAAGAGTACATTCTATCTGCTATCCCATTTTATCTCCCTGGCCAAAATCTTAGAAAAATACTTTAAATCCACCTGAGGATTTATGCATAATTTTACATGTATAAATTTTAACATATACTAGTAAACATCTAATAAACATAATACACAGAGCATGCTCTCATGAGGAAAATACCCTGATTCTTCAGGAACCATTTGTTATTATTTGTATAATGACTGTTTAAGTGCTATCCATTAACAAGAAGTAGTGAAATCAAAGTCAAAGCCAGATGGGTTCAAGTTAAAATCTTAATATGATGGCACTGATCAATTTATTTATCTTCTCTGAGTTGGAGCTAGCTACCATGCAGTATTATTGTAAAGTCCTTATTAGATAACAATGATTAGCTATCACTTTCTGAAAGTCTTCATATGAACTGAATTGCCTTTTCCCAGAGTAAAATAATTTCTTGAAAGTCTCACTCAGGGTATGGTGGCAACTTCTCCCAGAAGGATTTGCATTTTAAAAGGTAATTCTCTACCTATCCCCTCCACCTGTCCTGTCCAATGGAAAGTACAATGGCAATACTTGTATCTAAGGAATAACTTTGTCATGCAAGGTGGGCTGTTTGATGTTACTATCTATCTTGCAAGAGGACATAGAATATCGGTCCATTTTATACAATGTCACAAAATGTGGCATAGGGAATTGGATTTATTGGGGGAACTTTATAAAGCCAGCACTGACAAAAAGAAAAGGCAGAGAGTTCCTATATACCCCTGTATAACTGGAGAGAAATTCTAGGGCCAGAGTACACTATGCTGTGGGTAAAAGACCGGAGAAGGAAGAAACTCGGCTTCTATATTTCTCTCTCATTGGAACAAGCATGAAGGCAACTTTGTCAGTGAAAAAAAAAATCTCTCTACTTGGACATTGGCAGTTTGTATTTAGATGCCAGTTTCTGTGAGAACTGTCTATTAATAGTAAAGCCATCCTTCCAAATTCAAGACCTCTGGGCCTGTAAATAAATCATTGGTCTTATGAGAAGCTCAGTTTAGTTATGGCTCCTACAGTCAGATGGGAGTGAGCCTTCATGTCCCTGACATCTCACTGTTCAGGTACCACTTGTGAGTTACCAAAGGCAATTTAGAGAATTCTCTTTGTTGCATCACAGACTTATAATTTCAGGCATCAGCCATGTAATATATGAGCTAGTATTGTTGGACAAGGTAAACTCCAAAATATTTCAACAATATTAAATAGAAAAGTGTTTCTTTCATGGTCACCCACAACTGTTTTGAATCTCTAAGACCAAGAGGTTGCAGTCTGCACAAGGGCCACTTAAAAATCTACCTAGGTGCTGCCACACACTTCCTTAAAAAATACAGTGAACTAGTGTTTATTCACTTATTCATTCACATATAAGCCAATCATATTTCCAAATGATTGCAATGCCAGGCATGGTGATAAGCATTAGGGAGACAAAGGTATATAAAATAATATTCCTGACCTTAAGCAATAAAAAAAAGTTAAAGAAACAAACATGCATAAATATTTCTAGAAATCAAACTGAGCATGAATTAAAGTATTGTTTAAAGAATTAATAAACCATCCAGGCACGGTGGCTCATGCCTGTAATCCCAACACTTTGGGAGGCCGAGGCGGGCAGATCACCTGAGGTCAGGAGTTTGAAACCAGCCTGACCAATATGGTGAAACCCCATCTCTACTAAAAATACAAAAAAAAAAAATAGCTGGGTGTGGTGGCAGGTGCCTGTAGTCCCAGCTACTCAGGAGGCTGAGGCAGGAGAATCGCTTGAGCCCGGGAGGCAGAGGTTGCAGTGAGCCAAGATCACGCCACCGCACTCCAGCCTGGGTGACACAGTGAGATCCTGTCTCAAAAAATATAATAACAATAATAATAATAAACCCCAGACACCACGAAACATAAATATATATTAACTTTTTATTGCATATTCAACTATTTAAATTGTAGGTTCATAAGGTAGCCTTAGAAGCAGACAGAATAAGATATACTTTATATTATCTTTCTTTCCATCCATCTCTTTTAGGTTTACATGACAAATACACTCTTAAAGTTTTGTCAAAGCAACCATAAGTATCCTGATCACTGAATATTCTCTCATTAATACCATAATTTTATTTAGTTTTCTGATTTGGATTACCAAGGATTCTACCAATACTTGTAAGTTTGTGGCAAAATCAATTCTATGAGTTATTAGACGCCAATGGTTAATTCAATTTTCCAGTAAACAAAACCATTGCCAGTTGCCCCATTCTCTTTATAGAGGTCTTTTTGGGAAGTCTCTGGATTCTACTGTGAAATTTTTGTTCATATTGGCAAGGTAGGTATGTAAGGTCATATATTCAATATGGAACATCTGAGGAAAGAAAATAAAAATATAATTTTATTGAAACCATAACCGATATTGTTGAGGTTGAAAGCATTGCTGGCATTGAAGAAAAATAGTCCAACATTAAAACATACATTTGAAAAAGAAATTATTTGTGTTTCTCAAGCACAGTAAAGAGGATATGTGGTCCTCATTTAACATTTTTATTCTTTTTGCAATTATTATTTGCTTCACTTGTGAAGCTTCCCAGGTACCTCTTTCTTCAAAATCTTAAAAACTAATAGTAGTAATATTACCCTGCCTAGCCCTGGCCCACACACCTGTTATCCTCTACTACTTCTCTTCTCCTGCTATTTTACTATAATTTCATCTCATTTTCTCTATTTTTTGCAATGTTTGATTCCCCTTTATTGTAGAAAAATGGAAAGACACAGTACTGCAATGATAGAAATCCTCTGGACAGAAATGAGAGTGGCCTTTTCCCAGTTTAAAACCAATTAATTTGAACTTTCTTCCCTGTTCAAAGTAGTTATCATAAGACTTCCTATCACCTAAGCTGTAAAGTACTTATTCAGTCCAAATGGTTGGACTTCATTGCTCTTATCACGAATAAATAACAATATAAAATGGAACAAGGAAGAACTATACCACTCAATTGTCTTAAAAGACATTTAACCCTAGGGTCTGGTACACAGGTGGTCTGGCTACCCAGTGCCTTTGTTCCTGCCCATTGCTCACTGGACTGAACTAGCCTCAGATGGCCATTGCTTCTGAAACGTGGCATGCTGGCTATCTGCTGTGTCCACTGGATAAGAGTATTTTAAGGGCCTAGGACTACTATTTTTTCAGTGACAAAGCAATAGTGTATCATTGGGCAATGTTTATCTTCAGTTATAGAATCTCCATGAAACTTTAGTATACAACTCTTTTTATAGACACACACACATATGCACATGCACACACATATGTGCACACATGTGCACTTCTATACATGCACAAGTGCACACACACAGACACACACTTTGTGGATTCATGAGGTTGCCCCAGCAACCTCTATTACTCTATTAGGAGTCACACACTCTAGTAACCCCTTTTGTCTCCCTATGCCTCCTTGTATTAGTCTTCTCACACTGCTATAAAGATGCTACCTGGGATTGAGTAATTTATAAACAAAAGAGGTTTAATTGACTAACAGTTCTACATGGCTTGGGAGGCCTCAGGAAACTTACAATCATAGCAGAAGGTGAAGGGGAAGCAAGGCACGTCTTACATGGCAGCAGGAAAGAGAGACAGAAAGAAGGGGAAAGCGCCAGACACTTATCAAACAACTAGACCTCGTGAGAACTCACTATCATGAGAACAGCATGGGAGAAACTACCCCTACGATCCAGTCACTTCTCATACCTAGAATTGATAAAGGCCCTTCCTCTTTCAGTCTTGACTCCATCCTCTTTTCTTGTGTTAGGATATATAACACTTCTTGCCCAGGAAAACTCCACCATATTTTTGTTGTATTAATATAGGCTACAAACATTTCTGTTACATCTACCCTAAATTCTCAATATTTATCTATATTTGAATTCTTGAAGTTTATCACAATTCCTGGCACAACAGTAGGTACTCAATATATATTACATGAACTGACCAGAACTGAATTACAAGGGAGAGGACAGTCCATGGAAACTTCAGTTCCTTGTTAGCTAATAAGAAACAGACACAATTTTTAGCATTTTCCCAGTAGTTTATAGATTTTGTATGTATATTTTGAACTGTATTCAGAGTGATAAGTGCAATAATAGAGAACTGAACCTGTAACAAGGTTCACTGAGCATAGAGAGTAGGGAATACTTTATAATGGGAAGCAGAAAAGTTAAGCATGTTTTATTTAAAAGGGGAAGTTTGCAATGGGTTTTGTAATTAGAGTTTTCTTTTGTCAGGCCTAAAGGGCTGACAGTGGGAGAGAGGTGTGTGAAAACAGAGTGTTCCAGAAAGAGGCGGCAGTTTGAAAAGCCATGAACACATTAATGAATATACTATGAGTAGATAACAACAACTTTGGAGTGGTGCTATCTGGATCACATAAGATAACACATGCTGAAGAGCTCTACAGCAACTGGGGCAGAGCAGGGGGTTGGTAATTGTTGAATGAACCTATGTGTTAACTCTTAGGTTCTGCAACGTTTTTCCCCTCATCTTTGACTATCAGTTTTCAACATTAAATGAACGATCAATGAAGTTATCCATGTGCCAGGCTTTTAAAAATCCTGGCTTAAGTTGAATCCCATTAAAACCAGAGAAGGCGTAGAAAATCACAAAGGTGTCTCTTAAGGAACACCAGGTTTGAAGCATGTGGTTGAATTGGAAAATGGCAAATCATTGAAAAGAAAAGCACTAAAATAACTGGAGCGTCAGAAAAAAGCAAAGAAAGAAAAACACAGGTTTTCAAACACCGCATGTTCTCACTCATAAGTGGGAGCTGAACAATGAGAACACATGGACACAGGAAGGGGAACATCACACACCAAGGCCTGTCAGGGGTTAGGGGAAAAGGGGAGGGAGAGCATTAGGACAAATACCTAATGCATGCAGAGCTTAAAACCTAGATGACAGGTTGATAGGTGCAACAAACCACTATGGCAAATGTATACCTACGTAACAAATCTGCACGTTCAGCACATGTATCCCAGAACTTGAGGTAACATAAAAAAGAAAAATACAGGTTTTATTTCATATGTATATGTTGTCCCTAAAAAAGTATTTAATTATATTGTTAGGCTAGGCACTTAAATTGAATCCCTCTAATCATAAGAAAAATGACTTATTTTACTCCTTAGCTGCTTAGCCTGTGGTCTTTAAGGAATAACATACATTACTGTTTAGAGTTAGGGCATTCTTGTTCAAATGTTTTATTTTCTATATGTTGTTCCCAACTAAATTTTACTGAGATAATGAAATCTTCAGTGAAAAGGGATACATATGATCTCAGACCCTTACCTTCTAAACTAATGTATTAGAATAAACATACTATGCAGCTGATATGATCTACTTAGCTTTCCTGAGTCTGATGACTGCAAAGGCCCTGCATATATGCAGCAATAGAGTTTCATCTCTTTTCAGTCAGTTTACATTATTTCACTCAATGTCCTTGGAAAATAAAGTGCCTTTTTAATATGGATTTAAATGTGCACTCAGAATACAAAATTGCGTGTGTATTCTATGGAAACAAGTAACATCCTGCAGTTAAATACATTTCTTTGTTACTATGCTTCCCACATAAGTGCAAACATTAACTTTTTTAAAATACTTCCCTCCAGAAATGGCTTTCTTACCTGTAGTGTAGACACAGGCAAGAACCAGAGTAAAAAGATTTATCCATGAAATGTTTTTTATTCAAAACCAGTAAGGTAGAGATATAGTTTTTTTTTTTTTTAATCAAACTGTTTTACGAGGCTTATGTTGTTATTCCAGTTCCATAAACCCCACAGAAATATCCTGCTCTGTGCACAAAAAATTCTGATTTCATGCTTGGAAGAATTTTATCGAATATTTAGAAACAGAAAGTAGTTATTCCTGTGATACATGCACATATCATTAATACTCAGGCACACACACTTTCGTTCCTCACACATGCTGATCTAGATAAACAGCTGAAAGCTATTTCACATGAATTATCCAAGAGGAAATTTTTAGTGCAAAAAAATGTAACCTTTGTACTCTATTTCTTTCAAATAAGAGATAGATATTTAGTTGTAGTTATAGGCATCCCAGAAAAAAAAAATACAAAAATGCATTGTACCATCCAAAGATTTTGTAATTAATCACTTAGATTTAGTCACCTAGTTTACAAATAGGTAAGATAGGGCAAGGCTGTCCAGGTTTATAACTAGCTAAAATTCATATAAGTCGACTGTTGATAAAACAATGGTTGACTGCATGAGAAAATTGTAATGTTGGGTAAGAATAAAGGCTTCAAAAATATTTAAATATATATGCATGTGGCTTATGCTATTGTGCTCTGCTCATATTTACTAGGTCATTGATTCTCAAAATGTGGTCTTTAGAGTAGCAACATCAGCATCAGGTAGGAATTTACAAAAATGCAAACTCCATAGCGGACCTACTGAATCTGAAACTCTGGATGTGGAGCCTGGCCATCTTGCTATAGCAAACTCACCAAGTAATTCTGAGGCAGCTTAAGGTTTGAGAACCACTGCTTTATTTCTAGACTGGAATTCACTAAAGATAGTTCCTGTACAAAGTCAATCCTTCAGAGGATTTCCCTATGCTCACCTCTTTGATAAGTTACTTGAAACCAAATCCCTGCTCAGAGTCTGCCATGGAGGTGACTCAAGTTAAGAAAATGTGTTTATATGTCCTAACAATATGCTTTCATGGAAGATTTGCTGCATTGAATTATAATTTATTTTTGCAATTTTGATTTCCTTACGTGAATGTGAGGGGATTTTTGGCTTTTTAAAAAATAATTTCAACTTTTATTTTGGATTCAGGGGATATGCTTTCAGGTTTGTTTCCTGGGTATATTGTGTGATGCTCAGGTTTGGGGTTTGATTGATTCTGTCATCCAGCTACTGAACATAGTACCCAGTAGTTTTGCAGTCCTTGCTCCTTTCTCCCACCAGCGTCCAGTGTCCTTTGTTTCTATTGTTGCCATCTTTATGTCCATAAATACTCAATGTTTAGCTCCAACTTATAAGTGAGAACATGTGGTATTTGGTTTCTGTTCCTGCACTAATTTGCTGAGGATAATGGCCTCCAGCTGCATGCCTGTTGTTGCAAAGGACATGATTTTATCGTTGTGACTGAATAATATTACAATGTGGTACATATACTACATTTTCTTTATCCAATCCATCACTGATGGGTATCTATGTTGATTCCATGTCTTTGCTATTGTGAATAGGTAATTCTATTTTAAGTTCTGTGTGAATTCTCCAAATTGCCTTCCACAGTGGCTGAACTAATTTACATTCCCACCAACAGTGTCTAAGCATTGAATGCGAGTTTTTAAGAGCAAAAGATACAAGGCATAATTTATTTTTACATTTTCTAGGCCCAGGACAGTGCCTGGCAAATAAGAATTTTTCAATGAATATTGGTGTAATAAATGTAGAAGTACATAAATTGGATGTTTTTAAGTTATTTTAAATTAAAATTGATGATATTATATCACCAATATTCTTATATTGATGATAAGTGTGTCAAAGGTTATAGCTGAATCAACAAATGCCTGCAATTGGTAGTTAACAGTTGTAGAAATTCCAAGTTGTTTCAGGTTAGCTAAAATGTAATAAGAAATATGTATAATCATAGGATTATTGAAGAATATAACTGACAACTCTACACAGGTTCTTTGGGGGACCCTTAGCATGCTTTAATTTCAGCAATGGTATATTTAATCTACTTCCATGCATTGACAGTTAACTATATGTGCCCAGGGCTCTTGTATTCTGGGTTCAAGTTATGTATTGCTGTTTTTGACAGGAAGTGCTCTTTTATATTCATATTGAAACATTTACTGCTACAAGTGTAAGTGTTTGAAGTATTCATAAAGTTATTTTTCACATAGAAACTGAGATTTCAAGGTTAGAATCATTTATCCCTATAGAGAGAAGATATAAATGAAAATATTACCAAACTCTCAGTGTGGATGAAGGTCATGACAACACTGCTATATCAAATAAAGAGAAAAAATAATTTGCAATTATTTTTTCTAAACGAGACTTTCCCCATTGTGAGAAGCTATTTATTTCTGCAATACAGTCTGTGTGGCACAACCTCTATTTGCTACCTACTAGTTTTTATTTTTATAACAATTTAAATGGGTACAGTAATTTATAGCTAGTGAGCAGAACCTCTTAGAGAGGGGTGTCTTATGAAGAAAAGTATTATTATCTATATTTCTTCTCTTATATTCATTTTCCTTTGGTTATTGCAAACATTAAAGGAGAATATAGGAGCAGAGTAATTATCATACTTAATACTCTCCAGAAATACTGTATATTGAATTTGAATAGGCTAGGGAACTTATTAATCAATTGGTAAAACTTGCAAAGCACCACCAAATCTATGTTTTTTAAGTATATAAAATAAACTGAAACTGATTTTTTTCTAGTAAAACATGGTGATGTATATGTCTCATTTATTTCAAAGATAATATCTTAGGCTCTGATCTAGAGTTGTTTCATAGAGAATGAACGTGAAACGGTCTAGATTTCCTTTTTTTGGTGGATTAAACATAGTTCTTTCCTTCTCCTGTATCTCTACTTTTTGGCATAATCTGTCTTTTATCCCTTTTTACTCATCCTCTTTGTATCCCTGTTATAACACACATGGTTTTATATTGTTCTGAGTGTCCTTCATTGTTCCATCTGTAGAATATTTTTCATCCTCCTCTAGATCTGGAAATCCAAGATCTGCCCAACATCTGGAAAGGAGCTTACTCCGTTCTTTTTTAACACTTTTGTTTACAAAGCTAAGAGATTTCATACTCCCTCCCCAATTTCCTTGTTGGTAATTCTCCTAAGATTAGAATCTTCTGTTTACGTTTATTTTCTGTGATCGTCATAGCAAATTTGTCATGCTTCATAAAACATAAAATAAACAGAAAAATTCTCATAATTACAGGGTTGGAAAGATGAACCATAAAAGAATCTACATCAACAATTCCCCTCAATAAAAAAGTTCAATAGCAGAGATTTTTGCAAAAAGATTTTAAAAAGAAAAGAGTTTTTCTTAACATCTCACTTGCTGGCCCAGATTCTTTTTCACTGGGGAATATCGAGTATTGTTTTGATGGTTGGAAAGTTGACTTTTTATCAATTTAGCACTTGCTCTAAAAGACCATATTTTGAGCCCAAAACTGAGCTATAAGTTTTAAGATGTGCACGCTTTCTGAATTGTTTATCCTCCTTGACACAAGGCCACTGGAGAAACTTGCACCAAAAGATTACGGTTAAACAAAACGAAACTTGTCCTCCCCGGAAAAGAAATGATGTGGGAAAAACACTTCCCCTTTGGTAGAGCTACTGCAAATTAAAAAGAAAGATCTCAGTGTGAAGTTGGTGATGTTTTGTTGCAAAGGAAAAAAAAAGTGCAATGAAAACTCCATCAGCTCTTTCAGCTGAGAAAAAGAACACAGGAAAATGAAGTGCAGCGAAGACTCACAAAGCTCTTTTGGAAACTGGAGACTAGAAGCTTTACAGGTAAATACCAAGATAGCAGAAAACAAATCTCAGTGGCCTGGCATGTGAACCTAATGAAGTAACAGAGGATGAATCAATGTTTATCAAATTAATCATCTGTTAATGAACCTTCTAATTAAGAGTCACAGGCCAGATGAAGTAACATGGCAGGTAAATACCTCAAATCTGGAGCTGGGGGACTGTCAAGATCAGAATAAAAGTGTTTCCACTAACGGCAAGGAAACAAACAGGGAGATGCTGCATCCTGAATAAACTTTAAAATGATTTTTATAAAAATTAGTTATCTGTGGTATAATTGTTGTTGTTTTGTTCTGTTTTCCTTAGTGCTTAGTACCTTATACTGGTTATTCTAACTTTATTTTTAAGACATTGATAGAATGCAAACCTTAATTTGAAGTCTTTGCTAAAGACAGGGTTTTATGATGAGTGTGTGTGTTCAGTCTCTGGAAGGAGTGGAAAAACAACTACAAAGAACTTTATTCAGGTTATATCCAAAAGAAAATTGGGTCGGATATGGTGGCTCAGGCCTGTAATCCCAGGGCTTTGGGAGGCTGTGGTGGGAGAATCGCTTGAACCCAGGAGTTCTAGGCTGCAGTGGGTTATGGCTGCACCACTGCACTCCAGCTTGGGTGACAGAGTGAGACCCTGTCTCTAAAATAAATACATATATAAAAATAAAAGAAAATCAGTGGAAATTTCTTTATAATTTGTTAGGAATTGACAATATATCACTGTGCTTGGTAACTTTGTTAATCTGTCTTCTGAGCTTATTAACTTATTTACAGAACTGTAAGACACAGGCTATATTCTGTAAAATTATTTGAGTCAAGCAAAGCAATCCAAATAATTTAGAAATAAAAGTTCACTTATACATTAACAAAATAATTACCTTGATAAAATTCGCTTAATCAAATATATTCAGTATTTAATTATCTTTTATTGAAATTTTACTCTTGTAAACAGTACAAGGCAAAGTTTTTGTAGCATGAAATAAATCAAAGTTACTGCAAGTAGCTGGAAATATCTGAGTTACATGAAATTTGAACAAGTTTTAGAAAAATTAGAAATATTGTCATTAGCAAATATTCCCTTTGTTATTCCCACCCATGAATGGATTCCATGTTTAGAAAAATCTTGACTGCCAAACTGCATTGTTTAGGGAATATTTAATTTGTTTCTACTCTTTATTAATAGAAGTCCTATAATGCAAATATCTAAAGTAGACTGTTTTCCCACAGTGAATAGCTATAATTCTATTCCAAAGCAAAGAAACCCAATGTGTTAATTAGTCCATACAGCCTGATCTTGAATAAATGTAGAATTTCCATCAGCATTTTGGACGTTTTCAAAAGTTTTTAAAACCCTGTATCCAATTACTACTCTCTAGGAAATTTAGGATCTCAGATGTCCCAAGCTGTAAAAAGATTTCTGGACCCCAGAGAATAATTAGTAAGCAACAACAGTTACAACAAGAGTGAAGCTCAGACAAAATCAACCTTAACTAGGTTTTTATTGAATTGCAGAATACAATTTATTTTTCTAATAAACAGAGTGCATTTTAATATGTTTGGCATTTACTGTTCTACTTACTTTTCATTTGTGCAATTTTATTTGATCAAGCTATGATATTTTTAGCTTCCAGAACAGTTACCTCCCTACCTAGGGCACATCCCCAGAAGCAATTACTCCTTTAATTAGCTTTGACTCATTAATCTTTGCCTCTTCTGCTTTCCTTTCAAGTGGAGGGGGACTTCCCATCCACTTGTGTAGCATAATGCACTATCACAGTAAGTTTCTCTTTACCTCTGCACCTTACTTTTTAAGATAATACTTCCCTTGTCAAACCATCCTAAGGATTCTATTCCTGGGATGTCTGAGCATAATAAATAGGATGCTCCCTGTGTTAAGGAAAAAAAAAGAATGAGACCTTTGATCTCATTAGGTCTCCACGGTTATTTCTTTAACTCATAATTTATTACTGCCATAACATAATACTTTAAATGTACTCTCTCTGGGACTTGCCATCTTGTTGCATGTATACAGAATACATGTATACACACATGCACATATATGTATATATAAGTAGATAATTTAGCATAGGAATTGATTGGCTGAGGTGATTGTGAAAGCCAAGAGTGCCACAAATTGCCATTTGTGAGTTGGAGAACTCAGAAAAGCCAGTGGTGTAACTCAGGACAAGCCCTAAGGTCAGAGAATCAGGGTAGCCAATTAGCCAATGGTGGAAATCTGGACCTGAGTCCCTAGGCCTGAAAGCCAGAAGTGCTGACGTCTGAGGACAGAAGAAAATGATGTCCCAGCCCAAACGTCAAGAGTGAATTTGCCCTTTTTCTTCTATCCAGGATAGCCTTTTGTGAGTGGATTGGGCCCTGAGTGGATTGACGATTTCCACTGGTATGGATGAAGATAACAAGTTCTTTACTCAGTCTACCTATTCAAATACTAGTATCTCCCAAAAGCAACTTCACAAACACACTCAGAAATTACTGGCTGGGCATCCTTTGGCCCAGTCAAGTTGAAGCAAAATTAATCATCACAACATCTATGACTATCAAATCTCCATCACAGATACTCTTAATTTAGCGGATACAAGCTAATAGGAAGTCACGGCAGAACAAACTCAAGCTCCAGGTCAGTGTTTATATCAGAGTGCTCTACTTTTCACACATATTTGCCTTAAGCCATGATTCTTTTGACCTCTTGTGTCACTGTCTGCTGCTAATCAAATCAGCCATGAGCGAACCATCACATATTCATTTCCCTCACTTCCCTGTTCCCTCCAACTTTTCTGAGTGTCTTGGTCTAAAACTGTGTGTTGCAAGGGGCAGGTGGTGGGGAGGTGAAGCTGTAATAAAGTTGCTCTTTCGCAAACAAGAAACTACTATATAATGTCAGGTTCTACTTTCAGTGCCTGTTGAATTAAAAAAAATCATCATCATAAAAAAATAAAGATAATTATAAGAGAAAATTTGAAGAAACTTAATTAGGCCTTTGAAACTAGAAATCAATACCATTAACTTCCAATTAAACATAGCTAATTTAATTCTCTATGATACTAAAAGATTAATGATGAATTATAAAAGTCAAATAGTTTGAAAAATGCAACAGATGAGCAGAAGCACAAAGTACATTTTAGAAAGGCATTTTTTTTGGTTCATGTTGTCACTTCTTTTCCAAGCAAGTAGTCACAGAAGAGACCAACTGTGTTTGTTTGTTTGTTTTTACTTTAAGTTCTGGGATACATGTGCAGAATGTACAGGTTTGTTACATAGGTATACATGTGCCATGGTGGTATGCTGCACCTATCAACCCGTCATCTAACTTTTAAGCCCTGCATGCATTAGGTATTTGTCCTAATGCTCTCCTTCCTCTTGCCCCCCAGCCCCTGACAGACCCTGGTGTGTAATGTTCCCCTCCCTGTGTCCATGTGTTCTCATTAGAACAGACCATCTTTTGAAAAGGAATAGGAATGGGAGAAGTAGAAGGAATGGGAGAAATGGCTAATATATAAGAAATACCATTTAACCACAAGAAATGTTACTAATGGTAAATATTGCATTAATGGAAAGTATAATACCTAGTAACCATTTCAGTGCTCCTAGCTCCCCAGATAAAAAAGCTTACATGTTTCAACTAACTAGGCAGCTATGTGAGCCTTCGATAGCCAGGACTCACTATTTTCTTACTCATCCTCTTTACTTTCCTCTACTCTCTCTACCTTTTCTGGTGCCTTCTCCCTTGAAGACATGATACAAAATAGTAAAAATTTTAAAAACATAGAAATTCTAAACAAAATAGCTGTGATAGGAATCTTTAGGAAAACAGTATGGAGAAATACTTGCCTATAATCTACGTAGACATATATGGAAAATTTATGAGTGCGGTACTGAGACAGAATTTTACAATATTTATATTTCCAGTAATTATTTTAAGTAACATTAGTAGCCCTATTTTAACAAAAAAAAAGAAACAATATCTGTGAGGTTAAATACACTGGGTACTTTTATGACAGCCATGTTGCCATTAAGTGACAGAATCAGCACTCAAGGCAGAGCTTTCTGCCCTCAAATCTCCCTAATTCTGAGGAAATTCTGTGCTTTCATTCACCAACACTCAAGGTTTCTTATGTTTGCATAACATTTCATGCCTCTGAAAATACTTTGAAGTTTATGACATACTTTAAAGAGAAAAGACACCAATGAGTTATAAAATAACATTTATAGTAGGTAAGTAAATATACAGGATTTATACCAAAATGTTAATGCATGCCCATCACTTAGCACATTTCCTGAATGAAAGAGAAGTGCCTAATAAAGATCATTTGTATTTTTGTTCTTTTCTGCTTGCCCTGATTTTCTAGTTTCCCAGAATGCATTACATAGTATTTTTACAACATCCATGATCTCATCCATGATCTTGTCCATCATCTTAGAACCTTGAAGCAGGGGAGTCAAGGCAAGTGTTAATATTCATATTTCATAAATTCATAGAATTTCAGTAAATAAAATAGGATATGTCTCCTAATCAACATCAAAACAGCTGATGTCAACAAATAGAAGCAGCTTGCTGCTTGTCTCACAGTCCTGTTGTCAATACAGTGGTTTCTGCCTTCAAGAAGCTGGGTTTCACGTTCTTTTCAAGGGTGTGTGTGTTTGTGTTCACATGAATGCACCACGTGGTTTGCAGGAATTGGTTGGTAAACAGAGAAAACATATTGATTGACAGTGTCAAGATCAATAAAAACCTGGGTAATCTGGCATCAAACAAACCTCACTCACCATGCCTTGCTTTCACATCCCTGCCATTGCATTTGTGCCTTTTAAAGCTTTTTCAGCATTCTGTTACTTCCTTACGCTGTTTTGTTCTAAATTCTAGGGAAGCCATTATGTTACAAGTCCATCATTATTATTTTCTTTCCTTGAAAAGTCACCATTTGTTTTCTAACACTGTCACATATGTTCTGTCCTTTTCTCACTTTAAAATGGGCTATAGTCTTTCTCTCATCAGAGTACTGATTTTGCTTTTAAAAAGGCCTCCCTATTCCATTATCCCTTCTGATCGATTCAGTCCATTTGCATGAGAATTTTTCCCTCTTTCTTACCACCCAAACTGTCTTTGTTTTTATTTCACTTTGCTCTATTTGTCATTTGTAGAGCATTAATTATAACTCCAGAGTTTGTTTTGAAAAGTGTTGGTTTGCTTTGAAAAAAGTCAGTCCACTTGACAGTTTTGATCTCTCTTTTGATGTGTGTTTACTCATTCACTGAGCACATATTTGTTGAGCCAGACATGATAGACAGTGCTGAGGTTAACGAAATTAAAAATAGTGAATATTTTTCTATGCAATACATAGTAAGTTGTCACCAAGTGCCAGGCAATCGATAAAGGACTTAAAACTATTTTAATGAAAATAATCAGCATTTATTGAGACCAGAAAATTTCTAAAAGTTTTATATGGAGAACATACTTTGTCCTCAGAAACACCCTATGATATAGTTACTATAATTATCTTCTCAATTTTAGATGAGAAGCGAAGGCAAAGATGAAATTAAATTACTTCATCACAGCTGGCAAGTGGCAGAGTCAGGATTCAAAGTGTTCTTTACCACTAAACTTTTCTATACGCATTGTTTTCTATATGCATTGTATGTGTTTTGTATTACTATCTAGTAAGCATGTAACAGATCAAAGTCCACCAAAGGAAAACATGCACATTCCCATTTACCTAAAACGTTTCCTAGAAAGTTCAATTCCACTTTCCCAAAATCTACTTATCCACTTATGACCAAAAAACAAACAAACAAAAAGCCTCAAGGGCACAGATTTATTGTATTATTCTCCTACCTTATAGCTGTCTTAAGATACCATAATCAATGGTTTTTGGACAGGCTGACATACTAAAGAACCAAATAAAACTCAGTTTTAGCTATATTTTTTGCTTACTAATTATGTCCTATAAGATCTTATTTACTCACTAATAACACTTGCTTTTATAAGTCTCTCCTACCCTGTATCTTAGACACTATACTAAGTACGAGGACTACTATCATGATTGTGACATTGTCACCTGTCCTAGCTAATATTTTAATTTTTTAATTGTCTTTGAAATAGTTCCCTCTGGAGTCTTCCAAATCTATTAAATAAGTTACCTGATAATAGGAAACCTTAAATCTTTGTAGAAATTCTTCAGTATCCTTCAGTGTCTTTCAAGGAGTAATTACTTAATATATGTTTGTTGGAATGAATTAAAAGACGTTGACCTCCAATAATGGCTAATGGATGGCAAAAATTACTATCATATATTCTATAAAGTATATAGAAGCCTGAGGGTCTGGGCAGATAGATGAGCAATTTAGCTTTATATAGGTATATTCAAGGTTCTTACCATGTATTTGTATCATTTTCTTCAATTTTTATTTCCAGTATATTTCATTGAATTTATATATGATACAATTTGTATACCTTCAGTGTGGAGTTCACCAAATTTTAAATGTAGACTCCATTCTAACCAGCACCTCAATTATAATTTACAGCATTGACATAATCTTAGAAAGTTCATTATTGCTCCTTTACAAAATCTGCCCCTCCAGCCTGACCAAAGCATTCACTGATCTGATTTCTAGCATCATAAATTTGTTTTGCCTTTTCTAAAATTTCTCAGGAATGGAATTAGATAGTATGTACTATTTGGGGGTAAGACTTTTTTGACTCAATATTATATTTTTGAATTTTTTCACGCTGCTGTGTGTATCAGTGGTTTGTTCCTTTTATTGCTGAGTACTATTCTATTACACCACATTTTGCCACTATGTGTTTATTCATTCCCGTTTAAGAGCATTCTAGTTATTTCCAGGTTTTGCTCATTGTGTATAAATCTCTTAGAATGTTTCCATACAAATCTTTTTAGAAATATACATTATAACCTTTCTTGGGCAAATGCATTTAAATAGAAAAAGTGAGTCATAGTATAGGCATATATTTATTTTATGAAAAGAAAAACAAACTGTCAAACAGTTTTTGAAAGGGTTGCAATATTTTACACGCTCATCAATGATGGACTAGAGTTTTAGGTGCTTCACGTGTTCTGCAACGTTTGGTATTATCAGGTTTTTTTTGTTTTTGTTTTTGTTTTTTTACTATTCACATGGGTTCAATGTAGTATCTTTTGGTGGTTTTACTTTTCATTTCATTGATGACTAATAACAGTGTACATTGTTTTATGCAATTTTGGTCATTCCCATATCTTCTTTTTTGAACTATCTATTGAATTATTTTTTTTCTTGAGGTGTGTCTTTAATATTGATTTGTAGGAGTTCTTTGAATATTCTGCATATTTTTTGCCAAATATATATATAGCAAATATTTTCCCCTAGTTTGTGACTTGCCTTTCTACTTTTTAAATGCTCACTTGGAGAGCAGAACTTGTTTTTAATTTTGATGAGGAATATTTTTTTTCATTTATGGTTACTGCTTTTTCTACTTCAAGAAATTTTGCTTACCCTAATGTCAAGAAGAGACTGTCCTCCACTTTCTTCAAGAAACTTGTTTACCTTTAGGTTTCAAAACCATCTTAAATTATTTTGGGTATATGTGTGTGTATGGTGTGAGACAGGGGTCAAAGATGATTTTGTTCATTTTTGGTTTAGTTTGTTTTATAATCTACATGTTCATTCAGTTATTTCAGCACCATATGTTGAAAACTTCCACAACTGAACTATTTTAGTGCTTTTATCAAAAGTCAATTGACTGCTTCTATGTGTTTGCATTGCTGGATTCAAATGTTCCATTGATTCATTTGTCTACTTTTACATTAATACCTCTTGACTACCTTTGCATGGTAGGTTACCAAATAATACCTATGACATTAACAGGTAAATGAATAAATAAGCAATGTTTATCTAAAATGTAGAAGTTAACATATATTATTTAAAACTCATTTTAAAAAAAGGGAAATAAAAACATGCTAAGAAGAGAATAATCTGAAATTTGCATCAATAGTAATAGCCTAATGAAGATTAGCTTCATTTTAGGCACCACTTCTTGCAAAAGTCTTTTCCACAAATCAGATACAGTAAGATCTAATTCTGTAGATTTCTCTAATTTTGACAATTCTCTGTATTAATTTTTAGGTCTCTTCCAGTGGAAAGAAATATATTTGGCTTGGAATGAGAGTTTAAAATAGATTTTCCATCCATATCCAGGAAGATGAGAATCTTGAGATTTCTAGAGTAACACTGTTAAGATACTCTTGCAGCAAGAGTAGTTCTGGGTGTTTCCCTCTGATTATCTCATACCTAATATATATCTTAGTTTAGTTTTATTTTTGTTTTCTTCACTCAGACCAAACACATTTTGAAGAAAACTGAGCAACATAGATATGATGATTACTGACTGTCATTACAGTGTACTATAGTATTTATTTTACTAAATCTTAAATTGCCTAGCTTGTTGGAAAGATTTTTTATTGTTATAGAGTTTGAAGTATTAGAAATCACATCTTTTTTGGCTTTTCTAGGTTTAAAAGAAATCCCCTAATCATATAAAATATAAAAATCTCCTTGCATGGTACATACATATACATATGCAACAGGGAAGTTAATGATTTAAATATAACTAGAGTAAGTTCTAAAATTATATTATAAACAAAGATACAGTCAATCATAGGAATTTCTACTGGGCTACTTGCCTTTCAGAGTGAATCAGTTCTCTAGTATCCCAAGAGAGCAGATTCTCTTTTGCTTTTGTTTTTGTTTTTCTTTATAAGACCCATCTTTGGGGTTAACAGAATCCTAAATCAGTTGACAATTGTATCTGAAATATCTTCTTCTGGTCTTTGAACTCTTACTTTTTCATGACGATTGTGATATTTACATGTAGTAATAGTCAGTGAGATAGGAAACCCTAAATTCACCATCACCTATGTTTCAGCAGGAGCTAGCAGACTTCTCTTTTCTAAAGTAAGACATTACTCCCAATTCAGAGAAACTATTGGGTCTATTCTATCAGAAGCATATCCCGCAAGATTTGCAAATTAATAGTGTGCAAAAATACTATATTCACATATTATTTTCCCAGATAAAGTTATTAAAAATAATTAAAATAATCCAGCTGCAAAAACAATTCTAAGAATATAGCTCTTTGCTTTTCTCTAGGAATTTCACAATATTTAATTTGGTCTTTGCTATTGTCTGTTTCTCTCATAAGAATTTCCTTCATGGTAAAAATGTGTTCCTTATTTCTAATCTAAATTACTTTTGCTTCAAGTATATTTTTACTATTATTTTTGTTAACTTAAAAATTATGGGAAAAAAAGACATTTTCTCCTTTAGAATATTTTAATCTTTTAAAAATAGTCTTTGATATCTACTGACAGCTTCCATAAAAGTATCTCTCACTTATATGAGTTAAAACATTGTATTTTAAATATGTGAAATAAAACTCTAATTATGTTGTTATAATTTATAATTCATCCTGTCACTGCCTTGCTTCAAAGCATCCTGTGTTTCCTAATTGTGCATCCACTTAAATTAAAAATCATATATATATATTTTATATGTATATATATATTTTATATATATATGATGGTTCCCACTCTAATCTGGGTGACCACCATCTAATCAGCTGCCAGCATGGCTAGAATATAAAGCAGGCAGAAAAACATAAAAAAGTTAATATATACATATTAACTTTTATTATATGTGCAAGTTTGTTACATAACTTCAAAGCCCACAACAAGTTACCCAGAGTTAATGCATGTAGTCCAGGAGTTGAGAGCCAAGCGTTAGCCCCCTGAAATCTCTCAAAAGTGAAGCCAGTTGGCTGAATCCACCCTATACCATAATCAAACCCTCAAGGTCATCAAATAGGATTTAAAAATCCAAAATTATATGTTTCTATTTTTCTATATACTACATATTATGGATTGAATGTTTATGTCCCTTCAAAATTCATATGTCACAGCCTCAACACTCAACGTGGTAGTATTTGAAGCTGTGGCTTCTGGGAGATAATTAGGGTTGGAGGAAGTCATGAGTACGGGGTCCTTATGGTTGGATTAGGGCCCTTTTAAGAAGATACTATAGAGCTTTCCCCCATCCCCCTGCCTCTTTCTTTATTACATGAGGACACATCTAGAAAGCAGCCACCTGAAAACTAGGAAGAGAGCTCTCACCAGAACCCAACCAGGATCGCAGACTTCTAACTTCCAAAATTGTGAGAAAATAAATGTCTGTTGTCTAAGCCACTTAGTCTATGGTATTTTGTTATGGTAGCATGGACAGACTAGTACACTACTGTGATGGTTAATACTGAGTGTCAACTTGATTGGATTGAAGGATGCAAAGAATTGATCCTGGGTGTGTCTGTGAGGCTGTTGCCAAAAAGATTAACATTAAAGTCAGTAGGCTGATAAAGGCTGACCCACCCTTAATATGGGTGGCACGATCTAATCTGCTGCCAGCATGGCTAGAATATAAAGCAGGCAGAAAAATGTGAAAAGACCAGACTGGCCTAGCCTCCAAGACTACATCTTTCTCCAGGACTGTATGCTTCTTGCCCTTGAACATCAGACTCCAAGTCCTTCAGTTTTCAGACTCAGAATGGCTCTCCTTGCTCCTCAGCTTGCAGATGGCCTATTGTGGGACCTTGTGATTGTGTGAGTTAATACTTAATAAACTCACCTTATATCTATCTAACTATCTATCTATCTATCCTACTAGTTCTGTCCATCTAGAGAACCCTGACTAATACAACCACCTTATTTCAAAATAGGATTTCAGATGGCTTATACAATATATCATATCAACTGAAAAATGATGGGAAAATTAAAAGCAAGGTAATTAGAAACAAAAGCAAGGACAAGGCTTGTAGCAATTTGATGTCTGTAAAGTGTGCTAGACATAGACCATACACTTTCCGTTAAGTTATCTATAAGCCAAACCAAAGAGGAAATATAATTAGTTAAGTAGCTTGCAATTACTATTAGTTAAAGAGAAATAAATGATAAGCAGAGTTATGCCTGGTCATGAGATTTACAGAAAGTTCCTCCCAGTGATTCCTCATAAAGATGATACTCTAACACTGCAATAAGGAGTATTTGCAACAGCACTCTTTGTGGCAGTGGCTGCTGCCATCATGTTGGCTGCAGCACAGCTGCGGCTGCACACTCCATGAAGCCTGTGGGAGCCCTGCCTCTTCTGATTCGGGACAGAAGCTCCCCAGGTGCCACTGCAGCCACTCAAACCACAGCTGCAGATCCTGGCCTCCTGCTCCACAAAGCAGGCAGGAGCCCTGCCCTCCTGGTCAAGGCTACAGCCACCCAAACTGCAACTGTGGATCCGAGCCTCCCTGTGCTCTTGAGGGAGCCAGGAATAGGCAGGATCTGCCCTCCCAGATGCAGCTGCAGCTGCAGCACCTGTGGCTGCAGACCTGGGCCTCTCACTCCAGGAAGCAGGCAGGATCTGGTGACAAGTGGAAGCCCGGCCCCTTCCAAGTTGGCAGGGTAGGAGCTCAGTGTAGCCATGGCAGCTTCCCCGGGGACAGGAACCAGGCATCTCTGCGGGGGCCCAAGGAAGGACACCTCCCTCCCACTGCAATCTCTGCAGGCTCATGGGTGTCTGCTCTCTCTCTGCTTGATGTCTGCTCTGATCTCAGAGCCAGGGCTGGGGCTGAGCCCTGAGGTCATGAATGTTAGCAGGAGGCAAATTGATTCCTGGGTGGAAGGGGGTGGGGTCCCCAGTAAGGCCCCACCCTCAGGCCAGGGAGGGCCTGAAGGCTGGAAGCTGGGCTGCCAGTCCCACAAACAGGAGTGGGAACTCCTAGTGCCTCTTCCTCCCAGCCCGTGGCCACTCATGGACCAATCGGCATGCACTTCCTCCCCTCTGAGGTCCATAAAAGCCCTTGGCTCAGCCCAAGCAGGGTACAGGACGGCAAGAAGATGAAGAGGGCAGAGAGACAACGGGACAGGACAATCAACTGCAGAGAGGAAGAGTACTCTCTCTGCTGAGAGCTGCAGAGATGACCTGCTGGCACAGAGGAGTTACCCACTCCTCTGAGCTGTTCTAACACTAAATACAACTCTTCTTCATCCTTCACTTGTCTGCATACCTCATTCTTCCTGGACACAAGACAAGAACTTGGGCAAAGGCACCATGGCCACAGAGGTTTCCGGCCTGAAAAATCAACGCCCCAGAGATCCTGTAACACTATATCCATTCCTCACTCTTTTCTGCCCACTCTGTGCCTTTGGAGAGCAGCCTTCTTTGGACTATCTTGCACTCTGAGATAAACCAACAGAAGACCAAAGAGAGAAGAGACAGTGTAAGATGTTTATTCACATTTCTCCCACCTTGCCAGGCCTGGTTTCAGCAGTGACTATATTCTTCTACTTTAGACAAGACCTTCTGGTGAATGAAGGCTCTACCACAGCCACAACTTTTACACAGTTGTGGTAAGACCATTCTTGCTCTTGCTTCTTCAGGTCCAGATGATATATTACTATCCTTTGTTGGTTCTCCTAACCCTCTATTAATCATTCTTCAATCAGGCTCTTGTCCATTAAGCCTTTGAAATCTGTCATCTCCTTCCTGCCTAGAATAACGGCAAATCTATATAATTCCTTCTTGTATTGTCCTTTTATATAGGCAAAATCATAATGCCAAGGGTAATTTACCAAAAACAATTATACAGTGTTATGCTTCGTATTAATTCACAGATAAAGTTTATACTCACTATAAAATATGGATAAACTCTTGTTTTTAAAAATAGAACACAAATACTCTCAGATGCATAGGGCAATATGCCAGCAGATTCAGAAGACACAAGACAAATACACCTTTTCCCAAAGCACTGTTTTTTTCTTAAATGCCAATTTTTTTTAAATTTTTAATTTTTATATTTGTCATGCACATATAGAAATAGAAGGTATAAGGCTGGGCCCAGTGGCTCATACCTGTAATCCCAGCACTTTGGGAGGCCAAGGTGGGCAGATCACCTGAGGTAAGGAGTTTGAGGCTAGCCTGACCAACATGGTGAAACCCCAACTCTACTAAAAATGCAAAATTAGCCAGGTGTGGTGGTGCATGCCTGTAATCCCAGCTACTCAGGAGTCTGAGGCAGGAGAGTTGCTTGAACCCAGGAGGTGGACGTTGCAGTGAGCTGGGATTGCACCACTGCACTCCAGCCTGGGTGACAAGGGTGAAACTTCATCTCAAAAACAAAACAAAACAAACAAAACCCAAGTTTTTCTTAATGTTTGGGGGTTTCAGCGCAACAAGCAATTTTCTAATTCTCTGTGGACATAACCTGAGTGTCCTACAACTTAATCCAATTCTGATAATATCTATCTTGAGATAGCATCATATTCTACAGATTGATGTAAAGGATAAAATGAACAGCCAGATGAAGAGATATATAGGGCAAGGGCCAGGGCCAGGGCCAGAAGATTCTAAACACAGAAACACACAGTTGTGTTCTTGTTCACCAACCTCTCTGAACCTTGTCCTTTTGAGTTTTTATAGAGACTTAATATTATGTGGGCATGACTGACTAAATGATTGGCAACTGGTGATCAACTTAGCATTCAGCTCTTCACCCCTCCCCAAATGTCAGGGATGGGGCTGAAAGTTCCAACCTTGTAATTATGTGCTTATTTCCCTGGCAATAAGCCCTCCATCCTGTGGTTATGTAGGAGCTTTCAAAAAAACCAGTTCAGTCACATAAAGTCAGGTGTGGTTGAAAGGTACTTGTTATGAATAAAGCAAGATAGTTTTTTCACTTTTTCCTCTCTTGAGCTGCTGCAGAGAGGTTTCAGGAACAGAGGACACAGGACCAAATATTATTTAAAAAGACAGTTCTATTGCAATAGTTATTTAGGAAATCACATAGACTTTAGTTGCCATGAATCAGGAACTCTCAACGAAGTCCAAAACATATGTGTTTAATTATATCACAATATTATAGAGCCCCACGCTGTGGTATTATGACTACAGCTTAACTAATTTTATCTGTAATGATCACATTTCTGAATAAAGTCACATTCTGAGGTACTGAGGGTTAGAACTTCAACATATGAATTTCGGCAGGACATAATTAACCCATAATAGTAGTGCACTGATAAAAATTGTTTTCTTTACATCATCTCTTTTGAGGCCTTCTGTGCACTAATAAAATACTATTTGAATTTCTATGTTAGTTGTCAGTTACTATAATTGTGATTTATTTTAATAATTAATATTCCATAAAATGGTCATTTATATGCTTGAACCTGGGAGGTGGAGGTTGCAGTGAGCCGAGACTGCGCCACTGCAATCCAGCTTGGGCAACAGAGTGAGACTTTGTCTCAAACAAAAAAAAAAAGGAGGAATATTTATAATTGTTGAAATCACTATTATTTTTACATATAACTAGAAATAGATATATCAGATTTTGATCAAAGTTTGCCTAGCTTAAAATAGAGTTAAGAGATGCCTTCAAGTTGCCTCAAGGAGAAATTAGTTATATCAAACACATCATTTGTGTACATGGTGAATCAATTTATTCTATTTTAAGTTTCCATTGCAGACTGAGTTAGATATTATGGGAAGATCCAATAACTCTTATTAGAAATAATTTAATAATTTAGCATATTAAACAGCATCCTTCTGGTTGGAAAGAGTGTCTGATATATCCCTAAGATGTTAGGGGTATCCTTTTTGTAAACTCCATATAATTTAACTGCCTGTGAGGAAAATTTTGAACATAAATTTTAAAAAGTCTATGATCTGTTTGATTGTGCTAGCGTAAAACTCATGACAACATGGACTTTTCTGGAAATAAATAAAAGAATAAAGGTATAATGTAGGCCACTATAATGTCTTACTTTTTGCCTTCTTCTACTGAGTTAGCTAAGGTATTACTTGTACATTGATTTGTTGTGGTTGTTTTAAAAGTGCATTTTAAAAGACAGATAATTGTTGTGACTTTTTAAAGAAAAAAATTATATATGCCTGATTTAAAATAAATTCCAGCAATACAGAAGTGAGAGAAAAAAAGAAAAAGAAAGAAAGAAAGAAGAAAGAAAAGAAAAGAAAAGGAAGGAAGGAAGGAAGGAAGGAAGGAAGGAAGGAAGGAAGGAAGGAAGGAAGAAAGGAAGGAAGGAAGAAAAAGAGATAATATGTTTTGGAGAAAATATTGTGGACATTATTGGACTTAGTAACTGATTAGATAAGGTCATTATTAAAAAATAAGAAAAGTGAAAGCCAATGTTAAGCACTAGATCAGTACTATTCCTTTTTATCATGGGTAGGACAGTGATTTGTCATCACAGGAATAGACACTTAACCGTCAGGTACAGACTTGTCTTCTTTGCTTATAGCATACAACTAATATTTGTGGATTGCAGAGGCATTATTCATTGACTACGGTTCCGCTGACCACTCATTTAATGGCAATGGAAGTGGAGCAAAAGATTCATGCTCACAGAAATAATGGGTCTTCCAATGTACCTCATTATCTAGAAAATACTAGCTTGATGAAATAGTAGATTATCTGTCAAAAGATCAACTGGGGTGCCATTTTGGAGGCAACACTATGTGAAGTTGATGTGCTATCCCACAGGATGGGATACAGGCCTTCAATCAGCAGTCAATACACAGTAATACCTAAGCCCGAATGCTTAGTCCAGGAATCAACAGATATAGGCAGCAGTGAATCACTATTACCACTACATCTGTAACTCATTTAAAGAATATCTGCTTCTTTCTTGTCCCAACAAAGTTGACCTGCAAGCATAAAAAACAATCTCAAGATGAAATGCCTCTATTTTACAGCATTTACTTAATGCTGTTTGCATTTAATTTGCATTTAGTTTGTGTCATAACTTGACTGGGAAAAAGGGTTTGTGTATTTGTGTTAAGTTTACTTACTGAACAGAATATTTATAACCCATTTATATTTGAAAGTGGTCACTATATAATACTGTAAGTACATATAAGAAATAGGGGAGTTGTTTTCAGAATAAATCTCATTGACAAATATTTACCAGACATGAACATATAGAGTCTGCTGTGCTAGGTTGTTGTTCAATATGCAGAAATAACAGAATCAATCTCAGAGTTTCTGGGTTCAAATCACAAGGTTGCATCTTTTTTAGCAGAGGAAACCAGAGGCTGTCTTTGGCAAACAGTGTTGAAAATAACATTCTCAAATTGCTACAGGAAGAAAATCAATGTCTAATTCACACATTTTATTCTCAGCCCAACCAGATATTTTCTTATATTTATGAAGAACTTGAGGAAACACAGCAGCCCTTCACTGTTCTCTTCACCAAGTTAACTCATGGCTTCCATGGTGCTTATATGATGCATGTGTGTCTAATAAAAAGTCAATATTGTGCTGAATACAGTTTAGCCTATTTTTATTTTCATATGCATTATGTTAACAAATAACTTTATGTTAGTATATTAGGAAAGTATGGCATTCCTGACATTTAATATACAGGGTTATATTCTTTTGGTGTTATAATTTCTGTTCAAGTTTGATTTCTGAGAAAGCACCATTGGCCTCCCTCAAGAACAAAACATCTCTATATCCTCAGTGCCTTCTACAATGTCTGCCAAATAATAGGAATTCTATAAATGCTAGCTATGCTTTTTTTGTTGATAGCCAGCATATGCATATATTTTGAAATCATATTTATTTTAAAGTAAATTCATAATTTTGTCCTAAGATATATCCAGAAGCAAGCAATAAAACTAGGCTGACTGCTGAGAATCAAGGTTGACCCTCAATGTATAAGCTTTCAGAATTAGAATATAAGTAGGAGGTCCAGGAATTTCATTGTAAATGCATAAATCTCAAAGAAGAGCTGTGTTTGGATCTCCTCCCCTGTATTGGTGTATATCTATGAGCTCTGCTCTTGAAGGCACACAACTGATACTCTGATTGCTTTCCAAATTGAAAGCCTCACCTGCTGTTTGCAAACGTGTTCTCTTCTCTTCTGTCCTGTTATTGAACAAACAGGCATTGATTTCTATCTCTCTCTTAAAAGCAACAACATCCCACAGATAATAAAGACAGCCCTGCCTGCTTAGTGAAGAATTTAACTGAGACTCATATTAAAAAAAATATATTAAGACTCTGATTGTTTCACAGTCTGTTGGTAGATAGATTCCTGTTATGAAAATAATGAATCTGATGTGACAGATGGAACAGGTGTAATGCACTAACTATTAATACATAGATTCCCAGAGAGAAAAGTATGTGGAAGATATTTATGACAGTGTTACAGCTGAAAGCAATTGGCTAAACAGACATATCAAAGGTGGCCGATGATACTTGTGCTTAGTAAGCAGAACTAAACTCTTCTTTTGGATGAAGATCAGCACTTCCATAAAAAGTAAAGGAAGGGAAAAATTTTACATTGCTGTCAAAAATAATAGAACAGATCCTGCTTAAGGTGCTGAATACTTAGTGAGCCATACACTGAATAGCCTGTTATTAGTATCTATTTAAAATATGTGTTTCACTTGGATTGTTTGTCAGTGTCCTATTTATGTTTATTTATTTTAAAATACCCTTTACATATGACCTTGAAAATAAGTGCATGGGAAATGAATAAAAGGAGACAGAGAGATTGATTCTGATTCATGATGGAAAGACTCACACTATCTGCAAATTCTCTGAATTTATTTAAAATTTCGTGATTAATCAATCAACTAACTGATCCATTGAATCAATGACTTATTGATTTATTTATGCCTTTTGCTTTTCCTCCAATATTATGTTTTATAGTCTTTCTGTCCCAGGAACCTGAAAAGTTTATAGATATACAGATATAAATAAATCATTATAGGGATCTATTTATTCATGACAAATATCAATTACGTACATATATATATATATACACACACATACACACACACATATATATATATACCAGTGTTAAACAAAAAATCATACTGGACAAAATGAACAGACAGAAGTTGATTTTATTTTGATGCTATTGCCAGCAATAGAAGAGCAAACACAGGTCAAATCCGGATACCCAGCTCTGTAGGAGAATCAGAGGCAACCTGTGTGTGTTAATTGGTGTTACCCAAAGAAATGTAAACTCTGTGTCTTCATGGCAGGAGGTAGTTTACAAGTTGGAGCAACCTAGGCTCCTCCCTTTCCAAAGAAACTGGAAGATAGGGGCATTACCTTTTGTGATGATTACATTTTAAAGAGAGATTTCCCAAATCCTTGAGAAACACATTCCTATATTGTAAAGCCAGCAAGGAGTTTCTAAAATGATCTACATCTCAAGGGGCAGGGGACTGATTTATAATTGCAAGTTTGCTAAAACAAATGCTCTAAGGAAAGGGAGGCCAGAAGCTTAGAGTCAGGAACAAGCCTGTCTAATGTTTAGTCAGGCTGAGGGAAATGTTAATTCCATCACGGTCACTATGCAGCCCATCTAGCCCCATGCCAAAACACAAAGTATTCTATTTGATCCAAAAGGTTACATAAGGAATGGTTTGAGTGTAATTCAAAATCTGTATTGACCAAATCAACTGGTTGCTTTGGGATGCAGCAGAACAGGCACTGATAAGCACATAGTCTCTTGCAAAAATAAGTAAAATTAGAAAGAAATAGACAGGAAAAGGATTTGCTGAGACTTCTTATGTTCCAGGCCCTGTACTGTGTGTTGTTCATGCATTAAAACTAACCTAAGAAGTCAATGTTATTGTACCTATTTAACAGGATGGAAAAGTAAGCCTCAGTGATATGGCCTGCCTAATGTCTCAAAGCGGAATAACTGGGAGAACTGGCATTTGTACTTAACTTTGTTTGGTTTCCAAACACCAGGTTCAAAGCATTCAAGAATGTTACTTTCAGAAAGCACAGAGTTATGGACTAAAGACATTGAAGTTTCAATTCAGTAAAATTGATAAAATCTTAGAAGTGAGGACAAGAGAAGGAAGTATTGTTATCTGGCTCTTTTGAATGGTAGGGACAGCTGGCATTTCTTTTCTACCTCACATTAAATTCTTCTAGGAAATTAGGTTGTTCCTGTCTGTACTGTGGCTATTTAAACAACAACACGAAAGGCACTTTTAAAAGAAAAATACATGTATGACATTGTATTCCAGAAACCTTGGCAAGAGTTTTTCAACTTAATGAATGTACTCAATGAGATTCCTGAACAATTGTGTATGAACACATGAGTTAACCATTTAAAAGGGACCCAGATCGTTTAGAAGTCTTTGGAAATGAAGATACTGATAGCTGGGCATTTTCCTGGAACTGGAGTGGTTTCAGTGCTCCAGGGATCTATTTTTCAGTGATTTTATTTTCCTCCCTACCTCCCTCACTTCCTGCCTCCCTCCCTTCCTTCCTTCCTTCATATCTGGCAGAATTGGATACAATCTTTAGTCTTCTCTTTTTACTCTGTCATCAGTAAGTGGTCTGGCTGCACATAAAAACATACTGGGGAATAACAAGAACGCTCAGACCAGTATTATACAGCACTGGATTTTCAAGAGACAGTCTTGTAATTTTATTTATTGTTTGTTTATTTAAAAATGTGGTATTGGAGATATATGAGATGTATGAGATATATACTACTGACAAAGATCCTGAGGATACCACAGAAAGAATATATGAGCCTCCAACACACTACAAAATATTTCAGAGGGTTATATTTTTTGGCCCAGAAAATAAATGTTTTAAATATGCTTTTACTGAAATACAAAACCAATGGAGAAAAGCATACAAATCACCAGTGCATGAATCAATGAATGATCCATGAAGTCCATAAGTCTTGTAAACACCTCCCAGACCAAGAATTATGGTGTTTACTCACCCCAGAAGCTTCGCTGAATCCTCTTCCAATCATAATCCCTGCCCTCCATGCACTAGCAGTCCCAGACATCCTATATCCAATCTAAAATTCACTTCCTATAAAGGCTAGTCTTGCTTTGACTTGCCTTTACTCCTGGCATGTAAACTTTAGGGTCCTTAGCCCAAAGTCACAGGAGAGCTTAGCTCCAGTTTTTATCCTCTGGTCCTCATGAGTCTGTTCAAAAGATTTCAATTTCTGAGCTGCTTGGTTGCCTCTTCCAAAATGTGCATGTACCTAGGGGAAAAGTAACACTAAACGTTGAGCTTACTTTTCTGCATTTTCTTATCTACAGTATCTTCATCCAGTCATTCTTCATCATCTTATTAGTGCCCTGATGACTTTGAGCAGGTTGTTGAAATTCAAATTGTCTAGTTGATTTCAGTGGGCAGGTCTGTTCAAAGTACTCATTCTACCATTGCCAGCAGCAGAATTCCCCTTCACAGACATTTATGGCAACCTTATTGTTAAACAATGGAATAGGAGGCGTGTGTGTGTGTGTGTGTGTGCGCGCGTGCGTGCGTGTGCTGATAAGGAAATAGGTTTTAGGAAGGTTAAGCAATTTCCTTGACATTATATACCTAGTAAATAGATGCCTTGTTCAGTTGCTCTATATGTATGACTTTAATTTGCCTCTGAAAAGGGCATTTAAAAGTTTAAAAATACACCGGCTTTTATTCCCTCTCACAAGGCAATCAACAAGTTAACATAGTTCTCTGGCACTTTATAAATAAAATCCCTTAGAATATGACTCAGAAATAATAATTATTAATAATTTCTGTCCCTGTAAGACTGACTTAGTTTCATCAAAGTCCTTTGATTATAGATTATTTTCAAGCATCTTTTCATTGAGTCAGGATATGGCATCTTAGAGCTAATACAACATTTCTCTCTCTAAGTCTTTTGTCCCAAAGATGAAAATAGATTCAAATTAATGTATTGTTTAAGATTGTGAACTCTTGAGCTGGAACACCTGGGTTTAATCTTGACTCTGCTACTTATTGGCTGTGTGACTACACAAGTTAACATCACCTTTCTAAGCCTCATTTTCCTGAAGGCAATGATACTTCCTATCCTATTGCACTGTTGTGAGATTAATTAAATGAACGCACTAAAAACATTAGCATTGTGTCTGGTAGAAATATAGTACACAATAAATATTTTTTATTGTTTTAATTTCTAGTACCTTGAAATCAGTGTCTATTATTTCCTCCCCTTGAGGTCACTGAGTATTCTATTGTTTTGTTTTTTTGTTTTTTTGTTTTGTTTTTTTTTTTTTCTCTTTTTGGATGGAGTCTTGCTCTGTTTCCAGGCTGGAGTGCACTGGCATCATCTTGGCTCACTGCAACCTCTGCTTCCTGAGTTCAAGTGATTCTCCTGCCTCAGCCTCCCGAATAGCTGGGATGACAGGCATGCGCCACCACGCCCAGCCAATTTTTGTATTTTTAGTAGAGATGGGGTTTCACCATGTTGGCCAAGATGGTCTGTTGTTTTAAAGCTTAAAGCAAAAAGACTTAAAGTCAAGTCTTTTTGTTCAAGATGTACCTGAACACCCAACCTGGCGACAGAGCAAGACTCCATCTCATAAAAAAAAAAAAAAAAGATGTACCTGAACACATTTTTTGCTATGATCAACATTCAACATAAGGATATCGACAGAATCAAAACAGCTTGCCAAGTATATTTCTTTGCACTCACATGGCAATTTGCACTCTCCTAGAAAAATAAGGAATGCCCAACAGAAACTTGAAAGGATCTCATCTGTGGCACAAGGCAGGAGAGTTTCATGCAACCACTTCTTCAGGTGAATGATTTCATTAGCAATGTTTGATAATGCTCAATGAATACGAGTAAAGTATGTTAAAACTTAATCATTCGTTTGTACTCTGGTGCATCTGGACCAGACCAATCTGACTGTGGTTGTGGTATGAGGATGTAATCTGTTGTAAGTTAGCATTATCATTTTTTTAAATTTAATTTAATTTTTATTTATTTTATTTTTTCCAGCATGCCTCTCCCACGTGGAAAGACCAAATAGTGAGTGGAGATTCACAGTGTGAACTTTTTTCCAGGAAGCAATGCACGAACTTAACAGGAAAACATAAAGAAACCACAGACCCTTTGAAAGAAGTGGCAGGCTGCAGCCTATACTATGAGCCAAGTGAAAAACTTTAGGTCCCCAGAGTGTGAGAGTGGCAGAGACTGCCTCCAGGATACATTAAAACATCCCCACTGGGGAACCTGGTAATCCAGCCCATGGGGGAAGGCCTTAAATCTACGCAGGGACTGATATAGGCAGTCATGGGGAATATAAAAGTAGGAGCAGCGGCCGGGCGTGGTGGCTCATGCCTGTAATCCCAGCACTTTGGGAGGCTGAGATGGGCAGATCACGAGGTCAGGAGTTCGAGACCAGCCTGGCCAATATGGGAAACCCCGTCTTTACTAAAAATACAAAAATTAGCTGGGCATGGTGATGCACGCCTGTAGTCCCAGCTACTCAGGAGGCTGAGGCAGAAGAACCGCTTGAACCCAGGAGGCAGAGGTTGCAGTGCGCAAAGGTTGCGCCACTCCAGCCTGGGTGAGAAAGCAAAACTCCGTCTCAAAAAAAAAAAAGAAAAAAGTAGCAGCAGCAGCTAGAAGAGCCTTGCACACATCTGCAGTCTCCAGTGTGGGCTGAGGGAACTCATTCCTGATTTTATGTCACAGGGGACCTCGTGGATGTCTGCCAACTAACTCAGGCAGCGGTGGCAGGTTCAAAGAAGCTCCCACTGAAATTCATGATGTTATCTCAAGTAAGAAAAAACTTCCTTGGCCAGAACCAGCATGCGAGCGGCAAGTGTGCTGCAGCCACAGGCACAGAAACTAGGTGCCCAGCTCTGCAAGTAGAAGGGGAGGGGCATATCCTGAAAGCTGAGGTTCCTGTCTCCAAGAGGAAGGCTTATGGCTTGGGGCACTTTTGAATTCTAGAGTAGATGAGAGTAGACTGCCTAGAATTTAGCTAGTTGCTGCTAGAGAACACTGTGGGTGAGATTCCTGCCTTGCCAAGTGCATGAAAGCTGGGTGAGGCTTACTGCCACCTGCTACTCCACACCCCCTGCACAAACTCTTCTGTGCAGCAGAAGCAGTTATACTCTTTCCAGGAAAAGTATCACAGTGGCCAGAAAACTGCCTCCCCATGCACACAGATCCCAACAGGGTCTTCTGGTTACCTTGCAAGTGGAGAGCCAGAGTTCAGACCTGCCTGACTCAGCATCCACCTGGCTTTGCCACTCCAACCACCTTAGTAGCTTAACACAGAAGATGGAAACTTCTGGGAGCTCTACATCCCCATCCATTGCCTGAGAAACTAGAGTGCCTCCACTGGATAACATAAGGAAAGCACTAATCCCACTGCTACTACTACAGCTGATGCATGACCTCAGCTATCACCATTGTTTGAGGCTAACCAGGAGGTCCTGAGTCTGTTCATGTGACCAGTTCATTACTACTACAACTGGCATTTGAGAAAGCCACCATGCTAAGGCTATCTATAACCAAGGAATCTCACAGAATCTATGTCACTCTCCTGCCATCCCAATCAGAGTGGGTGCTGGTACTTGCTGCTAGGAGACTTGGGGACAGGACACATACATATCACTGGATCCCTTATAGACATTCCCCAGCTCCAGGCTGGAGTGTGGCAGCCCCACTATGCAGCTAGACCCAGGGAAGCAGTAGCATTCACAGTAGTTTGGCTCTCAGGGACTTCTATTCCTAAGGAAAGGAGTAGTGCACCATATCAAGGGTACAATCCAAGGGTCAAAAGAATCCAGTCAGTAGGACTCAAGCCCCAGATCTTTCCACTGGTTAGAAGTTTTCTTCAGCAGAGGCACAGTTGCTGTGCTGGGCTCAGCAGGGAAAGGCTGCAGCTCTAGCTCAACAGACAGGCAGACCTGGTACTCATGAAAGGTCTTGGACCTTTTTTCCCCGCTTTTTCCCCCTCGTCCACCACTGCAGAAACAACTGGTGCTTCTACCACAGAAGCTCAGCATGTGTGTGCCTATAGGCAGCCTTTCTGGAACACTGCATTCCCACAGATGAAGTATTCTCCAGGTTCCAGCTTACAGAAGAGATACAATCATAATTCCTCTCTACTTGGAACATCAACACTCCTGCAGATAAAAAAAGGTACCTATATGACCTGAATAGCCAAACACTGGGTCAAGAGTATGTCTGGGAGGAGGATCTATTTCCTGCTGGCCTGACAGAGGAGCTGAGGTGACTCCCACCTTTCCCCATCATAAGACTTCAGTGGGATTCCCTGCGAGTTCCCCTAGCCACTTTTGTCAAGGCTGGGACCCTCTCCCCACCATTGGGTATTGCGTGTACCCACCTGAGTTAGCCACAACCAGTTTCTTCCTAGGGACACCTCCCCTTTTGGCCCAAAATCTGAACTATTCAACCCAGTAAATAAAACACTAGGGAAAATATAAGTAAAAAGTGCACTTCATAGGGGAATGAGATAAGCTTCAAGACACTTCTGCCATTCCAACCCAATAGTAGACAGTGAACTTGCTCACACACCAAGTACATTTCTACAACCAGTATCTAGAAAACAGTCATAGAAAGACTCTCTATAACCAAGAATATCATACAAAGTCTTCATCCTTGAAAGCACCAAGAGCCAAATTAAGCTATAATAAACTATAAACATTAAAGTCACACCTTTAGAGAGAAAATAAATTTTTAAAAAAACCACACAGTCAAATAAAAAATAAATCCAAGAATAATTAAAAGAAAGAACCCACACAAATGAGAAGAGACAAGAAAAATAATTCTGGTAATATGACCAAACAGGGTTCTATGACACTCCCAAAATATCACATTAGCTTTTAGCAATGGATCCAAACTAAGGGCTAATCTTTGAAATACAAGATAAAGAATCCAGAAGGTAGATTATTAAGCTACTCAAGGAGATACAAGAGAAAGATGAAAACTAACATAATTTTTTTAAAATCAGAATATGAATGAAAAATTTTCTAAAGAGATCGACATTATAAATGAAAACCAATTAGAACTTCTGGAAATGAAAGATACACTTAGGAAATTACAAAATGCAGTGGAAAGTTTTAAAAATAGACTTGAACAAGTAGAAGAATTTCAGAGCTCGAGGACAAGGATTTCAAATTAACCCAATGATACACACACACACACAAAAGAATAAAAAAAATTAACTGGCCAGGCGCGGTGGCTCATGCATGTAATCCCAGCAGTTTGGGAGGCTGAGGCGGGCAGATCATGAGGTCAGGAGTTCAAGACCAGCCTGGCCAGCATAGTGAAACTCTATCTCTACTAAAAATACAAATAAACTTAGCCGGGAGTGGTGGCAGGCACCCGTCATCCCAGCTACTTGAGAGGTGGAGGCAGGAGAATCACTTGAACACGGGAGGTGGAGGTTGCAGTGAGCGGAGTTTGCACCACTGCACTCCAGCCCGGGTAATAGAGCGAGACTCTGTCTCAAAAAAAAAAAAAAAAAAAAGAAGGAAAAGTAAATTAACTAAGTCTCCAAGAAATATGGGATCATGTAAAATGGCCAGACCTAAGAATAACTGATTGTTCCTGAGGGAGAAGGGAAAGTAAAAAGTTTGAAAAACTTATTTGGGGGAATTATTGAGGAAAATTTTCCTTGCCTTGCTAGAAATTTAGATATCCAAATACAAGAAACTCAAAGAACTCCTGAGAGATTTGCACAAAAGGGACTTCACCAAGTCATATAGTCATCAGGCTATCTAAAGGCAACATGAAGGAAAGAATTATGAGAGCAATGAGACAGAAGCACAAGGTAACTTATGAAGAAAAATCTATCAGACTAACAGCACACTTCTCACCAGAATTATAAGCCAGAAGAGACTGGAGTCCTATCTTTAGCTTCCTTAAATAAAATAACTGTCAGCCAAGAATTTCGTATTCAGCAAAAATACGTTTCATAAATGAAGGAGAAATAAAGTCATTTTCAGAGAAAAAAAAATGCTGATGGAATTTTTTTGCTACCAGACACTACCAGCCCTCTAAGAAATGCTAAAAAGAGTTCTAAATCCTGAAACAAAAGGTTGATTGGCACCAGAATAGAACCACTTAATATAATAAAACTTACAGAGCCTATAAAACCATAACACAATGTAAAAACAAAGTATCTAGGCAACAACATGATGACTGGAACAATACCTCACGTCTAAATATTAACATTGATTGTAAATGGCCTAAATACTCCACTTAAAAGATACAGATTGTCAGAATGGATAAAAAATCAAATATCTGCTGTCTTAAGATAGTTACCTAAGATGTAAGGATTCAAATAAACTCAAGTAAAGGAGTGGAAAAAGATATTCCACACAAATGGAAACCAAAAGTGAGCATGAATAGCTAGTCACTTTGAAACAACAACACTAAAAAAAAAAAAAGGACAAAGAATGTCATTATATAATAATATAAGGATCAATCCAGTAAGATGATATTACAATCATAAATGTATATGCATCTAGCACTGGAGCTCCCAGATTCATAAAACATTTACTACTAGACCCAAAAAATGAGATAGATACCAACAGAATAATAGTGGGGTGCTTCAATACTCCACTGACAGCACTAGAAGATCATCGAGACAGAAAGTCAACAAAGAAAACATGGACTTAAACTACAATCTAGAACAAACTAAACCTAAAGCTAGAAGAATAAAAGAAATGAAAAAGATCAGAGCAGAGCTAAATGAAATTGAAACAAAAAAATACAAAACACGAATGAAACAAATAGCTGGTTCTTTGAAAAGATATGTAAAATTGATAGACCATTAGTTGTATTAGCCAACTAAAGAAGACAGAGGACAATTAGAAATGAAACTGGAGACATTACAACTGACATTACAGAAATAAAAAGATCATTTGATACGACTGTGAGCACCTCAGTGCACATAAACTAGAAAATCTAGAGGAAATGGGTAAATTTCTGGAACCATACAACCCTCCTAGATTAAACCAGGAAGAAATAGATACCTTGAACACACTAATAACAAGCAATGAAATTGAATTAGTAAAAAAATGCCAACAAAAAAAAGCCCAGGGACAGAGGGATTCATAGCTGATGCTTCCAGACTTTGAAAGAAGAACTGGTGCCAATTACACTGACATTATTCCAAAAGACTGAGAAAAAGAGAATCCTCCTTAACTTATTCTATGAACCATTATCACCCTGATATCAAAATCAGGAAAGGATGTTTTAAAAAAAGAAAACAACAGACCAATATCCCTGATGAACATAGATGCAAAAATCCTCAACAAAATACCACCTAACTCAATCCCACAGCACATCAAAATGATTATAATATACTATAATCAAAAGGGTTTCACTCCAGGAATTCAGGAATGTTTTATCACACTCAAGTAAATAAACGTGATATAGCACATAACAAGAATTATAATCATTTCAATAGATGAAGAAAAAGCATTCAACGAAATCCAGCATCCCTTTATGATAAAAACACTTGATAAACTAGGCATACAAGGAACTTACCTCAAAATAATAAAAGCCATTTGTGATAAAGCCACAGCCGGCATCACAATGAATGGGGAGAAGTTGAAGGCATTCCCCCTGAGAACAGGAACAAGACAATGATGCCCAATTCCACCAGTTCTATTCAATGTAGTACTGGAAGTCCTACCCAGAACAATCAGGCAAGAAAAACAAATAAAAGACATCCAAATTGGAAAAGAGGAGGTCAAAGTATTGCTGTGTGCTGATATGATCATACACCTAGGAAACCCTACGGACTTCTCCAAAAGACTCCTAGATTTGATAAACAAATTCAGTAAAGTGTCAGGTTACAAACCAATGTACACAAATTAGTAGCATGGCTATACACCAATAACCACAAAACTGTGAATCAAATTAAGAACTCAATCCCTTTTACAACAGCTACAAAAACAACAAAAAAACCCCTAAGATTATACTTAACCAAGGAAGTGAAATATCTCAACAAAGAACTATGAAACACTGCTAAAAGAAATCATAAGTGACATAAACAAATAGGAACACATCCCATGCTCACGGATTGGAATAATCAATATCATGAAAATGACCATGTTGCCCAAAGCAATCTATAGATTCAATGCAATTACTATCAAAAATACCAACATTATTTTTTACAGAATTAAAAAAAAATCCTAAAATTCATAGGGAACCAAAAAAAGAGCCCAAATACCCAAAGCAATCCTAAGCAAAAAGAACAAATCTGGATTACCAGATTTTAAATTATACTGTAAGGCCATAGTTTCAAAACAGAATGGTACTGGTATAAAAGCAGGCACAAAGACCAATGGAATAGAATAGAGAACACAGAAATAAAACCAAATACTTAAGACCAACTGACCTTTGACAAAGCATACAAAAACATAAACTAGGGAAAGAACACCCTATTTAATAAATGGTGCTGGGAAAACTAGCTAGCCACATGTAGAAGAATGAAACTGGATCTTTATCTCTCACCTTATACGAAAATCAACTGAAGATTGGTCAAAGACTTATTCTAAAACCTGAAACCATAAAAATTCTAGAGGGTAACCTAGGAAAAACTCTTCTAAACATCGGCCTAGGCAAAAATTAATGACAAAGGCCCCAAAATCAAATGTAACAAAAATGAAAATAAATAAATGGGAAATTATTACACCAAAAAAGCATCTGTAGAGCAAAAATAATAATCATCAGAGTAAACTGACAACCCACAGGATGGAAGAAAATATTTGAAAAATATGCATCCAACCAAGGACTGATATCCACAATCCACAAGGAACTCAAACAAATCAGCAAGAAGAAAACAAATAATCCCACTCAAAAGTGGGCAAATGACATAAACAGACATTTCTCAAAAGAAGATATACAAATGGCAAACAGACATATGAAACAATGCTCAATATCACTGCGAAATGCAAATTAAAACTGCAATAAGATATCATCTTACTCCTACAAGATGGGCCATTATTAGCAAGTCAAAAAACAATAGATGGTGGCGTGGATGTGGTGAAAGGAGGACACTTAAACACTTCTGATGGGAGTGTAAATTAGTGCAACTTCTTTGGAAAATGGTTTGGAGATAGCTTAAAGAACTAAAAGTAGATCTACCATTTGATTCAGTAATCCCGCTACTGAGTATCTACCCAACAGAGAAGAAGTCATTATATCAAACCATACCTGCATGTATTATGGTGGTGCAAAGCACAATTCACAATTGCAGAATAGAACTCACTGGAAAATTCAGAATCAACATAAGTGCCCATTGACCAATGAGTGGATAAAGAATATGAGGTACATATACTACATGGAGTACTACTCAGCTGTAAATTAGAATGAAATAATGTCTTTTGCAGCAACTTGGATAGAGCTGGAGGCTATAATTCTAAATGAAGTAACTCACGAATGGAAAACCAAATATCATATGTTCTCACTTACAAGTGGTAGCTAAGCTACGGGTACACAAAGGCATACAGAGTGATATAAAAGACTATGGAGGGCCGGGTGTGGTGGCTCATGCTTGTAATCCCAGTACTTTAGGAGGCCGAGGCAGGCAGATTACTTGAGGCCAGGAGTTCGAGACTAGCCTGGCCAACATGGTGAAACCCTGTCTCTACTGAAAATACAAAAAATTAGCTGGGCATCGTGGCTGGCACCTGTAATCCCTGCTACTCGTGAGGGTGAGGCAGGAGAATCGCTTGAACCCTGGAGGCAGAGGTTGCACTGAGCCGAGATTGCACCATTGCACTCCAGCCTGGGCAATAAGAGTGAAACTCCGTCTCAAAAAAAAAAAGACTATGAAGACCCAGAAGGGAGAGGGTGAGTATGGGGGACAAGGGATAACAAACTGCATATTAGGTACAATGTACATTACTCGAGTGATAGTTGCACTAAAATCTCAGACTTCACCACTATACAATTCATCCATGCAACAAAAAAACACTAGTATTCCAAAAGGCATTGAAATAAACAAAATTTTAAAGAAGCATTGTCAGACTTACATGTATTCAATATATGATATTTCTAAAAACCCTGCCACCATTGTCTTTTCTTTCCAAATAGGCTCTTGGTCCTCATAAGCCCTTGAGCAAACATTATAGGCCACAATCTAATTTCCTTATATAGGAAACCCCAAAAAGACGAGGCTTCTTCCTCACTACTTTACATTATTTCATCACAAACTATAAGGTATATCAAGAGAAATGTGTATTTTGGGGGCATTATTTATGACTTTTCTACTCTGTGTTAGATGGTGATTCAGCCATTGAGGGTGGGAAGAGGAATGATCCATATTTGAGGATATTAGAAAATTTCACAGGAGATTGTCTGAATTTATTAAGTCAACATTTTCAGACCACCCTTAGTACTACTGACATTTGTCTGCTTCCTGCCTATATAACATGCATGGCTATCTAAACTCTCAAATACCCTACTACCTGGCTAGTTTAAGAGGCAAGCACTAGCAGACTTGTTTACTTTGTTTAGATTGCAGCTTCTGTCTCCCTAATGTAAAGGTAATGCCATAACCCCAAGTATCTAGGATACTCTCACTGGAAAAGCTCTGCAAAGACTTCATTGGCATACTTAAAAGGTTGGATAAGGGAGAAATTTTGTTTGTTTGTTTTGGAAGTATGTGCACAGGCAAGGTCTGCTTTAATTCCTCTCTCCTGCATAAGGTGCTGTACATCTTTGACAGCCCTCAAATAAACAACATGAGGAAATAGAATAGAACTCACTGGAAAATTCAGGCCCTTGTTCAGCTCACCCCTTTAACCACATGTCTCTCCACCCTACCAGACACGTAGGAGCCTCAGCACTCTGGGGAATCTGATTGACTTTCTCAAGGCTGAATCTCAATACTCATGCACTATCATCCACTTAACCTCCTTATTGCTTCTCAGTGTCCACATGCCCATTCTATTATTAATAACAATCTATATAAACTCTATTTGCAAGTACAGATAAAGTAGTGACAATGGTGACAATGGCATAGTCTAGTGGATGAGAATAAAAGATGCAGTCAAAGACTGGTTAAAAGATCTTGCTCTCTTTTTCACTAGCTGTGAGACCTTAGGAATATTAATTTTATTTTCTAAGGCTCAGGTTTATCATCTAGAAAATGATGAATAATTGTAACTACACCATAGGGCTTATTTGAACATTAAATGAGATAATGCACATAAAACAGTGTAGAGTATGGCAACAGTGAATTCTCAACAAAGAGTATGTAGTGTAATTAGAAGTTACAGCCTAGTGTACCAGAAGGAGATAAACTCTTCTAGATTTGATACCTAGTCAAATGTTTTATTACATTTTCCACATCTACTATATTAGAATGATCAAGCCCACATCTTAAGATTGTTAGCTGATGTGCACAAGATTGAAACTGGACCCACTTCTTACACCATACACAAAATGCAACTGAAATTAGATTAAAGACTTAAATGTAAAACCTAAAACTATAAAAACCTGGAAGATAACCTAGGAAATACTATTCTGGACAAGGGACCTGGCAAGGGACCTAACAAAGATGCTGAAAGCAACTGCCACAACAAACAAATTGACAAATGAGACCTAATTAAACTAAAGAGCTTCCATACATTAAAAGAATCTATTAACAGAATAAACAGACAACCTACACAATTGGAGAAAATATTTGCAAACTATGCATCCAACAAAGGTCTAATATTCAGAATCTATAAGGAGCTTAAACAAATCAAGAAGCAAAAACCAAACAACTCTTTTAAAAAGTGGGCAAAGGACATGAACAGACACTTTTCAAAAGAAAACACACACGCGGCAGACAATCACATAAAAAAATGCTAATCACTAGTCATTAGAGAAATGCAAATCAAAACCACAATGAAACACCATCTCACACCAGTCAGAATAGCTATCATTACAAAGTCAAAAACTAACAGATGCTGGTGAGGTTGCAGAGAAAACGGAACACTTATACACTGCTGTTGGGAATGTAAATTAGTTCAGCCATTGTGGGCAGCAGTTTGGCAATTTCTCAAAGAATTCAAAGCAGAATTACCATTCAACCTAGCAATCCCATAATTGCATATATATTCCAAGGAATATAAATCATTCTACCATAAAGGCACATGAACACATATGTTCATCATAGCACTATTCACAATAGTAAAGACATGGAATCAACCTAAGTGCCCATCAACAGTATACTGGATTAAGAAAATGTGGTACATATACACCATGGAATCCTATGCAGCCATAAAAATAGAGATTTTGTTATTTGCAGCAACATAGATGGAGCTGGAGGCCATTATCCTAAGCAAACTATGCAGTATACCATGGAATACTATGCAGTCATAAAAATAGAGATCTTGTTATTTGCGGCAACATGGATGGAGCTGGAGGTCATTATCCTAAGCAAACTAACACAGAAACAGAAAACCAAATAACTCATGTTCTTATTTATAAGTAAAAGCTAAACATTGAGTACATATGGATACAAAGAAGGGAATACTAGACACTAGGGCTTACCTGAAAGTAGATGGAGGGAGGAAGGTGAGGATCAAAAGCTACTTATCAGGGCCAGGCACAGTGGCTCACGCCTATAATCCCAGCACTTTGGAAAACTGAGGTGGGCAGATCATTTGAGGTCAAGAGTTCAAGACCAGCCTGGCCAACATGGTGAAACCCTATCTCTACTAAAAATACAAGAATTAGCCAGGCATCGTGGCATGCTCCTGTAGTACCAGCTACTTGGGAGGCTGAGGCAGGAGAACCGCTTAAACCCGGGAGGCAGAGGTTGCTGTGAGCCAAGGTCACATTGCACTCCAGCCTGGGCAATAGAGTGAGACTCTGTCTCAGAAAACAAACAAACAAGCAAACAAACAAACCTACCTATCAGGTATAATACGTATTACCTTGGTGACAAAATGGTCTGTATACCAAACCCCTGTAACATGAAATTTACATATATAACAAACCTTCTCATGTACCCCAGAACCTAGAATAAAAGTTAAAAAAAATTGTTATTTGAAACATTTAGTCTGACACCCAAGAATCATAAAATTCGTAGGGTTGGGGATGGAAAAAGTAAGCCATACTTAAGTATTTTTCTTTGGCCATAACTTTTAAATACAATTTACATTATCTTTCCAAAGGTATAATTTATCTTACCTTGTGGCAACCCTGGAATTAGAGTCCTCATTTATCTTACCTTGTGGTAACCCTAAAATTAGAGTCCTCATAGTAAAATTATCCCTCCATGTTCAATAGCTAAACATGCAAATTGTTCTTTGGATTGCAAGAGAGCTGTGAATTAGTACTAAGTCCTCAGCCAGAGAAACTTAACAGAGACTTCCATTGGGAACAGAGGCTGCTGATAAAACTTCTCTATGTGTTCTTCTTAACTGAGTTGGCAGTTTAATTGATTCCGAAATCAACTTTCAATTAGTGGCAGATTGGCATTTCATATTAGCTGTTAAAATTGTGAATAATGGTGAAAAAGAAAAGCTTGTGACTTAGTAATCAGTTTTACCTATATCAAAAACACAATGGCAGCTAAAAGTTTAACAGAGACTCTGTGATCCTTCAAATGATGCAAGGTTTGAAGAGACACAAGGGAAGGGATTAGATTCACTTACAGGTGACATGGATGCTGTCAGCTGGCAGCCCTGATAATCATTGATTCTTTCCTTCCCTTCATTATCTTCCATTTCTCAGTATTGGAATCCATAATATAAGTAGTCTCTTGTTTTTACCCTAAATAACCTTGAGGAAAAGGAAAAAGGACTGAATAATTCACGAGGAAGAAAACTAGTTCTAGGTTTGCAAGATATGCCAGGGTAGGTTAAACTTTCAAAATTTCCTTACCACCCTGGGCCTTTGTATTAGAAAATATTTCTCCCAATATATGTTTCTAACTGAGAGTAAAGATATATCTCTCTTTCCAAAAAGAGTCACCCTTGTTCACATATTCATGCACCAGAGTTTTTTCAATCTTAGCCATTCTGAATACCTCCTAACAGTGTTGTGGTTTGTGTGCTAGGTCTGAATCAGTCGTCCTTCAGACTAGGGGGAGCACAGAGAGTGTATAGCCAAGATTATGAAAACTGTTCTCATGGCATCTTTATTTAGGTTTAGTACTAAATCGCTGATTAAAAAAAATTACTAAAAACTTTACTAATATTAGAAGTATGCGTGTGTGTGTGTGTGTGTGTGTGTGTGTGCATGTCTGTATGCACACGACCCTTGGGTAGAAGGATTATAGGAAATTGTTTCTTATTTTTTAACACGCTCTTTCTTGCCTTTTTCTGCTCATCCAAGCAAATACAGTTGTGACTGGGGTAAACAAAAATCCATTTCACAAAATGCTGGGGTCATTAGGCACAAGCTTAAGTAAACAAAGACACAGTTGTGTTTTAGAAAGGGTAGTTAATTAATTATAATATGTTACAAAGAAAGCACCATACAGTGTCTTGCATTTAATAGGGGATAATCATTGTGAAGGAATGAATAAATAAGTGGATGAAATAAGCGAATGAATGAAAGTGATCTTTTTTTATATATACTTTAAGTTCTAGGGTACATGTGCACAGCATGCAGGTTTGTTACACAGGTTTACATGTGCCATGTTGGTTCGCTGAACCCATTAACTCGTCATTTACATTAGGTATTTCTCCTAATGCTATCCCTCCCCCAGTCCCCCACCCCACGACAGGCCCCAGTGTGTGATGTTCCCCACCCTGTGTCTGAATGTTCTCATTGTTCAATTCCCACCTATGAGTGAGAACATGTAGTGTCTGGTTTTCTGTCCTTATGATAGTTTGCTCAGAATGATGATTTCCAGCTTCATCCATGTCCCTGCAAAGGACATGAACTCATCCTTTTTTATGGCTGCATAGTATTCCACGGTATATATGTGCCACCTTTTCTTAATCCAGTCTATCACTGATGGACATTTGGGTTGGTTCCAAGTTTTTGCTATTGTGAATAGTGCTGCAATAAATATACGTGTGCATGTGTCTTTATAGTAGCATGATTTATAATCCTTTGGGTATATACCCAGTAAGGGGATGGCTGGGTCAAATGGTATTTCTAGTTCTAGATCCTTGAGGAATCGCTACACTGTCTTCTACAATGAACTACTTTACACTCCCACCAACAGTGTAAAAGTGTTCCTATTTCTCCACATCCTCTCCAGCATCTGTTGTTTCCTAACTTTTTAATGATCACCATTCTAACTGGTGTGAGATGGTATCTCATTGTGGTTTTGATTTGCATTTCTCTGATGACGAGTGATGATGAGCATTTTTTCATGTGTCTATTGGCTGCATAAATGTCTTCTTTTGAGAAGTGTCTGCTCATAAGAATGATTGGATCCAGGCGTCTATCATAGAGTCACAGATTGTTTTGCATAAATAAACATATAAAGACATTGTGTTTCCCACTTCTGATGGTGAGCACTAATACTGGTACGTAGCCCTCCCTGTCAATATTCATGGACTAGTTGGCTACCATACTTATGCATATTCCAACTGCAAGCAGAACAGTATGAACATTTCTATAAGGCCATATCAAACAAACTCACACTCACCAACTTCAAGAAAAGCTGTGTGTTTGGTAGCTTATGGTCTATAAGTGGTAATACACTTTTGCCAACTATGCATACTGCTAAACTCAGAATTGACAGTAGATGGAATATGTAGAAACTAATGTATATTTTGTTGAAATTTTATGCCAATCTATTCATTTGTGAATAGATGATAGATAGATAGATAGATAGATAAGGTCAGGCACGGTGGCTCACATCTGTAATCCCAACACTTTGGGAGGCTGAGGCAGGCAGATCATGAGGTCAGGAGTTCGAGACCAGCCTGGCCAACATGGTGAAACCCCATCTCTACTAAAGATGTAAAAAAATTAGCCAGGCATGGTGGCACGCGACTGTAATCACAGCTACTTGGGAGGCTTGAGACAGGAGAATAGCTTAAACCTGGGAGGCAGAGGTTGCAGTGAGCCGAGATCGTGCCATTGCACTCCAGCCTAGGTGACAAGGGCGAGACTCCATCTAAAAAAAAAAAAAAAAAAAAACCTAGATAGATAGATAGATAGATACAGATATTTGTTTCCTGACACACTTGTCACCATGGTTTTAAAATTTCATTTCTCATCACAAAGACTAACACTATACAAACCAAAAGCTATTGAGTTAAATAAGAGAAAATCAGGAGGCTGGTAATATCAATCAGAGGTTTTGCCTGGGGCAATGCTATTTTATGCCATTCTCTAATTTGTTTAGTAAACATATTTACAAATGTCTAAACTACTAATGTGATGGCTAATGGAGAAGAATCTCAGGAGATATATTAAACTGTAAAGTAAAATCACAGTCTCATCTTTAATGTCATCTGCAAATGGCTTTAATGTCATGAGACTGTATCTATATGGCACAAGAGGAAAACAGTCTTGTGAATTTACATACCCATATTTAGTATGTTGCCGGACCACAGCACTTTGCTGTGCCATTGCTAGAAACAATACATAGTTTTATACAGTTTCAGCGTTGCTGAAAGATCCCATATCATAAGACCCACTATGATAAAACATAATAGGAAGCCTGGTGCTTTCAACATTTTAATTTTAATTGTCACGAAATTATGCAAATTAAGAATCAGTATACTCATATATTTTCAGAGGAGAAAATGGATTGGGAGAGTTCCATCGGCTTGCCTGTGGTGGCAGGTTGCTCATTAGCATAGCCAGCAGTCAAGCAGCAGCCAGACACAGTAATCGTGGATTCTTCTTTTCTTTCATACTTTTGTTCCTATGCCATACAGACCTTACTATGAAAAGAAGTTATGCTGGCCCCTTTGGGGAAACATAGAATGACTATTAATACTATTAGGATTCCAACTGTGAAATTGTTACACCACATCTTTGAATGGGAACCTAGAGACCTAACAGCAGAATTCCCAAAGAGAGACTTTCTGCCCAGTAGCTACTTTCAATGTTATTCTGTTTATTTAGGAAAGGCATTTCTCAGTATATATGCTGACTGTTTTTCTATGTGAAGACACTTAACAAGGAAATAATGGCCCCATGGGTGAAAATCATAAAATGAAATACCCCAGGGCATGTGAATTTTTATTACATTAAATTAAAAACATACCATCTACTACAATCCCCCGGTAAACCAACAAAAAGAAGCAAGCAAGAAAAATGCTATGCAAATATTTTTATTAAGAAAGTAGCTTTTATAGGTTCTATAATGTTCACAAAATTAATAAAAGTTTATTGTATAAATTTGCATAATAAAGAAAAAACACAAAATTGCATGAAGTTCACCCAAAACACTAGCTGGAAATAAGCATTGTTTTAATTTTTATAATGCCTTCAAACAATTTTTCAAAAACCTGGGAGTATATTCTATGCCACTTTGTAGTTTTTTAAATCAATGATAAAAATTGAGAATTTTTCCTTTCATTACATATTCATCCAAAGAATTATTTCTAATATCTGACTATGAATATATTATATGAGTAATGCAATTTAACCAGTTCTATATTGTTAGTCACTTGGTGGTTTTCAATGTCTTATTAAATTAATACTGTGATAAATAACTTTCCATAAAAATGTTAGCAGAGGAATTATTCTTCAAAACAGTGTAAGTGCAGTCCTTGGGTGTAGGCAGAGTATTAGCTCCAGGACTGACCCTCGGATACCAAATTCCATGGATGCTCTAGTCTCTTATATAAAATGGCTTAGTATTTGCATATAATTTATGTACATCCTCTGTATACTTTAAATTAAACTATCTCTAGATTACCTGTAATATTTAATACAATGTAAATATTATGTAAGTCATTGTTATGCTGTATTTTTGTTTGTATTTTTTGTTGCTGTAGCTATTCCTTATTGGTTTTTTTTTTTTCAGGAAAATATTTGATCTGCAGTTGGTTGAATCAGAAGACGCCAAACCGGCAGATATGGAGGACCAACGGTGTAAAATAGTGACTGATGTTATCAGATTCATAATGCCTTCCTGACCAGCTCAAACTTCCTAACCAGCCCTAATTATTTTCATTAAAAATATATCACTTTTGAAAAAGTAACAGCTGAGAAATACTACCGTCATAATACTCTATATTTACTTGACATTGAGTTTGATTCATATATATATATATATATATATTTCTGTGTATACTCATGTATTTTGTGGGCCAGTTTTTATTTCTTTTTTGAAAATTTCCTTTCATTTTTATATTTTTTCTAATAGGTATGTTTAATTGTTTATGTTGGTTTCAAGAACCCTTTCATATAGGATTAATGCTTCCTGATGATCATTATACTGCAAGTATTTTTTCCACCTATTATTTTTTTCCATTTTATTTGGCTTTTGACTACACAATTTTTATGTACTAATACATGGTTTTCTCCCTTGCTTCAAATTTTAAAAACTCTTCTTTACTATTATACACATACACACATGAAGGGATACTCAGACAAGTGGAAAAATATTGAAATATGTTAGTGTCCAACTTATAAATATTTTATAATTATTTTGAAATTCAGTCAGAAATAACATGTGTGAGATAGAAATTATGTTATTTCTCACATATTTTCATATTTGTAACTGAGAAAATGTATAATACATATGGTAGCTATGAAATATTACTATTATTAGGTAAAATTTGAAGTTTTTTTTCCTCTTTTTCTGGTACATTCATTTGTCACTCTATTTTTCTAGTAACTAAATTTTACATTTGATTTTTTTTGTTATATGTTTCAGTATCTTAAAAAGGAAGCAACTGCTCCCTACCTTATAATTTCTCTATATCAAAGCATTTAATAATTTTCACCAGTTAATTCATCCAAATCAACTATATAAAAACTAAACCTGAGGTTTAAAGGTCCACTTGGGATTTTGATTGTGATTTTATTAGAGTTGTACATTTATTTGAAGAGATATACCATCTTTAAAATATTGCATCTTTCTATCCAATGTTACAGAATACTTATTTATGAAAGAATTGTTTATGTCCCTTGATAAAATTGTATAGATATTTTTAGAATTAACAGACATTTCTGTGAAGTTTGTCTATTGGAATTTAATGGTTTTGTAGCTAGCCACTCATTCATTGCACAAGTATTTGTTGATTCCCTGCACCATGATAAGCAGTTGCAAAAAAAAAAATGATGACCAAAGAATAATGGGGAATATTCAAAATTTGATAGATAGATTTAAAGTCATTGTAGGTTTTAATAATTGCTGCAAAGGAAATAACAGAGTGCTGTGATAAGACAAGGAAGAACCCCCAGGGAAATTAAGACTGAAAGGAAGGCAGAGGTCAGATTGCAAAGGGCCTGAAAGCAATGCTGAGGGTTTTGATATTTATTCTAATATCAGAGGGAATGCATTCTGATTTTCCAAGATAATTTATAAATATAAAAATGTGCTCTGTGTTAATTATGAACAAGTACATAAAATAAAAATTAAACTCTCAATGCTTTCTTCCACTATCTGACTACTCAAGTTCTAAATGAGGGTATATTAGCTTTTATCATTTTACCCATTTCTAGAACTTTTCTTCACTCTGGAACACTAATAATTTACTGAGCTATAATTATTCTCATCCTCTCAATTAGATTGTAAGTTCCAGGAAGGCAGAGGTGATACTGTTTTGTTTATCCCCCACATACTTAGCTCAAGGCCTTACTTATTAACACATAATATGGAAATATTTATTGTTTCATGAAATGAAAAAATCCTTCCTGACATGATTATTCTTGACATGAATATTAAATAAGAGATACATAAATGAATCTGACAGTTGTACTTTCTGTTTATGAACATGTACTGGTCTTTACAGGTGAAAAATGCAGAAGAAATGAAACTGGCAAAAACATGTAAAAATTAGAATATTTTCTGATGACTTAAATGTAAATAGTTTGGTCTACGATCTTTATTGAATCCATTTCTTAGTCTCCCGCTCATCTCCTTCTATGTAATGTACAAAATGTGCATGTCTTTCTCATTAGGATTATACATTGATGTTAAGGAATCAGTTTAATCTTTGCTTCTTCCTTTCAAATAGAGGTGCTAAGATGTTGACATGTGCAGAAGACCAGTTATGATATTTCCTAGTTTGTTCACCAAAATAATTCAGTCTATATCCATTTGTTGCCTATCAATTACAGACTGGATAAAGAAAATGTGGTATATATACACCCTGGAATACCAGGCAGCCATAAACAAGAACAAGATCACGTCTTTTGTGGGAACATGGATGGAGCTGGAGGCTGTTATCCTTAGCAAACTAACGCAGGAACAGAAAACCAAATACCACATGTTCTCAGTTACAAGTGGGAGTTAAATAATAACAACTTATGAACACAAATCAGGAGACAACAGACACTGGGATGTACTTGAGGGTGGAGGGTAGGAGGAGGAAAAGGAGCAGAAAAGATAAGCATCAGGTACTGGGCTTAACACCTGAGTGATGAAATAACATGTACAACAAACCCCCATGACACATGTTTACCTATGTAACAAACCTTCACAGGTACCCCCAAACCTAAAATAAAAGTTAGAAAAAAAAAAAAAAAACTTGCCTTGATTTCTGTCAGGTTTCTAAATTTTCTGGGTCCAGACAAAGATATATTAATTTGTTTTATACTCATTTGATTTCTTCTTTAACGATATTTATTCAATTGAAAAGTGTGTACTATTATTACCTAAAACCATTAAAGTTTAGTGAGAGGTTAAGGGAATGCCATAATTAATGTTTAATAGTTGTCAGAATACAAAATAATTTTAACAGCTTTGTTGAGGCGTAATTAACATACAATAAACTGCACACTGAAAATATATAATTTGATAAGTTTCAATTTGCATACATACTCATCATAATCACCATAATCAATACATTATATATATGCATCACTCCAAAAAGTTTTCACGTGTCCCTTTGTAATACCTCCCTCTTCTCCTCCCCTCAACAATCACGCTACTGGTTTGTGTCTTTTTGTAGAATTTAAATACATGAAATTGTTCATGCAGTGTGATACTTTTTAAATCTTAAATCTTTTCTCAGAATAATTCTTTTGAGACTCACTTGTGTAGTAGAATGTACCAAATGTATTATTTTTTATTGTAGAGTGGAATTTATTGTATGCATATATCATAATGTGTTTTCATATTTATCTGTTGATGAAAAGTTGAGTTGTTTTTAATTTTTGCTATCACAAGTAAAACTTCTGAACACATTTGTGTATGAGTCTGTATATAGGCACATACTTTGATTTTATTTGGTACTAACACCAAGGAGTAGAATAATTGGATCTTATGGTAGGTTTATATTTAACTTTTTAGAAAACTGCCACATTATTTTCCAAAGTTGTTGTTTTTTTTCACATTCTCAACACCAATGCATGAAGAGTTCCAGTTACTCTACATCCTCATTAATAGTTGGTATGGTCACATATTTAAATTTTTGCTCTTTTTATAGATCAGTGGTAATATCTCATCAGTTTTAATTTGCATGTCACTTATAATTAATAATGTTAAGAATATTTTCATGTGCTTATTTGCCATCCATATATCTTCCTGGGTATTGGTTGTCTGTTTTCTTATTATTGTAAATTTTGAGAGTGTATTATATATTCAGAATACACATCCATTATCAAATATGTGATTAACAAATATTTTCTCCAAGTCTAGGGTTTGTATTTTCATTCTCTTAACAGTGTCTTTGAAATACCAAAAGTTATTAATTTTGATGAAGTCTGATTTACCAATACTTTATTTAGTAGATCATGCTTTGGTGTCATATCTAAGATACCTGAATAATATCGAATTATCTGACTGATGAAAATTATATGTCTCTCTTTACTAAGATATTTTGTAAAAATTTCTCTCAGCAATGTTTTATCGTTTTTCAGTCTAAAAGTCTTCCATTTGTTTTGCCAGATTTATCTCAAATATTTCATATATTTTAATTCTTTGAATATCAATTAAATATTAACGTCTGATTACCCATTATTAGTATACAGAAGCACAATTGATTTTACGTATTGCCCTTGTATTCTGAAATTCTGCTAAACTCTCATTACCAGCTTTTCTGTAGATTCCACTGGATTTTCTATATAAATCATCATGTATCTGTGAATAAAGACCAAATTATTTATTCTTTTAATTATTTATTTTCAATATGGATGCAGTTAATTTTGTTTTCGTGCCTGATTGCACTGGCTAGCACTTGTAATACACTGTTGAATAGAATTGGTGAGAGTGGACATCCTTGCCTTGTTCTTGATTTAAGGGGGAAAACAATTATCATTTAAAAGAGGCTTTCATTATTAAACATGATGTTACCTACAGACTTTCTTTGAATGTCTTTTGTAGTTTGAGAAGTATCATTCTATTTCTAGTTTTCTAAGAATTTTTGTCAGGAATGGATGTTAGAATTTGTCAAATATATTTTCTGCATCTATTGAGATTATCGTGTGTCTATTTTATTTAGTTTGTTAATATGGTCAATATTATTAATTTTTAAATAATAAACTAAGTTATGCATAATTCCTGCAATAAATTCCACTTGGTCCTAGTATTCTATTCCTTCATATATTGTTGGATTCACTTTGCTAAAATTTTCTTAAGAATTTCTGTATGTGTTCATGAAGGATAGTCATTTATAGTTTTCTTTTCATAACATGTCTTTGTCCAATTTTTGTAATAGTGTAAGACTTTCCTGATAACATAAGTTTGCAAATATTCCTTCGTCACACATTTTCTGGAAGAGTTTGTTTAAAATTCATATAGTATTTTCCCGAAATGTTTGGTAGAATTCACCACTGGAGTCACCTTGGTCTGGTGTTTTTTTTGTTATTAGAAAGGTTTTTTTTTTATTTTTTTTCACTGCAAAAGTAACTTATTTAACAGATATAGGGTTATTAAAGCGATCTAATTCCATTTGAGTAAACTATCATTTACTTTGGTAGGTTATGCATTGCAATGCATGCTCGTTTTGCCTAAATTGTCAATTTTATTAGCATAACATTATTCATAATGTTATCCTGTTAATGTGTTTAAATCTATAATGTCTCCTTTCATGTTCCTACAGCAGCTAACTTATACTTTCTCTCTTATTTTTTCTGATCGGTCTGGCTCTGGAATTTTGTCAATTTTATTGATATCATCAAATAATTAACTTTGATCCATTCATTATTTTTTCTTTTTTCTCTTTTCTGTTTCATTTGTTTCCACTTCAAGCTTTTGCCCCAAATTCTTATGTTTCTTTTGGTCTGTATTTGCTCTCACTTTCTAGTTCTTAAGGAGAAAAAAGTGAAGTCGCTAATTTCAGACGTTTCTTCTTTATTAGGCATTTATGTTTATATATTGTCTAATAAATATGGCTATAGTTACATCCCAAAGATTTTGAAAATATGCGCTTTTTTCTCCGTTTTTCTTCAGTTCAGAATATGTTCTAATTTCCCCTTTGTATAGTTTCTTGACTCATAAGTTTTTTGAAAGTTTTTTTTTTTTTGGTTTCTAATTACTTGGGTGTTTTCAAAATATCTTTTTGTTTGTGATTTCAAATTAAATTCTACCATGTCTGAGATCATACTTTGTAAGCTGAATTTTTTTTATAATTTTTAAGATGCATTTGATGTTACAGAACACGGGTTGGCAAACTATGACCTGCAGGGCAAATATGGCCTTGGGCTTCTTTTTGTGTGGCTCATAAGCTAAGAGTGATTTTTACATTTTTAAAGGATTGCAAAAACAAACAAAGAACATGTGACAGGAAACTACAAAGGCCTGAAAAGCTTAAAACACTACTAATTGCTTTTTGCAGAAAAGGTGTGCTAACATCTGTCCTTCATAAATATTACACGTACAACTAAATGTGTATTTTTATGTTTGGGATACAGTGGTCCATTAAGTCTCTGAAGTCAACTTGGTGTTGATAGTGTGGCTCAGTTCTTTCTTACCCTTACTATTTTCTCTTGCTTACTTATCAGTTATTGAGAAAGCAATGTTAAAATCTCTGATAATAATTTTGAATTTTATTTCCCCTTGCAACTGTCTCATTTTTTTGCTTCATATATTTTGAAGTTCAATAATTCACTGCATTAGTGTTTATAATGATTGTGTCCTTTTGATGCATTGAACACTTTATTCTTTATTAACTAACCTTTTTATCTCTGATAATATTTCTGGTACTGAAGTATGCTTTGTCTAATATTAATATAGCTACTTCAGTTTTTACTGACTAATCTTAGTATACTTTTTTTTTTTTTTTTTTTTGAGACAGAGTCTCGCTCTGTCACCCAGGCTGGAGTGCAGTGGCAGGATCCTGGCTCAGTGCAAGCTCCGCCTCCCAGGTTCAAGCCATTCTCCTGCCTCAGCCTCCAGAGTAGCTGGGACTACAGGCGCCCGCTACCATGCCTGGCTAATTTTTTTTTTTTTTTTGTATTTTTAATAGAGACGGGGTTTCACCGTGTTAGCCAAGATGGTCTCGATCTCTTGACCTCATGATCTGCCCGCCTCGGCCTCCCAAAGTGCAGGGATTATAGACGTGAGCCACCGTGCCTGGTTCATTTTTTTCATTTTTTTTAAAACAAACCAATGTTTTTACATATAAACTGTTTATTGTAAGCATTATATAGTTGGGTCTTGCTTTTTTGTAAAATCCTATCTGATGATCTCTGACTTTTAGCTGGAAAATTAAAATCATTTATATTTAATATGATTGTTTATATGGACCAACATCCACAAGCCAAGTATGTGCTTAATTGCGGTTCCCAAAAAGCAGCATCAGAGGGAGATCTGGTAATATATTTTAAACAGTTATCTAAAAATACTTTAAATTTTATAAAACTATGAAACCCCAAATTGAAGAAGCAACAGAAACACCAAGAGAAAGAAACATGATAAAAATGATGCCAATTCACATCATATTAAAATTGATTAAAAGCTGATAAAAGGGAAAATCTTAAAAGTAGCCAGAAAGAAAAAGACACATTATCTACAGAGTAACAAAATAAGTATTTGTTCAATAAAGAAATAATGCACAATAAAAGAAAATAGAACATTTAAAAAACTGTATTTATTTTAAAAAGACAAAATAGTGATGCTTTTGTATATACAAAGGCAAATTGTTACCAACAAAAATTCTTTGTAAAGTATATTCAAGGAACTTCTGCAAAGAGAAGAAATATAATGCCAGATGAAAATTTCATATACATTTGGCTTTTTGAATTTGGCTAACAATTCAAAGATGTTTTATGTTTTCAAAATGTTTTTCTCTTGCTGTTTAATTTTGGATAGCATCTGTTGGTATGTATTCAAGTTCACTAATCTTTTCTTCTGCAATGTCTAATCTGTCATTGATATCATATACAGTATTTTTTTATCTCAGAAATTCTCGATTTTGTCTCTATAATTTTGTTTGGGGTCTTTTTCATATCTTCTATATTTCTACTAAAATTTTTTTAGTCTTTCTTCTTCTAGCTTTTTGGACACATTACATATTGCTAAAATAACTACAAATATTCATGTCTTTTAATTCTGTCATCTGTCACTAGTGATTGGCTAGTGAGTAGATTCTCCTTCTTACAGGTTCTATTTTACTGCTTCATTGCATGCGTTTTTGTTCATTTTTTTAATCATATGGCAGACAATGTATATTTTACATAATCAGCTGTTGCATATTTGTATGTTCAAAATATTCTTGAAAGTAGTTTGATCCTTTCCTTTCTTCTTAAGCTTTGCTAAAGAGGGCCAGAGCAGTATTTAGTGGAGGATTAATTTTATCGCAGAACAGGAGAAAGGCCTTTCTTAATATTCTAACTTGTGTCCAATGAATTAAGAGGTTTCTACTCTGCTCATAGGAAATGGGCACTAGTTGAGCTCTATGTGAGCTTTAGACACTGTTTCCGCTAATCCTTTCAAGTAGTTATTTCCCATGTCTTAAGAAGTTTCCTCAGATGCATGCACTGATCAGTACCCAAGTGAATACTTAAGAGGGTTCCTCTGCAGGTAAACATCTCTTTTTAGCCTTTTCTTCTCTAATATATGTTCTGCTGTGATGCATGTTTCAAGTAATTTAATATTAGAGATCAAAACTTTCCTTTAGTAAAGACAACATCTAGTCACATGTCAAATTCCATAAGGACTAATGAACATCTGGAAAGAGGAAACATTGTAAAAATATCCGTGGGTCAATAATATATGTGATGTAATACTCAAAAAGCAACCAACTGCACCAAGGACAATTTAAAAAATAAGAACACAATTCTGTAAAAATTACGAAGGCTTGTTTTTAGGAAAAATAATTAATAACAGAGTCAAGATAGTTAAATAGTAGAATGTATAATTTGTTTGTTTTGTGTTTTATTTTAAGGCAACTCTTCATTAAGTAAAGGCATGGGGGGGATGCCTAAAGGTAAAAATATTTGAAGAGGTTAGGATGGGGATATTCAAGCTGCACAGCTACTTTTTATTTAGCATCATGTTGACCATTCAGGAGTATGAAAAATTTCAAAAGACATTCACAGAAAGCCTAGCCATCTCTAGTCTTTTGAATAATACTCAGTGTTACCCTCAATAATTATTAAAGACATTGTATGGAACAGTGTATATTTTCCTTGATATACAATAATAACAATAACAAAAGAAAATGTCAACAGATTGTGAAAGTATAAATTAGGACAACTACTTTGAAATAAACATTTTGGCGGTATGTAATTGAAACAAGTATTCATACTTTGATCTGGCAATTCTCAGTCTGAGAATGTTTCCTGATGAAATAAATGGAAATGAAGAAAAATATTTATGCCAAATATTATGCTTATTGTAGCAACATTATTTTTTAATTGTAAAAGTTCAAAGACAACTCTTTCTTCCAAGAAATGGCAACAGTTAAATTCATTGACTTGTCCAGCCATTTGAGTATAATACAATAATTGAAATATTTACAAAGGCCATGTAGTAACTTTGAGAACACTTACAAAATAAAGTTGAAAAGGATTATATATAGTAAATTATAATTTATAATGAAAAAATGCTCATAAGAAAGATCTACCAAGTCAATGTATTAATAACATATATCTTTGGAGGAGGATGGAAAGATAGAAAGCAAAACAATAGCTATGGAATGGGAAATGGAATCTAAAGGAGTCAATATATCTTATCTCTAACTCATAGTGTTCATACTTGAGTAAGGTACATGAAGTCACTTTTCCTCAACTTTCTCAACTTTGTAAAATGGGGGATAATATCAATTTTAGGATTATTGTTTTCGTAAATGAATTAACACATACAAAACATTTAGAATATTGTTCAAAACAAATTAAACATTCTTTAAATACTAGCTATAAAATGGATAATGGAGTATCTACATTTGTATATTGTATTTTTAAATATTTTAACTAGTAATGTTTTTATAATGGAATCATAAAAATAAATAACCAGCAGAGACTCACTTGTCAAAAATTCTTCCATTTATTTTCTATTTTCAAATCGGTGGGTGTGAAGGAATAGCTACAGCATTTCATTTTCCAAATTTAGCTCCAATGGAAAGAGGATTTACAAATTTTATGCTCAACTTGACAGATTGCTGAATGCTCCCTTCCTCTACTCAGGTGATGTGCTTACTTTTTCCACCAGCAATTGCTATATTACCAGGCAAAACAGAATCACACTTTTATAGATTGGGTTAAGCCAATTATTGATTTTCCTGGTTTACAAACATCAAAACAACCTTGAAAAAGTATGAAAATTAAGTTCAAATTGCTTAGGTTCAGTATGTTTTCACACCACAATGTGTAGAATATTTAATAACTCTAAAAGTGACTTATGTAATAAAAAGGACTATAATCCAAAAGTATGTCTTGCCTAAAAATCCTAAAACAAGATGTATATTTTAATGAATAGACTAGAAGATTGTGAAACTTCTAGTTTCACAAACTAGTCACAAAGGGACACCTTATTATGAAAAACAAAAGATATTCTTTCAAATAGCTTCGATAGGGTGTCCATCGATAGGGTGTCCATTTAACTGGAATGAACTCTTACTGATTAGGGTAAGAGTTCTGATAGGGTAAGAGTACTGATAGGGACATCGGTAGGGTGTCCATTTAACTGGAATGAACTCTTACTGATTAAGCACTTCCTCGACTTCACTTCTGTTTCCATTACTTAATATTATTTCTTTACAACCATCAATCATGTTCACCTGAAAGTCCTCAATTTGTAGGGAGGATATTGTTAAGAATTATTTTAAGTGGGAAGAAAACACCTGAAACTCACTTAAACAAAAAAAAAAATTTTATTGGCTTAGTTTATATGTGATAAAACTACAGAATTAGTTTGATGCCAGGCACAACTGAATCCAGGAGCTCAACAATCCATCAGTAATCAAAAATATATTCTTTTGCCAATTTTGCATTTCTAAGTTTTTGCTGCATTTGTACAAGTACTACCTTCATATGGTCACAAATTAGTTCTCAGTATCTCCATGTTAACATTCAATTTGCTTCAAGTCCAGTGGACCAAAGCTTATTTTTCTAAATGCTTGGAACTCAATCTTATTGGCTCTGATTGTTTTTGCTTGTATCACATGCCTATTGCTAAATAATTACTATGAACACGATTCTAGGGAATATACTGAATGGACAGATTTGAGACACTGTCCAACCCTGAAGTTTGAAGACATTCAACCTATGTAAATTACATGAACAAAGAGGAGATAAGTTTTGCTTCCCATGAAACTTAAGGTGCTACTAGAAAAATGCATTAGTGAATGAAGGAGCATGCTAAAATATTAAAAGTATTTAGGACACTATAGTAACTAAATTATATGTGCACACTCTCTGTATCTGTATCTTTATTATTCTGTCTCTAGACAAATAGGTGTTTAAATAGATGATATAAAGTATATTTGTATATAGTGATTGTACTAAACTTGTTAAATCAGTATACAGGTTGTTTTTTTTTTTCCCTACCATTTCCTTCACATATGAACTGTTGAATTTATTTATCCTCTCTCTCAACATTTTGGGAGGATCTCATTACTCTAGTCCCTTTCGAATGTAGTAATAGTCTCAATTTTAGGTTTTAAAGTACAATCTAAACTACATGAAATCGCCACTCTATTTTTCATCTATTATAGTGATTTTTACATCCCTAAACTCAGACCTGATCCTTAGCTTGGGTGCCTGCAGTAAGAAAATGAGCTAAGATTTATTGTTAACTCTTAGTCCACTAGTTCTCACCTCCTGCTTAGGTTCCAGTAGAGTTGGAGAGATAAGCAGAGGCAACTGAAAAAAGAGAATCAAACCCACTTCTTAGTTGGCAGATGTTACTTGGCCATCACACCTTCTGTTAGTCTCACTGTTGAGGCTTCACAAGGGCTTGGAGGATCCTTTAGAGGCTGCATGCCCATTCATACCGCATCCTTGCTTGATGAGAGGTGCACTCTCCACTTGATCCCTTTTATCCCTCATCTCAACACCCTCTGCTCTCACACACTGGGCCTCCCCATCTCTTGCTTCTCTATGCTAGTGTTCTTTTACCCTGGCAAGCAACTCTCTTTATGCACTCTTGAAGGGATCTCACACATTTACTTTCTCAGTGTCTCCTCAGTCTGTGAAAAACATTGTATATCTCTGCCCTGACAATAGGTCTTGGTTGCTTCCTTCCACTGCTGTCCTCTCTCCTTGCCTTACTCTGCCATGTGTCTACTCCAGCTAGTCATCTGGCCTCAGGCTTCTCTTGGGGAGAAGCAGCCACCTAACCTACCTCTCTGACCCCATATTGCTCCACATCTGGAAGACACACGTTACTTTGTCCTAGGATGTTGCTCACTAAGCTGTGCTTCATTCCCTTAGTGTCACAGGGGCAAACAGTGGTATGGGTGTGGAATAAGATGATGACTTTTGTTTCCTATAAATACTCTCATCTCTGTGAATATTTATTTGGGAACCCTGTCAGCTGGCTAAAGGTGGTAGTGGGAAACACCTTGCTTCCCATGGGTACTGGAGGGAAAATAAGAAACTCTCACCTCCTAGAAATTCTCCTGCTTTAATGAATTATGCCTGAAATATTTTTTTTCTTTTATATTCTGGATAAATGATGCGACCAGTGGTTGCAGGGCTGCTTTTATTCTTTTCTGTAAATCTCGTCTAAATGTATCTAGCACACTTATTTATAAATGGGAGGGAACTATTCGTCATTCATTGTTTTTAGCTTTGGGGCTTCGGAGAAAACTCTGAAATAACAGGAAAAGCACGTTCACATCATGCTACCTTTCACATTCATTAACACAAGTAAAAGACTTAATTTTTTTATGGACTTATAATCGCACTTTCAGGCAGGCATTGTTAGCCTTTTTTTTTTTTTTTGATAAGACAATGAGTCACATGAAGATAACTGATTCATCCAAGTCCTGTCACTGGGAGAAGGGCCAAAGCCTTGATGTTCCCCATTTCTAACCTGTGTTTTCTTTTCCATTCAAATACTTTCAAAATCTTTCATGAATGAATTTGTTGGTAAAGTATGAGTGATACCAGTTCTACATATATATATGTTTATTCCTAGCGACTTATCCTTCGAAATAGTTGCTGTCTGCATTGTGTGTGTAATGAGTATGTGCCTGCATGTGTTTATACAGTTCATTAACTTTGTGTGATTTTTGTTTCTACTGCTGTGAAAACTTTCCGTCATCATAAACCCAATATATGTTGATAGGAATTTCATGAGAAACCACTCACCTATTATGTAACTAAAATTTAAATATAACCTTAGGTGGTTCTATACTTCTAAATTAGAATTTGTTCATGAATAATGGTGGCAAATGAAGAACCTGTGACAGAGTCCTGAGTCATATCTGGTCTGTTTAGAGGCAAAGCAGAAAACTATTCTCTTTATCAAGTGGATTGTGCTTTCCTAGTCTTTGAAAGGAAGAGCAGCTGGGAACAGCTACCATTCCCAACATAATATAGAGCAGAAACCCATCTTAACCCTTCTCCTCAGAAATCTGTACATGATGTCGCCAAGTCAGCAGAGGCCGAGCTGACGAGGCAAGTCAGCCCTCTGGCAGGCTTCAGCATCAGAGCACTAGGAGTTGATGAGAGTTCCCAGGGGACAGTCTTTGTTTGGAATGGTGGTGGCAACACTGCTGTCATAGCAAAGATCTCAGTCACGGGCACAGCAACAGACCACAGCTTGCGTGACATTCTGATATTGCTGTATATCTACACCACTCATATCCTTCTTCCCTGTAGCAGTTAATAGGACAATTGTCAAGTAGAAGTGAGGGATTCTAAAAATTTTTTTTATTATTATCTGAAGCATCCACTACACACAAGCGGAGAAATCAATTACTGCCTGTGTTTTCCACTGGGCTTTCTATTTGGGCCTGTACTACAATTTTTATTATTGCACTTCCCTGGTTTCCTTTTTTTTCTCAGTAATCTTTGCAACTATCCTACCCATGGTTCGTTATCTTCTCTGCTGGAAAGTGATATGGCTCTGTGGGAAACACTGGAAAATACAGGACATTAACTGTGTCCTCTGAACCGTGGACACATACAAATATTACTTTAAGTGTATTAATAACAATTAGAGTAAGAGGATGCTCAGTGTTAGGAAGGAAAGAAACATAACAGGGATGGTGGCATGCGTGTAATGTAAGTTTGGGCAGAAGGAAGGTCTTACAACTCTGTTTCTAAGTCAGTAATGAAGAAAACACTAGGTTGATTGAGTGTGGGAGAAAATAAGAGATAAGCTAGAATTCCTGAGAGAATGAAAGTAAAGTGACCTGCCAGAGTAAGCTGATGCCTCATGATGTGACTCTATCATGGGTACCACTAAGGCTTCGTGAAGTACATTGGAGAGGGAGTTTGAGAAAAACCACTGGAGTGCACATGAGAATTCATTCTGAGGTCCATACTGTGGAGCCAATAAAACATATTCTTTGTAAGGAAATGTTTTACAAATGTTTATGAAATAAGCCTTTGTAAAATGACTGACAAAATTCCAAATTGTTCAGTATATTTGTGACTATGGAGGCAACTTGGGGGTGGAATACAGTAACATCCATAGCTGTGATCTCAAAGCCGTTTGGACACATCAATATTATTACATTTTTTTCAGCAGATATCTCTAACATATATATGCACATATTTATAAATGATATAGATGCATTATTAACCTACCAAACTAGGTGTATTATAAAATGTACAAATAGTACATGTTATGGAATGAAATATAAATACTTACATATACATATATGTACATGTTATATATATTCATTATGAATTATGTATATATACATGTTATGTATATATATGTATACATATTATGTATTTTTATTTTTTCTTCCAATACATTCCTGTCATCCCTCTCACTCCACTTGGAACTTCACAGATAAGTTCCCACCTTAAATCCTGAGCTGCTGGAATACGTTCTGGACACCTGCGACCTTTAACTTAAATAACTAGGTAAATAATTATCTTACTTGTTTTTATTAATCTTTTGTCCATCTTAAATATATGCCATAGGACCTTAGCTCTTGTTTATATCAATGAGCTTATTATAAACTTGGTTTTGTCACACAATGTTTAACTTAAAGTCAGGGTTTCCAGGTCCATACATGTTGTAGCAAAACAATGTACCCTTGTGATACACACACTTTGTTTTGCACTTGTTCCCAATTTCCTTTGTGATAGGACTCCACCAAAATATTTAGCAAAGCTAACTGTAAGCTCTTTGGGCCATGACTGAGGAGTGAGGACTTACAAAGTCTGGATAAATACGGTCACAAGGAAATAAAAATCTAACTAATCAAAGGAAAGCAAAGGTAAGGGAGGAGAGTAATATGTATAATATCTCATCTTCTATCAAAAATATAACTTCTGTGAATGAGTCTTTGGGTGAAACTGCCTTCAAAGAGAATCTTATAAGATGAGACTTCATAAAAGAAGAATCCCCCAAACACTGATTGTGCAGAAATGATGTATATTTCTTGTAAAATTTTCTAGTGCATTAACTTTATTCTTTACTATTACTCTGAGGATGCTCAACTCCTGAGTGTTAGTGCTATAAATCTTCAACAGCAAGAAGGAATATCAGTCAATAAATACTTAACAACAGTATAAATTATGTATGCCAGAATAAGTGAGTATTGCAGGGAAGCACATAGACCAATGGGCCTGCTTACTGAATGCCATAAAACTAAACATCCTAAATCTTTACAAGGAGGGCTGCATTACCTAACAAGTAATTCTTTCAAAATAATCATCCTAGATTTTGGGAGAAATTTTTCAAATGCCAGTGGTGATGTGTGTGAAAATTGTTTAGTAATCGTAATCTAAATATCCTTATGTACATAATCTATAACATACTCAATCAGAATTGGGTTTGTAAAGTGTAAAGCAATTGGATAAACTGTAGACAACTCAATGAGAGTTTATATCTCATTCACTACTTGAAATATTGGTACTGACTTCTACCACTGAGATTATACTATATTTGTCTTTTAATGCTTAGATCCAAATTACTGAATAAAGGTTACTAATTGTTTCCTACAAGCTTGATGTATTAATGGCTTGTTTGAATACCCAAAGAAATATAAAGATTAACATTATAATTAAATAATGAATAATATAGGAAGTAATGCTATAGACTGGTGTTCAGTTGTGCCTATATAGTATGTGTTTATGTTTCCTCTATATTTGAGTCCTGAGAAATTATAAACTCTAAGCAGAAATGTTAATACCTCTGTTCAGTTTCCTTATGTGGAAAATTCTCAGACTACTCTAAAACCACTTAGTTATGGTAGTTTCTTAGACAGTCTGTAATGCAAAAGCCAGAAAGAAATAGGTGTAGAAAAGACCAGAAAATAAAAAACAAAATGACATAATGTCCTTAAATTGAAGTACCTTCCATAATCAATTTTAAACTGTCAAAACATAAAACTTGTTTTTGAGGGAAACTAAGTTGGGAAATCTGATTCATTCTTGTGGGTTGCATGCATTGATTTTATTTTTACAGATGATTATTCAACTTCTACTTGACTTTGGATGCTTAAATGTAGGCATTATACGTACGTAACTGAATGTATAGCATAAAATAAAGACTGTGTTTCCAATTTCTCTATGCTCTGTGCCATCATTTCCCTATATGTTAACATAATCTCAATCAAATGAATCAAAAAAAGAGCTCAAAAACCTCAATAGCAAAGCTACTGACAAAAGATTTTGGCATAAATAGGCAAGTAAAATAAATCCAGGTTCTTTTCTTTTCTTTTCTTTTCTTTTTGAGGGGGGAACAGTGTCTCACTCTGTTTCCCAGGCTGGAGTGCAGTGGCATGATGACAACTAACTAAAGCCTCAAAATCCTGGGCTCAGGTGACCCTCACACCTCAGCCTCCAAAGTAGCTAGGACTACAGGCACGCACCTCCATGCCTGGCTAGGTTTTCATATTTTTTGTAGAGATCAGGTTTCACCATGTTGCCCAGGCTGGACTCAAACTCCTGGGCTCAAGTGATCCACCCACTTTGGCCTCCCAAAGTGCTGGGATTACACGCAGGCTTGAGCTGCCGCGCCTGACAACCCACATTCTTTTTTTTTTTTTTTTTTTAAATTGAGACGGAGTCTCACTCTGTCACCCAGGCTGGAGTGCAGTGGCGCGATCTTAGCTCACTGCAACCTCCACCTCCTGGGTTCAAACAATTCTCCTACCTCAGCCTCCCAAGTAGCTGGGATTACAGGCACCCAACACCACGCCCAGCTATTTTTTTAATTATTATTTTTCTATTTTTAGTAGAGACGGGGTTTCATCATGTTGGCCAGGCTAATTTTGAAAGCCTGACCTCAAGTGATACACCTGCCTCAGCCTCCCAACATGGTAGGATTAGAGGCGTGAGCCACCGCACCTGGCCAATCCAGGTTCTTAATAAGCACAAGAGTTAGCATTGTTTGTGAGTGCATTTTAATTGCTCACTTCATTCAAGTTTATGTCCATACCCAATTTTGACCCAAATCTTGATAGAAGACCAATAACAATGTCAGTACATTCCAGGAATTGGCCAACTACCGCCCAAGGGCCAAATCCAGAGCATAGCTTGTTTTGGTAATAAAATATTATTGGAGCACAGCCATGTTCATTAGTTGATGAACTGTCTGTAGCAGCTTTCATTGTACAATGGCTGAGTTGAGTAGTTGCCACAGAGACAATACGGTCTGCAAAGCCTAAAATATTGATTTCTTGGAACTCTGTCTGCTGACCCTTGATATATACCAATCAACTCATAGATTATTAGGGACAAGAAGAACTTAAGTGGTTATCCTGCCATACAACTTCATTTGACCAAAGGGAAAAGTGAGGCTCAGGAAGGTGATAATTTGCTCAATGATATAAAAATAATCAGGGACAATAGCTTGGAATATAAACCAGTTACTACTTCCTGATGCATTAGTCCTTGTACTCTAACTTACATGGTAGAAATAAATCAGGTTTCTCATATAACTGATTTTTTTAAGCTTTGTCAGTATAATTAGAAATTACATGAAAACTTTTGGAACAAATTTTCTTACAAAGTATAACACAGCATGGGAATAGAATATTTAATATTTAGTTACAGTAATTCAGTCTTTTTAAAACTTTTCCCCTTGTTACACACACACACACACACACACACACACACATGCAGTTCAATGATTTATCACGAAGTCTACCATCATACAGCATGTTGCGAGGACCCAGGAGCTTTTCTCATGCTCCTGTCATTAAACCTTTCCTTTCCTGCAAAGGCAGCCCCAGGCCTGATTTTTACATTAATTGTCTCCTTGCATTTCTTTGGTTTTACCACATAAGTATGGTTCTCTAAACACTATTGTTATACCTGTTTTTAAGTTTTATGTAAATTAAACTATACAACAGTGTTTTGTGCCTGGCTTCTTTACTTACATAATTTTGGTGAAATTCTTGCATTGTGTTCATTTGCACTGCTATATGCATTCAGTTACATGAATATAGAACAATTTATACACATTGTATTGTGGAAAAATATACGGGTTATCGTAGTTTGGAGATATTATGCATAATGCTCCCATAAATACTTATATCCATGTTTTTTGGTACACATATGTATGCATTTTCATTTGGTAGATACTAAATAATTTATTGAGACTTTTGGGTCTGTGGGTTTGCATTTATTCAACACTGGCAAATAGTATACAAATAAACGGTATAAATATACTCTCACCAAGCACGGTGGCTCACACCTACAATCCCAGCACTTTGGGAGGCTGAAGTGGACAGATCATCTGAGGTCAGAAGTTCGAGACTAGCCTGGACAACATGGCAAAACCTTGTCTCTACTAAAAATGCAAAAGTTAGCTGGGCGTGGTGGTGAGCACCTATAATCCCAGCTACTAGGGAGGCTGAGGCAGGAGAATTGCTTGAACCCAGGAGGCGGAGGTTGCAGTGAGCAGAGATTGCACCACTACATGCCAGCCTGGGCCATAGAGTGAAACTCTGCGAAACTCTGTCTCAAAAAAAAAAATTATATATATATATATATATATTCCTTCTAGAATTGTAAAGGGGTTGTCTTTGCTCCATATCTTCACCAACACCTGCTATTTTCTACTTACTTTTAGTTTCTCTGATAAGTATATGGTGATATTTCATTGTGCCTTTTACTTCTAATACTCTCTTTGCTGAGGAATTTGAAACCTTATATTTACTGGCCATTTGTATACCCTCTTCTATGAAAGACTTTTTTCAATATGTAGTTATTTAACCATGAGGTTGTATTTTTCCTTCTTATCAGCAGAGAATCTTTTCATATTCTGGAAACAATTTTTTGTGGATATATTAGCACAAATATCTTCCATTACTCTGTGGAATACCAGCTATGTCTTCTTTTTTTTTTTTTTTTTTTTTTTGAGACGGAGTCTCGCTCTGTCGCCCAGGCTGGAGTGCAGTGGCGCGATCTCGGCTCACTGCAAGCTCCGCCTCCCGGGTTCACGCCATTCTCCTGCCTCAGCCTCCCGAGTAGCTGGGACTACAGGCGCCCGCTACCACGCCCGGCTAATTTTTTTGTATTTTTAGTAGAGACGGGGTTTCACCGTGTTAGCCAGGATGGTCTCGATCTCCTGACCTCGTGATCCGCCCGCCTCGGCCTCCCAAAGTGCTGGGATTACAGGCGTGAGCCACCGCGCCCGGCCACCAGCTATGTCTTCTAATGGCAACGTTTTTTCAAAATTAAAACTTAACATTTTTAATAAAATCAAGTTGACTAATATTTTACTTTTGATATGGGTGTTTTCTAATCCCATTTAATAGTATCCTCTCAATCTAAGGTATTAGATATTCTTTTATATTAACTTCTGGATGCTTAATTTTTATCCTTTCACAATTTGATTTGCTATAGTCTGAATTTTAGATGCGGTGTGAGGTATGGGTCAAATTTATTTTTTTCTTATATGGATACCTTATTGTTCAGTAGCATTTATTTTAAAGACTGACCTTCACAACTGTCTCCATAACTTTTGCTGTATATCAAGTGCCTATATGTGCATAAGTCTTAATTTTGGGTCATTTATTATCTTATTTTCACTTAACATAATATTGGTAAATTTATGTACTTTAATTCTGAATAATGCCTTACTGCCTAATAGCTGCAATTTTATAATAGCCTTGATACCTGGTAGAGCAAATTTTTCCAAGTTGTTCTTTATTCAGATGTATTTTAACTACCTTTAACTCTTCTGGTTTCTATAAATTTTTAAATCATCTTGTCATAAAGTGGGCCATGAACAAGATGGCAAAGAAGGAAGCTCTGTGCCCTTTTATCCCTACAGACACATCCAATCAGCAACAATTCATGCAAAAATGTACATTAATGAAATGAGAAATCAATTGAAACGCTGCTTCACCTGAGGAGAATGTGAAAGCAGATTCAACAAAGCTAGTAGGAAGATTCAGGACCTGCTCCTGGATCAGTGCCATATGATCAGGAAGAGATGTCCCAACATGCCAGTTTCACTAGAGGAGGGGAGGGGAATGGGAAAAAGCATTCAACTTTTCCAAGGGACCTCCACAGAGGACTGACTTTTTTCTTGCCAATCCTGGAGCTCTGATATAATCAGCATGGTCTAGTCATCCTGGGGAGAACAGCTTGATAGATGCCCTCATCCTCTTCTCTGCCAACACACAGTAACCAGACAAATAATCCTGGCTCTCAGCTTCCCCCTGAGGTGGGGAAGGATGTGACCCATGCATCCAGCATCACAACTTCTCCAGGGCTTCCCAAAGGTAGCTAGACTATGCTTATCAGTTTTAAAGCTCTGATGAGTCTCACATAATCTAGCTACCTGAGTAGAAAACGTAACTTAGGCTGATAGATGCCACAGCCCAAACCCCCACTCTCTCACCTGCTTAGCACAGAGGACATGAACATAAAACACCAGTACCTGCTTCTCCCTGTGGAGGAAACGAATTGGGAGAAGCCCCAGGAATCTCTGGCTAGAATAATTAGTGGGAGTTTTCTCCTGCACAAATCCAGTCTATGAAGACTGAGAGAAGTACCTGCTTTGTCTAATGTGCAAACACTGAAATAGAAAGTCAAGGAAAATGAAGATTCAGGCAGACATGTTGCAAACAAAGGAAACAATAGCTCTCCAGAAACTGAAACTCATAAAGTGAAGAGATATGATTTACCTGACAGAGAATTAAAAATAACTCTTATAAAGATGCTCACTGAGGTCGAGAACAATGTGTGTACAAAGAGAGAATTTCAATAAAGAGAATTATTATTTTTTAAGAACTAGAAAGAATCATTCAGTGGAAGAAAAAAAAATGACCTGAAAAATTCACTAGAGGAATTTAGTAGCAGGCTAGATCAAAGAGAAGGAAGGATCAGCAAACTCAGATAAATCATTGTAAATAATTCGAGCCGAGGATCCAAAAGGAAATAAAAGGAATGACAAAGAGTGAAGAAAGCTTAAGGGAGGTATAGGACACCATCAAGCAGACCAAAATGAAGGTTATGGGAGTTTCTGAAAAAGAATGGAGTGGGAGTGAACCAGAAAGCTTATTCCGTAATAGCTGAAAACTTCCCAAATCTGGGGCAGAAAATGTCCACCCCAAATCTAGAAGCGCAAAGAACAACAAATAAGATGAACTTAAAGAAATACACATAGAAATACATTATAATCAAATTATCAAAAGTTCAAAACAAAAAGAGAATTTTGACAGCACCAAGAAAAAGTTAACTTGTTGCATATAAAGGGACTCCCATTAGACTATCAGTGGACTTTTCAGCAGAAACATTGCAAGCCAGTAAGGAGTAGGATGGTATATTCAAGGTGTTGGAAAAACTACCAGCCAGGAGTAGTACATTCAGTAAAACCAATATAGCACCCAGCAACACTTCTCCTTCAAAAATTAAAGAGATATAACAGAAACTTTTTCATATAAAAGCTGAGGGATTTAATTATTCCTAGAACCACCTTTACAAGAAATGCTAAAGGGAGTTCTTCAAGTAGAAAGAAAGGATGCGAACTAGTAACAAAATAGGATAAGAAAGTATGGAACTCACTGGTGAAAGTAAATATATAGACAAGTACCAAATATGGTATTATTGAAATGGTGGTGGGTAAGTAATTTTCATTCTAGTGTAAAAGACCAAAGTATTAAAAAACTACTATAACTAAAAACACGTTAAAGGTACACAATATGAAATAGATATAAATTGTGACAACATTAACATAAAGTGTGTGGCAGGGGAGAAGTTAAAGTGTAGAGTTTTATACACAATTGAACTTAAGCTATTATCAGCTTAAAATAGGCTATCATAGCTATTAGATACTTTATGTAAGTACAAAGTTAACCACATACCAAAAAACTATAGTAGTTACAAAAAGATAAAAAAGCAAGGCATTAAAGCATGATAGAAAATATCAAGGAAACATAAAAGAAGGCAGTAAAAAGGATAAAAGGAGTACAAGAATAACAGAAAACAATTATCAAAGTGGCAGTGGTAAATATTTCCCTATCAATGATTACTTCATATAAATAAACTCTCAAATCAATAGAATGGCTGAATGAATAAAAAACAAACAAGACCCAACTATATGCTATGTACAAAGAACTCACGTCAGATTTAAGGAAAAATAAGCTGAAAGTGAATAAATGGAAGATATATTCCATGCAAATGGTAAACAAAGGACAGCAGGAGTGGTCACATTTAAATAAGAAAAAAATTGTCCCTAAAACCTATTACAGGAGACAAAGAAAGACATTATATGATAAAAGGTTCAGCATACCAGGAAGATATAACAATTACAGTCATATAAGCACTCAACATCAAAACACCTAAATACATAAAACAAATGTTGACAAACTGAAGGGAAAAATACACAGCAATACAATAATAGTAGGACACTTTAATACTCCACCTTCATAATGGACAGAACATCAAGACAGAAGATCAATAAGGAAACAGAGGACTTGAATAACACATTCAACCATGTAGACTTAAACACATGCAAAACATTTCACCAAAAAGTAGCAGAGTATGCACTGTTAATAAAAGCACACAAATCTTTCTCAAAGATAGATCATGTAGTTGTTCACAAGAGTCCTGATTTATTTTTAATTTTTAATTTGTTTGGGTAGATGACAAGTGTCTATATTTAGGGGGAACATGAGCTATTTTGGTACAGGCCTGCAATGCCTAATAATCACATCTTAGAAAATCAGGTATCCGTCCCCCCAAGCACTCATAATTTGCATTACAAAATCCAATTATACTTTCTAAATACTTTTTAAATTTACAATTAAAGTATTATTGACTATTGTCTCATTGTGTTTTCAAATACTAGGTCTTATTCATTTTATTTTTTTTTGTATCCATTAACCATCCCCACTTCCCCCACCCGCACTACTCATCCCAGCCTCTAGTAACCATCCTTCTATTCTCAATCTCCATGATCTCCATTGTTATGATTTTCAGATCTCACAGATAGGTGAGAATATGCAATGTATGTTTTTCCGTGCCTGGATTATTTTATTTAATATAATGACCTCCAGTTCCATCCATACTGTTGCAAAGGACATGATCTCATTCTTTTTTATGGCTGACTAGTACTTCATTGCATACATGTACAATATTACAATATTTTCTTTACCCATTTATCTGCTGATGAACACCTAGGTTGCTCCCAAATTTCGGCTGTTGGGAACTGTGCTGCCACAAACATGAGAGCACAGATATCTCTTTGATATACTGATTTCCTTTCTTTTCAGTATTAACCCAGAAGTAGGATTACTGGATCCTATGGTAGCTCTACTTTTAGTTTTTTGAGGAACCTCCAAACTGTTCTCTAGAGTGATTGTACTAATTTATATTTCCATCAACAGTGTACAAGAGTTTCCTTTTCTCCACATCCTCACCAGCATTTGTAATTGCCTGACTTTTGGATAAAAGCCATTTTAACTGGGGTTAGATGATATCACATTGTAGTTTTGATTTCCATTTGTCTGATAACCAATGATGTTGAACACTTTTTCATATGACCATTGGCCATTTGTGTGTCTTCTTTTGAAAAATATCTATTCAAGTCTTTTGTCCAATTTTTAAAACGTTTATTTTAGGTTCAAGGGTACATGTGCAGGTTTGTTTTATAGGTAAACTCGTATCATAGGGGTTTGTGGTACAGATTATTTTGTCACCCAGGTACTAAGCCTAGTAATCAACAGTTATTTTTTTCTGATTTTCTCCCTTCTCCCACTATCCACTCTCAAGAGGCCCAAGTGTCTGTTGTTCCCCTCTTTGTGTCCATGTGTTCTCATCATTTATCTCCCATTTATAAGTGACAGTATGGGGTATTTAGTTTTCTTTCCCTGTTATAGTTTGCTAAGGATAATGGCCTCCAGTTCCATCGATGTTCCTGTAAAGGACATTATCCCATTGATTTTTATGGCTGCATAGTATTCCATGGTATATATGCACCACATTTTTAATCCAATCTGCTATTGCTACTGCTGGGTATTTAGGTTGTTTCTCTGTCTTCGCTATTGTAAATAGTGTTGCAGTGAACATATGTGTGCATGTGTCTTTACAGTAGAATGTATTCTATTCCTTTGAGTATATACCCAGTAATGGGACTGCCAGATTGAAAGGTAGCTCTGTTTTTAGCTCTTTGAGGAATCACCATGCTCCTTTCCACAATGGCTGAACTAATTTACACCCCCACCAACAGTGTATAAGCATTCCCTTTCTCTGCAACAACATCAGCAGCAGCATCTGAAGGACTATTTTAGTAATAGCCCTTCAGACTGGTTTGAGAGGGTATCTCTTTATGGTTTTGATTTACATTTCTCTAATGATCAGTGATGTTAAGCTTTTTTCCTCATAAGTTTTTTGGCCACACGTATGTCTTCTTTGGAAAAGTATCTGTTCATGTCTTTTTCCCACATTTTAATGAGGTTATTTGTTTTTTTTCTTGTAAATTTCTTAAAGTTCCTTATAGATGCTGGATATTAGGCCTTTGCCAGATGCAGTTTGCAAATATTTTCTCTCATTCTTTAGGCTGTCTGTTTACTCTGTTGGTAGTTTATTTTGCTGTGCAGAAGCTCTTAAGTTTAATTAGATCCCATTTGTCAATTTTTGCTTTTGGTGTGATTGCTTTTGGCACCTTTGTCATGAAATCTTTGCCCATTCCTATGCCAGAATGGTATTGCCTGGGTTAGGGTGTCTTGCAGAATTTTTAGTTTTGGGTTTTACATTTAAGTCTTTTAAATCAATCTTGAGTTGATTTCTGTAAACGGTATAAAGAAGGAGTCCAGTTTTGATCTTCTGCATATGGCTAGTCAGACAGCCCAGCACCATTTATTGAAGAGAATTCCTTTCTCCATTGCTTGTTTTCGTCAGCTTTATTGATCAGATGGTTGTAGGTATGCAGCCTTATTTATGAGCTCTCTGTTTCATTGGTCTACATGGTTTTTTTTGTTTGTTTGTTTGTTTGTTTTTGGTACCAGTACCATGCTGTTTTGGTTACTGTAGCCCTATAGCATAGTTTGAAATTGGCTACCATATGCCTCCAGCTTTGTTCTTTTAGCTTAGGATTGCCTTGGCTATTCAGGCTCTTTTTGTTGTTGTTGTTGTTCCATGTGAATTGTAACATAGTTTTTTGGGGTTTTTTGTTTGTTTGTTTATTTTCCTAGTTCTGTAGGAATGTCATTGGTGGTTTGATAGGAATAGCATTGAATCTGTAAATTGCTTTGGGTAGTTTATTAGTCCATTCTTGCTTTGCTATAAAGAGATATCTGAAACTAGGTAATTTATAAAGAAATGAGTTTTAATTGGTTCATGATTTTGCAGGTTGTACTGTGGCTTCTGCTTCTGGGGAGGACTCAGGAAGCTTCCAGTCATAATAGAAGGCAAAGGGGACGCCAGATTCCTACATGGCAATAGCTCCATTGTTTGTTATTTGTTTCTTTTTTCTTGTTGCTTCTAGGATCCTTTCTTTATCCTTGACATTTGGGAGCTCGATTATTAAAGGTCTCAGAGTAGTCTTCTTTGGGCTAAATCTGCTTTGTGTTCTATAACGTTCTAGTACTTGAATATTGGTATCTTTCTCTAAGTTTGGGAATTTCTCTTATTATCACTTTGAGTAAATATTCTACCCTTATCTCTTCCTCTACTTTCTCTTTAAGGCCAATAACTCTTAAATTTGCTCTTATTTTGAAGATATTTTCTACATCTTCTAGGTGTGCTTTATTATTTTCTATTTTTTTCCTTCTGTCTTCTCTGACTGTGTATTTTCAAATAGCCTGTAATCAGACTCACTAATTCTTTCTTCTGTTTGATCAATTCTGCAATTAAGAAACTCTGATGCATTCTTCAGCATGTCCATTGCATTTATCAACTCTAATATTTGTTTGATTCTTTTTAATTATTTTAATCTCTTTGTTAAACTTATCTGATAGAATTCTGAATTCCTTCTCTTGTGTTATCTTGAATTTCATTGAGTTTCTTCAAAACATCTATTTTGAATTCCCCATCTGAAAGATCTTAAATCTCTGTTTCACCGATATTGGCCCCTGGTGCCTTATTTAGTTCATTTTGTTAGATCTTGTTTTCCTCCATGTTGATGCTTGTAGATGTTCTTCAGTGTCGGGCATTGAAGAGTTATCGTAGTCTTCACAGTCTGGGCTTGTTTGTGTCTTTCTCGGGAAGGCTTTCCAGGTATTTAAAAGGACTTATGCCCCAAGCACAATAATGTTGTGGCTTTTGCAGACTCATAGAAATACCACCTTGGTGGTCTTGGGTAAGATCTAGAGGAATTCTCTGGATAACCAGGCAAAAACTCTTGTTCTTTCCCCTTACTTTCTCCCAAACATGAAATTTCTCTCTGTGCTGAGCCACCTGAAACTGGAGATTTGTTAATGCAAATCTGTGGCTATCACCTCTGAGACTGTTCTGGGGCAGACCTGAAACCAGCACAAAACTGGTCTTTACCAAAGTTCCTTCCCTACAGGGTGGCAAATTCCCCCAGCCCCAAAGCATGTCCAGAGATGATGTCTGGGGACCAGGGATTGGAGTCAAGAACCTTAGCAATTTACCTGATTTTCTATTCTACTGTAGGTAAATTGGCACTCAACCCACAATACAATGTTCTTCCTATTCCCCCCCCACCCATTTCTACAGCAGAGGAGCCTCTCATTGTGGCCACCACTACCACCAGTCCATGGGGACTTCTTACAGGCCACTGCCAATGTTTGCTTAAAGCCCAAGGTCTATTCGTCAGCTTGTGGTGAATGCTGCCAAGCCTGGGACTCACCGTTCAAGTCAGTGGGCTCCCCTCTGGACCAGGGCCGGTCTAGAAATGCTGTCTAAGAGCCTAGGCCTGAACTGGAGGACCCCAAAAAGACTGTTTGTTTCTGTACCTCATTGTAGTCAAGCTGTTACCTATGGTGTGTAAGACATAGTCCTCTTTACCTTATTTTTTTTTTTTTTTTTTTTTTAAACAGAAGGAATCTTTCACCATATGCACCACAGCTGGGAATGTTCAGGGTCTACCCTGAAGCCAGGACATCTGAGAACCCAAGGCCCAAAGCATACTCCCTGCTTACTGCTGGTCATTATTCTGGGATCAAGGTCTCTTTAATCAGCAGGTGATAAATCCTGTCTAGACTGCATGTTTCCATTCAATGCAGCAGGTTCCCTTTTGGCCCAGTGTGTACCTAGAAATCTCTTCCAGAAGCTAGGTCCTGGAATGGGGACCTCACAACTCTACCTGCTGCCCTATCCTACTATGTCTGAGCTGGTATCCAAGATGCAAGATAAAGTCCTCTTTACTTTTTGCTCTTCTCTCCCTTAGGAGAAGGAAAGAGTAACTTACACTGCTACAAGCTGCACTGCCTGAGGTTAGGAGAGGGATGGCGAAAGCTATCTATCTGCTATGTGCCAGCTGGTGTCTCCCTGTCACATGCACCCTAGCTCTCTGGCTGTAAGCATAGCCTAGCATTAGGAGTTGCCTAGAAATTGCAGTCCTTGTGTCCTTAGATTGCCTTTTGAGTTTACCTAGGACCCCAGAGCACTTTAGCCCACAGTGGTGAGGCTTATAGAAAAACTCAAGTTCCTATCACTGGGATGGGCAGTACCCCTGTAGCTAGGTCTGATCTAAAAGCTCTCTCCCTGCATGGGTGGTGACTGAACCCAACTTATCTCTCTTCACTGTGGCAGGGCAGCACTGAGTTCAATGTAAAGTCCTTCAGTTGTTGTGTGCTCCCTTTGCAAAGTACACAGTTTCTGTCTCCATGCTGCTACGGTTTAGGGGAGGTGTGGCATTGACGATTTAAGACTGTCTTTCCCACCCTCCATAATGCCTCCTTCCATGATATGAAGTTAAAACCAGGCACTATGATCGCTCACCTGATTTTTGGTTCTTGTGATGGTGGTTTTCCGTTTGCAAATAGCTGTTGAAATTTGGTGTTCCTGCAGGGAGTACAAACTGTATAAGCTTCTATTTACCATCTTGCTCTACCTCCTCCTTGACATATTTAAGAAGACGGAAATTATGACAAGTATCTTTTCTAACCACAATTTAGTGAAACTGGAAATCAATACCAGAAGGAAAACTGGAAAACTGACAAATATACTGAAACTGAACAATACATTCTTGAGCAACAATTGGACCAAAAAATAGATCAAATCAGAAATGCAGTGTTACCTAGAGACAAATTAAAACAAACAAAAAAACCCAATATACCAAAACTTAAAGGATGCAGCAAAAGCAGTAGTCAGAGAATTCATGGTGATAAACACCTACAATAAAAAACAAATCTCAAATGAGCAACCTACATTTATACCTCAAGTAGCTAGAAAAATGAGAACAATGTCCAAAGCTAGCAGAAAGAAGAAAAACACAAAGATCAGAGCAGATATAAATATAATCAAAAACAGAAAAATAATATACAGAAAATATCAATGAAATTAAGAGCTGGTGTTTTGAAAAGATAAAGAAAATTGGCAAACCCTTAGCTAGAGTAAGAAAAAAAGAGAGAAGACTCAAACAAATAAATTCAGAAATGAGAGAAGAGATATTACAACTGACAACCCAGCAATGAAAAAGATCATAAGGGACTACTATGAACAATCATACATCAATAAACTAGATAACCTAGTAGAAATATGTAAATTCCTAGAAACATATGACCTAACAAGACTAAATCATAAAAAATAGAAAGTTTCAACAGACCAATAACTAGTATGAAAACTGAATCAATAATTAAAACCTCTCAACAAAGAAAAACCCAGAACCAGGTACCTCATGGGTTAACTCTACCAAGCATAATTGTAAAGAAACATCAATGTATTTCTATTTAATTAAATTGTTTTTATCATAAGTAGTTGTTGAATTTTGTCAAATACGTGTTCACCATCTGTGGAGGTCATTATGAGATTCAGGATTATATGATTTTTCACTGTATATGTGTTGATATTATTATATGTACAATAAAGATCTGGAAAGTTAAAAAAAAATCAAACAAAGAATTAATGCCAATTCTCACCAAAATATTATTTTAAACGAAAATTTAAGTTCAGGGGTACATGCACAGGTTTGTTACCAGGTAAACCTGTGTCGTGGGGGTTTGTTGTACATATTATTTTATCACCCAGGTATTAAGCCTAGTACCCATTAGTTTTCTTTCTTGATCCTCTCCCTCCTCCCACCTTCAACCCTTCAATAGGCCTCAGCATCTGTTGTTCCCATTTACATGACCACGTGTTTGCATCATTTAGCTCCCACTTGTAAGTGAGAACATGTGGTATTTGGTTTTCTGTTCCTGCATAGTTTGATAAGGATAATGGCCTCCAGCTCCATCCATGTCCCTGCAAAGGGCATAATCTCATTCCTTTTTATGGGTGCATAATATTCCATGGTGTATATGTACCACATTTTCCTTATACAATCTATCATTGATGGATATTTAAGTTGATTCCATGTCTTTGCTATTATAAAATGTTAAAAGGAATTAACATTTCCAAATTTATTTTACAAGGCCAGTATTACTCTGATACCAAAGCCAGACAAGGACACCACAAGAAAAAAAGAAAAACCTACAGATCAACGTCCCTAATGAATTTACCTGCAGACATGCTCAACAAAATGCTAAGAAACTGAGGGCAATGGTGCCACAACAAAAGTCATACAGCATGATCAAGGGAGATTTATCAATGGGAAGCAAGGATGGTTCAATAAATAAAAATTAATTAGCATGTGATACATCACATTAACAGAATAAAGGATAAAAATTATATGACCTTAGTGGATGCAGAAAATGTGTTTGAGAAAATTTAGTATCTCCTCATGATAAAAACTCCAAACAAACTGGGAATAACAAGAAATTACCTGAGCATTTTAAAGGCTATATATGAAAAGCCTACAGCTAAACCTCAAAGGTGAAAACCCTAAACTTTCTTTTTATGATCAAGAACAAGGCAAGGATGTTCACTCTTACCATTTCTATTCAACACTATACTATAAGTCTTAGAGCAATTAGGCAAAAGAAAAAAATCAAAAGCTCCCATGTTAGAAAGAAAGAAAAATTGTGCCTGTTTGCAGATTACATGATATATATCATGGATGTCCAAATGCAGAAAAATGAAACCAGACCCTTATCTTCTATCATGCATAAAGAGCAACTTAAAAGCATTAAAGGCATTACACATAAAATGTGTAAGACTCCAAACTGTAAAACACAGAGAGAAATCTTTACAACATCAGTCTCGGCAAAATTTCATGGATAAAAAGCATAGGCAACAAAAGAAGAATAACAAGTGGAACTATATGAAACTAAAGAGCTTCTATGTAGCAAAGGAAACAATAAAAAAAAGTGAATAGGTAATCTCTAGTGTGGGAAAAAACATTTGCAACCAATATTTGATAAGTGATTAATCTTCAAAATATGCAACTAACTCACACAACTCAGCAGTTAAAACAACAAACAAAGAAAAAACTAACCACCCGATTTAAAAAACTGTCAAAGGATTTCAGTAGACATTTCTCCCAAGAAGGCATATGAATGACCAACTGGTAAGTGTAAAAATCCTCAATATCACTAATCATCAGAAAAAAGAAAATGAAAATCATAAAGACATACCACATCACATCTGCTAGAATGGCTATAGTTTTTGGTTTTGTTTTTGTTTTAAGTTGTGTTGGTCAGGATGTAGAGAAACTGGAGCTCTTGCAAACTGTTGGTAGTAATGCAAAATTACTACCAACAGTAATTAGTCCCTCCAGAAAATACTGTCAAAGTTCCTCAAAAAATAATTACCATTATTTACACAGCAATCCCATTTCTGTATATTTATCTAAAAGCATTGAAATCAGGACCTCAGAGAGACAATAGCACTCTTATGTTCATTGCAGCACCATTCACAATAGCCAATGTAAAAAAAACAACCTAAATGTTCATCAACAGATGAACAGATTTTTTTAAATGTAGAACATACATAACACAAAACTATTAAGTGTTTAGAAAGAAGGCTAATTCTGCAATGAGAAAAAGGATGAACCTCGAGGACAGTATACTAAGTATACTAAGGGAAACCCACCAGACACAGAAAGATAAATACTGCATTATTCCACTTATATAAGTTATTTAAAATTGTTACCAGAAAAACCAGGGGTTTGGTCTAGGTTCTGCTACTCACTGCACAGAAAGCCAATCATGAACGCTGTGAATATTGCCAGGGAAGAAGGCTTTAATTGGGTGCTGCAGCCAAGGGAATGGGTGATCAGTCTCGTATCTATCTCCCTGACCACCTAAAATCAGTGGTTTATATAGCAGGGAAGAAATGTGACTCCATGAATGAAGACAGGAATTAATAAGGAGTAAGGAAGAGAAGTTGGTCAATGGGGAGCAGGTGATAGCTAAGGCAGTCACCATGGGTGAGGAATCTGGCATCTCATTGTCCAGATGCAATGAACTGGTAAGTTTCTGTTCCTTTATACTATTTGTGAGGCCTGACGGTTGGTTTTCCGAGAAAGGAACTCGGATAAGACAAATGTAACTTTCTCAAGTTTTAACACTGGGAGAGTCAATTTCTAAGTTTATTCAAAAGAAACTACAAATGTAAGTTCCATGGGAAAATTAGGCTGGTTTTGAAATCATCAAATTCATAGAATCAGAGGGCAATGGTAGTTGTCAGAGCCTGGAGGGAAGGGAAATGGGGACATACTAATCAATAGGCATAAAGTTTCAGTTAAGCAAGATAAGCTCTAGAGATCTGCTGCATATTTTATATCTGCAGTAAACAGTGTTGTGTTGTACCTTTAAAAATTGTTAAAAGGGTAAAGCTCATATTTAGTGTTCTTACCACCATATTTTTTTAAATATATGGAGAAAGAATCATTTTGTCTGTTTTCAAACTGAAAAGCTCATGGGCTTCATTTTAAACTTTTCATTGAAATATTATATATTCATATATAACTGATATGAACAAAGTATCTAATTAGTACTTTTTAATCATTTGTACTTGGTGAATGTTTCCATTTAATAATTATCCAGATCAAGAAATATCAGGATGCCATAATGCCAGAAGCTCCCTTTATGCTCCAGTTAGTAAATATCATCCATAAAGGTAACTGCTGTTCTGATTTCTATCACTACACCATCAGTGTAGCCTGTTCTTGGACTTTCTAATTTCTTGAGAGCAAATACATGATGTACCTAGGTGTGATTTTCTTTGCATTTCGCCTGATACAGTATTTGTGGAGCTTCTTAAATCTGTGGAGTGATGTCTGCAGTCATATTTGAAAAATCATCAGCCAGTATTCTTCAAATATTACAACTGTTTCACTTTTTCCTCTTCATGTGAGGCCCCAGGTACATACACATTAAACTTCTAATCTTGTCCTTAAGTCTCTTTTTTCTGTTCTCTTCTCTGATTCACTTTTCCGCTATTGAAAATCTTCCAGTTCAATGATTCGCTTTTCTGCTACTGAAAATCTACCTTTCAAAATGTTATTATATATAATTTAAATTTTTTGTGGTATATATAGTTTCCTGTTCAATAAAATTATTCATATTTTCTCTATTTCCTGAAATATTTATTTTTTAGACTCCTGTCTAATCTCCAATTTAAAGATTACTTATTATCTTATTTCACTTGGGAAAGGGGTTTCATCTTTCCATCCTTTCTCGGCATGTCTGGCGATTTTTGTTGAATGTCAACCACTGAATATAAATAATTGTAGAGCATCAGGATAATCTTTCTTTCTCTCTCTCTCTCTCTCTCTCCATATATCTAAACTAGCCTGGAAGACAAGGGATACGAAAGCATGGGAGAATTTGTTAACGGACCAAGAACGGAAATGAGATATATCAACTGCATCTACACTAAATTAGCCAAAACTTCACAAATTCTAAAAATGGTTTACGCCAAGGAGGGAAGGGAAATGTTTTGGGCAACAACTAGACAGTCTCTGCCACAATGACAAAAGAGAGTTCTAGACACTTGACTATACTAAATCATCCATTCCACATACATTTTGAGATCATAATTTCCTTTTGAATCTTAACATATACTATATTTTCATTCCCTGATATTTGGGTACTATCTTTATATGGACAAAGTATTTCCTACTAAGGAAAATACTTCAGAAGAAAGGGAGCAAGTTCCTCAATAAATGTGTATATTTTTTATTTTCTATTTTTAATTAATTTTTAACTGATAAAAATTACATATATTTACTGAGCATAACATGTTTTGAATATGCATACATTGTGGAATAGCTAAATCAAGCTAATTAACGTATGCATTATCTCTTTTAAGTCTTTCATATCATGTTATATATTTCTGGCCTCAGAGTAGTCACTTACTAATTGCTGGCTAAGTTATTTTAACGATTGGATTGTGTAATGTGTTGTTTTATATGAGTTATTCATTCAGAAAATATTTTTATATGTAGACATTTATATCCATATGGTGTTATCTAGCTAGAAAAGCAGAGATTATTAATAATTCAAGCTTTAAAAAAAGACTAGGAAAACACTATGGTAAGAGACTGAATTATTCAGCTTGGTTTCTACGACGATCTGATTCACAGCTTTTATTATTGCACTTTTCCTATGTTGACATTGTCTAACCCCCTCATCTATTTTGGCTCATCAAATATTTGCATGTGTATCGAAAAAGACTACAGGTTATTAGAATTTAAAATAATTGAGATAATTTGGGTTGGTTATTATTATAATACCTGCTTAGTGAATCTGTTCTGAGAACAACACATGGTTTCAGTAAATCATGAAACAAACCTCAAGGTGTTATAAATAAATCAATAAAACTTTTTAGTGTTTCATGAAGGTTTTTTTTTTCACCCAAAACTATATTCTTAAGAACATTCTTAAGTGAAAAATGAAAAAAGTTTCTCCAATGAAGGCATATTTTATTCCATCATGCCACCAGTTTGATCTACCTAATACATAAATTTGATCATGTTACTACTTCTCTTCATAAAATCTTTCAGGGGCTTCCTATGATTACAGGATGACAGGAGACCTCTATAATCCTGTCTTCTGACATCTGTGCCTTCAATGTCATATTGCAACAGTATTGCGTTTCTTAGATTCGGAATAGGATATTATGTTGAATATCTCTGCTATTATTTGTGCTGTTCTATTCAAAATTCCTTTTCTTCTTGACATACTTTCTAATTCCTATTGATCTTTTACAGCATAAATGCTATTTTTCTACAAAAGCTTTATATTATCCCTCTCCTCACATAGTCTAAATAATGTTTTTTTCATGTATATTCCAAGTGCAGCATATTATATTGTTTAGAACTTATTTTCTAATGTATATCACTGTACTTTTGGACTATAAACTCTTAGATGACAACAGAGGATTATTAATTTATTATATGTAATCCATAGTGACACTTCCAATATATAGCAGGTGCTCATTTAATGTTATTTATTGTGTTAAACTGAACTAATAAAAACATAATGTGTCACAGGAAAAGAAATACCATTGGCTGTTACAATTATTATTGAAATTTATATTTGGATAAATTCAGTACAAATCCATTAAATATGCAAATATTGCCAAGGTCCATATACCTATTGCTTAACAGACATCAGTAGTCATAACTTGGACCCTGACTTCCAGAATCAACAGCAACTCTTTGGCAAAATTATCTTTGAACCATGTTCCTCTGGGACAAATTTGCTTGAGGCCTGAAACCATAATAGTTAAAACTTCTCTTCATTAATCTGAGTAACAAATGCCACTATGCATTGACCAACTCTTTTAGTTTAAACTGTCAGAAAGCAAAATAAGGCACAGTTATCTGTTATGGCCAAAACTCATTGCATAAAACAAGCAGAAAGGCAGATGCCTAAAATGTCTTACTCTTTAGAAAGAGACATATAATATTTTCACACATATTTACACTGTTATACTTTTTAAAGGTATCAAGTTACCATTTGACAATTACTAGTGTCTTAGCCATAAATAATCTAGTTTGTTTGGTAGTACCAATTAACCCTGAAATATCAGTGACTTCACACGTGAACTTTATTTCTGATTCATGCTGTATATGTGACTCAATCTGCACAGTGCTTACTCCACATAGTCCCTTAGGACCTGAGCTGATGGGTGCTTCACCAAGAGGAACGTTGTTGAATGACAAAGGAAGAAAGATCATACGTGGAATTCTCATACTGCTTTAATATTGTTTGACACAGATGGGACATACTTTACTTCTACTCACAGCAATTGGCCAGAGGTAGTGAGAGGAAGCTAAGGAATCTCAGGGAATATATGAAATAAACAGATCATTACTATAGATGCCATAATTATCAAACAAGATTTCTGGAGCAATAACTTGTATTTTAGTGCACCTCTTTAGTCTACAAAGGTTACTTAATATATACATCCCACCTTGTGCTATAAATAATCAACACACAGGTACAAGGAAACCTGATTCAATAAAAGAAACACTGGAATTAAAGTTCTAATATCTTTGTGAATCAAAATGTAATTCATTAAGAAATCTTTAAGTAGCGTGAAATGTGGAATAAAAAAAGATTTAGGATTCAGACAGACTTGGATTCAAAGAGAATATATTTAAGTAAACTGGGACAAATAGTTAAATCTCTCTAGGCCTCAACATCTTAATCAGTAACATAAAGGTCTTTTTACTTATATTCTCAGAAATAAAGGAGGGGACACACAGTGCCTGGGAAAATATTGTAGAAATGAAACAAACAAAAGAGATATTGCATATTGCCACTTACAACTTCGTGTCCTTTGATTATTCAAAAATATCATTAACCAAATGTGATGATGTCCTCCAGTGAATATACGGACTAGGGAGGAAGAAAGGCAACATATTCTGCCCAAATGAATACACTACAATGTGACAAGTGCCCCAGAAGGGGTGCATGTATGCTGCTTTTAAAATCCAGAAGTAGGAGAAGAATGAGCACTTGAGATAAAGGGAAGGCCAGGAACACTTAGATAAAGAATATAAGTAGAATGCATAGAGATGAGAAACAGGCTTATAGTTCATAACACATCAAAGTGATACATTAAATGTGATGCTGTATTTAAAGTGCTCAGAAGAGTGTTTGGTCCAGGGCTAGCATTCAACATATGATAGTTACGATACTCCTGTAAATTGGAAGGGTTTCACAAGCAGAATGGTACCAGCTCCTCTTTGTTACCTCTGGTAGAATTCAGCTGTGAATCTGTCTGGTCCTGGACTTTTTTTGGTTGGCAGGTTATTAATTATTGCTTCAATTTCAGAGCCCGTTATTGGTCTATTCAGAGATTTGACTTCTTCCTGGTTTAGTCTTGGGAGGGTGTTATGTGTCTAGGAATTTACCCATTTCTTCTAGATTTTCTAGTTTATTTACGTAGATATGTTTATAGTATTCTCTGATGGTAGTTTGTATTTCTGTGGGATCGGTGGTGATATCTCATTTATCATTTTTTATTGCATCTATTTGATGCTTCTCTCTTTTCTTCTTTATTAGTCTCGCTAACGGTCTATTTTGTTGATCTTTTCAAAAAACCAGCTCATGGATTCATTGATTTTTTGAAGGGTTTTTGTCTCTATCTCATTCAGTTCTGCTCTGATCTTAGTTATTTCTTTTCTTCTGCTAGCTTTTGAATTTGTTTGCTCTTGCTTCTCTAGTTCTTTTAATTGTAATGTTAGGGTGTCAATTTTAGATCATTCCTGCTTTCTCTTGTGGGCATTTAGTGCTATAAATTTCCCTCTATACACTGCTTTAAATGTGTCCCAGAGATTTTGGTATGTTGTGTCTTTGTTCTCATTGGTTTCAAAGAACATCTTTTTTTTTTTTTTTTTTTTTTTTTTTTTTTTTTTTTTTTGAGACGGAGTCTTGCTCTGTCTCCCAGGCTGGAGTGCAGTGGCAGGATCTCAGCTCACTGCAAGCTCCGCCTCCCGGGTTCACGCCATTCTCCTGCCTCAGCCTCCCAAGTAGCTGGGACTACCAGCGCCGGGAACCACGCCCGGCTAATTTTTTTGTATTTTTAGTAGAGACGGCAGGGGTCGGGGGGCGGTTTCACTTCGTTAGCCAGGATGGTCTCAATCACCTGACCTCGTGATCTGCCCGCCTCGGCCTCCCACAGTGCTGGGATTACAGGCGTGAGCTACCACGCCCGGCCAGAACATCTTTATTTCTGTCTTCATTTCGTTATTTACCCAGTAGTTATTCAGGAGCAGGTTGTTCAGTTTCCATGTAGTTGTGAGGTTTTGAGTGAGTTTCTGAATCCTGAGTTCTAATTTGATTGCACTGTGGTCTGAGAGACAGTTTGTTGTGATTTCTGTTCTTTTACATTTGCCAAGGAGTGTTTTACTTCCAATTATGTGGTCAATTTTAGAATAAGTGCAATGTGGTACTGAGAAGACTGTATATTCTGTTGATTTGGGGTGGACAGTTCTGTAGATGTCTATTAGGTCTGCTTGCCCCAGAGCTGAGTTCAAGTCCTGAATATCCTTGTTATTTTTCTGTCTCGTTGATCTGTCTAATATTGACAGTGGGGTGTTAGTCTCCCACTATTATTGTGCGGGAGTCTAAGTCTCTTTGTAGGTCTCTAGGAACTTGCTTTGTGAATCTGGATGCTCCTGTATTGGGTGCATATATATTTAGGATAGTTACCTCTTCTTGTTGCATTGATCCCTTTACCATTATGTAATGTCTTTGTCTCTTTTGATCATTGTTGGTTTAAAGTCTGTTTTATCAGAGACTAGGATTTCAACCCGTTTTTTTTTTTTTCTTTCCATTTACTTGGTAAATCTTCCTTGATCCCTTTATTTTGAGCCTATGTATGTCTTTGCACATGAGATGGGTCTCCTGAATACAGCACACTAATGGGTCTTGACTCTTTAACCAATTTGCCAGTCTGTGTCTTAATTCGTGTATTCAGACCATTTAAATTTAAGGTCAATATTGTAATACATGAATTTGATCCTGTCATTATGATGCTAGCTGGTTTGCCTGTTAGTTGATGCAGTTTCTTCATAGTGTCAATGGTCTTTACAATTTGGCATTTTTGCAGTGACTGGTACTGGTTGTTCCTTTCCATGTTTAGTGCTTCCTTCAGGAGCTCTTGTAAGGCAGGCATGGTGGTAACAAAATCTCTAGCATTTGCTTGCCTGTAAAGGATTTTATTTCTCCTTCACTTATGAAGTTTAGTTTGGCTGGATATGAAATTCTGGGTTGAAAATTCTTTCCTTTAAGAATGTTGAATATTGGCCCCCACTCTCTTCTGGCTTGTAGGGTTTCTGCCAAGAGATCTGCTGTTAGTCTGATGGGTTTCCCTTTGTGGGTAACCCAACCTTTCTCTCTGGCTGCCCTTAAGATATTTTCATTCATTTCAACCTTGGTGAATCTGAATGATTATGTGTCTCGGGGTTGCTCTTCTTGAGGAATATCTTCGTGGTGTTCTCTGTATTTCCTGAATTTGAATGTTGGTCTGCCTTGCTAGGTTGGGGAAGTTTTCTTGGATAGTATCTTGAAGAGTGTATTCCAACTTGTTTCCATTCTCCCCATCATGTTCAGGTACCCTAATCAAATGTAGATTTGGTCTTTTCACATAGTCCCACATTTCTTGGGGGCTTTGTTTCTTTTCACTCTTCTTTCTCTAACCTTGTCTTCTCACTTTATTTCATTAAGTTGATCTCCAATCACTGACATACTTTCTTCTGCTTGATGATTCGGTTACTGAAACGTGTGTATGCTTCATGAAGTTCTTGTGCTGTGTTTTTCAGCTCCATCAGGTCATTTATGTTCTTCTCTACACTGGTTATTCTAGTTAGCAATTTGTCTAACCTTTTTTTCAAGGTTCTTACCTTCCTTGCATTGGGTTAGAACATGCCCCTTTAGCTCAGAGTTTGTTATTATCCACCTTCGGAAGCCTCCTTCTGTCAATCTGTCAAACTCATTCTCAATCCAGTTTTGTTCCCTTGCTGGTGAGGAGTTGTGAGGAGAAGAGGTGTTCTGGTTTTTGGAATTTTCAGCCTTTTTGCACTGGTTTCTCCCCATCTTTGTAGTTTTTATCTACCTTTGGTCTTTGATGTTGGTGACCTATGGATGGGGTTTTGGTGTGGACATCCTTTTTGTAGATGTTGATGCTATTCCTTTCTGTTTGTTAGTTTTCCTTCTAACAGTCAGGCCCCTCAGCTGCAGGTCTGTTGGAGTTTGCTGGTGGTCCACTCCAGACCCTATTTGCCTGGATATCACCAGCAGAGGCTGCAGAACAGCAAATATTGCTGCCTGATCCTTCCTCTAGAAGCTTCGTCCCAGAGGGGCTCCCACCAGATGCCAGCCAGAGCTCTCCAGTATGAGGTGTCTGTCAGCCCCTACTGGGAGGTGTCTCCCAGTCAGGCTACACAGGGGTCAGGGACCCAGTTCAGGAGGCAGTCTGTTCATTATCAGAGCTTGAACACTGTGCTGGAAGAACCACTGCTCTCTTCAGAGCTGTCAGGCAGGGACGTTTAAGTCTGCTGAAGCTGTGCTCACAGCTGTCCCTTCCCCCAGGTGCTCTGTCCCAGGGAGATGGGGGTTTTATCTATAAGTCCCTGACTGGGGCTGCTGTCTTTTGTTCACAGATGTCCTGCCCACAGAGGTGCAACCTAGAGAGGCAATCGGCCTTGCTGAGCTGTGGTGGGCTCCACCCAGTTCGAACTTCCCAGCTGCTCTGTTTACACTGTGAGCATAAAATCACCTACTCAAGTCTCAGCAATGGCGGATGCCCCTACCCCAACCAAGCTCGAGCATCCCAGGTTGATCTCAGACTGCTCCACTAGCAGCGAGAATTTCAAGCCAATGGATCTTAGCTTGCTGGGCTCTGTGGGTGAGGGACCCACCGAGCCAAGCACCAGAGGGAATCTCCTGGTCTGCCGATTGCAAAGACCATGGGAAAAGCACAGTATCTGGGCAGGAGTGTACCTTTCCTCCTGGTACAGTGTCTCACAGCTTCCCTTGGCTAGGAAAGGAAAATCCCCCAACCCCTTGTGCTTCCCAGGTGAGGCGATGCCCCACCCTGCTTCAGCTCACCCTCCGTGGGCTGCACTGACTGTCCAACCAGTCCCAGTGAGATAAACCAGTTACCTCATTGGAAATGCAGAAAATCACCTGCCTTCTGCATTGATCTCGCTGTGAGCTGCAGATTGGAGCTGTTCCTATTCGGCCATCTAGCTGGAAAATCCCACTTTCAGTTTTTTGAGTTACCCTCAGTTTCCGTGCTTTTTCTGTTTATGTGTGGACATCTTCTCAAAACAGTTTATAACCATTTGTGTGTGTGTACCCTTGTTCAACTTCGCTTTTCATTCTCCATGAGTTCCATATTTCCTGAATTACCAAAGCATTTAAGCAGAGTGGATTTTGTTAGGGATCTCAGGAATTTCAATGCACTGTTAAATTTTATGTTTTAGTTTGGGGCTCTTAAACTTGTAGGTAGTATAAATTAAGACTCCATACCTACATACATTGAATGCCTGCGCTTTTCATATTTACTTTCCTGCCCAAAGTCCACACAAAAGAAAAGCTTTTTAATTGTTTCCTTTGCTGAAAGATTGGATGAGATTTTTAGTTCATAAGGATAGACAGAATTGTGGGGCTTCAGGTTTAGGCAGGGAGAAAAGTTCTAGTTTCCTGTCTAAATTTCATCCATAATTATATCCTTAGAATCTCTTCCTTGTCTAAATATCTCATAGGTCTTCAATGTATCAGCCTATCTACCATTGTGATTTTATTTATTTCAAGTACCTCAGGGATTTGTCTCTCTCAACTGCCTCGGTTGCACATTTTAAATGTTATCAAGCATCGTTTTTGTGTGTTTACAGTTAACTATGTGAGCAGAGTTGGCCATGTCACCTGAGTCTAATCATTAGTTTGAAGTACAAAGAATTTAGTTATAAGTAGTAATGGGCATAAGGTATAGAAGTGTGGATGATGAAAAACTATCCCTCTCTATTTCTAGGTAAGCAAACCAAAATATACACCTTGTTTTAAGTGGCTTATTATTTATATATTATACAATATAAAGACTCTGCTTTTCTTGTGTCGGGTATCCAGATATGTTATTCTAATATATTAGATGAATATTCAAAGCTTCTAGGAAGGGCATTTTACATTTCTATTGTGAAATATGAAGAGCTGTTGGACTTATTAAGTGAAAAGTAAAACCCATCCAAATGTGTCTCTAATTAAATAGTTTTGCATTATTATTCTGGTAGAGTTTAAACTTTTGTTTTAAAATAGGTTTTGAGCTTTAAAATTCCCTCAGCAAAAAAAAAAAAAAAAAAGCCACTGCAAGGATAATTCTGAACTTTCTTGAGCCTATGAGTACATGTCTAGTTTGAAGGTCACTATTTCCTAATAAAAAAAAAATGAGGCGTGACAAAGTGATAAGCTTGGTTTTTAACAAGAACACAATACTATACATAACAAGTGAATTTTTCTCACATTTATTGGATAATTAATTTATTTAGAGTCTCTTGTCCCTACTTAATAATGCAGAACTTCAGCTACTGCCATACTCACCTCCCTCTTCCCTTGCTTTTTTCTTCTTAGTATTTTTGGAACCATCTAAAAGGTTTCAAACAGTTACCCTGAGGGGCCTGCAAGTTTTAGCCCCAACCCCTAAGTAATTAACCTCCTCTATTCCATTCCTTGCTTTTTCCTCCCAAGTAATGATTCCTACGGGTTTATTTGCTTTCATTCCTTTCACTTACCTTCCCATCACGACGTCAACCAACATGGAGCTTCTTTACAAGGTATGCCCCCACCGTGCACTTCTGCCTCTCTCACTGGCCATGGAGTGTGCTTAACATCCAGCAAGTTCCTGCTGCCTGCACTGATGTGCTAGATTTTTTGGTTTGTGCACAGATTTAATGTAAAATAGAAAAAAAAATGTTTTTTTCTTGTCTCTGTTTTTTGTTTGTTTTTTAGTATTATACTTAAAAATTTTACTATCAAGGCAGAGCTGCTTATTCTCTAGTGTCTTCTAACAGTCATAGGAAGGAAACCACTGTTAAATTTTTGCTTATAGTTTTCCCTACCTCAAGTGTGACTCAAGATACTTGTGAGCTGGGGATTGGGTCAAAAACAAATAAAATGTCTTTAATCTTTCTTTCAAAGAGATTCCAGTATATCCTACAGCTTTAGCATCCTTGGCAGTGACTACCTCACAAACTCAACGTGATAACTCTATCTTTTGTTCAAAAACCACTTATGAAGGTGTCAGCTGGGTTTGGTGACTCATTTGTAATAAATAAAGTAGGAGAAGAAAACTCGCAACTCTAAAGTGAGGAAACCTGGAAGACATCACCTTAGCCAACTGATCACATTTAACATGATCAGTAAAAAGTCCTGTTAACACCAGATTCATAATGTGATGAAAGGGCTCTTCACCTCCATGGTATTCTTCCCCAAAAGCAATAAACCCAGTGTAGACATGAGAAAGCATTAAATAAATCCAAACTGAAGGTCGCTTTGCAAAATAACTGACCAGTACTCTTAAAGGAAGTAAGGTCATGACAAGAAAAGAAAGACTGAGAAACTGTCACAGACTACAGGAGACTGAGGAGCCATGGGAACTAAATACAGCATGGTATCCTGGATCAAATCACAGAACAGAAAAAAGACATGGTGAAAAAACTGGTAAAATTCAAATAAATAATTCCATGTAGGTATTTGTATTCTATCCACATTAATTTTTTAGTTTCAATAAATATACCATGATTTTATATTATGTAAAAACGAGAGGAAACAGGAAATTACTAATTATCTTTACAACTCTCCTCTAAACCTAAAAATATTTTAAATGTTTTTGTAAACAAAATATTAAGCTCCTCTAATTCAAAAATCTCATATTAATAGAACCTCACTAGGCTGTGCTAGACCTGCTTTTAAGAACTAGGCCACCATATCCTTGGAGAAAAAGTGATATATTCTGAACCCAAAGATAATCTGTTGTATTCTGGATGTTATTTCCTGAAGGGAACGACCCTTAATTAACTCAACAGTCAAGAGTCATCACTTACTGGAAGAACCTCATTACCTGCCTAGTGTTTTAATCAGAACTTGAATTTAAGCAACCAATGGCATATTTAGTTGGATAAACTAAACTGAAATTAAATTTAAAATATGAAAAAGAAGCAGAGCATGGTGTCTCACGCTTGTAATCCTAGCACTTTGAGAGGCCAAGGCAGGTAGATCACCTGAAGTCAGGAGTTTTAGACCAGCCTGGCCAACATGGTGAAAGCCTGTCTCTAATGAAAATACAAAAAACTAGCTGGGCATACTGGCACATGCCTGTATTCCCAGCTACTTGGGCGTGGGGGGGGCCGGGGAGGAGGTTGCAGTGAGCTAAGATGGTGCCATTGCATGCCCACCTGGGGGACAACAGTGAAACTCTGCCTCAAAAAAAAAGAGAGAGAGAGAGAAAGACTTTCTCAAAGGGCAGAAAACTTTCATAAATTCTTGTGACATATCCTGTAGCCGACTGCAATGCAAATGAGGCAGGCTGTCAAACTTCTGTATAAAATCTGATCCCACCATCTATCCAATACCAACAAAAGTCTGATTTCCATTAAGGTGGAAGACTTGTGATGATGTAGTATTTTGTATTCTGTTCCTTCCAAATGGCAGAGCATCTTCAAAAAAATACATTAGGGTACATTTAGGTATTTCATTACACTTTGCTGGGATAAATGGGCCCTGGATTTTTACACTGGAGGTCTATTTATTGGAAGAATAAATGACATATGCTTTTGACTTTATATGTCTTTAAAATCAATCATTCTGTGTTTAGACTCTTCTCCAAATTGCAGAAGCAGATTAATACTGCAATTATCTGTGTTAGTAATTGAATGACTCTGATAGCAAACCTCAAAGACATATTGATTTCACAACCTTTCTAAATAAATACCCCCTCTCACCAATCTCAAGTAAATAGCCACCATCTGCCCTAAACACTTAACAACAAAGTGGTCTCTTAGGATTGAAGAAAGTCACGACGCTGTTCACTCATCCAAAACTTCCCTTGCTAAAACCATTTTTTCTTCTTTTTATTCCTATATTTCCATCAGTTTTTAACTTACACAAACCTCACCTTTCTACCCCATTACACTGGACCCATTGCAATATCCTTTTCTGCCTTGCTTCCAACCCTTCATTCAGAAGTTGCATGCCCAGGCAAAAGATAGCACTAGTTATTGCACACCAAGTTACAAATATCTCTAATGATTAGCATGATTATATAATTTAACATCTAAATGACAGCCCTTTTGAGATTAAGTGGGGACATAAACCAAATGGGATACTAGGACAAAAGGCATAAAGTGACACTGTCCATGAGAATGTGGCATATGGTCATCCTCCTGATAAAACTCAATGTGAGGCTTTCCTCTAAGAAAAAGGAAAGTTTCATCAAGTGAAGGCTTAAATTTAAAAAACGATAATTTGTAAATTTTTAATCTCAAATAACAAGCTGAATTCACAGGATTTTACCCACTAAGGGAGATCTTCCCTGAACTAAAATAATATGTCCATTTTCTATCTTCAGTTCTTCATCTTTTAGGAAACTCTAGTAAGACAGTAACAAATCTAATTAAAAATTACTTGCACATGTAGAGTCTTTTAATTTAAAGTACTATAATAGCTATTATCTTTCTTAAACTGTGTAAGAACTCTTGCGCTTGTGCAGATTGACATTGCTCCTTTTGTAGATGAGGACAGTGAGTCAAAATTTAAGACTAGGACGCTGTCTATTTATTTTTCAGTCAAAAAAAAAAAAGAGGACACTAACTACCTTCATTCTTTTATCTGTCAGACTCTGTGCTGGAGATTAAGATGAAGATGATGCAGTCTCTTCTTCCATGCTGCTTATGGTCTAAGTGGAAGAGACAGACCGGTATTGTAGACAAGACTCACTTTTTGTATCCAGTATATTTTGTATTAAAGCATAGCAACCTACTTACATTCTAAATCTGCTATGACAGCTGCCCATATTTTTCAATAGCTTCATATACAATTTTTGGAGCTTCAGACACAGCTAAAGTTGTGTTTAGACAAAGGTAAAGTTTTTGTCGTTTTGTTGTTAACTTTTTTTTTGTTCTCTGAGAAATCAGGGAAGAGATCTTTTCTATGGACCAAAAAAATAAGGGAGGTAAGTTTCTGAATGGGCTCCTTTCTAGAGAAACATATGACAGTAGTGATTATAGACTAATGGTCAGGTGAGCTAGGCATTTATGTGATGTCTCAAGAGTGCGACTTATCAAAAAAGAATAAAGACACACGTTGACTACAAATGAAAATATTGGAAGCACGCTGGGTTAAACCAAGGTAAGTTGAATTAGGTCATAAGGAACAAAAACCAGGTGGCTCAGCAGTGGGCAAGGGTACTTTTAAGATAGCTTTGGAAAAATACTTTTGTTTTTAAAAACTGATGCTAAATCGATTGGCTTTATTTAAAATTTTTGCAATTACTTTAAAGCAACCACCACAGGTAAGTATGCAGAATAGTCTTGATTTATCATACTCAAAATGGGATCTAGCATCATTGGCATCACTTGGGAGCCTTTCAAGACTGCAAAATACCAATGGAACAAGATGCCCAGGTTATTCCTATATGCAGTAGACTTTAAGAAGCCCTGTTATAATGGGATAATTTATACAATGCACTCTCAGATCATATTTTAAGAGTTGCAAGTTTTCATAATACCCTTGCAGAGGATCCAGGCCAGACCTACATAGAGCAGTTGTTTGAATAGGAAGTGGCTCAAGTTTCCCAATAAAGCAAAGAAAACTTTTAAAATGACAGCTTTGTCTCTGAAAAGCAATGGCTTATTGCCAATATTCTGTTTTGGTGATTGCCAAGTAGGTCTGACCTTTATTGTACCTAGCATAGATTGCAGTTCCTCTTCCAAACTTTCATTCCCATGGGGGCAGTTAACAAACTGATTCCAATTGTTTGTTTCACGTTCTTGTGAATTCACCATAGACAGCATATTAACTAGGTCATGTTATGGGAATGGCATATGCTAAAACTTTTAATAAAGGTGGTGGTGGCAGGAGATACCACTTTGTTTCACTTTTGTTGTTTGAGTGAAAAAGACATCCTTTGGGTAATTTATCAGGCACTGGATATTTAAGAAATTTGCTTGGGGGAAAAAACTTATGGTCAATGACTTCTTAGGACCCTACATTTTTAAAGTTCTCCAAATGCAGTGTAGGATAAAGAGCATGATTATGAAACTGGGCAATCTAATATTACCCTTATAACCTACATGACTTCAAGAAAGTTACTTAACATCTCAAAGTTTCCATTTTCTTATCTATAAGATAGAGATAATTATATTTACCTTGAAGGAGAGTGGTGAGATATAACAAGATTTCATATATATATATATATATATATGTCAGATATATACATATGTCAGATATATATATGTCAGATATATGTGTCATGTATATGTCAGATATATATATGTCAGATATATATATGTGTCAGATACATATATCTGAAGTACCTAGCCCCTGTTTAGCCCTTTATAAATGTTAGATTTTTTTTTTCATTTATTGTCACCCTATTTCTCTAAACTGATAAAAGTGTGAAGGAAAAACCATTTGAGCTGTTTATTTTCTTATTATATAATCTTGGAAAGCACAAACAACCAGGGGAAAGAGACTGCATAAATGGAATGAATATTACATTTTAAACATGATGATATCATATATTCAAACAATAGTGTTAGAATCTTATTAAGCTGGGAGCACATTATACTATCCTTAAGTTCTCTGCTATAAAAATACCTAATATGCTAGCTTATGAGGTTTCAAAACAGCCGCAGACACATTTACAAAGAACATATTTATTTCCAACCTACCATCTACTTTGAGCTCTCACTTTCAGACAACAACCCTCTCCCAAGCAGCAATATCATCCCCTGCCATCCTACATATACACAAAATGTTGCAGGACTTTTCCTTAGTTCAGCTGAAGACGGGGTTCTTTGTCCCACAGCCACAAAAATTCAGGCTCACAAACAATGTGAATGGTAAAACAGGGTTTTATTGGGTAAAAAGGAAGTAAAGGGGGAACCAGGGACTCTCCCAAGGCCAAAGTCCCTGCTAGAGTGCTTCCCACCCACAGCTTGAATCCCAGATTCCACACGAGAAGAGGAGGAGGCCGACTTTTCCCCACTGCAAAGGGCATGAACTTCTGTGGCTCCACCCCAGTGCATAGGGCGGTTGGGGTTTTTCCAGGGAGCCCCTCCCACCTGGCTCTCATTGTGACACTCCCAGATAACTGGTAGCAATAGTTATGGTTGCTAGGATTTGGGTGCATGATGCTGGCTTTGGTTAGTTCCCTTGGTCTTACTTTCCCAAAAAGGAAACCTCTGGGCAACAAGCACCCTATTTATTCTCTATTTATTCCATTACCTGGCAGGATTTGCAGGATAATTGTTCAGAACTAGAATATTAATCCAGATTTCTACATTACCCATCCCTCTTGTTCTTTCTGAGCTGCAGCCAGGGATTGATGGTTGGTTCACAGGAGCAAGTAAGGTTAGTCTAAAGTGTAGGCAAAAACTTAAAAACAACTAATGAGTTTAGAATGTAATGACAAACGTATGGTAAGTTTTGGAACATAATTTCTCTCCAGTCCCCATTTTTGTTAAAAAAAAAAATTATGATAAGGACTGAGTGGTTTGCAAAATAGACATTAGCCTTATACTTGGCCTGATTACCTGCATAAAGTGAAGCAAGAATAATTATTTCTACATAGGCCTTTTGGATTGGCTTTGACGGAAAGCTGTTTCACAAGGAATCTCAGATAAGACCCTTTTTTTTGAGATGGAGTCTCGCTCTATCACCAGGCTGGAGTCCAGTGGCACAATCTCGGCTCACCGCAACCTCCAACTCCCTGGTTTAAGGGATTCTCCTGCCTCAGCCTCCCGGATCGCTGGAATTATTATTATTATTATTATTATTATTATTATTATTATTTTTGTATTTTTAGTAGAGATGAGGTTTCACCACGTTGGCCAGGATCGTCTCTATCTCCTGACCTCATGATCCACCCGCCTCAGCCTCCCAAAGTGCTGCAATTACAGGCATGAGCCACCTCGTCCAGCCAGATAAGACCTTTAAAAGCTGAGCCCAACCATGGGTTTGTAACCTCAAAACACGTATGAGTTGGGTGATTCTCTCCTCTTAAGGACCCAAGATAAACTGGGAGCTCCTAGACTTGTTAGAAAGTGACATTTTTTTACAGACCACAGGTCAGGAGCCCTGTACAGGGACTGCGTAGATGAAGGTATGAGGCCAGTTTCCCCCATGGGGCATTTACAGGCTCTGCAAGTCAAGATTGACTCCTTAAAGGGAAGCACACCCTTCCAGTCAAAGCTTTGGTAAAATAATCACTTTCTCCAATTGTGTTCTGTTGCAAAAGAAAAATTGATTCTTATTGTACTGATGCAAACAACTATATTGCCAGAATACTCACAGACAGTTTCCAAATTTTAGAGGAACCAGGCAGAGAGAAACAAGCATGCTTCAAATTTTGATCATAGGGGGTATAACTTACTCAATTATTAAAGGCCGTAAATAGTTCAAAATAAGTTTCCTTGACTCTGAACAACAAAACAAGGATCAGCAATATTCCAAGCAAAAGTCAAAAAGATTTGCTTCAGCTTCCTGAGTTCAGTCCATTTAGTTAACTCATTTTGCTTGACATTCGTGAACATTTCAGCTCTCTGAGTCCTGTACATTTTCCTTTATTCCAATGTTACAATCTCTAAAGTTGTTAAAAGGCTGTATTTGAGAGCACCTGTTAAAGTTATATAGCTCATTATAAACCATCCTTTGAAAAGGATTAAATAAGACAACAATTGTCTGTGAATTGCAAAATGTCCAGGGTAGTTACAGTTAGAAACACAACTGATAAAGAAGTTTGGTTATCTCTGTGGTTTACAATAACATAACATAAAAACCTTAATTATGATTCATAGCATATACTCGGACATTAGAATTTTAGATGCCCCATACAATTTTGGAACATATATTAGCATTAATCATCAAAATATAACCTAAAGAAGATTGGCATCATTTTGGCAATCCCACGTACCTAAACATGTCAACTAATCCTGTTTACCTGTTATTTCTGGACACTGATCAGGGGCCCTCTGAAGTATTCCAAAAGCCAGGTGCCAGGGAAGACAATTTTGAAACTGAAGTTTGATTTGGGGAAGGCTGTTAAATGTTCAAGGTTTAAAACACTTGGTATTATGAAATAGAATTCCAGACTAGCACCAGTTATTTATTTTGCCAGAATGATAACTCAGAAATTCTAAAGAAGCTAAAACCTTTTATAACCGTTTACAAATTTTGCCAGAGAGCAGGTTAGCACCTTAGGAACACCTTGTTACGCTTTTATTTCAATGCCCAATTTACAGAAAAAAAACATGTAATACTCCTTTTTTAATTTAGTTAATATGTTCACATAGAGAACCTCTTCTGCAAGATTAATTTCCACAATTATTCCACCGCTTCTCTGAAACTTCATCTTTTTCCTAATTTAACTCAAAACAATCCTTTAACACTAGGCAAAAGTTTACATTTCCATGCCTTCTTATAACTTTTTACAAAAACACACACACATACACATTTTACTGTTTTCACACTCCTTGCATGTATATCTATTTCTAGTAGTTTCAATTAAATCCTAGAAACTTTAACTTTAAGGTAAAACTTGCTAAGTTGGCTTTAATTGTGTGCTAACTGCAGCCAAGGTGTGCCTTCATGGGTAGTTCCACAGGTCCTCTGGCCTTACCAGTTGTGAAGCCGGCAAGTCAAATAGTTTTCAAAACCCAAAAAGCAGTTTGTAACTTCAAAACACATAGCAAACCTTGCATCTGACCTGCATTTTACCAACAGTCTTTAGGGCTGTTTATATTTGTTAACGAGTAAAGTCACATGAACTGAAAGATACCACAGCTTTTATCTTCCCTTTGAAAAATATTAGATGCAAGCAATTGCCTTTCTTTAGACCAAATTAATTAGAGCTCTTTTTACAGACATTACACACAACACACACAGGCAGAAGAAAACCCAGTCTCTGTGTAGGGCCCTTTAAAAGACAGGGCTAGGCAACTATGCAGCTATCTAACCTGAGAGTGCTCATCCACTAAGGTAGGGTTGCTAAACAAAGCCCTGCCAAGTAGTTACTGGCCATGTCCCCAGGATGTAAAACAAGATGAAAGCTTGATTTCACAACCAAAACTTGGCAGAGAATACAATGACAGTTTGGGGGACGGGGGGCGGGGCGGAGAGGCATGGCGGGCGGGGGCTAACCTAGTAAAATTCTTCTGAAAGAAAAAAAAAAACGGTCAGGCGCGGTGGCTCATGCCTGTTATCCCAGCACTTTGGAAGGCTGAGGCACGTGGATCTCCTGAGGTCAGGAGTTCGAGACCAGCCTGGCCAACATGGTGAAACCCCGTCTCTACCAAAAATATTTAAAAATTAGCTGGGCATGGTGGTGCACACCTGTAATCCCAGCTACTCGGGAGGCTGAGGCAGGAGAATTGCTTGGACTCAGGAGAGGGAGGTTGCAGTGAGCTGACACGGTGCCACTGCACTTCAGCCTTGGCGATAGAGTGAAACTCCGTCTCAAAAAAAAAGAAAAAAAAAAAACTTTAAAGATTAACTGCCGGCAGGGTGAAGGGGAAGGAAAAAATTACAGTTTAAAAATGCCTGAGGAAGAACCTCTTACTCTTATGCAAGTGGTTCCTCCACCAGGGAGAAAGTTTAATTCCCGCCCTATGGAGCTGAATCTCTTGGCTGGAAAAGCGGAAGGCTCCAGCAGCAGCACTTGGTGGCTAGGACCCCTGGGCCATGCGTCCCAGCCCCTGCAGGCAGCGGGAGCGGCGTGGAACTGCTGCTCGCCAGTCCCTCCTGAAAAAGGAAGGAAAAGGCCATGAGGATGAAAAGGCTCAGAAGGGAGAAGGAAAAAGAATTCTTGGTTTGCATCTTACTCACCACTTCTCCAGCCCCCAAGTTCCGTGCCAAAAATGTTTCAGGACTTTTCTGTAGTTCAGCTAAAGACGAGGTTCTTGTCCGTCCCACGGCCACGAAAATTTAGACTCGCAGATGGTTTAAAGGGCGAGTAAAGCAGGGTTTTAATGGGTGAAAAGAGGCAAAAAAGGGGGGAAACACGCACTCTTCGAAAGCCAGAGTTCCTCTGCTAAAGTGCTTCCCGACAGGCCAATCGAATCCCAGGTTCCACACAGGAAGAGGAGGGGCCAGGATCCTCGCTGCAGCAAATGGCGGGAACTTCCTGAGTCTCCACCACAGCGGACAGGCTGGCTGCATTTCTCGGAGGAATCCCCTCCCATCTGGCTGTCGCAAAAATGCTCCAGGCTTCATTTTTTTCCACATTGCTTTTGATCTATCAGGATTATTTACCACCCCTATTTACCATTGCTTTCAATTATAAACATAATAAAACAAAATAACTCCTATTACTAGCAATAAATGACGTAAAGAATATCCTTACCTTACCTTAACAGGTATTGTGTATATATTTTAGCAGAAATTTATGGGGGTGATATTTCAACCCCCATGGAGTGTCTTTGTCCATATTACAAATATGGACATGGAGTAATTTGTCCATATTAGATATAGAGGTAAGAGAGGGAGAGAGAAGGCATTGAGGGGAACAAACTCGAAGGGTAGCTTCTAGTTCTCCTTTGATCACCTACTGTTTACATGAGGACTTGACTATAGTAACCAATATTTAGTGATCCAATATTTAAATACTTTTAAATCTGAAACAATTTATTTTTAAGCAAAATTCTTCACAGTACTCATCAATATGTATTCTTGTCAATTACTTTTTTAATAAGAAAAATAGTCATTTAGTTTAATCTTTTTAAAGAGGTTGTAAAGATGAGATACTATAAAAGCTTTATAGCTGAGATCCTGATTAGAATACACCTATGAGTTTTGTTAACAATTAAAGCAAAGTTCCAAGCTAGGAAGAAATTGGCGCTTATAAGTATTTTTAAACTGTTTCTTCCAAAAGTTAATACATAAAATAACTTTTTTCTCACCAAAAACATAGCAAAAAAACCCTATAAAACCAGCATGGAGTGGCAATATAGGTCTTACTACAAAATGAACAGCACTATATTCTCATTTTTGCCTGTCACATCATTCTATTATTGATCAAGGGAGAAAGTAGTCTAAAATTCCACACGGAGCTGTTAATACCTGTGGTTTGGGGACTTTTTTTGGGTTACTGCTATAATAAAATACCTTATAATGAGTAATATATAAACAATAGAAATTTATTTTTCACAATTCTGGAAACAGAAGTCCCAGATTAAGGTGCTGGCAAATTTGGTGTCTGGTGAGGGTTCGTTTCTCCTAGATGGTTCCATATTGATATTCTCACTTGGAGAAGGAGCTGGAAGATTTGGGAAGTCTTTAAGGCCCCTTTTATAAGGGCATTAATCCCATTAATGAAAGCAGAGCCCTCATCACCTACCACCTCCCAAAGTGTCTACCTTCCATCACCTCAGGGCTTAAGTTTCAACATATAAATTTTACAGGAGCATATACATCCAAACCATAGCAGGATGAGAAATCCCTTTCACTATTTATAAAATTTCAAAAAAAAAAACCCAGTGATCTAGAGAGGCAACCAAAATAATAACTCAATTCTGATTATGTGAAAGCTTGAGGGTTTTGAGTTAACAATATCTTCTGAGAGAATGCCCTTAGATCTTCTTAAAGAGATGTTAGTGTTAAAACCACTACAAGGATATATTTGTCATCTGTATCTGTATAGTCTAGGATCTGTTGTTCAAATGAGTGATTCAAGTTCACTAAAGTCGTTATTCTTCCTTCATTATTTACCAATATGCTATAGACCAATTCGGTCATTCCTTGTAGAGCAGCTACCACACTGCTAGCTGAATCTGACCAAAACTTTACAGATTTTCCAACATTTTAGGTACCATGTATTTGTGTTGAATAATTGATATTCTGTTTTCTCAGAACTGTCTGGATAACTACATAGAATACATTTACTAAAGACAATTTTCCGTTTGTTATAAGTTTTCATTGTAATTCACTCTCCACTAACAATGGGGATAGACTGACGCCTCAACGGATATTTCAAGTACGAATATTACCGATTCATATTGAAATAAATTATTTTAGGCAGAAAAGTGCAAAATGGGATTGTCTTTCCCAGAATTCATAAAAATAATACCAGTTCTCTGTTTCTCAATGTCTGTTATTAAGAAGACTCAGAAAAACAAGACAAACCTGCTATGAACTCTTAAGTTTCTGGCCAGAGGTTTAGACAGTAAACTATAATTGATCTGAAAGAATGTACGATATATCTAGTATGCAGTAATTTAGGCAGATTCATATTGAAGAATGATTGAATATGAAAAAATCTATTCCTACTTCCTTTGTTGCTGCACATCAAACTGCACATCAAACCTTTATTCCAATCATAGTTTAAATAGAATCACTAGAAATATTGGGCAGAGGTGAGGCTCTACATAATTGTTAATCACCTCATATGCAGCCATCTCTCAAATTCAAAACAGTGATTAAGAGGCCTTAATGCACAGTCTTGGTTTCAATTGTTGTTCGTCCACTCACTAACCAAACATTTGTTGACTAGCAAATACATTTAAAAATAAATGAGAAACAGAACCTTGCTTTCAGAAGCTCATAGCCTACTGGGAGAAGTTAAAAGGTAATCACACGATTATAATAAGACGGTGGTAACTTTTACAGTAGCAAAAGTTACAAAAAAGCAATTGGAGAGGGTGACTAGAAATCTATGCAAAATGTTCATTTGGGCATAAACAGGTAGGTTTATCTGGACCCAGCACATTGAGAAACTGGGAGAAGGTGTAGAATTAGAAACAGTATAAAGGATGACTGAAACCTGCCTCAGGTATGAGAACATTAAACATATTTAAAATAGATTCCAAGGTAACATAAAATAATAGATGATCCTCAATTTAGAATGGGGCTATATTATGTTTTCAACATACAATGGGTTTACTGGGAAATAACCCCATCATAAGTCCAGGACTCTACCGAATGTGTTTTCATTTTACACCATTGTAAAGTGAAGAAATTACAAGTCAAACCATCATAAGTTGGGCCCTGGCTATAAAATAATTCACTACACACCCACTCTCTGGTATTTTGTTACAACAGCCCTGGCAAGTGAATACAACAGGTGACCAACAGGAGTTGCATATTGATAGCTACATAGAATGCAGAACAGCTAGGATTCAAACACTAGAAATCTTATAGCATAGTCCATACGCTTAATTCTTTCACAATAAAACTCTCATGACAAATGTGGAAACTGAGGTAGCAAGTGGAAGTCACATGCCCCATGTTGCACATTTGTGCAACCCAGAGCCGGGATTTAAACTAGCTCTATTTGATTTCCTCTGAGATAATCTAAAAGAAATTTTATGATTCCTTAGATAGTCAGTTTAGCTAAAAGCTGCATTTCACCTAGTTTCAACTTTCCTATAAGTGAGTGTTGAGGAAATGCGAGTTTTGACACATGTATACAGGCTACTAAGTTAATTTCCATGGATGAAAAATGGCAAAATTTTGCAAAGGAGCTCCATAGTCTCTTAAGGCATTAGCGTCATATTTTACATCAACTCCTAACTGCCCCTGTTAAGCCATGCATCATATCATTCTTTATAATATCAATTTAAACACAAATTTTATTTGTCAGGCTGATGTTGAAAGCCTTTTAGTGCCTTCAGTAGCTACCAGAAGAATCATTACGATAGATGCCCTAAATTATAAAGCGTTTCCCAGGAGTCTGACTACTCACATGTTTTAGTTAGTGACTGAGGAATTGCAAGCATCAACCAGGACTGATTATCAGTTATATAATGACTTAGGTCAAAGCTTCCTCTATTCTGGCACAAATCACTCCTTTCAACTTTGGACCTCATCCTAGCCTACATGTGGAAAAGGTCCTCACATTCTAAGGGTTAGGGAAAAAAAAAAGAAACCTTAGGGACACTAAATTAAATTCTACAATTCAAAGTTCTTCCCATCAAATTGTATAAGAAACTTCTCATGTTTAAATGTATTTTCTTTATTGCAATGGTTAGTACTGTAAATTATTACATTAGTAACAACATTCCTCCATGGGAGAATCTGATAATGGTACTTAAATGCCACCAAGATTAAACATTTTTGACAAAGTACCATAGTATAGTGGGAAAGTGGTAGACAATGTCTACAATACAGCAGATTTATAATATTTGTGGAACTGTTTCCAAAATAATAAAGTCCTTCTACCTTCACTGACTCCAGACTTATGAAAAGTAAACATAGATTTATGGAGCTCCAGGCCCAATCCCTTACTAGTTTTTTTAGGACTATCTCCCTTCTAGAAATGTCCTGGATATGTACAATTTTCCATCCATCCATCCATCTTTCTGGGCTGCATGCCTACGATGGGTGGCAAGCACTGTTTCATTACTGGGGATATGGCGGAGCACATTCCCAGCTATGGTGGCCATGGAGAAAGCCTCCTTCTGCTTGAGAAAAGAAGAAAGAAAAGTAAAGGGGACTTTGTGCTGCAGCTTGGGTACCAGCTCAGCCATGGTAAGGTAGAGCACAAAGCAAGCTTCTGTGGTCCCTGATTCCAGGATTTGGCTTCTATAAAGAATTTCTGGACTTATGCTAGGCCAGAAAAGAACCCACTTACCTGAAGGCGATGTTCCAAGTCTGGCAGCATTCATCATAAGCTGACTTTAGAGCCGTTGGGCTATGAATGAACATCAGCAGGAGTCAGGCCGTATGTCCCCTGGATCCTGGGTGGTGGTGGCCATGAATAGGAGGAAACAAGCAGATTCCTCCTGCTTGAAAAAAGAAGAGGAAAGTGTGGGAGAGACTTTGTCTTGTGGCTTGGATGCCAGCTCAGCCACAGTAGAATAAAGCACTAAGTAGATTCCTAAGGTTGCTGACTTCAGGCTATGGCTCAAGCAGAAAAGTTAGTAAGATTGAAGACAAGCTCTGAAACAGGTAGAAAAGACAAAACAAAAAAGAATAGAAAAGAATGAAGCATACCTACAAGATCTACACAGTACCTCAAAAGGGCTAATCTAAAAGTTATTGACCTTACAGAGGAGGTGGAGAGAGATATTTGGGCAGAAAATGTATTCAAAGGGATAATATTGAAGAACTTTCCAAATCTGGAGAAAAACATTAATATTTAAGTACAAGAAGGTTGTAGAACTCCAAACACATTTAACATAAATAAGACTAAAAACATAATAATCAACTTCCAAAGATCAAGAACAACAACAACAATAAAAATACTAAAAAGAGCAACAGAAAAGAAACAACATACAAAGGAGCTTAATACATTTGGCAGCAGACTTCTCACTGGAAATGTTATAGGCCTGGAGAGAGTGGCATAAAATATTTAAATGTAAAGAGAAAAAAACCTTTTATCCTACGATGGTATATCCAGTGAAAATACCCCTAAAACGTGAAGGAGAAATAAACATTTTCCCAGACAAACAAAAGCTGAAGGATTTCATCAACACCAGACCTGTCCTACAAGAAATGCTATAGGGAATTCTTATCAGAAAGAAAAAAATATTAATGAGTAATAAGAAATCAAGTGAAGGAACAAAACTCACTGATAAAGTAAGTACACGGAAAAACAGAATATTATAACACTACAATTGTAGTGTGTAAACTACTCATGTCTGAAGTAGAAAAACTAAATTGTGTACCTATCAAAAACTATAATTACACCAACTTTTTAAGACCTAAACTGTATAATAAGACATAAATAGAAACAACAAAGAGTTAAAAAGTGAGAAGATGAAATTAGAGTATAGAGATATTAGTTTTCTCTTTGCTTCTTTGTCAGTTTGTTTCTGCAATTAGTGTTGTCATCAGTTTAAAATAATGGATTATATGATATTGTTTGCAAGTCTCATAGAAACCTCAAATAAAAAACCTACAATAGAGACAGAAACACCTAAAGCAGAATATTAAAACATACCACCAGAGAAAATCACTTACGAAAAGAAAGAAAACAAGGAAAAAGGGAAGGAAGGGAAGACCACAAAACTAACAGAAAACACATAAAAATGGCAGGGGTAAGTCATTATTGTGAGTAATAAGTTTGAAGGTAAATGGATTAATCTCTCCAGTTAAAAGACACAAAGTGGCTCAATAGATAAAACAATAAGGTCCAATAATCTGTTGCCTTTAGGAAACACACCAAGACACATATAGACTAAAAATAAAGAGATGGAAGAAGATATTCCATGCAAATGGAAACCAGAAAAGGGCAGAGGTAGATATGCTTCTATGAGACAAAATAGATTTTAAGAAAAAAATATAAAAAGGGATAAAGAAGGTCATAATATAATGACAAAGGGATCAATTCAGCCAGAGGATTCAACAATCGCAATTATATATGAAACCAACACTGGACCACCCAGATATATAAAGCAAATATTATTAAAGATGAAGAAAGAGTTTGACCTTGATAAAATGATAGCTGGAGCCTTCAGCACCCTACTTTCACCATTGGACAGATAATTCAGATAGAAAATCAAAAGACATATCAGTCTTAGTCTGCACTGTATACCAAATCGACCTGGAAGATATTTACAAAACATTTCAACCAAGGGCTGCAGAATGCACATTCTTCTCCTCAGCACATAGACCATTCTCAAGGATATCCTCATTTTAGGCCACAAAACAAGTTTTAAGGCAATTCAAACAATTAAAATTATATCAAATATCTTCTCTGACCACAATGGGATAAAACCAGAAATCAATAACAAGAGGAATTTTGAAAACTATACAAACCCACACCAATTAAACGATATGCTCCTGAATAACCAGTGGGTCAATAAGGAAATTAAGAAAATTTTGAAAATCTTTGAAACAAATGATATTGGAAACACAACATACCAAAACCAATGGAATACAGCAAAAACAGTACTAAGAAGAAAGTGTATGGCAAAAAGCACCTACATCCAAAACGTAGAAAAAGTTCAAATTACTGTAACCTAATCACACATCTTAAAGAACTGGAAATGCAAGAGCAAATCAAATGGAAAATTAGTAAAAGAAAAGAAATAATGAAAGTCAGAGCATAAACAAATAAAATTTAAATTAATAAAATACAAAAAGTCAACAAAATGGAAAGCTGGGTTTTTTTTGAAAAGAAAAACAAAATTGACAAAACTTTAGCCAGACTATTTAAAATAGAAAGAAGACCCAAACTAATAAAATCAGAGACTAAAAAGAAAACATTACAACTGATACAGCAGAAATTCAAAGGATCATTGAAAACTACTCTGATCAACTATAGGCAAAAAAAATTTGAAAAAGTAGAATAAATGGATAAGTTTCTGGACACATACAAACTACCGAGGTTGAGCCATGACAAAACTGCACAACCTGAATAAACCAAGAGCAACTAATGAGATCAGAGCTGTAACAAAAGTCCTTATTGTGGGTATGGGGAAGTGGGAATGGTTAAGGGTTACAAAAATGTAGTTAGACAGAATGAATAAGATCTAATATTTGATAGCACAACAGGATAATTACAGTCAAAATAATTTATTGTACATTTAAAAATAACTACAAGAATATAATTGGAATCTTTGTAGTACAAAGAAATGATAAATGCTTAAGGTGATGGATACTCCATTTACTCTGATGTGATTATTACACATTGCATTCCTGTATCAAAATATCTCATGTACCTCATAAATATATCTACCTACCTTGTACCTATGAAACTTAAAAATTAACAAAAAATAGATGGGGAGGAGAGAATATTAGAAAACATTAATATTATTGCTACATACAAAGCTTTCCATATAAAGTTAGAGACCAAATTACATTTGCAATATTTAAATTTTATTAATTTCATTATTAAATTTACATAACAACATAGAAAAAAAGAAAAACCAACCAACTGTTCTGATTAGGCATATTAGGATGCATAGGTTCTGTGACTTGCAAATGTTCAGTTGTAGAGCCAGGGCCAGAACATAGCTATTTTGATTTCAAATTATTTCTTCTTTCCATTTTACTCTGAGGCTTCTTGGGAGAACAAGAAGTGAATAGGCTCACACATTACACAACCAGGAAATGATTATTTTAAACAATGGTAGTAACTCCCTTTCCTAGGAGTGTGTTCTGGTTCCTCAAAATCTTGGGTCCTACATGTTGCATACTCCAAAGGTTGTTCAATGGTTTTCTGGTATCTCTTTTAGAAGATGTTAATAAGCAGAAATGACAATTTCATCATAAAAAAAAACTTTTAAGAAAAGGAAAAAATTAAGTTATCCATAGAGAATATGTAGTGTGATCCAGGCTCTTCACGAAGGCTATCTGCATAGGATTTGTTACTTCTCTTTATAGAAAACACACACATACACATACACACAGAGTAAAATAAAACTCCACTTACAATCCCATCATGATTCAAAATACTTATAAATTGCAAAGCAAAAATCCCTTCCTATGCTCCCTTCAATTCCACACCACTCCACTCCTGCTTTGGTCTGGAGTCTTCCAGACTTTTCCTAATGCCATTATATAGAGCACACTATTACTTTCTATCTCAGTCTCCTTATATTCCCGCAATACCCCCAGTTTAAAAATTTTATACATACTCATCAGCAACTCACTTTTTTATTCCGCTTAGTTATACATCATCCACATTCATATGAATTTAACATTTAACACAAACTTGTAGAAGAAAGTGTGTGCTTATAATTATTTACCCAAATAAGAACATTAAGGATCAGATTTCAGAAATCATGCCCAAAGCCACAGAGTAGTGGCAAAGTCAGATCATGGATCTGACTCCCCCTTATTTCACACCCCATTCCCTTTTCCCTAAAATATGAAGTCCCCCTAGGAGAAGAGAGGGCACCATCCACTCCCTTCATTGTTTTATGAACAGTCTGCTGATTAGCATCAGATATACTAAGTCTATCAAGGATTTGGATATAATCCACTGAACTTTTGGGTCTAAATTCCACCTGTTACTAAACCCTCTGCAAAAGTAAAAGCTGTGAACACTTTAAAGAAGCACAGCCGGTGGAGGCAGCTGTGGGACTAGTCGGAATTGGCACCACCACCAAGGCTGACAGAAGCTACAGTGATGTTGGGGAGATGCCTGTGGCTTCTGAGCCAATTCTCTTTTCCATGTTGCTGACATCAGGAGGATTCCAGACCTGGCCATGTGCATTCAAGCGTTGTTTACTTGCTTCCTGGGTGAACACAGTGGCATTCATATCTGAACCAACCATATCATATGCTTTGCTTTTATGTAGAATTTTGAATGCAAAGGTTGGACTTTCCCACTTGACTCTTTCTGCCATTATCCTAAAGGCAATAAGATACACTCCTGTTTCAGACATGACATCTAATTAGCAGGTAAGTCCAGCCTTTAGCAACTAATACTCTACTTGGCACACAGAGATTGCTCAATCAATTTTGACTGATAGAGTGAATGAACAGATGATTGGGTAATGTCACTGGATCCCCAGGTGGGCTTTGTTTGCTCACAGTGGGTGTATTTGTCAGGGTTCTCTAACAGGACAGATCTAATAGGATAGATGAATATATGAAGGGGAGTATATTAGGAGAATTGACTCACATAATCACAAGGTTAAGTCCCGCAATAGGCTGTCGGTCAGCTGAGGAGCAGGGAAGTCAGTCCGAGTCCCAAAACCTCAAAAGTAGGGAAGTAAACAGTGCAGCCTTCAGTCTGTGGCCGAAGATCTGAGAGCCTCTGGCAAATCACTGATGTAAGTTCAAGAGTCCAAAAGCTGAAGACCTTGGAGTCCCTTGTTTGAGGGTAGGAAGCATCCAGCACAGGAGAAAGATGGACGCCAGGAGACTCAGCCAGTCTAGTCCTTCCATGTTCTTCTGCCTGCATTTATTCTAGCATCACTGGCAACTGATTAGATTGTGCCCACCCAGATTGATGGTGGGTCTGCCTCTCTCAGTCTACTGACTCAAATGTTAATCTCCTGTGGCAACACCCTCACAGACACACTCAGCAACAATACTTTGCTTCCTTCAATCTGAGCAAGTTGACACTCAATATTAACCATCACAGTGGGTAAGGTCAGAACTTTAAGGTATTCCAGTCAAAACAACTTCATTGAAACGTCTGTGACATAAAACAAAGAACATTCAACTTATAATAAGAAAACTAGAGTCTTTGTCCTGAATCTTCAGGCTACATGTCTAGAGATGAGTCACTTAATCTCTCTGTGTCTCAAACTATTCGTCTTAAATAATGGAGTGGGGGCACTATATGATAGCTCTATTTCAGAGTTCTTGCATGTCATTAATGAAAATGTCAATGTGGTCTCTTAAACCACTATATAAAATAAAACAAATAAAATGTTGGTCATATAGGAGTTTTACCTAACAATTAGACGCAATACTAAAGATTAGGCACAGTCTTTGTGGTTAGGATACTGACCAAATAATTGTGGCAGCAAGGTAGGTATGGAATTACTGGAAACATAATTTCCCTAATGCACAAGAAGCCCAGGTAAGCTTGATGCAGCCCAGGAAGATAAATTGGATTTATCAAAGAAGTCTTGTAAAGCAGATGAAGTTGAAGAACATAATGTTCTGACAACCTAAATCATTACTAATTCTCAAAGCTTTTCTGAGTTTGTGTAAATATTGAAATTAATTTCTCTTAGGAATAATGCCACTATGGACTCTGAAAACCATGTGGACACTGTCTCCTGAGTCTGCCCTTAAACTAGTCCTGGAAAGATTGCCAAGCTGTCCCTGTATCACAGGAGACAGATGAGAAAGTGAATGTGTGTCATTGACTGCAGCCAGTCCAAGACCATCTCTTCCTCTGTTCCTCACTCTTTCAACTTTTCCTTTTTCCTTCTGACATCTTTGGTTTCAGATACCCGTTTCTGACTTCTATTTTGTCTTGGCACATTCTTCTCTGTCTAAGTGACCTCTTCAACCCTTCCTAACCCATTTGGACTCTCAGCTTCCTGTGTACCCAGTTTCAGCTTCTTTGCAACTCCTGTTAAGGTACATTTTGCTGCTAGCCTTGACCTTGCAAGAATCACACCAGGTAGGCTAACCTTACCCCTTGTCTCTCACACTGACCCTACGTCTCCCCATTACAAGAGGGAGAAACAAGTATTTCTGATTTTTGCTGAGTGAATACAGATAGGGAATGGAAGTGTGAAAGTTCAATAGCTCGGTCCTTATTTACCATCTCTAGAGAGTCCTATCTTTTTCATCTCTACCTGTTCTTTTCTTCAGCTTCTAGGTTCCTAGGTGAATAATTCAGACTTTACTTATTTATTTATACCAGGTGATCGGAGGTATCTTACACATAAATATAGATGCAGTAAGATGGAAAAACTTTGCTAAAAAAAAAAGAATAAAAGATGAAAATCCAAGTAATCAAAATGGAAGAAGGAGAAGAAAAATAAAATTCAGAAAACCAAGGCTATTAAGAGTTATGACAATTAAATCTATTATGTACATCCCAGTTTCTTAACAGCTAAAAACTGAAGAAACTTGGTGGGTCATAAAGTTCTCATTTTTGATTAGCAAGATACAGATGAGTTTATAAATTAAAATCAGGCTGTATCTTGGGCTGGGCTCTGAAGAAAAATAAAATTCCTAGTAGGTCTTCATATAAGGGAGTTTAAATAAAAATAAAGGATATTTGTAATAGTTTTACTCATCCCCCTCAAAACAAAATACTCCTTTATTCCATATATGACAATTTTTTATACTGAAACTCAGTAAAATTTGTGGAAATACATTTCAATCTTGTTCAGTAAAGATAACTATACACATACCAGAAAGAATAAATTGACTGTGAAGAATAGACATGGGCTCCTTCAAAGACTCCGCACCAAATTTGCATTAATTTTTTTTTTCTTAAGGAAGGTCTCCTTGATTATATGAAATATATGTTTGTGATCCTCCAATACCTGGAGGTACCTTGAATCAGCTATCATGTAATCTGGGTAATCTCTAAGGCAGTTTATGGAATTTGAAAAGTGACTAATAACTTTTATTGACTGGCCTTCAAAACATCAGCCGTCTCTTCTGGGCTGCTAACATTGTTGGTATGATATGAAAGGGAAGCTATTATTGACAAATGACAGTGTATCCACAAACTCTAAATAATATGACTATTCAATGACTACTCTCAAAATCTCACTATAAATTGTCTTTGTTAAACGCAGTCAGTACTGAAATAAAAAACGCAGTTTGTACTTTTAAGAAACGTTTAATAGGAAACAAATATGCATTACAATATATCATGAGTACTATTATTACAATATATACAAGGAGTAATGAGAATATTAAAGAAAAAAAAACATATGCTTGAGAATTTCCAGGGCAGTGAAAATACTCTGTGTAATAATTACAATAATGGATGTTTGCCATTTTCTGCTTTTCAAACCCATAGAATGTACAGCACTAAAAGTGAATGCTAATGTAAGCTACGGACTTGGGGCAATAATGATATGTCAGTGTAGGTTCATCGATTGTAACAAATGTACCACTCTGGTGGGAGATTTGATAAAGGGAGAGGCTGTGCATGTGAGAGGAAAAGTACATGTAGGCTATCTCTGTACCTTTCTCTCAATTTTGCTGTGAACCTAAAACTGCTCTAAAAGCTAAAGTCGTTAATAAAACAACAACAAAATAGTGTGCTTAATTTCTGTGGAAGAGCTAGAGACGGATTTACCCAAAAATAAAATTAACACATGTAATATTTTGGTATGAAAATAGATAATTAGCTCAAATTTCCTTGTTATATTAGGTATATTAGTTATTTAATTTGAAAATGATGTCTTATGTTAGTAAAAACAATAGGGAATAAAAAGAGAAGAGGAATGAGTTTAGATATTGGTGGATTATTTGGAAAGATAGAGACATCTGAGACAATAAATTCAGGGATTGGACTAGCTAGAAAAATGGAGAACTAAGATTAGGATGGAGGTGCTAACCGGGCCAGGCAGAAGATCCTGAGTGGTCCTGCCATGTTCTTCATGAATATCTGATTCACAGAACTAAAAGGATCATTAAGCAGCTAAGTATTTTAAAGTAAGCAAGGTATTGCCAAGTTTTTTCTGCATAAAATATTCAATGTGTATCTCCAGAAATATGAGTATGTAGAGAGTCAATATATCTATTGAATCTTTTTGTGATGCTCAGGAATCCTGTCTCATTGCCAATACATCTGGAGCTCAGATACATCCCTTGATATCCATGGACTTACCAGCTTACATCTTATAGTGGGCTCTCTACAGAATCCATGAATACTGTTCTTGCCGAGATAAGAAGCCTGGTACTGCCAGGGACACCAGGGAAGCCTGGAAATAAAAACAAACAAGCAAAAAAAAAAAAAAAAAAAAAAAAAAAACAGAAGCAAAACAAAAAATACCTCTGTATTTGCATCTGCAGCAATGTAACACTGAAATACTTAATTTTGTCAAAAATAACAGCGCCAGCCAGGCGCAGTGGCCCACGCCTGTAATCCCAACACTTTGGGAGGCTGAGTCGGGCAGATCGCCTGAAGTTAGGAGTTCGAGACCAGCCTGGCCAGAGTGGTGAAGCCCAGTCTCTACTAAAAAGACAAAAATTAGTCCAGCGTGGTGGCGGGCACCTGTAATACCAGCTACTCTGCAGGCTAACGCAGGAAAATCGCTTGAACCCAGGAGGCGGAGGATGCAGTTAGTTCAGATGGTGCCACTGCACTCCAGCCTGGTGACAGAATAAGACTCCATCTCAAAAACAAAATAAACAACATAAAAACAAACAAAAACAAAAAACAAACAAGAAACCAAAATACCAGTGCCTTGAAAACGGGACTATAAAAGATCTCTACTTTTGCTACTACCTTCTGGCTCCTCCAGAATGCTGCCCTTTCTAGTCTGTAGTGCCAAAGCCTGGTGTCATGGCTAAACCCTGCACACCAAAGCATTGTCACTGTTCACATCTTCTGCACTTACCAGGTCACAAATACATAAGAACCTCCTATCATATGTTGTGGCCAAACTTGGTCATACTATTCTTCTCACTGCCATTAGTGAAGACAATTGTCTTTCCCCTGTAGTTCTTCAAGGGAAAGACAGGATGACACCTTCCTTGGTGTTACACTTCATTAAGAATGGTTTATTCCAGATTGGTTTTTTGGGGGGTTGGGGGGCATCATATTTCTTTATATGCACTCAGTTCCCTAGGGATCGCAGGTGGTTGAGCAGCAGAGGGTTCAGCAGCTGCTGCCTCCTCAGTGTAGCTCTCTCAAATTTACTTCTGTGTCAATAACTTAACTCAGTGCAGGGACTGCCCTGACAGCCCTAACTCTTCCAAGCATGCAGTATTATTTATCTCAGAAGTGTTGTTTACCCTGACTTTGCATGTGAATCTTGGTTAGAAAAACCTGAGTCCATTTAGAAAGTCTTGCTGGTAAAACAGATAAGAGTTTGTATTCTTCTTCCCTTGATTTCCTCATGACATTTGCCTATTCCCTTCTCAGCCACCTTCAAGCTTTACCTAACAATAATTTATCTTTATGAAGAAAAAATGTGCTATCTCACCACACAGCACAGAAACTCACATATGCATTAGTTTATATCTAAAAAAGACACAGACATAAACCTAAAGAAGGTTGTACTTCCTTGGGGAAAACAAAATCTGGATAAATATTTATAAAACAACGTGATGCAGTATAGGAAATTGGGCCATAACAAAACAGTATGTTGAAAGCTTGTGGAAATAATGCCTGAAAAAAATACAGTAAAACACAAGACTTAACTGATTATCTTTATTTGTATTGGACCATTTCAAATAGATTGTCTGGGAAAAGCACTGAGCATGGAGTTAGAAAGTTTTTAGTCTTCCAAATCAAATTAGGAAATAGTGTGCCCCCCTTTATTTTTGCAGATACTTTCAAAATTGAAATTGTCTACCTCTACAGAAATGAAAGCCATCACAGATTATCCTGTCTTAGCAACTTTTACTGGAAAGTTGCCCAGACCTGGATAATATTAGTTCTTGTATTTTCCTTTATAAGAAAAAAAAAAAACTATATAGCTCAATACAAACTTTCCCTGAAGAACAGAATTATTGTATTTCAGCGACAATCTGTTATTGTGCTGTTTTCTGAATAAGTTGATTAGAAATGAGTTGAATAAAATTCAAGGGATCCTAAGTTCTACAACCTCTCCATATTGGTCTCTTGTGTTTACAAAGCCATGTGTGAGTTAACTAACCCCCTAAAAAATGTTTGACTTGTACAGCCTTTCTGGTCTTTGAATGGTGAGAATGAAGTGAGCCACTTACAAATGACTCTACAAGTTAAAACTTCTAGGAATTCTTTCAGCCTTCAAAGGTCAGCGTTCAAATTTCCCAGTACATTTCAAATATTAGAAAAGGACTTACCAGCAGTGCTACATATTTTTGCTCGAAAACTGTAGCTAAAATTAAATTACATTAAACTCACACAAAATAAGTGAAAAAAGGAGGAAGAGAGAGAGATAAAGAAGACCCTCAATAAGTGTCATTTTGGAGGTGAGAAGTATATGGCATAGAGCAACAGCTGGAGTTATGTCCATTTAAACCAAGTTATTTCTGTTTCCATTGCCTGCCCTTTTTATTTAACAATCATCAATGTGGCAGTTACTATATCCAGATTCTGTTCTAAACACTTAACAAATATTAAGTTATCTGAGGTAGTTACAGTCATAATCTCCATTTTACAGTTGTGGAAAACGAGGAACAAAATATGTCCAGGAAGCAGAGCTGGGATTCAAATCTACGGATGTGAATGCTGTAGTCAAGGTCTTACCCACTATACCGTAGTGTTTCATTCCTGTAGGTGGGATGTTTCAATCACAGCTATGTTCCAGAATGACCTGGGGTTTTTGTTTTATTTTTTTAAAGTAAAGATCTCTGGTCCCAATTCAGATCAATGAAGTCAGAATCTATGGAGGGTAGGCCAGGGTATGGGCATATTTCCAAAACTCTGCAGTTAGTTTCTAGCTCTAACCAGATTATTTTATTTATTTATTTATTTATTTTTATTTATTTATTTTTTTTGAGATGGAATCTCGCATGGCTGCCTGGGCTGGATTGCAGTGGTGCGATCTCAGCTCACTGCAACCTCTGCCTCCCAGGTTCAAGTGATTCTCCTGCCTCAGCCTCCCAAATAGCTGGGATTACAGGCGCCTGCCAGCATGCCCAGTTAATTTTTTTGTATTTTTAGTGGAGACAGGGTTTCGCCATGTGAAATGTTGGCCAGGCTGGTCTCAAACTCCTGGCCTCGTGATTCGTCTGCTTCGGCCTCCCAAAGCGCTGGGATTACAGATGTGAGCCACCACACCTTGCCCCAGATTATTTATTTTTAATATTTTTTAGTTATTAGAGGTACATAATGTGTATATATTCATGGGGTGCATGTGATGTTGTGATACAGGCATACAATGTGTAAAAGCCACATCAGAGTAATTGGGGTATCCATCATCTCAAGTATTTGTCATATTTTTTGTGTTAGAAACATTCTGATTCCACTCTTTGTGTTATTTTAAAATGTACAATAAATTATTGCTGACCATAATCACCTGTTGTGCTACCAGATAGAACCTCTGTGCTCCAGGAAGCTTCAGCAAAGCATAATGGACAAGAGCAAGGGCTGTGTAACCAGATGATCCTGGGTTCAAATTGTAGTCATTTCCCCTATTGGAGTGTTAACTATGAGGAAGTTACCTTGCTTTCTGTGTCTTGGTTTCCTCACCCATCAACTGGGAAGAATAATAATTATGGAAATAAAACATCATACCTACTTGATGAGATTACTGTGGGTTCATATTAATACTCTTTCAGCATGTTTACTGGCATGTGTTAAAAATTTAATAGTTGTTAGCTTAAAAGAACCTTTTGCATTGCTGTCAGGGAAATGAATGGATTAGGAGAAGATCTGAGCTGGAATAATTTGATAAGTTATGATATGTTGATGAGCAAGGTGCTGCTTATTTCCTTTTTTACATTTTGTTTCACGGCTTTTAGGATATTTAAAGTCATTCCTGAAATGCAAACTTAAGAGGTCTGTGAATGTTGCACATAGCAATTATAAAAATGTCTAAAACTAACATTTGTTGAGTATAATTTGTATGTGCCAAGCATTGGCTAAGCAGCTGACATACATTATCCAGTTAAATATTTATACTGTATCTATGAAATAGTTCTATTTTTCTCAGTTTTGCCAAAAGGGAAATCGAGACTTATAGATAATGTGTTTCTCAGCATCAGATAGTGGTTTCTTTCCTCTCCTGCTCTGTCCCCAGCAACTATAACACATTTCAGGCTTATCTCATAACAATGTCTTAGTTCTATAACCAATGCCTGGATTAGTCAGCATTTGCCACTGTTATGCTGCATAACAAAAAAATCTCAAATAATAATTATATTTTGTTTTTGTTTTATTTATGCAATTGAGGCTTGGCTTTAGTTCATCTGAATTGGTTGCAGTTGGCTGAGTTTAGCGGCAAGCCAAGAATCGCTTCACAGGAGCTTCGTATGTCTCTCATTCTTTTGGGCCTATAGATTATTCAGTGCATGTTCTTACAAGCACAGAAGAAGTGGAAAAGGAGTGAGTACAGACCTGCAATGAGTTAGGGAATTTGGACCCAAGCTGGCCCACTGTCACTTCTACTCACAATTGATTCAACATTGGTGAGCAGAGATGTAATCTCTGCCTCTAGCAAGAGGAACTGCAAAGTCATATCAAAAAAGGCAGAGACAGGGCCAGGCATAGTGGCTCATGCCTGTAATTCTAGCGCTTTGGGAGGCAGAGGTGGGAGGATCACCTTAGGTCAGGAGTTCGAGACCGGCCTGGCCAACATGGTGAAACCCGTCTCTACTAAAAATACAAAAATTAGCTGGGCATGATGTCATGCACCTGTAATCCCAGCTACTTGGGAGGCTGAGATAGGAGAATAGCTTGAACCCAGGAGGCTGAGGTTGCAGTTACCCTAGATCACACCATTGCACTCCAGCCTGGGCGACAGATTGTGACTCCACCTCAAAAAAAAAAAAAAAAAAGGCTGAGAAGCCGAGTGGTAATGAATGGCATTAATGATACAAAATCTCATTCACTTTGTAAGTGACATATCTAATAATTGAAATGGAAATATCTCTTATTACACAACTGAGTTTCACTTGTGAAATTCTTATTTTTTTTATTTTTTATTTTTTATTTTTTGGCTCTTGTCCCCCAGGCTGGAGTGCAATGGTGTGATCTCGGCTCACTACAACCTCCACCTCCCAGGTTCAAGTGATTCTCCTGCCTCAGCGTCCTGAGTAGCTGGGATTACAGGCACCTGCTACCATGCCCAGCCAACTTTTGTATTTTTAGTAGAGATGGGGTTTCACCATGTTGGCCAGGCTGATCTGGAACTCCTGACCTCAAGTGATCTGCCCGCCTCAGACTTGCAAAGTGCTGGAATTACAGGTGTGAGCCACTGCGCCTGGCCTGTGAAATTCTTTTATTGAGAACCTAGGTCTGATAATTTTGAAAGGCTGAGAAAAATGAAAAAATAAAATCTCATGGCCTTTTTTTCTCCTTGATCTACTAAAGTTAAAATTAATAATCTTATTACTTTTAACTAATTTATTGAATGCCCAAATTCTGGAGAATTATCAATTGGTAATTCACATGATTACCTATCTACATTAGGACAAATTTACTCACATTAGGCAGAAGCAATTCTACACGCACATATATACTCTTACTTTGAAGACTACAGTCATGATAGGCTATTTCCATTTCGATTTTAAACTTTGTAACCACCAGTGTTATAAGCTCTACTTACATTTTGAAAATCAAGCTTGCATTATTCAATTCATAGAGGTAGATCACTCTACCTGCTTCTTACGTTATGTCAGTGGAGATATACAGTCTGCCCTCCATATCTGTGGATTCCATATCCTTGGATTCAACAACCAGAGATAGAAAGTGTTTGGGAGGAAAAGAAAGTCCAATTTCCAAGAAGCAAAACTTGAATTTGCTGTTGAATCCTCATGAATGAAGTAATGTGTAGGCATTGCATTAGGTATTACAGATCATCTAAAGATGACTTAAAGAAGATGTGTGTAGGTAATATGCAAATACTATGCCATTTCATATAAGAGACTTGAAAATCTTCAGATTTTGGTATGGGTAGTGATCCTGGAACAAAACCCCTATGGATTCTGATGGATAACTATATTTCTTTTTCATTTTTATATATACCCTAATACATGTACAAATATGTCGGAAAATGTTTACAGAAGAAAAGCAAGTTAGCTCTAAATGAATGGTCAAAGTAAAACTTCGATATTTTTAAAGAAAATTATAAACAAGAGTGACATATAAATAATCCTTAATTAAATAGGGAAATAAATTTGGTAAAATGGTGGAGAAAACATTGCAGCTCAAAACCTGATCTTATTGTTTCCAATTAACAAAGTAATAGTTCTTTGGTAAGTTGCTTTATTCCTTATTTTGCATATATGCCATTCTCAAAATTTAGGAGATTTTGAGATTTCCCCAAAGCCCTCAAATTTTGTAAAAAGGGAGATTTTCCCATATATTTAATTCCTCCAGATAATCTCAGCATGAATAACAAAGGCCCACAAGATGCTTTTCTGTTTCCCTTAAAGCCAAAATGCATTAAAAATCAAAGGGCTACTTTTGATAAGAAATTTACTTTCTTATTTTCTTTTTTGTTTCGAGATGGAGTCTTGTTCTGTCACCCAGGCTGGAGTGCAGTGGCTTGATCTCAGCTCACTGCAACCTCTGCCTCCTGGCTTCAAGTGATTCTCCTGCCTCAGCCCCCTGAGTAGGTAGGACTATAGGTGTGCACCACCATGCCAGCTAATTTTTGTATTTTTAGTAGAGACAGGGTTTCTCCATGTTGATCAGGCTGGTCTTGAACTACTGACCTCAGGTCATCCACCTGCCTTGGCCTCCCAAAGTGCTGGAATTACAGACATGAGACACCCAGCCCAGCAAAAATTTCTTTTCCATAATGATTCTGCCTCTTTAAATGTAACTTCTTATGTATTGAAATGTTGGATTTAAGACCCAACATCTGAAGCTCTATAGCTTTCCAAATTACTAAAAAGCTGAGCAAGAATAGTGTTTTTAAATCTCCACAAAAGAACAAATCGTTCTAGTAATAAATGTCAAACTCTCTAGTCTTTAATTCTTGTAAGAGAAGATATATTTGATGCTAGAGTTTACTAGATAATCTGATAGAGTGAGTTTTTATGTGTGGCTGACTCAATTAATCCTTATTACAAACTCACAGCTTTATACTAAAGAATCATCCATAAAGAAACTTCTTAACGGAGAAAAGGCATGGCTAGGCCATGACTGATTTAGACAAAATTTTCATGTTGGTATTGATCTATTATTTTTTTCATGAAGGAAAAACAGGCACATCATTCTAATTTGAGATCAGGGACACTCACATTGGCTTCTGCTTGATACTTAGATTAAATTATTCTCCTACCTTATGAAACAGAATTTGTTTGATAGTTCAACAAAAATAGAGTTGGGAAGACAATGAAAGTAAAATTAAATTGAAGAATGGTTGAGATAGTTCTTATTTCATTTCTGCAAATGATTTTGGACAAATGGAAAGAAACTTAGAAACTGTACACTTTCACTTTGCAAGAGATCTCATAGAGGAGTGCTTGATTTAGATTCTATGGGATATGACTCTTTAAACACCAGTGCTCTGAAAATGCCACGGAATATTTATAGATATTATTAGAATAAAACTACGTATGTATTTTAACTTTCTATTGTAGAAAATTTAAAATATTTATGAAAGGGTAGGCACTAGTACAGTGAACCCTTATGTACATTTAATTCATGCTCTATTTTGTTTCATATCTACTCCCAATCACTTCTGAGCACAGATATTTTAGACAAACCCGAGACATCATATTTATCCAGAAACATGAACTTACAGACATCAATATCACTCATAAATATATTTGTAGATATTTTTCAAAGGTAAGGGTTCTCATTAATATCACAATACTTGTAATAGATAACATACTTATTGTCATTAACATAAGGATAACTTCTTAATATCATCAAGTACCCAGTCAATATTCAAAATTTTTAAATTGTCACACACACACACACACACACACACACCCTTTATTTTAAACACAATTCAGGAAGGTCTATTTATAATGATTAGTTGAGATTTCTCAAGTGTCTTTTAATTTATGAGTTCATCCTCCGTGACTTATTGTCTTATTTGTAATTGATTTATTGATGAAACCGAGTTTGTTCCACAGTTTTCCATAAACTGGATTGTGCTGATTGCATTACTGTGATGTCAATGAATAGTTTTATTTGTTCTCTACATTTCTTGTAAATTGGTATTTAGATCTTGAGGCTTAAGGCTTGATCAGATTTTGGGTTGACTCTGGGTTGACTCTTTTTTCTCTCTCTCTCTTTCAAAAATACTTTCATTAGGAGAGACATGATGTCTGGCCCTTCTTTGTATGATACAAGCAGCCATTGGTGATCATCGCCTAGCTCTACTTTTCCACTAGGGAAAATTGTGCTTGTCTGATACAATCATGCTTTCATCATCTATTAAGTCAAATAGTTCTCTAAGAAAACCCCCCACTCTTCAACATCATGGGTACCTCACTTATGGATTTTATGGAAAATCAAGGTAAAAAGTTTTTTTTTTTTTTTACTTTTATTTACTGGTTTTCAGAATAAGTCGCTTTCCTAGAATCCTCCGAAGATGTGCCTTTTAGATTTTTTCTTTTATTTCTATCACTGTTTACTCAAGAATTTAAACACAGTTTATATATTTCAGTTTAGTGCAGTTATTATCAATTTCAATGATCGAAATGACTCAGCTTTGGCCAAGTGGAGCTGTAATTTACTCCTGTATACTTTTAACTCCACAGAAAATAATACTTGAAAGGTTTCTTGTCTTCTATATGACAAAAGATACTCAATGTGCGTCTCCTGCATTTTCTGCCTTAGACCTAATGTTAAATATTTGCAAGGTTTCCTGGTTCCTTTTATCATTAAATAAAAGTTGGAGACAAAATCATGGTTAAATATTGCCACTGGGTCAGTCATTGTTCCTGTGACTTTTCAGTGGATATAGATGGGTTACATGCATTTTTATTTCCAGTTAAAGGCTACGTAAATTTATATTGATATTTCTCATTCAAATTCTGTACCAAGGTTATTACTTAACCTCTTCCATCTTCCATCTTTATTTCCTTTCTTCCATCCCAAAATCACAGTTGTTAAAAGCGCCAGAAGAATTATTCATTTCTTTTAGCCATAAGGTACACACTATTGTCTCAGAATAAAAATAATACCACTCACAACAATATGACTGAGAATTTAAAATACTTCTTGCACTTGCTTTTGTCCTTATCAGCATATACCCCTTATGAAATACCTCATTTGATATATACAGTCAAATTATGGTGTTTTATGAGCATTTGGAATTGTTCCTCTTTAATGATTATGACACCAACTTGATTCACAATTCATACACCTGTTTGATTTTGCTTCTGTTTTTTAGGAATTTTGTGGAAAGCTAATTCTGTTTTGAAATTATGGAAAATGCACCTAATTTCAAGGAAGATCTATATAACAACATACATATTGAGAGGAGTTTGGTTTCTATAGCTGTTCTGGTTGCCCTATTGCCTTTCTTTCCTTATACATAAAAAGTTTGTTTTAATATTACATTTAACATTACTATTTTGTAATGTTTTCCACAAATATCTCTGTACCATCTCTTTACACACAAACATAGAGCACAAACATATATATGTTTGTATTATATTTTTAAATGGCAAAATATTACATACACTTGCATCAATCTCACTTTTTCACTTAGCCTTACATGCTGAATATCATTTACTTTATTGTACATGGAGATATCTCATTTAATTTTTCCAGCTTGATTTTCTCATAATTGCATTTCATGGATATTTCATAGTTTAGTCAATGAGTCCCTTGTAGGTGGACATTTGGGACGTTTTGAGTATTTTGTTACTATAACTATTGGTTCATTAAATTGCCTTTGCATAATTTTGCCTATATAATTTTTTAATATATGGCCAATTCCTCTCCATAAGACTAGTAACAGCTTACATTCCCAACAGCAATATCTGAGAATTCATTTTCTTAAGCTTTGTCAACTAAGTCAATTATCAAACTTTTGAGTTTTTGCTAATCTGAGATGGGAGAAATCTATCTCAGTGAAGTATTAATTTACATCTATCTTATTATAAATGAGGTTTAGCATATTTTATATGTTTAAGTTCGATTTGCATTTCTTCTATGAAGGTTTTATTAAGATTCCCAGCACATTCTCTCTAAGTAGTTGATAATTTTCCTTTCTATTTTTAAAAGCAGTTAGACTATTGTAAATATTATTTGTAATACAAATAAGCATTTTCTGCAGTTTGCTGTTTTAACTTGCTTCTGATGTTTCTGCTGTGCAGTTTCTTTTTTCAGTTTTATGCAATTAAATGTCTATAGCTGTTTTCTTTTTAGTTATTTTGTAATTAATAAATAAAATTATATGTATTTGTCATGTACATGATGTTTTGAAATATATATACATTGTATAATGACTAAATCTAGCTAATTTATATATACAATACACAGTTAATACACATAGTTAATGTTTTTCTGGTGGGAACACTTAACATCCACTGTCTTAGCATTTTTCAAGTACAACATAGTGACCATAGTAATTAACAATATATTGCATTCAGTTTTCTTTTGGCTTTTCAATTCTGTGTCATAGTTACTAAGGTTACCTCAATCCCTGATTATGAAAAAACACTCATGTACAAAGGTTGATTTTATGAATACTTGACCTCTTATTTTATACCATGAACTTATTGGGAAGAGCATAAAGAGGATATTATATCTAAATTTCTTTCCTGTTTCTGCTACCAACCAGCTCTGTGAGCCTGAACATACTGCCAAAATAAACTGAGACCTCTAAAGTTGGATTAACTATTAGCTGTCACCACAGATTATTATTAGGGTAAATTGAGAATATATTTCAGAGATGACTTCCTAGGCACAGTAAGTTTGTATAAAAATGTTAATTTTGAATTTTTACATATGATTTTCTTATATAAAATCATTTTCTGGATTAGGCTCTTCCAAAGGTAAGATTGAGTTTTGGCTCAAAATTTAAGTTATCACACTATAAATCAAAGCTTATTCCTTTATCACCACTGAGTTTCTACCTTTCAGCTCTTCAGTAACAAAAAGTCAGTATCTGTTATTTTTAGAATAAATTAGTTTTAAGTAACAAACAATTATTCTCTTTTCAGTATCTCAGTACATACAACTACTTGTGCTTCTTGGAAACATCATACTTTTTCTCACCTCTAGACATTCATTAATTTATTCAAAACTTTTCTTGAATCTCCCTTTTGTCCAGGGACCCAGAGCTCTGCTGCACCCAGAGCTCACCATTTCTACCATCATATTTAGCCCTTGATGCTTCCTCTGCTGAAATGTACAACGCTTGCCCTGCCTTGCAAAACACTATTTGGTAATTTTCAGTCTCTACCTGTTATCTCTATCCAATCCATGATGTTCCACCAAATAAAGCCCTTTTCAACACCAAAAATTAAAAAAGAAATTAACCTTTTATTGATTTATAGCCTATTACAAAAAACTACAAAATTCAAATATGTAGAGTCAAACGAATGTTCAGAGTTGACAAAGCTGTGTAATCAACCAAATAATAGACCATTACCAACACCTGAAACTTTTCCATGTATGCTCATGCCAGATGAATACGTTTTACAAAAGTAACCATTATCCAACATCAAAAGACCTTAGATTGTCTTTTCCACATTTTTTTTTGCTTTTGCTTTTTGAAGTTTATATAAGTAAAATCTCATAGCATGTGCTTTTGTTTCTGGATTATTTTCCAGTATCATATTGTTGATTCATATTTGTTTCTAGCCTGGGCAACATGGTGAAACCTCATCTCTATAAAACATTAGTCGGGCTTGGTGGCATGTGCCTGTAGTACCAGCTACTCAGTAGGCTGAGGTGGGAGCCTAGGAGGTCAAGGCTACACTAAGCCATGTTCAAGCCACTGCACTACAGCCTGGGTGACAGAGCAAGACCCTGTCCACATATATGTACACACATACATATTGTATATCTGTGTATGTGTATACATATTTATTTTCTGCCTCTTCTTATTGATTAGTAGGAATTATTTATTCTGGACATGAATCAACCACTTGTCCATGTGTGAACGTATATGCTCCCACACTGTGGCTTCCATTTTCACTTTCTTCATTGTGTCTATCTTTTCATTTAGATATTTTACCATATTTTCTTCTTGAAACTTGTTACATTTAAACTTGACATCCATGTGAAATTTTATTTTTGGAAATTAAATTTGATTTTGCTTATTGTGTGAGGATTTTTAACAGAAGAGAAATCTCTGTAAAAAGGCAAAATTGTAACGACACAATCTCCCATGCATGCTTGGCCCTTCCACTCTACCACCTACCATCTCCCATTTAGGACCCAGCTGCAGAAGATAATAGAAGTCTTGGAATTCATCCCCACATGAAGGATGTGGCTTACACAGCTTACATTAACTATAGTATTAATGACTTCTGGTCTTCTACAACCCAACAAATTTGCTTGATGATCAGAGTTTTCAGAGTTAATAAGATTAATTAATTATAAGTGACATTTATGATTCATTTATATATGTTAGAAAGTGATCCAAACAATTTACAGATACTAACCAATTTTTTTAACAATTCTTTGAGATAGGTACTACTATATCCATTTTACAGATAAGGCATTGAGTGATTAAGTAATTTTCAATAGTCTCACATCTGATATGTGTGAAAACTGAGATGTGATTGTATGATATGGACTAAGGTTGCCACACTCAGAGCTGTTAGCTACCAGGCAGTAGTTTTGTTCTTTACTACGGGTTACTTCGGAATCTTGCTTTAAAAAACTGATGCTATGCCATTTAGAGCCATGAGTAAGGTTTATCTTCCTTTTACATCATAAACTCAAAAGGATACTTTTTCCCCCTCTCAATGGATTATTTATTCAAGCCACCTCTTAAAGAGTGATAATTAAGTTGTTTTTGGTCAACTAATCTTCCTTAGGGAGATACATTTAAACATTCAGAACTGTCTTATTTTGAGTTTGTGTTGGCCAGCACAAACTTACTTTTGCCTTTGATGCACAGTATAGTTTGGATCAAAATATTCCAACCATATTAAGCCCAGTTATTGCTTTTATTTTCAATGTAATAAACATCTTGACAACATTCTGCAAAGAAAATACCAGCTTCACCTTTTCATCCCACCTTTGTCATTCTTTCAAACTTCAAGAATCCATTAATAAACATTATTTATGAAATAATATATATATATCAATGAATATTTTGAAAATTCACTCAAACATCATCTCTTTTTTTCCCACTCTCTCTGACCCTACAGCCACATTTCTCAGTTTTCAATAGCAATTTATGCACTTTCTCTACAGTACTTATAGAGGGCTATATCACTTAACACATTGGATTACAGCTATTTCATTTACCCATTTTCAAAGGATGTATGTTAAATACCAGGGCTGCCACCAGGCCACTAAAGCATGTTTGTCTGCAGGCAGGTTATTTTTTGCAGGGAGCTTGATTATATAAACCATTTGATTTAAAAATACATTATGAAATAATGGACCCATGTGAAGTGTACTGATTGTTGGTACATATTTAGACTCATGGGCAGAGAAAAAGTAGATATGTATTTGTTTATAGTCCCATGAAGACTTGTAGAGGTTTTTTCCTAGACTCCAGCTATCTTCTCTTCCTATTTCAATTCAAGAACCAACTCTTCATGGTTTTTTTTTATTGCCAAATGTGCTGTTCTTGCCTAATTTCATATTTTCTACCTCTAGAAAGAGGTTGCAATTTTGTTATTACTCATAATTCCATGGCTCTTTGTGTTAATATTGAACGAATATTGATCTTGCCTCTGCAGCTCCCTAATACCATTTATTTCAAGTCAATCACAATATTACTCATGACATTGCATCATTCTCTGGGAGTCCTGTGAAGGTTTCCAGTGACTCTCAAAAGTTGTTACTGGCCAGGTATGGTGGCTCATGCCTGTAATCTCAGCACTGTGGGAGGCCAAGGCAGGAGGATCACTTGGGCTCAAGAGTCTGATACCAGCCTGGGAGACACAGTGAGACTCTGTCTCAAAAAAAATTTAAAAAAATTAGCCAGGCATAGTAATGCACACCTGTGCATTGGGAAGTGCTACTAAGGAGCTAAGTAGCTACTAAGTGCTACTAGGGAGGCTAAGGTGGGAGGATTACATAATCCCAAGAGCTTGAGGTTGCAGTGAGCCATAATTGTGCCATTGCACTCCAGCCTGTGTGACAGAGTGAGACCCTATCTCAAAAAAAATAGTTGATATCCTATTTTGTTCATGATGACCACAAAGGTGCGCCTTACTCAGACTATTCAGGAACATGTGAGCAATAATTTCATTACTCGCCATGTGAATTTGACCCTCTGTAAATACAGAACATCTTTAAGTAAGTCTTCTTAAACTCCTTAGGCTGTATTTACAGCATTCTTAGAACATCTCTTTCAATATAAAAACAATCTTGCCTTCCACATACCCATACCAGCAGATAGGACAGACTGTGAGCCTAGAGTAGGGTAGAATGAGAAGAGTTGGTCCTATTTGCACAAGGAATTCCTATCCTTGGTCTAGCACAGCTCAAGAAAGAATAAGAAGAACATATAGTCACCACATTGATCTAAAGCAGGAGAAAATGTCAGAAGATACCCTTGGTATTGTGGAGTAAGAGTCTAGAAAATCCTCAAAAGAAAGGCATGGTCATCCCAAAGAAATGACAAGCATATGGCATCAAACCCATAGAAGATCTAGAGGTACTTAGCCCTCTAGGATGGCACTATCAGCCACCAGCCAATCCCTGCACCGAAAGGGGGACTTTGATATTTTGAGGGAAGACAATATCAATACCGGACTCCAAGGTGTTAGTACAAAAGGAAATATAGGGATTCCTGGAGGGGTGGACTGAGGCAAGCCGTGTGTGCCCTGTTCTAAAGATGGTTCTGTTGACAACAGTAGACAAATCTATATTCAGATCTGAGACCTACAATTTACTACTATGTGAATGAAAAGTCCCCTCTCTATAAAATACAACTCGATTTATAGCTTAAATAGTTCTTGTGAGAATTATAAATAAGATTGAAAACAAATTAAGATCTTTGCTTTGGTTCCCAGTGCCTACGATATTTTGTGTGTGTGTGTGTGTGTGTGTGTAATATATACAATGTATTTAAAATGCATAAGGAACTGTGCTACTTCCCTGGTTATGGTAATTGTTCTAAATTACTCAATCCATTCTAGGCTGTTACGTAAGCATTCTGACATTGTCTTCACAATTCGTCTAGGACAAAATACATGGGGCTTTTCCTTAAGAATTATTCTGCTTCTTTGGAGTCAGGGCGTGGAATTTTTTTTTTTTTTTCATTTAGTGACAAAGCTGTGGGATGTGTAAACCTCAAAAACATGGCAGTTTTATCCTTAATCCTCTTGGAGAAAAATCAGTCCTTAGTCACAGACAAAGACAATAAGCACAATAACAGCTGTGAGAGAGAAAGAGAGTCTCGTGGAATTTTATCCTTGATTGTCTCAAGACTTAATCTTGTTGACTAGTTATGATTCAATATATTTTGTTTAGGCTAGTTTAAGTGGAATTTTTTTTGCAAATAAAATAAATGTCTCTCTCTCTATATATATTGAATGCCTAGCATGATGCTTATACAGGTAAATTTCCACGAAGTGTTTGCTATTATCCACAGTAGTACTTGTTGTCTGCTGAGTAGTATAATCATTATCAGTAATGAATGGTTCATGTGTTCATACATTTATCCATGCCTAGTTAGCATTATCTGTTTGGCTGCTCAGTTTTATTGTCCCTCCCTTACACACACTCTAAACTGGAAACTTTGAGACCCACCATATAATAAAGCACTAAATGCAGTGCTTAAAGAGAAAGAACACAGTAAAAAAAAAAAAAACTCAGTTAAAGTGAATTACATTTCAATAGTTGAGAAATGAGAATGATGAACCAAGGTTCTGAAGATTCCAGTTTTCAGTTGTTTCATATTTTCCCTTTGTTACCTTACACTGAAATTACACATAGTGTCTCGAGCTAAGAATAACACACAGAAGATAAAATTGTATTTATATAATGTAGAACATGCTAAGATTGAAAAACTTTATGAACTCTATGTAGGATAATTAAGAAAATTCTATGATAAGAGGGCTTGTCAGCATTATTCTATTTATTAGCAAACCAGGTTACTGAGTTTAATTGAATTCTTTTAAGTTATATTAGCAGACTTCTAACAATAAAATTAATTTTAAATAGCAATTCTGGGTTGTACCCTCTTTGAAACTGTGAAGAAACACTTTTAAATTATTTTATTTTTCCTCTTGCTTTGAGAGAACACTTCTGCAGGGCTTTCAGTGCAAAAACAAATGTGGAAAATTATGGTTCTTGTATGTTCAAGAAGATGCAGGAAAACATTAGACTTATTCCTCTTCTTTAATATAAAATGTATTACCTATCAGTAAAATGCATTTTGTCATTAAAAGCAGTTATTATTTATTTTAAATAAGCTTTGAAGTCCAAAAATTGTATAAATTTGAGTTTACTGTCTATACTGTATTAGGATTCACATGAATTGATTCCCAAAATTGTCAAAGGGTTTCATAAATAATTATTATTGTGAGACATAAAATTCATCATGACCTGACCCTGAATCTTTCATTTATTTTATCTTCAATTGATCATAGATTAGCCACATTAAGCTGCTTTCTCCTCCACAAGCTTCTACATCATCACCTACTTTATCAACCCAATTGGCATTAAACAAGTCAAACACAACATGCTGTACCAGACAGTGCAGCAGACTTTCTTCAAAAATAGTATTTGAAAACGTATTTAGAGCCAAAATGTATGTCTCTGGGAATCACATATTGTTGTGTCATTAAGACTCAGGGCTATTTATCAAGTTTGTTTTATTCTCTTGCTGCAGGTAGCAAGGACTCTCAATTGTTTACCCCTTGGTCTGTGGCTCCTGTGATTCTATTTCTTCAAAACTGGCTCTGAAACCACATGTAGCATCCCTAGATCCTATTTTCTTTACTGTGTCTGAAGACAATCCCAAATATCACTTTGTGAATGAAAGGAAAGATGAGGAATACATCCAAGGAATAACAGAAACAGAAGGGAATTACAGTGCTTTCAGCATCTTTTTTTTTTTTTTTGAAACAAAGTCTTACTCTCATCCCCCACCAGGCTGGAGTGCAATGGCATAATCTCAGCTCACTGCAACCCCCACCTCCCGGGTTCAAGCAGCTGTCTTGCTTCAGCCTCCCGAGTAGCTGGGATTACAGGTGCCTGCCACCATGCCCGGCTAATGTTTGTATTTTTAGTAGAGATGGGGTTTCACCATGTTGGCCAGGCTGGTCTCGAACGCCTGACCTCACGTGATCAACCTGCCTTGGCCTCCCAAAGTGCTGGAATTACAGGTGTGAGCCACCGCGCCTGGCCTTCAGTGTCTTATAAAGCATCACAACTCTTAGATCCAGAGGCCTTTCTGAGATAGTGGCTGTATGTGCAGATGGATTTCCTCTAGCCAATTTTATCCACCAAAGAACAGTACTTACCCATCTGTCCCACTTCAATGGACTTTCTTTATAAAGGCTTTCTTTTTATTCATTCTCTATAATAACCCTAAAACCTAAGTCATGGGCCATCTAGACACACATTCTCTCTCTGTGTGCACTTTCCAGGCATGAGTCTTTATTGAAGAAAATCCATCCAGAAGTCCATGTGAATGCTGAGAATTTAAGGCTTTATCATACCTAAGGAAATATTTTATTATTTGAATTAAAGTTTTCCTAAAATGCAAATGTTAAGCAAAGTGAGTGAATTAAGATAGCTATTTCAAAAATGATGATAAGAATTTGTAAATACTATTTGGAAGCAACTGTGACTGGTTCCCCAATGACCTGGTGGATCATTTTCAATCAATAAGAAATGTTCGTAAAATCCCTGGAATTTTTTAAAAATGCAGATTCTGGCTTTATTGAGCTTGTACGGGAACTGAGATTCTGCATTTCTATTAAGTTCCCAGGTGCTGCAAATGTTGCTGAGCTTGAGACCACACTTGGAGTAGAAAGGATCTAGATGGTAGGGGCAACAGGAAGGGATTGATGAATCCAAGGAGATTCAAAAGGTGGCATGTGAACCACCCATGGATACCTTCTCTGTGGGTACAATGCAAACCTCCTCTTCTGCTATCAACATAACTGGGTTTTTCTAGAAATGACTAATGGATTACTCATTACTAGATATAATTAAGTAGGTGAGATAATTCTTTAGATGTCATAAAGATATACATTTAATTAGAGAAGAAAAAAAATCCTTCTCCAGAGTACTATGTTAAAAAATGTGACTGCTGGCCAGGCGTGGTGGCTCACGCCTGTAATCCTAGCACTTCGGAAGGCCGAGGCCGGCAGATCACGAGGTCAGGAGATCAAGACCATCTTGGCTAACACGGTGAAACCCCATCTCTACTAAAAATACAAAAAAATAGCCGGGTGTAGTGGCGGGCGCCTGCAGCCCCAGCTACTCCAGAGGCTGAGGCAGGAGAATGGCGTGAACCCGGGAGGCAGAGCTTGCAGTGAGCCGAGATGGCGCCACTGCACTCCAGCCTGGGCGACAGAGCCAGACTCCATCTCAAAAAAAAAAAAAAAAGTGACTGCTAACAATGCAAACATTTTGTACTTTTTTTTTGTTTTTCTGAGACTGGATCTTGCTCTGTTTCCCAGGCAGGAGTACAGCGGCACACTCATACAGCTCACTGCAGCCTCAACCTCCTAGGCTCAAGCCATCCTCCCACTTCAGCTTTTCTAGTTTTCTAGTAGCTGGGACTACAGGCGCACACCACAACACTCAGCTAATTTCTCTATGTTTTGTAGAGACAGGTTTTCACTATGTTGCCCAGGCTGGTCTGGAACTCCTGGGCTCAAGGGATCCACCTGCCTTGGCCTCCGAAAGTGCTGGGATTACGTGAGCCTCTGTGCCCTACCTGAACTAACTTTTAAAAACAGGTCTAAACAATTTAATGCTCCAAAACGAAGTGCTTCTTTTTTTCCGTCTTCTGTCAAAAAAACAAAATTACAATAAATTTAGTTATAGATCTAATTGGATTTTATTCCCAATTCATGAATCTGGCAGCCTCCATTCTGCAAAATAGAATGAAAGCTCTCACTGAACAATAGCAGAACAATGGGTTTTCATATGGTAGGAATAAGGAAACAAATCAATAGAAAAAAGCTGACTGGTTAATATCAAGTTACTTCATGTTACTTTTTTTAAGAGTAAAGAAGAGGGGACTTCTTATTAGACGGACTCAGGTAGATTGGAATCTCCTGTTTTCAGGAAAACTGTTCTGTTTGTGGATCTATCTGCTTCCTTACAGTTTTAGTTTGACTATGTGGCATTTAGCATGAGTGACTGCATTTTGGCTGGGTCTCGTCTATTTGGGCCTAGGAGCTCATTCTAAAACTACAGCCTCATATACTTTTTGTTTAGTAGCATACATTAGCAAAAATTTATTTTTCAGTAAACATGACCCATACTAAAATGAGGCTTCATTTTTTGTAATTTATTTTGCTTAATGTGAGTATTAATGCTCCTTACCGCACAAATACTAATGAATTTTAGTATGGGGTGCTACTCTAACTGCTGTAGGGGCATTGCCTAATATTTGGTATATGCCCCATATTTATTTTATAAACATTTATAATAGTCTGAATTCTCAAAACCACCTATTCCCAGGGAATTTGGGTAAGAGATTATAGACCTGTATCACATTTTTATGAAAATGAGATGCCCTAATTGCTTGGTGTAAGATCATTAAAACTTTCATATTAAAATTTATATCTAGAATATCTAAATATTTGTTTATTTGTTATAGCTAGAAGAAAAAAGGAAACACTCAACTGGCATCTAGTCCAAAACTATTTTTTGTTCCAAAATGATTTTGAATAAATTAAGATTTATATATTATAACATTTAAAGGCACTAAAGGAGAAATATTGCAGTTATTTTGGTGAGATATTTTGCTGAGATTATATGGCCATACACCAAACTTATTCCTAATGAATATCAATCATTATTGTCCCCTTCAGCAAGTATTGGTCTCCACTTCACATTAGTCAATATTTACCCACTCATTTAATAGAGTTTGATATTTGTCTCCACAGTAATCAATATCTATTTAATATTTAAAGAAGGAACAAAAGAAGTAAACAGTACATACAAAAGATGTTTTTCTGAATTATTCATCTCCTATGAAACCGTTTGTATTTAACTTAGTTTTTCCATATTTATCATTAATTTTTAAATTGTATCTCATTATATTGAACTCCCTAAATTTTCCAAACCTTTAGTCTTGTTTGGGATTTTGCCATACCTAATATTTATTGTAGGGAGCAGGAAATAGACACCTTCAATGTCCAGGATATTGACACTCAAAAAAGCAAAATTTTTTGTTAACCATAGTTAATAAACTCTAATTAAAAGTGGAAATATTGATGATTACCATTATTGTCAATAATGACCACTAATACTGAAGACTTAAATTTACATAAAATGTGATTCTTCTCAGTATAAATGCGATGTTAAGCACATAAGCGAAAGATTGCTTTCTATATATCTTTAGTACCAATGTTGTAAATTCACAAGTTACCCACTCATACACAAATGCACACACTACGCACACACTACACACACACACACACACACACACAAACACACACAACTTTGTTGATGTATCTTTCTAAACTCTAGAGGTTTAAATTATGGTTACTTTTTAAAACAGAGGTTAACTAAAATCTTTCAAAGAATTATTAACTAACTAAATTGGTTAATAGTTAATAGTTAATGAACTAAATTATTAACTATTAACTAAAATAATTCAAAGAATTATTTTTAATCAATTACTGTTCATTACTCAGGTTTAAACCAATAGCAACAGCATCATCCAACCTTACGTAACAATAGGATTTCAACCCAATAAAGCTTGATAGAATAAATACATTACTAAGAATTGTTACTAAAAATTTAAGGAGGAGGGGTAGTCACTTTTATACATAAATACTTAATTTTATCAGTTCCCAAGATGATTCTCATGCATTATTTAAAATTAGAGTTATAGGCCAGGCACAGTGGCTCATGCCTGTAATCCCAGCACTTTGCGAGGCCGAGCCAGGTGGATCACCTGTGGTCAGGAGTTCGAGAGCAGCCTGGCCAACATGGTGAAACCCCATCTCTACTAAAAATACAAATATTATCTGGTAGTGGTGGTAAGTGCCTATAATTGCAGATACACAGAAGGCTGAGACAGGAGAATTGCTTGAACCCAGGAGGTGGAGGTTGCTGTAAGCCGAGATCGCGCCATTGCACCCCAGCCTGGGAGACAAGAGTGAAACTCCATCTCAATAAATAAATAAATACATACATACATAAAATAAAATAAAATTAGAGTTATAGAGTTCCATAGTAAATATCTGAAAATCCATGTAGAACAGTAGCCTTTATTTCTCGTAACTGGAAGAATAGATGGTATTGTGTTACAGGGAAAGTAAAGTGACTCAAAGAAGGGAAAAATAACAGAAAAAACCTTACCTCCAAAACTCAGCAGCTCATCAGTAAGGCTGTTGGCAACAATATTTTTATTCCACATAACTCTACACTCATCTAATCACAACTATAGTACTGAATTCAGTTATATGCATAAGTTAATGCTTAGCTTGAAAAGACAGGGAATAGTGGGAGAACAATGGAGAGGAAACTCAACATGCTAGCTTGGAAATATAAATGGTCATGGGTGACAGAACTGTACTTACAAAATTGTATGCGTTTTTCAAATCTGTAAAGTGATTGGGGCCCCCAAAATTATATATTTCTAATAGCCATGGCAATTTGCTGGATCACAGACCTAATTTTCTGCCTTCCTTGTGGTAATCACTCAACACTTCCCTTTCCAATATTAGTATGTTGATGGCGATTAATTTTCCTATTTTTACCATTTCTAATAAGTCCTTTGTTGAAAGTTTTTCTTTATCTGTTTTGACAGCTCCTGAGAAGTTTCCTGTCAATTTCTTGGCTGATCAAGAATCTTCAAAGTAGAAGCATCTCTAACCATTGATTATATATCTTCAGTCTTCCAAAATATTATTTCCCTCTTTACATTTTTGTTATCCTCCTTTGAAAAACAGAATATGTACTCACAAAAAATAAAAACAAAAACACAGAATAACCCCCAAGAACATAAGAACAACTTTACCAAGTTTAGATGAAACACCTTTCTTATCAACTTAGTTGGTGCTCAGATTAGTGCCTAAAATGTTTAGGCAAGTGCCTGACCTCATTACCCATTCACCAAATGAATGAATGTAAAACACTCATCTCTATCTTACCCTTAAATAAAGATGAGTTCCTTCTCAGGAAACTCCCTTAAGCCCTAGATATTGGTGCATCATCTGTGTCTCATCCCTCTCTTTTTTTCCAAATTTGTTTACTGGAACACTTCTGGGCAAACCCATCAACCCATCTATATTTATTTATTTTTCTTGTGAGAATTGAATATTTTGATAAAAAGTAAATTCTCCATGCCAGCCTTGTTCTTGGAAAGCTCCCAATGTAGACATGCAGATTAGTACATAACTTTTGTTGAATATGTATAGAATGTGTAGAGGAAATGAGGGAACGTCTAAACTGAAGAAAAGATTCAGTAGGGATACGGTTATTCTTGGGGGTGGACTTTTAAGATGTGTCTTCCACAAAAGGAATTAAACATTGTTTTAGTAAGGGTACAGAAGTAGAGAATCAAGGCTGATCATCTTCAGTAAAAGCTTCAAAGGCATAGATTTACGGTAAATTTAATAAAGAAATTCCTTATAGTTAAAGCTTTTCAAAAATTGTGGAAATTCCAACAGAAGGAACATGATGGCAGTGTAGACTTTTATAAAATTTCCTTATAAAACAAATAGAACAAATGAAATATTTAAAAATAAACATGAGTGATATTTTGAACAAAATCTGATAAAAAAAATTTACCAGGAATCTCAGAAAAAGGTAGATAGGCCAAAAATAGCAACAGGCTCTGCACAATACCAGCAACTATGTAATAGCAGGGTCAAAGTAAAGGAAGTAAGAAAGGAATGGCATTATAAGCCAACAACCACTCACCCCTATGGGAAAAAAAAAACACATGCAGAGTGGTAATCCAAGAGGACAAACTTGAGAACAACTAGCAGAAAGCACAAGTTGCAGGTGAAGTATAAAATAGCGAAGGTGAATTACTGGACAAATATGGAACAATCTAGACATTATTTTCAAAAAGATTGTAATTCATTTAAAAAGGAAATATAAAAATATTCAGGAGCTCAAATGGTAGCCTACACTCTCCGACAAGGAGAAAAAGGAGGCGATAGAGGAGATAAAAATGAGAGGAACAAAGCATCACTCATCAGACACCATTGAATGTTGTTAAGACAACCATTTATTACCCTGAAAATTTATAACTAATGGGAATTAGACAAATATCTCTGGATAACCAAATAGGTCTAGCAAATGAAGACAGTTATTCTATTAAAAGCAGAGTATTTTAGATAATGAATCCACAAGGGAATACAGAATTGAAATATAGAATTACAGAATTAAAAGATCACAATTTTACAGTCCTTAACTAAATACAATCAATAGATGATGTACTAGGTTGTGTTATGTCAACATGGCTAAGGCTAAAACTTTGCTTGCTAGAATTCCCTCCTTTGTTTGGGATGATGCTGGAGTTGAGTATTTGTGCAAAATTAAAAAGGCAATGTGACACAAAAACTACTAATTTCAGAGGGGTTTTGTGGTTAGACAGGGTGACAGATGCATGATGCCTGGAAAACCATGCATGTCCTGCTTCTCCTCTGTTTTGTATTCAGCTCACCTTTCTAATTGCTAACCTGGTAGTCAACAGTGGCCCCAAAGTCACCAAAGGTGAGAGGTGAAGCCAGCTGGACTTCCTGGGTTGGGTGAGGACTTGGAGAACTTTTCTGTCTAGCTAAAGGATTGTAAATGCACCAATCAGCACTCTGTGTCTAGCTAAAGGTTTGTAAACGCACCAATCAGCACTCTGTAAAAACGGACCAATCAGCACTCTGTAAAATGGACCAATTGGCACTCTGTAAAATGGACCAATCAGCACTCTGTAAAATGGACCAATCAGCAGGATGTGGGTGGGGCCAAATAAGGGAATAAAAGCTGGCCACCCAAACTGGTAGCGGCAACTGCGCTCAGGTCTCTATTCAGTGTGTGGGTTGTTTGTTCTTTAGCTCTTCGCAATAAATTTTGCTGCTGCTCACTCCTTGGGTGTGCACTACCTTTATGAGCTGTAACACTGACTGTGCAGGTCTGCGGCTTCATTTAAGTCAGCAAGACCATGAACCCACCAAAAGGAAGAAACAAACTCTGGACACATCTGAACATCTGAAGGAAAAAACTCCGGACACGCCATCTTTAAGAACTGTGACACTCACCGCAAGGGTCCGCGGCTTCATTCTTGAAGTCAATGAGACGAAGAACCCACCAGAAGGAACCAATTCCGGACACATTTTGGCGACCACAAAGGGACAACTGACTATCACCAAGCGGTGAGTACCATTGGACCTCTTTGGCTTCCTATTGTGTCATAATTTTCCTTAGAATTTGGGGGCTAAATACCGGGCACTGGTCGGCCAGTTAAAAAGCAGTCCAAAAGAAACGTAATGCAAGACGCATACGCAGTTTTTGTTTTCTATAAAACACGACTTAAACGGGTAAGTGATGCTGACTAAATTAATTTTAATAACACATTTTAACTCATTATATACAAAATATTGTTTTATCATGTAATTAATATAAGAAATGAGATATTCTACGTTTTTCATAGGTCTTTAAAATCTGGTGCGTCTTGTGCACTCACAGCACGTCTCAATTTAGACTACCTGCATTTTGCATGCTTAGTTACCACCTGTGCCTAGTAGCTAATGTATTAGACAGTGCTAGAGTAGTTAATAACTAAAGAGTAGTTATTAAGTAATATTGCTTAAACAATTTGTATCTTACATATAAATAAACAAAATACTAGAATTATAAATTCATCCCAACTTGTCGTAACAGAAAACATCGACCATAAAATTTTGCTTAGTTTGAAAATACTACTTTCTTTGAGGTTCGACTTAGACTACAAAAAACAAGAAGGAAGAGAAAACAAGAGAGTAACATTTATTTACTGAACCATGACTATAATGGAGTTCTAGGCACATTCCATTCCATGCTTATGGCAATCCCATGGTGCAGTTACTGCTGTGTTCCCATTTTATAGCTAGGGAAACTGGGTTTTAATAAGGTTTTGTGATTTGCTGAGATCACACACCTAGCAAGATTTGGGGCAGCTGGAATTCTAAACTTATGTCTGATTAACTGTAATTCTCAGAGAATTTCCTCTGTGACATCAGTGAAAAAAATCATTTTGTATAGACCAGAATAGGAAAAAAGGAAAAGAAAAAGTAGAAATATTTATTTATTTTATTTTAACTTTCATTGTAAGTTCAGGACTGTGTGTAGATTTGTTATGTAGGTAAACCTGTGACTTGGGGGTTTGTTGTATAGATTATTTCATTAATTTTAGATTGAGCAAATGATAGTGATAAATCAGGAGACAGAGCATAAAGCGTTTTCTTTTACATCACTTTGAGGTTCCCCTCAATTTCACAGAATATTTTTTCGCTTAAAATTTTCTTCGGGCCATGTTTGTGTGTGCAGGAACATCTCTAATTATGGAATTTACTCTATGTTAGTTAAATTTAGAATGGCTTAATGGATGGCTCTCTCTAAAGCTTGTTACTGTTTACCTAAGGTCATCACAATATTAATGGCTTTTTAGAAAGGAAACTGTGTAAGACTACTAATAAGCACCATGTTTTATGCATATTTTATGCCAGTCACTTAAAATTTATAATTTATGTTGCTAGAACATTTATTCAATATTGATAGCTTATTTTATGCCACTTCTAGTTGGTATTAGAAATGTATTAAATGGCTAAAATGCGTATGCCCTTTCTATCTATATGCACTTAATGCTTTCTAAAACACTTTCGGAGTAATAATTACCACCTTCCATTCAAAATCATTTATAATACCCCTTACCATTAGCTGAGAATTCATCAAATGCAATATGTTAATTCATCAACATTATTGTACAACGTATACTGAGAAGAAATAATGTGACGGTGTGCTCCACAAATTAAAATTGTGACTTTAGGATTGGATATTATTTCTATCCTCTAGTACCAAGTTGGTGAGCCAGGGACCAGTAGGAGTACAATTTGCGCTGTTACTTGAATCCTTTATCTTTTGGTGAACGCACCAATGTCACAACAACAAATAGCGTGACATTGTTTTTTTCCCAAATGGTAGATGCTTTGATGAAAGTTAATCATGGAAAAAGATGAAATAAACTGCTTAGAAATATGTATTAAGTTATCCCCAAAGATAGAAAAGCATAGACTACAGAACCAGAGAAAAAGAAGTCTTAAGTATAAGCAACAAAATGGCTATGAACTTGTGAAACAAAAGGGAACATGATGTAGCCACGGTGTGAAGCAGAGGCAGGATGTCCAAAGAGGATGTTATTTGAGCTGGGCCTTGAAAAGTAAATTACTTAGAGGATGAGTGCAAAAAAGCCATCGAGTAAGAGAAAATAGTATGTATGTGAAAAAATAATAGGCTGATTTGAGCAAGAATGAAAACTCTTAAATCCATTTAAAAGGTAAAGGAGAGGGAAGGAAACCAGGGATAAAGCTGGATACTTAGGTTGTTACCCAAAATAAAATAATTTTGTGTGCTTCACTAGGCATTTATTCTATTGGCAAGGGGATGAAATTTGTAGTTTTAAAATATGTGACTAACATGCTGAGAGCTGTGTGTTTGTATTTATGATAACTGATGATGTGGACAATGTGTTTGAGGGAGGACAGATCAAATGCAATAACGCAGTGAGGAATGGTCAGGTATAAATGAGATGTACTTCAGGATACGTGTGATGTAGACATACATATCATGATCCAGCTATTAGTCTCTTTCATATGGAGTCATACAAACATTACTTTGGATATATAAATCAATTTCAGTTAGATGGGTTAGGGAAAATAAGGTCCATTTATTTTTTGTCTAAACAATGCTCATTGTTCTTTATAATGTTGGTGAGAATGACAAAAATGAGAAATGTAAAGAACACAGTATATTTATGTGTAGGATAAACTGCTTATGCTGAGAGCAGCTAGATTTCTATGCCACTGTTGACATTTTATTTATCACAATCCTGCCTAAACACGAATCCACTTTGAATTAATTGCTTCCAAAACTATATATTTAAATGTTGAAGCTGTAGTGAAACAATTAACTATGTGATCATTTATCATATCATGCTTTAATGCCAATAGGACATTATGAGCAATGAGTATTTATCAATGTTCTAATTGTAGCTGAGTAGCGGTGTACCGCTGTTTATTGTTATTTTTAAACAGTTGATTTTAACACCTGGCACCCTAAAATTGTCCGGTTAATGTGTTCTGCTTTGGGATCAGGCTGAAATTGAAAGGCCAAAAATTCAAGATAATTCCACGATAAACAGCTTTGTGATCAAAAGTTAGGGTGATATGAAACTTCAACCTGCCATAAATACAGAACAGGTTTTCTTAATCTCCACATCATTGAAACATTGGCATGGATAATTCTTTTCTGGGAGGAGTTTCGTGTCCATTCTAGGATGTTTAGCAGCATCTTTGGCTTCTACCCAGTGGATGCCTGTAACACTCTCTTATAATTGTGACAATCAAAATGTCTCCAGATATTGCCCAGTATCGCCGCCAATATTAGCTAATGTAAAGACATCGTTTAACTTGAAAGCTGCACACATGAAGTAACCCACCATGTGTTTTACCACAAATTTTTAAATTTTTAAAGGAAGCAGTTGCAAATAAAATTATTGGAGATCCCCTAAAGTACGTTAGACAGAGAAAATCATAAATATATGGGTATATATTTTGGCTCATCAGTAAAAGTATTCAATTAATCCTTATTTCTACCCATTTTTCTGAGTCACTGGCACAATTTACTATCTTGTTAGCGTAACCAAAAACACGTATATTTTTCTTTGTAAATCTTTTGCTAACTAAGCACATTGTATATTTTCATATTCAAATTGATTGTTACAGAATATAAATTCATATTAGTGTACAACTTCTATGCCCTCTGACTCTCCCATTTACACAATGTTGAATAATAACTTGTTTTCCCTTCATCTGGCAGGAGGTAAGGGTTAACGTTTGAAAATCCATGCAAGTCCAGACTTTTATCCTAAGAACTTCATATAAAAGCTATAAAATCTAAATTCCCTTTTTCAAAAGTGAAAAAAATATAAATTATATTTTGAAGAATAATACATAATTAAACTATAGAGTAATAGTGGAGTGAAGAGGAAAATAAGAACGGTCCATTAAACTTAAAAAAAAACAAAAAGGGAATGGGGACCCGATAAATAGGGAAGAAACTATGGGGAATGTGCCTTAGTGGAAACAATATCATTTTCAAATCCTAAATCTCCTGATTTCCAGTCAAACTTCTGGATAGTTTAATCAAATTTTCTAGATGTGAGTATTCTTTACTAGGGGATGCTATCACCTACTTTCAGGTTTGATTCTATAATTAAAATAACAATAGCTTTGTCAGTAACTTCTGTATGCCACAGTAACTTCTATATGTTCTTTAAATATTTTATTAATATTAATGACAATCCAGTGAAGTGAATATTATTATCATCTCTGTTGAACAGAATAAGAAACAGAAGAAGGAGAGTTCACACATAGATTTAAATTTAGGGCTCATGCCTGTAATCTCAGAGCAGGCGAATCTGTTGAACTTAGAAATTGGAGACCAGCCTGGGCAACATGGTGAACCCTCGTCTCTACTAAAAATTAAAAAAAAAAAAAAAATAGCCAGGTGTGGTGGTGTGTACCTGTAGTTCCAGCTACCTGGGAGGCTGAGGTGGGAGGATCACTTGAGCCTGGGAAGGTGGAGATTGCAGTGAGCCAAGATTGTGCTGCTACACTCCAGCCTGGGTGACAGAATGAGACCCTATCTCACTAATAATAGTAATAGTAAGAAGAAGAAGAAGAATCTGACTCTAAAAGAGTAACTCCAACATTATAATATGCTTTCACAAATACCCTAAAAAGGTGTCTTACGTGCAATGGGTTAGCAATACAAAATAGCTCTCTGCCTTCAACTAAAAAAAATATGTGAAGAAAGATAAATAATAATTTACCTAAGTGCATGAAGAAACTCAGAAATAGGAGCAGGAACAGAGTACAGGCCTGCTAATAAATATAGAAACCGAATGTACTATTTCTCTCTTCCTCATTTAGCTACCTAATGTCATGTGATTTTCCTATTTTTTTCTACTGCTTTGAGCCCTGCCTTAGTTCACATCTTCATAAATTTTTGCTCAAGCCTGATAAAGTCTACATATTCTGCTACAAATTTCTAAAAAAAAATCTGATCATGTTGATGGCCTTGCTTAAATATCCTTCAAGAGTTTCCTTTGGCTTCTGGGATAAGTCTGAATTCTTCTCTTCATTTAGCAGTATCTAGTTAAATTCAAGATTTGCATACTCTTAGAATCAGTGATTTCACACTCAGGTATACGTTCTAGATAATCTCTTGCACATGTGTAGGAGATATTTGCAAAATGGTGTGCCATTGTTTGTAATAGTGTATGATCTAAATGCCATATTGTAGGACAATAAAGAGAAAAATTATTATATTCAAATAACGGAGTACTATACAGTATTTCATTTTTATTTCTTAGTTGACAAATGAAAATTATATATATTTATGGTGTACAACATGTTGTTTTAAAATATGTATACATTGCAGAATGTCTATACCAAGCTAATTAACATGCATCATCTCATACATTTGTGGTGAGTACACTTAAAATCTACTCTGGTAGCAATTTTCAAGTGAACAATACATTGTTACTGTATTCACTATGTTGTACGATACATCTCTTGAACTTATTTCTGCCTGGCTGAGTGAAATTTTGTATCCTTAGACCAACTTCACCCCAATCCCCTCCACCTCCCCAGCCTCTGGTAATCACCATTCCAGAGTCTGCGTCAATGACTTGACTTTTTTAGATTCCACATGTAAGTAATATCATGTAGTATTTGTCACTTAGCATAATGTCTTCAAGGTTCATCCTTGTAGTTGCAAGTGACAGTGTTTCCATCTTTTGTAAGGCTGAATAGTATTCCATAGTGTACATATACCACATTTTTATACAGCATTTTAAATGAGTGTCTTATGCTTGTGCCAGAATACAGACTAATTTTAAAAATAGAATAATTTCAAAAATAATACAATATGATATTATATATCATCTACAAATAAATAAAATAATATATATTGTTTAGTATTACACTGCTCATAGAGTAATATTTGGGATAATGATTACCTGTGTGATGAAAAGAAGGTGAATGAATAATTTTACATACAGGGAGCTTTAAGTATATTTTTATTTTATTTTTAAGCTGTTTGTCAGTTACATAGTGTTTATCATATGCTTTAGATGTTTTTGTATGCTTCAAGCACTTAATAAAAACTTAAATCATCTCTACAAAAGTAAATAACTATAAGCCTGTCAAAAAGGTCCACTATTAATCTTTACATACTTTTCCAATATTATGGACACTTTATTGATCTCCAGTCATGATGAACCATGCTGCACAGTTTTCCTAACATGTCATTCTCTTTTCTGTATGGCCGGTTTTACACTATAAGAACTTTCCATTCACCTTACTCCTACTAACTTGTTGAGGCTCAGCTCCGAGCTCTCAAGACTCCAGGACCCTTTTTTGAAATCTTTAATTTGGCTATTATGTTCTAATATCTCATGGCACCATTTCTACATTTGTGTCAGCCCTGAAACAATAGCTGTGAACTCTGCTCACACGACATAGCCAGTGGAGGTTGGCAAGGGGGCTCTGCTTCTCATTAGCCACTCAGGATCCCAGGTGATGGAGGCTACAACAGGAACTGTGCTTACCCAATCACTGCGGCAGGAAAGAATGGTGGATCATGATCTGTTTCTTAGAGCCCCTATGCAGAAGTGACCAAAATCATTTTCATTCACATTTTTTTTGAATGAAGCAACTCAAATGACCTCTGTTAACTTCAAAGGAAATGGAAAAATGCAAGCCCTACGAGATGACTAAATGGTGAGAACAGCTTTGTGTGAAATACGTAAACAGCCCTAAAGACTACTACAGTCCATACATTTCTCATGTTGAATTGTAATGAATTATTTACTACTCCTGTGTGGACATTTTATCTTAGTCAGCTCTGTATGTCGGCCACTGATACCATATAGACACATTTAAAAGAATATGTTTTGCCCGGGTAAGATTACACATCCTCACTCAGAGAACAGGTCCCCATCTACATCTAGATGAGTCCTTCAGAAAGTAATATCTGTGGGTGAACATTAGCATTTCATTATTGGATCATTTTTTGATCATATCCTGCTTGATTGACTGTAAGGTTATCAATCTATGAATTTTCAGAGCTGACCACATTTAGCTTAGTCTTCCCACAAAAGAAGGGGAAACTCAGCTCCTATTCACTTTTATGTACCTGACAGACATTTGCTGAAAAGTGACAAAATCAGCCCAGCTTATTGCAGTGGTCTGTCTGTCATCAAAGGATAGGAGAGCCAGTTTCTTCAGTTTCCGAGGCACAGCTATTCATTATAAAAATCCACACTTAAAAGGTTTTTCTAAGGTCGTTGCTCATTCCAAATCATAAGGATCCATCCTCCTCGAATTGGTTTACCTATTTATCATCAAAACAATAATGTTATTAAAAATCCAATTTTTCCTAAGACTTATTATTTTCAAATCTATTTCCTTTTGTACCTTTCTTTTAAAAGCGATATTTTAGCATGTTGAGAGGTGGGAAGGAATACATCATGTTTTTCCTTTTTTTATTCCTCCTTTCAGGTTATATGCATTTTTGTATTGTACTATTTTAACATTCTAGGGAATTTCTAGAATTTGGACTAAGCACTCTTGTCACAGATGATCTTGTATAGAATATCATATTAAACATAATTTGTATCTTCACTTTGAAGATTAAATGCCAATCTCATTTATGAAAATGCAACAGGAAAGTATCCTAAACTCTCAGTATTTACGAACATTTTCACATGACCTCTCTAGCAACAAATCCTGTTAGCTGTGCCTTAGAAACATAATGAGAATCAACTACTGCTCACAGTCTTCAGTGCTCCTTGTGGTTGAGGCCACCAACATCAGGACTATTTCAAGTCTCATTCTGCCTGTTCTTTCTACAGTCTTAGTGCTCCTTTAAAAATGCAGTTCAGGCCACGCGCGGTGGTTTACACCTGTAATCCCAGCACTTTGGGAGACCGAGGCAAGTGGATCATGAGGTCAGGAGTTGGAGACCAGCCTGGCCAAGATGGTGAAACCCCGTCTCTACTAAAAATACAAAAATTATCCAGGCACGATGGCGGGAGCCTGTAATCCCAGCTACTCAGGAGGCTGAGGCAGGAGAATCGCTTGAACCCGGGAGGCAGAGGTTGCAGTGAGCCAAGATTGCACCACTGCACTCAAGCCTGGGCAACAGAGCAAGACTCCGTCTCAAAAAAAAAAAGCAGTTTATTAAGATCACAGTCAGGAACAGAAAACCAAATACCATGTGTTTCTACCTATAAGTGGGAGGTAAACATTGAGTACACATACACATAAAGATGTAAACAACAGACACTGGGGATTACTAGAGGGGGAAAGAAGAGAGGAAGGCGTGGACTCAAAAACTACCTATTGGGTAGTATGCTCACTACCTGGGTGATGGGATCATGGGTAGGTACCCCAAACCTCAGCATCAGGCAATACACCATGTAACAGACCTGCACATGTACCCCTGAATCTGAAATAAAAGTTGAAATTATTTTTTTAAAAAAAATTACAGTCACATGAATTCTCTGCTTAAAATCCCTCTGCATGGCAATAGGGTCCTCCATTACTGAGCTTCTGGCTAAATTCCCCACCTCCCAACATTCTCCTGCCCTTACTTCGCTTTCTTGTTTTGCATTCAGTGCAGCTTTGACTTTCGTGTCAGGGTCTTTGTAGCTGTTTTCCCTACCCAGGTCACTTTCCCCCTTGTAGCAAATAATTAATTCCCACTCTTCTTACAGATCTTTACTCAACATTCACATTTTTCAGAGGAGGCTCCTCAGATAACATTATCTGAAGTTAAAATATGACACTATCCCTTATCCAACTTTCTTTTGATTCTCTTTATTATCATCTGATATCTCACAGTTGATAAGTGAGTACACCACGTATATATATACATATACATACACATATAAACATAGACATTATTTGCATATTCTCAGTAAAATGAAGATTATATAAGGGAGGACTTTTTAATTTTGTTTCGTTCACCAGTACGTAGAAGAGCATCAAGAACATTCTAAGTGTTTAAAAATTATTTATTGAGGCCTGGCGCGGTGGCTCACCACTGTAATCCCAGCACTTTGGGAGGCTGAGGCGGGTGGATCACGAGGTCAGGAGATGGAGACCATCCTGGCTAACACGGTGAAACCCCATCTCTACTAAAAATACAAAAAATTAGCTGGGCGTGGTGGTGGGTGCCTGTAGTCCCAGCTACTCGGGAGGCTCAGGCAGGAGAATGGCGGGAACCTGGGAGGTGGAGCTTACAGTGAGCCGAGATCGCACCACTGCACTCCAACCTGGGTGACAGAGCGAGACTCCATCTCAAAATATATATATATATATTTCTTGAATGAATAAATGATTAGATAAACTCTTACAGAGTAGATGGATCACAACTTCATTCTCAAGAAATTTCTGCAGTCTTTTGTACTGCAGTGCCTTACATTTATACCAGTTATGGCAAAGACCAAAGTTGCAAGGGTACCAGGGATATAATTTCATTAGCAATTCTTTTTTATTTATTTATTTTTATGAGACAGGGTCTCTCTCTCTGTCGCCCAGCTGCAGTGCAATGGCACGATCATGGCTCACTGCAGCTTCAACCTACCCAGGCTCAGGTGATTGTCTCACCTCTGCCTCCTGAGTAGCTGGGACTGTAGACATGCGGCACCATGCTGGGCTAATTTTTGTATTTTTTTTGTAGAGATGGGGTTTTGTCATATTCTCACACTGGTCTTGAACTCCCTGAGCTCAAGTGATCCACCTTCTTTGGCCTCCCTAAGTGCTAGGATTACAGGTTTGGACCACTGCGCCTGGCCTAACAGTCTCGTTTTAATCAAACATCTCTCCTATGCTCAGGGCACCAGTTGGGGTCCTTCATTTTTCTTCCTTCTTATTTTCCTTTTTCCTTCTTCTCTTTCGATTGTACTTTTCGACCTTTTTTTCCCTTCCATTCTAATCATTCACTATGGACTTTAAAACTGTCGAGATTCTGTGGTCCAGCTCACTAAGTCCACCTTCTCAGGAATGTCGTTTCTATGTAGCACAGTGGCACTCTGAGCTGTTAGTGTAGCATGAACATGGGTTGTAGCCTAAAATGCTGCTACCTCACCACTGTTAGAAAGATTGTATCCCACGTTTCATCAATACTTTTGAAACTGTGAAAGAAGACGGCGGACCAAGCTTAAGTTTTGCTTAAAACCTCTGTCAAGCAAATGCGGGCAAATCATCAGACAGCAACCACAGGAGGTGAAAATTCAGTCACTAGAGCTATAGCTGACGCATGATTCCTCCACAGCCTCTTTTGTTCTCAGACAGCACAGAGGAATTTAGCAAGAAGAAATGTCAGAGTTTGGGACAGGACCATTGGCTCTTGAATTGTGAAGCATTTAATATGCTTGATTAGGAAAACACAAGCCACACCCTATTCAGCATAATCAGTAGCTTGACCACAAGTCTCGTGTTGCAGCAGTGGGATGTAGCACAGCTGCATCCTCTTGCCCTCACTGGGAGCACCAATCCTTTCCCTGGCACCATCAAAGGTCTAGGACATGCAAAGTGGCTACATGATTTGGCTTCTAGCCCCACAACCTCAGCATCCTACCAGAATTGACTGCCTTATGCGCTTTGATGTATCTGCTTTCCATTGAGCAGGTCTCGTTTTCTAAAATATTCTGCTCTGCAGGATACAAACTTGCTTCCCGGGAGTCCAAGCTACAGGGATCAGTCTTGGGCAATTTAGTCCTTGTATCTCACTTTGTTGAGTCACTTCTTTTCTTATTTTCTCTCATCAGTTTAATTAGCTGGGGGTCATTAGAAGGCTCATCTGGCTATTAATATTGAGAGATTCCATAATGATATTTCATCATAGATCATGTATTGTTGAGCCAGTGTTCTGTGGCATCACAATCTCTAAACATACTAAGATTATCTCCATCCTATTTTTAATTTTCTAATGTTGGAATCTTTATGTTTTTATTTAACACAAATAAATGCAAAGTTCACTATGTGGGAAGCACTCTTTTAAGTGCTTTATAGTTATTAACTCATTTATTTCTGATAACAATTCTATGATGTAAGTACTATTATCACTCTCATTTTACAAATGAGAAAACTGAGACCCAGAGAGCTGAAGCAAGTTCCCCATGGTTCCACCACTAATAAGTTTATAAATTGAGCTGATCCATTCTAATCTTAGTCTTTTGCCTACCATTTTATCAATATTTTATTAATAAGTTCTTTTCCCAATAAATCTCGAAATGTGTTTCCAAGAAATACATTTAATTGTAGTAATTTTCTTATATTTCAAGAAGTATAAATTTTCAAGGAAGTCCACCATAGACAATCATGATGCTTGTCTTCAATTCCTCGTGTTTGGTGACCTTACATATAGATTCTCAGATTCAGAAAAAGAATTTTATTTTCCCAATACAACTATAGAGATATATGTAACTACAGAAAGATGTAAAGAAATGTTTGCTCCAACGTGGGTTCACAGGTAAGGAGGGAAGACAAAATACTGGAAAAGATATCTACATGAAATTCCTCAAAATTAAATTTTCCTCTTAGTTTTCCCAGAGTACTGACCACTTGGAACAATAAGCCTACACATTGTTTTGGAGGAACATAAGATTTTACTGGCATAGTAATATCATGTGGTTTTTAAAAAACTCTTTTTTAGATTATGATATCTTAAGAATATTTGCTAAAATTTATTAACTTATAAATTTGATATTAATATCTACTGTTGCTGTGTAGGCTTTCTCAAATATGAAATTCATTTAGTATTTCTGTAAAGAAATACTTGCATGTACTAACCTTTAATTCATTTTTAATTAATTTATCTTCCAGCTGGTAGACTGTGGCAGACATGGTTCTTAGGCTCCCAGTGGGTCTTGGGCATTTTAACTTGAATACTCTGAGGTTGTTCTTTTTACCTAATTTCTCAGTGTATTAGGCCTTTACCTTCTTTCATTTAAGAATGCTCAATTTTCTTGCTAATGCACTAAATCTCCCTAAACAACCACCCCCTATATAATTTCAAAGATTGCTTTATCTTCTCCCCTCTGTTGCATTTTGATAAAAGGTGGTTTTTTTTCTGAGCTGACTTCAAACTAAGGAAAATATATTTTATTTCTCTAGTGTCATTAATTCTTTGGTAGAATATATTTTGAAATCCTAATATGTATTACACATTATTTAGTTGCTTTACCTTCTTTGGCAAAACCTATATCTGAAATGAAAAGGCACACCCACACTAAAGATGAAGGACTGCAAGATGCTTGAAATCACAGGTCAGAATCACCTCTGCTAACATACTTCTGCCCCTATTCGCATACTCTTCTTCAAATTAAGTATGTCAGGCAAGAAAGCACACTGAATAAATGTTAATTGTTAATAACAAATGTTAAGCTGCCCTACAGTGTTAAGAACATACTGCTCTGTAGATTCTCCACTAGTTTATTTTAGAATGAACATCTCAGGGATAGTCACAGTATTTTGTCCACAGTGGTAAACCCATACACAGTCTGATAAATAATAAGTGCTAATTTTATCATAAAAAATAAATGATAATTTCAAATATGAATGATTGTGTCAAAGAACAAAATATACATAGGCAAACCTAGATTTGTATTTCATTTTTTCTCAGTGAGCATAGTTTTAATAATAAGTCATCCATCAGCATTTACTAAGTGTCAGAGTTTGGGCTAGATATTGGTATACATGGTATCTAATTTACTATATAAAATAACAGTGTATGCCAGATAGTATAATATTTATTTAAAAACTTTGTTGAAACTTTGTTTGTTGCCCAAGTGGGGGTAAAGCTAAATTTTAAATATTGATCTCTCGAGCCTGATTCCTATTCTCTTTGCATTTTCCCCAGTTATCTAAAGAATATTAAATAAAAAGAAACTTTGTTCCGGAAATCTAGAGATTCTCTTTAGGGTCTTCATTGAAGAAGGGGCAAGAAGAGAACAGAAAGGAATATTATTATGTATTCTACTGCAGCAGACCCAGATAAATGAACTGCAGCTGCACACCTGAGACAACAGTGCCCTAGATTTAGTGATTTAGCACAAAACAGAACAACTAGTCAAGAAAATGATGTGGTTGGAGTATGTGATGAGACAGTAATAAGAGGAATTTTAGCTGTCATGACCCTTTTACTACCTAAAAGCTATGATTCCTTCCCCAAATGCTATGCCAGTAATCTATAAAAAACCAAGATAGAGAATAATGCTTAAACTTCTCAAATGTGACACAGAGTATTTCCAACTCTACAGTGGTCTTAACACCTTTCTATTTTGGATTTTCAAATCTAGAATTAAGGTTTAACAAGAGACCATGGCCAACCATGAAGAATCTTTGTATACCCTCTTGTTTTGTTAATTTGAAAAACAATATCTATATAATGTAATTTAAAGACATTGCTAATGTGCTACTTAGGAACAGATTTGTAAGTTCTCTCACACATAGTGGAGAAAGCTGTTTCCATTGACAAGGGGGGCTCAATGGGTTGAGAATCTCTGCTTTGCCTGCGTCCAACCAGACGACTCTATTTCAAGTTTCAGGGTCTCACTCCTTCCTGATCAACGGTGTAACTTTAACATGAGTGAGTTGGTGAGCCTGAGAATTCAATGGATAATAAATAAGCATGAAATTCATTCATAATTACCAAAAACACATATGTGCAACACAAGTGCAATACTATCGCTAAATCTCAAGTGTATTATGCTACAAAAAAGAAGCCAAACTCAAAATGCAATCTAATATATGACCCTATTTATATCATGTTTTGGAAATGACAAAACTATAGAGGCAGAGAATAGATCAGTTGTTGCAGGGGCAGGAGGTGGGAGCAAGAGTATGATCTTACATAGGTCACAGGTAAATTTTGTGGGGAGTAATACTACTCCGTATCTTGACTGTACTGGTGAAAGGACTATATGTGTTTATCAAAACTCACAGAACTGAACACTAAAAGAGTGGACTCTACATAAATGTTACCTTCATTTAAAAATTTTTCGTAACACAATACTGCACAGCCACTGAGATGGCTGAAATTAAAATGAACACCAGTGCTAAGTGTTACTGAAGATGTGGAACAAGTAGAAGTCTTAGACATTTTTATTGGTAAAGTAAAATGACACAACTATATTGGAAAAACAGTTTAGCAGTTTCTCATAAAAAAGGCTGGGCGCTGTGGCTTAGGCTGGTAATCCCAGCACTTTGTGGGGCTGAGGTGGGCGGATCACGAGGTCAATAGAGATCGAGACCATCCTGGCCAGCATGCTGAAATCCTGTCTCTACTGAAAATACAAAAATTAGCTGGGCAAGGTGTCGCATGCCTATAGTCCCAGCTACTTGGGAGGCTGAGGCAGGAGAATCACTTGAACCCAGGAGGCAGAGGTTGCAGTGAGCTGAGATTGTGCCACTGCACTCCATCCTGGCGACGACAGAGCGAGACTCTGTCTCAAAAAAAAAAAAAAAAAAAAAAGTTAAAGATGGTTACCATATAGCCCAGAATTTTCAATCCTAGGTATTTTTATCCAAGATAAATGAAAGCATATGTATATATATATAAGACTTGAATAACAAGCTTCATAGAAGCTTTATTATAGCCCCAAAGTGGAAACAATGCAAATGCCTATCAATGGGTGAATGGATAATCAAATTGAAATACAGTTATTAAATGCAATACTGATGAGGAATATAAACTAAAAACTACTGATAACGACTGCATGGATGACTCTCAAAACATTATACTGAGCAAAATAAGTTAGCCACCAAAGTGTTGTGCACTTTTTATTTGAAATTCTATCTCTATTTATTTGAAACTCTAGGTAAGGCGAATTTAAATTATAATTATAAAAACATATATTGGTATTGAATAGTCTGGGGGAACTGAATACAAAATGGAAGAAGAAAACTTGTTGGATTACGGAATACCCTATATCTTGATTCTGGTGTTGGTTGCATGGTTAAATACATTTGTAAAACTTATTTAACCATACCATTAAAATACATTAAACTAGTTTTAGTTTATTACATACAACTTACACCTCAATGAGATTGATCTAGAAAATATACCTCCTACATAGTGTGAGTATTCCGAAAGTAAGTATTGTAAATATTGCTTATTGTTTGGTGTTATAGCTGGGGTCTTATTGGAAGTAAACACACCATAGTTCCGAAAAAAATCACTTAAACAGCACTGGAATTTGGAATTTTAAAGTGTGGAAAAAAATCTACTGAAACATATTCCACATGAAAAATCATGATACAATGTGGAAATACTTCAAGAGGCAGACTCAACAGATGACACAATGGAAGAGTATTATTGTTCCCAAGCAGTTGAGATGGATAATACGTATAAAAGAAATCACTAATAAAATAAGTAAACAGATAAACTACAAAACATCAAGACCCAAGACTATGACCAAAAATAGGCTTATTTAGAAAAAGAAATGTCAGTATATATATATATATATATATATAGTCACTTAAATACATTTAAATAAAAATTAGAAGAGTATAAACAAGCAGTTAGGTATTAAGAAAATCAGTGGTTTGAAAGATATAAAAAGGGATTGTTCAATATTTAGCATAGAAAAACTAAGCATGAATACAATCATGGAGGAAGGAATAATATTTTTCAACGTGTGTAATAGAAATTACCCCACTAAAAAAGAAAATACAGCATAAGTAATAAAGCAAACATTACTAGATCGTGTTCTATAATTGAAGAATGAATGTAGTCATAATAGAGTCAGAAAGACTATATTAACATCAGAAAAGTATTCAAGATGAGTATATTACTAAACAGAAAGAAGGCATTTTCCAAATGGTAAATGGTCTATTAAGAAGAAATAATAATCTGAAGTGTGTATGCACCTAAAAGGCTTCTAATGCATTTTTTCTCTGAACAAAAAAGAAAAAGGCGAATCTGTTCAAACATTAAAAAATATCACTCAATAGTTGCTAAAGCATGTAGAGAAAAAGATCCATGTGACTTGAACATCACTGGCAAACAAAGTAATCTATTAAGCATTTTTCTGAACACTTTACACTAAAACCAGAAAATATTTTGAACTAAATGGATGTTAAAGCACAACATGCTAGAAAGTGTGAAGTACAGTTAAAGTGGTGCCTTGAGGGAAATTTATTGCTTTAAGTACCTATGTTAGAAAAGAAAAAATATATACATTTTTACATTTAAAAAAAACAGAAAAAAAAGAGAAAAATCCTAAGTAAGTAGAGGACAGGAAAAACTAATAGAAGAAATCAATAATATAAAAATAGCACATAATCACATTTTTTGAAACTCATACATTTGTCCATAGGAAGGATGAGTAAAATTGATAAAAATTTAGTGGTTCATTTACTATGCTGTGTAGAACTTGCCTCAAAATTTACAATGGTGAAATTACCATTAATTTAGTTACTGATTCTGTGTGTGAGGAATTCGGACCAAAGATGGTGGGAAAGTTGTTTTCTTCCCAACTGGCAGTTGTTGGAAGAACTGAAAAGCTGGGAGCTGGAGTCATCTGAACGATTTTTTACTCATGTGTCTGGAGGTTGATGCTGGGAAGACCCTAACCGTTGGAAGTTGGAGCAACTGATGCATCTAAATTCATAACATTAAGTCTGAAAAAGTTAATGTTCAGGAGTCTTATTTTGAACTTCAGAATATGTGCCTGCCTTAGAAGACCAGGCTATTCTGGGTTTCATGTAAAACAGAAGTGGAAGATAAATCTAAGGGAAAAAATATTGCTGCACAAGTAGTAAGGCAGCTGAACCAACTGGTCAGGGAAGCTGTTAAATGACAATCAGCCGTTATTCAGCTGAGAGTCAGCTGAGCTCTAAGGGGAATAATATACAGGTAACAAATCTAATCCTTGTTTTCTAAAATGTTTATGGATAAGTTGATTCTTCTAGAGGCTTCTAAAGAGAAAACTTGAAGAAAAGTCATTTTGCTACTGTATATAGTACACTCACTCACAAATAATACATTTTCTTTGGGGAAGCTGGTGAAAAATTCTGGACATGAGCTTATATTCCTACCTTGTAACTTTGATAAAGAAAACTGGAAATTGCAAAGAGAATCTATTTTAGAATTTTATACAGGAGAGTTAGAGAAAAAAGAAATGGGGGAAATTCAAGAGAACAAAGGAAAAGCAAAAGAGAGAAGGCTACAGAGATGGTGAAAAAATAATGAGAAAGAATAAACATTTAATTTTAATTTAGAGAGAGACTGCTGATTTTTAAAAATATCACGTATTTGACAGCTAACAATATGTTTGACTATATGTTTAATTTTATTACCTAGTTAAAAAAAGAAAAAATATTGCTAACATATTCAAGTTTCTTAATAGTATGAAGATAAAATAAAGCAAAGGTTTTATTTTCAAGTTTTTATTCTTCTGGTAAGTGAGTTTCACAAAACTAATACTGAAATTTGCTCAGCTAATTCTCCAGAATAAATGTACAGACACTTTATTTGTTGATGTTATCTTTAAATTATTTGAAATAAAGTGTGAAGTCAATAATCAGAATTTTTATAGTCTACTTTAGCTAGCTAATTAATTAGCAAATGCAGTATATGATATTCCTAAATTTGAGGCTAGTTATAGCTACCACAGAATTTCGTTCTCCTTATTATTCAGTTTTTAATTCATGCATTCATTTATTCTATAAATATTTTTACCAGGCGCCAGGCACTGTTCTAAGGAAGGAACATAAGGAAACAAAAAATTAAAAAAAAATAGTAAAGTTGTATTTACTGTTAGTAAATCTAGTCAATAAAAATAGAAATTTCTGACTTCATGCATTTCACATTTTAGTATGATGTAACTAATTTTCATTAGAACTCTAAGGAGTTGCTTTGGTTTAAGGTTTAAAAAACAAATTTAAGTCAATACTCCTAACACTAAAACTGTAAACTATAGAATATCGACTAATATTTGAGTTAGTCCCTCCAATTTAGAAACACCACTTGTTTCCAGTCATGAGTTGATATCACCCCTTCTGTTAGTTTCCACCTAATATTATGTAGGTTAGTTTATAAGACTTGTTTAAACACAAGTGTTTATAACACTTGGAGTATTTAGGAGTTTTTTATATTTCCTAAAAATGTTTCACTTTATTTGAATTAATAGCCATGCTTTCTTTCCCCTTATGGATTCAGCACTTTGTTGTTTGGAAGCAAATGGGCTTTGAATAATTGCCAATAAGAAAAGGGCTTGCTATATTTCAGAAATTGGTAATGTTATGACTCCAAAAGCACAGGCAACAAAAGCAAAATTAGACAATGAATTATATCAAACTTAGAAAGCTTTTGTACTGTAAAGGAAATAATAGCGTGAAGAGGCAACATATAGATTGGAGAAAATATTTGCAAAACATACACCAGAAAAGGAGCTAATATCTAAAATATACAAGAGTCACATACTACTCAATAACAAGAAAACAAGTAATCCTATTTAAAAAATGGACAAAGTACTTGAATAGACATTTCTCAGAAGAACACATATGACCAATAGATATGTAAAAAAAATGCTCAACATCTCTAATAATTAGAGAAATGCAAATTAAAATCACAATGAGATATCACCTTACACTTGTTAGATTGGCTATTATCCAAAAGATGAAAGATAAGCATTGGTTATTGTGTCTTACATAAATGTTGCCCAGTCTCAGATAAAATTTTCACCTGCCTTGTCTTCTCATTTGCATGTCTCTAGTTTAGGTGAATTTTGATAGCAATGTTGTGAGCAGGATTCAGGCTGGTAGTGGAGGGACTATTTTTTTTTTTTAAGAAGCAGAATGAAAGGGAAATAATTGCATCTCAGAGAAGCTTCTCAGTTAAAGCCAGCACCAGTGCTCTACATTTGGTACATTTAAAAGATAGCAGGGCTGGATCATTCAAGCTTTCACTAAATTATTTTCTTAAATCACAAAGTAACAGAAGAAACTTGTCCTCAATTTTTCTTTATGTTCTTGAAGTTTGACACTTTTCTCTATTTCTGCCTCTGAAACTATACTTTCTCCTATGAGAATCATAGCTTGCCTTCCTCAGGCAGTTTAGAGTTTCTCAAGATGTTTTAGGATCTTACAGCTTTCATGGTAATAGTTTTTGATTAAGCCATTTGACTAGTATATAGTTTGGAAATAAACGGGAAACATGGCTCAGCAAATGCTCCTTTCCCCGCTACATTTTTTTCTTGCTGCTTCTCCCCTATATTGAGAAAATTTGATTTCAAGAATCTAACAGAGATGCCTGGATTGTTTCTTTTCCTCTGTTCAATTCTTCACTTCCACAGAGTGCAAACATTTCTATTATTTTTATTCTCAAGACTTCCAGGCTTTCTCTGTTAAAATTGTGCTGCATCTAGTATTTAATCTCTAACTCACTCCTGGACATTTCTATTTGGATGTTCTTTAATTATATCATATTCTACATGTTAATATCCATGCTTAGCATTAACAGGGGGAAAGTAGCCTCCCCTTCCAACTTTACTATTTCTGTTAATGATACTGTTTTTCCCAGGTAACATGGTAATTATTATTATCTATATATGTAGCCACCACATTCTGTTAACTTAAAAAAATTCCCATTCATCTTTTATATTTCCACTACTGTGGGAAAATGCCTTATTACCTCAGTGAACCTGCTGGCATAGTTTCCTACTTGGATTCTCTGAACCTACCTTTGTTTAAACTTAACTTTCATATTGTCACACATTTGTTCAAAAATACTTACTGGATTCCTATTACCAGCCACCCTGAGAATCAATTTGTCTGCTTGACTTGGCATATCTTTAGAATTCTAGCCACATGATATTGTCCAACTTGCTGCAAAATTTTCTCTCCAGTCAGAAACCTAGTTGCAGTTTACTTCCTCATACTGCATGGTTGCTTCTAACTCTCCGTCATCTTTCGTGTTGCTTGTATCTCTTGTACTACCATCTACTCTCCTCTACCTAACCAAATTTTGTTCATTGTTGATAAGCATAGAGGAATAATTAAAAGTTAGAATTAAAATTTAGATAGACATTAAACAGACATATAAGCCTTGTAAGTGTTCAATGTCTTGCTCAAATCAAAGTTACCCTTTGAAGAAATGGAAGAAATAAAACCAGAACCAAAGTTACCTTTTTTGTAAGTTTCATAGATTACAATGTCCTGCCCAAGTGAATGCTTCCAAATTTCTCATGATGTTTCACTTGCCTGTTTCAACCTTCTGTTTTCTTAAAGACTTTAGAAGCTTAGAGTCATCTAGTAGACAAATAATTTATTTTATAGCACATATCCAAACTGCTATAATTATCATTATTATTATGAATAATTCAAGTTTAGGTTTACTTGTTGGAAGTTTTATATGTTTTGTTGAAATCCTCTTTAAGAGAAACTGGAATCCTCTGGCTCTTATCTTGCCATCAGTAGCTGCACAGTACAAATCCATTCTCTCATCAAGACCTCAACCCTTCACACATATGTATAAAATAATTGTTTCCTCTTTGTGAATCTGTTATCACTTTTTGCATGGCTTCTCATACGATCTATTACGTATATGAGCCAGGACATTTTAAAATGCCAGCGATATTAACCCATTTTAAATAGCTTAAGAATAAAGATCATCCAACCGTTACCAATTGGAGGATATTACCTCTCAGAATTGGAAACAATTAGGTATTCCTATTCTAGTAAAACATCATGAAGTGGACCCTGAAAAAAAACTGAAAAGATCAAGATTTGTATCAATTATGCAAAGATAAATAACCTCTTCTTTGATATCACCATCAATATCAAGTAAGTCCTTTTGTGTCCAGAATTGGTAGGTTCTTGGTCTCACTGACTTCAAGAATGAAGCCACGGACCCTCGCGGTGAGCGTTACAGTTTTTAAAGGCGGAGTGTCGAGAGTTTGTTGCTTCTGATGATTGGATGTGTTCAGCGTTTCTTCCTTCTGGTGGGGTTCGTGGTCTCGCTGGCTCAGGAGTGAAGCTGCGGACCTTCGTGGTGAGTGTTTCAGCTCTTAAGGCAGCACATCTGGAGTTGTTCGTTCCTCCTGGTGGGTTCATGGTCTCGCTGGCTTCAGTAGTGAAGCTGCAGACCTTCCCCAGTGAGTGTTAACAGTTCATACAGGCAGTGTGGACCCAAAGAGTGAGCGGCAGCAAGATTCATTGCAAAGAGCAAAAGAACAAAGCTTCCACAGTGTGGAAGGGGACCCCAGCGGGTTGCCACTGCTGGCTGGGGCAGCCTGCTTTTATTCTCTTATCTGGCCCCACCCACATCCTGCTGATTGGCCCATTTTACAGAGAGCCAAGTGGTCTGTTTTGACAGGGTGCAGATTTGTGCATTTACAATCCCTGACCTAGACACAAAGGTTCTCCACGTCCCCAGTAGATTAGCTGGATACAGAGTGTTGATTGGTGCATTCACAAACCGTGAGCTAGACACAGGGTGCTGATTGGTGTGTTTACAAACCTTGAGCTAGATACAGAGTGCCAATTGGTGTATTTACAACCCCTTAGCTAGACATAAAGGTTCTCCAAGTTCTCACCAGTCAGGAGCCCAGCTGGCTTCACCCAGTGGATGCCGCACCAGGGCCGCAGGTGGAGCTGCCTTCCAGTCCCGCGCTGTGCGCCTGCACTCCTCAGCCCTTGGGTGGTCGATGGGACTGGGCGCTGTGGAGCAGGGGGCGGCGCTTGTCAGGGAGGCTCGGGCGCACAGGAGCCCACGGGGGTGGCGGGGAAGGCTCAGGCATGGCGGGCTGCAGGTCCCGAGCCTTGCCCCGCCGAGAGGCAGCTAAGGCCCTGCGAGAAATCGAGCGCAGCGCCGGTGGGCCGGCACCGCTGGGGGACCCAGCACACCCTCCGCAGCCGCTGGCCTGGGTGCTAAGCCCCTCAATGTCGGGGGCCGCTCCGAGTGCAGGGCCCGCCGAGCCCACACCCACCCGGAACTCGTGCTGGCCCACAACCACCGCAGGCAGCACTGGTTCCCGCCCGCGCCTCTCCTTCCACACCTCCCCGCAAGCTGAGGGAGACGGCTCCAGCCTTCGCCAGCCCGGGAAGGGGCTCCCACAGTGCAGCGGCGGGCTGAAGGGCTCCTCAAGGGCCGCCAAAGTGGGAGCCCAGGCAGAAGAGGCGCCGAGAGCGAGCAAGGGCTGTGAGGGCTGCCAGCAAGCTGCCACTTCTCGCTTTCAATTAAGGAAAAAAAAGAGTGCTGAACTTGTGCCGGTTCAAGCTAGTTTAAGGCAAGTGAGCTTCTTTTCGATACCCCTTCTTATTCCTACCTTCTTTTCTCAAAATTCATCATGAAAGGATAGTATATTTTGGCAAAGCTTTCAAAACAGGTGATGGTAAAATAATTTAAAACATACTGACTCACATAACTTAGCCAAATAATTGGATTACAAAGTAGATCTGAAATCCAAAGATCTGAAGTCCAAAGTAGATCTGACTTCATGAAACCAATGTCAGGAGGGGAGCAATGTGTTGCTTAAACATTCCTGTCTACTTTCTTGAGCAAATTTACTACCAAAGGGGAGAAGCCTGCTTTCTAATACTCACTCAATAATACCTTTAATGAAATTCAAAGAGGAAAAAAATAGGTTCTTATCTTTTTTAGTATCCAATAATAAAAATGAATAAATTAATAAGGAAGAACTTGTGAGCATGGGTGTGAGACTGTAATTGATAGCCCCGTTAACACATGGAATAGGGAATGAGATCTTCCATGAAGAGCAGAACACCAGGTATATAAACAGCTTATATTCCATATGCATGTTTAAAAACTATTCCCTCCTCTTATAGCTCTGTTATACAGACCTCTAGTTTTGACTCTTTTCTTCTTAGACAAAGATGCCTAGAACTACAATGAGCTTATTACTTTCAATAATAAAGACCCCACATTCTTATTTCTACAGGCTAAAATTGTATTAAATTTTTGAGCTGCCACATCATATTATCAACTTGTATTAAACTTATGGTTGCCTAAAAGTCCTGAATCTTTTCCACATACACTAATGTTGAGTATCATTTTCTTTTGAGCTTGATAAGAGCCCATTATTCAATACCATATATTATTATTATTTTTATCTTAACCCTTTTTTCATGTCAACATTCTCATTCAGCTTTTGAGTATATTAAAATCTTAAATATCCATATGTTCTAGTTGTTTATCCAGGTTATTGGTAAACTTGTTGGAATTTGAGAGGATCAAGGGAAAACCTCTGAAACACTGTTTTGAATATCAATTTCCTTTTGCCTTTTAACTTTCAGTAAATTATTTTCACTGGGCACAAAAACACCTAACTGAACCATTAGCCACCCTTTCATTATTTATTACAAGGATTTCTTTTCAAATTTCAAAGATACTGTGTCTCTTTTACTAGTATTTGTCAATTTACTAAATAATTTGAAAGAGAAATAAATAATTATGGCAAAGCTTCATTCGGTAAACCAGCTCACAGTGGTGTTGGTTGATCACTGCACCACACTGCACAGATTCTACTTTGTGATCTGATACGGGTTTTGCTGTGATTCAGTGTTTGTCAATATTTACTGAACGTTGTTTTCTTCTTTTGGTTTGTATGTTATGAAATCTGCCTTGGCTTTATTCTGTCAATTTTCTGCAAGTCTTCTCAATCAAAGCACTTGAATTTTAAATGTGGTCTAAACCCAATGATAGGAATCTACACTATTCATAATCAAGCACATTCAAAGACTGGGCAATGACTCATGAATTAGTGTCACATCAGATTTTCTCCTGTGGCACTCTGTCGACTTTTTCCCCTCAGATATATAATAATGGCTTATAATATGTCTCTAATCATGGATTTGCCTTGATTCGTTGGACAAACACCTGCCAACCGCTTTAGTTCCAATATCTAAGTTGTGTATCTGTGTAAATATATATGTGTGTGCGTGTGTGTGTGAGAGAGAGAGAGATAGTATAATTAGTATAATTCCTTACCTTGGTAATCTACTTATAATAAATGACACATTCCTCTTAGTTGGATATGATGTCTTAATCTCCTGAGTCTTTCGGGGGCTAAAATACTGCCTGAGTCACAATCCGATGAAAAGAGCCTCATTTCCTGTGGATTAACTTTTCTGAGCCTTTCTACCTTCCAGCTGCCTGTCTCCCTGATTCCAGGCTTATCTATCCCAGAAGTCCTCATTATCATGCTCCCTGCACTTGCTGATTATGCCCCCTGACCTTCCCAGATATCTCCTGCCTGCTTACACTGCCGTCTCTCACTTATCATCGTCATTGCCAGACGCCAAGTTTTGGTTCATTGGCTGGATGGGGGAGACCTGTCTTAGGAATTCAGGCTCCTTTGCTGATACTCTGTCACTGGCTTTGCTGCTGCTAGATTTCTTGGTTATTTGGAACATCCCAAGTCCAGTTAGGCCTGATGAGTCTTTGCTTGCCACAATCTCCTCACCAACACAAATAACCTATTACTGACAGCTAATTTCTTTGCTTCCGTATCTGGTTGCCAGTCTTCTTTCCTATTGAGTCTTTCTAGTTTCGACATCCCAGCACTTTGACTAATACCAAGCCAGTTATTATATCATCTCCCACATAGTGCTAAGAATTAAGTAGAGGGTCCATATATATAAATTGCTCTGTAAGATTCCTCTCATCTGCCATATTTGTGAAATCTCCCGCCTGTTATCATAAAGGAGTTATTTTCATCTTTTTCATAGTCCACAGGGCAAGTCTGTTTTTTACCTGTTTGTCTCTTTTACTGGACTATGTGTTTTTCTGGGACAGAAGCCACATGGTTGTTCAGTCACATAAACATTTATTCAGCATTTAATATTTGCCAGGCACCATGTTTGGCAGCACAGGTAAAGAAAAATATATACAAACATACACAATTGCGTGGTTTTAGTAACTCTGGGTCACTGGATTTTATTGCTAGTATAAGTAGTTTAGTTTAAGTATTCCACAAAAGTTTTCTGAATGATTGAATGTGTTTGCTAAATAATTGAAAATAGATTTTTAAATCTAGTTCCTGAAAAAATTATGTGCTCTAGTGCATGCTCCCTAAGAAGTAAATGACACTTATTGAGCAAAAATAAAAACGTAAAATAACCGTTGAAGTTGTATTAGATGCTAGACCTCAGAGGTTTACCATAAATAAGATAAAGCTGTATGCCAAAGGCTAGCATCTTTTTTCTATAAAAGACCAGATAATAAATGTTTTCAGATTTGTGGTCCATACAGTTCTGCCACATCTACTCAACTCTAGTATGGTAGCTCAAAAACAGCCACAGATACCTAAATAAATGGGTATAACTCTGTTCCAATAAAATTTTATTTATGGATTCTGAAATTGGAATATATAAAATGTTAATGTGTCATGAAATATGATTGTGTTTCTTAATTTTTTCTGAATTATTTAGAAGTCGTTTATGGTTTGTAGGACTTACAGAATGAGGTAATGAGTAAAATTTAGCCAGTGGGCCCCCATCTACTGACCCTCGATCTAAGCTTTTCTTTTTTTTTTTTTTCAAGAACCCTCATTTTAAGATTAAACTTCAGTTTCTTGATATAAACTTTTAAAATTTTTGTAAACAAAAATAGATTAGGTCCAGTTTAGATGTTCAATATTGAAAACAAGAAGGAGGCTGGGCTCGGTGGCTCATGCCTGTAATCCCAGCACTTTGGGAGGCCAAGGTGGGCAGATCACCTGAGGTCAGGAGTTCAAGACCAGCCTGGCCAACATGGCGAAACTGTGTCTCTACTAAAAATACAAAAAATTAGCTGAGTGTGGTGGTGGGCATCTGTAAGCCCAGCTACTCGGGAGGCTGAGGCAGGAGAGAATCACTTGAACCTGGGAGGCGGAGGTTGCAGTGAGCCGAGATAGCTTCATTGCACTCCAGCCTGAGCAACAAGAGCAAAACTCTGTCAGAAAAAAGAAAAAAAGAAAAAAAAGAAGGAGTGGTGGCATTGTCAAATACTCTGGACAAAGCAAAATGTCATGGCATAATGCAAGAACATGGATAATCGTTTGTTGGCTGAAGGCAAGGGCTTATAGTGGCTTATTCTCTAGATTATTTTCAGTCTTCAGATTTAGCAATTCCCTTCATGGAATTTTGGTAGAGAGGAACTAATAAGGTTCAATAAAATTATCTTTTTGTGAGTAGGTTTAAAATAACTCTGAGTATTGCTTGTATTAAAAGCAAATAAACAACAACTTATCCTTGTTAAAATCATACATAACAGTAGAGTTGAGGCAGGGATGTTTGATCTTGGAAGCCTGGATAAGCCTTTGCCTTAATTTTGTCTAATCTATGCTAGCATTATAACACTGTTATTTTTCAGCCTGTATTTCTGCCTGTTGGTCAGTTGAACCAATTGAACCATGTTTGTGTCTGAAAGTTAAACAGAATGACTCCAGTCCCAATATCCTCTTCAGAGATGTCCTCTTTTCATTATTTCTACTAATTTCATCTCCAGATTGATTGCAAACAGTAGATTTCTAAGGTTTCTAAGAAAGAGTAGGTTTCTAAGAAACAGTAGGTTTCTAAGACTAAATTCATCTCCAGGTTGATTTTAAACAGTAGGTTTCCTGCAAATGATTTTAAAGGCCATACAATTCTAAGAAGCAGCTGGTGTCTAGATCATTTATTTTTCTCCCTCTTTGTCCGTGAATCTCTCTCCTTTCTCTATTGATCATGAAGGTTTTCTCTTCAAGTAACTTCTAGAATTCTCTCTCTTTCCAATAAGAAGGTGAAGAAGCGATATTAAAAAGAAAAGACTGTTACTGAACCAAATGAAAGGCTATATAAACATTTCATGTAAAGGGTCAGAGAAAAAATATTTTAGGCTAGGTAGGCATATGGTGTCTGTTGCAACTACTCAACTGCATTATAGAATGAAAGAAGCTGTAGACAATTAAAAAAAAATGAGCTGTGTGTGTCCCAATATATTTATAAAACAAGGCATCAGGAAGGATTTGACCAGTAGGGAATAATTTGCCCACCCTGAACTAAAGTGTACGTTATATTAGTTGTGCCTATTGAGTAATTAATATTATTTATTCTTAAAGTAGAAATATGATATTTTGTGTCTTAAGACAAAACAAAAGTAAAGCATATTAAATTATAATTATAGACTATTTGCAATGGGGAAAAAGTCTTTCAAAAATTACATACATATTTATTAACATATACAGTTTATATATTTATATTAATAATAATATAAAGATTTAATATAACCTTTGTATTAAATTAGAAAATGTTCCTTTAAGCACCTGCATCTCACACTTGGTTTACAGAACCTGTTTAAGCAGCAGATATTTCTGTACATGTTTCTTTGCAGAAGAGTTAGGAATAAACTGTGGCTTTAACCATTTGCATGAGCTGAACACAGGGTGAATCTCAGTATCTCATTTGCAATATTCACAGACTTGTTTGTTTGCTTTGTCTGGTGCCATAGCGTTTATACCTTGTCACACACTGGCTGAATCATAGTGTATCGTCCGTCTTTCCAGACTCTAGTTCTGAGTTGATAAAGTCCGAGGTTCAATGGCAGATTTACACATGCTGTTTGCCCACCTGGTCCCTATTCAAAACCACTACTTCCTCACTGTGAACACTTGATAGCAATGTCTATATTCATTCTCTTCTGGACAGATCCCTTGATGCTATCTTTCTAATGTCTATAAATGATTCTTTGGTATAATGGCAGTGGAAACGTAAAGCAATTTTTATGTAGTAATTAGCTGCTTTGCAATCCAAAGAAGTTCTATATAACGTGAATACTATGTATGTCTCTAGCCTAGGCTAGTACAGATATTTGTTGAGTCCCTACTATATATCAATTTCTATATCTAGATATTTCCATGTACTTTCATTTAATCATCACAAACAACCTGTGTGATAAATAATGTTAAACCCAACTAAAAGTGAAAAATAGAATTACAGAGAGTGTAATAAAGTTTCCCAAGGTTTCACGTGTAGCAAACGGGCAACACTATATCATAGTGGTGATAAGCCCAATTTCTATAGTAGACTGAGAAACACTAGAATCCTAGTGCTAACTGCACTCTTACTAGGTGGTGTGACCTTGGCAAGTTATTTACCTCTCAAAGCCTGATTCTTCAGGTCAAAAGCAGAGGGATGTTGATTTGTAAACCAGATGAGATGTTGCATGTAAAACACTTAAGGTTTCTAGCTCTAGACAATATACCCAATACATGTTGTTGGCTCTTATCAAAATCACAGATCCAAAATGAGAATCCTCTTTCTCATGGCTTGATAGTCTGATCTTTCAACCACACAAAGGTTAGTACTCTTTCCGTTCACATTCACACAATCTGTGTATCATAATTGAAACGAAACCTGAGAAATCCTTTAGGTTAGGGTCCAATTTCAAATTCTGGTAGGGTCAGGCAGATAGCATAATTGGCTTAAGTTGGGTGGGAGTAGAAAGTGCACTGCATATGTTTTGTGAGTGATGGGAACTGGAGTGCAGACTCCCTATCTTAGAAAAGGGAGCAGCTACTTAGTTCCAACAAATTGTTGGTTAATAGAAATGCAGACCTGAATTTGTTAGTTCATTCCATTTTTTCAAGACCAGGCAGATATTCACATTTTCATGTGAAATGTGCCAATTTTAAGTTGCTTGCTTTTAAAACTTTAAAAACATATAGACATAACAAACATATATCCCAGCTGGATTTGGTGCTTGGACCATTCACCTGTGATCTTTGCTAGATTAACCTTGATGTTTGACCAATGACAAAACACATTAAGAGAGGTAGGTGACTTGTCAATATCACACTGGATATCAGTTGAACCCCAGGGTCAGCCAGTGAGGAATATGGTAGAATTAGGACTAAAAGCCAGGCCTCTTTTTACTCCCACACACTATTACTATTAATACTTTTATATTTGAACAATTTCATTTAGATAATTCCATCCCAGATCACTCCAAAGGCTCTTTAACTGGAAGATGTTTCTTTCTAATATTAGTGTAAAGGAGTATTCTAGAAATAACTGCTAATTTTTCCAGGTTTGATTGTTTTACCCTAGAATTTCCACATAAAATATTACAAGAATTTATGACTTTAATGTCAATATCTTTCTTTATAAATTTAGAAATTCCATGTTTCTACAAAATAAATCATGACTTTTTTCCTATTCAAAAGACAGTTTCAAGTGAAATAATGAGGATTATACTTTCAATATTGCCATAACATTGCAATTCTCTAAAATGAGAGCATTAGGACAGATATCTAATGCATGCAGAGCTTAAAATCTAGATGACGGGTTGATAGGTGGAGCAAAACGTCATGGCGCATGTATACCTACGTAACAAACCTGCACGTTCTGCACATGTATCCCAGAACTTAAAGTCAAATAAAAAAAAAATGCCTGCGTTGAATTGAACAGTTGTTTAAAAGAAGGGGAAATGCAATATACAGGTAAGTATGAGGCTCACATGACAACCCCAGTCAGGCACGTTGCTAAGCACTTTATAAGCGCTGTCATATATTATTCTCTTAAAAGATCTATGGAGATCTCTTTTATTATTTTAACAGTTCTTTTAATAATTATCTAGATTCATAATTATGTATAAGGAATTAAGTCTATGCAGTCATGCCACTTGGCAAATACTCCACAGTTAATAAGTAATGCAGACAAAAGTAAAACTCAAGTGTATTGGTTATTAAGCCTTGAAGTAATGAACTTGTTCAGAAAAATTTTTGGAACTCTGGAGGAAGCCACATCATGATATAAACTTAAGATAATGAAACATCTCTAACAGGCCTGCCCAAAAGATTATGTCATATAAACATAATACTTTTGTTAATACATCTGTTAAGAACATTTATGCCTTAGGGCTTTGGTACTGACTGTTCTCTCTGTTTCAAAGACTCTTCTCCCAGCACTTCAAGTGGCTGACAGTCTCGCATCAGTAACACTTTCTCAAAGTAACTCTCAACCGGTTAACTAGAAGCAGAGGCCAAAACTATGTTTTATTATATTATACAGCTTTATTCTCTTACAGTCCTTATTATCTGAATATATTTTTTATGTATTTAGGTAGCTATATCTCTACATAGCTATCTTCACCCAAACCCAAGGTCCATGAAGACAGCGGATTTTCTATATTGCTCACCACTGTATCCTCAAGCCTAGAACCGTACATGGCACATAATAATCCCTCAATAAATATTTGCTAAATAGATAAATGAATTAACTTTGTGTTACTCTTTACTTAGCCATTTGTTTTGGTCATAAATATGATAGCAGGCTATCAAAGTACAGAGGGTATTGCATTATGTTCAATGCAGAACCAGGAACTCTCCTGTTAATAGGGAAATGTTACTTGAATCCCGATTATAAAACATAACAAAGCAAGCAAATAAATTCACACACACACACATACACACACACACAACAATTTTAAAAGTCATTTTGGGGACAGTCCAGGATATTTAATATGTACTCTATGGTGCATGGTGATATGTTAAATTCATTTTCTTACTGTGATAATGGTATTCTGGTTTTACAGGAGAATGACTTTGGCTTTAGAATGTGATGCTGAATTATCCAAGGATGAAGTGTCAAACTATCTAAAATTTACTTTTAAATGACTCAGCAAAAGCAAAACTATGTAAACTGTATATAAATCATATATTTATATCTAAATCTTTGTGTGTGTGTGGAGGGAGAAAGAATACGAATGTAATAAAACATTAATTATTAGTGAATATAGGTGAAATGCCCATGTTACAAGTCTTCATTTTACAATTATTTTAGCTTTTCAGTAGGTTTGAACATCCATAAACTAAAATTTGCAAGGAAATTAAGAAAATATTTTTGATATGACATAACTGTTTAATATTTCCCTGAAATTTATTCTTCAATTTCTGTATTTACATATCTGTTTAGTGACATCATAATGCTTAAGATGACAAGATGGAAAAGAACAAGGTTTGTAAAAAGCTGCGTGTGACTCTCACTAAATTAATAATCTACTTTAGTTTCTTTCTTTAAATTTTATAGATATACTCGAATTGTAAAAATTTCTCCCGTTTAGTCTAAGGGAGAAGAGGTTTGATCAACTTTATGAAAACTATTTATATCTGAGTTATCATAACACATAAACGAAGAGTGTCATCACCAAGGGCAGTTATTTACAGGAAAATAGATTTTACTAAAATAGAATTTCTATCTCTAAATTTATATACTGTACATACTCTAAAATAATTCAATGAACTTGGAAACTGGTAGACATATTAAATATAATAACTAAAGAACAATAAAATGAAAATTTTTCTCACCTTTCTGTTTTTATGAGCATCTTTCAACAATAGACACAGTGCAGTATTTGCCTCTGGGTCTCAATGTTCAAGTACATGGAAATAATTTTGAAGATTTCTAGCTTTGTATGCAGGTAGCTAATTATTGATTAGAACCTTTGCTCAGTACAGGGAAAACTGATTATCTACTCTCATGGCTCAAGACAATAAAATAAAGGGACAGTTAATAATGTGTAGTCGTGCATTTCACGAAAAAAGTTACAGTTGGAACTGTGAAAAAGTGCATACGCTTATTTTACACCACCTAGTCATTTTTAACCAAGAAACAATTGGCACAAAAATATGTTTTCAATACAAATGTTTGGATGGATCCACTAATCTTTCTTGTAAATATGTGATACTTTTTCACTAGTTGTTTCACACTAGCAAACAGTGGAAATAGGAGGCTTTACTATAAATGCTATTTTACTTTGTCAGTTTCAGTTGACTTATCCTATGAAAGATCCAAGACTAAAAATCGTAGGATCCTATCTCAGTAATCAGGTCAACAAGATATAGGATTTTGTGCAGCATTTTATGATGAAGATTTAGAGAGATTTTTAATGAATTCTGGAGTAAAATCATTATGATGCTGTTTACAAATTAAAGTTAATAGTAACAAGGGAATAGATTGTTGAGGAAGCTATCCTACTAACAGTGTTCTTCTTGAGGGCACTTGGTAATTAACCAGAAATAAAATTTTTATCGTCACTTTTACTTTCCTTTGGACCATTTTGTCTCTATAAATATGTTATTCCTATGTGTCCTTGAGAATAAACATTTATCTCTGAACTCCTGCCTTCATATACAAACTTCTCTTTTTTTGTCTCAACTATTAGTATTCATTGCTGAAGTGTTATTCAGTCATACATTTAGGAGCCATATATATTTATTCAGTAAGTTATATTTCAGTTTATAGTGGCTAATATGTATTTCAGTAAAGATTAATTCCATGCTTTGGGTATTACTTGTGGATAAAAATATCAACTAATTACAAAAATTAGCAGGGGTGGTAGCACATACTGTAGTCTCAGCTACTCAGGAGGCTGAGGCAGGAGGATCATTTTAACCCAGAGGTGGCAGTGAGCTGAGACTGTACCACTGCACTCCAGCCTGGATGACAGAGGTGGACCCTGTCTTGAAAATAAATCAACTAATATTCATAAGACAAATTATTACATAACTTTAGGCCAGCTGAGCCTCAAGACGATCTTGGGAAATATGTAGAGGCATACCTTAGAGATATTATGAGTTCTGTTCTGGACAACCACAGTATAGTAAATATCACAATAAAGTGAATCACATGAACTTTTTGGTTTCCTACTTCATCTAAATGTTACGTTGACACTATACTGTAGTGTGCTAAATGTACAATCACATTACATCTTAAAGCAATGTATGTACCTTAATTTAAAAATACTTTATTGCTGGTAAATGTTAACATTATCACCTGAACCTTCAGCAAGTTGTCATCTTTTGTAGTGGAGGATCTTGCCTCATTGTTGATAGGTGTGTGCTGATAAGGGTGGTGGTTGCTGAAGACTGTAGCAGCTGTGGCAATTTTTTTTCTTTTTTTGATGGAGTCTCACTCTGTCGCCAAGCTGGAGGGCAGTGGCACAATCTGGGCTCACTGCAACCTCCGCCTCCCGGTTCAAGCAATTCTCCTGCCTCAGCCTCCCGAGTAGCTGGGACCACAGGCACGTGACACCATGCCTGGCTCATTTTTTGTATTTTTAGTAGAGACGGGGTTTGACCATGTTGGCCAGGATGGTCTCGAACTCCAGACCTTGGGATCCGCCCGCCTCGGCCTTCCAAAGTGCTGGGATTTACAGGTGTGAGCCACTGCACCAGGCCGGCAATTTTGTAAAATAAGATAACAGTGAAGTTTGATGCACAGAATGATTCTTTCTTTCACAAAAGATTTCTCTGTAGCATCTGATGCTGTTTGATTGCATTTTACCCACAGTATTTCTTCTTGCAAAATTAGTTAATCCTCACAGGCCCTGCCTCTGCTTTATCAACTAAAGTTATGAAATATTTGGAATCATTTGTTTTTATTTCAACACTGTTCACAGTATCTTCACTAGGAGTAGTGGTACTACTCTTGCAATTTCCGCCACATCTGCAGTTACTTCCTTCACTGAAGTCTTGAAATGTTTCAAACCTTTCAAAATTGATTCCAGTCCTCATGGATGGAAACCTTTCATCCATGATGATTGCAATCAACTTCTTCCAAACGTCTGTTAATGTTGATTTTTTGACATCCTTCCATGAAACAAGAATGTTCTTAATGGCATCTAGAATGGCAATTTTCTTTCAGAAGGTTTTCAGTTTACTTTGCCCGAATCCATCACAGGATTAACTGTCTATGGCTGCTATAGCTTTATAATATATACTTATTAAATAATAAGACTTGAAAGTCACAATTGTTTTTGATCCATGGGATGCAGAATGGATGTGTTAACAGGCATGAAAACCACATTAATCTCGTTACACATCCCCTTTGCAGGACAATCTGCATCAGAAAATTGGGCAACTCTGCAGAATTGTAGGGATTGAGACTTGGAAGCCTTGATGTTGCTTAATTGGAGAATAGAGGTGGAGTTACACTTCACTAGGGTCCACGTATGAGTATGTGGAAATAAAATCAAAGAAAATCACTGGCCTCTGGTTTTGAAAAACTGAAGAAGAAGAAAAAATAAAGTCAGGTTACTGAAAGTAACAGGTGAAAGCTAGAAAAATGTGGAAAATAGAGCTAAAGGTCTCCAAAAAAAATAAAGAAATGCAAAAAAAAAAATGCAGGACATTGACAGAGTGGTCCATCTAAGTAGTCAATGCTAGATATCACTTTGCTGAGTTACTCTGACAGCCGCTTGAGTTCACAGAGTAAACAGACAAAAGGGTGGTAGGAAACCAGGAAAAGAAGGGCTCTGGTGTCATTAGCAAAGGAGGCTACGGTGCTCTTAAAATTTCCAGCACCAGACAGTGTCAAATATAAAATTATTAATGCTTAGGATGGAGGGAGAATTTAAAGGGTCCATAATAGTGCCAATATTTCCATAATTCTGTATAAATTTTACAGCAAGGAACAGCTTTGAGTACACCATGTCTGGATGTTTAGGAACCCCACTTGCGCATGGTCATTCCCATGTCTTCTCCTAAAGATGAATTATGGATCCTAGTTAGCACCCAGAGACTTAGCTGAGACCCTTCTGTGCTCTTCACTTACAATTTCCAGTCTCCTTTTATTATATTTCCACTAATGAAACATGTTTTAAATTTTCAAATCAATTATTAACCGATACTATGACAAAATGAAATAAAAAGAAATGAGAAGGAAAATGATTACACACTTAGAAGTGATGGTAGTGTCAGATTGCTATACAGGTTTCTATGTGCTCTTTTAATTTATGTAATTATCTAGTCCCAGCTCTGTAACGTTTGTGGATCAGTGACAATTCAGGGATCACATTTGAACAATTACTAGATGACCTGGTGCCTCTCTTTATTGTAATTCAATGTATGGATAGGACATAATTTTTACATATTTTATTAAAGTTCTAGAGGTAAAATTTGAGGTCATAACTTTTTAGTGCAAATCTCATTGTTTTCAAAACTATTTGCAAGATACTGTTAAAGTGGCTTGGGGTGCCTTTGAATTAAAGTTTCCTTTTTCTAGGTGAAAAAAAAAAATAGCAAATGTTGGCGGTGGCATTGGCTTGCATCTTACTACTACTTTCTCAGTGCTCCTGGGCTTAGAAGGAGACGTTTGGAGGATAAAACATTGTTCTTCAGTTGTAAAACATTTGGAAGATAAAACTCTACAGTCTCTGTCTAGCTTCTGCATATCTTTGATCAATCAATTCAAAATATTATGAACTTATTTTTCCCTGAGCTGTTATCAAGACGAGTTTGCAACAGTGGGGACAAATTGAGAAATCTCCTTGAGAAAGATGCTATAAATTAAAATGTTCTGAGTTTTTCATCCTGCCTTTGCATAATTATCCATTGTCTGGCTTTCAGAAATTTTTGAAAATAAATAAATCTTGGCATGTCCCATAGATTGTATACTATGCAAGATTTCTAATCAACCTACTTTCATCTGTGTTACGTGTTGCCATTATGTAAATAATGAAGTTTCTTGGATTGCTTGCCTTTCCCCTTGTCCAAACACACACAGTCTTGGCAGAAATATAATAAGTTGCTAATAAGGATTTTAGGCCTATTTTTTGTATAAATATTTGAGATGCTACAATAAAATAATATTGATAGTGAATGCATATATAGCACTTACTATAGACCAGGATCTGTTCTAAATGTTTTATATGCAGTAGCAAATTTAGCCTACTTAACAACCTAATGGAATTTTCACTGTTAATCTCCCCATTGTTCATGCACTGCTATCATCTTCATTTTACCATGTTGTTAGGGTGAACCAATGTTGTTTTTGAAAATAGGTCAAGGCCTTCTCCTGAAGGTCCTATTCCCCTTGTTAAATCATTGCAAATGGAATCTACCAAATTCAGTAAAGAAACTTGAGCAGCTCTGGTAAATTAAGTCAATTAAATTATTTTATCACATTCGTAGAGTATTGGGCATTCCCATTATTCCAGTTCACCAGGCAGAACTTTCAGAGGCCAAGACTTCCTTTTTCTTATTACATAGCTCACTTCCCATTAACCCTATTCAAAATCAATGATTTCTTGACATTAAAAAGTATCTGCTCTTTTATCCAGATATTTGCAAATTTCTTGGTGTTTAAAAAATTAAACATCTGGGTGGTTATCTTCTTTCATTTTAAACCCAGTGATGTTTTTCTGAAAACTCATGATTGTATTATCAAAATTGCAATTCTCACCTCTGCCACTTCTTAGCATGGTGTATGCTACCAGCTTGCTAGGTTAGCAGTAGGTTAGTATAATGAAGCTGGAGCCAGGATAATGACACAGTGAAGAAGTATGTTTCAGTGGTGAATTACATGAGCTACAATTTCTTCATTGCAGCATTCCCCCAAAGGTTTCTTTATTCTATTGCCATTGACCATCACGGTAACAGCTCATACCATGAAGTCTTTTATAGTGGCATTACCAGAAATGAAAGATGGAAATGTGAAGTTTGCCCACATTTTCTTTTTTTATTTTGTAATGAGTGTAAATTTAATAATTTTATATATTTTCTTGTTTTGGAAACCTGAGGTGGTCTAATACTCAACATTTGTCAGTGCCCACTGGAAACCATTCTGAGACTCCCTGCAGCTGAGGATCACAGGTACTACTTGGGTCCATAGGCCCTTACCCGATGTCAAAGATTAACAGTTATGCAATAAATAGAAGGCAGTTGAATAAACTATTATCTATCTATCATCTTTCTACCTACTATCTATCATCTGTTATCTATTATCTTTCTACTATTTTATCTATCTATCTATCATCTATCTATATTTATCATTGAAAGCCTTCTAAGAAAAGCACACTGTACCTTACAATTAAATGTCTCTATTCTTGGCTAAGAAAACAGAAATTATAAGGTACCTAAAATAAAGGGGATATAAGTATACTGTAGACCAGAACCTGTTAGAAACATCTAGTGACTTTATATTCCTGCTTGTAAAGCTGGATAGCTGGTAAACCTCCTTGTAGTATTGACTGTAGATACTCCTACTGTATCACTTGAACCTTATGCATACATAAACTCCCTGATGTAGACCTCATCTTTCTTCTACACAAATCAACTTGGATTCTTCCTTCAGCTCTTAGATTAGGACTTCTTGCCACTTGGAACCCACTACCCTTCCTGGCAATTTTACTGGTACCCTACCACATCAACCTTATTTTCTCTTCCTAAGGGGAAAATGAAGCATATAGGAGTCAATTACACTTTCAGGGTTTAAAAAAATCACTGACAGATTCTGTCATTCTTTAGCTCCTTTATATTCCTCAGGCTTCAATGACTGTGTAGTTCATGGTTGAATCCAAGACTTCATTTCAAACTGCTTTTTAGAATGTTTCAGACAAAAAGTCTAAAAATAGTAAAATAAAGACCAGCAATGGGTCTATGTGCTCCTATCTATCTCTTTGTTCTTTTCAGCTTTTCATTGTAATGATGTGAATTTTTGCTGAACTGATGACCTCAAACTCCTGCAAACAACTTGGATATCAGTGACCCCATGAGAATCTGTAATATCACTGGACATGAAAAGAAGCCTGGTCCCTTCTACAACCATGCCATATATTTGTATTTATGGTCCTCTGGAGAATCTTGCCTTTTCCCACCAATTTTTATTTTACTCTATCTATAGTATTGTAATTTCAGAAGAAGAAAATAAACTACATTCCATTCATTGCCTGACATGAAACCATATTTTTATTACATCTGTCAAGTGACTCTAGATATCACAAAGTGAGATCTGAGTGTGCCTTTCATGAATACTAAAAAAATTAACTGCATCTCATATATATATACCCCAGATTCTATTTGTTACTTCTTCCATACAATCTGGATTTTCTTAAATAATTTATATGTAAATGGTTTAGTAAATACAATTGCTATGAATTTTCTGGTGAAAAAGAGGCATTCAATCCAAAAATTATATGTACTATGAAGTAAAATTTCCTAGCTGTGAATACCTATGGTGACACCATCTACATTAACCCAGGTGTGTTTCAATTATCTCATCTGCAATATTGGTATAGTAGTAGCACCAAACTTAAAAGGTTACAATGACAATTAAATAATTAGTATGTATAAAGTGAACAGGCAGTGCCTGTCATATAGCATTTGCTATAGATATGATATCTATTATTACCATTTGGTAGGCATTCATTTATACTACATTTGTATCCAAGATGAAGATGTCAAACTAGATTAGCTCCTTGCATAAAATAGTGGAAACTCAAGAATGAACAAGTATCAAGATAAATCACTTCATTTAAACAAAGTGAGATTGGTAATCTTTTCATTCATTCATTTTATTCATTCCTTTTTTTACTCTGGAAAATATAGGGTAGTTAGATGAGAGATCATATTGATATTATAGTGTAGTGATAGAAAACAGAGCAAATGGATAAATAAATGCATTTGATTGTGATATATGGATGAAACTAGGTTGATATGATAAGAGAATAACTAAACTGGAAGAAGGTTGAGCGTGGTCCATGGGAATTTGCATTTGAGCTGAAACCTAAAGGTAAATGGGTGAGCCATGCTAAGAGCTGGAGGCAGAGAACTCCATATAGATGGACCTTTGGCCTTTTGTAGAAATAGGAAGTATTATTTGGCTAAAGGACGGTAATCCAGAAAGAGAGTGGTGGGAATAGAATTGGGGAGGGGGACAGACGGTAGAACGGGTAAGGCATCATGTGCCAGAATAAGACCCTCAGTTTTTTTTTTTTTTTTTTTTTGCTGAGTACAGAAGAAACCAATAGGAAGATTTTATACAAGAAAGTGATATAGCTGGATTGACATACATTAAAATCTTTCTGTCTCGTGAGGAAAATGGTTTGATGTGGGTGAGGTTCTTGACAAGAATGAAAGCAACAAACTGTTTAGGAAACAACTATCAAATTCAAGGGCAGAATGTTCTAGTATGGTAGGGGTATAGCTAAAGAAAGTGGGCAGGTTTCTGTCATATTTCAGGAGACAAATTGATTGGAACAGCTTGTGAATTTGATATGGGTGAAGCAGGAAAGATGGTTTCAGTAACTACATAAATGGCTTACTGTATATTTTAAACTGCAAGATCTATGTGGGAAAGTAGCTGGCTAATATTAGGTCATTTATCTAATTCTCAGTCTTATCAGTTGATGATATAAACCCCTCTCACCTCTGGCTTTAGCTTTGTTTCAATCTCCGCTCACCTCCAAGCTGGATGGGGCTGGAAACAACCTTGGACAGACTCCACCCATTGCTCCTTGTGTAAATTCTGGCTTCCACCTGTTCACCAAAAATCATTTTCCCTTAACTTCTAACAGTAGATTGCAGTACTGGATTTCAATTTCACTCATAGAATAGCAGTAGTAGTAGTATGTAGACTGTAGTACTACATTTCATTTTTGCTCATAGCATAGCAGTCAAATTTTTTCTCCGTCACCACCCAGGTTCATCTTCAGCCCAGGAAGGAGTCTTTAAAGCAGTCTCTCTCAAACAATGTTTCCCATTTGGCGGTGCTGTATATCTTGAGCTATTTTGTTTTAGACCCCTCTACACCTGATTTTTCAGTCTACTCAAAGTACTCTTACCACTTGATTTGTCAGTTTACCAGAAGTTTGTACCTTGGTTTTATCCCATAATACTCTTCTCCCATTTCTTCTCTTAGCTTTGCCTATCAATTTTGACTCAAACTTACCCCTTATTTTATAATTACTATTAACAGCTTTATGTAAATAGTCCTCCTGAGCCTGAGAAAGCTGTCTCTTCCAAAGAACTTAAATGCCACTCTCTCACTGTTTGTCTTGTAGGTGCAATAGAGACATGAGAATCCCTAACTTGATTCTTAACCTATTAGATTTGTGCAAAACTAATTGTGGTTTTGCCATTACTTTTAATGACAAAAACCACAATTATTTGTGCACCAAACTAATACCTAACTAAAATTTGGAAACTAAAAGCTGCCTAGGTCTTGTCAATACTTGTACAACACTTGTAACAAGCCTCATCTCAATAGTAACTTGTTTGCCAGGCTACTAACCAGAGCCGAAGAGGAGGAGCCAAGTGAACAAAGATATTGCCATTGTTTTTGCTTCAAGGTCCATCTCTCTGGAAGCTACAACTTCATCCAGCCAATAATATTAAATACCAGTATTGGTTCCAGTAGAACTTAAGTTTGCCCTCTGGATATTTTAATTTGTGTTATTGGTCTGTGGCCATACCACCCTGGAAGTGCCTGATCTCGTCTTAATTTGTGTTATTGAATTTTTTTCTTCAGCACCAAGGCCTATATAGGTGATTTTCTCTAGCCTCAGTTCTGGATCTTTCCCATTTCCTTACTAGTCAGTCCCACTAAAAGTGTTACATATCTTTTGGTTTACCTTGATGTGACCTTCTAAATGTTCATCTTACAGATGTACGAATGCTAAAATAGCTTTGTTGGAAATACCACGGAGTGCTGCATACACCAAAATCTATCATTATATAGAGTAAAGTAAAAGTCCCAGTAAAATATTCTTAGAGATAAAGGTAGGCTCTCACTAACCACACCACCGGCCCACACCTTACTTCTACAAGGTGCATATGTAAAAAATAACTTTAATATTGCAATACTGCAGTTTCTGTATTTCACCGAGTTGAAATCACAAAACCTAGAAAAAGAGAGAGAATGAGCGTGATGGTTAATACTGAGTGACAACTTGATTGGATTGAAAGATGCAAAGTATTGATCCTGGGTGTGTCTGTGAGTGTGGTGCCAAAGGAGATTAACATTTGAACCAGTGGGCTGGGAAAGGCAGACCCACCCTTAATCTGGGTAGCCACAATAAAATCAGCTGCCAGCTCGGCTAGAATAGAAGCAGGAGGAAAATGTGAAAAGAGAGACTGGCCTAGCCTCCCAGCCTACATCTTTCTCCCATGCTGGATGCTTCCTGTCCTGGAACATCAGACTCCAAGTTCTTCAGTTTTGGAACTCAGACTCTCTCTCCTTTTCCTTCAGCCTGCAGATGGCCTCTTGTGGGACCTTGTGATCGTGTGAGTTAATACTTGATAAACTCCCATATATATCATATATATCAGTATTTCCAACTCTCTACACATTCTATGCATATAAAAATCAACCTGATTATTTCAGAATATCTAAATGCCAGATTTCTAGATTTTAACATTGATGGTCCCATTAGCTGTTCATTTCTCTTGTGTCAAGTTAAGGTTGGGAAGCAAATGATGATAAGTTCATAAAAATTTATATGATATATATCCACTCCATTTATATATATAAATATATATAATATATATGTATATATAATCCATTAGTTCTGCCCCCTAGAGAACCCTAATACAGTGAGTGTATTAAAACAAATTATGAAAATTATGAAAAACAAATGCAGCACATATCAAAGATTAACAGTGTAATAAATATAGAAATCTACATTCAAAACCCGAACTAATGCAGCTGAGACACTGAATTAGGGTCTTTTTACCTTATGTTTTCATCCCACACTTTAAAACATACATTGGATCTGCTAATGGGCTGCACCTCTTTTCTATTAACATAAAAATAAAAACATCATAGGCAGTAGGTTAAATCTAGAAGGGAAAGGCATACACTTGCTTGGAAAACTAAAACAACTTGGGAAGAGTCTCTCTCCCCACAAGTAGCCAGGGCTAGTGCCATTTTTGTAAAGAACATGCAGACTCCTGAGTTACTCACTGCTCTGTGGCACTGAGGTAGATTACTATCTTTGTAGTAATGTAGATTAATATTTTTCATCATATGACTTGCCCCATTGCTGTGTGGGAAGTTCTCTAATCAATCATTCCTCTCCATCACTACCAGCATTTTTAAAAAGAGATTTAGGCTTGGGGAGGTGGCTCATGCCTGTAATCCCAGCACTTTGGGAGGCTGAAGTGGGTAGATCACCTGAGGTCAGGAGGTTCGAGACCAGCCTGGCCAACATGGTGAAACCCTGTCCCTACCAAAAATACAAAAATTAGCTGGGTGTGGTGGTGCATGCCTGTAATCCCAGCCACTCGGGAGGCTGAGGCACGAGACTCGCTTGAACCTGGGAGGCGGATGTTGCAGTGAGCTTAGATAGTGCTGTTGCACTCCAGGCTGGGTGTCAGAGCGAGACTCCATCTGAAAAAAAATAATAATAAAATAAAATAAGATTTATCAGGGTAGATGTGGTGCTTAGTTTTGGCATTTTTATTTTGAATTATTTGTACACGTAAGACTCGGTCTTTAAAAAGTTGCTTGATAAATTTTCTCAACTTTAAAAGAATTTTACCTTCTTTCAGGAAAATTGCCACACGTACCTTAGGACATGTCAGACAGACACTATGCTTCCTGGCTCGGGTAGAAAGAACTATGTCTTCCTCACCTACAGTTAGATTCTTAATAAATAGGTGTAACTTTACAGTTCTGGGGAAGAAAAAAGAAAATTGTAATGTTGGTCCTTAGACCAAATTTATTATCAAATTCCCATTAATAAAGGGATACACAGAATCCCAGAGCAGCCTCGAGGCTAATTCCGGTAAAATACCTGGGGATGTCTGGGCATTGACTTACCTAGCCTAGCAGTGATTTCTCACAGGACAAGTTACAAGAGTTATCAAGAACAGTTAGAGAAACCAAAAGTCTATAGCAACTCAATGAAAATGGCCAAATAAATGCTCCTCAGGCTTGGCAGAATGCCATTCTTGTTCCTTACACTGATGAGGATCTGCAGAGATCAGGGAGCTAAGATGACTACTAACAGTTTATTTTCTTTTATTTGATCATTTCAGTATAAAACAAAGGCAGAGGCAAATAATTCCAGCAGTAACAACAGAACTATCACTCATGTCTTTCAATGTAATTGTGACATTTGTCTGACAATCATTGCCATTTTGAGAGCCCAGATGCACTTATAACCTTCCTGTTAAGATGTTTACACAAATTGTATGATTAATTTCTACTTAACAGTATTTGTAACTCTCTACAAATCAACCTGATTATTTCAGAATGTCTAAATGCCAGATTTCTAGATTGTTAACATTGATATTCCCATTAACTGTTCATTTCTCTTGTGTCAAGTTAAGGTTGGGAAGCAAATGCTGATAAGTTCATAAAAATTAGGGTATTTTTTTCTCCAGGTCTTGGCTATAACATTATTGATGAAATGCTTGCACATTTTATAACCTACCTGTCAAAGTCAAATTTAATTCATATGAAGTATTTTTTATTCTATAATTTTCCATAGCCTGCAAAGAATATGGCAGTGATCTGTCTTAGAATCTGCATGACCTAAACAAAGGGATCTGTTTAAATTGCTTTTTTTGGGTTCCACCCAGCCCTAGCATTCTATCATCAACTACGCACAATCATGAGAATTTCGCATAAAAATTCTACAAAGCAGTGAAAAAATGGTTTTACATACATTATACCATTTTTATCAAAGACATTTTCTCTTTTTTTCAGTATGCATGCCTGTATGTCATTCAAACTTTCTTTTGCAGTAGGTAAAGATGAAAATATTCCCTGAAAAGCTGCCACAGTATGCAAGAAACAGTCTGCATCTCACCTTTGGACCTAGTTGATAGGGGTTTCTTCAAAAGGCATGTGACAGGTGCCAGAGTAGGGGAGACTGACAGGACATTTACTAGGAGGTAGTGGAGGTAGATTTAATAATGTATTATAACCTTAAAGATCTTTCAATAACTGCAATTTTTTCTTAAATAAGAGATGCATCTAAGAACATCTTTAATGTCCGGTACATTTGTACAAAGCTTTTATTTATAATGAAATACAACATCAACATAACAGGTTCTGATAATTTGAGTTCCTATCCAAATGTTTTACAATAGTCTAGAGCCTTAGATTAGCCATCAATGCAGCAGTGTATAACCTTTTTGCTTCTAAATAAGCATATTTAAGAATGAGACAGAAGTAATTCATATTATTAAGGCTACATTACATGAAAAGAATAAGACATTCACAGTTTGAGCCTTAAGCTTATTATATAAAAGGTAAACTGGTTGCAGATCAAGTAAATTATACTCAGTTTTTCTCAATACTCTGCTAGAATCTACTTTGTAAAATTCCTAGAGAAAGAGTATTTTATTATTACCCCTTCACCCCCAACATATATTTAAGCTGTATTTGATTGTATATAATACATACACTTTACTAAATTTATGGTATACAAATGATTTATATATGCATATTATGAAATGCAAATATTTGTATATAAGAATGCTAGCTAGCATTTAAAACAGTGAAATGCCAATTAAAATATCCACAGCACAGCAAAGAAAATGGAAATATATTCATTATATACCACATTATACTTCTAAAACTAAGACTAAATTTTACTCCTGAGAGAAATTTTACCTTATATAACACTCCCAAAGTATATTAATAAATAAAACTTCTCTTGCGTCTATCAAATTTTACAGAAAAGATTCCAGGTTTGGTGAACCGTTTTCTCTATTAACCCAGCAATCAAGTCATAGTAACTTACTTATTCTAATAAATAAATACCACCACACATTAGTAATAGAAAACTACTTTGTGAATCATTTTTTTAGTTGTGAGTGGTTATATTTTGCCTTAAATCAGATTCCTTAAAAGCGGACACAGACATGAGGACTCATATGCAAGTGCTTATTGTAGAAACACTTCCATGACAAACCACAAAGTAAAAAGATAAAGCACTGCAAGAAGAGCAAAAAAGCCAAATCAGCGTCAGGTTTCGAACTCCCAGTCTCAGTCTCTTCCCAGGGAGCAGTTTGGAGTGTAGATTGTCCCACAGACTAGTCCTGCTGGAAGCAATTTAGCTAAGCTTTCATACTTTTGAGCCTGTGAACTAAGATAAAGTAAATTTCCAAGCCCTTTTTGGAAAAAAAAAAAAAGTTCCAGTAATCAAAGGACAGTATCATGAAGAAGGGTTGTATTATAGGTCTTTAGAAGCAAATTTACATTGAAGCTGAAGGCAAGGCTCAAAGAAATAGCAAGAAAGATCCAAGAGCAACTGAGCAGAGGACCAACATTACCCACTACACATTTGCTGAGGGTGACCCCATTTTTATCAAAGACAAACTCTTCCCACCCTAGTCATACATATTTACATCTTATATAATCATCCCCCAAATTTCTAGGAACACATATAAATTAAACATTCCAATAAAGTAATTCTCATCTATTAAATTGAATAATTGAACTCGATTTTCTCTAAGATCCCCTTAAAAACGTTGTCTGGACCAGCCGTACTCTCAATGTGTGGCCTATGAACCAGTTCCAGTTGTTGAACTGTGAGCACCATTCTATGAAGAGAACGACAATTGAGAGTAAGCATTTAAAATAGTTGTAACTATTCGTTGGATAATTTTATATTTCAGTTGAATCAAGTAAAAATGGGGCTTGTGTTTTCTATATGTTTGTTTTTTCTTTCATTTGTTTCATAGTAATTCATTTTTTATTGTATTTTACAGAAACATTGTTCTGCAACAGATCAGAAAATTAAAAAGCTTGTTCTCAAGCTTTCTTTGTAGTGCAATTTGAGTAGCATTCTTTTATACTATCCAACTTCAATTTGTCTCCTCTTACTCTCTATTAAGCCTTTTTCTAGTGTGCTTTTTGTATTAGCTTCCTAGGGCTGCTATAACAAAGTATTAAAATGCTGAGTAGCTTAAAACAACAGAAATGCATTCTTTCACAGTTCTTGAGCCTGGAGGTCTGAAATTAAAGCATTACTGGGGCCATGCTTCCTTTGAAGGCTCCAGGAGAGAATCCTTCCTTCCTTCTTCCAGGTTTTTGGTGACCCCAGCTTTTACTTGACTTTTAGCATCATAACTCCAATCTCTGCCTTCATCATTACATGGTGATATGGTTTGGCTCTGTGTCACCACCCAATTCTCACGTTGAATAGTAATAATATTCACATGTCATGGGAGAGACCCAGTGGGAAGTAATGGAATCATGAGGGTGGGTTTTTCCTGTGTTGATCTCATGATAGTGAATAAGTCTCATGAAATCTGATGGTTTCATAAAGGGCAGTTTTCCTGCACATGCTCTTTCTCTTGCCTGCCACTATGTAAGACATGACTTTGCTTCTTCTTCGCCTTCTACCATGATTGTGAGGCCTTGCCAGCCTTGTGGAACTGTGAGTCAATTAAACCTCTGTACTTTAGGCCGGGTGCAGTGGTTCATGCCTGTAATCTCAGCACTTTGGGAGGCTGAGGTGGGTGGATCACAAGGTCAGGAGTTTGAGACCAGCCTGACCAACATGGTGAAACCCTGTCTCTATTAAAAATACAAACATTAGCCAGATACGGTGGCATATGCCTGTAATCCCAGCTACTCAGGAGGCTGAGGCAGGAGAATCACTTGAACCAGGGAGGCAGAGGTCACAGTGAGCTGAGATCACGCCACTGCACTCCAGCCTGGGCAACAGAGAGAGACTCTGTCTCAAAACAAACAAACAAAAAAACTAAAAAACTTCCATACTTTATAAATTACCCACTCTTGGGTATGTCTTTATTAGCAGCGTGAGAATGGACTAATACAGGAAATTGGTACTGGTAGTGGGGCACTGCTATCTAGATACCTGAAAATATAGAAGCAACTTTGGAACTGGGTAGGTAACAGGCAGAGTCTGAAACAGTTTGGAGGGCTCAGAAGACAACAAGAAAGTGTGGAAAAGTTTGGAACTTCCTAGAGACTCGAATGGCTTTGACTAAATGCTGCTCATCTCAGATGGAGATGAGGAACTCGTTGGGAACTGGAATAAAAATGACTTCTGCTACATTTTAGCAAAGAGACTGAACACATTGTTCCCCTGCTCTAGAGATCTGTGGAACTTTGAACTTGAGAGAGATGATTTAGAAATCTCTGGTGGAAGAAATTCCTAAGTAGCAAAGCATTCAAGAGGTAACTTGGGTACTGTTAAAAGCCTTCAGTTTTATTCATTCATGAAGATATGGTTTGGAATTGGAACTTATGTTTAAAAGAGAAGCAGAGCATAAAAGTTCAGAAAATTCGCAGCTTGACAGTGCAGTAGAAAATAACCCGTTTTCAAGCCAGCTGCTAAAGTTTGCATAAGTAATGAGGAGCTAAAAGTTAATCATCAGAACAACGGGGAAAATGTCTCCAGGGCATGTCAGAGGTCTTTGTGGTAGCCCCTCCCATCACAGGGCCAGAAGTCTAGGAGGAAAACATGGTTTCCTGGACTGGGCCCAAGGCCTTACTGCTTTGTGCAGTCTCAGGTCTTGGTGCCCTGAGCCCCAGCTGTGACTAAAAGGGGCCATGGTACAACTTGGGCCATGGCTTCAGGGGGTGCAAGTCCCAAGCCTTGACAGCTTCCACATGGTGTTGAGCCTGTGGGTGCACAGAAGTAAAAAACTGAGGTTTGGAAACCTCCACCTAGATTTCAGAGAATGTATGGAAACTCCTGGATGTCCAGGCAGAAGTTTTCTGTAAGCACAAGGCCCTTGTAGAGAACATCTGGAGGGCAGTGCAGAAGGGAAATGCAGGGTTGGAGCCCCCACACAGAGTCCCCACTGGGGCATTGCCTAGTGGAGCTGAGAAGAGGGCCACCATCCTCCAGACTTCAGAATGGTAGATCCACTGACAACTTGCATCATGCACCTAGAAAAGCTGCAAAAACTGAACCCTGGTCCATGAAAGCAGCTGGGAGGAGGGCTGTACCCAGCAAAGCCACAGGGGAAGAGCTGCCTGAAGCCACTGAAGCCCATCTCTTGCAGCTTGACCTGAATGTGAGACACAGAGTCAAAGGAGATCATTTTGGAGCTTTAAGATTTGACTGCCCTGCTGGATTTTGGGCTTGCATGGGGCCTGTAGCCTCTTTGTTTTGGGCAATTTCTCCCATTTGGAATGAGTGTATTTACCCAATGCCTCTACCCCTTATTGTATCTAGGGAGTAACCAACTTGCTTCAGATTTTATAGGTCCATAGATGAAAGGCACTTGTGTTGTCTCAAACGAGACTTTGGAATGTGGACTTTTGAGTTAATGCTGAAATGAGTTAAGGCTTTGGGGACTGTTGGGAAGTCATGATTGGTTTTAAAATGTGAGAACATGAGATTTGGGAGGGGCCAGGGGCAGAATGATACGGTTTGGCTCTGTGTCTCCACCGACATTTCACCTTGAATTGTAATAATACCTATGTGTTGTGGGAGGGACCTGGTGAGAGGTAGTTGAATAATGGGAGCAGGTTTTTCCTATGCTGTTCTCATGATAGTGAATAAGTCTAATGAGATCTTACGGTTTTATAAAGGGCAGTTCCCCTGCACAGGCTCGCTCTCTTGCCTGCCACCATGTAAGATGTGACTTTCCTCCTCCTCCTCCTCCTTCCACCATGATTTTGAGACCTCCCTGGCCATGTGGAACTGTGAGTCAATTAAACCTCCTTCATTTATAAATTACCCAGTCTCAGATATGTCTTTATTAGCAGTGTGAGAACAGACTAATAAACATGGCTTTATTTTTTGTGTATGTCTGTGTCCTCTTCTCTTCCTATAATGACACTGTCTTAGAACTTAAAGCTCACTCTAATCCAGTATAATTTTATCTTGATTCTTGACTGATCATATTTTCAAAGACCCATTTCTAAATGAAGTAGACATGAATTTGGAGGTGGATACTCTCCAACCCTCTAGACTTCCCCAGCTCTCCTAGTTGTACTTGTTTGCATTTGCATAGTAACTTTCACATTGCTAAATTTAATGGTCAATTTTAAGTCCTCACCTAATTTAATTCATATAGATCATGGTTTCCCAAGACAGTTCTGTTTTAAAACTGTTGTCTAAGATGGGGATTGTTTTAACTTTAAAAAGTGTTTGGGTAACAAACTATATAGTCTGCTAACTTTAATTAGGACCTGACATAGCTTATAACTCCCTTCTCCATATATTATCCGACTTCACTGATTTATCCTTTTCATTCTCTTTTATTGATTTCCCTTTTCTCCTTAGCCTCTTGAAGTTGGGTTGCCTCAGTGTTCAGTTCTTGGATATTTCTCTTCCTATGTATACACTACTTTTTGGTGACTTCATGAACCCAATATTTCAAATATTTCTCTAGGCCCACAACTCCCAAATTTGTGCATTCTGATGATTGTCCCTTGAACTCCAGATTTGCAAACACAACTGATTACTCAAAGTCTCTACTTGATTACTAACAAAAAAATAAAATTATGTTAAAAATGCAAAGTATGAGTTCTGCTCAACCTGTGGCTCCTTTCATTTCAGTAGTGCAGTGATGAGCACTTTATGTATAAAATAGGGTGGTCAGGATAGAATTTATTGATACTACATTTGAGCAAAGATTTGAAGAATGTGAGGGACTTCATTATACTTACAGCAAAAAAAGTGTTTCAAACAATACCACAACTATGGCAAAGGCCTGAAGGAGAAGCGTATTTGTTGTGTGCTTGGAGCAGCAATATTGCTGGGAAAAAAAAGGGAGAAAAAAGAAAAGGGGGAAAAATTATGTACAATCTTTTAAATTGTGGTAAGGATTTTGGCTTTTGCTCATGGCCATTGTAACATTTTTAAACTTTTTCTGGGAAAGGGGTAATTGTTTTTATTAATGTATAACACAAACAAAATCACACAAGTTATAATCATAGAAATTAATCAATATTCCTATACTAAATATTCCTGTGTAACTCATGCCCATATAGAAACAGAATATTATCAACATCCCATAAGCTCCACTCAGGTTTGATTCCAGTCATTACCTGTATACCATGCCCCCAGGAGTAAAAACTATCCTGCTTTCTAACATCATAGATGAATTGATGAATAAAGGTAAATGTAATAAATGGTAGATTAAATGTTGATAAATTAGATCATACAATGGGTACTTGTATTGGTTCATTTTCATGCCACTAATAAAGACATACCCGAAACTAGGTAATTTATAAAGAAAAACAAGTTTAATGAACTCACAGTTCCACATGACTGGGGAAGCCTCACGATTATGGTGGAAGACAAAGAGGAGCAAAGGCATGTCCTACATGGCAGCAGGCAAGACAGAATGAGAGCCAAGCGAAGAGGGAAACCCCTTATCTGTTGAGAAGGACCTGTTGAGTACTCACTCTCCTATTACGAGAACAGTATGGTGGAAACAGCCCCTTGATTCAATTATTTCCACCTGGCCTGCCCTTAACACATGGAAATTCTTACAATTCAAGGTGAGATTTGGGTGGGGACACAAAGACAGTATCAGTACTCTTTTGGTTCTGACTGACTCATTTCATCCAGACTTCATGGGAATCAAGGATTCTCAGGAAGATAATAGAGCTAGGAACTGAACAAGGAAAATTCTGGTGGTGATGGAAATATTCTATGCCCCAATTGTGATGGTGGAAATGCTTATAATATACATCTGTTAAAACTCTTAGAGCTGTACACATAAGAAGAATGAATTTTACCACATATAAGTTATACCTCAACAGGCTTGTTTTTTAAAACAACCAAATGCTGCATGTTCTAACTTCTTAGTGGGAGCTAAATGGTAAGAACTTGTCAACACAAAGAAGGAAACAATAGGCACTGGGGTCTACTTGAGTTGGGAGGGTGGGAAGAGGGAGAGGAGCAGAAAAGATAACTATTGGGTACTGGACTTAATACCCGGGTGATGAAATAATATGTACAACAAACCCCTGTGACATGTGTTTACCTATGTAACAAACTTTCTCATGTACTCCCCAACCTAAAATAAAAGTTAAAAAAATGTTGAGGCTGGACACATTGGCTCACGCCTGTAATCCCAGTACTTTGGGAGGCCGAGGTGGGCGGATCACGAGGTCAGGAGATTGAGGCCATCCTGGCTAACATGGTGAAACCCCGCCTCTACTAAAAAATAAAATAAAATAAAAAATACAAAACATTAGCCGGGCGTGATGGCAGGTGCCTGTGGTCCCAGCTACTCAGGAGGCTGAGGCAGGAGAATGGCTTGAACCTGGGAGGCAGAGCTGCTTGTTAGCTGAGATGGTGCCACAGCACTCCAGCCTGGGTGACAGAGCGAGACTGTGTCTCAAAAAAAAAAAAAATGTTGAGACAAAAAACGTTTAAAAATAGAAAATGAAAAGTAAATTGCACATTAGACTTGACAGTTTTTAATTTAAAAAAAATCTTAAAAAATCCAGCGCTGCTAAATATGGGAAGAAAAAGAAATTTATGGGGAAAGCATTTGTTTGTTTTGGGACCTTTGGGTTTGGGGGTGCTGGAGAAATATCTCTGTGGACACATTTATCCAGTACTAGAAACTTTAAGTCTGGAAGTTTAGAAGAGAGGTAGGGAAGAGAAAACACAGAGGCAATACTTGAAGGATTTCAAGTGTATAATAGAATGGAAAATGTGATAAAATGTGGTGTGAAGAATTCTATTTGATATACAATTGTTGTACTATGTGTTTTAACTTTGTTAAATCAAAGTCGACTGTGATACAAAAAACAAAAATCCAGCAGCAGGAGTTCTTTGATTTTTGTTCTTCTGTTTTACTATTAATGTGCCTCAAGGATTTCCTTTTTGTCGACTATTTTCTGTGTCTTGAAGATAACTTTCAGGTTAACTTTTGACACTTACTTCAGACTCCTGACTGGTTCAGTAAATAACTGTTTTTTCCTATTTGTTTAGATGATTTTGCTTCACAGTAGTGTGTAGATATGTTTTCTACCCCAATCAGCTGCAATTAAATTGGGTTAAAAATACATAACATAAATGTCCAGCACTGCTTCTTAATGAAGGGCTATGAAGAAGATCATTTTACCTGGAAACCACTCTGGTTGTGGCAGGAACTAGAATTATCATGTTCTGTACATTAATGGATTTTCAAGTTGCACTATTTCCTTTAATAAAATAGATTAAGCTGCTGATTTAGGTAATTTGTTGTCATATTGTAAAACCATAAGGCTTTTTCTATTAGCATTCTTCTTCACAATTTGCAATTCCCTTCCATTGATTTTTAAGTACAGAAGTTTGATTGACAAACCTCTTGGGTTTCTTGTAAAATGACAGAATGATAGTTAAGATCCTGAAAGTTTGAGCCTATGTGACTGAAGTATTACAGAATAACAAAACCCAGTTCAGTTACAGACATGATCTATTAATAGATAAATTTAAATTTAATTCAAATTCATTAAAGAAGTGCCATACCTACAATTACCCAAAAATCAGAGGAGCTATCACTTGTGACTCTGATGAATTTTGATTAATGTAGAATGTAGAAAAAATATATTTTGAGACTTTACTTTTCACTTTGATTTGGGAAGAAGATTTACTTTTGTTTGTAAGCCACAATAACAATGGGTTAATAAGCAAAAAAACAAAAATTACCAACTGCTATTTTGTCTGCAAGGCAAAACAAATAAGTTTAAATTATATTTTTCATCTACTCAACAAACATGATTTAAATTTATGCTTGGCACAAGATGCTGTGCTGGTAATAGCAGGCACAGTTTCTGCTCTCCCATAGGATACGTTAGTGGGAGTGACTGATAAGTAAGTCACTATACAAATTGAAATCCGATATGCTGTAGGAGTATAGAAGATGGAGCAATCAATTCTGACTTAGTGGATAAAGGAAGACTTTTGAATTCGGTCTTGAAAGATAAGGGGATCTGAAATGGATGAAATAGAGGAACAGCATTTCTGATGGTGGTAAAAGTTTAGGCAAAGAAATTATTAGGCGTTTTCAGGGAAAGGTAAATCATCTATTGTGGCTCATATGAATTAAGAAGAGATGTAGAAAGAAATTTGTATCTATGAAGAATTTAGGCTGTACAATGAAAGGCATTAAGCCTCCATATTGTTAGTTACCCTTCCGCTTGTGATCACCTATTCAATGTCTGCCTTCTCCATTAGATTCTATCTCAATGAGGGAAGTGTCAGTTTTTAACTTTTAAAACACCTTATCACCAGAGTCTAGTGCAGAACCTTGCACATATTAGACACTTATATTTTATAAATATAATGTAAATATTAAGTGAATGAGATAATGTCATGCTAAAATCTTGTACTTACTGTACACTGCACATAAAATATACAAAAATACAGAAAGAAAGACTTTCTTAATATTTTTTGTAGTTTTTATGTATTTAGGGGGTATGAGTGCATATTTCTTACATGCACACATTGCACAGGTATGAAGTTTGGGCTTCATCACCTGAACAGTGAACATTGTACCCAATAGGTAATTTTCCAACCCTCACTACCCTCCCACCTTTTGTAGTCACTAATGTCTACTATTTCACTCTGTATGTCCATGTGTACCCACTGTTTAGCTCCCTCTTATAATGAGGAACGTGCTGTATTTTATTTTCTATTTCTAATTTATTTCACTTAGCATAATGGCCTCCAGTTCCATCCCTATTGCTGCAAAATACGTAATTTAAATCATTTTTATAGCTGAGTAATATTCCAAGGTGTGTGTGTGTGTATGTGTGTGTGTATCCTGTTTTTTTAACCAGTGCCCCATGATGGACACGTAAGTTGATTCCGTGTCTTTATTATTATGACTAGTGCAGCAATAAACATATGAGTGCTGGTATCTTTTTGATAAAAATTATTTATTTCCCTTTGGGTAGAAGTAGTAGGATTGTCAGATTGCATGGTATTCTATTTTTAGTTCTTTAAGAAACCTCTGTATTTTTTTGCATGGTGGTTGTACTAATTTACATTCCCACTAACAGGATTGGGAAACAATCTGTAAAGGGAACAGCATTCCCTTTTCTCTGCATCCTTGCCAAAATCTGTTGTTTTTTGAATTTTTAATAATAGTCTGACTGCTATAAGGTGGTATCTCTTTGTGGTTTCCATTCACACTTCTCTGATGACATTTAGCATTTTGTTTATATGTTTCTTGGCTGCTTGCATATCTTCTTTTGAAAAATGTCTATGTCCTTTGTCCACTTTTTAATGGGTTTATTTGTTTTTCCTCCTGTTGAGTTGAGTTTCTTGTAGATTCTGGATATTTGCCCTTTGTCAGATGTATAGTTTGTAAATATTTTCCCAGGGTATAGGTTGTCTCTTCCCTCTTTTGATTATTCCTTTGGCTGTGCAGAAGCTTTTTAGTTTAAGTCCATCTGTGTTTTTTCATTTTTGTTTCTGTTGCATTAGCTTTTTTTTTCTTTTTTAAAATTATTATTATACTTTAAGTTCTAGGGTACATGTGCACAATGTGCAGGTTTGTTACGTATGTATACATGCGCCATGTTGGTGTGCTGCACCCATTAATTAAGGACTTGGTTGTAAATTCTTTACCTAGATGTCCAGAATAATTATTCCTAGGTTTTCTCGTAGAATGTTTATAGGTTCATATCTTACATATAGGTCTTTAATCCTTGAGTTAATTTTTGTATATGATGAGATGTATGGGTCTAGTTTCATTCTTCTACATATGACTCTCAAATATTCCCAGCACCATGTATTGAAAATGGTGTGTCTTCTCTGGTGTATATTTTTGTTGACTTTGTCAAAGATAAATTGGTTTTTGGTATGTGGATTTATTTCTGGGTTCTCCATTCTATTCCATTAATCTACGTGCCTATTTTTATACCAGTACAATGCTGTTTGGTGACTATAGCCATGTAGTAGTATTTGAAGTCAGGTAACATGATGCCTACTGCTTTGTTCGTTTTGCTAGGATTGCTTTGGCTATTCAAACTATTTTTGTCTCCATAAGGTTTTTAAGTATTTTTTTTCAATTCTGAAATTTTAAGATTGTACTCCACTATACTTGATCCTTTTATCATTATATAATGACATTTTTCTGTCTTTTTTACTTTATTTGATTTCAGTACTATTTTATCTGATGTAAGTATAGCTACTGCTGCCCATTTTTTGTTTCCATTTGCATGGAATATTTTTTCCACCTCTTGATTTACAGTCTATATGTGTCTACAGGAAAGGTGAATTTATTGTAGGTAGTATAGAGTTGGATTATGTCTTTTTATCCATTCTTCAGTCTTTTAGGTGGAACATTTAATCTATTTACATTGAGTGTTAATATTGATGTGTGAAGTTTTGTTACTGTCACGTCATTGCTTTCAAGTTGCTTTAGATATTGTTTGTTCCTTTCTCTGTTTTCTTTGTGGTTTGATAAAATTCTGTTGTGTTGACATTTGATTCCTTTCTCTTCCTCATTTGTGTGATTGATTTATAAGAATTGTTAGGATTCTATTTGTGAGTGTTTTAGTCATAGCAAATATTGACCTTCCTTTCTATTTTTTTTAAATTTGGGTACATAAGAGGTGCATATATTTATGGGGTACATAAGAGGTTTTGAAACAGGCATACAATGCATAATAATCACATCAGAGTAAATAGGGTATACATCAACCCAAATATTTATCCTTTGCTTTACACACAATTCAATTAGACTCTTGATTATTTTAATATGTACAATAAATTAATAGTGATTATAGTCATCCTGTTGTGGTGTCAAATACTAGGTCTTATTTATTCTTTCTAACTATTTTTTGGTATCCATTAATCATCTCCACTTCTACCCACCTGCCCACTAACCTTCCAAGCCTCTGGTAACCATCCTATTCTCTATTTCCGTGGCTTAAATTGTTTTAATTTTTAGTGCCCACAAATAAGAAAAAACATGTAAAGTTTGTTTTTCTGTGCCTGGCATATTTCACTTAACATAATGACCACCAGTTTCATCCATGTTGGTCATCCATGACTGTTGCAGAAGTTTTGAGAAGTGATGTGATTCATGGGAACAAGACTTTCTTATGCTGTTCTCATGATAGTAAATAAATCTCATGAGATCTGATGATTTTAAAAGGGAGAGTTTTCCTGCACAAGCTCTCTCTCTTTGCCAGCCACCATCCATGTAAGATGTGACTTGCTCTTCCTTTCCTGCTGTTAGATTGTGAGGCCACCCCAGCCATGTGGAAGTGTAAGTCCATTAAACCTGTTTTTCTTCCTAGGCTTGGGTATGTCCTTATCAGCAGCATGAAAATGGACTAATACAAATATGCTGAGTTAAGTCCTGGACAAGGTAAGCTTGAGACACCTATTAGATTTCCAAATATATATGTCATATGTCAAGTGAGAAGCTGGGTATATAGGTGTAAAGTTCAAGGCAGTAATCCAGTCTGGATATATAAATATGTCATGTATAAAATTTAAAGCCATGGCATAGAATTGTATACAAAGTAATAACCACAGATAACGAGTATACATGTAGAAAAGAAAAGAGGTTTAATATTAAAAGTCAGGGACATGAGGGAGAATCAGCATAAAAGTCAGAGGATTTACCAGAAATACTGTTAAAAGCCAGGCAAGTGGTTGCTCTGGATGCACCAAGGAAAGGATATATCAAGGCAGAAAGAATAATCATCTATATCGAGTATAATGATAGCTCAGTAGAGATGATGATATGGGAGAAGAGCAGAAGGATCAGCCTAATAACATTAGATATTGAAAGTTTGTTTCTGGGACAGAGGGAAGAACAACAAAAGGAACAGGGAACCTCATCTATTCAACAGTGCTCCTTAGGATTGGTTGAGGAAACCCAAAGCATTATCTCTGGCTCTTCCACTTCTATTTCCAACTAATCCCCTTAAAATGTTAATTTCTAATGAACATTGGCTTTTAAATCTCTTCCCTTTGCCTCATTGCCCTCTGTCACATGGCCCTTTCAGCCATGGCTGGAGTGGCTGGGATGCAGGGCACCAAATTCCTAGGCTGCACACAGCACAGGGACCCTGGATCCGATCCAGGAAACCACTTTTTCCTCCTAGGCCTCCAAGCCTGTTTTGGGAGAGGCTACCCTGAAGACCTCTGACATGCCCTGGAGACATTTTCCCCATTGTCTTGCGGATTAACATTCATCTTTATCTACTAAATACACAGTTTTATAAATGATGTAGTTTCTCTATGGGCAAGTCAGGGACAACTAATCTATTTAGCAAAATAGTAACCATGCTTAGGACCCATGATCCTCTTAGGGCATCATGAAAATATTTTCATTTCCTTTGAAATTAGAATTTATAAAATGATTAAGTCTGAGAAAGCATTTCCACATATACTGCTGATATATTTTATTTTAAGTCAATGTAGTTGTAAAATATTTTTATACTTTTTTAAATAGTGGAATGCACCTTGAAGAAAAATGTGCCTGCGGCCAATTATTTCATAATTTGCCCCTGGGGCCATACGTATATTGCCCCATAGTGAAGCAATGTTGAAACGGAGGTTTATTCAAGACATTTCCCTCCTTCAAATCCTTCCAAGGAAAAATGTCTCATATTTAGTTATAACTAACTCTTTAGCTTTCAATTGGCCTTTCTAAATCTTTCCTCTAACTAGGATTTGAGATTTCTTTTTTTCTTTTTGAGATGGAGCTTCACTGTTGTTGCCCAGGCTAGAGTGCAATGGCACAATCTCAGCTCACCGCAACCTCCGCCTCCTGGGTTCAAGTGATTCTCCTGCTTCAGCCTCCCAGGTAGCTGGGATTGCAGGCATGCACCACCACATCTGGCTAATTTTGTATTTTTAGTAGAAGGTGGCATTTCATCATATTGGTCAGGCTGGTCTCAAGCTCCCAATCTCAGGTGATCCACCCGCCTCGGCCTCCCAAAGTGCTGGGCTTACAGGCATGAGCCACCACACCCAGCCAAGATTTTCTAATATTGCATCCTCTTCCTCCTTTCATAGTCTCTGTGCCATAACCACACAGTTGGTTTTCTTGGTGCCTGCCCTACAGTTTTCCTATTTCTATTAACTAGCATCAATTTCTCTTCACCTCCCCTCTATTAACATACGTTCCTATTATACCTTTAACAGTTTAAAATCTATCCTGATACAATAAAATGTTCCATAATCATACACTACAGAAATACTGTATCTTCTGAATATCTGTAAGTTTATCTAAAATTATATTTATTTATGTGAATATCTAAGAATGCAGAGATGGCTAATTGCTTAATTAATTTACATTGTTCTCCTTCTTCCTTATTAAAATCTACAATATGCTTCCATAAAATATATTTTTTGCTTCCCATATAACTAATTTCTGACATATAAGATTTATGTAGACATTATTGGGTGGGACTTCTAAGAATGCACCCTAAGAAGTGAATTGTTACAGTTGGTCAATTGCTTCTCGGGGTTTTGGCTAAGATCACATGTAGTATCAGCTGGTGTGAGCCTTTCGTTCTTTGTCTTCCTGAAATACCAATTCAGTGCTTCATGTGAGTCATCTCACTTGTGACCAGGACGTGATAAGCACATGTTAAGTAAGGATGACTGAGAGGTAAAACAGGAGGAGCCTTGGTCCCAGTTGACATTGTGGAATTGTTCTGGACTCCCTAACAGCTTACCTTTGGAACTTTTTATAAAAATAAATAAATAAAAAAAATTCTCTTCTATTTTTAAGATACTGTGGGGTTGCCTTTGTTTTTTTTCCCAATGGAGGATAACTTTTATAGTTGATCCTTGAGCAACACAAGAGTGAGGGGTTCAAACCCACAGCACAGTTAAAAATCCACATATAACTTTTGACTTCCACAAAACTTAATTATGAATAGCCTGCTGTTGACTGGAAGCCTTATCAATAACTTAAAACAGTCCATGAACACACATTTTGTATATGTATCATGTACTGTATTTTTACAATGAAGTAAACCAGAGAAAAGACAATGTTATTAAGAAAATCATGAGACAACATATTTAAAATATATATAAATATACCTAAATTGAAATGAATCGTCATAAAAGTCTTCATCCTCGTCATCTTTACATTGAGTTGGCTCAGAAGGAGGAGAAAGAGGACGTGTTTGTTTTACTGTTGCAAGGGTGGCAGAGGCAAAAGAAAATCAGCATAGAAGTGGGCCCATGCAATTTAAACCTGTGGTGTTCAAGGGTCAATTGCACTCGTATATTTACTTGTTCCTTAAATTATAAAGTAGTCTAGCCTGAGTTTTCTGGGATTCATTTATGGGGTTCACCCAGTGCTTTTTAAGAGCTCAGTAACTCTTCCTTTGACAGATGAAATTAGAAATATGTATGGGCATTTAAAAATGTTTGTATAAGAACATTCTAGCATTTATGGCATGTCAAATATGAGATATTTATGTTTCATTTTTTAAATCGTGAGTGTACCCACTGTAAACATTGATATATATAATATATATAATATATATAATTGTATAATATATAATATATATAATATATAATATATATAATATATACTATATATTATATTATATATATTATATATACTATATAAAAATATTTATATAGTATATATAATATATAAATATATTTATATATTATATATAATTATATAAATATATTTTATATATATAATTATATAATATATTATATAAATTATATATTATATAATTATATATTATATATAATTATATAATATAATATATATAATATATATATAATTATATATATATATTTTTGCTCAGCTTGGCTCTCTAGAATTACCCTCTGCCTCCTCATCAACATCTTACAGCAGACTCAGTCATTTTCCGATCCAACCCAATCCTCTGAGCACACCTGAGTGACTCGAGCGTGAACCTCTATTCCAAACTAGCCCAGTCAGGTTTCTCCCTCAGGCATTTTAGAGCTGGAATTGAGAAAGAAAATCCTAGATCCCTTTGGATGACTGGATATAAAGCCCCAAAACAATTAAAGGGTAAATTTGATGCTAAGTGAGCTAGAAATTTGGGGAAGGAATCTTTGTAAAGAGGCCTATGAAGCAGATGAAAGAAAGGAAAAAGAGGTAGTCCTCACATCATGGGAATGCCAGTTTCCAGTTATGCCTTTCACCTAAAAGCTTCTGTGCATTTAGATTCCACAAAACATACTACTATTTTTACAATGTCTTCTGTGTCTATATAATTTTAATTTAAGCTTTTTGGCTTTTGTGATCCAAAACAGCCTAACTAGAATGGAAATTGTAACCAAAAGCAGAGTGCTATGAATGATAGACCAAAAACATAAAATTTGTCAATTCAAGACATGATACTGTTGTAGGAAAAAGCAGGTTCTTGTCACACAACCAGGAAAAGTTAGGCACACAGATATATTGAAGGGTGAGGGGGAATGGAATTTATTGGGAAAAAAAGGGGGAAAAAATCTCTGTAAAGCAAGAGAGGTTCCTTTAACAGGCCCTCATCTCACAGGTTGAATCCCAGGTCACCACCCAGGAACAGGAGAGGCCAGGCTCCTACCCCCTGCAGATGGCACAAACTTCCCGAGGCCTCACCCCATCCCCCCAATGCACAGGTGGGCATTATTCAGAAACAATCTGTTGGGAAAGGGTGGGCTTCATCCAGGACTGTCAGACTGGTTTTTCAGCCTCCAGGCTGTTTTATTGTTCTGTTTTTTTGAGATGGAGTCTGGCTCTGTCTCCCAGGCTGGAGTGCAGTGGCGCGATCTCAGCTCACTGCAAGCTCTGCCTCCCGGATTCACACCATTCTCCTGCCTCAGCCTCCCGAGTAGCTGGGACTACAGGCGCCCGCCACCATGCCCGGCTAATTTTTTCAATTTTTTAGTAGAGACGGCGTTTCCCCGTGTTAGCCAGGATGGTCTCGATCTCCTGACCTCATGATCCGTCCGCCTTGGCCTCCCAAAGTGCTGGGATTACAGGCGTGAGCCACCGCGGCCGGCCCAGGCTGTTTTAAGACTGAAGGTGGGGTTTTGCCGGGGCACCCTTGACTGCCTCCTGTCTTTACCATTCACCCCTTTAAAGAAGTACATCTGACTGCTGTTAGAATAAGGATAAGCACAGGTTGAAGACTGATGTTAACTGCTTATTGCTAACAGGGGATGCTCTTTTGGGAAAATGGTAGTCAGAGCTCCCTCAGAGGCCTATTTAAGGTTTCCCAGCCGAAGGAGCCATCATGAGGCTCCAGTTGTGACCGTTTGGAGTTTGATGGCCTGAAGGTAAGAAGAAACAAACCAGGTTATTAGAAAACGTGTATCAAAACAACACAAGGTGGGAGGAGGACAGCTCAAGAATCCTGAAAACTTTTACCAGTTTAGTACAGGGAGAGGGGGGCCAAAAGCCTGACTAGGAGAAAAATGTTTACTCTTTTGCCTGCACGTTAGGCTTCTGGGTTCCCTTCCCCTGAGCCAAGTCCTAAGCCAGCCAGTTTAAGGTTTGGTAAATTAACTCTTCCCAGTTTGGAGGATGCATGTGAGTGGAGCCATATTACAGAGACACAATTACCTGTCAGTGAAGAAAGGACAGAGGAAGAAAAAGAAAAAAGGCATTTTTACAAAGGAGTCCTAGGGATTCAGGATGCATTCGAAAGGGGTAAGCTTGGCTTAATCGGCAGGAATCAGTCATACTCACCTGTGTTGTGCCTTTTAACTTCCATTATTATTTACCTTTGGATCCCTCAAATACAGTTTATTTTCCTAGGGCTTTGACCTGAAGCTTGGAATTGAGTTTGGGAAAAAGAATGTCTGCGGGGTTGCACAGACTCCTTATCATAAGCCAGATGCTAAGAGGAAGCTGTAGAATTGAGTCCTCCTCCAACAAGGGAGAGAAAAGGATGTCTTGTGTCAAAATTCTATAGTTTATTATAAACCATCTTTTGAAAATGATTAAAACAAGACAATAATTGTCTGTGAATAATAAAATGTCCAGGGTAGTTACAGTTAGAAACACAATTGACAAAGAAGTTTGGTTGTCAGTGTGGTTTACAATAACTTAACATCCTTAATTATGATTGATAGCATATACTCAGACATTAGAATTTTAGAAATCCGATACAATTTTGGAACATACATTAGTTGACCAAAATATTATTGACCAAAATATAACCTGAAGAAGACTGAACACCATTTTGGCAATCTCATGTAATTGAAGATGTCTAATAATCCTGTTTATTTCCCTTTTGGAAACTCCAAGGGCCCTTTGAAGCATCCAACAGCCAGGTATCAGGAAAGACAATTTTGAAACTGAAGTTTGATTTTGGGAACCCTTTTAAATATTTTAGAGGTTTAAAACACTTGATCTTATGAAACAGAATTCCACATTACCATAAGTTGTTTATTTTGCCAAAATAATGACTCAGATATTTAAAATGCAAAAAAAACCCTTTATAATCCTGAGCATATTAGTGCCTTACGAGTACCTTGTTCTGCTTTTATTTTATATTCACTTTGCAGGAAAACCATATAATACCCTTTGAATGAAGTCAGTATGTTCACACACAGAATTATTGCAAGACTAATCTTTATAATCCTTCCACCTCTTGTTTGATCTTTTAGCTGTATCTTATATAATTTTTAAAAAAATTTTAACCCTAGATGAGAATTTACACCTTTTTGTAATATTTTACCAAAAACACATTTTATTATTCTTATACACCTTGCATGTAAATCTATTTCTAGTAGTTTCAATTACATGTTACAATGGTAATGCCTAGCAATTTTTAACTTTAATGTAAAACCTGGTAAGTTGTTTTAATTATGTGCTAGGTGCAGCCAAGATTTGACCCCTTTCAGCAAAATTGGGGCATGGTTAGTTCTATATGTCCCCAAGCCTTACCAATTGTGGAGCAGGCAAGTCAAATAGTTCTCAAAACCCAGAAAGCAATATATAACCTTAAAATATTTAGCAAACCTAGCATCTGACTTGCATAATTTAGTCCACCTATTTATATTGACAACATCTGCTTTTTACCAATAATTTTTAGGCTGTTTTTATTTCTCAAAGATTAAAGTCATATGAAAGGTACCGTACCATTTATCTTCCCTTTAAAAAATATTTGATCCAAGCACTTATCTTCCTTTAGGCCAATTAATTAGAGCTCTTTTTATAGGCATCACACACAGCACATATATAAGTACACACCCACCACCACGCCCAGCTAATTTTTGAATTTTTAGTAGAGATAGGGTTTCACCATGTTAATCAGGCTGGTCTTGAACTCCTTATCTCAGGTGATCCACCAGCCTTGGCATCCCAAAGTGCTGGGATTACAGGCTTGAGCCACTGTGCCTGGACTGATTTTAGAATTGTCATCAATTTTTATGGACTAGATTAGGGGTCTGCACACTATAGCTCTCCTCATGGGCAAAATCCAACCCACTTCCTGTTATTGTGAATCAAGCTTAATGGGAACATTGTCTAATTGATTTACTTAGGTATTGTCTGTAACTTTTTCCACATTGCAGGGCAGAGTTGAGTAGCTGCTACAGAGACCCCTTGGCTAGCAAAACCCTAAATAATTACTATCTCTCTCTCAGAAACACTTTGCCAACCTCTGGACTAGATTGAGTAAAGAAAGCAGAAAGATCCAATTTTAAAAAGAGGTGAGGAAAATGGGACAACTTGGCTATGGAGAGAGCAAGAAGAATGCAACTGATGTGCACAAAGTTTGAAGACAAAGTTACTCAGGTATTGAAAACTTGGTCCCATTTGCTCATTAGTCTGAACGCACATCTGCCCTTATGTTCAATGAGAACACATGAATAACTTAAATAAATTTCCTTTATGTGCTTAAGCTAGTTTGAAATGGATTTCTGTTGCCAAGAATTCTCACTTAGATAGTGCCAACCCAATGAGCACAGAATTGGAATGTCTGATTCAGGTTATGACTGGAATACTGATTGCTTCTATAAGACAAACTTCCTTGAGATCCTCAACTATGAAGTTGTTCTAATAATAGCATCTGTTTTTATCATCTTGTTTTTGTGATGGTCAAAGGAGTTTACCAATTTTAAATCATTAAACATGTACCAACTGTAGTGTAGTGATTCATCTACAGACACAGCAGAGGTAGATTCATCTACCTCCACATTCTGGAGGGTAGTCTGAATTTTTGCTCTATCACTTCTTAGCTGTCTGACTTTAAATAAATTGCTTAACTTCCCTAAGATACAGTCCCTTTTTGTGAAATATAGTTAATAAGGATCTTGTGAGGAATAGGGAACAACAAATGTAAAGTATATAGTGCCATAAAAAGGACTTACTAATTATTAGCTGCAATTGTTATCATCCTTAGAGATACTGATTGAACAGAGATAAAGATAATACCTTTTCTCACTATGCAAAAAAGCAGGTTAAAAACATTAGTGGTTCCTGCATAAAAAGAACAATGAGTCAACTATTATCCTCATTTTAATATGACCTAGCAGCCTGTGGTCCAAAGTAGGTAGGTTACCTGTCTCTATGCATAGTGAGTACTGGCCTGGTATAAAAACATCTTTCAGTAAAACATTGTGAAATAAAATACTTTTGCTATGGTACGTACATTGCATTTTTGAAACACATGTGAATTTGCTGTCGTATTAATTAAGTTGATCCTCTACTTTTTCTGTTTATACAATGAGTTGCTAAAAGTAAGATATGTCTGAGATAAAAAAAAAAAAGACTGCATGAAGTTTAAGGCATGGTCCCACTTGTTACATTATACTAAAGCATTTCAAGGTTTGTTTAAATAAATAGTCACTGGAGCTGAATATCACTTTGGCTTACTGCATTATTCCTATCTCAATAATCTTTATGGTTCCCATACCAGGACTGTATGGATTTCATATGCAAAATAATTCATTAATGAGAAGGTGTTTTATTTTTCTTCTTTATTATGAAAAGAGACTATCTCAAGCTACTTGCTCAGAAGGAGGTTTTAAAAAACAACTTGGAAATATTCAATGTCATTGTATTTACTGCTAGAATTCCAATAAAATAAATATTAATTTATGGATCCAACTTGCATTTAAATTTAGAAGAGATAGCATTCAAACTAGGAGAAACAAACAATAAAACAGAATAACATAGTGATAATAAAAATATAATGATTTACAATTGTGCATGCTTAAAATTGGAAATATGCATAGTACAGGATGTGGCTTGATTTTAGAAAACCAAGGAGATTTTAGACAACAGAATTAAACTGAGATGATGAATTTGTATTATTCTCCTTACTCTTTAAGTTTGGTGGGTGGTGAAGAATATCATTATTGTCTGTTATCTGTTAGAGCCTCAGCTTAACAGATTTTTTCCTTTTTCCATTGTAACAGTTTAGATCAGGGGTCCACAACCCCCAGCCATGGACCAGTACTGATTTGTGGCCTGTTAGGAACTCAGTTGCAGTAGGAGGTGAATGGCAGGTGAGTGAGGGAAGCTTCAACTTTATTTAAAGCCACTCCCCGTTGCTCTCGTTACCGCCTGAGCTCCACCTTCTGTCACATCAGCTGCATTAGATTCTCATCAGAATGTAAATCCTATTGTGAACTGCACTTGCAAGGGTTGCATGCTCCTTTTGAGAATCTAATGCCTAATAATCTGTCACAGTCTCCCAACATCTCCAGATGGAACTGTGCAGTTGCAGGAAAACAAGCTCAGGGCTCCCGCTGATTCTACATTATGGTGAGTTGTATAATTATTTCATTATATATTGCAATGTAATAATAATAGAAATAAAGTGCACAATAAATGTAATGCACTCGAATTATCCCAAAACCATTCCCCGCACTGCACCCAGTCTGTGGAAAAATTGTCTTCCATGAAACCAGTCCCTGGTGCCAAAAAGTCTGGGGGCTGCTGATTTAGATCACATTGGTTTTAAGTAATGGGGATTAAACTAAGTAAGCCAAAGGAGAGCATTTATTTTAAATATACATGAATATAATATTAACCCCAAAGAGAAGGGAAGACAAGAAAACAGCAACTGAAAAGTCTTCAGAATTTTATTCTTCAATTATACATTCCTCTGAGAATTTGTTTCATTTGTCACTGTCATTGCTATCACTGTTCTCTGAAGACTGACTCTCTTGCTATTTATTTTGTAAAAATATGGCTTCCTAATATACTTCTTTTCATATTGAGATGAGAGGTTTTCCTGACTACCCCTCTTGCAGAACATGTGACAGGGATATGGTTCACCTGTTCAGCCTCCGTGTGCACTCAAAAACCCTTTACAAGAAGGGGAGCACAGAGATGGGTAAGGTGCAGGAGCTGGGGAAAGTGCCCCAGTGCTCCTGGGTTCCAGCCCTGTGGCAGCATCCAGGAGTGGGAGCCCATGACCCCCAAAGCCCACGTGGGCATGTGTTACAGGGTGCTTTTTAGCCTTACTTTCTGTGGGCAGCTTAAGTGTTAAACAGCTCAGTGCCTTCTTGGTACCCAGGTCCTTGTCCAGCATCCAAGAAGAATTGGGTTACAAATGGACTTAAAGGATGAATGTGGTGGTTTTACTCAGTGCTGGAGGTGACTCTCAGCAGGATGGATGGGGAGATGGAAGGGGTTTGGAGTGGAAAGATGATCTTCACCTGGAGTTTGGCCATGGAGCCGCCAATCTCCTCTCTGATCATCCCCAGTGAAACTCGTCTTGGTATTCAGCCACTCCTTCTCTTCTTTCCTTCTCTGCCATGCTGTTCTGCAATTCTTCTGCTTTTCTGTTCATCTCCTCATCTGCTTCTGGAGCCTGGGGTCTGGGGTTTATATGGGTACAGGATAGGGGGGTGTGTTGGGTCAAAAGGCAACTTTTGGATGCAAAAACAGAAATGCTGCTTCTCACTTCAGGCCATGGGTTTTCAGGCTTGAGGGTGGTGCCTTTTCTGAGGAACTGCCCTCTTCTACACAGTATTTCCTCTCTCCTGTCCGTGTCAACATGCAGACACTGAAGAGCTATAAAATCCATGTGCAAATGTCTGGGAGAGAGAATCTTGTTGGCCTATCTTGAGTTGGTATCTGTTTCCTTGGGTATTCAATGAAAACTGAGTGACAAAGTATAATTCTGGCTACCAGGAGCTAGCCCTGTGAATCAGAAATCCATTAAAAGTGTTTAACAGAAACTGGGCAAACGCTTCCCTCCTCCACATCAAAAATAAATTGGAACCTTTGGCAGAAACCTAGTGTACTCATTAACTATCACCCGCACCCTGGGCACATAGAGTAAAACACTACTCCTTCCACAACAAAGAGGATTAATTTTCCCATATTAAAAGATGTATCCTTTTCCAGCAAAGCTCTAAAGCCTACACACTCAAAGGTCAGACACATAATGTAGTTGAGGACCTAGTTGAAGAATGCCTGATATAAATCATATGAGCAATTAGGAGGAGAAGGAGGTTGGTGTACACATGAGAGCTCAAAGGGGCCTGCAGGTAGGAGATAGCCTGTCCTGAGCTCTAGCCAACTATTGCCCTCCAGGAATGCAAACTGTGTCACCAGACCTTCCAATTTTTCTGGAGACTCCTGGATTCAGATCCTTACATTAAATTTTTCTATTTAAAAATGATAGGGAATCATTCAAATAAAAGTTATTAGGTGTGAAAGGAAAATAAATATTAAAGCCCCCAAACACTAAGCTAAAATGAAAGTCCAGCTGGGAACTGCCTAGGGGCAAACCTGCCTCCTATTCTATTCAAAGTCATCCCTCTGCTCCCTGAGATAAATGCATATCTGATTGCCTCCTTTGGAAAGGTTAATCAGAAACTCAAAAGAATGCAACCATTTGTCTCTTACCTACCTAGAACCTGGAGGCCCCCTTCTGAAACAAGCCAATTGTCATCTTACATATATTGATTGATGTCTCTTGTCTCCCTAAAATGTATAAAACTGGGACGTGCACAGTGGCTCACGCCTGTAATCCCAGCACTTTGGGAGGCCAAGGTGAGTGAATCACCTGAGGTCAGAAGTTTGAGACCAGCCTGGCCAACATGGGAAAACCCCATCTCTACTAAAAATACAAAAATTAGCCAGGTGTGGTGGCAGGCGCCTGTAGTCTCAGCTACTTGGGAGGCTGTGGCAGGAGAATCACTTGAACCTAGGAGGTGGAGGTTGCAGTGAGCCGAGATCACACCACTGCACTCCAGCCAAGGTGACAGAGTGAGACTCCGTCTCAAAAAAAAAAAAAAAAAAAGTATAAAACTAAGCTTTGCGTTGACCACCTTGGGCACAAGTCATCAGGACCTGCTCAGACAGGATCATAGGTGCACATCCTTAACTTTGGAAAAATGAACTTCCTAAATTGACTGTGACCTGTCCCAGATATTCAGGGTTCACATAGGTAAACAATAATATGTTTGGGATCTGAATGTATCTCAGTGCCACTAGTTTTTGAACTCTGATCTACATGCTTATTAAGCAAATGATAGAATGAATGAATGAATGAATGAATTATATTGTTTTGATAGCCTTGATTGCTTATCTCCACAGAAATGCTGACCAAATCCTCCTGAAATGTTCATACCTTAGGGTGAACTTTTAAAGTGTAACTAAAAGTCTCAGCAGGTGCAAAGGGGTAAATTTACCTGCCAGAGTAAGTTTATCTCTTACATAAACGTGTTTTTTTCCCTAACACACCTGGCTACTCTGTGTAATTCAACATAGGTTAACCTATTGATTATAGGCCAACCAATACAAATCCATGGCCCATCGTAATGCTTACAGACATAGGACTGTGAAAGATTATTAAAAAAAAAATAAAGTAAGTCCTGCTAGGGGAAACAAATGGAATAGAATTGGTGCCAAATCTTTAGCAAACTGCTCCATAGGCCATAAAGGCATGAATAGTTTCATGACTGTTCCAATAGATGTCAGCTAAGTGCCACCTGAGCTGTTCTGACAAAGCTAAAATGGTATGTCACAGCTTCATGTTTCACCTACAAACTAGAACCGTGCTGAGAAAGCATCTACCTACTATATAAAAGCTAAGAAATACATCTACTTTGAGTAATAGAGGACAGTTGATATTTCAAAGGATGTCATACTTGGGATACTGTCAAATAAAATAGCTTGGGTAACTTCCTTGTAGGATTCCTACTCTTGCATAGCCAAGAGGTTGACATATTGTAACAAAGCTTTCATTTTAATTACCAGTCAGATCTCACAGGACATTAGCATTTAACCCATGAACAACGTAGCTCTTAAAAAATGTTTCCCTTTGGGAATACATCATTTAATTCCTAGCTGACACCTTCTCTGTACTTCATGATAAGAGAAATGGCATCGCTAATGAGCATACTTGTACCACGTCTTGTAGGATCTGATGCCAGCTCCCTGATACCTCACACATGTCTCAACGTGATGATCCAAATGGGTGAGGTGGCTCTGGGGAGAAGCTCTATTTAAGGAATCAGCATTTTTTTCCTGTCATTTTTCTGTCTTTGAGATTAAGAAATACCCATCACACAGAAATCATATTGATACCTGTGCATGTCAATAATGTCTCCTCATTATCAGCTACCTCAACTGCACATATTTTGGTGTGACTGTCAAGTTTCTTGTATTCTTTCCCAGGCTGACTGACTGAGTTTCTCAGTCCTCTCACCCCACTGTCTTTGGGAATGTTGCTCATATTTTCATCCTTACAATATCTTCTTTCCCTAATCCAATCAAATTTCAGTGCAACAAACATTTTGAATGGACATTCTGTAAAATTTGAGTATGGCTTTCTCTTTGCTAATTAATTGCATATCTATCATTTAAGGTCCCACTCAAGTCTCATGTCTTCCATGAAGTCTCTTTGCATGGAGCTTGATTGTTTTCTAAGTAATGCCTCTTAATTCTCCCTCTCCACTGCTTCAGAATCCAACTGATACGTTTTCTCCTCTGGTTCTTCTGTGTTACTCATTTAGGCTACAGGGCCTGAACTACTATCCACTTCCTCCGCTAAATATTCTCTTGATTCTACCCTCACTTGATTTGTTTTCTCTGATTTCTTCTCATACTTATATTTATATTTTATAATACGCCTATTTACTTATCAACTATATCTATACCTTAGTATTTCCTTGAGAGTAGGCTATATCTCATAGCTTTTCAACCTGTAAAAGGAGAAAAGAAGGTGCACAAAACATACTAAGCAATTAAACAAGGAAGAAAAGGAAAAGAGAAAAAAGAGTACGAGGAAAAAGGACAATTTTTAGAGATTCCAGAAATTGAAATATCTCTATCATCAATACTATCTGAGTCTCATTATTAGTCTGTCACTTCTAACTTAACGTATAAGAAAAAATGAAAAGGGTGTTACTTGATTCTTAGATAAAGCCTGAGTTAAATGTGCATTAAGCCATGTTCAAATTTACTAAGGTTTTAATTTCCAAATTAATTTGACATTTTCACTATTGCATGTTTCCAATGTGCATATTATTCCATAGATTAATTCTTGCTGTCTTGTTTAAGTAGGTTGGCTTTCAGGATATCACTCGTAATACTTGGCTAGGCTATGCAATGAAATTTATGATCCTGTTTTTCTGGGTTGAGAACATTAATATTTTTATTTAATTTAGCTTCTGTCCCTAAAGAGTGCTCAGAAAATGAAGCACTTTTTAAAATTTAAGTTTATTGCACCTATATTCATCTCATTTTATGGGAATATTACAGGTCAGCAAATTACATTTTAGTTGCACTTTTCTAGTGTCATATTATTTTCAATAATCAATAATTATATTAGAAGAGATGTATAACTAATTTTTCATTTGAGGAGGTAAAGGAATGTTTCAAATGTATTGGATAAAAACTTAGTTAGGCTGACATTTGTTAAGTTCTTGGCCTGATTAAACATAGCAGCTGTCAGTTTCACATAAGGAGAAATGAACATTGAATATATTTGAAACTGCCTAGAGTGTGGCATTAATAACATTTTTCTTCTTTGTTTGCCTTTAAACGGTTTTTTGCTCAAAAAGCTGGAAAAGACAAGTGTTCTGATGACAGGTTTGTAAAGGGTTGCTAATTGTGTGGTTGATAACAGTGTGGCATTTTTTTTTTTTTACATTAGAGCCTTAGAGTCTCCTACTGAGATAATACCATCATTCAAGTCTTATTGATTGCCATATGTTTAAAGAGCTCACTATAGTTCCGGATCCTGCTTTTTGAATATTATATGAAATGAAACTGTGTCCTGGGTTACACATTTCTACAAATTGGTAAATTTGTTAGTCTATTTTCCATGCTACATTTATTATCTCTCTTACTATTTTCATTTATAGTACTTGAATTTGACATGAAGAAATACATTTATAAAATTCTATTCTGAGGATCTGGGAGTTTGATTATATGCATTTGCTCCCAAAATTTCAGTAAAGTCATCCCATTACTTTTACACTAAAATAATTCCAAAGATAAATTAAGTAAAGTATCTACTGGCTGAGAGGAGGGCCTTTTTGGTCTGTTTGGTATTGCTATAACAGAATAACTGAGACTGACTAATATATAAAAAAAAAAAAAGAGGTTCATTTGCCTCACAGTTTTGGTGGCTAGAAAGTCTAAGAGCATGGCATTGGCATCTGCGTGGCTTCTGGTGATAGCCGTGAGCTGTGTCAAGACTTGAAGCAGAAAGTCAAGGGAGAGTATGCAAAGAGACATGCAAGACAGGCTGGGATCCTTTACCACAACATGCTCTTTTGGGAACTAATGCACTCCCACAAGAGCAATAACTCACTCACTTCCAAAAGAAGACATTAATTTATTCAGGAAGGATCCATCCCCATGACCCAGCACTTCCCATTAGGCCTCACTTTCCAAGTGCACTACAACAGCAATCAAGTGCCACCATGAGTATCAGATGGGACAAACCATACTCAAATCAGTAACAGAGTCAGAATTTAACACCAGACTACCAAATAACAAGATCCAGAAATCTAATACATCCAGAAATATATTGTTGCATAACAAACGACCCTAAATCTTAGTGGCTTAAGGCAACAACATTTACTTTGTTTAAGAATCTGGGCAGTCTTGGTGGAACCTGCTTGTTTCACATAGTTCACATTGACTAGGGTGGCTGAAAGCTAGAAGTTGAAATCATCTGAAAGTCATTCACTCAAATATCTGGTGCCTGGGCTGGAATAACTCAAACATCTGGGTGTAAGAGAGTCGCGACATCTTGGATTTCTCTATATAGCTCTATGTGATCTCCCCACATGATCTCCCCACATGATTTCTCCAAGATAGTGGTTTCACGATAGCTGGATTTCTTATATGTAGTCTCAGGGCTTCCAAGGCCCGTATCTCAAGAGAGAAAGAACCAGGAAGAAAGCAGAAAGTATTGCTCTTTATTGTCTGACTTCAAAAATCACTCATTGGCACTTCTGTCTCATTCTCTTTATTTAAAAAAGTCTCTGAAGCTTCCCATATTCGAATAACAGAAATAAAAAATTAAACTTTACCTTTTGATGAGAGGTGTTCAAAGTATTTTAGACATACTTAAGACCACACAGATATCTGAATATTTTATCATTGATATGAATATAACTGAAGCAAATATAGCAAGGTATGTTATTCAAGTATTTCTGGACCTTCTACAGAAATATTCCTCAATGCTAAAACACCATTTACAATATTCATAATGGTTTTCTAAAGGTCTAACTACTTGCATTCTTACTACTTAATGTTTTATAGTCAAAAGATTTATTTTTACATGAATACAATTATTTTAACAGGGATTTGTGTTAGCTTATTTCCTTTGAAAAGTGGACACCAAAACAGAATTAGCTGTTTAAGAGACGTGTGGAAACTTTTTCAAGGTTAAAATGGAGGGAAACAGAGAAAGCCAAGGGAGCCTTCAGACCATGATGCAAGTCTGTCACCTGTGAAAGAGGAAGAAATGAGAAGTTAAAGGAAGAGCGTCATAGTATAACACAGTTCCAATAGACGTTTGACCAGGTCAATCAAGTGTTGTTGAGCCAAAGTCACTGTTTTGGAAGACTCCTGTAGCTTGCAGAAATAAGCACGTATTAATACCTCAGCACACTCAGTCACTGGTTGTGAATGGCCCACTGGAAGTGTGACTTGGGTTGAACTCAGTGGTAGATCAAGCAGAGACAGCCTTGTGGGTTAATTATGCCTCTAATTATACTTTCCCATATTAAGAGATAAGAGTGGCACATTTATATTGTTCTTATAGAAACATTATACAACTATAGTAAAATAAAACTACACTGCATATTAATACAGACCTTGACCATAAAAACAAACATAATGAAATAAAACGATGGATGATTTTAAAAGTACAATTTAATAAAATTAGGATTTTACTTCCTGTAAGATTAAATAAATGTATTACTCTGTTTCCTCTGCCAGCTGGTAATGAGACCTCCCCTAACTCATGAGACCCATGAGTAGTGTCAGTGAAGACCACATGAGAAGTCAAGATTTCCACCTTTGCCTGAAAATAACAAGGACTCCTTCCTCTCTTTCCTCACTGGGGTAGTATCAGAGTAGTTAGGAGTTTTCTGAGAGCCAGTAGTAGCAAGGCTATCTCACCATGTTGTCAGTGGAGACCACATGAGAAGCTAAAACTCCCACCCCCTCCTAGCAGTAGTGGTGAGCCCAAATCTCTTGGGTATCAATAGTGGCACCATGGGGAACACAGACTCCTACTTTTCCTTCTCCTACCTGGCATAATAAGACAGTGCCCTCCTTCTCCTATGATAGTAGTGTCAGAGAAAGCAGCTAAAACAGAAGATGTAAATAAAATCTAGTCTCATATTATGGTACAAAAATGTCTAGGTGGCAATAAAAATCATTTGTTATACGAAGAGCCAGGAAGGTCTCAAACTGAGTGAAAAAAGGCACTGAATAGATCCCAACACTGGAATGACAGAGATTTCAGAGTTATTTGACAAAGGTTTTAAAGCAGCCATAATAAAAAATGTTTCAATAAGCAACTCCAAAAATGCTTAAACATGCAAAATTAAAAAGCCTCAGCAAATAAATGGAAGATATTTTAAAAATTAAAAATATGTATAAATAGAACATATAAAAGCTGAAATTTAAATGCACACACACACAGAGAGAGACAGTGGATTGGCTCAATAGTAGAATGAAAGAAACAAAGAATGAGTGAAATGAAAGTTAAAATAACAGAAATTACTCAATATATGTGGGCAACATGGAAAAAATAGAATAATGGAGAAAAAAAAAGAACAGCATCAGGGGCCTGGAGGACTAGAACCAAAGATTGTACACTCATGACATCAGAGTCTGAGAAGGGGAAGAGAAAGAAAATGGGGTTAAAAAATTATCCAAATAAATAATGCCTAAAAACATTCCAAATTTGGAGAATACAAAAATTTACAGATTCAAGAAGCTCAACAAACCTCAAACAAGGTAAACCAAAATTAGCTCATGTCAACCAATTACACTTAAAATTTTGAAAAATAAAACTGAAGGCAGTGAGGGAGACACAGCACACTACCTAATTTGGAGAAACCGTTTCAGTAAAAGCAAAGTTCTCATCAGGAACCATGCAGGCCAGAAGGAAATGGCACAGAGCTCAAAAAGTGCTGAAAGAAAGAACACTCAACCCCAAATTCTAAATCTGGAAAGACCATTTTTGAGAAATGAAGGAAAAATGAAAACGTTCTTAGATAAAGAAAAACCATCAGTATTTTATTTTATTTATTTAGTTTTTTGGAGACAGAGTCTCGCTCTGTCACCCAGGCTGGAGTGCAGTGGTGTGATCTCAGCTCACTACAACCTCTGCCTCCCGGGTTCAAGAGATTCTCCTGCCTCAGCCTCCAAGTAGCTGGGACTACAGGCGCGTGCCACCACGCTCAGCTAATTGTTGTATTTTTAGTAGAGACAGGGTTTCACCATATTGGCCAGGCTGGTCTCGAATTCCTGACCTCATGATCCACCCGCCTTGGCCTCCCAAAGTGCTGGGATGACAGGCATGAGCCACCGTGCCCAGCCCCATGAGTAATTTTTTTTTTTTTTTTTGTCATCAGACCTCTTCAAAAAGAATGACTAAAAATTATTTCAACGTTAAAAAAAGAAAAAAAGGAATCAGAATATCAAGATAGAAGAAAAAACATGGTAAACAAAAATATGCTTAAGTGAGGTGAGGTAGGATTTTCTTTTTCTTTTCAGCTTTCTAAATTTTTGTTGGTGGTTGAATAAAAAATGATTTAAGGTAGTTATTAATATATTTTATATATTTATAATATTTATATTATAAAATGGAGAGGCTAAGGGAATGTAAAGGGATGTAATGCTTCCACAATTTGTTAGAACTTGTGAAATGACAACATTTTAATAAACAGTGTTAAGTTATAAACATGTTATAGTATGTAGAATAACTACTAAAACAAGTTATGCAAGAAGACATGAAACCACATTTGCAAAAATTATAACTGGTGAAATTATGACAGTGAAAGAGATTAGACCTAATTGACTCCATCTTGTGTCTAACCTTTAAGCTTTCCTTGTTCATTCCTGGGCATAGGCTGAACTAACTGGGAAGGAATTCTCTGAAACAAAATTGATAATAGCCCTTTCTCAAGAAGATCCTCTTCATCCCTGGTGACTAGTCTACCTTTGAAGGACTACCAAGATTAGAAATTATGGTTTAGGGTCAAGCAGCCTCTGGCTCCAAGAGTCTAAACCTCCCCAAATTGCTCCTGGGTATAACATCAATATTGTAAAACTTAAGATCAGTGCTTCAGATATTATGCAGACCCTACACTTGATGGATTAGCTGACATCACCCAGGCTGCTAATCTGGTTTAACCAGTTCTGCCATACTCCCCAGGAACAGAAGATAGCAAGAAAACCTCTCTTCGACCCCCTATGATTCTGTCTCCAACCTGACCAATCAGTACTCCCTACTTCCCAAGCCTCTACCTGCCAAATTATCTTTAAAAACTCTGATCCCCAAGGCCTGGTACAGTGGCTCATACCTGTAATCCCAACACTCTGGGAGGCCGAGGAAGGTGGATCACGAGGTCAGGAGATCGAGACCATCCTGGCTAACACGGTGAAACCTCGTCTCTCTACTAAAAATTACAAAAAGTTAGCTGGGCATGGTGGTGGGCGCCTGTAGTCCCAGCTACTCAGAAGGCTGAGGCCGGAGAATGGCATGAACACAGGAGGTGGAGCTTGCAGTGAGCCAAGATTGCACCACTGTCCTCCAGCCTGGGTGACAGAGCGAGACACCATCTCAAAAAAAAAAAAAAAAAAATCTGTGATCCCCAAATGCTCAGGGTGCCTGATTTGAGTAATAATCAAACTCCAGTCTCCCACACATCCAGCTTTGCATGAATTACCCTTTCTGCATTGCAATTCCCCATTTTTATAAATTGGCTCTGTTGGCTGGGCACGGTGGCTCAAGCCTGTAATCCCAGCACTTTGGGAGGCCAAGGTGGGTGGATCACCTGAGGTCAGGAGTTCAAGACCAGTCTGACCGACATGGTGAAACCCTGACTCTAATAAAAAAACAAAAATTAGTGAGTGTGGTGGTGGGCGTCTGTAATCCTAGCTACTCCGGAGGCTAGGGCAGGAGAATCACTTGAACCCAAGAGGTAGAGGTTGCAGTGAGCTGAGACCAGGCCATTGCACTCCAGCCTAGGCGACAGAAGGAGACTCTATCTCAAAAATAAATAAATAAATAAATAAATAAATTGGTCCTGTCTAGGCAGTGAGCTGAGACCACGCCATTGTGCTCCAGTCTGGGTGACAGAGCGAGACTATCTCAAAAATTAATTAATTGGTTCTGTCTAGGCACCAAGAAAGGTGAATGCATTGGGTGGTTATAGATGCATAAAAAACACTATAGAAAAATTAAAATAGATATCTACAGGAAGTTAAAGTAGCCAACAGAAAGAAATGAAGAAGAGAAACAGAAATTGGAAACTAAAAAAAAAAAAGATGGCACACTTAAGTCCTAAGAGATCAATAAGTATATTAAATGTAAAGGGAAAAAACATGGCAATTAAAAGACAAGGACTGGCAGAATGAATTTAAAAATGTGACACAACGATACTCTGTCTAGAAGAAATTCACTTCAAATATGATGTTTGTCGGTTTGAAGTACAATTATGGAGAAAATTATAACATGAAAACATTAATCAAAGGAAAGTAAAAATGACTATATTAATATCAGACAAGATAGACATTAGAGTTGCTATAATAATAATGGAGGAACATTTTATAATGGTAAAATGGTCAACCTACCAAGAAGAGGTACAATTCTAAATGTATGTTTCCTAAAGAAGAGATTCAAATTTGTAAAGCAAAAGCTTATATTGTTGCGGGAATCAGGAGACCAGAGAGACCAATAGGTGGAACAGGAGGATTTTATTTAGGTGCACCTGCTCAGCAGATTCGCATCCAAAAGGCTGAGCCCCAAACAATGACAGGGCTTGACTTTTATACAGGCGTCTGTGGCGTGAAACACAGTGGCACAAAATCAGGTTTACAGAAGCAGAACAAAGGCAGTTTATCAGTCAGTGACAAGCTTATAACTCAGGCTTACATGTGACTCTTGCTATGTGGGTCAGGTGGCTGTGCTCAATATGCCTGCACAATCTTATCTCGTGTCCTTCACTATGGCACCCAGGTGGCTGTAATCTAAGCTTGCTTAAGCATGTCTCATGACCTCCATGGTGCTACTCAGATGAAAAACAGACTTACAGACACTAGTTATAGAAAACAGGAATCTATAAACACATAAAGACTTGAAGACCAGGGTACAATCATATGGAGGGGGTAAGTATTCAAGAGGAAGCTGTTCATACCAAAGGAAAGAAAGTAAGTTTGTTTTTCTTTTTGCATCTTCTGCTTCAATATAATCAAATTCAAACTTGAAGGTGGAAACCTCAACATCTCTCTATTAACCGTTGACAGACTAATCATAAAATCAGCAGATCTTAACAACCCATTAACCTACAGTGTCAAATTGACATTTATGAAACACTCCAACCAACAGCAGGGTAGACATTTATGTGCTCGCCTATAGGAAGATAGATCATAATCTGTGACATAAAACAAACCTCAACAAATTTTTTAAAAATTAAATTATACAGTGTTTATCTGCTCATGAGAAATCAGTCTTATAAAAATAAAAGGGAAATCTCCGTATACTTAGAAATGAAACTGCATACTTTTTTTGTGTGTGTGTGTGTGTTTTTTTTTTTTTTGAGATGGAGTCCCACTCTGTTCCCCAGGCTGGAGTGCAGTGGCACGATCTCGGCTCACTGCAAGCTCTGCCTTCCGGGTTCATGCCATTCTTCCGCCTCAGCCTCCTGAGTAGCTGGGACTACGGGTGCCTGCCACCGTGCCCGGCTAATTTTTTGTATTTTTTTTTTTTTTTTAGTAGAGACGGGATTTCACTTTTCACAGGATGGTCTCGATCTCCTGACCTCGTGATCCGCCCGCCTTGGCCTCCCAAAGTGCTGGGATTACAGGTGTGAGCCACTGTGCCCGGCCGAAACTGCATACTTTTAAGTAATTGCTGGTTCAAAGAGGAAGTCTCAAGGGAAGTCAAATAATGCATGTAACTGAAATAGGAATTTTCCTATAAGAAAATTAAATTTTTATTAAAGAATTTTCTACCCACAAAAATCTTCAAGCCCACATATTTTTGCTGGATAATTTTACCAAATGTTTAAGAATTAAGACCAATACTACATATTTTTTGAGAATATAGAAAAATTGTCACTTCCTAATTCATTTTGTGAATCTAATTTTACCCTAATTCAAATCAGAGAAGGACAGTACAAAAAAAATGAAACTCTAGACCAATACATATAAAGCTTATAGATATTTGCAAGTCACATGTTCAACAAACGACCAGCATCTAGACTAAATTAAGACTATTTAAACCTCAACAGTAAAAATCAGACAAATAATGCAATTTGAAAATAGTAAAAAGGCATAAGGAGACATCAAAGAAGAAAAATAAACACTTGAATGGTGTTTATCATCAATAGTTACAAGCAAAATTCAAATTATAATCACAATGAGATATAAGAATATCTCTATCATATATACACACACATATATGAAGATTATAGACATCTTTTATGCAATTTTTTTTAGGAAATATGGAATTACACTGTGTTTTGTAATTAGTTACATATTTACATTTATTGGAACTCTTTTTGTTTTCCATGAAAATTTGAATTACTGTTATCCTGAAGAAATGTTTTGTACTTTTTATGAGGCATTTCTGCTAGCAATAGAACTTCTCAATTTTTGCGTGTTTGTTTAAAATCTGGGGATTTAAAATTTACCTTTTTAAAAAAATGTTTTGCTCAATATAATACTATTTAATAGTTTTTGTTTTTGCTAACTGCACTTTGAATATGTAAATTACACTACTTTTTAGCTGCTATTGTTTTTGATATGAAGCCAGTTGTCAATCTTATTGGAGTTCCCTTGAATGTAATACATCATTTTTGCCTTATTGCTTTCAATATTTTGAATTTATCATGTCTTTCCATGTTTTGATTCTGATGTGTCTGTGTGTGAACCTCTTTTTATTTATGAGAGTTAGAGTTCACTGTGCTTTTTGAATATGTATGTTACTGTTTTTCATTAAATTTAAAATGCTATGAGCCATGGTTTATTAGAATATTGTTTCTGTTTCTTTCTTTCTCTTCTCTCCTTCTTGTACTCCTGTTACACATATGTTGAAATGCTTAGTGGTGTCTCATATTTCTCTGAGGCTATGTTTATTCTTCATTTTTGTTTCTGTTTTTCAGATTCCAGAACCTCTATTGATCTAGGTTCAAGTTCACTGATTTTTCCCTCTGTCAGCTCAAGTTTACAGTACAATTTTCCAGTCAGTTTCTCATTCTGCGTATTGTACTTTTAATTTCCAGAGTTTTCACTTGGTTCTTTAGTATAATTTTTATCTTCGTTGATATTCAATATTTAGTGAGATACTGTCATTAGACCTTTCCATAATTCTTTCAGCATGGTTTTCTTTAGTTCTTTATATATATGGATATTTAAAAAAAATAGCTGCTTTGAAATCTTTAAGTGTATTCTCTAGAACTCTTAGATGGCAGTTTCTAAATTTGACCCTGCATATGTTATGGTTTCCTGTTTCTTTGCAGGTCTCATGTTTATTATTGTTGTTAAAAACTGGCTATTTTAGAACATGCATTGTAGCAGCTTATGATAGTGACAACCCCTGGTTGTCACTATCGGTTCTTGTTGTTTTTTTCTTAACTTTTGTTTGTTTAGTGATTTGGTTTAACTGATTCTACAGCGTGCAACCTCTGATGTCACTACTCATATTTCTTCACCTTGATTTTCTCTTTCAGCTTGGCTACCTAATGTTTATCTTTGTGTAAGTATAAGCCAGTTATTAGTCAAATGTTGTTTCTCTGCTCTCTTATTTTCTTGCATTTTTGCCCTTTCTCATTGGATATGTCATATTTTTGTGATCCCCAAATATCTGAGACAGTTCTCAGTTAACTTAGAAAGTTTATTTTGACAAGGTTAAGGACACACCCATGATGCAGCCTCAGGAAGTCCTGAGACATGTGCCCAAGAGGGTCGAGGGTACAGTTTGCTTTTATACATTTTAGGGAGACATGATACGTCAATCTATATGCGTAAAATGTATGTTGGTTCAGTTTGGTAAGGTGGGACAACTGAAGAAGGGGCTTCCAGGTTAGAAGTAGATAAGAGACAAAAGGTTGCATTCTTTTGAGTCCATGATCAGCCTGCTTTCTGAATACACAATATAGTCTGGCTCAGTGAATCTGCATTTTTACGTAAACAATAGGAGAGAGGAAACAATCAGATATGCATTTGTCTCAGGTGAGCCTCAGAGGGATGACTTTGAATAGAATGGGAGGCAGGTTTGCCCTAAGGAGTTCTCAGCTTGACTTTCCCCTTAGCTTAGTGGTTTTGGGGTCCCAAGAATTATTTTCCTTTTACAGCTTAAAGGCTGCCATCAAATTTGAGTGAGTTTATGATTTTTTGCCCCATGTTTAACTTAGGGACTGGTAGTTTTGAGGATATCTCTCTGATATATCCTGATAATGCAGTCCCTTGACCATGCACACAAATTTCCAGACTGCTAGTGACCTTATCATTAAGTCTAGCTTCATCACAGTTACCTCTGGGTCAGTGTCATCTGTTGTTCAGTCAATGTTTAATAAGAGGTTGTGGCCATGAGACTTCCACCCTTTGTTGATGGGTCTGTGTAGGTTTTGGGGAATGCTTTCCATTTTACTCTGTATCTTACTGTGACTGATCCTGAGTAGATGGACCCTAGGGTATAATATGGGTAGCCCTCCTGAGGCCCAGAGTTGACTAATCTTTGAGGGCTATTGTTGGCTGGAACTTTCCCTGGATCTCCGTATTGAACTTCTGTTGCTGTAGCATTTTACTTAGAAAGCTACCAGTCTCTTCTTAAATGCTTTCAACCAAGATCTGTCTTGTTTTTGATATCACTGTTAGACATAAGTTTCTCCATAATCTTTCCAAATAAAGTCAGTGCCTTCAGATTTAGCTGTGGAACTTTGTCTTTTATGAATTGCCTTGTTCTTTGAGAAGTCTTGTACCACTTCAGAACTGGGAGTGTCTGCTTTCCCTGTAGTGATGACCTTACTTTTTAATTGGGTACTATTGGGTGACTGGGTTCCATTCTGGCACAGAACCTCAGCCCTACACATGATATGGACAGGAGACAGGGAAACACTGGGTAGAAGAGGGTGGTTCCTTGGCAAGCCTGGACCTGTGGCCCTAAGTGGGAACAGGCATTTCTGTTTTCACACTTTAAAAGTTGCCTTTTTCCATGAACCCTATCCTGTGCCCATATAAACCCCAAAACACAGGCTCCAGAAGCAGATGAGCAGACAAGGAGACGAGAAAAACAGATGAGTGGTGAACGACGCAGCAGATAAAGAGGAGGGGAAACGTCTGAACTCAGAGAGGAGTTTGGCTGGGGGCAGTTGGAGAGGAGTTTGGCAGCTGGATGGCCAGGCTCCAGAGGGGAGATCATCTTCCTGTTACAGGACTCTAGCACTTACCTAAAGGTAGCCGTTGGGTCAGGGCTTTTGCACTAGTCCCTTCTGTGGTCACCAGAAATATGTTACAGGAAAGGTGTCCTGATTTAGACCCCTAGAGAGGGTTCTTGGATCTTGTGCAAGAAAGAATTCAGGGCAAGTCCACAGTGCAAAGTGAAAGCAAGTTTATTAAGAAAGTAAAGGAACAAAAGAATGGCTATTCCATAGACAGATCAGCCCCAGGGCTGCTGGTTGCCCATTTTTATGGTTATTTCTTGGTGATATGCTAAACAAGGGGTAGATATTCATGCCTCCCCTCTTTAGACCATGTAAGGTAACTTCCTGACATTGCCATGGTATTTGTAAACTGTCATGGAGCTGGTGGGAGTGTAGTAGTGAGGAGACCAGAGGTCACTCTCGTGGCCATCTTGGTTTTGGTAGATTTTGGCCTGCTCCTTTACTGCAAACTGTTTTATCAGCAAGGTCTTTATGACCTGTGTTTTGTGCTGACCTCCTATCTCATCCTGTGACTTAGAATGCCTTAACCGTCCAGGAATGCACCCAGTAGGTTTCAGCCTTATTTTACCCAGCTCCTATTTAAGATGGAGTTGCTCTGGGTCACATGCCTTTAACATTCCCACTCCATCCCCCATTCTGGCTTCCCATCCATCCTTCCGAGAGCCACCTCCACCGCTCAATAAAACCTCTGCATTCATCCTTCGAGTCCCTGTGTGACTCGATTCTTCTGGGACGCTCGACAAGAGCTTGAGATACAGAAAGCTGTCACACTGGCCCTCTGCCTTTGCAGAAAGGCAAAGAGTGGCTGAGATGGTTAAGACTTAAGCTGTTTGAAAAGCAGGGCTAAGGGCACACTGGAACACACACCCACTTGGGCCCCTGCACCTGTCCCTCTGCATGCTCTCTCTCCCCTCAGAGGTTTGGGCAGTGGTGGCAACTGACCGAACAGGCAAGCCACACCCATGTCCCATGTCCTGGGAGGGCGATCAAGGAACTCTCCTGTTTAACAAGCAAGCAGGGGCAGGGACAAACAGGATCCCAGTATTCTTTGCCTGTTGTCCTTTGTCCTCTTGCTGTACCTGCCTGGAATGGAGCTTCGGCAGCATGGGGATGGGAGTTGAAAAATGTCAGTGACAGTCATGTCCTCTCAGAGTGAAACCATAGCCCTAGACTGGAATCTAGGAGAGGGGGTAAAGGAATCTCTTGTTTTCTTGGCTGTGTCTTGCTAGAGTAGAACATCCAGGCTACAGTTTCCATAACACCTACCCATGGTTTAGGGAGAAGTGAGTGGCTCATGTCTCGAATGACACAGATTCTCATTGTTCTTACTGAGATTTAGTAGATTTTCTTGAATGGTTGTTTCTCATTTGTTGTATGACCTTGGAAAAATTTCCACAGAGTTTCAATTATTGGATTTTTTTTCCTTTTAAATAATTTTTACCAGTTGAATTGTGATTTTTTTTTTTCTGAGAAAATGGTCTGTCATTTAATGCATAGGTTTCTAGGTTAATTTCCTCACCAACTTTTGCCCTTACACTCATGAACCTCCATGCCTTATCTCAACTTTATTATTTGACTTGACACTCAATTTCTTTCCTCTTTTTCCTCCCTTTTTAAATGTTTCAGATTCTTTTGAATGCTGCGTCAATAGTTTGGTGAAGAGTATTAAATTATATATTAATTACATATTTTATTTAGGCTCCTTCAGCAAAGAACAAAGATACGTTCAGAATATCTCAGGTGTTGGGAATTTGTTGCTTTGAATCAGAACCTCCATTATTGTCAGGAGAAGTCTTATGCATAAAATCACTATTAAATATATTCTTGCCAGGAAAAAATATCTTTATATTCATTTTCATCATATCAACTGATATCCAAGACTTGGAATGCACAGATAATGGTATAATATTAGACTGCTGTATGCAAAAGCTCTAGGGACAGAATTTCATTTTTTATTTGAAGAGAGAAATTCTTAGCTACCTTTCAGAAATTATGTTTACATCAAATAAATTTTATACTTGTCTAGTGATAGCAATTTGAATAATGGTTGTCCTCTCTGTTGTTCAATTTCAAATTGGTTTCTCATGCAGTCCTAAGATTTTACAGCTGTTTGCTCATTTATGTTTTCTGAAACCAAAAGCATTTTGATCTCATTTTTCACACTGATATTTTCCAACACAGAGAACAATGTTCCAGTTATGTAGGAACTCCAGCATCCTAATCTGGCAAAGTGCACACTTTTCCCATGCCTTAAAACAAAACAAAATAGAAAAACACACAAAAATCTCCATAAGATAATGTTCTCCAATGAGAACATTAAAAACATTAAAAATCTGTCATCTTTCTTTAAGGCTACTTATCATCTTTATTGAAAAGTGTCCATGTGAAAATAAACTATATCACATGTGATACCCAGGAGTGTAAGTGCCCATAAGTGATGAACAATCTTTTAACTTCAGCTAGTTTACAGAAAAATATTTTAATTCTACTGGTGGCTGCAAAGCTACATCATAACAAAATTATATTGGATGTGATACAGTTGATTTGGGCTGGTTTTATGGATCTACGAAACAGGACAAGGGTAAAGGAGTCTGTATTTCTGGATGTATGTGAATGCAATTCTACTCTAATATTTTCTATCTAGAAATAAAAATATGGTAATAAGATACCATGATGGCAAGTAAAAATAGTATACAGTAACTGTATTAATACTTTCATCACTATTTAAGACAAAATTAAATAATTACCAAGAAAGATGGGAGAGTATTTTAACACTATTTGTGTAAATTCAGTTTTTGAATTTCATTGAAAACTGTCTTTATTGTTGGAGTAATGCTAGAAACATCAATTTTATGGGCTGCTTACATTACAAAGCAGTTTTTTAAGGCTATAATGATATTTATAGTATATTGACATAATAAAGAGGTGTGACATTTTTTATTCTATCAAGGAAGGACTCAATTTCTGGAAACCTCACTGAAGTGATGTTCACCCCTCTCTCCTTGCCTGATTCCCACCCAACATTTCTGACACCAGGTTGAAAGCTTGACTTTAATATCTGAATTTCTTTTTCCTTGCCATTTATCATTTTAACTCTACGTTCTTGACTCTGTATTATTTTCTAAATGAATTTATATTTCTGTAAATGGTCAGAAGGAACAGGAATCATTGTTTTCTAAGAAGTTTTATTTGAACCAAGAAAAGGGAGCAACAGTATACCTTTATTTTTTTCTCTTAATGGTTTGCATTTAAAAGTGCCATTTTGATGGATAAGAACTTCCAGGGAAGACTATTAAATGCATTATTAGGTAGATCGAGAACAAAAAAGTCTACATGTGCCAGTGTGTTAATGCCATTCTTGGTAATGTTTATCCTTGTTTTACATTATCACATTGATTTTTCTTCCCAATTAGATAATATGCACTTCATTGAGATTCTAGAGAACTGTATGTCCCTGATCTTTAGGCCTCAGTTTCCTCAACATTAAGTGAGGACACTTAATGTTTAACTGAATTAAACAGATTGAAATCTCCCTTTAGTGGAGTGCTTCTAGGACGAAAACAGTAATTATATATCACTGAGTAAAATATTATACCCAAATTAGCTTGTAACTATAGCTTATAGCTTGTAATAATAATACTTATTTTTTTCAGTGTTTTTGTTAGTCCAGTGTTTGAAAGAAGCTTATGTGAGCAGATATGGCTGTATCTCATCAGATTATAGTCAAGATGTTGACCAGAACTGTAGTTGCTGAAAATTTTAACTGGGACTGGAGTGCCTTGTTTAACTCAGTGAGTCAAGTGCTAGTTCAAATACAATCCCATGAAAATTTCTGCTCCCTGGGGACTAGCTGAGTTTGCTCTGTTATATGATACCAAATAATCCTCTAGCCTCAGCCAGGTGAGTAGGCAATGAACAAATAGGTCAAAAATGGCACTTGTCATAGAACTTTAATAGACTGGAAAAACCCATTGGCTCTACACGCTCTACCTGTTGAAACCACCACCACTGTCAAGAAACACCAACAGTAGGTAATCTCACTGCGGTTAGATATGGTAACATTTACTTTTAAAAGTTATAGCCCAGTCTATAGCTAATGAATATGATATGACCCATTACACCATAATGCTAGGCTTCTAATGGGCACTTAAGTAGCTGATGATCATTAGATTGCTGGGCTGAGAATGATGAACCAACTGATAAGTATTTCACTTCATTGCACAATTTTCTTTACCCACTTAAAACCTCTAAATAGTTTAGAGTTAAGAATAATATTTTTAGAGAGCATTACTGACCTTGTGTGGAAGCATATTTTTACTATGTTTTCTCTGAGAAGGGATCTCTTTACTGATTTCACAGTTCAGACATTTATTTAAGTCATCATGAAAGCTGTTTGTTCCTGCTAATATCAAACTTTTATGCCTAATAGAGACATAGCATCACAGGACATATTTTAGAATTTGTTCATATTTCAGCGTAATTAAATGTTGAAACTTTAATATTTTTATCATCTCTAAGACAATTGCTGCTAATGGTGAAAGTAAAGAATGCATTTTTTATGTAGATCTCGTTTTTATTTCGGCCTTATATAAAGGAAAACTAATTTCATAGTTGAAATTCATTAATCACTATACTTTATTACTAAGTTTCTGTAAGTGTTCACACTGTGATCTATCTTTACCAATTGTAATTAGTTTTCATTCACTAACAGAGTGAGCAATTTACCTGTATAACCATTCATTCATTCAAGAATCATATAATCTGCATTTTTTTAGGTTTCAAAATTAGAAAAGCCACACCCACCTACATTATGAAAGAAGATATTTTATTAAAATATTGAAAGTTCAGAGGTAGGACATACTTCAGGTTTGTTTTATACCGGTAGCTCAGGGCTGTCACTGATGTATTTGATGGTATTTTCTCTTTCCTTTTCCCTGTCTTCCCTGGAATTAGCAGTATCTTAAACTCTTCTTGAGATTACAAAGATGGCTGCTTCAGCTTCAGGAGCTGAGTTCAAGTTCAATAAAGTAGTGTCTCATTTCTCAAACATCAAACAGACCTGCTGATTTACAAGTTGATTGAATTAATTTAGATTATTTGCCTCTCACCACAAATACGTCACTGTTGGCCCTGGAATGTGGTGCACAAGTTGGTTGGCTTTATACTGGCCAATTTCTTTAAGGGAAGATGTTTTCACTGATGATTGATTTTGTTTAGTAATTAAGGGATTATTCGAATTTTTTACTCTGTATTGAATTTATTTTGTTAAGTTATGTTTTTCTAAGAACTTATTCAGGGGCCGGGCGTGGTGGCTCACGCCTTTAATCCTATCACTTTGGGAGGCCGAGGCAGGTGGATCACGAGGTCAGGAGATGGAGACCATCCTGGCTAACACGGTGAAATCCCATCTCTACTAAAAATACAAAAAATTAGCCAGGCGTGGTGGCGGGCGCCTGTAGTCCCAGCTAATCGGGAGGCTGAGGCAGAAGAATGGTGTGAACTGGGGAGGTGGAGCTTGCAGTGAGCCGAGATTGTGCCACTGCACTCCAGCCTGGGCGACAGAGTAAGACTCTGTGTCAAAAAAAAAAAAAAAAAAAGAACTTATTCACTTAATTTACATTTTCCAAAGTTGTTTTTACTCTCATTACTTTTTAAAAATTTTTAATTTTTTTGCATTATATTTTAAGTTCTGGGATACATGTGCTGAATGTGCAGGTTTGTTAGATAGGTATACATGTGCCATGGTGGTTTGCTGCATCCTCTCCTCACTACTTTTAATGTCTGCATCATTGGTTGTGATGTTCCCTTTTTCATTCTATTACTTATTTGTTTCATTTATCCTTTATTTTCTTCATCAGTCTCAAAAAAGGTTTATCTTTTTTTATTAGTCTTTTCCCCGAACTAAATTTTTCGATTAACTTTATTGCTGTTACTTTGCTGATTATTTCCTATTCTTGATCATTCTCTTTCTTATACGTATTATTAGTTTTCTAGTGTTGCTGTAATAAGTTACTACAAATTTAGCAGCTTAAAGTAACACAAATTTATTATCTTACAGTCTGAAGGTTAGAAGACCAATACAGGTCCCACTAGGCCAAAAGCAAGGTGTCAGCAGGGCTTTGATCCTTTTGGAAGTTCTAAGGAAAAATCTGTTTCCCTCCCCTTTCCAGCTTCTCGAAGATCTGTGGCATCCTTACTTTATTGTCAAAATCAGCAATGGCAGGTCAAATCCTCATATTGCATGTTGGTGATTTCAGTTTCTGCCTCCCCCTTCCACTGGTAAAGGAACCTTGTGATTACATTCAACCTGCTCAGACAATCCCACATAATTTCCCTATTTTAAGATCAGCTTGTTAGCATCTTAACTCCATCTTCAATCGTCATTCTCTATTGCCATGTAAATTAATGCATTCGCAGATTCTGGTGATTAAGATGGATTTCTTTGGGGAGCCATAATTCTGCCTGCCACCTACTTATTTGGTCTTATTTTTTTCTTTTACTATCTGTTTGAGATAAAGGTTTAACTCATTAGCTTTCAGTGCTTCACAGAATCTGAAAATGCCATTAAGTTTATAATCTTTCTTTAAGTACTACATGAGCTGCATCCTCTTTTATTTAGAATACATTATAATTCAGACCAAATTTTTCTTTTTTTCCTCTAACTCATGGATTACATAGACATGTATTTCTTGATTTATAAATATGGGGCATTTTGCTAGTTTCCTTTTTGTAATTGCTATTAATTCATAGTGATAAGAAAACATGACAATGCAATCATTGGAAAGTGTTCCAAGTTGCTAGAAAATACTGTATATTTTGAATTTATTTTGTGTGGTGTTTATGTACGTCCATTGTGGAAAGAAAGCTATTTAATCATGTTGTTCAAATATTTTGAATTTTTTGTTGTTCTACCAATTACTGAAAAAGTTGTCTTTTTAAAACATTTTGTTATACTTGGGTATTTGTCTATTTTAGTATCTGTTTTTTTTTACTTCATTTTTTGAAGTTATATTATTCAGTGCATACCAGTTTAAAAATGTTGTGTCTTCATGAATATTTATTTTTATGAAATGATACTGTTTATCTCCATCAATAGAGAATTTTTTTCCAGTAGACTTATCTTGACTAGTCCCAATGTAATCAAAAGGGTCCTTAAAAGTGGAAGAAGGAGTCAGAGTAATGTGATGTGAGGATTTTGGCTAGCTATTAGGTTGGTGCAAAAGTCATTGTGGTTTTCGCCATTAAAAGTAATAGGAAAAATCGCAATTACCCTTTTGCACCAACCTAGTAATATGCTTTAAATTGCCTTAAATACTGCTTTTTCTATCATTAGTATAACAGCACCAGCTTTGTTTTTAGTTGAATTTGACTGCATATAAATTTTCCTCCTCGCCTTTTTAAACTTCATGTATCCTTACATTTCTGCTGTATTGCCTGTAAATAGCTTACTGCTGTTACCCAGTCTGAACATCTTTGCATTTTCTTTCTTTTTGATCAGATTTCTATGCATTATCAGCTCATTCTATATAAAACATAGAACTATAATATAGGAACACAATGTCTCTCACTAAAAGGCAGGGAGATTTTAGGGTGCAAACAGACGGTGAAGGTATAAAGTTCAGAATAATATTTTACGTGATTCTCTGCAGCTCACAAGACTAGGCTTTTGCAGAAATCTGATTCTTAGAGGAGGGTGTCGCTCTTTTCTCTTCAACCTCTCTTCTCAATTCAGGCTCCTCTTGGCTTTTTCAGTTTCTCTCTTCAAGGCTCTCAAATCAGTAGCCGCAGTCTTTTTTTTTTTTTTTTTTTTTTAGAAAATACTTCTTTTTTTTCCCAAAAACTTGGAGCATTACAAGTTTTTAAGTGTTCCTTGGATATTCATGGAAGAGGATTCCTAGGAGCATGAAAAAATCACAGTGCTCAGTCCACTCTTCTGAGGCTAATTGTGAATGATCCAACTCCAATTCTATCTTTCTTGTCTGTTATTAAATAAATTACCTCTTCCAGTAAAATAACCATTAATTATTTTCTCCTAGGCCAGACAGTAAAATCTCAAATTAAGAAAAATAATTCCCTTTTTACTTTGGCTGAATTTACTGACTCTAGCATGTAATAAACATTTTTGTTACTAATGTGCATTTGTTTCTTTTCTCCCAACTGAGCACACTTGAAGTGAAAACCACCCAACAAACAAGAGGCTAAGCAAACTACAGTAAACCAAAACATGGATAAGCAGAGATTGATTAGAAAAAAGAAAAAATAAATAAACCAAACAAGCTCTCTCTTTCTTACCTGTATGTCAACTTATTTCATTATGGGTAATGTTATCTTTTAAAATGGCATCTTCCAGGTGACTCCACTGTAAAATTACTGTTTTTTCTTTGTAATTGAGAATAAGTTTATGGGAAAATACCTAAGGACTATTTAAATGTCCTGCTTTTTCTTGAACTTTTGCCCGTTTTTAGCATCTATTGATAAATAAATACTACTGTGATATTTGCCAAAGGGTGTTTTTCTGTTCTCATAATTTCTTTTATATTTAATTGGTATATTATGTAACAAAGAGCTATCTGCTCCGTTTACTTATTCTACTATTTAATTATATTAGTATGGCCTAATTGATATTTCTTTTACTCAATGCATTACAATCCATTACTATAATTATTTAACTTTTTATTTAGTTTTCCCACGTTTGGGGAGTTGGAATACTTTGTGATGGCATATAATGCACAGCCTATTCATCAGCAGCAATGAAGAGGAGAGAGAGTAGAATGGAGGTGGAATATACAAAAGATCATTGTACAAAAGCAGTGAGAGCCAAAAAGAAAGGGTACTTTACTGGGACCTTTCTGTGCATGAAAATTAGCTGTGTATAGAGTTTGCATAATAGAAAAGGACTTGATCAGGGGAAGAAATGGAGGTAAGGAAGATAGAGGTAAGAGAAAGATATGCAAAAACAGTATTGTTGCTGCACTAAAAGTCCAGACTTCACCACTATACAAGTTATCCATGTAACCCGAAACTACTTGTATCCCTAAAGCTATTGAAATAAAAACAAAAATACAGCAGCAATAAATAAGACAGTGTTGTGGAATGTTTCCCAAATAATTCCTTCAGAAATTGTGTGATGTAAATTAATTGTGGGGGAAAAGATATACAGATGATGTTCAGAATCATATATTTTTAATATTCTATCTGATTCTTAAGCAAAAATGTAATTCCTTTTAATTAATATCTTGCTAGTGAAATTTTAATTTCTGTACACATATTCTTAAACCACCAACTGACCAATACAGGAAGAATTCTGGCAGAAATAAAGGCCAGTATACTAAAATGATCACAAATAAGTCTATACTCATTTCAAAACTAGGTTATATGAATTAATCCATGTTCACTATTATTTCATTATTAGCCCCATTGTGATTTTAATTTATCTTAAAAATTTAAATTGTTAGTCTATGATGAAGATGGTGAATGTGGTCATGGATGAATATCAATCCAGTTCAAATTTCCCACCTCCACATAACCTTAAAGCAATAAATTGTGGAAGTACACAAAGACAATCAGGGTTTAGAAGTTAGTAACTTTTTAAGTTTATTATCTGTCAATTACTCAAAACCTGTCTCTCAAACTACAAAATAAGCTTACAAAGTAAGTTGTATATCTCATATAGTGTATAAAATTATCTGTCAGAGTATTTAAAAAAAATTTCAAGGCATTTACCCACTTTTACCAAGTCTTTCTCCAAGTCCCTACTAACATTTTTTTTTGTTTTTTGTTTTTTTTTTGAGACAGAGTCTCGCTCTGTTGCCCAGGCTGGAGTGCAGTAGAACAATCTCGGCTCACTGCAAGCTCCGCCTCCTGGGTTCACGCCATTCTCCTGCCTCAGCCTCCCGAGTAGCTGGGACTACAGGTGCCCACCACCACGCCCGGCTAACTTTCTGTATTTTTTTTTTAGTAGAGACGGGGTTTCACCATTCACAGGATGGTCTTGATCTCCTGACCTTGTGATCCGCCCGCCTCGGCCTCCCAAAGTGCTGGGATTACAGGCGTGAGCCACGGCGCCGGCCGTCCCTACTAACATTGAGCTAAAAATAGTCCCTGTTACTGATGGGATGTGGCTTATCCTTCAGCTGAATTGAGGCTGAAAAATATTAAGACCAATAGGTCTAATACTTTCTGATTTTGTTTATTGATTAATCTAGTAAAATTTCCGACAATACTAAATGCTTCTGCTTTTATCTACTTTGTTTAAAAAATGCCGTCTATTTTCCAAAATTTTTATTCTTTTATCCCCAATGCATAGATTTACTTTTATAGGTGTTAAAAGAAGTTTACTTTTTAAGATCAAATAACATACACCTCTCTTCAAATAGATGTTCACCAATTATTGATTCTACAGAAATGTTTACTTTTGTATTAATGATTTAGCTTCACTTAAAAAACAACACTAATAGTCATTAGTATATTTGGATCTTTCTGCATGTCTATTTAACATGCAGAAGGAATTAATAGAAACAATGATAAATTATGAAAGCCTATCTTGATAATCATACTTCAAAATTTTATGAGCATAGCCAAGGCTGTGCAAATAACTCTGAACTTAGTATCAAGACATTAGGGTATCAGTTTAATTTTTACTACACTAGAGTTGTGTAGTCCAACATGTATCTTAAAGTACTTAGACTTCAGTTTTCTCATCTCTGTACTGAATGGGGTTGGATTAGATAATCTCTAATATCCTTTTAATCTCCAGAGAAATATTATATATATGTATTTTAAAATATTACTGTGACAATTTTCTCTTTCTTTCTCTCGCCTCTCTTTCTTTCTTCTTTCTTTCTCCCTCCCTCTCTCCCTCCCCTCCCTCCCTTCCTTCCTTCCTTTCCTTCTTTCTTTCTTTTTGAGACGGAGTCTTGCTCTGTTGCCCGGGCTGAAGTGCAGTAGCGTGATCTCGGCTCACTGCAACCTCTGCCTCTGGGGTTCAAGCGATTCTCCTGCCTCAGCTTCCTGAGTAGCTGGGATTACAGGCGTGCACCACCACGCCCAGCTAATGTTTGTACTTGTAGTAGAGATGGGGTTTCTCCATGTTGGTGAGGCTAGCCTTGAACTCCTGACCTCATGATCTGCCGGCCTCGGCCTCCCAAAGTGCTGGGATTACAGACGGGAGCACCTCGCCCATCCTTATAACAGTTTTCTAAATATGATATACGATTTGTAATTTCTCTTCATGGTTAAGGCTTAGCTAAGTTTCAAAGCTTCCAAATGGATTTATTTTTAGAAACACTTATGTGATGCATCAAATAAAGCATATATGACAACCTAGAAAAGAGTTAGAAGTTTACTGGGATTATTTTCTTGGCACTGCCACAATAATACTTTACAGAAAGTTACTCTAGTTCCACTTCCTTCTTGATTCTACAAGAAGGGATACATAATGCTATCACATTAAGTCCTTAATGCAATTTCAGAAATCATTAGCATGTATTTCTGAAGAAAGCTGTGTTTTCTTTGATGATTATATTTAAAAACTAAAGACAAGTAGTTATTCAAAGTAAATTTTACAGAAAATATTAATTATAATTGAACAAGTAAATGACAAGTGAATGACAAATATGAAGGTCAAGTGGATACAAAAATTCAAATGGATTCCATTTCCTTTCAACCTTGCTCTTTAAATTGTGTTACTGCAAAGATATACCAGGGAAGGTGTGACAGGATAATCCTTGATTTCATTTACATATTTAATAATACATTGTTTCCATGTTATATAATTTTTGGCAGTGAGATTATTTTTTATTTTTTTTAAATTAAAAAATGTCTATTTCCATAGGTTTTAAGGGAACAGGTGGTATTTGATTACATGAGTAAGTTCTTTAGTGGTGATCTGCGAGATTTTGGCGCACCCATTTCCTGAGCAGGATGCAGGATGCAAAGGCATAAGAATGACTCAGTGGACTTTGGGGACTCAGAGGGAAAGGGTGGGACGGGGTGAGGAATAAAAGACTACAAATTGGTTCAGTGTATATATTCTATACATCTTGTGTTTTGTTAACCCAGTGTCTCTCAAACTAGTCAAAAATCAGGAGATGGACCCAAAAGATTCTGTTTGCATTAGTGAGATGTCAGGAAGAGGAAAGTAAAATATCTAAGTACCTACTCTCTGCCTACTTACTATGTTAGATGCTTTATGAATTATTGCCTCGTTTGCTAGTCTTAAGGTATTATTTTGTTATCATGTCTATTTTAAGAGTGTGCAAGATGAGGTCAAGAAAGCTTAATACAATTGTTCAGGCTTTAGCTAGTGGAATTTAAAACTAAGAACAACTAGATTCAGATTTATTCATATTTAGGTTTGTGGAAAGAAACTGAGAGAAAGAGTAATTCTAATGCTAAGTATTCTCTAAAAAACTAAGAACAGAAGACTAACCTTGCAAGTTATAAATTCTGATTACGTGATTATGTAGCCTACACAAGTAGTGATGTGAACATTTCCTTCTTCCTACAATGACATTAAACTATTGAATAAAAACCTAGATGGAATTTCCAGGAGTACCTATTTCTCCTGCCCATGCCTCTCAATGACAGGCAACTGTAGCCTGTTCTTTGCCCTTGTCTTTGTTTTTACATCTCCATGCTGGAGTTTATTATGAAGAAAACATGGTGAAGAATGAGTATCCAAAAGATATCACAAGTTAATTCAAATGATGGAAGTATTTTTAACTTTTCACTGAACATGTATACATGTTAAATAAAGGGACCTGGGCTATTCAAGGCAAAGCAACATGTTTTTCAGAGATGACTGCTTATCAGTACATTTAATTTGAGACAGTTTTTACCCTGAGTCAAGTATTTCCCACTATGGTGACCTCTACACTGTTGACATTTTGTAGCGTGGAACTGTTTATGTATTGTAAGATGTCTAGCAGCACCCCTAACCCTCTACTCTCCAGATGCCAGTAGCACCCTTACAGTTGTGACAATCAAGAGTATCTTCAGAGATCATCAAATGTACCCTGCGGGACAAATTCCTGCCCTTGGAGAACCACTGCACTGCAGGGATATTTAAATATATCACAGCTGGAGTAAATTTTACAAAATTTATCAATCAAGATGTTTGATTAATTTTGTATTGGGAGAAGTTTTGAAAATGGCTTGTCTTTTAAGGTGCTGTTCATAGCTAAGAATAAAAATAAACATAAATATAAAAATATACGTTCCCATAATTGAAATATCATTTTCATATGATATTATCATCTATGACATATATTCTACATCCCTCTTTCTCTTCTGTTAGCCCTTTAAGTGGCAGTGTTGTTCATGGTAACAATGCTAGACTTTTACACTTATATATATCCTACTATATATTATATATATATAAAAATGATATACCTATATCTGAAATTCGGCATAATTATTTAATTTCTCAGTGTTTCAATGTTCTTATCTGCATAATTCTGAATTATAGGTGCTTGATTACATTATGGTATAGATTAATTGAGAGCATATATAAAAACACAATGTGTTGCCTAATATTTTGTATTAAGTGCCAGATACGTTTTACTTAAGTTGAATGCTTTGATAGTCCTGTTCTTTTCTGGACAGATAGTCTATCTGCCACCTACTGTTTCCACATAAGTTGCTTCTAACTCTCCACAGAAGATTTTTTTTCTTCTGTTCCTCTGTCTCTAGGAGGAGGAATGAGCTTGCTGTCTTCTTCCTTGTGTTAGTTTCAAATCATGTTTTTTTCCCTTCACCCAAAATTTTCAGCTTCACATTTCTTTCATCCATTCTTTAGCATATTTTAAATTATTACTTTAGAGGCTTTGTCTGATAATTCTAAATACTAGGTCATCTACAGGGCATCACTTGTTGACTATGCTTTTTCTTAATTATGACTCTTTTCTGCTTTGGTTGACTCATACTTTTTTATTATATTACAGATATTTATAATAAAATTACAGTGGAGACAAAATTATAATAATATTTGGTTTTATCTCTTTTCAACAATGTGCAGGGCTTGTCTTTTATCTGGCATTTGTAACGGGCTAATTATTCAGATTTCTCTTGTTGCTAAGTTGAACCACGGCTTAGTCACAATTTAATTAGATTTAACTATCTGTCTTTAGCCCTATCACCAACCATCAATATTTTAGCTACCATGTTATTCTTGTTACATTTAAGCTAGAGGAAGTCGGCTGCAATTTCAAGTATTTTATGGTTTATCTCTGAGCTCAGCTTCAGCAGTGGCCTAGCATCCAATGTCTACGAGAATGTGCAAAACCGTACTAATTCTCTCTAGAGAACACCTCCTAGAGAGCTGAAGAATTTGGGGATAGACAGGGCTGGAATGAATGGTGTGCTCTTCCATTTAGGCCTCAAATTTATCTAGCTTGTAAATGAAGTCAGGGAAAATGTAGACCATGTCTGAGGGTCCTTTTCCTTTACCTGTCTGAAAACACTGCCCCATAAAATGCCACTCACCTTTTAGTTTTTTTATTATTATTTTTTGCTTTTTGCTTCTGTTCTATCAAGTCATGAGCTATAAAAACATACTTAATAGTCCATTCAATTGGTGTAAATGTTCAACATAAATTGGCACACTTTTTTTTCACCTTTAAAGACTAAAAAGCAAGGCTATTTTTAATTTATTTATATTTGATTCTGTGGAATCTGACATCCAAAGCAAAGATAAGCTAGATATGAGTAAAACACATACCAGTTTATTTTATTTTATTTTATTTTATTTTTTATTATTATTATACTTTTAAGTTTTAGGGTACATGTGCACAATGTGTAGTTTTAATGCGGTTGTCCCCTATTGTTTCCTAGACCCAATGGGGAAAAAGAAAAAGTTCTCAAACTTAAGCAGGTTATTTCTGCTAGCAGGTTACACTGCCCACAATGTCGATGGCATTGGGTGGCAAAGTACTTGAAAGTCTGCTTGTCTCCAAGGAACATGAAGTCTAAATCTTTATGCATCCAAGGAAAGTCAGTCAGTGGATTTTGGCAGATTAAACAGTATCAGATTTTTTTTATCCTATTATTCCAGGTTAATACTGAAAAAGGCCTCAGAGGCTTCTCATTTATGACTCCCATTTATGACTCAGTCAGGTTTTCATTGTCTACACCAACTGAATAAAATTAATCCAGTGATTTTTTTCAAATAATATCACTGAAGCTAATTATAATTTAAATATGGCATTTTTCTCTAAATTCAAACCTACCACATAAAAGTTTTATGATCTTGCTTATAATTTATGGTCAAGAGGTATAGACAAATCTTGAAATGATTTGGTGGCTAAAGAAGGTACTGCCATATGCTAATTTCTACTTTAAAGTCTAGACTCTAGAAATGGGTTTTTATCGAGATCCCTGCTCATCATTTCAGAATTCTAGTTTATTTGCGTAGAGGTGTTTGTAGTATTCTCTGATGGTAGTTTGTATTTCTGTGGGATTGGTGGTGATATCCCCTTTATCATTTTTTATTGCGTCTATTTGATTCTTCTCTCTTTTCTTCTTTATTAGTCTTGCTAGCGGTCTATCAATTTTGTTGATCCTTTCAAAAAACCAGTTCCTGGATTCATTAATTTTTTGAAGGGTTTTTTTGTGTCTCTATTTCCTTCAGTTCTGCTCTCATTTTAGTTATTTCTTGCCTTCTGCTAGCTTTTGAATGTGTTTGCTCTTACTTTTCTAGTTCTTTTAATTGTGATGTTAGGGTGTCAATTTTGGATCTTTCCTGCTTTCTCTTGTGGGCATTTAGTGCTATAAATTTCCCTCTACACACTGCTTTGAATGTGTCCCAGAGATTCTGGTATGTTGTGTCTTTGTTCTCGTTGGTTTCAAAGAACATCTTTATTTCTGCCTTCATTTCGTTATGTACCCAGTAGTCATTCAGGAGTAGGTTGTTCAGTTTCTACGTAGTTGAACGGTTTTGAGTGAGTTTCTTAATCCTGAGTTCTAGTTTGATTGCACTGTGGTCTGAGAGACAGTTTGTTATAATTTCTGATTTTTACATTTGCTGAGGAGAGCTTTACTTCCAAGTATGTGGTCAATTTTGGAATAGGTGTGGTGTGGTACTGAGAAGAATGTATATTCTGTTGATTTGGGGTGGAGAGTTCTGTAGATGTCTATTAGGTCCGCTTGGTGCAGAGCTGAGTTCAATTCCTGGGTGTCCTTGTTAACTTTCTGTCTTGTTGATCTGTCTAATGTTGACAGTGGGGTGTTAAAGTCTCCCATTATTATTGTGTGGGAGTCTAAGTCTCTTTGTAGGTCACTCAGGATTTGCTTTATGAATCTGGGTGCTCCTGTATTGGGTGCATATATATTTAGGATAGTTAGCTCTTCTTGTTTAATTGATCCCTTTACCATTATGTAATGGCCTTCTTTGTCTCTTTTGATCAGAATTCTAAAAGAATGTCAACATTAGCTGGGAATGGTGGCTCACACCAGTAATCCCAGCACATTGGGAGGCCAAGTTAGGTGGATCACCTGAGGTCAGGAGTTTGTGACCAGCTTGACCAACATGGTGAAACCCTGTTTCTACTAAAAATACAAAAATTAGCTAGGCGTGGTGGCAGGCACCTGTAATCTCAGCTACTTGGGAGGCTGAGGCAGGAGAATCTCTTGAACCTGGGAGGCAGAGGTTGCAGTGAGCTGAGACCGCACCACTGCACTCCAGCCTGGGTAACAGAGCAAGACTCCGTCTCAAAAAAAAAAAAAAAGAATGTCAACATCATTGTCCCACCTATCTTTATCTGCATATTTCCTGCCACAATGTTGGGATATTTGGGTTAGAGTTTCTTTGTGTGGGAAAACATGTGTTGACAGTTATTGATTTATCAGTCAATATGACTGATGCTTACAGAATATCACCTTTTTCATGTCAGGCTCCGTGCCTGGAACACAGTTACAAAGAAACACCTCACATAATCCCTGTCTTTTAGTAAAAATACAAAAGTACTGCTGCTTATTCTTAAGTTAACATACGTGGTATGTGTGCATTTGTGTCTATGCCCAAGGTATGACCTTACATGTGACTTGAAAACAAACGCAAAAGCTAAGCTCATAGCAAAAAAGCTCAATTACCAAATTCATGAAGTGAACTTCTGTTTTCACTTAATTTTGCTTTTTAGTTTACTGAATGTGTTTTTATTCAAACATACATATTTGATTTTCTGGTGGTCTTGTTTTTTTTAAAGCAAACTTTTTATATTGAGATAATTGTAGAATCAACTACAATTATAAGGAATAATACAGAAAGATCACATATATCTTTACTCATTTTTCAAAATCTTGCAAAACTAGAGTAAAATAGCAAAACCAGGTAACTGACTTTGATAAAATGAAAATGCAGACCATTTCCATCAACAGCAGGATCTCTCATGTGGCCCTTTTATAATCACATCCATTTCCCACTCACTCACTCCCTCTTTAACCCCTGGCAACCAATGATCTGTTCTCCATTTTTATAATTTTGTCGCAAGAATATTATGTAGATGAAATAATACAGTATTTTATATTTTGATACTGCATTTTTTTCAATCAGCAAAATCCTCTGGAGATTCATCCAGGTTGCTGCGTGTATCAATATTTAATTCCTCTATATTGATGAGTAGTATTTTTTGGTATAGGTGTATAATGGTTAATATTTTAGATGTAAATATATGTCAACTGTGTTAAAGCATATTTAGATAGCTGGTAAAAACAAACAAACAAAAAAATCCATTATTTCTGTGTAGGTCTGTAAGGGTGCTTCTGAAAAACACTAGCATTTGAATCAGTAGACTGAATAAAGATCACCCTCACCAATCCATTGATGGCCAAATTAAAAAAAAAAGGCAGAATGAGGGTGAATTTGCTTTCTTTTCTGGAACGGAGACAACCGTCTTATTCTGCCCTCTGACATCACAGCTCCTGGTTTTTGGGTCTTCAGACTTTGGGACTTATACTAGTGGCCCCTCACAGGTTCTTGTGCCTTCAGACTCATACCGAGTTATACCACTGTCTTCCCTGTTTCTCTAGCTTGCAGACAGAAAACCATGGGACTTCTTCACCTCCATAATTACATAAGTCAATTCTCATAATAAATCTCCTTTTCTCTCTGTCTCTCCCAGAAACATATATGTATGTATAAAACACTCCCTTGAAGCCCTGGAGTACAATCAAACATCTTGGCTCCTCCTGAAACCTGCTCCCACCCATTTCAGTCCCGATAAGTTAAAGATCTTAAGTAGTTTAGACACATGCCTTTGTTCAAGGAAATTCACAGAAACTGCCACTGCTGTACATCTTATTTAATAACTCACGAGTTCTCCTTCACTGATTAATCCTTTTCCTCATCCCTTCCTACCCCTCCCATCTGCCCTAAGAACAAAGAGCTTGTAAACCAATAAATTAGGTGGGGCCAAAGAGCTCTGGGCGGTGAGCAAGCCTCCGTCGCTCCGGTCCCCTGGACCCGCCTTTTAAACACTTATTCTATCTCTTTCTAATTCCTTTGTCTCCGCTGGACTTGGGGTACCCGCTGGGTGGTGTGGGGCTGGTTTCCCCAAGACACACATATACACATATGTATATGTACATGTACATGTATATGTGTGTGTATATGTATATATAAGTATATATAATATATTTTGTTGATTATAAATTACCCAGTCTAAGGTGTTTTGTTATAGCAGCCCAGACTGACTAAAACAACTATTTATTCATTGAAGAACATTGTGATTGTTTCCCAGTTTTGACTTTCATAGACAAAGTTACTAAAAACATTTATGTCCAGATTCTTGTGTGAATATGTCTTTAATCATTGATAAATGTCCAATAGTGCATTTGTTTGGTTTTATGATAGTTGCATATTACTAATGACACTGTTGCTGAACATTTTCTCATGTGCTTATTTGCCCTATGTGTATCTTCTTCAGTGAAATATCCCTTCCTGCGCTTTGCTAATTTTCTTCTTTTTTTTTAAATTATACTTTAAGTTATAGGATACATGTGCAGAACGCGCAGGTTTGTTACATAGGTATACACGTGCCATGGTGGTTTGCTGCACCCATCAACCCATCATCTACATTAGGTATTTCTTCTAATGCTATCCCTCCCCTAGTCCCCCACTCCCTGACAGGCCATGATGTGTGATATTCCCCTCCCTGTGTCCATGTGTTCTGATTGTTCAACTAATAAATGGTGTGGGGAAAGCTGGCTAGCCAGATGCAGAAAACTTAAACTGGACCCTTTACTTACACCTTATACAAAATTAACTCAAGATGGATTAAAGACTTAAACATAAAACCCAAAACCATAAAAACCCTAGAAGAAAACCTATTCAATGCCATTAAGGACATAGGCATGGGCAAAAACTTCATGACAAAACACCAAAAGCAATGGCAACAAAAGCCAAAATTGACAAATGGGTTGTAATTAAACTAAAGAGGTTCTGCACAGCAAAAGAAAATATCATCAGAGTGAACAGACAACCTACAGAATGGGAGAAGAGTTTTGCAATCTATTCATCTGACAAAAGGCTAATAGCTAGAATCTATAAGGAACTTAAACAAATTTATAAGAAAAAAAGAAACAACCCCTTCAAAAAGTGGGCGAAGGATATGAACAGACTCTTTTCAAAAGAAGACGTTTATGTAGTCAACAAACATGAAAAAAAGCTCATTATCACTGGTCATTACAGAAATGCAAATCAAAACCGCAATCAGATACCATCTCACACCAGTTAGAATGGCGATTATTAAAAAAATCAGGAAACAACAGATGCTGGAGAGGATGTGGAAAAAGAGGAATGCTTTTACACTGTTGGGAGTGTAAATTAGTTCAATCTTTGTGGAAAACAGTGTGGCGATTCCTCAAGGATCTAGAACCAGAAATACATTTGACTCGGCAGTCCCATTACTGGGTATATACCCAAAGGATTATAAATCATTCTACTATAAAGACACATTCACACATATGTTTATTGCAGCACTATTCAAAATAGTTTCCCCCATTTTCTAATTGAATTTGGTTTTGTTTTTATTGTTACATTTTGAGTGGTCTTTATATATCTTAGATACTAGTGCTTTGTTGGATATATTATTTCCCAGGAAGTAACTTTGCTTTTCGTTAACCGTATCAGGGTATTTCACAGAGCATAAGTTTTGTCTTGCTGTTTGATGAAGACCAATGCATTAAAATTTCCTTTTATGGATTATCATCTGGTGTCAAGTCTAAGATACATTTGCCCAGCCCTAGAACAAAATAATTTGTTTTTTCTAAAAGTTGTATGTTTATCTGATAAATTTACCTGTGATCCATATTTAATTAACATTTGTATAAAGTGTGAGGACAAGCCATTGCTGTTTCCTTTTTTCCTTGTAGATGTCTAATTTTCTACCTTTTTTCAAAAATTAGGCACATTTTTGTGGCCTTCTTTATTGATTCTCTCTTCTGTTTTATTGATTTGTGTGTCCCTTCATTAATACAACAAAGTCTTGGTTACTCTAGCTACATGATGAGTTCTTAAATAAGTTAGACTGATTATTCTCATATTATTCATTTTTCAAAGTTTATTTTTGCTATTCTAGTTCTTTGGCTTTTCCATATAAGCGTTATTATTACCAATATCTACAAAATATCTTGTTTTGATTTTGATAGACATTACATCATTACATTAGTCTTTAGAATATTGAGTCATTAAATTTAAGAACATTATACAGAAGGTCCTTGAATAACATGTCTTTGAACATTGTTTCATTATAATGTTGATGAGAAAAAAATTCAATTCTCAGCCAGGGCTATTGTCTGCGTGGAGTTTGTACGTTCTCCTTAAGTCTGGGTATTCTGGTTATATCTCACATTTCAAAGATGTGCACGTTAAAATGCAATGTCTAAATTGTCCAGTTGGAGAGAGAGAGAGAGAGTGTGTGTGTGTGTGTGTGCGCATCCTGTGACCAGATAGTGTCCTGTCCAGGGTTGGTTCCTACCTTGTGCCCAATATAGCTGCTGGTATAGGCTTCAGGGACCTGTGGCCCTGACCTGGAACAATTGAATAATAAATATTTTCTGACTTGTTTTTGTTAATCTTTCTTAAACATTTGTATAACTCAATTTATTTTAATGTTTAATGTCAGAGGTGTTTTGGTCTTTATTTAAAAACTTGGTGATGTTTCTTGTGACCTGAAATGTGCCACAGGAACTTGTTTTGTTTGTATCAGTTAGCCTATGGGAAAATTGGTTTTATTATATGTTGGTTCATTTAAGGTCACTGTTTTCAAGATCCTATAGACAGCATTTATGAGGACATACTGTGTGCATCTCTGTTTATTTAGATCTTTATTTACTTTTATCAAGGTTGTGTAGATTTCAGCATTCAGTTACTACATATATTTTGTTTGATTTACATCTTAGTATTTAATTTTTTGAGCAATATAAGTAGCAATGTATTTTTAATTTTGTTGCTCATATGTTCATCAATAACATGGATATATAAAGGATATTTGTATATTTACGTGTATCATGCCATTTTGCTAACCTAACATTTTAGTTCTAGGGTTTTAAAAATGTATGTATTTTGTAAATATCTTGGGGGTTTTCTAAGTAGATAATTTTGTCATCTGCAAAAAGGGAGAGATTCATTTCTTCCTAACTGATCTGTAAGATTTTTATTTTTTTTTTGTTTATATACACTAGTTATAAATTCTAGCACTGTGCTGGGTAACAGTGTTTGGAGAAGACAAACTTACTTTGGCTCGGATCTTATTGGGAAAGCATTCAGTCTTAGATAATTAAGAATGATATAATCTATATAATTTTTTAGTCTTTTTGTTGGTTCACTCATTGTAGATGATCTTTATCAAGTTCAGGAAGTCCTCCTTAGTACTGTATTTCTAAGAGTTTTCATCATGAGTCGATGTTGAGTTTTCTCAAATGGCATTTCTGTGTGGATTGGTGTAATTATTTTTTTCTTGTTATTTTGTTAATATGTAGATTGCATTAATTTTGTAAAATGTTTACCAGCTTTGTATTCCTGTAAAAAACCCACTTTGTAAGGATATATAATTCTTTCTATATGTTGCTAAATTCTATTTGTCAATATTCTTTAAGGATGTTTACATATCCATTCCTGAGATATTGGTCTGCAGCTATCTTTCTTTTTTAAAAAATCATTTTAAGTTCAATGGTACATGTGTAGGTTTGTTACATAGGTAAACTTTTATCATGGGGATTGATTGTACAGATTATTTCATTACCCAGGTATTAAGCCTAGGAGTCCCCATTAGATATTTCTTCTGATTCTCTTCCTCTTCCCATGCTCCACTCTCCGATAGGCTCCAGTGTGTGTTGTTATCCTGTGTGTCCATGTGTTCTCATTATTTAGTTCCCACTTATAAGTGAGAACATGCAATATTTGGTTTTCTGTTCCTCTGTTTGGTAAAGATAATGGCCTCCAGCTTTATGTCCCTGCAAAGGAAATAATCTTGTTCTTTTTGTGTGGCTGCATAGTATTCCATTGTATATATGTACCACATTTTATTTATCCAGTCTTTCACTGATGGGCATTTAGGATGATTCCATGTCTCTGCTATTGTGAATGGCGCTGCATGTGTCTTTGTAATAGAACAATTTATATTGCGTTGGATATATACCCAGTAATGGGATTGTTGGGTTGAATGGTATTTTTGTCTTTAGGTTTTTGAGGAATTGCCACACTGTCTTCCACAATGGTTGAACTAATTTACACTCCTTCTAACAGTGTATAGATGTTCCTTTTTCTCCACAACCCTGCCAGCATCTGTTATTTTTTGACTTGTATTAATAGCCATTCTGACTGGTGTGACATGGTATCTCATTGTGGTTTTCATTAGCATTTCTCTAATGATCAGTGATGTTGAGCTTTTTTTCATATGATTGTTGGCTGCATGTATCCCTTCTTTTGAAAAGTGTCTGTTCATGTCCTTAGCCCACTTTTTAATGGGCTTGTAAATTTAAGTTTCTTATAGATGTTGGATATTAGACCTTGGTTAGATGCATAGTTTGTAAAAATTTTCTCCCATTCTCTATGTTGTCTGTTTACTCTGTTGATAGTTTCTTTTGCTGTGCAGAACTTCTTTAATTAGATCTCATTTGTCAACTTTAGCATTTTTTGCATTTGCTTTTGGTGTCTTTGCCATGAAACTTTTGACTGTGCCTATTGCCTATGTTGTCTTCTAGGGCTTTTACAGTTTTGGGTTTTATATTTAAGTCTTTAGTCCATCTTAGTTATTGTATATGGGGTAAGGAAAGGGTCCAGTTTCAATCTTCTGCATATGGTTAGCCAGTTATCCCAGTACCATTTTTTTAAATAATGTGGTATATTTTTATTTCCTAAGTACAGAAATATAAGTATATAAACAGCACCCAGTGCACCAAAACACATTTACAGCCATTCAACAAACTATGTACAAGCATTTGAACAAATATCATACCAGCATAGCATGTTTGTTCTAAAACATGCCACTTATGTTAGAATTTTAAAAATAAGAATTATCACATTTGGGTGCCCGTTATATCATTCTTAGGCATTTGCATCATCATAGCTTTAACTCCCACTTATCAGTGAGAACATATGATGTTTGGTTTTCCACCCTTGAGTTACTTCACTTAGAATAATGGCCTCCAACTCCATCCAGGTTGCTGCGAATGCCATTATGTATACTATAGACACTTTACTTCTCTTTACATTTTCTTACTCACCATATTTATAAGTGTCTTTGATATTCCCCTACATATATTCAGATCCAAATCAGGCAGTCTTCCAGTGTTTGCTTTAACCATCGAACATAAGTTAGACAACTCAAGAAGAGAAGTCTGTTGTATGAACTCCTATTTTTGCTTTCTCTGTTCTTTATTCCTTTCTGAAACTTTTAATATTGACCGTGATTACATGGCTAAATGTACAATAACTCCCCAAAAAAGAGATAGGAACTCTTATGTAAACAAGTAACTATGTCAGAAGAAACCTAATAAGAACAATTTAGAATGTGTCAATTGTATTTCTATATACATGTAGTACTCAAAATTCAGGCTTGAGCTCAAGTAATCAATAGAACCCTCATCAAAGTAGTTTGCATTTGAAATTAAATCATGCTTTTATAAATTTTGCATCATTCTATCATTGATGGAGCATACCCTGTTACAACATTAAAATTCCAGTGTAACTGTCACATTTCAAGGGGGAAAAAAGTTTTAAAGTTATGTTTAGTGAAGGGGATTAAGTCAGAACTATCACATTTCCTTTTCCAAGCACAATGCTCCCAAGAGAACTTGTTAAACTTTATTTCACAATGTAAAGTATGCATTTTAAAACACACCATTTCAATATACAGTGAGCACTTTTCATTCACACACTTCTACCTCTGGAAAAAATCTTAAATTATCTATTAATTCAGTGAAGTTGAAAGATATTTTTCTTTTTAATTTAGAAAGCTTAATTAAATGCCAATCTCTTAAATTCCTTGAATCTTTAGATTTTAATCACAAAAGGCACAATTTACTTAGGAAAAAAATACACCTTGAAAGCATCCTACTTAGAAACTATATAGGTAGATTCCAAATAAATTAATTCACAGTAATTTAGCCATATTTATTAAGATATGTAACCACGTGAGTTAAAAGTCTATATTATAAAAACCCATTTTAAAGTTATTTGTATATGCATACTCAGTAGTGTATATTGAGAACATGATATCAATAAGTAGAAAATCTTGCCCTTTAACACATAAAGATAATTATCTTTAATTAGCAGCATATATATTTTGCTTGCAATTTTTCTTATTTCAAATTTATTGAAACATGTCAAGAATAGTACAGGGAGCTCTGATATACAATATTTATTCAGATTCACTGTTAGTTTACACTTTTCCTATTTCCTTTATCGTTTTTTTCTGTAAATATGCATATAAATTATGTATGAGCATTTGAGAGCAAGTTGGAGATATAGTGCCGCTTTATATCAAAATACTTCAGGTCACATTTTCTATATTACAACAATACTGTTACTAAAATGTGAAAATTTTATATTTATGCAATACTATGTAATTTATAGCCCTTATTCAGATTTTTTTAATTGTCCCAATAATATTTTTTAGAACTAGTTTTTCCTGGCCAGGATCTAATACAGATTCACGCTTTGGATTAATTTATCATGTCTCTTTAGTCTGTAAATTGAAACATTTCTTTAGCCTTTGTTTCTCTTCACTTTGACGTATTTATTTGATGAGTTTAGGCCAGACATTTTGTAAAATGTCTCTCAATTTGATCTTATCTGATGTTTTTTCATGATCTTATTTAAGTAATTTGTTACTGTCAGGGATGCTAACAAAAGTGATTGTATGTCCTTCTGAGTGTACCATATGGAAAGAAAATTTATGTTGGTTTGTCAAAATTAGTGATGTCAGTTTTGATCATCTGATTCAAGTAGTGTCTACCAGGTTTCTTCAATGTCAAGTTGCCATTTTCCTTTGTAATTAATAAGTAATTTATGGGGCAATAATTTGAAACTGTAAATATCCTGTTTCTTATTAAACTTTTACTAAGTAGCTTTACCGCACATTGATACTTTTGTAAGTTCTTCATCTATTTTCTATCATTGGTATTTTACTTTAAGAAGAAATTTCCCTTCTCCAATTATTTATCAATCCATTTATTTATGTAAGTATGGGCTTCTGTGAATTATCATTTTATTAAATTACTTAAAATTTGTTACTATAATTATTTATTTTGAGGCTCAAATTTTCCTGGAGCTTACCAGTTGGAGTTTCTTCAAGCTGGCTGTTTTATTCTTTTGATTACTTTTTGTTGCAAGGAGATATTACAGTATCAGCTTAAACTTTTCTTTCTTATTTTGCTGGGATTAGTATTTTTAATCATTAATTTCTGTGTGTGTACATAATAGTTGTGCATATTTATGGAATAAATTTGGTGATTTGGTAGAAGCATACATTATGTAGTGAACAAATCGGGGTAGTTGGGATATCTATTACCTCAAACATTTATAATTTTTGGTGTTGGAAAATTTCTAAATCTACTTCTCTAAATATTTAAAAATATACAATAAATTGTTGCTAACTATACCTACCTTATTGTGGTACAGATCACTAGATCTTATTTCTACTATCTAGCTGTAGTTTTTAGAGATTAACAAATTCTACTTTATCCTTTCATCCTCACTGTCCTTCCCAGCTTCTATCATCGTTCTAAACTCTACCACCATGAGATCAACTTTTAACTTTCACAAAATTGTAAGAACATGTGATATTTGCCTTTCTGTGCCTGATTTATTTCACTTAACATAATGTCCTCCAGTTCCATCCATGTTGTTACAGTTCTGTCTTTATTTCATGGCCAAATAACATTTATTTCATCCAGTTCCATCCATATTTTATGGCCAAATAATATTTCACTCTGCATATATACCACATTTTCTGTTTTCATTCGTCCATTGATGGACACCTATGTTGATTTCATATTTTGAGTATTGTGAATAGTGCTGCAGTAAACATGGGAGAGCAGATATCTCTTCAGTACAGATTTCCTTTTCTTTGGATATATACCAAACAGTAGGATTGCTGGATCATACTATTTAGTAGTTCTATTTAGTTTTTTAAGAAACTTGCATATTGCTTTCTGTAGTGGCTGTGCTTATTTAGATATGTATCAACAGCATATGAGAGTTCCCCTTCTCTACATCTTTATTTTTTCTTTTGTATAAAAGCCATCTTAACTAGGGTGAGATAATAGTTCATTGTTTTGATTTACATTTTTCTGATGATTAGTGATGTTGAGCAGTTTTTCATATACCTGTTGACCATATGATAAAGGCCACATATGACAAACCCACAGCTAATATCATACTGAAAAGAGAAAAACAGAAAGGCTATTCTCTAAGATTGGGATTAAGACAAGATCTGGAATAAGCTGCCTTTCAATACTGTTACTTCACATAGTAGTGAAAGTCCTAGCCAGAGCAGTTATGGAAGAGAAAGATATTAGGAACATATGAATTGAATATGAAGTCAAATTGTCACTGTTTTCAGACAATATGATCTTATATTTAGAAAAACTGAAGACTCTACCAAAAAAACTATTAGAATTAATAAATGAATTCAGTAAAGTTTCAGATAGAAAATCAGCATAAAAAAGTCAGTGGTATTTATATATTCCAACAGCAGGCACTCTGAAAAACAAATAAAGTAATCTTACTTTCAGTAACTACAAATAAAATGAAATATCTAGGAATAAACTTAACCAATGAAGTGAAAGATTTCTACAATGAAAGCTAGGGAACATTGACTAAAGAAATAAAGGAGGACACACTAAAAATGGAAAGATATCTCATGTTCATGGATTGGAAGAATCAATATTGTTAAAATGTTCAGACATTTTAAAATAATGTATATGCAATATTTCACCCAAAGTGATCTACAGATTTAAAGTAATCCCTATCAAAATACCAATGGAATTCTTCAGAGAAATGGAAGGATTATTCTAAAATTTATGTGGGACTAAAAATGACACTGAATAGCTATAGCTGTCATAAACAAAAAGAACAAAGCTGGAGGCATCACATCACCCAACTTCAAATTATACTACAAGGATATAGTAACCAAACAGCATGATACTGGCATAAAAATAAGATACATAGATGAGTTAAACAGAATAGAGAACCCAGATATAAATCTCCACATTTAGAGTTAACTCATCTTTGACAAAGAAGCCAAGAACATACACTGGGAAAAGTATAGTTTCTTCAACAAATGGTGCTTTGATAAACTGGATATCCATACAAAGATAAATGAAACAGGATCGCTATCCCTCACCACATCCAAAATGGAATCAAAATGGATTAACAACTTACATGTAAATCTAAAACTGTAAAACTGTTGGAAGAAAATTTTGAGGAAATGCTTCAGGATATTGGTCTGGGCAAAGACTTCTTGTGAAAGAACTCAAAAGCACAGGCAACCAAAGCACATGTTGACAAATAGGATTACATGCAGCTGAAAAGCTTCTCCACTTTAAAGGGAGCAATCAACAAAGTGAAGAGATGCCCCACAGAATGAAGAAAATATTTGCAACTATTCAAGTGACAAGAAATTAATAAGCAGAATATTTAAGTAACTCAAATAATAACAAATAAACCAATAATCCAATTTAAAAATGAAAAGAAATCTGAATATATACCTGAAATATCTGAAGACAAACTTTATTTTCCTATCTATCCCTTATATAAATTTTTAAGACTTACTTAAAAACATTTTGGTGCAACGAGACATTCCAGGATGGAATTATAATGGAGCCTTGGTTTCTTTTAACGGAGAATGGTGTTTAGAAAACAAAATTTGGATGTTAGGAGCACTCATTGTTCCTTGTGTTTCCATGTTTCTAGGTCTTCTAAGCAAACAAAGCTAGAATCAGTTACAAATGTATTATAAAAATATTTCTATGCCACAGGCTATAATTTAATTTCCTCGCTTAAGTTTTTTTTAATTCCCCCTTTCCAGTGAGCTCTCATTAGCCTCAATCTTTTAAACTGAAGTCTAGAATACTGTACTCAATACTTGGAAATTACTTACAGAATTGCTAGCACACACCACTGTGAAAAGTGAAGTATGTAAATTCAATGTTTTTAAAGATTTTTTCAATTTGAGATAAAATTTATACACAGTGCAATCCGTAGATTTTAAATGTACAATTAAATGCGTTTTCAATATTGTGAATATCCATTTCAAATTTAAATAAGTAAATACCCAAAACCCCCATAAGTTTTGAATAAGTGAATACTCATGTTACAGGAAAGGGGCCCTCATCTAGACCCCAAGAGAGGGTTCTTGGATCTTGTGCAAGAAATAATTCAGGGTAAGTCTGCAATGTAAACTGAAAGCAAGCTTATTAAGAAAGTAAAGGAATAAAAGAATGGCTACTCCATAGACAGAGCAGCCCTGAGTGCTGCTTGTTGCCCATTTTTATGGCTATTTCTTGATGATATGCTAAACAAGGGGTGGATTATTCATGCCTCCCATATTTAGAACATATAGGGTAACTTCCTGGTGTTGTCATGGCATTTGTAAACTATCATGGCGCTGGTGGGAGTGTAGCAGTGAGGACAACCAGAGGTCACTCTCGTCACCATTTTGGTTTTGGTGGGTTTTGGCCAGCTTCTTTACTGCAACCTGTTTTATCAGCAAGGTCTTTATGGCCTGTATTTTGTGCTGACCTCCTATCTCATCCTGTGACTTAGAATGCCTTAACCCTCTGGGAATGCAGCCCAGTAAGTTTCAGCCTCATTTTACCCAGCTCCTATTTAAGATGAAGTTGCTCTGGTTCACATGCCCCTGACATTTCCCCACTCCCTTTTATAAGAGAACCCTTAATTCTAAGGGTTACAGAGGGATAAAGATCCATTTTCTGTAACTTCTTCAGGCTGAATAGGGGTGATGATATTCCAGCCTAACTATGAGGGTCTGTTGCATTCAGGGTGGAGAAGGGCTCATTCAGAAAGCATCAGTATGGTAAGGTCCACTCAACTCTTAAGTTTTGACAAAAGGTGATATCCCTCTTGTTTCTCATGAGCAGCAGTCAGAGATCAGTGGTTGGTTCACAGGAATAAGCAGGGTTAGCCAAAATTGTAGAAACAAGCTTAAAAACAACTAATGAGACTAGAATTTAATAACAAGTTTACCATAGTTCTTGAAAAATAATATTTCTGTCTCCAGTTTCTCATTTTTACTAAAGACTAATCATGTTAAGAGTTATTTCCTTTATTATACTTGGCCTGATTATTTGTATAAAGTGCAGCAAGAATAATTATTTTTCACAGAGGCTCTTTTTAAATTGGCTTTGATGGAACTCTGTTCCATAGAAGGAATCTTAGCTAAGACTTTTTAAAGCTAAGATCAGCCATGGGTTTGTACCCTCAAATACCTAAGAGTTGAATAAATTCCTCTCCTCTTGGGGTCCCAAGATAACTTGGGGCTCCTGGACCTGTTGGAAAGTGACATTCTTTACTTACCCCAGGTCAGAAACCCTGTACAGGGACTGTTGCAGACAAGGTATAAGGCCAGTTTTTCACAGAACTTTTAATGGCTTTACAAGTCAAGTTTGATTCCTTAAAGGAAAGCATACCATTCCAGTTAAAGCCTTGGTAAAATAATCAATTTCTCCAATTGTATCCTGTTAAAAAAGAAAACAGATTCTTATTGCACTTATGCAAATAACTATATTGCCATAAATTAAGAATACTCACAGTTTCCAGTTTTGGAGAAAACAGGTAGAATCAGATATGCTCCAAATTTTGTTCACAGGAGTATACTTTAGTCAATTGCTAAAAGCTGTATATAGCTCAAAAGAAAAGTGTCCTTGATTCTGAAAAATAAAGGATCAGCAGCATTTTAAACACAGTTAAAAAATTACTTCTGTTTTCTGTTGGTTCAGTTAATTCAGTTAACTCCCATTCTATTTGATATTCATGAACATTCTAGTTCTTCATGAGAAATGGCTGAATTGAGCTGATTAATACATACATTATCTCACACACTTATTTTTGTGGTGAGAATACTTAAAAGCTGTTCTTTAGCAAGTTTCAAGAATACAATGCATTGTTATTAACTCTAGGCATTATGTTGTACAATAGATTGAATTTACTCCTCTTATCTAAATGAAGTTTTTCTCTTTTTTACTAACATCTCCCCACTCTCTATCTCCCTATCCCAGCTTTGATAACCACCATTCTCCGTTGTACTTCCATAAGTTCAAATTTTTTACTCTCCCTATATAAGTGAGATTATGCAGTACTTGCCTTTCTGAGCATGGCTTATTTTACTTAACATAGTTCCCTCCAGGTTCATCCATGTTGTCTCAAATAAAAAGAGTTTGATTGTGTCCAAGAGTCCAAAAGCTGAAGAACTTGGAGTCTGATGTTCAAAGGCAGGAAGCATCCAGCATGGGATAAAGATGAAGGCTGGAAAATGCAGCAAGTCAGCTTCTTCTACCTTACTCTGCCTGCTTTTTCTAGCCACGCTGGCAGCCAATTGGATGGTGCCCACCCACATTGTGGGTGGGTCTTCCTGAGGGTGGGTCTTTTTCTCTAATTTCACTGACTCAAATGTTAATCTCTTCTGGCAACATTCAAGAAACATGCAGATACAGCCAGAAACAATACTTTCCATCCTTCAACCAAATCTAGTTGACACTTAATATTAACCATCACATATGCAGTCACAATCCTTGGGAGATACTGGAAAGTGGGCATTTTGACCTGCTTACTCTGCACTGAGCTAGGGAAAATTGTGCCTGTTTGAAACCACCTCTTTCTTTCATTTGGTCACGGGGGACTTGTAAATTCTGAACCTAGTTGGCTCTCAAAAGTAGCTGATTTAAGAACCAGTCCATTTGATGGCAACTATAAAACTTGGAGTGCTCAATGTGTGGACAAAGTCTTTCAAGGAAGAGGCTGGAGATTTCGTTTTATCACTAGTGTGAGCAGTGGGGAAAAGGCCCAGGAAGTGCCTCATGCATGTTCAGGCTCCAGGCAGTGGGGAGTAGGAGAGTTCTTACTAATTACCTGTCATGTCAATTCTCAGATGCCAGCTAGTAAGAAGACATATTCTGAGACATCAGCTGAGTAAGTGTACAGTCAGATTCCTTCCAGGGAGAAACTAGGATGTGGGCATTGTTGCCAGCTTGTTCTACACTGAGCCCAGAGGAATTTAGTAGAGAGTGCTTACATACCTGTTTAAGGCAACCACTTTGTTCTCCTTGTTCTAGAAAAAACTCATGGATGCTGAGCCACATTCACTCCTAGGGTGATTTAGGAGTCTTTCTCTTAAGTGAGAGCTGTAAAAGTCAGGGTGCTATATGTGTGGTCTAAACCCTTCTCTCCTCGGGGAGAAGCTTGGAGTTCGGGGTTCTCTCCAATTTTAAGGTGCTGTGACCAGGGTAGATTTTGTGACATAAGCATGTCTCAGCTTTTCCTGCTCATTTTGATGTGAATACTTTTTTAGTTGCAGTGTGTAGGAGTCACTGAACTAGCTCCTGAATTTTTCTTAGAGGAAATGGACCTGTGTGCAGCTCTTTACTTGTGCATCTCTGGGAGGAGGTCAAGTGGGGAGCTTCCTATTCTGCCATCTTGCTGACCTCATCTCTGCTCATTTCTTTTTAGTGTTGAATAATATTCCATTATCTGGATGTACCACACTGCATCTATTCACATATTGAAAAGGATTTTAGTTGCTTCTAAGATTTTGTAATTGAATAAATGAAACTGCTATGAACATCCATGTGCAGGTTCTTGTGTGGACATAAATTTTCAATTCCTTTGGGTAAATATAAAGGAACGTGATTGCTGGATCATATAGTAAGAGTATGTTTAGTTTTGCAAGACACCAAAATACCTTCTAAGTGGCCGTGGCATTTTGCATTCTCATCAGCAATAAATGAGAGTTCCTACTGCTCCACATCTTCACTGACACCTTGTGTGGTCAGTCCAGGGTCCCATGTTTTGGCCATTCTAATAGGTAGACAGCAGTAACTCATTGTTTTAACTTGCAATTACCTGATGCTGTATCAGTGGAGCATCTTTTCATATGCATATTTCCTACCTATGTAGCATTTTTTAGTGAGCTGTCTGTTAAAGTCTTTGGACCATTTTTAAATTGAATTATGTATTATCTTATTGTTGAGCTTCAAGAGTTACCTGTCCATTTTAGATAACAGATTTTTATCAGATGTATCTTTAGCAAATATGTTTTTCCTGCCTATGGCTTGTCTTCTCATTCTCTTAATATATTTTGCAGAGCTGAAGTTTTTAACTTTTATGAAATTCTGTTTAACAATTAATTTTTTCATGGGTTATACCTTTGAGATGTACCTAAAAATCATCACCATATTTAAGGTTATCTAAGTTTTCTTCTATGTTATCTTCCAGTGGTTTTATAGTTTTACATTTTACATTTAGATCTATGGTTCATTTTGAGCTAATTTTTCTAAGAGATGTAATATCTATGTCTTCATTCATTCTTTTTGCATGTAGATGCCCAGTTGTTCTGGCATTATTCATTGACAATACTGTCTTTGCACCTTTATCACAGGTTAGTTGATTATATTCATGTGAGTCTATTTCTGAACTCTCTGTTCTGTTCTTTTGGTCTGTTTGTCTAATCTTTCACCAATACGACATTGTCTTGTTTACTGTAGCTTTATAGTAAGTCTTGTAGTCCAGTAGTGTTATTCCTCCATTTTGTTCTTATCTTTCAATATTGTGATGGCTAATTCTGAGTCTTTTATTTCTCCACATAAACTTTGGATTCAGTTCACAAATAACCACAAAATAACTTGCTGGAATTTTAATTGAGATTGCATTGAATCTATAGATAAAATGAGGAAGAACTGACATCTTGACAGTATCAGGATTGTCTTTCCATGAACCTGGAGTATTTTTCCATTTATTTGGTTATTCTTTTATATCTTTAATCAGATTTTTATGTTTCCTTATTTAGATCTTGTATTTTTTAAGACTGTATCTAAGTATTTAATTTTAGGGGGTTCTAATGTAAATGGAATTTTGTTTTTAATAAAATTATACTTTTTTATTGCTAGTATAGAGGAAAGCAATTTACTTTCTTTTATTAATCTTCAATTCTGTAACCTTGCTATACCTGCTTATTAGCTACAGAAGATTTTTCTTAAATTTTTAAAAAATTTTCTGCATAGACAATTGTGCCAACTGTGAACAAAGACCACTGTATTTCTTCCTTTTCATCTGTATATATTTTATCCCATTTTTGTCTTACTGCATCAGCTAGTGCTTGTTGTGTGATGTTGAAAAGAAATAATATGAGACACCCTTGCCTTGTTACTAATCTTAGTGAGAAAGCTTCACATTTATCACCATTACTTTTTATGTTAGCTATAGGATTTTTGTAAATATTCTTCATCACGTTGAAGATGATCCCCTCTATTCCTAGTTTACTGAGATATTTTATCATGAATGGGTGTTCGATTTTGTCAAATGCTTTTTCTGCGTGTATTGATAAGATCGTGTAATTTTTCTTTTTCAGCCTATTGATGTGATGAATTGCATTAGTGGATTTTTAAATGTTGGTCAGTCTTGCATATTTGTGATAAATCTCACTTGGTAGTGGTATATACTGTTTTATATACATTGTTGGATTAATTTTCTAATGTTTTATTGAGAAGTTTTGCATTTATGTTCATGAGAGTTATTGGCCTGCAGTTTTCTTTTAGTGTCTTTGGTGTTTTAATTCAATTATCAAATTTCTATTGCTGATATTCTCATATATGGTTTCATTTTAATTGTGTTTTGAAGTTCTTGAATACATTTAAAATAGCTGTATTAAAGATCTATGTACAAATCCCACTCTCTGAATTCTGACTATTTTTCATTTCCTGTCTATTTAAATGTCTAATTATGTATAGTTGTTTTCTGGACGTTGCAGATAAAAGATATATAGGGTGTTGATTGTGATGTTATTAAATTATTAACATTATTTTGTTTCTATCAAAATTGGTTTAATTTTCAGTTTAAGTCTCTTTTATATGTGAACAGAGTTCTAAGACATGCTCTTCCTCCACTACATTGTTTTTATTCCTCAGTTGTGAACTTTCTGCTGACTTAACTGAGTTTGTGATGTCTTCAATGAGGTCTCCACACCTTGACTGAGATGAAAAGATTAAGTCAATGATACTACTATTCAGCTGTCAGTTCTTTGGCAGGTGTTATCTGCTAGGTCTTTTATAATCTCACTATGTGTATGCTCATACATATTTGTGGAGTTGCCTTCTTACACAGATTCCAACTTTTCGGATACTGTGTCACAAATTCTAGCTGCTTTGCCTCAGCAGCCTGGAACTCTTGCTTCAGCCACCTTAGCTCACAAAAACTTCTCCACTTTTAGTCCACTTTCCTGCTTGACTTTAGAAAAAGGGTTCAAAGAAAAAGCCAAGGCAATTTTAATATGATTGATAGGCTCACCTTACTTTTCTTTCTTCCTTCAAGGGTCACAGACCTGTGTTACTTTCTCAAGGTATCCGCATACTGTTGCTTTATATATTTTGTTCAGTTTTATAGCTGCTTTTAGTAGGAAACCAAGTTCAGTATCAATTACTCTGTTTTGGCCAACACCTGAAGTCAGCAGCATCTGTTTTCACATGAAAATTAGCATATGACTTCATAAAACTCACTTTCTTGAGTAGATTAAAGCAGACTTGAGCAGTATGAGTGAATTTTCGTGGTGTGTATATGTGCATTATTTAAATTGTCTAGATACCATGCCGAACACTCTAGCTCTATCTTGTCATGTGGTGCTTTATTTTTCATTTTGTAAAATTGTATCAATGACCACCAACTTTCTAAAGCTGTTTAAGAAATAAAGAAGATAATCCACATAAAATTTCTTTGTAAGCTATAAAGTGCTAAAAAATGAAAGTTATTATAGGGCAAAAATAAACATTTGTTCAGTCTTTGATTATAAGTTCCAACAGAAAGAAGCTAGAACTGGTTATTCCTAATGGCATTTTTCCCCTTTAAATTTTTACAACAGCATTAAACTGGAGAAAATAAAAGACTTATTTTATTTTTACTGAGCAAGGGAAGATGATCTAACTATTCTAAGTTAAAAAGGATTTGGAAGAATAACAACTGTCCTGAAGTGTATATTAATTCCTTAAATGTATGCAGCTCTAAAATTGTAAGCAATTCCATAGACTAGTGCTGATTATTTTACAGAATATTCTAGCACCTTCAAATCCAGGTTTTTGCCTGGTGACTTTCTCACTCTATTTTTTACCTACTATATAATGTCAGAGTACCTAATTCTTGAAGTCATTAGAAGACATTTAATAATGGCACTAATACTTTTTCTTTCAATATTTAAACCTGTTTCTAACTTAAATTATTCTTTTTGTTGATAATGAGTTATTTTATTTACAAGTTGAATATAGTGGCATCATTTTTTAGAACAATGTAGTGAGACATTTAAGAAATGAATTATTTTATTTACCAGAATATTTTCCCCAAGGTTCTCATTTGGGAGGAAATTAATTTCTTAAAAATACAAGCCAAATAGGTTAATCATAATTTTATGATAAAAAATAACAGTCACATAAAAATTTTGGCATGGAACACAAAATCCTATTAGTAGCAAACATCTGTGACAGTCTAAGAGTGGCACATACCACGGGAACCTACTGCAGTGCTAATCATTCTTCTAAGTTATTTTTGGGGATATGGAGGAGAAATTCTGTTGTCTCAAATAGGGACATGAACTTCTCCTCAATTTAGCAAAATTAATTTAAATTGGCTGGCAGCTTATCACACCATATGTAGGGGGTATTCCTAAGAAGTAAAAAGACACAAGAAAATAAAAACCCTTTAAAGAGGTAAAAACTCCATTGTAGAAGAAAAGAGAAGCATGGTAGTCATTAAGCAATCTAAGATCATCTTTTTTCCCAGAGCTGTGAGAGATATTGTTGCTTTCCATTTTCTCATGCTTATCTCTATTGGCAGAGTGGTCTGAACAGCAGGGGAAAACAATTGCAAAAGGTATAGTAATTAATTTTGAATCTTACAGAAAGAGACAGAGTAAATAAATACCACAGGTGCTGTCTCTTAAATGAGGCAAGAAGAGTCAAAATAATAATTAGCCCATATAACAGGTAAAGGCACAAGAAAGAAGTGGAAAGAGAAGACAGAGTGAAGAAATAATATAAATTTGATATTAAGTATCTCTTGATTAGAAATCCTTATGTGGAGACAGCATGAAAATTCTCTTTGTAATGGGATATTCAGTTGTGCATGCAAAGAGAAAACAAATACATAAAGTTTTTCAATGCGTGATCCTCATTACCATACCAGTACCCAAGCATAATCAGTTCCAATTAGTTGGTCTCAATTAATCAACAATCCCAAGTAAGCTAACAAAACTCATGATGTCTATTTAACGTATCCAGCAAAATCTATTAGGAAAGAGAAGGTATAAGAAATGGGTTGGAATATGTTTCTCTGTCTATTTGTTTTCCTTGTAAAAAGAAGGAGGAACACTAACACTTTTTATCTTACCAGTGATTTGCATTGATTGAAAAGATGATAGAGTTGCCTGATGCATTCTGAGACCCATGCAGGTAAATGTCTACACATGTGGATGGGAATTCAAGAGTCCGTTGAGCCCCAATTTTTTTTTTGACACTTACGTTTTGTTAGTATTTTTCCTTCCATTTACCCTGCATTTCGGAGCAAAGCTAGATCTATTAAGTGTCATTTACAACAATGTACAACTTGTGCTAGCAAACATTATTCAGGTTAGAAGGTAATTTACAGTTGGTCAGAGGAACATATGCTGCTAAATTTTATTTTTTATCAGTACCATGTGTGTCATTTCTGGTATAGTTTAGATTGAACTAAATTGAATAGAATGATCTGAGAATATTAGCATTATTTGTCTTTCTGTACTTCTTCCTTTCTTTCACATTTCTTTACTTCTTTCTTTTAAGAAATGCTTTTCAAAAACTACATAAATCATTTACAAAATAACTATTAAAATAAAGTTTATTTAGAATTACTCTTATTTCCCTGGCATTTATCTTAAATGTCAACACTATATGCTACCTATGCCCAGATTTATCATAAGGTATCCAGTAGTTAAAATATGTAAATATTTCATTGAAAATTTGTGTATCTATTTTTAAATGCCTTTTAACCATATTTTGTGTTTAAAGAACAACATCTACCTTTTTATATTTAGGTTCAAAAAACTGGGGGGGTTAAAAAATACATATTTGTCATAGACCTCTAAAATCATGAATGTTTCTTCTTTCGTTTATCAAATATCTACTGAATAATGTTTATATACTCAGCTTTTGACTAGCATTTAGGTGTGGATAGATATATAAAATAGCCTCTGAAGATATACACAAATATTTATAGTAAAATATATCACATGGAATACTAGATATCTAAACAGAATATATTGGGAGCAAAAAAAAGGTTTTGTAAATGTTTATCGAAAAGGTGGAGAAATTCCACATAAATTGTTAACATTTACATCTGGGATTTCAGGTTGAGCTGGATATCTCAGGGAGCACAGGGTGGTGGGTAGGAGTAGGGCATGTCAGAAACATTCAACATCATGAGCTAGGAAGAGAGGAGGAAAGGTAAGGGAAAATGTATTTATTCATGTAGCAAATAGCTATTGAGCATGAGACTCTGTGCTATGTGCTAGACACTGTTCCTAGGCAGTGGAAATACAGCAGTGAACAAAACAGAAAATACACAGCCTCATTGAACAGAGAGTCTAGGAGCCTTACACTGACTTTTGTCTGTGAAGGAGCTTGAATGCTATTCTAAGGAGTTTTACATTCATTGGATTGAACATTATATACAATTGAGGTTTTATTTAGTTAGATAGTGGCATGATCAGATGCACATATCAGAACACAAACTCTGTGGCATTTTAACAGATAGACCGTGAAGAATGATGAAAGGTGAACTGATATTAAAGCAGCCTGGAACCAAATTAAAGAAGGCATGGAAGGTGTAGAAAGAAGATAATAAAACAAAGGTGTTTAGAAGATAGTTTTTTTTTTTAATACACGGGGTCTAATAGAATTGGACTACATTAAACAAATATGAATTTTACATTTCTAGCTTAAGTGCCTGAATCTTTCTAATTCGTGGTGTGGTGCTAAATTAACTCCTTTTATTTATTGAATTTTTTATAGAGAATAAAGTAAATGCAGATTTGGGTGTGAACATAAAGGAGGAAAATGAGATGAGCGATAATGCTGAAATGCTGATGTATGTGCAATCTAGAATTCAGGAAAAAAGCCTGAGCTGGAGCCATCTACTCTGTGGAAGTTGAAATTATGGAGCTAGAAGTCCTGTATTAAAAAGAAGCAAAGATATTAGAGATTTTTAAAAGCAGGATACTTAGATGAAGTCATCAGTCTCCTTCCTCCTCCTCCTCCTCCTCTTCTCCTTCTCCTCCTCCTCTTCCCCTTCCTCCTCCTTCCCCCTTCCTCCTTCTCCCCCTCCTCCTTCTCCCCCTCCTCCTTCTCCTCCCTTCTCCTCCTTCCCCTCCTCCTCCTCCCCCTCCCCTCCTCCTCTTCCTTCTTCTTCCTTCCTTCTTCCTTCTTCCCTCTTCCTCTTCCTCCTCTTCTTCTTCTTCTGCTTCTTCTTCCTCTTCTTCTCTTTTTAATGGAGCCCCTTATGAGCTGTCAACCCCACAAAGTAGAGCTAGTTATTGGTCTGATTATTAGACTAAAAATTTATGATTGGAAAGGATTCTATTTCTAAATATAAACAGCACTAGAGTTTATTCAAAATTATTTTTTCATACACATTATGTAGAAAAAGATTCTCCTAAAGGTTGTTTTTGCTTAAGAAACTCTTGTTGCACAAATTGTTATATTCTGTATTAACTGTGATATCCCACTGGTTAAATGCTTGAATAATAAATATTATAATTGTTTATCATGTTCCCAATACAAAGCTAGATGCTGGGGTACACCTCCACCTCACCTATTCATCACACCTGAGAACTGCTCAGAAACCAGCATTGAAATTGATGGTTAGATACCTGAAAATACCTGTTTCTATGTTAAATGAACCTTTGAAATGGTTTACAATTTCATCTCTAGGTTGTACTCTGTATGGCATGAGAATTTAGCTTCTAGCTTTTTGAAGGAATAAGTTATAAGCCAGTCTGGCAGTCGAGTAGAGGACAATACTATGGTTAGGATTTTCAGTAGTTTCCTCAGAAAACAGGATTGATGTTTCCATTAGGACACAATGCTATAAATACAGCTGTTTACTGCTGCCTGCTATTATTATGTGCCAGGCACTGTACATAACACATATACAGTACACTGCACTCCAACAAATCTCAGAATCATCTTGCTTTTGGCAGTGAGTAGGGTAAACATTGTCTACAAGGCTGACATTCCAAATGTGCTTGTCCTTAAATGAGGAGAAGGATTATGGGGCAGGAGAATTCACTAGACTTATCTTAATTGATGAAGATAATATTTAAAAATAGATTGGAAGGTATAATATCAATTTATATTTGAAAAAAATCCCAATCTTTTTAAAATGCAAATTGTAGAGAGTAAAACACTCTGGATTTTGAACTGGGTTAACATGAATGTAAAAGATTGAGGGACTTTGTGTTAATAAATCTTACCTTCTACCTCCCCAGCCCTACACATACCTTATCAACTGGATATGCCTTAAAGATATTAAAACCAAAACTAACTTGAAATTCAAATCCCTAAACATGGTCATAAAATCACCAGCCATACTCTGTTTCTGTTTTCCACCTTTAGTCCTTCACCCCAGCCAAACCATGCCACACCAAGCTTCTTCCCTACTGTGCTTCTCCACCATAGCCACTGCCATTTTATCTTTCCCAGAGTTCCCGGAGCCTTCACTGTCTTCATGATTAGATCCCTCCATACTCTCCATCACTAATGCCTTGGCTGGAGATTACCATTCAGAGACCATGTACTGAGCAGATAAATGCCAATCATCACAGCATTGTCTCAGGTATCATCATTGACTCTGGGATTAAGAAACAATATGTCACTATCCTAAAAGTTAACCAAGTTATAACTCAGAGATAGTATGATCTGTTCTAGACCACACAAGTCAACATCTGTTATAATTAATGTTAATTTGGTTTCAAAGGACAAAAAATATATAAGCTAAAGTTAAAAAGAAGGGTCTTCAGAATATGAGAAATGTCATAAGATACTTTACAAGAAATACAACGTCTCATGTTAGTCAGTCATTAGTCACTTTTCTCTCTTCTGTCCCTGCCTTCTGCCTGCTCTGACCCTTTGTTTTATTCCCTCTCAGTCATCACATATTTTTGCTTCTCTCTGCATATTTGCTGTATTCATTTCTGTGTACACTGGCTTTCTCTACAATAATTTTATTTTTTATTCTTCTCAATCTTAGCTTTCCATTAGCTTTGCTTCAGCATAGCAAATTCTGGTGTTAAATCTAACATTCTAAAGCCTAACATTGTAAGCCTATAATTTATTTATTTATTATTTTGAGATAGATTTTCTCTCTGTCATCCAGGCTGGAGTGCAGTGGCACAATCATAGCTCACTGCAGCCTTGAACTCCTAGGCTCAAGCAGTCTTCCTGCCTCAGCCTCCCAAAGTGCATGGATTAAAGGCATTTAGTCACCAAGCCAAGCCTAAATTTATAGTACAGAGATGGAATATGGTCCCTTGCCCAACCTCATCCTTGAGCTGAGAACCTGTGGTGTTGGATCAGTGAATACGGCAGTATCACAGAATAAAAGTCTGTTCATATGAGCCCCTCATGCTGCCCTGGACTGCTAGTGGGGCCGTATTCTAAGAAAAGGAAATTTAGAGGGAGAACAGTCATAATTATAGCAGCAGAGTCAGGTCAACTCTCCTCTGATTTCAGTCTTTGCACTTTCCACTACCCCTGGTTGAGCGAATGTCTATGTTTTTATCATCTTTGTATTCCCACAACACTTTACAAAACATCTAGAAATTGCAGATGCTGATAAAATGTTGGTTGATGTGATGACCTTGAAGTGAATCAAACTAACATTTGCAGGTCTTTGATATTTCCCAGCCTTTCCATCTAAGAGTCAACTTTCAGTTGACTGTTAGCCAAGGTTTCCTTGAGCCAAATCCCTAGGCAGTAGTGAGAGGGAGAAATGAGAGAGACAAGGAGGGTTTTTAATATCTATGATTAGGTTTCACGAGCAGCATTTTGAACTTGGAATAAAGGAGAACACAGAAATGAAAACTCATTCTGCCATATGGTTCCTGGACATTCTTGTGCAACTGCCAGAAAAAAAAAAAAGGATTAAAAAAAAACCCCACAAAACAACAAGGCAGCAATTGTGACAGAATAATGGAAGTCTAAATTACAGAGGCAAGGTTCTTCCTCTGTCCTCCCTCCAGGCCTAAATGAATAAAGGCATGACACTGAGATTGAAGGCTAGTTCTACTTCAGAACCACAGAGACATGAGCACCAGCAAGTTTGAGGTTGGATAAGGATCTTCAGAACTCCTCAGCTTCAGATGGTCAAGCACTGCTTCCTCCCTTCTTCAACGGCATCTCTAGCATGTATACTTCCCTTAAATCCACCTTCGTAGCATTTGCTGATGGTAATTCAGGGACTAGAAAAGCAAACTTTCAGAGATTTAATTTTTTTCTTTCTTTCCCTTGAAACTCAGGTCTTATTCTTTCCCCATTTCCCTTCTTTCACACCCTGGGAAGTCCCCAGAGAAATTCACCAGTCTGGTCTGCACTGTAGTTTGGGTTGGCAGATGCTGCAGAGTTGTAAGAACCATCTATTTTTTTCCTCTTTTGCACCATTCCCTCTTCTGTTTACTTATCATCTCAAATGTTTACAATCCAGTGAGAGGCCATATAAATTTATTAAACCTCCCTGTTGTTTTTCTTTTCCTTTAAAAGAGATGTTATTTTAAGTTTTTCTTTCAGTTTCTTCTGATTTTCAGAATAGTTCCTCGGGGCTCTCATTATTTGGATCTCCTACTGACTTAATCTGCTCTGGAGCAAGGAGCTTGGAATTTCTTTGACTTTAAGCTGCAGCATTAATCTTTCGCCCAGCCTTAAAGGGTTTAGGGTGGAGTCTCTTCCAAAGGAGTTGCTGCCTGTGTAGCTACCAGGTTAGCAGCAAAGAAACCATATCTGGTCTCCTCTGTGGAAAGCAATCTGCCCCCTGCCAGCAGCTCAGTTTTGCAGCCACAGCAGAGCAAGCCCTGTGTTAGCTGGGGGACATTTCCAGCGAGAGGGACGGCAGGGGAAATGATGTGGACTCCATCAAGGGGAGAACTGCTCATCCATATCATCTAATTCCAGGAAGAGGCACAACAGAGTCCATGCCTTCGCCTCCTCTGGCCAACTCTAATCATGAATCTCCTGTGAATCAGCTGGGAAACATGCAGAGTAATTGCTTCCCTCATGTTCTTCTTAGATTTTTTAAATGAGGATTTTAATTTCCACACCACTGTTTTCTGACCTCTCCATTCTTTCCTTTCCTCTTTCTTGTGCACAGATATGAGATTGGGGCCCTCATTCATACTAACTGGAATTTTCCTTGGCAATGGTAGAACAGAAGCTTCTCCATTCTTTAGAGATGAATTTGCTTTAAGTAAGATCTTCCCAGAGTACAAAAGAAATTTATTCGGAAAATTTCAAACTAATGTGAGTGTGTCTTTTTTATAAACTTTGATAATTTCTACTTCAGAGGCAGAGTTTTGTTAGATTGATAATTAATTCTCCACAGCTCTCAGAAAAATGTCTTGCATATATTATGCATTTGATGAATAATTATTGAATACATGAATATAGACATATCTATAGAGAGTAACCTGGTCAATTTTTATGGATGACATCATATGTTTCGCCATACAGAGCTCCATTATGCTGTATCTATACAACAAACAGCACTGCATTCATGTTGAATGCAAGCATGACTTCACCATTGAATATTTTTTATCTGAATTGATCGTTTTAACCCGCTCTTCTCTAACTGTGATACCATCATGACTAGAATCCTCTCAGCTCATTCTCCTCTTTCATTTTGTCCTTTTCCCTTTATTCTTGCTGTTTAATGTGATTCTCTCATTGGCGACATGGGCTCCCCTCAATTACGACTCTATCATTTTCCATGACAGATGGCCTTGTCACTGGAACTGGATCCACCATCCTTTTTTCTCAGTGTCGTCTTGTTTATGTTTTAGATCTTTTGCAAGGTGAGCTACACGAGAGGAGCTCCTGGAAATTACCAGAGATACTTAATGTTGCCAGCTGTTACAGATGGAGATGATGCACCCTGATGATGAATAAGTACTGAGCCTGAATCCTACAAATGGGAAAAGGTGCTCATATCAGACTTATGCATTAGATATCAAACTACAAAATACAAGTGCAGTTGATACCTGTTTAGATGATGTAGAGCAAGGTAACAGAGTATGTATTAAAAGCAAAAATTCCCATGAAGCTGAACCGTTACTCTCTGCCAAAACCTCCCACTCTCAAGTTTTAAGAGCCAATAAACCTTGTATCTGTACGTTCAGCTTTGCCTTTTTTTTCCCCAGGACTGTAAACCTCTGTCAGGGTTTACCATGTTTCATTGATTTTATTTTTTCTAGCACCAACATAATGCTTATATAGTAATGAGGATGAAATTATTTATTTTTTTCCTGCTCATCGTGTCATTGTGAATGTTCTGCTATCATACAAAAAAAACCACACTTTATTTAAAAATATTTGCTGAGCAAATATAAACCACTGTGCATTTTTCTGAGCACCAGTGAGACAGCCAAGTATAAAGGGGTCCCCAAAGAAACTCTGACCAGCCTGCACACTTGGAGGAGTGTACACTGGGGTGGAGCCTTGGGAAGTTCATGCTGTTTGCAGTGGGGAGGAGCCTGGCCTCTCCTGATCTGGGGTGGTAAACTGAGATTCAATCTGTGAGGCGGGAAGCATATTAGCAGGACTATTTCTTTGCTGAGAGTCCCTGTTTCCTTTTGTTCCCTTTTCACCCAATAAACCCTGCCCTTCTCACCCTTCAAAGTGTCTGTGAGCCTAATCTTTCACGGTTGTGTGACAAGAACCCAGCTTTTAGCTGAACTGAGGAATAAGTCTTACAACACCACTATATAGTGATGAAAAAAACAAACATAACCCCACCTTCACTGAGTTTACATTTAATAAAAACACCAATAAATTCTTTATTATTCCTGCAAAATCAAATCACTTGGACAATATCCTGGCTTCCCTATATTGGTTAATCTAATTATTCAATATTATGGTATTGTACATACTATAGACTGAATATGACCTTGTTTAATCACATTTGTGAATTTCAACTTGTCTTTATGAAGTTTCGCATATAATCACTGACTTCTTATTGCTGTACATTTCTTTATAGTATTTTTTGAATTGATCCCTTACTTTCTAGTTCGGGTGTCTTCCTGACTCCCTCATTTCTTCCCTCTCAAATGTTTTCCAATTGGTTTTACTTTTCCTTGGCCAACCTTATTTTTATCCAGTCTACATACTCCTGTTACTTCTATCTCAGTCCAAACTCTTTTGGTTTCAGACAACAAAATCTTATTTCAAGTAAAATAAACAAAAAGGAAAAAAAATACAATATAACAATGCAAAGGTATAATAAAGTATAATAAAGTAACCAAAGGAAGAAATCAGGAGAAATATTTAGAAAAAAATTGGATCAGGGATAAGACATATGGCAGAAACTGAATTTATTTTCCTGTTTTTTCCAGAAAACCGTGATTTTTCATCTTTTCTCTCTGCGTATCCTTCATAATATCTTTTCTTTTTTTAAAAAAATTATCTTCTTTTGTGTTTTCTCTTTCTTTCTCCAGTTTGCCTTCCCTCCCAAGAATATTCATCCTTTTTTCAAGTGCATATGGCTCAAACTATAACTTTAAGTGTGCACTTTCCATGGTCTCAGTTTAGTTGCCTAACAAACCGTTTAGAATATTCCTAACTTCCTTTTTTTTCCCTAGAATTGTTGAGATCTGACATCCAACTTATGCCTGCCCATTTTAGATGAGGTATTCATTTCCCATATTTTACCAAAAGTAAGCGGAAGAAGGAAGTTAGGGAATGGTGTTCAAAGCCATATCTTATAAATACAATTTCCATGGTTTCACACCAATGATGGGTGGATGGATGGGGCCAGTCCTCCCAGAGAAGGGATCCTGGATTGGGCAAACGCTCCAATTAGTGTAAAGCCTTTGGAACTTCTATTCATAGTTATACTATTCACCTTCATACTCCAGTTTCTCTTCCAACTATCACTGCCAGCCTTATGCACCCTTTTCTCTATGATTCTTGTATCTTCTGCCAGATGGAGTTTATTCACTTTCTCATAATTTTCTCACTCATTGCTATATGATTTATGCAATCAGTCCTTTAAACTTCCTCTATCATATGCGTTGCAAAGAACCAAAACCCACACTCACCACAAAGTTTTGCTTAAATTAACCTCCCCTCTGAATGGTCTCCAGATTCTTATCCATAGCTTATTATCATTTTGATTTAGGTATTATTATTTTTAAAAATATAACTTACTAAATATTATATATTAATTACAATTACGCTTGTAAATCAAGTTTGGTTATTTTGTGAATTTAAGCGTTACTTCATACATCTATTTGTAAGCTTCTTAAGGGCATTTCCTCAGAAAATGTCACACAATAGCAGGAATTTAAGGTAGTAAATAGGTAATATAAAGAGAAGGATGTAAAAAATATTAAACACATTCTGTGCCAGGTGATAGGGTAGACACTAAATTAGGAAAATAAGCTCAGGAAAACTTTCCCAGAATGTTTTGATCATTTGTGACCTTACTGGAATTTAAAACCTCATCTTTTTAATTCCAAGTCTAAAGTCTAATGGTATCTATTAAACTATGTGAAAGTAATTTTACTTGAAGGAAACACACTTTAGTTAAGAATTTTAGGCCAGGCATGGTGGCTGACACCTGTAATCTCAGCTCTTTGGGAGGCCGAGGTGGGCGGATCACCTGAGGCCAGGAGTTCCAGAACAGCCTGGCCAACGTGGTGAAACACTGTTTCTACTAAAAATACAAAAATCAGCCCGGCATGTTGGCTTGTGCCTGTGGTCCCAGCTACTTGGGAGGCTGAGGCAGGAGAATTGCTTGGACTCGGGGGGCAGAGGTTGCAGTGAGTCGAGATCACCCCACTACACTCCCGCCTGGGCAACAGAGCAAGGCTCTGTCTTAAAAAAAAAAAAAAATTTAGTCAGTGGCCCATAATTTGAGTCAGCTAATGTTGGATTAGAAAGTCTCCTTATCCATTTATTATTACTCTTCTGTATCTTTCTGAGTAACCTTGTGTTTGCCATTAATTTGGAGTCTTATGGACAAGAAACTACTAAGATAGCCTGTCTTTAAACAACATTCTCTATTTCAGATTCTACATGTTTAGACTGTCAGTACAATTAATCTGAATAAATGTACTTATTACCTTCTGCCCCAAAACATGAGTCTGTCTTTGGGAGTTTGTAGCTTGCTTGAAAGATTATGAGACTTTTTCCATGCAGGGAATTCACATGAATTCCCTGCAGAAGGATAACATATATACTCTGGATTTGGGGACAGCCCATTGTGCCTAGTAAAAAAGATACTGTGGGAGTTAGTCATTTTTTTATGCAGAAAATTTGAAAACTTAACAGAAAGAAAAAAAAACTCTTTAGAGATTTTTCTTTTGCATTATATTTTGGTAAATGGAGACACCAAATGGTATGTTTGATAGATTCTAAGAAACTGTTCAACTAATCAACAAGCATTGGTAATTATAAAACCTCTACCATAAGCTAACTTCTATAGCACTGTTTTTTTTAAAAAAAGGAAACATGAACATCCAGTCCTCTAATCTCCAGAAATAAAGGTATAAGTGAAATAGTGGCAAATATTGCATAACTAATCACATTTTTGTTTTTGATTTAATATTGCATTTACCACACTCACTCAGGCCTATGGTGTTTTTTTTCAACTTCAACACAAGGAGAAATGCTGGCTAAATCCCAGGCAGAGCGTGTCCTAATTTAGGCCATGCAGAAAGCACTGGACGTATTCAAATTCATGTTGGGTACAAATTGTTTCATTCTGTGACTTTTGGGAAAGCAATCAGGAGTTAAGGGTCAAGGGTCTAAGTTAGCCGGGCGTGGTGGAGGGTGCGGTGGTGGGCGCCTGTAGTCCCAGCTACTCGGGAGGCTGAGGCAGGAGAATGGCGTGAACCCGGGAGGCAGAGGTTGCAGTGAGTGGAGATCACGCCACTGCACTCCAGCCTGGGTGACAGAGTGAAACTCTGTCTCAAAAAAAAAAAAAAAAAAAAAAGAATCAAGGGTCTGTTCCAGCAGTGGGCAGGAAGGGATACAGCTCTGATAGGCAGCAGGGCACCACATGGAGTTGGGTCTTACTCCCTGCTTATGAGTGAGGTTTTTTCAACATAGTGACATCATGTCCCACCCAGCATAGTGCACACCTATACTTCCTGAGAAGTGAAACAGTTTGATTCAAGGTCTCACTGTAAACAATGAAATGTTACTCTCTTGAGAGGGGAGGGTTGGACATAGCACATGGAGGTCAATACTTAGCAGTGGTGAGCTTGCTTCTTGGGCCTTAATAATATCTCATTTGAACCTCATAACAGCACCATAGCATAGATCTGATTGCTAATGTTGGAAATGAGGAAACAGATGGTGAAAAGTTTAAGTATCTGAGCCAAAGCAGTCAGAATATGTCAAGGCAAGAATTTATTTGAATTCAGGTCTCCATTGTTCAAACTGGTAGGTGTTGGTGTCTAATTGACAGTGACAAATATGATGAGAAAGCAAATATTTACTGCATCATATTCAGAAAGGCAGTGGAAAAATACTTGATACCAAGGATAAGAATCAGCCCTTCAAATATTGGGAACTTATTTGAAACTGACCAATCCTTTAAAGTCTTCTTACTTCCTTCCCTTCTACTGAAACAAAACTCTAAAATGAAGGCACTTAGCTAATTGTATCAATAGCACTTATTTACCTTATTTTAAGGTAAAATCAAAAGTTCATATATGCTCATTAGAATCACCTTATTCCTTCCTTAGCTATCTTTAGTGCTTTCCTTCTTAACAGTGGGGATTTGGATTGCAGTTTAAAATATTTTATGTACTACACTGCATTTCTCATCAATTTTCTGTGGTAGACACAGAAATGTTCTACCCCGATACCCCTTCAGGGAAAGACTTGCTGTGATATTAACCTGTATCAGGGGTTGGTGTTGGGGATGGGGAGTTTTATGATGAAATTATGAGAATTAGGTATGCTTCTCCCTTCACTTTGGGAACTCTCCTCAACCAATCATACTTCATGGAAGAGTAAAATGATTTTAATGGAGAAGCAAAGAGAAGCGAAAATTCAGGATATTTTGAATTTCAAAACTCAATATAATAATTTCAAGAATATGATAAAACTTTTGGGAATTTTTTTGAACTCAAGTCTAAGATTAAACAAGGGGCAAAGAAGAATCTTACTAGAAGGAGTTTTATTTTATTTTATTTTTCTGCCAGGATTCCTCTGTCACAGAAGACTAGATGAAACCTCTGCCTGGCATGGTCCCTATGAAGAAAGTAGCCTCAGCTACATAAGGAATATTCTCAAAGTCCCAATCTGCCAGTCTGGTAGTAGTAGAACAGTAGAATTCCTCCATGTATAAGGCAGAGAAGCAAGCTTGACAGAGAATGAAGTTGAGAGCCCCAAAGAGTCTTTTTAAAAAAAATTTATTTTCATAGGTTTTTGGGAAACAGGTAATATTTGGTTACATGAGTAAGTTCTTTAGTGGTGATTTGTGAGATTTTGGTGCACTCATCACCTGAGCAGGATACACTGAAACCAATTTGTAGTCTTTTATCCCTCACCCCCTCCCACACTTTCCCCTGAGTCCCCAAAGTCAATTGTATAATTCTTATGCCTTTGCATTCTCATAGCTTAGCTCCCACTTATGAGAGAACATACGATGTTTAATTTTATATTCTGGAGTTATTTTAGTTAGAATAATAGTCTCCAGTTCCATCCAGGTTTCTACGAATGGCATTAATTTATTCCTTTTTTGGCTGAATAGTATTACATGGTATATAATAGAATATATACATATATATATACACACACACACACACATATATATACACACATATATATACACACACATATATATATACACACACATATATATACACACACATATATATATATCTCAATTTATTTACGCACTCATTGATTGATGGGAATTGGGGATGGCTCCATATTTTTGCAATTGCAAATTTTGCTTCTATAAACGTGTGTGCAAGTGTCTTTTTCTCTGGGTAGATACCTACTAGTGGGATTGCTGGATCGAATGGTGGTTTTACTTTTAGTTCTTTAAAGAATCTCCACACTGTTTTCCATAGTGGTTGTACTAATTTACAGTCCCACCAGCCATGTAGAAGTGTTCCCTTTTTACCACATCCATGCCAACATCTATTATTTTTTTTATTATGGCCATTCTTGCAAGAGTGAGGTGGTATCACGTTGTGGTTTTGATTTGCATTTCCCTGATCATTAGTGATGTTGAGCATTTTTTCATATGTTTGTTGGCCATTTGTATGTCTTTTTTTGAGGGTTGTCTATTTGTCTTCAGCCCACTTTTTGATGGAATTTTTTTTTCTTGCTAATTTGTTTGAGTTCCTTGTAGATTCTGGATATTAATTCTTTGTCGGATGTGTAGATTTTCTCCCACTCTGTGGGTTGTCTGTTTACTCTGCTGACTGTTCCTTTTGCCGTGCAGAAGCTCTTTAGTTTAATTAAGTCCCACCAATTTATCTTTTTTTATTGCATTAGCTTTTGGGTTCTTGGTCATGAAGTCTTTGCTTTACTTAAACCACAGTCTAGAAAGGTTTTTCCGATGTTATCTTCTATAATTTTTACAGTTTCAGGTCTTAGATTTAAATCCTGGATCCATCTTGAGTTGATTTTTACATAATGTGAGAGATGAGAGTGCAGTTTCATTATCCTACATGTGGCTTGCCAATTATCCCAGCACCATTTGCTGAATCGGGTGTCCTTTTCCTACTTTATGTTTTTGTTTTCTTTGTTGGAGATCAATTGGCTGTATTTGAGTTTATTCGGGTTCTCTATTCTGTTCCATTGGTCTGTGTGCCTAGACTTCAAGTATGGAGTCTTGAAGTTCTGACTGGGTTTGTTGTTCTGGAATACTTCATCATGAATATGTTGTGAGAGATTGGATACTAGATTAGCTAAAGATTAGCTAAAGAGAAATATTAAGAGAAAAAGTGGAGGATGTGTTAGTCTATTTTACACTACTATAAAGGAATACTTGAAGCTGGGTAATTTATATAAAAAAAAGAGGTCTATTTGACTCACACCTCTGCAGACTGTACAAGAAGCATGGTGCCAGCATCCATTTCTGGCAGGACATCAGGAAGCTTTTACTTAGGGTGGAAGGCAAGGAGAAGTGAGGCATGCCCCATGGTGAGAGAGGGAACAAGAGAGTCAAGGGGGAGGTGGCACATTCTTTTAAATCAACCAGCTCTCTATGTAAACTAATAGAGCCAGAACTCACTCATTACTGAGGGGACGGCACCAAGCCATTCATGAAGGATCTGCCCACAAGACACAAACACCTCCCACGAGATCCTGCCTCCAACATTGGAGATCGCATTTCAGTGTGAGATTTGGAGAGGACAAATACCCAAACCATATTAGAGGAAGAAGAGGAAAGAGAGGATTAGGAGACAGGGAGAAAGGGTGGGAGAGAAAGAATGAAGGAAAGGAAGAAATCAGTAGAAAAAATAATAATTTCCCAGGGCTACCAATTTGGAAAAGATTCTGATTACTGAAAGAATCAGAAAATTAGCCAATATATCTGTCTAAATACTCCATGTTTTCTTGAATCCTATCTTCTTATCCCCTTCCCTTATAGTCAGGAGCTCCACAGTATCAGTGTAAAAGTGCTCCTGAGAGATAAGTTGGTAAAAAATTGTTGCAGATCAGTCTGTCATATTTCAAGTCACTGAATGGCATCTGTTCTCTATGAAATACAGTGTGATCTCATCTTCTAAATGAGATGAAAATGATGGCTTGGGAGGGGATAAAAAATACAAGTGCATTGCAGTGTTTAAACAAATCAATGTTCCACTTTACTTTGAAAGCCACCAAACAAACAATTGACACCCAGCAGGGCTGGCACTTAAGGCAGCTCCAGGCAGCTACCACACCAGCCATTTATTTCCATTTCCTGATACCCTTGGAACATCATTAGCAACAGGGAAGCATTAAGACCGCAAGTGGGACAGATTCACATCTGTCTAGGTAACTGTGAGAGCTAATCTGTTTGTAACACTAGAGAGATGCTTAGAAATTCACTTTTGCTGATGCATTTGCCTCTCCAGATTGACTGCAAACATCATTGCCAAAGGGGTTGCTTCAGTTTTGTCTGTCTCCATGGAAAAACTTAAATTTTTCCCTAAAGAAAATGATTAGGGATTGCCTTTGCATTGCAATCCAAAGGCAGCCCATGCTTTTCTAAGTGATTTATACTTTTCCTCATGAAAAATGAGATGTCTCCTATAATAAACCTTAAAAGACAGGCCACAAAGTGGGAGAAAAAGTAGTATCTTAATGCCTTCTTATGCACGTTCTTGAATGTTCTCTCTCTCTCTGTGTTTCCCCAAAAGATAAATGTTTTAGGTAAATAATCAACCAAGGTCTCGATTTTCTCCTTTGCTTTCAGAGTATGTTGTCAAGCTTTGTAAATTTTTTTAGCAGCTGTCAGAGTAAATTTATTACCAGAGATGTCTACATTCTTATGTAATCCAGAAGGGAAAGTTCTGGTGATGGGTTCTGTTTCAGCCTTTGAAGACCAATGTCTAGCAAGATTAGGATGCAAAAACAGAGTGGGCCATATGAAATCTCCAACTGCCATCTATTATGCAGTAATGAATAAAAACAGATCATCCTAAATTGCAGCACTTGCAACTTCCCTTCAGTCACATAACCAACAACTACATAGAAAAGCTAGCTTGTCTGGAATTATAAATACATGCTTTTGAAGATTAAATATGCGGTGGATGTATTTTACCGAAAAAGAAGATAATAGGTTCCTACTTTAGTGCATAATTTGTTTTAAAAAATGCAGAAACAAACAAAGCACAGTTCCTGAAGTCCAGTGGGAAAAAAAATAGATAAAATAGAAAAAAGAAAAAAATCATCATTATTTATAGAGAGAATACTAATATCTGCTCCCTTCAGAGTCTAGGGAGAATTCTCCTGTCATTATGGAAAGTGACATTTGAAACATGGGTTAGGGATTTCAAACAAAAAACATTTCGTGACCTAAATGGCTTGCGATTAAGACAATGCCATGCATATAAAAATTAAACATAGCATGGGATCTACACAAACATGCAAGCATAGATTTATAGATAGCTATTAGGTGTCTGTAGCCAATGTGAAGCTATGTTACATATAGGTAGATAAATTATCTATGGGAGGAGAAGGTGAAGCATGATGGCCAAATAGAAAGCTTTACTGATCGCCACCCCACACAAGGACACCAAGTTAACAACTGTCTACACAGAGAAAAAAACACCTTCATAAGAACTAAAAATAAGATGAGCACTCATAATACCAGGTTTTAATTTCATACTGCTGAAAGAGGCAGTGAAGAGATAGAAACAGTTCTGAATCACCAAAGCCCCCACTTCCACCATGCCCTGGAATTGAGATCTGGTGTGGAATGCATTTCTGGACTCTGGGGGAGGGAGATCAGTGCCATACTATTACAGCAGAAACGAAAACTGGACAATACTCAGCTGACACCCGCCCATGGAGGGATCTTTTAAACCAGCCCTATCCAAAGGGGGATCACCTATCCCAGTGGTCAGAACCTGAGTGTCTGCAAACCTCACCATCCAGGGCTACGGCACTCTGTGTCTTCAAGTAAACTTGAAAGGCAATCTAAGCTATAAGGGCCACAACTCTTAGGTGAGTCTTAGTGCTGACATGAAGCCTAGAGACAGTGGTTTGTGGGGCATGCGACATACTGAGACACTAGCTGGGGAAGCCAAGGCAGTTCAGGCATCACCCCTCCCTAACCCCAAGCTGCACAGCTCCGGTTTCAAAAGAGACCCGTTCTATCCACCTGAGGAGTGGAGAGGGAAGAATGGGGAGGATGACTTTGTTTTGCATGTAGGATACAAGCTCAGCCACAGGAGGATAAGGCACTGGTCAGATTTATGAGGCCCTCATTCCAGGCCCTAGCTCCCAGATGACATTTCTAGGCACACCCTGGGCCAGAAGAGAACCCCATGCCTTGAAAGAAGGAACCCAGTTCTGCCAGGATACATAACTTGCTAACCACAGAGCCCTTGGGCTCTTTGAATACCCAGCAGCGATACCCAGGCACTACATCGAGGGTCTTGGGTGAGCCTCTGAGAAATGCTGGCTTCAGGTGAGACTCAGCACATTACCAGCTGGGCATAACTCCTTCTGCTTGAGAAGAGCAGAGGGAACAGTAAAGGGGACTTTGTCTTGCACCTTAGGTGCCAGCACAGCCACAGTGGGGTAGATCACCAAACAGGCTCTTGGGGTCCATGATTCCAGAACTAGACTCTTGGGCAGCATTTGTGGACCTACCCTGGGCCAGAAGGAAGCCCACTGCCGTGAAGCATGAGTCCCAGGCACGACAAGCTGACTTAAGAGACCCTGGGCCTTAAGGGAATATCAGTGGTAGTCTGGCAGTACTCCTTGCAGCCTGGGGTGGTGGTGGCTACAGGGTGAGGCTTCTCTGCTTTTGGAAATGGGAGAGAAGAACTGTGTCTTGTGGTTTGAGTGGCAGCTCAGATGCAATACAGTAGAACACCAGGTAGAATTCTATAGTTTTTTACTCTAGTCCTTGACTCCCAGATGACACTTCTGTACCCATCTGGAGCTTGGGGGATTTTGCCACTCTGAAGAGAGTTACATGGGCCTGGCTGGCTTTGCCACCTAATAATTGTAAAGCCCCAGAGACTTGAGGAAACATAGGCAGTAGCCAGGGAGAGGTTACAGCAGGCCTTGGGCGAGACTCAGCTCTGTGCTTGCTCAGGTATGAACCAGTGCAGTCATAGTGGTGGTGGTCACAGGGTGCTTGTATCACTCCATACCCAGGTTTAGGTTGTTCAGAACAGAGAGAGAGACTGTATGCTTGGGAGAAAATAAGGGAAGGGAACAAGGGTCTCTGCCTGGTGATCCAGAGAATTGTCCTTGATCTTGTCCAAGACCATCAAGGCAGTACGTCTATGAGTCTGTAAAAACCACAGTGTTACTGTATTTGGGGTTCCCTCTAAAGCAGAAACAGCTTAGATCATTTACTCAAGTCCTTGGAAATATCTAGAAAGCCTTCTCAAGGAGAATGGCTATGAATAAGCCAAGTCAGTGGCTAACCTTTCAATGCCCAGGCACTGAAAAACATCTAGTACCGTCGACATCACCCAGGAAAACATGACCTCGCCAAAGAACTAAGTAAGGCACTAGGGACAAATCCTGAAGCAACAGAGGTATTTGACCTTTCATAGAGAGTGAATTCAAAATAGCTGTGTTGAGGAAACTCAGTGAAATTTAAGGGAACAAAGAGAAGGAATTCAGCATTCTATCAGGTAAATTTAACAAAGACATTGAAATAGTAAAAAAGAATTAAGCAGAAATTCTAAAGTTGAAAAATGGAATTGACATACTGAAGAATGCATCAGAGTTCTTTAACAGATGAATTGGTCAAACAGAAGAATTAGCAAGTTTGAAGACTGACTCTTTGAAAAGACACAGTGAAAGGAGACAAAAAAATAAAGAATAAAACAAATGAAACATGTCTGCAGGATCCAGAAAATAGCCTCAAAAGGGCAAATCTAAGAGTTAATGTCCTTAAAGAAGTTGTAGAATAAGAGATAGGAGTAGAAGGTTTATTCAGAAAGATAGCAGCCAAGAACTTCCCAAACCTAAGAAAAGATCAACAACTAAGTACAAGAAGGTTATAAACACCAAGCAGATTTAATCCAAAGACAGCTACCTCAAGGCATTTAATAATCAAACTTCCAAAGGTCAAGGATAAAGAAAGGCTTATAAAAGCACCAAGAGAAAATAAAAACATAACATACAATGGAGATCCAATACATCTGGGGGCAGACATTTCACTGGAAACCTTACAGGCCAGGGGAGAGTAACATGACATACTTAAAGTGCTGAAGGAAAAAAAAAGAGACAAAAACCTTATATTCTAGAATAGTCTGTTCAGCAAAAATATCCTTCAAGCATAAAAAGAAAATAAAAACTTTCTCAGAGAAGCAAAATCTGAGCGAGTTCACCAACACTAGACCCATTCTATAAAAAAATCCTAAAGGGAGTTCTTCCATCAGAAAGAAAAAGACATTAATGAGCAGCAAGAAATCATCTGATTATAGAAAACTCACTGGTAATAGTAAGTCACAGAAAATCACAGAATATTATAACAATATGATTGTGGTGTGTATTAGTGCATTCTCATGCTGCTATGAAGGAATACTCAAGACTGAATAACTTATAAAGGAAAGAGGTTTAATTGACTCACAGTTCTGCATGGCTGGAAAAGGCCTCAGGAAACTTACAATCATGGCAGAAGGCAAAGGAGAAGAAAGACATCTTTACAATGTGGCAGGAAGGAGAAGTGCCAAACAAAGGGAGAAAAGTCCTCGATAAGACCATCAAATCTCATGAGAAGTCACTCAATATCATGAGAACAGCATGTGAGTAAATGCTTCTATGATTCAATTACCTCCCACTGGGTCCCTCCTAGGACACATGGAGATTATGGGAACTACAGTTTAAGATGAGATTTGGGAGGGGCCACAGCCAAACCATATCATGGTATTTAAACTACACTTAAGTACAAAGACTAAAAGATGAACCAATCAAAAATAATAAGTACAACAACTTTTCAAGACACAGACAGTACAATAAAACATAAATAGAAACAACAAAAAGTTAAAAAGTGGTGGGACAATATTAAGGAATATTGTTTTTATTAGTTTTCCTTTTGCTTGTGTGTTTGTCTCTGCAAAAAGTGTTAAGTTGTTATCTGGTTAAAATAATGGGTTATAAGACAGTATTTGCAAGCCTCAGGGTAACCTCAAACCAAAAAAATCATATAATGGATGGAAAAAAAATTAAAAGGAAAAAGTTAAATTATATCACCAGAAAAAAATACCTTCAATAGAGGAAGAAGGGAAAGAAAGAAAGACCATAAAACAACCACAAAACAAATAACAAAAAGGCAGGAGTAATTCCTTACTTATCAGTAATAACATTGAAGGTAGATGAACTAAACTGTCCAACCAAAAGTCATAGACTCGCCTAATGAATGAAAAAGCAAGACCCATTGATTTGTTGCATACAAGAAGCACACTTCACCTATAAAGACACATATAAACTGAAAATAAAAGGATGAAAGAAGATATTCCATGCTAATGGAAACCAAAAAATAGCAGGAATTGCTGTACTTATATCAGACAAAATAGTTTTGAAGACAAAAACTGTAAGGAGAGACAAAGGTCACTGTATAATGATAAAGGGATCAATTCAACAAGAAGATCTAACAATTTTAAATATATATGCAACCAACACTGGAGGACCCAGAAATTTGAAGTAAATATTATTAGAGCTAAAGAGAGGGACAGGGTCCAATACAATAATAGCTGGTGACTTCAACACCCCACTTTCAGCAATGAACCAATCTTCCAGACAGAAAATTAACAAAGAAACAACAGACTTAATTTGCGCTATAGAACAAATGAGTCTAATGGGTATTTACAGGACATTTTATCCAAGAGCTGAAGAATACAAATTCCAATCCTCAGTACATGGATTAGTCTCAAGGATAGACCATATGTTAGGTCACAAAATATGTCTTAAAATATTCCAAAAATATTGAAATAATATCAAGCATCTTCTCTGACTACAATTAAAACTAGAAATTAATAAGAGGAATTTTGGAAACTATACTAATACATGGAAATTAAACACTATCTTACTAAAAGACCATTGGGTCAAGACCTGAAGAAATTAAGAATGAAATTTAAAAATTTCTTGGAACAAATGGAAGCACAGCATACCAAACCTGTGGAATACAGCAAAAGCAGCACTAACAGGGAAGTTTATAAGTGTAGGCTATAAGGGCCTACATCAAGAAAGAAGAAAAACTTCAAATGAACAATCTAATGATGCAGCTTAAAGAACTAGAAAAGCAAGAACAAATGAAACCCAAAATTAGTAGAAGAAAGGAAAAATAAAGATCAGAGTAAATATAAATGAAATTGAAATGAAAAAAGCACAAAAGATAAATGAAATAAAAATTTGGCTCTTTTGAAAAGATAAAATTGACAAACCCTTAGCCAGAATAACAGAAAAAAAAGAGATGATCTAAATGAATAAAATCAGAAATGAAAAAGGATACATTACAGCTGATACTGCAGAAAACCAAAGGATCATGAGTGGCTACTATGAACAACTATATGCCAATAAATTGGAAAATCTAGAATAAATGAACAAATTCCAAGATATACAACGTACCAAGATCGTACCAGGAAGAAATCCAAAAACCTGAACAGACTGATAACAAGTAATGAGATCAAAGTGATTTAAAAAAGCCTCCCAGTAAAGAAAGGCCCAGGACATAATGGTTTCACTGCTGAATTCTACCCAATGTTTAAAGAACTAATATTAATCTTATTCAAACTATTCTGAAAAATAGACATGGAGGAAATACTTCACTTCCAAACATATTCTATGAGGCAAGTATTACCCTGATACCAAAACCAGACAAAGGCACATCAAAACAAAACAAAAACTACACGCCAATATCTCTGATGAATATTGATGCAAAAATTTTCAACGAAATATCAACAAACCAAATTTAGTAATACATTAGAAAGATCACTCATCATGACCAAGTGGGCTTTATCCCTGGGATGCAACAGTGGTTCAACACATGGAAATCAATCAATGTGATACAGCATAACAATTGGAAAAGGGAAAAATAGGCATTCAAATTAGAAAAGAAAAGTCAAACTACCCTTGTTTGCGGATGATGAGATCTTATATTTGGAAAAGCCTAAAGTCTCCACAATAAAACTTTTGAAATTGATAAAAAAATTCAGTAAAGTTGCAGAATACAAATCAACATACAAAAATCATAGCATTTATATATGCCAGCAGTTAACAATCTGAAAAATAAAGCAAGAAAATAACCCTATTTATAATATCTACAAATAAAATAATGTATCTGGGAATTAACCAAAGAAGTAAAAGATCTCTATAATAAAAACTATAAAACACTGATAAAAGAAATTGAAGAGACACCCCAAAAATGAAAAAGTATTTCATGTTCATGTACTAGAAGCATTCATATTGATAAAACGTCCACACCACCCAAACAAATCTACAGATTCAAAGCAACCTCTATCAAAATACCAATGATATTCTTCACAGAAATAGAAAAAACAATTCTAAAATTGATACGGAACTACAAAAGACCCAGAATAGCCAAAGCTATACTAAGCAAAATAACAAAACTGGAGGAATCGTTTTACCTGACTTCAAATTATACTACAGAGCTATTGTAACCAAAACATTATGCCAGCAAAAAAAAAAAAAAAAGACACACAGACAAATGAAACAGAATAGAGAACCTAGAAACAAATCCATACACCCACAGTAAATTCGTTTTTGACAAAATGCCAAGAACATACACTGGGGAAAAGACAGTCTCTTCAATAAATAGTGCTGGGGAAACTGGATGTACATGCAGAAGAATGAAACTGGACCCCTATCTCTCATCATATACAAAAATCAAATAAAAATTGATTAAAGTCATAAATCTAAGAGCTCTAACTATGAAACTACTACAAGAAACCATTCAGACAACATCTTCAGGACATTGGTCTGGGCAAAGATTTCTTGAGCAATAATCCACAAGCACAGGCAACCAAAGCTAACATGGACAAATGGGATCACATCAAATTAAAAAAGAATGGGCATATAGCTGTTTTTAACATCGAGTTAAAAAGCTTCTGCATACTGGGATACAATCAAAAGTGAAGAGCCCACAGAATGGGAGAAAATATTTGCAAGCTACCCATCTGACAAAGGACTAATAATCACAATATATAAAGAGTTCAGACAACTCTATAGGAAAAAAATGTAATAATCCATTCCAAAAATTGGCAAATTATTTCAATAGACATTTCTCAAAAGAAGACATACAAATGGCAAACAGGCATATGAAAATGTGCTCAACATGATTGATCATCAGAGAGGTGTAAATAAAAACTACAATGAGATATCATCTCATCCCAGTTGAAATGTCTTATATCCAAAAGATAGGCTATCACAAATGCTGGTGAGGATGTGCAGAAGGGAACTCCTTGTACATTGTTGGTAGGAATGTAAATTAGTACAACCAGTATGGTGAACAACTTGGAGGTTCCTTAAAAACCTAAAAATTGAGGTACCTTATGATATAGCAATCCCACTTCTGGCTATATACCTAATGGAAAGGAAATCAATATATCAAAAAGATATTTGCACTCCTATGTTTGTTGCAGCACTGTTTACAATAGCCACGATTTGGAAGCAGCCTAAGTGTCCATCAACAGATGAATAAATACAGAAGACGTGGTACGTATATACATTTCTATTCAGACACAAAAAAGAATGAAATCCAGTCATTTGCAACAACGTGGTTGGAAATGGAGATCATTATCTTAAGTGAAGTAAGCCAGGCACAGAAAGATGAGCATCACATGTTGTCAGTTGTTTTTGGGATCTAAAAATCAAAACAATTGAACTCATTAACATAGGGAGTAGAAGGATTGTTACCAGAGGTTGGCAAGGGTAGTGGGGTGGCTGACGTGGAGGTGAGTATGCTTACTGGGTCCCAAAAAGTAGAAAGAATGAGTAAGACCTACTATTTGATAGCACAATAGGTGACTATAGTCAATAAGAACTTAATTGTACGTTTTAAAATAACAAAAAGAGTATAATTGGATTGTTTGTAACTGAAAGGATAAATGCTTCGAAGGAAAACAACAACAAAATATTATCTATGAAAATATCGTTTCTAGATGTATTTAATAAGATACAGGTTTTGAAAATGCAAACATTGGCAGCAACACCCAAGGTATATCTGGGATATCTCTGGATGTTTGTATGTACAGAGAAAAAGGAGTCCTAACAGATATAAAGTAATTTTAGGAAAAAAGAAAATAAAACCTTATCAATCAAAGGGAATATAACCTTACCTTACTGGACTGCTATTGTAATAAACAACTGTGTCGAATGACAGTCTGGAAATTTCTGATGATCAAGAAAACATAGTAGTTTAGGGTCAGCAAACTATGATCTGTAGAACAAATCCTACCTACCATCTATTTTAGTAAAGTTTCATTGGAAGCTAATTATGCCCATTCTTTTATATTTTGTCTATGGCTATCTTTCGGCTACAAAAGCATAGTCAAGTAGCCGCAGCAGAGATTGTATTGAATATAAAACCAAAAATATTTATGATATGGTCTCTTACAGAAAAACTATGGCAATCTTTGGTGTTAGGTGAGTTTAACAGTCAATCTGGATGGATTCAAATCCCAGCTCTGATGGATAACCCAAGATATTTATTTTATTTGTTCCTCAGTTTCTTCATCTTTGAAATGAGGATAAAAATAATCCTATCAAAAAGATAGATTTACTGCAAAAATTAAATAAACTAATAATATATATAAAGTATAAGAACAGTGGCCAGCACATAGTAAGATATAAATGATAGGATCAAGAATTAACATGCTATTTATAGGAGTCCTGCAACCTGAGAGAGTTTCAATGAAGCTATGAGTTTTCAGCTATGATTCTTTTTCTCAATTTCAAATTTGAAAGACTGCATGGTTGTCTCCATGACACTTGGGTAAGAAAAAACTTTGGGCTTAGACTAAATCATGTAGTGTATTAGAGTTCATAAAGAAAAATAGAAAAATTAGATATTTCAACATAGATAATTTAATACAAGAGATTGGTAAATGAGTGTGGAAATTGGAAAAGTAAAAAGTAAACACTATTATAAATAGTAACTGCTGTTTATGTTAGGTAGCTGCATCCTGCCCCACTACCTACCTTTACCATGTTAGATAAAATAAAGAAAAACAGTTGATATTATAACAACCTAGTAGCTTGTAGATGAGGCCATATAGAGTTGAGAAGCACAAGTAGCCTTATGAAAATGCTACTTGGGTCTCTGAAATGGGTACTCCCCAGCTGCTACTGAGAAACCTGAGGGGGAGTAGCAAGGCTGGTTTTGGACATACCAATAATTAAAATTAAAAACTAAATATGGAAGACATGTAAAGGTTTTTAAACAATAAGTAGTGTTTACCAAATGCAAGTCATTGTTGATTATCATTTAATAATTCTAAGATCATGCGTGAAATTTCAAGAATAAAAGACTCATTTCTAAAAAAGCTGAATGTTTGAGTTACACTTAAAGATCCACATTAGATGGTCTTGAATGAAGCAATATAGCAGAGCCCAATATAAGAGAGGGTGTTCTCTATTAAAGTTTGTTGTGAGGAAGTGTTACGGAAACAGATTGAACAGTGGAGTTGGAAGGGAGAAGGGAGATGGATGTATGGCAGTGTTTGGAAAAAAAACTATAATTTTCTTCCTGCTCCAAAGAAGTTACAAAAACAAACAAATGTTTAAGAATGAGGCAGGCTTGGTATCTGTAGGATACAGCTTTATTTTGAAAGTTTTCCCTCTGTCAAAAAAAGAGAAAAGGAAATCAGATAAATCCACAAACTTGAAGCCCTATGAAGGAAGGCAATAGACTCCTAACTGTCCTCTTATATCTGTCCTCTCCATGCCAGCTAGTTCACTCTCATGTCACATAGACCATGGCACTGTGCTACTTAAATTGTCGTGGAACTTTGCATACTATACACAAGACTTCAAATCGTTTCACTTTCTGTTTTAACATAATTACTTAAACTGGCCACTTGCATTTTAGGTATTAGTAGCTCACCTTCTCCTGCTTTCCCATAAACACCATTCTGTTTCTGGGCTCACCTAGTACCTTCTGCCTGGAATGATATCTTTCTCTTTCTTTGGGTAGGTTGTCTAACTTGTCTTTATATTGTAAGCCTTTGTTTCAGTTTTCCCTGAAGAACCTCTCTGCATTTACCTGCTGTGCTAGGTATTCCTTCTTTATATTCCCATTACAAGGTGTGCAAACTTCAAACTTTTCATTATAGCATGTCATTGTAATTATTCTTATGGATATTACACTCACTAGAAATAATCAAGAGTGAGACTCTTGTTTTATTTCCATCTATGTCCCAAACCAGATAGCACAGTGTTTGACACATAAAGGGCATTCATTTTGAAAGAGCAAAGAGATGGTGGTCTTTTACTATTCTCATTTGAGTTTCTGAAATGGGCAGAGGTTTATATGCAGGCCCCCAGAAGATGCTGAGTGTCTTGCTGAAACAACAACAACAACAACAACAACAACAACAAGAAATGCACCACTAGCTACAGCTGGAAATATACCATAAAGTAGGGAAAAGTAGAACATAATGAGTAGGGAAACACACTTCTGCCAGAAGTACTGCTATAGTGTCAGTTGTCATTAAGGAAAGAAAGGTATTAGGAGTTAATCCATGCTTTTGCGTAATACTTAGGTTGTTGATGATAATAGTTTTCTTATTAACTTCCTTCTTTTTATTCCTTCATGAGTATTTGGGCTACAACTCCTTAAACAACCTTGAACATTACGAGTTTGCTTAAGTTCACTTATTTAGAGTACTAGAAATGACATGCTTTATAGAACTGTAAATGTTGGAGCAAGTGATCTCCTAGTTGACCAGGGTAATTACAACTACTTCCCTATGCTGCAGCTTCTCCCATACCAGCCAACAGGGAATCACATCATACTAGGCAAATTTCATCAACTCTTTTATGAAAATTACTTTTCTATTCATTAAAAAATATGGTGAAAAAGAAGCTCTTCTGTTGAAGACTGGCATGGGGAAGGTATAAAGCAAAAAGTTGATTTCAGTAATTAATTACATGTGCCAGACCGTGTGATTCATGTATTTACCTATATTATTGCTTATAATCCTTGCAACAGCTCATCGATATAAACATTATATCTCCTTTGTAAAGGTATGGAAACTAACAAAGTTTAAATTACTTAAGCTAGATAATCAGTTATCTGTCTCTGAATGACTATCACAAAAGTTAGTGGCTTAAAACAACTATTTTCCTCCCTCATGATTGTATGGAATGTTTACATCCCTCACATCGTGAAGGATGTGTATGGATGTTCAGTCTTGTTTCTTCACCTTGTCTCCCTTTGGCCAGTCATGTGGTTATTGTCATCTGGTGGGGGAGGATGGTCTGAGATGGCCTCACCCATATGTCTAGCAGTTGGTGATGACAGTAGGTGAGGCCGTTTGTTTCCTACAGGCTTAGAGTCTCCTTGTGCTAAGTCCAGTTGAATAAAGCAAGTCTCATAACCAATCCCAGAGTCAATGAGAGAGGGGACTATGAAAGGACAAGGATGCAGGCAGGCATGAGTCATTGGGAGTCATTACTGTGGAAATCTACACACCTAGTAAGTGGTGGAACTCGGATACAAACTTATGTTGGTCTGACTTTAAAACGTATCCTCCCTATCCTTGTGGCCAGGTATTCATAAATTAGAAAATTCATGCATTAAATCAATTTGATGTAATGCTTAAATCATTCAAGTATTGTTAAGTCAAAGGATATAAAATGCTTCTATGGGTATCTGTATGCAAGATATTCTTAATAAATATAAGTTCTTATTAGACATTATTATTCAATATTATTCAACGTGATTTTCTAGCAGTTATCTACTACATTATTTCACAATTATCTACTACACTAGTTTGAAATAAAAGAATGCAATAGAGACTTCATTAGTTCAAAGAATGTTTTCTATGTTTCTTTGTTGGAATAGCAGAAGTTACTCTAAAACTGGTAGATGCTTTATAAGATAAATACACACACACACACACACACACACACACACACACACACACACACACACACACACACACAGTATTAGTCTATTCTCATGCTGCTAATAAAGACATACCCGGAACGGCATAATTTATGAAGGAAAGAGGTTTAATTGGCTCACAGTTCAACATGACGGGAGAGGCCTCAGGAAACTTACAATCATGGTGAAAGGGGAAGCAAACACATCCTTCTTCACATGGTGGCAGCCAGAGAAATGCAGAGTGAAGGACGGGGGAAAGCCCTTTATAAAACCATCAGATCTCACGAGAACTCATTTACTATCACAAGAACAGCATGGAGGTAACAGCCCCCAAGATTAAATTACCTCCCACTGGGTCCCTCTCATGACACGTGGGGATTATGAGAACTACAGTTACAAGATGAGATTTGGGCGGGGGACACAGCCAAACTGTATCACACACCCCGGTATAGTTCAGACTGTGCTCAATTTCATACAAGTTTGTTTCTGATCACACAAGATATAATGGGTAAAAGTAGTTCTCCTCCATCTTTAATATCTGTAGCTCTTGGAATTTAATATAATTGCTTCAGGAGTTGAAAGGAATAGAGGGCCCTGTGGAGTGGTTCAAATGGCTAAGCCTAGAAAAGGTGTACATTACTGCCAGGAACATCCCTTGGGCCAGAATCCAGTCATATAACCCAAATGAACCACATTGTGAAGGATGACATCAACATTTCTTGAGCTATATCAGTATCTGCCATAGTATATTGAGGAATGAAAAAGTTCAAGTTTAATCAAAATCTGCATATCTAACATTTCTTAATACTAACCTGAAATTTATAATGCAATTTATGCCCCCCTGCTCACATAGGAGTAAGCAGGCATTGTTAGAAGAGGCAAGATACTTCTGGAGAAGGTCTTGAATTGGTAAAGTATTTTGAGAAAGTAAAGTATGTCACTATTTAAAATGTTATGCTGTATCGCAAAAAGAATTTCTTATTTATTATACCAAAAATGCATACTATTTTTAAAGTTAAAAGTTGATGTCCTGACTCAAACTTCCTGTTTCTGTTGCCAATTTATGGTTTGACTGATGAGGAGGGAAGATACTTGTCCATGGAACCAATATATTTGGTCCTACAGTTGTGAGCAATCTACCAAACTCAATTCTAAGATTGTGGCAAATGAATACATTTTGAAATGTATCATCTCACAGGCATTTTTTGGGAAGTTTTTTGTAAAGAATGGATTTTGGAGCCCAATAAACCTAGTGTTAATTCTCTCTGTTCTACCACTGAATGTTTCAAGGGCTAGAGAAAGTTGTCATTTCTGGACTTCAGTTTTATTATTATTACAATATAATGGTTCACATGGCCTAATTTTAAAGTGCATGTTTATCTATCATTAGGGATGTTATGTTGGACAAGTCACTTCAGTAAAATCCTTCATCAGTAAAATCCTTTGTATGATGGTGAGAATTAAATAAGAATAAAAGCACAGCTACCCCTTAGTCAATCTGGGGAGAAAAAAGAAAAAGAAAAGAACTGCAAAAAGCACTTTGGAGAGGGACTGGTCATTAAATGGATAGGGTTCTATTGCTGAATATGCTGGGAAGTTTGCCTTTACTACATTGAGCTTAGCATCTCACAAACACAATTATACTCTTATTTAGTTCACACAAATCAACTCATTGTAAAATATTTCAGCATCATTTAAAAGTCAACAGGGATGAAATTTTACAGTCCAAAGTAAAAAGATGCAGTGCTGTAGCTCTAAGTTTGATTTATGTGTACTTTTTATATGTCTTTGGTACACTTTTTAGATGTCTTTGAGTAGGCCAATGCTTATTAACTTTAATAACAACAGTAGGTTCAATTCACCAGAAAAAAAAAAAAACTGATCCTAATTCCCTGCCTACACTACCCTGTGAGTTATTCTCTGATCCTTCATTTAATGGTAAGTTTTTTATTTCTGTGATGCTATTCTTTATCGTTTTGTTATCATAGTGCAGAAAAAAATTACGACTTTATTGGTTTATACTTTATGTACAATACACTGTACATATATAATGTGTGCAATTGGAAAACTTACGAAGCCACCACCACAGTCAAGTCACTAAACATTTTCGGCTGTGTGCGGTGGCTCATGCCTGTGATCCCAGCATTTTGGGAAGTTGAGGCGGTCAGATCATGAGGTCAAGAGATCAAGACCATCCTGGCCAACATGGTGAAACTGCGTCTCTAATAAAGATACAAAAAGTAGCTGGGCGTGGTGGCTCACACCTGTAATACCAGCTACTCGGGAGGCTGAGGCAGGAGAATCACTTGAACCCAGGAGAAAAAAAAAACAAAAGACACTAAACATTTTCATCACCCACAGATATTTCCTTTTGCTCCTTTGTTATTCATCCTTACTCTACTCACATCACTTGATGTCAACCAGTCTCTTTTGTCATTATAAATTGGTTTGTACTTTCTAGAAATTTATATAACTAGAAACAAACAACATGTACTCTTTGTGTCTGGCTTCTTTCACTCTGCAGAATAATTTTAATATTTATTCATGGTATTACATGTCTCTGTAATTATTTGTATCACTGAATGGAATGTATACCACAATTTATTGATACATTGATGGGCATTTGGAGTTTTTGTTGTTTGTGGATATTAAAAATAAAACTTATGACATTTTTATATAAGTCTTCATATGAACTTATGTTCTTATTTTTCTTGGATAAATATAGATCATATGTAGATGTATGTATAGCTTTTTGTGAAACTGCCAAGTCATTTTCCAAAGTGAATGTACCAACCCACATTCCTACCATCTGTGTATAAGATTTTCAGTTACTCCACATCCTTGCCAATAATTGATATTTCCTCTCTTTACAATTTTAGCCATTTTATTATCTGTGTAGTAGTATTGATTGTAGTTTTAATTTTTCTTTGATGGATAATAATGTTGAGGATTTTATATATACTGTGCAGCATATAATATTCTCTTAGCAATTGTTAAAGAGAGTTAAATTTAGTTCTACGAAGCCCTTGGAAAGTGTCAGTTTCCTTTTAATTGCTCACAGTTACTTAAATGTGAATGATAAAATTCTGATTTATCATATATTAAACTACTGTTACTGAATTTTATTTAAATGAGGTTGTAGTGATCCAAAGAGCTAGTGAATTCTTAAGAAACAATGCACCAAAAAGAATTCAGCTGTGACATATAGAAGAAATGATCTTATATTGTAACTGTTTTCAGATAGTTGAAATGTTAAACATATATTACTCAGGAAATTTGTAGAAAAATCGGTCATACCATTTACCTACATACATATAAGTCTACAAATTACCCATCACATACACATATATATTACAATTCTATAAATCCTAAATTTATATATGTGACTCAATAGGAAAGAAAAAAATAAATAGCATATTTTAGTATTTTAAAGTAGTAGATAATGTGGACTTTTCTATTCAGATTTTCTTGGGAATGTGGTGGTGAGGAAAAATAAAAATTTGGGAGCCTTGAAAATTTTCAGGGAATTAATACTGTGCTAGTTAAATCATGGTTCTTGGACTAGTAGTCATGTGCAAGATATTTGAAATACAGAATTTTAGCATCTTCCCTAACTACAGACACTGGATGAGAAAATGCTGCTTATTAAGATACAGAATTTATGTACATGATAAATATTGAGAACCCCTACTGTCAACCACTTGCCTCTCTTTTCTGAATCTAAGAAGGTCATCTCATTTAAGTGTTATTTTCTAATCTTCAGTAATTAGAAAAAAATATAAACGGAACCTGAATCTACTATCTTATGTGGCAGGTGATTTGTCTTCTTTCCTATCAAGAAAGACCAAACACAGGAATTACTGTGAATAGTATATTTCCAATTCATTTCATCCTGGAGCAGCTGGCTTCGCTTGCCTCTGCCTAACTTTGGAGCCCAGCATTTACACTTTGATGAATTAGCCATGTCACTTGCAGCTTTACATCCAGGGCTCTCCCCAGATACCATTTCAAATTCCTGTTAATTTTATTTTAATCCTGAATTCTGAGTTTGAATGTATACCCAGATCAGCCGTGTCTTTGTTTTCACTCACTGGTGTGGATGTAGCATGCCTCCATTAAGCTTTTTATTAACTTGCCTTGTTTTTGTCTCTGGCCTCGTTACCTCACAGTTCTTTATGTTAAACTGCTAAAGCAGGGACTTTATGTCTAGCTCATTCCATACGGAATTACCTCTCTCTATATTGTTATTCGCTTTCTGTCTTCAACACCTCTCACCCCTGTTTTGCCCTCTCAGCAATTCTTGCCACTTTGCAGCATGTTCCTGCTTTCAGGTCATTAACATATAAAGTGGAAAAAAATTGGATTTAATATTGACCCCTGTGGTTCTCTATTTCCCTGTCTTCTGACTCCTAAATATTTTCCATACCCAAATGGTCTTTTTATAACAAATAATCCAATTCTCCCTTTGCTTAAGTGTGGTTTAAAAGGGGGTTGTACTCTGTTATTTTTAACTATAAAAGCATGATTTAGACAGTCTTTTTGAATTTAGTGAAGTGCAACCCATAAAAGACTGTACTTGGCTTTTATACTGGAGGAGCAGGATGCTTAGCTGGCACCGCTTGGAACAGGCCTGTGGTAGGATAAAAAGCTGTGAACTGACTTTGCTCCACTACTACTTCTGAGAACTTTCGATAGGCAGGCTAGATCTTTCTAAAATGACCAGAGAAAGTCACTACTGAAGAGGTCAGAAAGATAGTTTGGGTCCTCCTTTTCCAAAAAATAATTCTCATGTCACTATTTCCAAACTAATTCCAATGTTCAGACTAGTTAATTTACAAAACTTCCTGGGTTGTTTTTGGCCTTATAACAAATGCAGCATGTAAATACAGTAAATAACATGCATGACTCTGCCACCAAGATAAGGAAGGGAAGTGCTAGAGTAAACTCCCAACAGGGAGAAAATAAGAGCTAGAATCCAAAGGCTAATTTAAGATGAGTTATTGAAAGCAGAAGGACCTAGGTTTAAAACTTGATTTCAACATTTCTTGACAGTTGCCTATTTTGCCAGTGAACTTTTTTATTTTTATTTATTTATTTATTTATTTTTTGAGACGGAGTCTTCGCTCTGTCGCCCAGGCTGGAGTGCAGTGGCACGATCTTGGCTCACTGCGAGCTCCGCCTCCTGGGTTCATGCCATTCTTCTGCCTCAGCCTGCCAAGTAGCTGGGACTACACGTGTGCGCCACTATGCCCAGCTAATTTTTTTTGTATTTTTAGTAGAGATCCATTCTACTGTATTTTACAGTAGAATGAAATATTCCAATTTTTATGACTTTCTTTGCTTTTTTATTCCTTTAGAAATTGTACACATATAATTACATTTAATTATATATACATACTAAAAATTATAACCTGTGTTTTTACACAGTATGCCAGTTTCGTGGAATCAGGTATTTTCTTATAATCTGAAATACATAGGGACAAAAAGCAAGTCTAGGTAATTTAGGAGTCGTTTTGTTTTGATCTCAGAACAATCTTAAAATGATAAAAGAGGACAAAAAAGAGAATTCCTGGTCTTTAAAATGGATTCACTATGGTTAATTTACATAATCAGTATAGCTTGCTATCCTGGACAATATATACTTAGAAAAAAAATCATAGTATGTATTCAATTTAAACAGTAATATATATTCATTTCAAGGAAGAACATTTTTAATAAAGATTGATTTGCTCATATAGAAGTTCCAGTACTCAGTAAATGTTTATGGAGATAATGAAGAAAAAATGTAGTATATGTTTCCACCTGAGAAACAGAATGGCTTTTATAATAAGCACAGATAGTTAGACATGGTTTTCAATTTCAGTTCAGCCATTAGAAATCCTACGACCTTAGGCAAGTTACTTATATTTTCTGAGCTTCAGTTTTCTCCTCTGAAACAAAGGGGTGAAAATCATATTTAAAAGAAAGTTTCATTTATAGGTTAAAAACCTTAGACGTGAAAAACTAGCTAGCATAGTGCCTAGCTCCAACAGAAATGAGTAAGTGGTAATAGTGTTTGTTTTCACAGTTAGTATCATTCATTATGATTTTTGTTATATGAAAAAATGTTAGAACAGGAAGGATCTTTAAAAACCATGTAGTACCAATACCTGATTTTACAGGGGCGGATATTGAGAATTGATGGGAGAAAGTGAATGTGTGGTGAGAAGAGAATTGGAATTCATTTCTCCTAACTACATGGTTCACGTTCCTAACACTAGATCCATCATAACGTGTGAAAGGCATGTTGCCATGAATCCATGATTCTTAGCATGGGAAGGGAAGGAGATCATTATCCATGACACATTTACTGGAGCAGCCTATCTAGGTTCAAATCCCAGTTGTACCTCTTGCTAGTCCCAGAAGCAGGTTCTTTAACCTCTTTATGTCTCCTGGACCACATTTCTAAAATGGGGATAATAACAGAAATTAACTCAAAAGTTTGTTGTGAAGACTGAATAAATTCATTATTTTAAAATATTTGAAACAGTACTTCATAGGTAATAAACATTCATAAACATTCATTGTTATTTCTCTTAAATCCCATTGCTTAGCAGGCATCTTTTGTTTCTTCATTTTCCTTCATTTCTTAATAAAATCTACTGAATCTCAACTCTTCGTAGGTTCTTATGTTAAGAAAATTTACACAAAAAGAGCTCAGTCTTTTCTACTAAAGATTTTGTAACAGAATTGGAGAAACAACTTGGAAAACAATGATTTAAGATCCTTTAAAACACTGAATTTATTTTCAGGATTGATGTTTTATACATTGATACACTTTCAATTCACAGTAAAACTGTTCAGTAAACAGAATAGGGAATAAAATCATTCTCTTTAAAGACAAAGTAAATTTTCAGAAAGTATTAGAAAGAGAGAGTAGGCATGGTAGGTAGAGGCTATTTTAGGTGAGGAGACTACAGGAAAAAGGCAGACTAAGAGGAAAGCAGCAGTTGTGACGAATATTTTTGCAAACAGAAAGCACTACCCTTATGAATTTATCAATAGCTGCTCTGATGTAGCAAATTAATTATGAAATAATTGACCATAGGTCAACGCCACTGTAGGTGTGAAACATATACATAGTGTTTGACACATTCACTTTCTTCTTTATGGGCAGAGTGATTCCCAATTTCAGAGATGCTCAGTGACATAAAACTTGCTTTACACTTTTTAAAAATTAAGCTGAATTAAAGGATGGGTTTTCGGTGGGAGCTGAACGATGAGAGCACATGGACACAGGGAGGGGAACAACACACACTGGGGCCTGTAAGGGGGTGGGGTGGGGGGGAAGGAGAGCATTATGAAAAATAGCTAATGCATGTTGGGCTTAATACCTATTTGATGGGTGGATAAGGGCAGCAAACCAGCATGGCACACATTTACCTATATAACAAACATGCACATCCTGCACATGTACCCCAAAACTTAAAAATTAAAATAGAAAAGAATAGGTTTTCAGTTAACCAGTTAGTCAGAATCATTAGCAGTAGACTTTTACTAAATCCTAACAAAAGGCCCATATTTACTAGAGCACATTAAAAATGAAAAGAAAAACAAAAAACAAAAAACAAAAAAACCCAAACACACCAGAACCATAGAATTGAGCGCATAAGTGACAAAAATTATGTAAACTTTCAAAAGATTCTGTAAATTAAATTTATATCTACCTACATGCATGTGAATATGGATACACCTATGTATATGTGTGTGTGCATATATGTGTATGTATATTACAGTAACCTTTGCAAGGACACACATCCACATAAAACTTCCATGGTTTTACAATCTTGACATTTTGCCTAAGGGTTAGTTAAGATATTCAGTTTGTAACCTGGTTTCTTTATTACCTTAACTCCATTTAGAAGAATATTCCCTCTCCCCTCTAAATCCACACCCCATTTAAAATATATTCACATCAACATTTTACACACTGTAGAATATTCAAGCAAAGATTCAGCCCAGGAATGCTATGCCTCACAGTAAATTGAGAATAAATTATCCATACAGTTCAAGCACATCATGTGAGCATAAAACAAGGAAGTAAACTTATGGTAAAAAAGGAGCAACTGTGTGTGCCTTAATGCTAAGTACATTTGATAGTATAATGTGATGTTTGATTTTATTGGACAGGAGACAATGCATATATTACAGAAGAATCTTTCATCAGAATTTTAATATCACACATTCTACAGATGTCACTTCATAAAGTCAAACATTTATATCTTGAGACTAGAAGGCCTGGCATTTAGAGCTATATCATCAAACAGAAGGCTGGGACTTCATATTTGTTTTCAACTTTCTTTCTGTAATTTTCTAAGCAAAATAACAGGCATAAAATACGTCTTCATGAAAGTATATGATACTTTCATAAAGCTTATTGACAATTTTAATGTGTTATTCTACTTTGTGTTATAGAAAGCCCATTAACCTTAGTGACTTCTCTGTCAATATAAGGAATTCACCAGAATAAAACATAGCAATAAACTAAATGTATTTATATGTCTGTTCCCTCATTAGACTATAGTAACTCAAAAGCATTCATTTTCTCTAATGATAAAAATAACATATGTTTTTAATAAAAATTTCAAGAAGTAAGAAATATATAAAGTAATACAAGCTTTGCATTCAAAACAGGAATTACAGTCTGTGAAAAATACTGGTTTGAAGTTTATGATTTTGAATATTATGAGTTTTGAGGATCTAATACAATACTAATCACTTTCCTCAGAAACAGTAAAGGTAGTTGGGTGCCATGACCACCATTGGTACTTGGTAAAGCAATAACCATCCCTTCCTAACCTCACTCCTGCTAAAAAGAAAAAAAAAAAAAAGCACGTTTTACTTCCTGACACCAGGACAGTTATCTGGACCAGGAAATTTACCTGGTGCTAAATGTTTCTTACCAAAACAAATAAATATTTTTAATATATAATTTCTTTATAGTTTGTGGTCCTGGGTGGTTTACTCAGGGAATGTAGAATTTGTCTTTGATCTCTATCACATACCTGTGACTTAGCACCATGGGCAAATTGAAAGTGCTATTATGGTGGTATCATTAAACTTGTCCTGCAGCCCAACACATATCTCAAGGATTTTCTCACCTGGTGACAAGAAGTCATTATATTTTGACATGGAGAAGGAGGAAACATACCAAGCACTCCCCAGAACTGACAGACAGTAACAAATGATATAATGAGCCTAAGTCACTTAGTATAGATGCTAGAATAGGGAAGATACCCAATAAATAAGAGTTTCTCTTCCCTTCTCCCATTTTCTTACACATTTTAAGATGTATTCCTAATAGTCCTCAAACTGTAACATGTATCCTGCTCATTTGAAGAAGTGGTTAAAGCAGCTTATGATACTGATGATGCGGAATTTTGACCTAGTTACCTGTGGCAGTAGTTCTCAGCCATGTCTTACACTGATAGTACACTGATACCCTCAGGCCAAAAAAAGGTCCAGAATAGATGAAAGCCTCCCTTTACCCCTTGCATGTCTCCCAAGATTGTGTCAGAATTAAGAACAATGCATTTATTAGGTTACAAAGTACAGTGCTATAATGTGGGGTTTTCAAAAATATAAAAGTACAAACTGTAAATTGTTATAGGGAATTCGTCATTTTGAATTTTTCTCCCTTTGATAGCAATTACCTTTTCTTGTTTCTGGTATGGGAAAATAAGTCTGAGATTTTTTTTTCCATATAGAAAAAGACTGTACCCTGGGAAGGCCAGGCATGGGAAACTGATATAGGCATTAGGAAAAAATGATTTTCTTTCTTGAATTCATTTTTCATAGCCTCCTCTTTTAATCACTGAAGTGGAAAAATTCAAGAAGAAAAGGTTAGGTTGCTAGCTTGAGGGAATGGGTCTGAGAGGCCTGCTAATTCTACTTTAAAAAAAACATACTTATCTGTAAAAGGCTTTCCTCTTGTGTAAGGAAAATGATTTATTATAACTTCATAATATCCAATCAAATTCATCATATACATACTAGGAAGAAAACATGACATTGCATGGTAATTGTATTACTCTGTTTTCATGCTGCTGATAAAGACATACCTGAGACTGGGGAGAAAAAGAGGGTTAATTGGACTTACAGTTTCACATGGTTGGGGAAGTCCTCAGAATCATGGCAGGAGGCAAAAGGCATTTCTCACATGGCGGTCGCAAGAGACAATGAGGAAGAAGCAAAATCAGAAACTCCTGATAAACTCCTCAGATCTCGTGAGACTTATTAACTATCACAGGAATAGCACAGGAAAGACTGGCTTCCATGATTCCATTACCTCCCCCTAGGTCCTTCCCCACAACATGTGATTATTTTGGGAGATACAATTCAGTTGAGATTTGAATGGAGACACAGCCAAACCATATCATTCCGCCCCTGGCCCCTCCACATCTCATGTCCTCACATTTCAAAACCAATCATGCCTCCCCAACAGTCCCAAAAGTCTTAACTCATTTCATAATTAATCGAAAATCCACAGTCTAAAGTCTCATCTGAGACAAGGCAAGTCCCTCCTGCCTATGAGCCTGTAAAATAAAGGAAAACAAACTAGTTACTTCCTAGATACAATGGGGTTGTAGGTATTAGGTAAATACAGCCATTCCAAATGGGAGAAATTGGCCAAAACAAAGGGGTGATAGGGACCGTGCAAGTCCAAAATCCAGCAGAGTGGTCAAATTTTAAAGCTCCAAAATGATCTACTTTGACTCCAGGTCTCAAATCCAGGTCATGCTGATGGAAGAGGTGTGTTCCCATGGTCTTGGGCAGCTCTGCCTCTGTAGCTTTGCAGGGTACAGCCTCCCTCTCAGCTGCTTTCATGGGCTGACATTGAATGTCTAGGGCTTTTCCAGGTGAACAGTGTAAGTTGTCGGTGGATCTTTCATTCTGGGGTCTGGAGGATGGAACCTCTCTTCTCACAACTCCACTAGGCAGTGTCCCAGTAGGGACTCTGTGTGGAGGCCCCAACCCCACATTTCCCTTCCACACTGCCCTAGTAGAGGTTCTCCATGAGGGCCCCATCCCTGAGGCAAACTTCTATCTGGGCATCCAGGCGTTTCCATACATCTTCTGAAATCTAGGGAGAGGTTCCCAAACCTCAGTTCTTGACTTCTGTGCACCCACAGGCTCAATACCACGTGGAAGCTGCCAAGGCTTGAAGCTTCTACGCTCTGAAGCCACAGCCCAAGCTGTATGTTGGCCTCTCAGCCACAGGTAGAGCAGCTGGGACACACGACACCAAGTCCCTAGGCTGCACATAGTTCAGGGACCCTGGGCCTGGCCCATGAAATCACTTTTTCCTCCTGGGCCTCTGGGCTTGTGATGGGAGGGGCTTCCATGAAGGTCTCTGACATGGCCTGGAGACATTTTCCCCATGGTCTTGGGGATTAACATTAGGCTCCTTGCTACTTACGCAAATTAGTGCAGTTGGCTTAAATTTCTTCTCAAGAAATGGGTTTTTCTTTTCTACTGCATCATCAGGTTGCAAGTTTTCCAAACTTTTATTCTCTGTTTCCCTTTTAAAATGGAACGCTTTCAACAGTACCCAAGTCACCTATTGAATGCTTTCCTGCTTAGAAATTTCTTCCACCAGATACCTGAAATCATTTATCTCAAGTTCAAAGTTCCACAGATCTCTATGGCAGGGGCAAAATGCTGCCAGTCTTTTTGCTAAAACATTATGAGAGTCACTTTTGCTCCAGTTCCCAACAAGTTCCTCATCTCCATCTGAGACCACCTCAGCCTGGACCTTATTGTTCATGTCACTATCAGCAATGTTGTCAAAGCCATTCAACAAATCTCTAGTAGGTTCCAAATTTCCAACATTTTTCTGTCTTCTTCTGAGCCCTCCAAACTGTTCCAACCTCTGCGTCTTAGCCAGTTCCAAAGTCACTTCCACATTTTCGGGTGTCTTTTCAGCAACACCCCACTCTACTGGTACCAATTTACTGTATTAGTCCATTTTCATGCTGCTGATAAAGACATACCTGAGACTGGGAAGAGAAGAAGGCTTAATTGGACTTACAGTTCCACATTGCTGGGGAAGACTTCAGAATCATGGTAGGAGGTGAAAGGCACTTCTTACATGGCGGTGGCAAGAGAAAATGAGGAAGCAAAAGTGGAAACCCCTGATAAACCCATCAGATCTCATGAGACTTATTCACTATCATGAGAATAGCACAGGAAAGACTGGCCCCCATGATTCAACTGCCTCCCCCTAGGTCCCTCCCACAACCTGTGAGAATTCTGGGAGATACAACTCAGTTGAGATTTGAATGTGGACACAGCTGAACCATATCAGTAATGTTGTTTGTGTAATTAGTATTTCAAGGGTAGGTCCAAGAAGAGTTAAGTCCTGGGTGTGGAGATTCTAACTCTTTGCAACAATTAATATAATTGCACAGAAGTTGTTCCTTGGTGCAACGTGTTTTCATGTTGGTTATTCTAAGCTTCTTGCTTAGCAGGTTTGAAGATGAATAGGTGAGGGAGTACTGGTGGGAGCATGTGCTATGCTCTCCATAGTTATTTTGCGTGGGTCTGCAGTAAGAGCTCACCTAAGTAGATTCTCCTATGCATCTAGAATTTCCCCATATCTTGACCAATTTTATAATTTGTTGAGCTATTTGAAAGAATAAATTCATTTTAAATAATTAAAAACATATTGTGAATTTTTTACTACAAAACTGCATATTCATTGAAAGAAACAAAATATTCAGATTAAAAAAATAAGAAAAAAAATCACCTTTGCTTCTGTCACCTAGTATTTTTTTTTCTAGGAGTATGAACTGTGAATTTTTACTTTTTATTTTTTGTTTTAATAAATGAGGAACAAGTGTGTCTATTTATGTTCATGCTGTGGTGAATGTGAACCTATCAGATAATTTATCAGTATTTGGACATGATTCATAATGAGTAGTCTTTATCAAGTCACATTAAATGAAGAGGCTGTGACATTGAAACTTAAGTGATAATTTAATGATAGAATCAGATTCTATGAACTGTGTAAAATAACAGAGTTTAATTTGAGGAATCATGTCTTAAAAATACATCATGATAGAAAAGCCAAAAATACACACTTAAGACAAATGAAGTATAAAACACAAGTTAATCTTTCAAACTTCAGAGACAGTTTAACAACCGAAACAATTACTTAAACACTTATATTTGGCCTGAAATATTGTTAAAATTTGAAATAGAACTTACATATAGTGAACTACATAGAAATTAAGGGTATTGTCTCATCAGTTTCACAAACACATGCACCATTTATCCTGTACTACTACAATCGGGAATAAAATAATTCCATCATTATTTATGCCTTCTGACAATCCATTTCCCCCATTTTTGAAGTAAACACTTATCTCAGTTCTATCACCAAAAATTTGTTTTCCGTATTCTAAAAGTCATATAAATGAAAATTATTTTGTGTGTGTATAATTTAATTCAGAATGATGTTTTTGAGATTCCCCATTGCTAGATGTGTATAAACAATTATTTCCTTTCCTTTTTATTACTGACTACTGTTGTGTGGTTAACTATTCTCTTGTTGCTGGACTGATGGCAGCTTTTTCAGTCTTTGGCACTTATAAATAAAGCTGCTTTGGACATTTGCTTCCAAGCTTTTGTGAACGTATTTTCCTTTATCTGGTTAAATATCTAGGAATGGAATTTCTGGGTCATGCAGAAGATGCATGTAGACTTTTTTTTAAAAAGAAACTACCAAACAGTTTTCCTACTGTTGTACCATTTTGAGCTTTTATCAGAACAGTGTTCTGGGTGTTCCACAACCTTCCCAACATTCGGCATCCTCAACATTTTTTTGATTGTGGCTATTACAATGAATGTGTAGTAGTATCTCCCTGTGGTTTTAATTTCCATTACCCTTATGGCTAATGATTATCAATACCTTTTTCATTTTTACTGAAGAGAAATATTCCAATACATATATATGACAACTTGTAAATCTGTTTCTCTGGATTTGGGTTCTATCTAAAGAAATGAGTATTTGGGTTTTTTTAGAGCTATTGTGAACATTCATGTATAATTCCTTTTTGTACACATATACTTTTGTTTATCTTGAGTGAAAGGGAGTAGAATTACTTGATCATATGGTAGATCCTTTTATCTATTTATTGTAGCCATTATAAATATTCTTACTAATAATTTAAATATCTGGGCCATTTCTGAATTTGGTTCTATTGATTGTTTAGTGGTTGTGGGTCACATTTTCTTACTTTTATAAATACTTCATAATCTTTGATTGAATGCCAGTCATTGTCTATAAAAGACAGTAGAGACTATTGTAAATATTATTTATACCTTAAAAAGAATATACCCATTCTTCTGGCAAGAAGTGAATGTACAGAGATGTTTCAGTGTAGTCTGTGATTGAATGGGGCTTAGGATTTATTGATCCTTATGGTATATTCATTGCAGGTTCCACGTTAATTGAGGATAGGCTCAAAATTTTCTCTTTAACAAGGCTTAATCTGTGATCTGCCCTGATGTCAGACATCAGCCCACCCAATTCACTGGTGACTCAAGGGTGTTTCTCTCAGGTTTCTCACTCCATCTTTAGCCATAGATGCCTACTGCTTGGTACTTGATATAAGTTCTAAACACTAGTGCCATTTCTCTTAGTTCTCTTTTTCTGCCCTCAGACATCAGCAGGTCCTGAGTATCTGCACCTCTGGAGGTCTCCTTTAAGTTTCCTGCCCATCCCATCTCCATTGTCTGGTCTTCAGTGTGAATGCTGAGGTTCTTGTGGGTTTCTATCAGTTCTCTCCCCAATTCTCAGATTTCCACTGACCCAACTCCTTCATGCCCAAGAATAGCTAATAGTTATTATCTTAAAAAATTAAAAATTGGTAATAAATTGGTAGAAAACAGTTAAATAAATTATGGTACGTTGATTATAGAGATAACAGCTCTAAAACAAAATAAGAATTATTATTATTAAAATGGAAAGAAATTTGTAATATATTGTCAAGTAATAAAGCCGGATTGCTAAGCAATATGTAATATGTATACATAAAAGATATAGACATGTGTACACATGTGTGTAATTATGTGTGTGTGTGTGTGTGTGTGTATAATATGTGAAATACACAAAGAGAAGGGTCTGAGTCAACAGGTAATAAGCCGTCGCCTAGATTACCTTAACGAAAGGACAGAAGTCAGGGATGAATCAGGTGAAAGTAGTTCTTGTTTATAGTATGTGTTCTCCAGTATTAGCAATTTTATAAGAAATTAGAGTAATTAGATTAGTTGTGTCATTTCAAAGATGAATGAAAATATGATGGAGAAAAATTACATGGGATGAGTCAGGTGAAAGTAGTTCTTGTTTATAGTATGTGTTCTCCAGTATTAGCAATTTTATAAGAAATTAGAGTAATTAGATTAGTTGTGTCATTTCAAAGATGAATGAAAATATGATGGAGAAAAATTACATTTGATGAATATTAATATGGCTAAATGGAACTACATAAGCTTCAAATGAGTGGGAACAATTATAAACAAAGCCATACTTGAATTTTTATTCATAAAAGTTATGCTAAAAAATAAAACAAAAAGCAAGAAGGACATAGTTGGGCTGATTTGAACAGGTGGTGTGATGTTAAATGTAGGCGAGAATACACAATTATTTAGCTCCCCATTTGCTTCTGACTTTACTGTCAAGGAGAATAATTATCTTATTAAGAGGGTAAAATAAACATTTGGAATAAAGAAACTTAAACTGAAACTTAGAAGAAATGATAAGACAGCACCTTGTTGCATTAAAAGAGTTTGTCAACTGTTCTGGGCACACTAAATCACAAGGAATCCAAAGAATGTGAAATGATCACTAAAATTGAAGAGGTGTTTTAAGACGACAATGGTAAGATTCAAACATTTAAAAAATAAAAAATAAGGAGCTCAAACATGTAAAATGTGGATAAAAGACAGAGCCCATGGGTATGGAAAATGAACTTGGGTTGTGGAAAATGAACTGGACTTAATAGGGAGCAGAGTTTAAAAATCTAGCATTATGACTGGTTCTTTAAAATTTAAATATAAGTCAATCAGTAGAAACCAGGATGGTTCACTAAGCTAAATATAACAACCTTCTAAAAATTGTACACAGTATGGCAGCTCATTTCATTATGAAGGATAGGACTTGTAGTGATAACAGTTTGTTTGAATTAAACTTAATAGATTTAAAATATAAAGATCCACTTAATCCCAACAGAACTGAATAAGTAATGCTTGGATGACACAACAGATCAGACTGTGTGTTTAACACTTTTAAAAAGATAGGATAAAACAGAAAAATGACTAAACTTCATTGACTGTAGTCAAACCCAAGTACTGGAGACAGCAAAGCACTGAATAACAATTTCAAAAATAAAAATGTAATTTCCTTGATAACAAACTTGATAGACTGAGAAATCCTCTAAAATATAAATTATCTGTGAAGTGTACAGTTCATTTTATATAATATTATTTTATACTAGAAGTTAATAAAAGTCCTGAAGTTTAGCCTTGTGTTTCACTTAAATATTCCATTAGAAAGAAGATTTCAATACCAAAGTAATAGATAGGCATGTAAAACTTTGATATAGATTTTTGAGCTGTTACTTAGAGATAAATATATGAGACAAAGACCTATCAGGAGCAGTCATTTCAATGATTATCTTTACTCTCTTACTGGAATATTCAAATAAGATTACATGATCCATACCTGTAACATTCTAGAAAAAAAATGCACTGTTGTGATTTGCTAACACCAGTAGTGATCAGATACCAGCAATATAAACTGTTGAAAATTTGTGTCTCTTGCATTAAAAACAAACAAAAATTGTCATCTTGACCCAGAACACCTCCTTTTGAGTGTAAGTCCTTCATCAACCAGCTGAGTAACCTTTGGGAAGTGTATGCTTTTTTCTTTCTTTCTTTCTCTTTCTCTTTCTTTTCTTTTTTTCTTTCTTCTTTCGTTCGTTCGTTCGTTCTTTCTCTCTCTCCCTTCCTTCCTTCCTTTCCTTTTCTTTCTTTTCTTTCTTTTTTTTTTGTGTGTGTAGTCTCATTGTATTCTTGTCGCTCTGCTAAGCATCAAGGAAATTAATTTGTGTTTAAATTCCTGGAGCATGAAATAAACTCAATAAATGATTGATTTTTCCCCCATTTCTTCTCTTTCTTCTGTCCTTCTCTTCTTCCATTGTAAGAAAATAAAGAGATGGCTACTGTGGTAGGCAACCCTTAAGATTGTCTCCAGTGATCCCGCACTCCAGGTATTCATGCCTTTATGTAATCTTTGTGCTAAGAATTTGAATGGTCCGAGATTTTTACCCTACTTGCAAGTTAGCTTGTCACAGTGTCATGGATTCTTGGAGACGACATGAGACTCCAATGTCAGAGACAAAGCACAGTTTCTTACTTATGGTAAGAGCATTAGGCAGAGCATTTTTGCACTTACTCCCTAAGATCCATTTTTTTCCAGGGAAGTACCTGCACACACAATAGATTTTGTTAAAGGAGAGGAACGCCAACCTCAAGACAATTAGATCTTTTAAAAATTGGCAGTAAGCCTGCTGAAACTTTGACCCTGAGGGTAACATCATTTTTATTAGATTAGACAGTGAACACACCTATCCTTTGCTCTAGAGAGAGACACTATCTCTGTCTTCCAAGGCTATTTGCTATATAAACATATTTGAAACGATCACCTAGAACAAACAGAAATGTGAGAATTGTATACCAGCTCCCTTCTCCTTGAATGTGGGTGAACTCGTTCATTCTCTTCTAACAAATAGCATAAAGCAGCAATGCTGGGATTTCACTTCCAAGAGTAGCTTATACAAAAACTTAAGGCTTCTGTCCTCAGTGTTCTCACTTCTCTCTCACTCTCCTACGTCACTCACCGTAAGAGAAGCTGGCTGCCATGCCTTAAGGAAACCCTGTGGACAGCTAAACATGGCAAGGACTAGAAACTACATGAGTGAGCTTGGAGGTGGATCCCTCAGCAACTGAGCATTTAGATGAGACTGTAGCACTGACTACAGCTTGTTAGACTTTTACACAGAGGCACCCATTTAAGTTATACTCAGCTTCCTAACACATAGAAGCTACGAGATAATAAATTGTTTTAAGCCATTAAAAATCAGGGTAATTTGTTGTAGAGCAATAGATAACTAAAACAGATAACATTATTAACTGTGTAGTTTTTAATGAACAAATAATTTTTACGTTGGTTGAATTTCGACAAGCATTAAATGAATTTAAAATATTTAGGAAGAAGCGTTTAATGGAGTTGGAGAACGAGTAGACATTTACATATTCCAGAAAGACAGAATGCTTGAAACTTCCTATTTAGGTATCCTTGGCCTCTCTACCTCTTTCTATATTTTTTCTACAGGCAAATAAGTATCCTTCACTCAAAAAGCACTATTATCATTTCCTTTGTAAGTCTTTTCTGTCACCCTCAAAGCAAATTTAGGTGTTTCTCCCCATGAGTTTCATTTGCTTAGTATACAATTCATCATATCTGTAGCAACATTTAATTTGGCTTTGAAATTATTTTTCTTATGTTTAGATTGAAAACAATTTAAAAGTAATAATATAATTGTTTTACTTCAATACTACTATGATTTAAAACAGGATAAGCCATATTAACAGGCTTACCTTTACAATACCATTTTCATATTTTACCAAGGCCTTCAGTGCTTGTATTCCTAAAAAAAAAAAAGGCCAAGTGCCGGTGGCTCATGCCTGTAATCCCAGCACTTTGGGAGGCCAAGGTGGGTGGATCATGAGGTCAAGAGATCGAGACCATCTTAGCCAACACCGTGAAACCCCGTCTCTACTAAAAATACAAAAATTAGCTGGGCATGGTGGCATGCACCTGTAGTCCCAGCTACTCGGGAGGCTGAGGCAGGAGAATTGCTTGAACCCGGGAGGCAGAGGTTGCAGTGAGCTGAGATTGCACCACTGCACTCCAGCCTGGGCAACAGTGAGAGACTCTGTCTCAAAAAAAAAAAAAAAAATGTTAACAGTGACAAACTTTGTCCCTGTAGGCAAGCTGGTTGATGAGATGCCAACATGTGTTTAGTAAATCATATTGTGTAAGTGTTCTAAATAATTTATGCTTATAAAATACTTTACAAAATCTTATATAGGTCAATATTCTTTGCAACTTATTTCTACAGTTAATCTTTATAACAAGTGCAGAGGTCAGATGGGAAAACATTGTCTAAATGCGTTTTTGTTTTTGCTTTTATTCTGACATCAACTCATATATGACTGTTTTTGAGAATGTGGAGCTCAGTAAATATTAAAGAAGCAATTAAAATGTCAAATAATTGCATCTAAGACAAAGTGCTGGAATATGTCTTTCCATCTTTTATATGCATGTTCTTTTTCTCTTTTTTTAATTTTTAATTTGTGTGGGTATATATATTTATATATTATATATTTATATATATAATATATATTTATATATTATATATTTATATATATAATATATATTTATATATTATTTATATATTTATATATTATAGTAGGTATATATATTTATGGGTTACATGAGATATTTTGATACATATATACAATGTGTAATAATCACCTCAGGGTAAATGGGGTATTCATCACCTCAGTCATTTATCTTTTTTTGTGTTACAAACAATCCAATTATACTCTTTTCGTTATTTTAAAAAGTACAATAAATATTACTTACTGTAGTCACCCTGTTGTGCTATCAAATACTAAATCTTACTCACTCTATCTCAGTATATATTTGTACCCATTAACCATTCCCACTTCCCCTTCTCACACTACTACCACCCACTGTGCTTCCCAAGCTTTGGTGACCATTATTCCACTTTCTATTTCCATGAGTTCAGTTGTTTTAATTTTCTTAGCTCCCACAAATAAGTAAGAATGTGCAAAGTTTGTCTTTGGCAAATTTTATTTAACATCATGACCTTAAGTTCCACCAGTTTGCAAATGACAGGATCTCATTCTTTTTCATGGCTAAATTATACACCATTGTGTATGTATGTGCCACATGTTCTATCCATTCATCTGTTGATGGACACTTAGGTTGCTTCCAAATCTTGGCTATTGTGAATAGGACTGCAATAAACATGGGAGTGCAGAAATCTCTTTGATATACTGATTTCCTTTCTTTTGGGTGTATACCCAGCAGTGGGATTGCTAGATCATAAGGTAGTTCTTTAGTTTTTTGAGGAACTGCCAAACTTCTCCATAGTGATTGTACTAATTTACATTCCCTCCAACAGTGTATGAAAATTCTCTTCTCTTCACATCCTCACCAGCATTAGTTATTACCTGTCATTTGGATAACAGCTATTTTCACTGGGGTAAGATGATATCTCATTGTAGTTTTGATACGCATTTCTCTGATGACCAATGACATTGAGCATTTTTTCATATATCTGTTTACCATCTGTATGTCTTCTTTTGAGAAATATCTATTCAGATCTTTCGCACGTTTTAAAATCAGATTACTAGATTTTTTTCCTATGAGTTGTTTGAATGTATTATATATTTTGGTTATCAATTCCCTATCAGATCGATAGTTTACAAATATTTTCTCCCATTCTGTGGGTTGTCTCTTCACTTAGCTGATTTTTTTTTTCCTGGGCAGAAGCTTTTTAATGTTATGTGATCCCGTTTGTCCATTTATGCTCTAGTTGCCCACGCTTATGGGGTATCACTCAAGAAATCTTTGCCCAGTCAAATGTGCTAGACAGTATCCCCAATATTTTCTTTTAGAATTTTCATAGTTTTAGGTCTTGGATTTAAATCAAAGATACTTTGATTTGATTTTTGTATATGGCAAAAGATAGAGATCTGGTTTCATTTTTCAGCATACAGATATCCAGTTTTCCCAGCACAATTTATTGGCAAGACTGTTCTTTTTTCCAATGTATGTTTTTGGCACCTTTCTTCAAAAATGAATTCACTGTAGGTTGTGTGGATTTGTTTCTGGGAGCTATATTTCATTCCATTTGTCTATGTGTCAGTTTTTGTGTCGGTTTTTGTGTCAGTTACATGCTGTTTTGGTTACTATAGAAGTATTATTTAAATTTGGATAACGTGATTACCAATTTGTGTTTTTTGTTCAAGATGGCTTTGGCTATTCTGGGTCTTTTGTGGTTCTTTATAAACTTTAGAATTATTTTTCTCATTACTGTGAAGAATGCAAATGGTGTTTTGATAGGGTTTACATTGAATCTGTAGATTGCATAAAATTTTAGCAATACTGATTCTTCCAATTCATGAACCTAAAATATCTTTCAATTTTTAGAAATACTTTAGCAATATTGATTCTTCCAATTCATGAACATGAAATATATTTTAATTTGTCATGTCCTTTTCAATTTCTGGCATCAATATTTTGTAGTTTTCATTGTAGAAATCTTTCACTTATTTGGTTAAGTTTATTTGTAAGTAATTTTATTCTATTCATAGCTACTGTAAATGGAATTAGTTTCTTGATTTCTTTTTCAGATTGTTCACTGCTCACATATAGAAATGCTACTAATTTTTGTATGTTGACTTTGTATCCTGCAAATAAACTGAATTTATCAGTTCTAATAGTTTTTTCATGAAGACTTTAGGGTTTTCCAAATATAAGATCTTATCACCTACAAAGAAAGATAATTTTTCTTCATTTCCAATCTGGATGTCCTTTAGTTATTTCTCCTGTCTGAGTGCTATAGTTACGACCTTCAGTACAGTGTTGAATAACAGTGCTGAAAGTAGTTATCCTTGTTCCAGATCATAGAGGACAGCTTTTCAGTTTTTCCTGAAAACTGTGTTGAGGTATGTTCCTTCTATAACCAGTTTCTTGAGGGATTTCATCATGAAGTCATGTTGAATGTTATCAGTGCTTTTTCAACATAAATTGAAATGATCATAAGATTTTGTCCTTCATTCTGTTGGTATGATGTATCACATTAATTGATTTGCATATGTCAAACCACACTTGCATTCCTGGAATAAATCTTACTTGGTGAAGATGAATGGTTTCTTAAAGTATTGTTGAAGTTGGTTTGGTTTGAGGATTTTTGCAACAGTGTTAATCAGGGATATTGGCCTGTAGCATTCTTTATTTTATGTGTCTTTGACTGGTTTTGGTATCTACTGGCCATGTAGAATGAGTTTCGCAGTATATCCTCCATCTCTATGTTTCAGAATGGTTTGAGTAGGATTGATATTTGTTCTTTAAATGTTTGGTAAAGTTCAGCAGTGAAGTCATTGGGTCCTCGGGTTTTATTTGCTGGGAAGCTTTTTTTTTTTTTTTTTTTTTCCAGCTTCAATCTCATTACTTCCTAGTGGTCTGTTCAGGGTTTGGATTTCTTCATGGTTCAATCTTTGTAGGTTGTATGGTCTAGGAATTTATTCATTTCTTCTAGGTTTTCCAGTTTATTAGCACATAGTTGCTTACAGTAGCCTCTACTCTTCCTTTGAGTTTTTGCAGTATTAGTTGTAATGTCTTCTTTTTCATCTCTGATTTTATTTATTTGGGTCTTCTTTGTTTTATTCTCAGTCAGGCTAAAGTTCTGTTGAGCTTGTTTATCTTTTCAAAATACAAACTTTTTGTTTTATTGGTGTTTTGTATTTTTTCAGTTTCATTTATATCTGCTTTAATCTTTTTTTTCCTAAGAATCTGAGGTTTGATTAACTCTTGCTCTTCCAGTTCTTTAAGATGAATTGTTAGATTGTTATTTGAAGATTTTCTACATCTTGTGGTATAATTGCTTATTGCTATAAACTTTCTTCTTAACACTGCTTTGCTGTATTGCATAGGTTTTAATATATTGTGTTTCCATTTTTACTTGTTTCAGGAATTTTTAATTTTCTTCTTAATTTTTTCATTGATCTGCTGGTCAATCAGAAGCACATTGTTTAATTTCCATGTTTATATAGTTTCCAAAACTCCTCTTATTATTGATTTCTAGTTTTATTCTACTGTGGCCAGAGAATGTAGTTCATATTATTTCGTTTTTTGAATTTTTTAAAGACGTGTTTTTTGGCTTAATATGTGGTCTATCCTTGAGAATGATCCATGTGTTGAGGAGAAGAATGTGTGCTCTGCAGCTCTGGGATGAAGTGTTCTGTAAATATCTATGAGGTCCATTTAGTCTATAGTGCAGATTAAGTCTGATGTTTCTTTGTTGATTTTCTGTCTGAGTGTCCTGTTCAATGCAGAAAGTGGAGTATAGAAGTCTTCAGTTATTATTGTATTGGAGTATAGCTCTCTCTTTAGCACTAAAAATATTTGCTTTTTATATTTGGGGGGTCCAGTATTGGGTGCATATATGTTTACAATTATTATGTCCTCTTACTGAGTTGACTCTTTATATAATGACCTTCTTTGTTGCTTTTTATGTTTTTGTCTTAAAATCTATTTTGTCTATAATAAGTATAGCTACTCCTGCACTTTATTAGTTTCCATTTGCATGGCATCCATTTATTTTCAGTCTATATATGTCCTTATGGGTGAAGTGTGTTTCTTGTAGGTAACAGATCATTGAGTCTTTTTTTGTAATTCACTCAACAACCACTCTCTGTCTTTTGATTGGAGAGTTTAGTTCATTTACATTCAGCCTTATTATTGATAAGTAAGGACTTACTGTTGCCATTTTGTTATTTGTTTTCTGGTCATAATGTAGTCTTCTCCTCCTTTCTGTCTTCCTTTTCGTGAAGTTGATTTTTTTCTGGTGGTCTGCTTTAATTTATCGTGTGTGTGTGTGTGTTTTACTTTTTGCGTATCTCTTGTAGGTTTTTTCATCTGAGGTTACCATGAGACTTATAATACAAGTAAAATCTTATATCTCAATGCCAGCACTTTGGGAGACAGAGGTGGGCAGATCACCTGACGTCAGGGGTTCGAGACCAGCCTGACCAACGTGGAGAAACCCCATCTGTACTAAAAATACAAAATTAGCTGGGCATGGTGGTGCATGCCTGTAATCCCAGCTACTTGGGAGGCTGAGGCAGAAGAATCGCTTGAACCTGGGAGGCAGAGGTTGCGGTGAGCCAAGATCGCACCATTACACTCCAGCCTGGGCAACAAGAGTGAAACTCCGTTTCAAACAAAACGAAACAAAACAAAACAAAACAACCAAAAAAAACCTTGTATCTCATTATTTTAAACGGATAACAACTTAACAGTGACTGCAAAAACAAAGAGAAAACTAATCAAAATTCTGCACTTTCACTTAATTGCAATGCTTTTTAACTGTTTGTTGTTTCTATTTATGTCTTATACTGTCTATATCTTGAAAAGTTGTTGTAGTTATTATTTTTGATAGATTGATCTTCTAGTTTTTCTACTCAAGGTATGAAGAGTTTACACACCAAAATTACAATGTTATAATATTCTGTGGGATTTTTGTCTGTGTGTACTTACTATTACCAGTAATTTTGTACCTTCATATTATATCTCATTTTATATGAACATCCTTTTCTTTCAGTCTGAAGAACCCCCTATACCATTACTTGTAGGACAGATTTGAAGTTGAGGAAATCCCTCAGCTTTTGTTTATCTGGGAAAATCTATACTTCACCTTCATGTTTGAAGCATGTTTTTGCTGGATAGACTATTCTAGGATAAAAGGTTTTGCCCCTTCAGGACTTTAAATATGTCATGCCACTCTCTTGGCCTGTAAGGTTTCCATTGAGAAGTGTGCTTCCAGATGTATTGTAGCTCATTTGTCTGTTATTCCTTTATTTTCTTTTGCTGCTTTTAGGATCCTTTCTTTATCTTTGATCTTTGGAATGTGATTATTAAATTCCTTGAGGTGGTCTTACTTGGGTTAAATCTGCTTGGTGGTCTGTAACCTTCTTGTCTTTAAATATTGATATCGATCTCTAGGTATAGGAAATTCTCTGTCGTAACATTTGAATAATTTTTTTACCCCGATCTCTAGCTCCTCTTAAAGGCCAATAACACTTAGATTTGCCTTTTTGAGGACTATACAATGCTATACAACTCTAGTTGTTGATAGGACTATACAACACTACACAACACTACTCAACTCTAGTTGTATAGGTGTGCTTAATTGTTTTAATTCTTTTTTTGTCTCCTCTCACTTTGTATATTTAAATAGCCTGTCTTCAAACTCAGTTATTTCTTCCGCTCGATCATGTCTGCTATGAGACTCTGATACATTCTTCATTTTGTCAATAGCATTTTCAGCTCCAGAATTTCTGCTTAATTCTGTTTATTTCAATCTCCTTATTAAAATTATGTGATAGAATTCTGAATTTCTTCTTTGTGTTATCTTAAATTTCTTTGAGCTTCCTCAAAACAGCTATTTTGAATTACCTCCCTGAAAAGTCACATATCTCTGTTTCTCCAGGATTGGTCCCTTGTACCTTATTTAGTTCATTTTGAGAGGTCGTTTTTTCCCCGGATTGTCTTAATACTTATTGATGTTCTTCTGTGTCTGGGTATTGAAGAATTGGGTATTTATTGTAGTTATAAATGTCTGTGCTTGTTTGTACTCATCCTTCTTGGGAAGACTTTCCATGTATTCAAAGGAACTTAGGTGTTGTGACCTAAGTCTTTGGCCACTGGCACTGTAACACCTTTAGATGGCACTCCAAGCCCAGTAATGCTGTGGCTCTTGCAGACTCACAGACGTATTGCCTTAAGTGGTCTTGGATAAGATCCAGAATTCCCTGGATTATCAGGCAGAGAGTCTTGTTCTCTTCCCGTTCTTTCCGCCAAACAAATGAAGTCTCTCTCTGTGCTGAGCTGCCTGGAGCTGGGGCAAGGATGACACAAGCACCCCCGTGGCCACCACCACTGGTGTTGTTCTGGGTCAGAGCTAAAGCCAGCTCATCATTTGGTCTCTCCCAAGGCTCACAGTGAACACTGCCAGCTACCACCTATGTTCACTTAAGGCACAAGGGGCCTACAATCAGCAGGTGGCAAATCCAGGCAGGTTTTTGTCTTTCCCTTTAGAATGGTGAGTTTCCTCTGGTCCCAAGTGTGTCTAGAGACACTATCCAAAAGCCAGGGCCTAGAATTGGGAACTTTAGGAATCTACCTGGTGCTTTATTCTACTGTAGCAGAACTGGCACAAAAGCCACAAGACAAAAGTCCTTCCCACTCTTATCTCCTATTTATTCAAACAATGAGGTTTCTCCCCATGGTCACTACAGCCCCTAGCCCAATGTAAATACTGGTTGGCTACCACCAATGTTTACTCAAGGCCCATGGGCTCTTCAGTCAGCTTGTGGTACATGCTTCCATTCCTGAATCTCTCCCTGAAGGGTAGTAGACTCTCTTCTGGCCAAGGGCAGGTCACAAAATTTCATGCAGGAACCAAAGCCTGGAATTGAGGACTCCAAGAGCGTGCTTGGTGCTCTACCCCACTGTGGCTGAACTGATAGTCAAGCTGATTTTTGGTTCTTATGAAGACGCTTTTTGTGTGAATTTTTATTCAATTTGGTGTTCCTATGGGGGGTGGGTGGGCACTCACTGGAGGATTTTTCAGTCATCTTGCTCTGCCCCGTCTCCATTTTCTCTTTTTTCACTTAAAATCATTTGTATCTTACATTTTTAATTCCTGGACAATAAGCCATATTTATTTGATATGATTTATTCAATAATTCTAATTTTGAACTGTCACATTATTTCCAACATTTTTAATTTATATAAAATTATGCAACAAACATTATTGTGCATAAATATTATTGTGAGTTTATGAATATCCCCTTAAGATAGATTCCACAAAATGATACATTATGTGAAATGGTATGAATATTTTATGTAGTATTTTGGAAAGGCTAGAAAACATAGCATCCCTACCAGTGTTTTATTTTTATCTACATGCAATCAATTTCCATAATATAATTTGGCTAGGCTTTGCTGATATCATAGTTAAAATTTAATCTTATTGTTTTAATTTGCATTTTGTTGATTACCAGTGAAGCTGAAATTTTCATATATATATATATATATATATATATATATATATATATATATAAATTTGTATTTCCTCTGTGGTTTCTTTACCTATTTGACTACAGAGTGATAGAATTTTCTAATGTCTCAGTAAATCTTTCTAAATAAAGAGGACTAAGCACTTTTGATATTTTTTGAAAAACAATTTTCCTGGCATGTATATATTTTTAATAAAAATATACAAATTTTGTGTAGCTAAAGCCATTTTGGACATCTTTTATCAGGTCTTTCTTGGACTAACATTACTTTCCTTTTCAATAAACTGAAAAAGCAGAATGGAAGTACTCAAATTAGACATTAGCAAGATTGGATATCAACCGAGTCTGTGATAAAAACCAAGTCTATAAATATTTTAATTTATAACATATAATTGCATATTTATTTGCAAAACTTTTGTACTAGAGTTAATATCTTTGCTTTGAGTCTGAGTCCACTGTTTGGGGTTCCCTATTGTCCTTCTTGCATAAATCACACCCAAAATGTATCCTTTTTAATTTGCACACTTGCCTTCTTGATAGAGGGAAAGGAATCTAATGAAAAATGTGAAGTAATCAAGTATAGATTTCTAAGCCTTTAAAATATGTATCTTAGTATTTTATATTGTCATTTTTTAAAGTTTCATTTAGTTACTTTTTTGTATAAGTCACTGAATTATATATATAAAATAATTCTCTTTTGCACTCATATTTCATTGTATTAAACAAAACTCATATACACAGATGTAAGAATAAACCCAAACTGACTCTTGACAAACATACAACTTCACTGACAGAAAAGAAAATTTAGTTCTAAGGACTATTCTGCCAATCGTAAGAATTCAGTAAACCTATTTCATAGGAATTAAGTAAAAGATGTCCTGAAAATATTAATGTAAATTTTCCTTCAATAGTTATTATATTACACATGACTCTCCCATTGCTCAGAATTTTAAGTTTGACATTGTAAAGTAATGATGTAAAGTATTATATTATAATCTCTATTTTAATCGATCATCACCTCTTTGTTCTCTATCTTCAAAATATTTTTAGCATGTGAACATTTTATCTCGCCCTCACTGTGACAATCCCTCAATGATACAAGCCACCATCATCTTTTCCCTGGATTATTGCGACAGCCTTCTAACTAATCTCCCCATTTCTACTCTTGCCCTCTATTTTTCCATCAAGAAATAAGACATCATTGTTAAACATGTCGAAACACAGCTTTCCTCTGTTCAAAACCATATCATATATCTGAGTAAATTTCTCTAAGTCCCTACATTATTTTCCATCCTATCCAGCTCTCTGCCGTACCAAACATGTCTCTTACCCACCTCTTTTTCACTTGTTCTTTTCCAGATGCACCAGTATCTATTTATTGCTCAAGTTCTCAAGTGTGAGCTGACCTTTAAGTCTGTTTTATTGTTTTCTCTGATTGAAATGCTTTTCCCCAGATATTGCTAGGTATGTTTACTTATTTTTTTAGGTTATCATTTAAGGCAGGATAAATAACCCCCATCATCCCCACGGAAATGTCCAATACTAATCCCTAGAACTTGCATATAGTTTCTATGGTAAAAGTGGCTCTGCCACTTTTATCAAGGTAAGCTCAGTGGTAATGACAAGGTTCTTATTAGAGGGAGACAGGAAAGTCACATAAGGCTATGTGACTACTGAAGCAGACAGATAGAGAGGGAGACTGCAAGATGCCATTGTTGGCTTTGGAAAATGAAGGTTGGGTCTGCAAGCAAAGGGATGCAGGTGGCCTTTAGAAGGTAGAAAAGATAAGGAAACGGATTTTCCCCTAGAACCTGCTGACCGTTTTGGAACTTCGGATCATCTGAGAAACTGGAAAATAATGCACTTGTGTTTTCTAAAGCTATACATTTTGTGTTAATTTGTTACAGCACCAGTAGGAAACTAACATACTGTTAAATGTGACTGCAGCAAAGAGGTTCTTAATACTCTATATGAGCGCATTCCTCACCACTCCACGTAGCACTAACTATCCACTCTATAACTCATTTTATTTTTCTTCAGAGGAGCGATTCCACCACATGTTCTAGAAATACTTTTTGTTTATTGTCTATTTTACTCTAAAAGCAAGGCCCTTTATTGAAAATCTTTTCTTGCTTTATTATCAGCATTAACACTGGGTCTGGTTAATAGTAGATACTCATTGAATATTGGGTGAATATAATTTCCAGAACAGTTTTATAGGTGAATAAACTTCAGTTCAAGGAGTTTTATAAATGTATACACATGACTTAACCAAACTTGAGTCCTTGGTCTTTTTATTTGAAGATTGGTTTTCTTTCACTATATAAAAGCTACCTCACCTCATAATCTATAGCTAGTAAAATCTGAGCAGTCATACAAAAATGGTATATTTCTATATGAAACTATTCAAGAAAATATATTTTGTTCAGCCACTGCCCCAGTAAGTTCAAGTTCATCTTTCTTGAGTTTCCAGAAGGATTTAAAGGGAAGAAAAAACATTATCTGCAGTACTATACTGTGACGGTGACTATGGATATTCTGATCAAATGCCACCATGGCCTTTACAGGCAATTAACTGAAATGGGGAATTTCTGTTCAACGTAGGATAGAGACATGGTGCAGGAGATTAAATGCCTGTATCTGCAGTACATTCTGACATGACTTGGTGGAATTATTATAGAAGTAGCCCTGGATAATCAAAGGAAGGTCACAGCACATCAGCCTGAATATCCTTCATGACACACCATCATCAGTCATAAGTGAATGATCTCCCATTCAAGAGAAGCCTCACTCCCATACAAGTTAGATTAGATTTATACCACAATATACTGGACAGAGAGGAAGAATAAGTGAACAAAAGAGAAGTAGAAATTAGCCAAGAAAGATGCATGGTAGAAAATATTGTCAGAGAACAGTGAAATTAAAAAGCACTTGGTGAAAATATAGTTTGTAAGGAGGTGGGATCATAATTTCTAAAAGTTCTGAAAGAATAAAATGGAATGACAAAAACTTTCCCATTGTTGCGAGCAAAGAAAACATTAAATTTATCTACAGAGCAGACTTGGAGTACAGGACCAAAGACTATGATGCTTTGGGAAAATGTATATTAAGGTGTCTGTTTACCAAGAGTTAGCTGTATCTATTCCAAATCCATATATGCCAGTTTTACTTAATAAGCAGTTTGGTTTAGCGGAAAGATTTAGTGACAATTTAAACTGGGTTAAAACTCAAATCCTTAGCTATAGGATCTGAATTGTTTGTTTGTTTTGTAACCTCTGTAATAGATGTATGGCTGCATGCTCCAAAGTGTTGCTAAAGTAATTAAATGAGATAAAATATACCTGGCACAATTTTCTGTATCTAGAAGATGATCATTATTGGTTGTTTCACTGAGGATACCGACAGGAAACTCAGAATTCACTCAATGCAGAGGATGAAGAAAGCTCAATGAAGAGAGAATAATAAAAAATGGAGAAGCATTGCCAATTGCCATCTTTCAATTGAAAAAGGAAGAGTTGCAGGCATGTGAAATCCACTGTTCTGAAGGAACTGGGCTTTAGGTGAAGAAACACAGCAACTGCTAACTGCAGCATGTCAGGAAGGAAACAGGCAAATGAATATCCAATCTTGCTAGACCCCTGACCTTGGACTTCAGCCTCCGAAACTGTCAGAAATAAATTTTCATTGTTTATTTAAAAAATCTACAACTTGTCTATATCGTTAACCTATTTTTCTATTAGAGAGTTTGTCACTTTCTTTTTTCTTTTCTTTTTTTTTTTTGAGACAGTGTCTCGCTCTTGTCCCCCAGGCTGGAGTGCAATGGCAGAGTCTCGGCTCACTGCAACCTCTGTCTTCCAGGTTCAAGTGATTCTCTTGCCTCAGCCTCCTGAGTAGCTGGAAGGCTACTTTCTTGCTGGTGTGATGAAATGCTAATCCTTCAGAGGTTATATACTACACTCCTTCCTTATTTGCATTTTTAATTATATTGTCTTTTGTTGAAGACAAGCTTTGTTTTTATTTAGTCTCATTTACCTCTTTTCCTTTGTGTCGATGTTTTCTTCTTCAAGAAAACTTGTTCTATCTTACAAACACATTACTTATGGTTTCATTTTTGGTTTCTCTATTCTGTTTCATTGCCTTTTTCTATAGTCATATCACATAGTTTAAATTAATATAGTGTTATAGTAAATGTGGCTATCACAAGATAAAAAAAACCTCCCTTTTTATTTTATTTTTTCAATATGGCCTTAGCTTTACTCTTCCACACATATTTTTATAATCATTTTTAATAGCACTCTCCAACAATTTTAGGCATTTTAAATGAACATTCCTAAAACCTGTAGATTAATTTACAGAGAAATTATGTAATACATCCCTGTAATATTGAACAATCCCAAACGCGAAGTTGGCATGGTTCTCTATTATGTCCTCTTCTATACCTCTTTTTTAAAAAATGCAGTTTGATAATTCGCTCTACAGAATTTTACATATATTTGCTTAGTTTTAGTCCTAATATATTAAGAATGAAGAATTGATTTCTGGTTGAGATAAATGCTATTTATTTTAGATATTGCTCTTGTATCTAGCAACCTTCCTATTACAATACTTGAAAACTTAAGTGAACAAAGACAACTCCAAAAAAGAAAAGTATAGGTTAATTTTGCTAATAAATACGAACACAACAATGTTATGCACCATTAAAATCCAAGAGTATGTTAAAATAAATAATAGCACATAAATTGGATAAAGGAAGATAGTTTAATATTAGTACATCTCTTAGTGCAACACATTATATTAACAAAGTAAAGTACAAAACCTGATCCTAGATGTGATTTCTTCCTTTATCTCTTTAGTACTTTGAATGTAAGAAAAAAATTAGATTAAGCTTTCATACTATTAATCTTTTAACATTCTTTCTTTATTTCTCATTTATTGATAGCTTAAAATGTGTTCGATTTGTGATTTTTGTCTCAGAGAAGTTCTAAATTATTTTTAGAGGAATAATTACTACCTGTATAAAGACTACGGACACCTGCAGCTCTCATCTAGCTGGTCTTCATGAGGATTTTCTGTATCTAGCAAAAGGGGCAATCAGTTAACTTTCATGATATGAATTTCTAGTGATCCTGATATAACATCATCCACACTTTGTCACAACTTGTACCTCCTTGGGAGACCCTTCTATATTATTTGTCTTAACTGAGAGTGAGAAGAGGAAATCAGGAATATTTGCTTAATCCTCAAACCTCACTGGATCCTTTCAACATTCTAACACTAAAATATTTACTTGAGAATAAAAAAGTTTTTTAAAAAGATCTAGTACGTTCACTCCCATTTTATACACTAGACACTCTGCTAATTACTGTATACATGATCTCACTTAACATTCACTTAAAATCAAAGGGTATGAATGGCAAATGGTTTTAAGGGTAATAAAGACCAGAAAGATTGAGTGGTTATTACATAGTCAAAGTCACTCAGCTTTTGGATGAAGCTGAGAATGACAGTCATGTCTGTCTGATTTCAAAGTTCAGATTCATTCAACTACATAATTCATTTCAGATATAAGAGAAATATTGATAGCAAAATTCTATTCAATAATGATATCAAGATAATTCTTGTTTATATTAAGGGCTATATAAACCTAGATACTCGATCATATTTGTTGAATTAAAGAATGTTGAGGCATATTTCACCAATTGACTTGGTACTAATTTATAGACCAAAGCAGAAACAATTAAATTTTACTCCATTTAAAATGTGAAATTCTACTAGATGCCTATAGTATCAACACAATATTGAAAAACATATTCAATAATGCCACATAAGCTACAGGAAATTCCTAAGTGTTCTTGGTTATTGTTTAGGGCCTCAGGAGGAAAGGATTTTTTCTCCAAGGTATTTCCTATGCCTGTTGTTGTAGATTGTTAATCATAACTGCAGTAATACAGACACAGAGTCAACTAGACAAAGAGTCAGCACTAACATCTCCCGGCCAGTCCCATAAGTGACAAAATCAGGAAGTTGTATATTTTGAAATATATGATAGAGAAACAAATTCATAGTGAGGAATACAATTGGGCATCTACACATGCACAGCCAAAAACTATGTGTAGTTATTAATGTGTCTTGTGAGAAAGTAAAATCCCATGTCATGATACCATGGGAGAAGATACCATCGAGTACATACAACATGAACAGAATGTTTAGAAGGAGGGAATTCTAGATGAGAATTAAAGTCTATCCCTGTGTCTTCCTGGGTTTAATTTGCTTTCTTAATAATTAGTATAGGTGAACATTTTTGTGTTTGTTGTCTTTGGATATTGCCTTTTCTAAAATATCACGTACAATTTTTTACATTTAATCTTTTTATTTGAAATTATGAATACGTAGTTGTGCATATTTATGGAGCGCATGTGATATTTGGATACAAGCTTACAATGTGTAATGATCAAACCAGTAAAATTGGAGTATCTATCACCTCAAGCATTTATCATTTCTTTATGTTATGAACATTCCAATTACATGCTTTAAAAAAATGATTCATATAAATTTAGGTGTATAAGTGCAGTTTTGTTCATGGATATATTGCATAGTAGTGAAGTGTGTGGTTTTAGTGTAACCCTAACCAAACATTGTACATTGTACCTGTTAAGTAATTTCTCCTCCCTTACCCTCCCTTTCCTGGCTGCCTCAAAGTCTCCAAGTATCCAATGCCTATTATTCTACACTGTATCACTCTATGTCTGTGTGTACATTATTCAGTTCCAACTTACAAGTAAGAACATATGGTATTTAACTTTCATTTTCTGAGCTACTTCACTTAAGTTAATGACCTCCAGTCTGTAATTTTCTGTGTTACTTCGCTTAAGAGTGTGCCTCGAATTCCATGCATGTTACTGCAGAAGACCAGATTTCATTCTTTTTTATGGCATTCCTTTTAATGGCTGTATATACACCACAATGGAATATTACTCAGCCATAAAAATAATGTGATAGATAGATACAGAGATACATATATATATAAATTAGTACATATATCCTAGCTATATGTATATGGATGACTACGTGAAGAAAATGGGAGATAGAGATACATATATCTAAATCTAGATATATATATGTGATATATATATAGATATGTCTAGATACAGATATACATATATCAATATCTAGATATAGATATACATATATTAATATCTAGATATAGTTATACATATATCAATATCTAGATATTGATATACATATATCAATATCTAGATATAGATATACATATATCAATATCTAGATATAGATATATGTGTATCTGTATCTATCTACAGACATATATCACATTTTCTTTATGCAGTCATCCTTTGATAAGCACTTAGTTTGATTTTGTATCTTTGCTATTGTGAATAGTGCTGCTATGAACATATGAATGCAGGTATCCATTTTATGTAATGATTTCCTTTATTTTGGGTAGATATTCAGTTGTGGAATTGCTGGATTGAATGGTAGCTTTATTTTTAGTTCTTCGAGAAATCTCCATGCTGTTTTCTATTGATATTTCACTAATTTACATTCCCACCAACAAACTATGTGCATTCCCTTTTTTCCTTACCTTGCCAACATGTTTTTTTAACTTTATAATAATAGCCATTCTGACTGTGTAAGATGGTATCTCGTTGTTTTATTTTCATTTTTCTGATTAGTGAGGTTGAATATTTTTTCATATTTTTATTGGCCATTCGTATGTCTTCTTCTGAAAAATGTCTGTTCAAATCCTTTGCCCAGTTTTTAATGGTCTTGTATTTTTGTTGTTGAATTGTGTGAGTTTCTTGTAGAATCTGGGTATTAGTCCCTTGTGGCATGCATAGTTTGCAATTATTTTTTTCCATTCTAAAAGCTGTCTGTTTATTCTTCTGATAGTTCCTTTGTGCAAGATCTTTTCAGTTTAATTAAATTTTGTCTATTTTTGTTTTTGTTATTTGTGCTTTTGAAGTCTTAGTCATGAATTCTTTGCCTAGGCCAATGCCCAGAGGAGTTTTTCTTAGATATTCTTCTAGTATACAGTTTCATGTCTTGTATTTAAATCTTTAACCCACCTTGAGTTTATTTTTGTATATGGTGAGAAATATAGGTCCAGCTTCATTCTTCTGCATATGGCAATCCAATTTTTTCATGTCAATTTATTGAATAGGGTGTCCTTTCCCCAGTGTGTGTTTTGTCAGCTTTGACAAATATAGGTTGACTGTAACCATGTGGCTTTATTTCTGAGTTCTTTATTCTGATCCATTGATCTATGTGTCTGTTTTTATACCAGTACCATGCTGTTTTGGTTACTATAGTCTTGTAGTATAATTTAAAGTCAGGTAATGTGATACCTCTAGCTTTGTTCATTTTTCTCAGGATTGCTTCCACTCTTTTAATTATTTTGAAATATACATTATTTTTAAGTAGAGTGTCCCGTTGTGCTACTGAACACTACATCTTATTCTCTCTCGCAAATTGTATGTTTGTGCCTATTATCTACCCTTTTTATCCTCTCTCCTCACTTTTGCCTTCTTTTGTATTGACTTGTATATTTTAAAACTTAAGTTGAAGGAGTTATTACTATATTCTGGATATTTTACTTTATACATGATGTTAATTTTTCTACCCACCTTATCATTTGCTTTTATAGTGTTTAATGTGTTTTTAATAGACAGGGGTCTGAATTTTCATGCAGTATTATTTATCAAGTATTTTTAATGGGTAGTACTATTGTATAGTAGATCATGAAGATGCTTTCCAGTTTTTTTTCCAGAATATTACTCTGTATGTCATATATGTGATGTGTGTGTGTGCTTAACTTTTTATACTTAATATTATGGTCCATTCACAATTGATTTTTGTTTATAGAATGACTTTTACTTACAGAATGATTTTTATTTATAGAATGTCGTGAGTCATTCTTTTCCCATTGGAATATCCAAGTAACCCAGAAACTTGATTGAAAAGATGACTCATAAATTATCACATTGGAGATTCATTTTTCTCATCAGTTGAGGTAACAATTTTCAAAGCAAAATTTAAGCTACATTGAAAAAAGGCAATAAAATATTTATGTTTTATTTTAAATAAGCTGAGGATTATTTCTCTGCATAGTGTGCATTAGTTTAATTCATTTGACATGAAAAAAGTTCATTATGTTAAATTCTAGACACTGTATGAGACAAACCATATTTAACAATTTACTGGTTCATAATATTGGTCAATTAAAGACTGACAAGTGTCCCTGAATGGGAAGCTTCAAAGAAATACTGCTCAGAAAACTTGTCTAAGGGCTGTCATTGGAATTATATGCCACTGTAGTTAGTGCAAGTTATGTAGTTTCTCCAGTTGTAGCACAAAATAAAACCCATCTTTAATCAGAGAAAATAATACTTAAATGTGCTCATGAATATTTATTTCAGTAATGGAAGAAGTATAATTTTTTACTGGTGAGTTTTTATAACAACAGTACATATTTTTCCTGAATTGAATTTTTTGCAAAATATTTGCTAACCACTATGGCACAATAAATAAAATTTCAATAAAAGGACTTAATGGAATAATATTTATATATACAATAAATAATCAGTAACCAAATACTGCTTTTTTTTTATTTATTCATTTTATTTTTTTTTATTTTATGGAGCACATGTGCTCCATAAATATGCACAACTATATATTCATAATAATTTAAAATAAAGATTAAATGTATAAAAAATTGCATGTGATACTTTAAAAAAAGACAATATCTAAAGAGCACAAACACAAAAATGTTCACCTATATTAATTATCAAGAAAAACAAATTAAAACAATGATAGGGTTACCATTTTGTATTGAGTATAAGGTAAATCCTACTGGTGGTGACATCATATTTATTGAAGACAATTTGCATTATATATAAAAATCTAAAAATGATTCAATGCCTCTACTTCATCGGAAAAAAATGGCTAAAATTTTAAAATAAGATAGAAAATACTAGGCAGTAGCAAGGATATAGAATATTTGCAACTTCATATATTGAGGGAGTGATTTAACGTGTGGTAGATATTTTAGAAGACTGGGAGTATTTACTAAAGCTGAACATAAGATTACGTAGAAGCAAATTCACTCTTACATATATAACTAAGAGAAATAAATGTACATTCTCAATGAAGACATGTACAAGGATGTGCATGGTTGTACTAGTGATACAAGCCCAAACAGGATAAATCCAAATGGCCATTAAAAAAAATGGATCAAGTATTGGACTTCAACATGCAATATGTTTATGGATTATATATTTTTATGAATGAATGTATATTTTGCAGTGAGAATTAACTATTGTTACAACGAATAACATAATCTCACAGCATAGTGTTGAGCAAAAGAAGCCAAGAAAATAGAATATTTTATAGTAGATGATTTCATTTATACAAAACTCACATCTATCAGAGCTTTTCTGTCATATTATAAGTCAGGAGACTATTTACATTGAGAAGGATAATCAATGAGAAAAGGCACAGGGAGACTTCTGAAATACTGGTAATGTTCCACTTTTAATCGAGGTGTTGCTGATCTAGCAGTTTCATGTTATGAATATTTATTATGATGTTTACCTATGACATATATTTCTGCGTGTATGCTTTTATTCAGTAAAATGATCCTTTGTGGAAAAATGGATCCTATAATAAAGTGAGCTTTTATGTCTATATGCTCTCATTTCTGAACTTCAGTGGGATGCCAGTAAAAAAACTATAAAATTCTAGAAGAAGTAGGAATAATTACATCAATGGATCAGAAATATTAAGGAGTCTTTGAACAACAGAAATCAAACAGGATCAGATGTATGAATAAAATAAGCCAAAGAAAGTAACAGCTGTGATTGAATGATTAAAAATATGGTTGACACCGGCAGACAGAGGTTGCAGTGAGCCGAGATCGTGCCACTGCACTCCAGCCTGGGTGACAGAGAGAAACTCCATCTCAAAAACAAACAAACAAACAAACAAAAAAAGATATAATTCACAGGAGTTTAAGGTCCATATTCCACTAATTAACTCATCAAAATGATTACGTACTTTAACATATTAAGATGCAACAGCTAAGCCTATTCTCCTTCCTTTTCCACAACCACCAATTGTGTTAAGGAGTGCTGTTTGTCACCAAGCTAAAATAGAATGGGTGTTGACATTGGAGATGAAGTCTATCTACTGACCTTGAGAAGGGAGTATAATTTTTGACATCTAGATGAAAAGCTACCAACACAATATTTACCTTTCCCTCTAAAATCACCATAAGTTCTTTGTAAGTCATAAGCTTTTGTAAGTCACAGAGAAAATATGGAGGTAAATAGGATTTATGACCAAAAAAATTACAAAATGTATAATTACCAAACATTTGAGGACAACAAACAAGTATAATGAAAAGAATAAATCTAGCATTTTTTACTCCAAGATGGTGGTTTAGAAGTTTTCAGCATGCTTCAGCCACTTGGAAATAGCAAGACAGTGCATAAAAATCAACTCTGTGAAATTGAATTCAAAAAGAAAAATAGGAATCCACTGGAATTAGGAAGTATATGCCAACCCCAGGGAGGAGGATGCAGCAAACAGCCCCTGTGACATTGTCTAGCTGATAAAAGTGAGTGAAGCCCCAGTACCTGAGAGAGGAGACCCCCCGCCACCAACTCTATGACTCACCTTTCCACTGTGGATCCAAGCAACACACACCAAGGGAGAGCACTTTGTTTCTCCCAAGACCTAGAGCTAATATGGTAAGAGGCTTGAAGATGCTATGAGGGAAAGACATGGGAAAAATTTGCAGACATTTTCCCTGATCTGGGACTAAGAGCAGGGTGCCATTTTTAATTTGGGCACATGCAAAGTCAGCCCCTCTTTGGTGACCCGGCACTGTGGCTGCTCAGGCATTTCAGTCTTGGGTCAAATACTGGAGCACCTGCTCTGGAGTAGAGTAGAGGCCTCCACAGTGGGAACTCTGGAAAGCACCTCAGAGGTAGGTGCTGCAATTGTGCTTTCCCCTGTTGCAAGTGTAGGGCAGGGAGGAGAGCTGCTACAGATGCAGTTTCTCCTGGGCTGGAAGACTTGCAGCCAGGGCCAGCTCGGTGACCTATAACCCATCTATGTGTGCCAGTACAGTATGCCCTAGCCTTACCGCTGAGATCCTGTTACAGCAGGGCCCTCTCTACTCCACCCCCAGGCAGATTTCCAGGCATTTGGAGCATCCACTCACCTGAATCAGGAGCCTGATATGCCACATAGTTCTTGTGCAGAGATTCTGGTGCAGGAAGGCCTTCTCTGCTTCATGCCCAGGCAGATCACCAGGGATTCATAGCACCAGCTGACCTGGGTCAGCAGTCTGAGTAACTCCACCCCTCCTGTGTGTGTGTGGAGCAGGGAACCCTTATTGCTCCACATCCAGGTAGATCTCCAGGCATCTGGAGCGCTCACTCTCCTGGATAAGGAGTTTAGGCTGCTCTTCTATCCCTGGAGAGAACCTGGGGCTAGAGAGGTTTCTCAGCTCCATGCCCAGGCAATGGTCTGGGCAACTGATGGCCACCCACTGGATTCTTCTTAGCTACTGGAGTTTGTGTCTGCCAGTGGGGGACCTGTAGATGGACTTGCTTGATCTAGCTCTTGCCAGGATGGCCCCAGCTTCCCTGGGGCTGAGGAGGGAGCATTCCACAAATCAGCCGACTGACTGAGGCAACAGAGGAGCTTCTTTCAGTGAACAAGAATAAAGTATATACCCAGCCTCGTGGATTGCAGCCAGCTCTTAATGATAACTGCCATCCACTGGCTGGTGGATCTTACTGTACAGCCTGATATAAAACCTGCCAACAGGAGGGCATATGGCTACAGAATCAAAGCCAAAAGACCCTACCCAGCATATGCTACAGTTGCATACCCTAGGGAAAACAGGAAAGAAAAAAGAAATGAAAAAGCACAATAATATTATAGCAAAACAAGGAAAAAGAAAAATTCACCTCCATGAATCAATTGCAATAATTAAAAATGCCAGCATTCCAGATGCAAAGAAACCAGTGCAAGAATTCAGGCACCATAAAAAGTCCAAATGTGGTGAAACTATCAAAGGTTCATGCTATCTCTCCAGCAGTGGTCACTAGTCAAAATGGAAACTCAGAAATGACAGAAAAAATATTAAAAACTGCAAAGCATGAATTGTAAGAAAGTTCAATGAGATCCAGAAAAGATTGAAAATTAATACAAAGACTTTTTTTTTTTTTTTTTTGAGATGAAGTCTCACTCTGTCGCCCAGGCTGGAGTGCAGTGGCACAATCTCGGCTCACTGTAGTCTCTGCCTCCTGGGTTCCAGCAATTCTCCTGCGTTAACTCACTTAAGTACATAGCCTACCAGACCCCATACATCAGCCACACAATAGAAACTACAAAGCAACCAGCTAACAACTTCATGACAGGATCAAAAGCTCACATATCAGTATTGAACTTGAATGTAAATGGTCTAACTGCTGCACTTAAAAGACACAGAGTGGCAAGTTGCATAAAAAAAAAAAACAAGACCCAAAATAATAATGGGGGACTTCTACATACTATTAACAGCATTAGACAAATCATAAAGGCAGAAAACTAACAAAGAAATTCTGATTTAATTTCAACACTTGACCAATTGAACATCTAGAGAACATCTCACCCATCAACTACAGAGTGCAGAGTATACATTCTTCTTGTCTGCACATAGAACATACTTCAAGATCAAGAAAATGCATGGTCATAAACCAAGTCTCAATAAATTGAAAAAAATCAAAATCATAGCAACCATACTCTCAGACCACAGTGTAATGAAAATAGAGAGAATTATGGAAACAACAGTTCAAGATGAGATTTGGGTGGGGACTCAGCCAAACCATATCATTTTAGCCCTTGCATCTCCTGAATCTCATGTCTTCACATTTTAAAACATAGTCATACCTTTCCAACAGTCCCCCAAAGTATTAACTAATTCCAACATTAACTCAGAAATCCAAGTCCAAAGTCTCATCTGAGACAAGGCAAGTCCTTCCACTTACGAGCCTATAAAGTCAAAAGCAAGTTAGTTAGTTCCTAGAGACAATAGGAGTACAGGCATTGGGTAAATACACCCATTCTAAATGGGAGAAGTTGGCCAAAGCAAAGGGACTACAGGCTTATGGAAGTTCAAAATTCAATAAGGCAGCCATTAAACCTTAAAGTTCCAAAATGATGTCCTTTGACTGCTTGTCTCATATCCAGGTAATGCTGATGCAAGAGGTGGGCCCCCACAGCCTTTAGCATCTCTGCCCCTATGGCTTTGCAGGGTACAGCCCCCCTACTGGCTGCCTTCACAGGCTGGTGGTGTGTGCCTGGAAAAGTTATAATCTGTTGGTGGATCTACCATTCTGGGGTCTGGAGAATGTTGGCCCTCTTCTCACAGCTTCACTAGGCAGTACCCCAGTGGGGACCCTGAGTGGAGGTTTCAACTTCACATTTCCCTTCCACACTGCCCTAGCAGAGGATCTCAATGAAGGCTCCACCCCTGCAGCAAGTTTCTGTCTGAACATCCAGGCTTTTCACACATCAGAAATCTAGGCAGAGATTCCCGAACCTTAATTCTTGACTTCTGTGCACCCATAGGCTCAATGCCATGTGTATGCCACCAAGCCTTGTGGCTTACACTCTCTGAAGCAACAGCGTGATCTGTAGCTTGGCCCCTTTTAGCCATGGCTGGAGCAGCTAGGGTGTAGCACACCAAGTCCCTAGGCTGCACATAGCAGGATGGCCCTGGGCCTGGCCCAGGAAACCATTTTTTTCCTTTTAGGCCTCCGAGCCTAAGATGGTTGGGGCTGCCATGAAAGTCTCTGGCAGGCCCTGTAGACATTTTCCCCATTGTCTTGGTGATTAACATTCCACTCCACATTACTTATGTGAATTTCTGGAGATGACATGAGTTTTACCCCAGAAAATTGGTTTTTATTTTCTATTGCATTGTCAGGCTGCAAATTTTCTAAATTTGTATTCTCTACTTCCACTTGAAAGCTTTGGCGCTTAGAAATGTCTTCTGCCAGATACTCAAAATCATTTCTTTGAAGTTCAAAGATCCTCAGATCTCTAGGGCAGGAGCAAAAGGCCGCCAGCCTCTTTGCATAGCAAGAGCGACCGTTACTCCAGCTCCCAAGAAGTTTCTTATCTTCATCTGAGGCCACCTCAGCCTGGACTTTACTGTTCATGTCACTATTCAGCATTTTGGTCAAAGCCATTCAACAAGTCTCTAGGAAGTTCCAAACTTTGCCACATTTTTCTATCATCTTCTTAGCCCTCCAAACTGTCCCAACCTCTGTCTGTTAGTCATTTCTAAAGTCACTTCCACATTTTTGGGTATCTTTACAGCAGCACCCCACTGTACTGGTACCAATTTACTGTAGTATTCCATTCTTACACCACTATGAGGGAATACCAGAGACTGAGTAATTTATAAAGGAAAAAGGTTTAATTGACTTACAGTTCTGCATGACTGGGGAGGCCTCAGGAAACTTACAACCATGGCAGAAGAGAAAGCAAACACATCCTTCTTCACATGGCAATAGCCAGGAGAAATGCAGAGTGAAGTGGGGGAAAAGCTCTTTATAAAACCATCAGATCTCATGAGAATTCACTCACTACAGTGAAAACAGCATGGAGGTAACAGCCCCCATTATTCAATTACCTCCCACCAGGTCCCTCCCATGACACGTGGGGATTATGGAAACTACATTTCAAGATGAGATTTCAATGGTGACACAGGCAAACCATATCATGCAAAAACTGGAAGCATTCCCCTTTGAACACTGGAACTAGACAAAGATGCGCACTCTCACCACTACTATTCAACATAGTACTGGAAGTGCTAGTGAGAACAATCAGTCAAGAGAAAGAAATGAAAGGCATCCAAATAGGAAAAGAAGACATCAAACTATTTCTCTTCACAGATGATATGACTCTAAACCTAGAAAACCCTAAACTTCCTGCCAACAGGCTCCTGGAACTTATTTAAAAAAAAAAACTTCAGTAAAGTTTCAAGATACCAAATCATCCAAATCATTGTACACAAATTAGTAACATTTCTATACACCAATGATGTCCAAGCTGAGAACCAAATCAAGAATGCAATCCCATTCACAATAGCCACACAAACAAAAACATAACTAGTGTTACCCTAAGCTGCACTATTTTGTAAATTCTCATCATTTTGCAAACCCTGGTCAGAGTAAACAATTCCACTAGGGCTCGGGCCATGAGAAACATCCTGTTGGAGAAGTCCCAGGCCTAGCTGCCTGTCCACAGAAAATTCCTCACTTATCAGCAGCTAACCACACTGCCCCATCCCTTTGTGTAACAATCCCAGGACTCTCCTGCCCATGCCTATAACTATCCCATTGGTAAGCAGGGGCAAGCTCTGGTGCTAGCTGGTGTCCCCTTCTGCAAGTCTTTGCTCAATAAACCTTGTTGCCATAGAGCATCCTCTATTCTGTTCCTTCTCCCCTTCCTACTCTAATACCTAGGAATACAGCTAATGAAATAACTGAATGATTTCTACATGGAGAACTAAAAAACACTGCTAAAAGAAATCATAGATAATACAAACAAGTAGAAAAACATTGTGTGTTCACAGATTAGAAGAATCAATGTTGTTAAATTGCCATACAGCTGATAGTAATCTACAGATCCAAGCCTATTCCTCTCACAACACCAACATCAATTCCACAGAACTATTAATAGAAAAAAATCTATTTAAACATTCAGATGGAACCAAAAAGGAGCCCAAGTAGACATAGCAATCCTAAACAAAAGAACAAAGCCAGAGGCATTATATTACCTAACTTCAAACTATACTATAAGGCTACAGTTACCAAAACTGCATGGTAAGGTACAAAAATAGACACACAGACTAAGGAAATACAATAGAGAAACAAGAAATAAAGCTGCCCACCAACAGCCACCTAATCTTTGACAAATTCAACAAAAATAAGCAACAAGGAAAGGACTCTGTATTCAATAAATGCTTCAGGGCTAACTGGCTAGTCATGTGCAGAAGAATGAAACTGGACCATTACCTTTCACCATATACAAAAATTTACTCAAGATGCATTAAAAGTTTAAATATAAGACCTCCAAATATAAAAATCTTAGAAAAAAACCTAGGTAACACTATTCTAGACATTGGCATTGGGAAATCTTTTATGACTAAATGCTCACAAGCAATTACAACAAAAACAAAAATTGACAAGTGAGACCTAATTAAACTAATGCACTTCTGTACAGTAAAAGACACTATCAACAGGGTCAACAGATAACCTACAGAACAGGAGAAAATATTTGCAAACTACACTTCCAACAGAGGTCTGATATCTCAAATTTATAAGAAACTGAAACAATTGAATAAGCAGAAAAAAAACATTAAAATGGGCAAAAGACATAAGCAGACACTTTTAAAATGAAGATATAAAAACCCTCAAAAAACATGAAAAAACATTCTCCATTACTTACCAGAGAAATGCAAATGATATACCATCTCATACCAGCAAGCATGGCTATTACTAAAAAGTCAAAAAACAACAGCTGGCAAGGCTACAGAGAAAAGGGAATGCTTATATGCTGTTGGTGGGAATGTAAATTAGTTCAGTCACTGTGGAAAGCACTACGGAGGTTTCTCAAAGACCTTAAAACAGAACTACCATTTAACCTAGCTATCTCAATACTGGGTATATGTTCAAAAGAAAATAAATTGTTCTACCGAAAAGACAATTGCACTCATATGTTTATTGCAGCAGTATTTACAATAGCAATATTGTGAATATTGGAATCCAACCTAGGTGCTCATCAAGGAGCACCTTGTATGGAATAAAGAAAATGTGGTACATATACATCATGGAATACTATACAGCCATAAAAATGTATGAAATAATATCCTTTGCAGCAACATGGATGCACCTAGAGGCCATCACTTTAAGCGAATTAATGCAGGAAAATAAAACCAAAATTCTGAATATTTTCACTTGTAAGTGGGAGCTAATATTGGCTACTCATGGACATAAAGATGGCGATAATAGAAACTGGGGATTACTAGAGTAGAAAGGGAAGTACAAAGATTGGAAACTACCTATTGGGTACTATGCTCAGTACCCTGGTGATGGGATTATTTGTACCCCAAACCTCAGCATCACACAATATACCTAGATAATAAACCTGCACATGTACCCCTTACATTTGAAATAAAAATTTTAAAAAATCAGAAATGAATAACATGAAACTATTTTAAACCACAAATTTGTCTGCTAAATAATCAAGCCAAGACCAAGAATTAAACACAAAAAAATCAAAACCGTGTAAGATATGAGAATAAAGTTCAAAGGTAATTTTGAGAGAGTGTATCCTCCAGGATCTTACAGAACTTGTTAAAAAAGATAGTATAAAAAATTGGGTAAAGAAAGATCAAATACTTAATAAAAGACTTCAGATAACTGAAGAAACACATGAGTATTCATTCCATAAGAGCCCACAAAATGACCACAGACTTAAATAAAAATATCTACTTCTAAACTGGTTTCTAAACATCTAGTTATATACATTGTGATTAAATTTCATTATGCCAACAATAAAGGCACCCAAAACATATTCAGAAAGAAAAAGAACCCAAGTTATCTACAAAAGAATGAACAACAAAATAACATCAAATACTGGAAAACAGTGGAAAAAATATTTGCTAAGTTCTATGGAAAAATGCTTTTAAGCATAGAATTCTATACTAGGCAATAACACCATTCAAAAGGGAGAGCAAAATTATATATTCACATATGTAAAGACTCAGAAGTTTTATGACCACGGACACATTTCTGGAGGAATTACTTGAGGTACATTTTCAAAAGATACATTATGATTCCACAAAAAAGGAGGAAAGATAAAAGCATAAGAGATAATTGTGAGCAAGAAAAATCAGTAAATGTTTAAGTTTAGATACTTGTACATGTAAACTGTATATTCTTGTTAATAGCAGACTGATATAAAGTGCCATATAGTGTTAATTTTTTTATAAGTAAATACATAAAAACCTTATTTTCCAATGAACAAATAAAAAATAAAACAAATGCATAATTAACAGAGGACAATATATATAAAAAATCATCAATGCACAAAAAGAGGCTCAACTGTACTAGGAAAATGCTAATAAAAACAACAATTTACTATGTGTTAGCTTTCGATTGGGTCAAACATATATAATTGATAACAGCTATGGAAAGGCTGTGGAGAGACTGGCATTTTTTCCCCAAGATAGTTAAAAATTAAAATTGTGGGTTTTTACTGATAGAAAACTGACAATATCTATACCCAAATCAAAATTTTACTCATATTTTAATTCAAAAATCCTATGTCTTTTATTCTGTTCTTAAGGAATGCTTGCAAATGGGAATAAAGATATACATTCAGGAATATCAACTGCAGCATCACTTTAAATAGTTAACATTGGAAACCATTTGAATGCTAATCAATAGAAGAATATTTAAGTTTAATAATATACTCAGACTATAGAATATTATGTAATTATTAAGAGGACTAATATAGTCTAAGATCTCCTGATATACATTAGTTGCTAAGCCTTAAGGGCACTTTAGCAGAAACAGGAAAATTCTGGAACAAAATATAGAATTTGATCCAGTTTGTTGAAAACATTTAGAAATATGTGTATGTGTTTGTGTGTACACATTTGCAGAAAATTTTTTGACAAATGCTTAAAAAATTCTATTAGTAGCAGTTAATTTGGGGGAAAAGTAGAGGTATGGAGGGCTTAAAGTAGGGCCTTTTCCATTCATTTTTTTAAGCTCTTGCAACAAGGATGTATTGAGATGGATAGTAGAAAAATGTAGGCAAAACCCACTACTTATGCCTGTTTACATCTTTGCTTTTTTATTTTATGTTATTGCTTGTTTTATTTTATTTTATATTTTGCTGTATCCTCTATCTCTTTAATGGCAAATCCAGTCTGTTCGTAAATTCTCAAGTTTTTCCTCTATTTACTGATTTCTATTGGTTTTTCTGATCGGAGCTCAAACATCCCCTCTTCAAGGTGGTCTTTCTTGTCTACTTCTTCTTCTTCTTCTTCTTTTTTTGTTGTTGTTGTTGTTGTTGAGATGGAGTCTTGCTCTGTCGCCAGGCTGGAGTGCAATGGTGCAATCTCGGCTCACTGAAACCTCTGTCTCCCAGGTTCAAGCGATTCTCCTGCCTCAGCCTCCAGAGTAGCTGGGACTACAGGCGCATGCCACCATGTCTGGCTAATTTTTGTATTTTTAGTAGAGATGGGGTTTCACCATGTTGGCCAGGATGGTCTCAATCTCTTGACCTTGTGATCTGTCCGCCTCGGCCTCCCAAAGTGCTGGGATTATAGGCATGAGCCACCGCGCCCAGCTGCCTATTCCTTCTTAATTCCACTTATTCTTCCACCATTGCCATCGTATTTTTTTCAAGGCATTGATATCTATCTAAAATTATACCTCAGATATATTTATTTAACTGTTTACTAGAGATGCCTTCACCAAACCTTAGAATGAAAATTCCAGGTAAACAGATGGATGTTTTATTCTCACTGCTATAGACCTAGTGGCAGTACTTGGCACACATTAAGCACTAAATAAGTATTTGTTGAATGAATCAATGAATCAGTTTAGATTTCTATTTTGTCATCTATAAAGTGAAAACATTTCTGAGATTACATTTGGGAAACTATCAAAAATGAAGCAAGAAAGCTGGATTCTTTTCAACCACTAATACTTGGGAATAATGTGGTTCTGAAAGGCAAGGAAGATCATAATATAAAATTGAATCTGTCCACTAAAACCAAAAATATAGAAGAGCTCTGTGATGTTTTCATTCAAATGGCTTTTGCTGTTTACTTTAAACTACATTGTGGAGGGAAAATAATGTTATGTTCTTCCCAAATGAAGATAATAAAATCCTCAAATATCAGTTATTTGGGGGAACATAACTTCTTTTCATATGTGAACAAGGGTAAATGAAAGTTGGAAATCCTTCAGCTCAATTAGGTCTATAGCTTCCGCAATGAGACATTCTCCCCACATCTGTCCAGATATGTATTCCTGAGGACACAGTCATGCATTTTTTGAAGGCAGCAAGATGCTATTATAGTTACTAGATGAAATAGTAATCCTAGCATCCTTGACTAATTTTCTTCAGTACATATATTGAAGTGTCCTAAAGCCAGATGTTCAACTTGCCAAATTAAACAGTGAAACTGCCTAATCTTTGACTTATAAACCTAGAGAAACAAACAGTCTTTGCTTTTGCATGTTTAGAAAAAATTAGGTTCATATTCCTGACTCCTTTAATACTGATTTATTCAAGGGTATTATTCAGCATGTAATAGATAGTTTAATAAAAACATGTAGAAAAACATACAGATATACTGAAGGTAATTTCTTTAAAATTAAAAAAATTCTTTTAATTACATTTTATGAAGAGAAGCAAAAATACATAATCAGAAAGGGTTGTACAAAAAAAAACTGACAAAAACCTGCTTTCTGAAGTCCTACATAGAATATCTCTAGTAATGTAAGACATAAATACCCACAGGTTTTATGCCATTATTTTGACTCCAGTGATATCTAAGAATTTTATTCTGTCTTTCCTTGAAAAAGCAAGTGATATGGTTTGGCTGCATCCCCACCTAAATCTCATCTTCAACTGTAACTCCCACAATTCCTACGTGTCATGGGAGGGATCAAGTGGAAGGTAATTGAATCATGGGGGTGAGTTTTTCCCTTGCTGTTCTCCTGATAGTGAATAAGTCTCATGAGATGTGATGGTTTTAAAAAGGGGAGTTTCTCTGCACAAGCTCTCTTTGCCTGCTGCCATCCACATAAGATGTGACTTCCTCCTTCTTGCCTCTCCCCATGATTGTGAGGTCTCCCCAGCCACGTGGAATTGTAAGTTCAAGAAACCTATTTCTTTTGTAAATTGCCCAGTCTTGGGTATGTCTTTATCTGCAGCTGAAAATGAACTAATACAGCAAGTAAACTTGGCTGACTGAAATAAAATGGTTTAAAATGAATGTAAATTGCCACATGATTTGTTGGATAGTAAAACAGCATATATGATTATATCATTAATCACAATAAACACCATTCCTACCAATTATTGTTATATATTTCACCATAAGACATTTATAGAGAAATTAACAGCATGCTGCCTCACCTTCTACCTTGCCAAAATATTTCTAAAATAAACTAATTTTGAGTAAGAAGCATTTCAACTGAAAATGCTAAGAATGTTATAATTACTATATAATAATTTTTTAATCTTAGTGACCTCAGTCAGATGGCAGAAATAAAATTTTCTATGATCATCTGCCCATCGTGCATCAATTTTGACAACCACCCATGGGTAAGAGTATTTATGTGCGAGTCTGGGAATTCAGTGAAAATTTTCCAGCACACGATTAGAGCAAAAAAAAAAAATCCAAGAATTGATGCATTGAATAAGTCAGTCTGTAAAGACTGGAGAAGATGACTCTTTCTTCAAATGTAAAGATGCTAATGTAAGACTTCAAACAACACACCTACAAATAAAATTAAAAGAAACTAAAAAACAAAAAAATTCCCCCAAACAATGAAGAAAACACGAGAAAACCAAAGGAACACAATGTTTTTAGTAACTGATCTCCCAAAAATGGAAATTTACAAATTGCCTGACCAAATATTGAAATAATTGCCTTAAGAAAGTTCAGTGAGCTGCCTGAGAACGTAGACAACTCAATGAAATCACGAAAATAGTATACAAAAAATTGAAAAGTTCATCATAGATAAATCATAAAAAATAGAACAAAGCAGAATGTTAAAATTGAATAACAATAAATGAAATGAAAATTGCAATAGAGAGCTTCAAAAGCAGACTTGATAAAACAGAACAAAAGTATTTATGAACTGAAAGATACGTCACTTAAAATTATCCATTCAGAGGAGAAAAAGGAATGGATGAAGAAAGATTACAGGATTGAGGATATTATATTATGAAAAATAATATATGGATTTGGAAGTATCAGAAAGAGGAGAGAGAAAGAGATAGAAAGCGTATTTAAAGAAATAATGGTTGAAAACTACTCAAATCCTGGGAAAGATATCAACATCTTGGAAGAGGTGGATCAAAGGTTCTCAAAAAGTTTGAAACCAAAGAGGACTTCACTGTTTCCCCTTATCATCAAACTGCAAAAATCAGAAGAAATAGAAGGTTTTCGAATGCAACAAGAGAATGGGAACTTGCCACATATGAGGTAAATCTCAATAGGCTGTTAAGAGATTTCTCAGCAGAAACCTTGCAGACCATGAGACAGTAGGACAATATGTTAAAAGCACTAAAAGAAAACAATAACAACAACTGGTAACCAAGAAAATATCCCTAGCAAAATTGTCCTTCAAAAATGAAGGAGAGATAAACACATCCTCAGACAAACAAAAACCGAGAAAGTATACCACCACTAGACTTACCTTAACAAAATGCTAATGCTAAAGGGAGTTCTTCAAGATTGGTTTAAAGGATGCTAATTAATAACATGAAAATATATGAAATTGAAACTTGCTGGTAAAGGTAAGTATATAATCAAATTCAGAATACTTCAATATGGTAATCATGGTGTACAAACAATTTATAACCCTAGTATAAAAGGTTAAAAGAAAAAATAAACATAGCTATAACTACAAAAATCTTTATATGAATACTCAATATTACTTCAAAAACCAGTTGTGGAGGGGGCTAACTTAAATAATATAATTGTTGATGTAATTGAATTTAAGTGTCAATGAGTTTACAATAAAGTGTTATATCTGTAAAATATTGCATATAGCCCCAAGACAATTCCAAAGAAAAAAACCTACAGTAGACAAACAAAAGATAAAGAGTAAGGAATCAAAGCATCTTACTATGAAAAACTGGCCCAGCATGGTGGCTCACATGTGTAATCCTAGCACTTTGGGAGGTCAAGGAAGTTGGATTGTTTGAGCTCAGGAATTTGAAACCAGCCTGGGCAAGATGCCCAAACCCCATCTCTACTAAAAATACAAAAAATTAGCGAGGCGTGATGGCACATGCCTGTAGTTCCAGCTACTCTGGAGGCTGAGGCATGAGAATCTCATGAACCTGGGAGGTGGATGTTGCAGCGTACTCAAGCCTAGGCGACAGAACGAGACTCTCTCTCTCAAAAAAATAATAATAATAAAAGACAAACAACAAAAACCCAAAGCATATCACTATGAAAAACCATCCAATTACAAAGCAAGATGGTAAATGAGAAAGAAAAAAAGGGACTACAAAATAGATGTAAAAGAATTAATCAAATGGCAATAGTAAGTCTTAATAATAATTACTTTTACTTTAATTACTTTAAATATACTAACAATTACTTTAAATATAAATTTACTAACTTCTCCAATCAAAAGACATACAAGCGGAGAATGAATTCTTTTTAAAAACATCCAATTGTATGCTGACTGAGAGAGACCTACTTTAGCTTTAAGGACACACATATAATGAAAATGAAAGCTAGACTAAGAAAAAAAGGGAAAACTCAAATAAATAAAATCAGAAATGAGAAAACAGACATAACAACTGAGAAGTACAAAGAATCACTGGAGACTATAATTAACAGTATGACAACAAATTGGAAAACCTAGAAGGAGTGGATACATTTCTGGACACATACACTCCTGTCAAAGAAAATTCTAGGACCTGAGGGTTTTACTGCTAAATTCTACCAAACATTTAAAGAAGAACTGATACCAATTCTTCTCTAATTCTTAAAAAGAAATTCCAGGAGGAGAGAGCACTGTCAAATCTATCCTGTGAGGCCCACATTGCCCTGGTCCAAAAGCAGATAAGGACATAACAAACACACACAAAAACTACAGCCAGTGGTCCCTAATGAACATAGATGCAAAAATCCTCAACAAATGATCCTCAAACTGAATTCAAAACACATTAAAAAGATCAAAAGATCATTTGCCATGATGAAGTGGAATTTATGCCTGGGATGCAAGAATGGTTCAACATAAACAAATCAATCTAAGTGATATATGACACTAACAGAACAAAACAAAATGGAGAACCAAACATATGAACAAATATATGGAAAAAAAACCACATGATCATGTTAACAGATGATGAAATAAGTATTTAATAAAATTTAACATCTCTTTACGATAAAAATCCTCTATAATCTGAATATAGAATGAAAATACAGCAAAATAATAAAGACTACCTACGTCAAACTCACACCGAATATAATACTGAATGGGCAAAAATTAAAATAATTTTCTCTACAATCTGTAATGAGACAGGATGCCCAGTTTTATCACTTTAATTCAACAAACTACTGGATATTGTGGCCAGAGCAATTAGGCAAGAGAAAGAAGTAAAAGTCATGCAAATTGCAAAGAAGAAGTCAAATTAACCTTGTTTAGAGATGACATAATCTTACATTTAGAAAAGCCTAAAGACTCCACCAAAAAATGGTGAGAACTGAAATGAACTCAGTAAAGTGGCAGGACACAAACCTAACATACAACAATAAGTAACATTTATATACACCAATAGCCAATGATCCTCCCCACAAAAAAAAATCAAGAAAACAATCCCATTTATAAAAGCTACAGGGAGTATAAAATAACCTAAAATCAATTTAACCAAAATGTAAAATGTCTATAAAAATAAAATTCAAAACACACTTGAAAAGACAGGGGAAAAAAGTGTTTCATGCTCATGGATTGGAAAAATTAATATTTTGAAATTGGCAATACTACCCAAACAATTTGTAGATTTAATGCAATATCTATCAAAATACTAATAAAATTTTTCAGAAAAATTGAAAAAAACTGTGAAATTTGTGTGGAACCACAAAATACCTGGAACAGCAAAAGCAATCCTGAGTCAAACAAATAGAACTGGAAACATCACATTACCTGACTTCAAAATATACTACAAAGCTATAGTAACCAAATCAGTGTGGCCCTGGCATAAAAATGGACACATAAGTTAATGTAACAGAATAGAGAACCAAGATATAAATCCACACATTTATAGTCAACTCATTTTTGACAAAGGTGCCATGAACATATGTTGGGCAAGGGACACACTCTTGAATAAATAGTGCTATGGAAACTGAATAACTACATGCAGCAGACCCCTACATCTCACGATATACAAAAATCAAAAATGGATTATATACTTCAGTATAAGACTTGAAACTATGTAACTACTAGAAGAGAACATTGGGGACATTCCAGGACATTGACTTTGGCAAATAATTACTTTTAGAACCTCAAAACACAGACACAAAAGCAAATATAGACAAATATGGTCACATCAAAATAAAAAGTTGCTGCACAACAAAGGAAACAAGAAAGTGAAGCAGCTATTCACAGAATTGGAGAAAATAGTTTCAACATATCTATCTGACAAGGGATTAATAAGGGGAATATATAAGAAGCTCATACAACTTAATAGCAAAAATATAGTCTGATTAAAATGGGCAAAAAATCTGAATGGACATTTCTCATGTAAGTGGTCAACAGATATATGAAAGAAATACTCAACATCATTAATAATTTGAAAAATGCAAATCAAAATAACAATAGGATATTATTTCATCCTAGTTAGAGTAGCTTTTATCCAAAATACAAAAAAAATTAATGAATGCTGGTAAGGATGTGGAGAAAGGGAAATTCTCATACACTGTTGGAAGATATCTAAATTAGGACAGCCACTATGGAAAACACTACATAAGTTCTTCAAAAAACTAAAAATAGAACTGCCATAAGATCCAGCAGTCACATTGCTGGATGTATTTAAAATAAAATCAATATTAAAGAGATATCTGTCCCCCTATGTATATTTCAACTTTATTCACAATAGCAAAAATATGAAATCAACCTAAATGCCCATGAATAGATGAATAAATAAAAAAGTGATCTATGTATTTGTTTGTGTACATATAAATATCACATTGCTTCATAGATATCTATGAAATATTTATATTTCTTCAGATAGGTATACCACATTTACATACTGATATGAATTGGCTCTGTGTCCCCACCTAAATCTCACCTTAAATTGTAGTTTCCATAATTCCCACGTGTCATGGGAGGGACCTGTTGGGAGGTAATTTAATCATGGGGTTGGTTATCCTCATGCTGTTCTTGTGATAGTGAGTGAGTTCGCATGAGTTCTGATGTGTGGGAGTTCAGTCAGTCTGGTGGGAAACATTTTAAAGATAGTGAGAGAAATACACATAAATCTTGGAAGGCCAGAGGGTTTGCATAAGCTCCAGTAATAGATCTGGCTGAAGGCAGCCTAATCCATAACTTGAGTAAATAGTTTAAGGCAGGTACAAAGGAATGTAAGGGAGTTTATCTAAATAGCTTGCTTACTCATGTGGCCCTAAGACTTACCTTTGATTATTCATGGGCAGGTTGGCTCTCTCAGGGGGAGGGCAACAAAATTAGTTACCCACAGGTGTGCTGACTCAAAGCCTTTATCATTTAAAGTGTGCTGAATAAATGCCGGCAGGGTCAGCTAGTCAGGACTGCGACTGCTACTCTTTACAGCACCTTCCTCGGTGTTTGTGAGGGGCCTGGACTCTTAGCCAGACTGACAGGCAGAATATCTGTGTCAGTGTACATTATTCATCTGTGGTTCGGTCAGAGTCTGCGGGACAGACCCCTGACTGACAGTTTCATGAGGTTCTTTTCCCTGTTTTGCTCGACACTTCTCCTTGCTCCCACCGTGTGAAGAAGGACACGTTTGCTTCCCCTTCCGCCATGATTGTAAGTTTCCTGAGGCCTCCCCAGCCATGATGAACTGTAAGTCAGTTAAACCTCTTTCCTTTAAAAATTACCCAGTCTGAGATATGTCTTTATTAGCAGTGTGAGAATGGACTAATACAGTAAATTGGTACCAGGTAGTGGGGTGCTGCTGTAAAGATACCCAAAAATGGGGAAGTGACGTTGGAACTGAGTAACATGCAGAGGTTGGAACAGTTTGGAGGGCTCAGAAGAAGACAGGAAAATGTGGGAAAGTTTGGAACTTCCTAGAGACTTGGAGGGCTCAGAAGACAGGAAGATGTGGGAATGTTTGGAACTTCCTGGAGACTTGTTAAATGGCTTTGACCAAAACGCTGATAGTGATATGGAGAATAAAATCCAGGCTGAGGTAGTCTCAGATGGAGATGAGGAACTTGTTAGGAACTGGAGCAAAGGTGACTCTTGTTAATGCTTTAGCAAAGAGAGTGGTGGTATTTTGCTCCTGCCCTAGAGAGCTGTGGAACTTTGAGCTTGAGAGAGATGATTTAGGGTATCTGGCAGAAAAAAAATTCTTTCTTTCTTTTTTTTTTTTCTTTTTAGACAGAGTCTGACTCTGTCACCCAGGTTGGAGTGCAATGGTGCAATCTCGGCTCACTGCACCTCCGCCTCCCAGGTTCAAGTGATTCTCCTGCCTCAGCCTCCCAAGAAGCTGGGACCACAGGTGTAAGCCACCAAGCCCAGCTGATTTTTCTATTTTTTGTAGAGACAGAGTTTCACTACTGTGGCCAGGCTGGTCTTGAAACTCTTTACCTCAAGTGACCTGTCTGCCTCGGTGTCCCAAAGTGCTAGGATTATAGGCCTGAGCCATAGTGCCCTGCCTGGCAGAATAAATTTTTAAGCAGCAAAGTGTTCAAGAGGAAGCAGAGCATAAAATTTTGGAAAATTTGCAGCCTGATGATGTAATAAAAAAGAAAACTTTATATTCTGGGGAGAAATTCACACCAGCTGCAGAAATTTGCATAAGTAATGTGGAGCAGAATGTTAATCACCTGTGCAGCCCCTCTCATCACAAGTCCCTCACACAACAGCACAGCAGCCCCTCCCATCACAGGTCTGGAGGCCTAGGAGGGAAAAAATGTTTTCATGCGCTGGGCCCAGGATCCCTCTGCTTTATGCAGCCTTGGAACATGGTGCCCTTCATCCCAGCTGCTCCAGCTCCAGAGGTGGCTTAAAGGAGCCAACATATAACTCAGAATGTTGCTTCAGAGGGTGCAAGCCCCAAGCCTTGGTGGCTTACATGTGGTGTTGGGCTTGCAGGTGCACAGAAGTCAAGAATTGATGTTTGAGAAGCTCCACTAGATTTCAGAGGATGTATGGAAATGCCTGGATGTTCAGGCAGAAGTTTGCTGCAGGGGCAGAGCCTTATGGAGAACGTCTGCTAGGGCAATGCAGAAATGAAATGTGGAGTTGGAGCCCCGACACAGAGTCCCCATTGGGGCACTGCCTAGTGGAGCTATGAGAAGGGAGCCACTGTCCTCCAGGCCCTAGAATAATAGATTGATTGACAGCTTGCACTGTGCACCTGAAAAAGCCACAGACACTCAATGCCAGCCCATGAAAGCAGCTGATAGGAGGCTGTGCCCTGTAAAGGCACAGTAGCAGAGCTGCCCAAGGCTTTGGGAGCCCACCTCTTGCATCAGCATGCTCTGGCTGTGAGAGTTAGAGTCAAAGGAGATCATTTTGTAACTTTAAGGTTTGATGACTGCCCTATTGGATTTCAGACTTGCATGGGGCCTGTAGCCCCTTTGTTTTGGCCAATGTCCCCCATTTGGAACAGGTGTATTTACCCAATGCCTGTACCCCCATTGTACCTAGGAAGTAACTAACTTGCTTTCGATTTTATAGGCTCATAGGCAAAGGGACTTGCCTTGTCTCAGATGAGATTTTAGACGTGGACTTTTGAGTTAATTTGGAATGTTGAGTTAACTTGGAATTTTGAGTTAATGCTGAAATCAGTTAAGACTTTGGGGGATTGTTGGGGGACTGCTGGAAGAGCATTACTGTGTTTTGAAATGTGAGGACATGAGATTTGGGAGGAGCTGGGGTGAAGTGATATGGTTTGACTCTGTGTCCCCACCTAAAAATGAATTCATATATGAATTGTATGTGTCATATAATCTCCATGTGTTGTGGAGGGACCTGGTGGGAGGTAATTTAATCATGGGGTCAATTACCTTCATGCTGTTCTTGTGATAGTGAATGCGTTCTCATGAGTTCTGATGGTTTCAGAAGGGGCTTTTTCCCCTTTTGCTTGGCAGTTCTCCTTCCTGCCACCATGTGAAAAAGGGCATGTTTTCTTCCCCTTCCACCATGATTATAAGTTTGCTGAAGCCTCCACATCCATGCTGACCTGTGAGTCAATTAAACCTCTTTCCTTTATAAATAGTCTGGGGTATGTCTTTATCAGCAGTGTGAGAATGCTAATGCTTATACACACACACACACACACACACACACACACACACACACACATATATATTCCACATTTATAAACACACACACACAGACACAGACACATATATGTGATACACCAGGAGAGTCCAATCTTTTGGCTTTCATGGACCACATTGGAAGAAAAATTGTCTTGGGCCACACATAATATACACTGACAGTAATGATAGATGATGAGCTAAAAAAATTGAGAAAAATCTCATAGTATATTAAGAAAGCTCAAATTTGTGTTGAGCTGCATTCAAAGCCATCCTTGGCCACATGAAGCCTGTGGGCTTTGGGTTGGACAAGCTTGTGATACACACACACACACACACAAATCTTATTCAGTTGCAAAAATTGAAATGATGTCTTTTAATCATGGGGTGGTGATGGATGGATGGAACAAGAGGTCATTAGGTTAAGCAAAATAAACTAAGAAAAGAAAAAAGAAGTCACATGTTTTCACTCATATGTAGAAGCTAAAGACATGAATCTCATTAACATAGAGAGTAGATTGGTAGGTACCAGATGACAGCAGGTGGAGGTGGGAGGGGAGAATGAAGAGAATTTGATCAATGGGTAGAAATTTAAAGTTAGGACAAATAATACCTGCTGTTATCTATATCACTAGGGTGACTATAGTTAACATTAATCTATTGCACATTTCAAAATATCTAGAAGAAAATAATTCAAATGTTCCCAGCATAAAGAAAAGATAAGTAGTTAAAGTGATGGATATCCCAAGTACCCTAATTTGATTATATTAATGCATTCATTCATTTTATGTACCCCCAAAGATGTACATCTAATATTTGTTAACTAGGCTAAAATATTTTGCACAGATAAATTTAATAGGCTTTGAGCTTGCTATTCAAAATCACAAAACACACAAGCAAACTAGCCAATGTGACTAAGAGTCATCAAACATAATGGCAGAATCAGACTTGTGTAGATATTAAAATTTTGTGAAAGAAAATATTAAATGTTTGATATGTCCAAAGAAATAAGAGAGTACATCAAAATATGTAGAAGAAATAAATGATTTCAAAAAGTCTGCAGATTTGGAAAAAAAACCTTCTAGAAATGAAGACAAACTATAATAGAATTCAGGAACTCAGTTGAAGTATTAAAGAGGAAGTTTGACAAAGTCAAAAATAATTAGTAAACCAGTATATATAGAAAAAAGCTAATTCTGAATATAGCAAAGAGAAATGAAATTTAAAATATTAAAGAGAAATAACGAATTCTAAATGGTAGAATAAAAATATATGACAATTCAAACTGGGTTTCCAGATGAGAGAAAGGAAAGGCACAACACTTGAAGAGATATTTGCTGATTGTTTACCACAATTGATGATACACATAAATATGTAGATTCAAGAAGTCTCGTAGATACCAACCAATCAAAATAAATAAATATTTCCACATCCAGATTGCATTATAACTACACACCACCAAAGTCAATGATAAAGTCACGTTATCTACAAAAAGGGCTATAAATCTTCTAAAAATAAGAAAAAAATTATTAGAGAAGCATTCATAGCATGTGAGAAACATCTGGGCTGTAAGCATGTAGAAGTATAATGCAAATATCTGGTGAAATAGTTTTCCAGGCAGATAAAATGTAATGTGCAAAAGTCCTTGGAAGGGAATCCATTAAAGAATAGCAAGGTAGTGTGACTGGAATCCAGCTGAGGAGAATTTGGAGAGGTATAAAATGAGATCTGTGCCCTAGCTAGAGGCCATCTCACTCACTCTGTTGTCATCTAGAGTAAGTACTTTGGTTTTTATGCAAAAAAAAAAAAAAAGAAATGTTCATAGAGCTGAGAGCAGTTATACCATTACAGATTTTTATTTCGGTATGTTTATGTGAGTTGTTTAAGCTACTTTAACTGCTGTACTAAGTAGGCCCCCAGTAATAGATTATGTTTTGCTTCAATGTAAAGCTCAAAGTGTCTCCATGTTGGTGAGATTCAGGTTTGCAGGGACTCTATCATTATCAAAATATGTCTTCCAAAATCACCTAGGTTTTATCCTACAACTGGAAGAAAAATGAAAGATTGAAAGATCTCTTGTGGAAGTATCAGTGAATCAAGAATAAAAATATCATACTATTCATGACCCAGCCTAGTGGCTAAAACCTTATCACAGTGCCATATCTGACTGCAAGGAAGGTTAGGGAATGTGTTCAGCTGTGTGCCCAAGAACAATTAGCCAAAGATTATTTTAATATTTCTAACCATTGTTGAATATTAACTAATAAATCATTCGATTTAAAACATTTCAACTTTCCTATATTTTACAAAGTGCTCAAGAATATATAGCTTGTGAATTTTCCCAAAACAATATTTATTCTTATTGCCTGTGTGCAACCTGATAACTGTATATTCTGCTTAATTCTATTTTATTCTTGTAATTTTTCTGATTTCTCTTTTTAACTGTTGGTTATGATTTTATTGATTATGACATGATTTTATTACTCGGAGATTGCTACCTATAGTTCAAACATCAATGTAATTCAGTGATGACATCTGGGAAATAAGCTCTAAACGTAGAGTAGAAATACTGGGATACAATGCCATTACTGTCACTTAACAGCCAGTTAGGCTAGGCCTTGCTACGCTAGATGTGGTACTTGAATCTGCAGCATCAGAATCACCTGGGAGCTGGTTGGAAATGTAGAATTTTTACTCAGATTTACTGAGTCGAGGTCTATATATTTACAAAGTCCCCAGGTGATTCATATACACACACAAGTTTGAGATGCTTTGGGCTAAGCAATGCTGCAGTAATAAACAATCTTATATTCTTAGGAGTTCAAAAATGTTTTGGAAGCAAGGGAGCTCTGCTCATCATAGTCACTTATGGTCTAAGCCTTTAGCTAAGATCTCAAACATTGCCTTTTTTTTCTTTTTTTCAAGAGATAAAAGCAATCTCTGGGTAGAGAGGTCTTTTCCAGTCTACCACATTACCAAATAAATAAATTATTCGTGCTCCTCCTGCCTACTATATACTAAATATTTTCTCTTCCTTCTGAATTAATAATAAACCTTGAGCTCATCTCAAGTATAGTATTTACTATATTGTATTAGTTTTTTTATATGTTTGTTTCTGTGTTTCCTCTATTAGGATAAAACTCACATTGTCTTACACATCTTTATATATTAAATATTGAATAAATAATTATTAGTGTGTTTTTATATTAAATAACACATTTGGATTTAATGACACATTTTCTCACCTGTATTAAGAAATATATCAATTGATTTATAAAATAATTTAGCTCCAAGAAAATTCACATAAAATGAAATCACTATCTGGGCAATGTCAGGTGAAGAGACCTTCCCTAAATTCAGTGTGGTTGGTGAATGGGACGAGCTTGACTCATGAACTTAACACCTTTGATAGCACTTTTTATCTACAGATAATGAGTGAAAGGTTTAAAGTATTGGTAGGTCTTGGTCATTGTACATATCCCTCTGTAGGAGTAAAAAAGAATACTACCTTTCAATTTTCTGAATGAAAGTCTTCTAGCCTCTTTTGAATTTTAATTGGATTCATATAGGGCAAATATTCTGCAAGATAAAGATATTTAGTTATCTACAACCAATATTTGTCTGTTGTCAGATAGACATGAAGCCCAGATTCCTTTTTTCCGAGATTTCTTATGAGTCATTTATAGAGCAAGAGCTTCTTTTCTAATACCTCTAAAGACCAATATGGTGGGCAGGTTAAAGGAATATTGGTAATAGCATGTTCTCACTTGTAAGTGAGAGTGCAATAGTGGGTACACATGGACATAGTGGAATAATAAACACTGAAGAATCAATAGAGTGAGAGGAAGTGGGGAGGGGTGAGAAATTAACTAATGCATACAATGTATATTCTTTTCATGTGATGGCTTCACTAAAAACCTAGACTTCACCACTACACAGTATATCCATGTAACAGAACTGCACTTGTATCCTCCAAGTATAAAAAAATAAAAGACTATACATAATAGATCAGAAGGTATCTTTCAATATTAGCTCAATTAACACTCATTACAAATTTATCATTATCCTGAAACAATTATTGAGACAACTGAGACACAAAGAGGTAAAGTAATTTTCTAAATGTTGAAGTTTAAGTGAAATTATTTAGAAAAACTATTTATTTAAAATTAGAAACAGAACTTTGGACAGATTAAAAGTTGCCAACATTGATTTCACATGTATCTCACTCTGTGTTAGGAATTCATTTCTAAAACACCTCTCAAGTTGAATTACATTTTCAATAGATGAAGACATGTAAAATTTTGGACGTATTAAGTTGTGTATTTTACATATCTTTATGTAAAATTTGTTTGAAGGAATTTCCATAAAATGTTGGAAAACAAAAAATGATAGTACAACCAAGAATCGAAATATAAATAGACATGATGACAAAAGAAACTGTGTTTAGAAAAATCTGTTTCCTGAAATGTATTATTTTCAACATGATATCACAAAAATCCCAAATAGAGATTTTTAATTTAAAAATGCACCCTCTTCATTATAATTTATGATATGCAAAAAACAGTTTTGCCTGAGTTTTCAAAAATTGCTAAGATATCTATTTCCTTATCACCACATTTAGGAAGTCACTCTAACTGAAAGAAGCAAGAAGTGTAAGTTTAAAATGTCATTTTCCTTCTCTCTATTCAAAATATCTTATTGAGAAACCCAGAAATTGAGAACTCCTGGTCTACTCGAAAGAGTCAGTATTCTAGTCCTTGGTCCTTCATCAGGGCTGGTCTTTTCAACCTTATTTCACTCTTACTAGATGTCAAAAACATGAAAAAGAAACAAACAAAAAAAACTTTCAGCTGAATTTAATAACAATGGATTAATTCCAAACAAAACAAAGAAACACATACTTTTGTAATATGTTTAAAAGTAGTTAAAAGGATAAAACAACTGTAAGCATTCAGCGAAGAAATAATACTACTGTCTATTGTTGGTAATTCATTTTTGTTGGGGTAAGGCATTGGTTCCATGCGGTGGTCCCCAAATTTGCTCATGTGTTAGAGTCACCTGAGACAATTTAAAAAATTTGCTGACCAACCTACACCCTGGGCCAATAAAATCAGAATCTCTGGGGGGAGGGGGTTATAATTTATAAATCATTTTTTTCCTAAATGATTCCAAGGATGAACTAAATTTGAGATCCACTGGTCCAATTGCAGTCTATTCTTAAACCTATAATGACTGCCAGCAATATTTTTATATCTTATCAACGACCACATTATATGAGTCACTCTTAACTCTCCTTTGATGTTATGGAAGCCTGCCTGATAAATAAGATTGTCAGAATTATTTAATAGTGAGATACACATAAGTTCAAGCAATTCTCCTGTCTCTGCCTCCTGAGTAGCTGGGATTACAGGCATGTGCCACCACGCCCAGCTAATTTTTGCATTTTTAGTAGAGACGAGGTTTCACCATGTTGGTCAGGCTGGTCTGGAATTCCTGATCTCATGATCCACCCACCACAGCCTCTCAAACTGCTAGGATTACAGGCATGAGCCACCACACCCGGCCACCAGCTACCTATTATGACTACATGTGAAGAAGCAGCAAAGCTGTAAGTTCAGATCATAGTATCTAAGCCATTCTTTTCTAGCAGTCTATATCATTTCTATTTAAAATGTACTCATTTTTTCCATAAAATGTCAAACTCAATATACCTGCATGAGAGACATGGGACTTAGACCAAATTTACTAATTAAAAACTCAGTGGGTAGGACCCATGCATAGGCATTTTCCACAAATCCTCTAGGTGATTTTTATGTTCACTAAAACTTTCAGGTCTTGTGTTCCTATAGGTTTACAAAATTAAAAGGAGCAGGTCCAGCTTAAACAAGAAAAAAGTGCATTAATTATAATCAGGAAAAAGCCTCTATCTATCTATCTATCTATCTATCTATCTATCTATCTATCTATCTATCTATCTACCCATCCACCCATAGGAATGTCATACTAGTCATGAATGCTAGGTCCTATCTAGTGGAAGCTTCAGAAGATTTATCAGTGTTTTACCTTGTTCACCACCTTCTTGCCAGTGTCGAGCAGCCAACTATGATCTTGCATTTTTCACTGGAATAAAGCCAAGAAGGGGATCTCAGAAGATGGAGCTCTGGTAGTCAGATGCCATTTTCCTTCTGCAGTCTCTGACACACAAACTTGTATAGTTTCTTTACTTGGGCCGGATTAAAACTGTGGCCAAACTGGACTATTTGAATGCAGAATAAACCCTAGATATTGTTTTTTCTGTCAGTCTAAGCATGAGTAGCATTTCTTTTCCAATAGCTAGCAGGCAGAGAGAAAATAGTAAAATCAGTTATGGAATTGGTATTTCCATTAACATACTGTCTTTTCAAACAAGCACCAGTTGATCTTATTGTGTCAAATTTACAAAGAAACTGATATATGAGAAAAGCAATGCATTATTGTAGTTTATTATTTGTGAATATAATTCCAAGTACTTTGTTATGCTGTGTACCAGGACCATTTTTGCCGATGGGGGGTGTGGAAGGGGAGTGGCATGAGAGGCAGCACAAATGCACACTGCAAAGGTGTGGGAACAGGGCTCTTAGATGGAGGACTTACCTTATGGCTGTAAAAGATGTGAACTTCTCCAGAATAAGGACCAGTTCTTGTTTATCTTTGGTTTCTTTCCAGAATCTGGTAAAGCAACTACAATACTAAATGGTAAAGTGTGTCTATCAGTCTTGAAAGCAAGTCAGAGTTAGATAATATTTATAATATTAAATGTGAATGTGCTAGCATTATCACATAAAATAATACTGGTCTAAGATTGAGATTATTCCTAAATCTAAGCTAACAGTGACTTAGTATGTTTCATTTATTAACCCCAAATCTCTAGTATGTGGCCTGATTTCTCATGTATGTACACCTACATTTAACTATATGACCAAAGGTGGAATCAATGAATACTGCTCACCACCATCTATATCATATAGAACATTAAATAAAGAACAAAGAATGCTGAATTAAATGGAATTATAACAGAAAATAAAGCTTATGAGCGTATCACTAATGTCCTAAGCCAGAACAAATTTATAATCCATATATTCAAAATAATAAGGAAGGTTTTATCAAATTTTAATGGTTCCATAGTGAGGGTATGTCTTACTAATAAGACTTCTATTAAGGACTGGTTTGCTACCAATCAACCTGGTTTTTCATCAGTACATGAATTCTTCCAGTTCTAAGGAAGGAAGAAGGAAGAAGGAGAAGGAGAAGAAGAAAAAGGAGGGAGGAGGAAGAGGAGGAAGAGGAGGGAAAGAAAGACAGAAAGAAAGAAAAAGAGAAAGAGGAGGGAGGGAAGGAAGGAAGGGATCTAATTGAATATCGGGAGAGTCCTGTAATCTAGATTAGAAATATTTTCCAAACAAGGCAACTACCTGTTGGCAAGAACTTCAGGGCCATTTTCAGATGTTTCAATGATGCCTCAATCATGTACCTACATTTTCTATTTATTCTCTACAATCTACTGACGTTAATGGAAACCTTCCACCTCTCTTAGATCTTGCTTTATACTCCCTTTCATGTCCCTCCACTACATGAATTCAAGTCATTTATTTCACCTTGAACTTGAAGTCAAATGTATAAAAATTCATTATGTATTTCACAGAATTCATATAACAACACTATTTTGCAGAGAGATCCAAAATTGTAATGATACATGTAAACATCCTCTTAAGTGGAAGCTGGCTAAACTCAGTATTATTTTTCTTTGAATTTTATCAACGGAGATCAGGAAATATAATGCAAATCGTGGATTTGTTTCTATTGTGTTCTTCCCATGGATTTATTTCAAAGGTGTTGCATTCTTTGACACTGTAAATTCAGATTAGTTTACACTTTGAATTAAAATATTCTACAGTATTGCAATACTTTGCCACTTCTGGATTAGGAAAGGAGACAGAGAAGGAGGACTTAAAAAAATAAAGGTTCTTTCCCCAGAAATTTTTAGGAATAGATCTTCCAAAATATATTGTAGCAAAATCTGGGGATAGAGTGGAGAGGGCTATGAGCAGTCAAACAGTTACCACATACCATCAATTTTCAGCTTTGCAAAATTTCACATTTTAACATTATTTAACAATTCTGATGTGTCTTAAAACCATGCAATATCATACTTTAATTGTCAGCAATTTTTCTTTGTAGTGATTCAGGAAATTGATATACCCCATAACTGCTGATGTCTTAAGTTCTGTGTTCCATGAAATACAGTAAATGATGGGTTTGCAACACAGAAAAACTAGCTGCTCCATCTCAGAGCAGCTACTTCTGATATTGGCCTTCATGCTCAACCTAAGAGTATAGTTGCTTTTGTTTATTTGCACATTTGTTTGTTTTTCTGTATAAAAACTAGGCTATCATAAGAAGGAGCTAGAGTTGCAATAGGATAGACAATATGGTAGTGTTTGGAGTTAATGTGTATTTATAATCTAGGGAAAAAGTACACTGAACATGACAGAATATATGGAAATGTACTACCACCATCCCAAACAAATATGTACTATCTTCCCTTTAGGCCTATCATTCTGGTGTGCAGGACAGGACAGAAGAAATATAGTTTTGATATAGAAACTCTTCAAAATGTTACCATCCATGAATTCTGCCTGAGAGCATAACTTAGAAATATTCTCTAGGGAAAAATAATTCTAAAACTTTGGAAAAATTAACATGGAGAAAAGTGTGCTGAATAGAAAAGCAGTAAAACTATAGGTAGGTAGAAATAATTATCAGTAAGACAGCCATGAAAATTAGTGTAATTGTCAAAAGTGATTTGTAAGAAAGAGGCAAAATGTGAAATAATCTGAGAATTACAGTGAAGAAGGCCTTATCAAAATAGCAGTTTGGAGGAGGAAGTGAGCAACCAAAAATGTTCGAAGTATCTTGTGTTATTTGGGAAGTAATTATTGAAACTATATGTTATTTCATTTCTAGACCTTTTTATTTTTTATTGGTTTATTGATTTTTTAAAATTTTTATTTAGTTTTATTGAGATAGGGTTTCACTCTGTTGCCCAGGCTGAATTTCAGTGCCACAATATCTGCTCATTATAACCTCAGCTTCCTGGGCTCAAGTGATCCTCCCACCTCAGCCTCCCAGGTAGCTAGGACTATAGCCACTTGGCAACACACCCAGCTAATTTTTGTATTTTTTGTAGAGATGGGGTTTCCCATGTTGCCCAACCTGGTCTCAAACTCTTGGGCTCAAACAATCTGCCTGCCTTGACCTGTCAAAGTGCTGGGATTTTAGGCATGAGCCCCCATGCCTGGGCCTACTTTTTCATATTCATCTTTTTAACTTTTATTTTAGGTTCAGGAGTGCATATGAAGGTTTGTTATATTGGTAAACTTGTGTCATGGGGGGTTTCTTACATAGATTATTTCATCATCCAGGTACTTGGCCTAATACCCAATAGTTATTTTTTTAATCATCTCCCTCCTGTCAGCTTCCACCCTCAAGAAGATCCCAGTGTCTGTTGTTCTCCTGTATGTGCCCATGTGTTCTCATAATTTAGCTCCCACTTATAAGTGAAAACATGCAGGATTTGGTTTTCTGTTCCTGTTTTAGTTTGCTATGGATAATGGCCTCTAACTCCATCCATGTTGCTGCAAAGACATGCACTCATTCTCTTTTATGGTTGAATACTATAATATTACAGAGTGTATGTGTACCACATTTTCTATATCCATCCTACCATTTATGGGCATTTAGGATGATTCCATGGCTTTGCCAAATAGTGCTGTGATGAACATACATGTGAATGTGTCTTTATGACAGAATGATTTATATTCCTTTGGGTATATACCCCGTAATGGGATTGCTGGGTCAAATGGTAGTTCTGATTTCAGGTCTTTGAGAAATACCCACACTGCTTTCTACAATGGCTGAACTAATTTACATTTCCACCAACTGTGTATAAGCATTACCTTTTTTCCTCAACCTCGTGAACATCTGTTATTTTTGACTTTTCAATAATAGCCATTCTGACTGATGTGAGATAGTATCTCATTGTGGTTTTTGTTTGGATTTTTCTAATGATCAGTGATGTTGAGCTTTTTTTCATAGGCTTGTTGGCTGCATGTATGTCTTCTTTTAAAATTGTCTGCTAATATCGCTTTCCCACTTTTTAATGATTTTTTTCTTATAAATTTGTTTGAGTTCCTTATAGATGCTGGATATTAGACCTTTGTCAGATGCATAGTTTGTAAATATTTTCTCCCATTTTATAGGTTGTCTGTTTACTCTGTTGCTGGTTTATTTTGCTGTACAGAAGCTCTATAGTTTAATTAGATTTCTTTTGTCAGTGTTTGCTTTTGTTGTGATTGCTTTGGTATTTTTGTCATGAAATGTTTGCCCATGACTGTGCCCAGAATGGTATTGCCTAGGTTGCCTTCCAGGGCTTTTCAAGTTTTGTGTTTTACATTTAAGTCTTTAATCCATTGTGAGTTGACTTTTGTATATAGTACAAGGAAGGAATCCAGTTTCAATCTCTTGCATATGACTAGCCAGATATATTTGCACCATTTATTGAATATTGCTTGTGTTTGTCATTTTGTTGAAGGTCAGGTGGTTGTAGGTGCGCAGTTTTATTTCTGGGCTCTTTATTCTGTTTCATTAGTTTATGCATCTGTTTTTGTACCAGTACCATGCTCTTTTGGTTACTGTAGCCCGGTCGTATAGTTGGGTAGTGTGATGCCTCCAGCTTTGTTCTTTTTGGTTAGGATTGCCTAGGGCTATTTCAACTCTTTTTTGGCTCCATATGAATTTTAAATTTTAAGTAGTTTTTTTCTAGTTCTGTGAAGAATGCCATTGGTAATATGATAGAAGTAACATTGAATGTGTAAATTGCTTTAGGCAGTATGGCCATTTTAACAATGTCGATTCTTCCTATCCGTGAGCATCGTATGTTTTCCATTTGCTTATTTAAATCTGATTTCTTTGAGCAGTGTGTTGGTTTTCATTGTAAAAATATTTCATCTCCCCAGTTAACTGTATTTTTAGGTATTTTATTCTTTTTGTGGCAATTGTGAACGAGATTGTGTTTCTGATTTGCCTCTCAACTTGGCTGTTGTTGGTGTACAAAAATAGGTTTTACATTGATTTTTTTATTCTGAAACTGCTAAAGTTGTGTATTAGTTGAAGGAGCATTTGTGCTTAGACTGTGGGGTTTTCTTGATGTAAAATCCTGTCTTCTGTAAACAGGGATAATTTGACTTCTCTTCCTATTTCAATGTCCTTTATTTTTTTCTCTTGCCTGATTGCTAGGACTTTTAACACTATGTTGAATAGAAGTGGTGAGAGAGGACATTCTTGTCTTCTGCCAATTTTCAAGGGGAACGTTTTCAGCTTTTGCCTATCCATTATGATGTTGGCTGTGCGTTTGTCATAGATGGCTTTTATTATTTTGAGAAGTGTTCTTTAATACCTAGTTTATCAAGAGTTTTTAACATGAAGACAGGTTGAATTTTATCAAAAGCCTTTTCTGCATCTATTGAGAAAATCATCTGGTTTTTGTCTTCAGTTCTGTTTATGTGATGTATCACATTTATTGATTTTCATATTATTGAACCAACCTTGCATCCCAGGGATAAAGCCTACTTCATCATGGTGGATTAGTTTTTTTTGATGTGCTGCTGGATTTGATTTTCTAGTATTTTCTTAAGTATTTTTGCATCAATAATCTTCAAGGATATTGGCTTGAAGTTTTCCTTTGTTGTGTCTCTGTCAGGTTTTGGTATCAGGCTGATGTTGGCCTCATAGAGAGTTGGTGAGGACTCCCTCCTCCTCAATTTTTTTGAATAGCTTCTGTATAAATGGTTCCAGCTCTTCTTTGTTCATCTTATAGAATTCAGCTGTGAATTCATCTGGTTCTGAGTTTTTGTTGTTGCTGTTATTGTTAATTGGCTATTTATTGCTGATTAAATGTCAGACCTTGTTATTTGTCTGTTCAGGGAATAAATTTCTTCCTGGCTCAGTCTTGGGAGGGTGTATGTGTCCAGGAATTTATCAATGTTTTCAAGATTTTCTAGTTTGTCATTTCTATACCTTTTCAAAAACTCTGTAAATTGTAACCACAAGAAAGACTAGACATAGGACATATAATTCCTGGATGATGAGCAAGTACCTCAGCACACATACCAAAGCATAAGAAAATTGTAATTAATTCAGCTTGGGGAAGAGAGAAATAGCAACAAAGCATTGTGTAAAGAAATAGAAACATTAAAATTTTATATAAAATAAAATATATTTTCCATCAGGTAGCAACAGGATGGTTCAATGCGTGACTTTGGAAGTTCCTCCTTTGACACCAGAAACATAACTACGTGGCACTGATGGCTCAACTTCTCCATGCTCACCTTCTTCCAAACTCAGTCTTCCCTTTTCTCACTTGGGTGGAGGGTGGAAGAAACAGTGTGTGTTTTCAACTTCTTATAGCTTGAGGAGGGGGACAAATTATCTTGGTGCTGGAGAACTGGTCCCAAGTTTCAGGCTTCCTAAGCCTGAGACCAAACTATTTGTCACCTGTGCAAGACCATATTCACACTTTAGCTCTAAAACCTTAGCAACAAGAATAGTTCTAGAGTTGCAGTTTTTAAACATTTTGGTCTCAGAGCCCTTTTTCTGTCTTCAAAAATATTGACGATCCTAAAGTTTGTGTATGTAGTACTTATTTATTGATATTTTCCATATTAGAAATAAAACTGAGAATGAAACACCTGATCTATTTAACCATAAACCATTTACATGTTAATATAAATATTTCAATAAAATGTAACTATATTATGTCAACCAAAATAATATACAAAACAATATATATATGATCATCAGAATTGATAGCTCAATTTATTTGATAAAAATCAGTTCTCATTTCTGATAATTCTGACTAAGATAGGCATAGAAATAACTTTTAACTAGTTCGGGTAACATAATTCCCACCAGACACCTAAACTAAGTAGATTGTATTCATTTCAAAGGCAGTTAGCTTGGCATTATATATTTTATACCTCTGTAGTCTGTTGATCCCATGAGAACCCAAAGCGGTTTCGTTTCATTACTTGCCTTTGTTCTCAAAAACATCTTTGAAAAACTGTGGAAATTGTGAGGGGGTGGAATCAATTTAGAATTTAAAAAGTCAGAGGATCTGAATTCAGTACTTTGACCTGCCATTTAAGAACTACACCCCACAATTCTCTTTTCTTCACTATCAGGGTGAAAGCAATAATGCATGTCTTACAATGCTAAGGATAATTAATGTGACAATGATTTTCACAGAGCTAAACATGCTAACACAAAAATATTTATGGACAAAACAAAAACATGAAACCCCTCTATCTCCTAAACTCCACTGTGAATTTTTTTTTGTAGAACTAGTTGTGAATGTTGAAAAAAGAAAAAGAGCATCAAATTTCTTCATGAATAAACACTATTGGTTCTACATATATCTCTACATTTTTAAAATGACATTTAAGATAATGAATTTGTTACTTTTACCAAACAATATTTTTGAAAGAAATTTTTGACGAAGTACAGCTCCTTCTCCATATTTCTTTTATCATAGAACACTGAAAATAGTTTTTAAACTATACCTTTGAGGCTAAAAATTTGTCCATGTGGTTGACTATCAATTGTATATCTTAGGGAAAAAAATAAAAGCATACAGATAAAAGCATGTAGTTTCATTTCCTCAAGTATTCCAATTAATAAAATTACACATTGTTTTCTATTGGGACAAGCCAAGGAGGGGTTAGAAGCAGAGACGTTGATATGAATGATTATTATCATAACAATAGTTTTTGGAAATTTTTGCACCCCTTGGAGAACTGTGAGGTTGAAGGATTTGTAGATCAGTGTTTCACAACCTGCATTCCCTAATACTTACTGATTTATGAAGAGCAAAATGGAGCTCTGAGAAATATTTTCTCCATTTCTTTTCCCCTCCCAGAATAGACTAGAGCTTCCTGAGAGTGACCAGTTCTTACTCATCTCTATATGTCCAGCGCATCTAGAAAGTCTCATACCCAGTAGAAGTTTAGTATTTTCTTAACCAATCTATGCTAACTAAATTTATTGAATGTAAAAACCTAATCATTTCTGTGTGACATGTTCTTTGAAAGCTTGTTCACACCCTATATTGCCCAAGATCGTTTACATGATTAGTGGCCTATCATTCAGTTTAATTGTAATTTACTGCACATTTACTGCACCCCTAACAATTTCACTATCTGTTGGGCTGTTTAAAAATATGCACTTCCCCAATTTTCCCACCAGCCAGCATGTTCCTGTATCTTTTGCATTCTATTATGCACTTCCCAATGCCAGTTTCTGTATCTTTCAGTTCCTTTGCATATCCAGATTGCTTTGGTCAGGTACCTGTTCACAGGAGGCATGCAATCAATATATTTTTCCAAGTGATTGATATTTAATACTTGCCAGTGTTTGTGATTGTTGTATTTCATCTTGATTTAAACCCCATAGTAGGTATATTTTCTTTTGGCTGAGGCTTCAGCAAAACAGATGGCATGTGTCTGCACATTGATCTCTCCTGAAGTGGCAGAGTGAAATACTTTGGTTGCAGAAAAAAATTGTTTAGAAGCCTCTGAATTGACCTCTTTGTGTACCAAATCGACATTTTGTGCAGCTAGTTTTATCTTTGCTTAAACTAGTATTGATCAAACTATTAAAGATTGTGTTATGGTTTGAAAAGCTCTTCTTGAAGCACCAACAAAAATAATGGTTTGCATTTAAATCTTTAAATCAATCCTCATCTTGTTGACTATCTCACAGGGTTTTAGATGGTAGAGACCTTGATTAATTCTTTTCAATCTTATTTACCACGAATAAAGCTATAAAGGTGTTTGAGCACCCTACTTTTTGTCATTCACTGTTCAGTTTATTACACCTTCTACCATCATTCCCTGCCCTTTGCACCCTTTGTCTACAGAAATGCAGTTTTCTAGAAACACTTGTTTAGATGAAGAATCAGAAGTGGGTAAGTGATTTTTGAAATATTGAAGGGCTCTGGTGGAATGTAAGGGTGATTTACCATAATCACACAAAGAGAAACAGAAACAACAGCAACAAAAAAACCTGAGAGAACTTGTAGAACACCTTAAACAGCTTAAAATGGTCTTTATTACAAGAGGAGTGATTAAATTATTACCTGAGAGAAATGAAACTTGGGATTTTCGGAATGAGGGCATTCTTAAATCTCATTGCTGAGAAATGTGTAGGGTTTTAGCCGAGATTTGGAAAGCTTTTAGGCTTCTATTTCTCAGGTAAGCCTCGGAAAGACTAGCTTTCAGTTGAAAATGGGTCACGGCAAGAAAATAGTATTAATTACAGTTAAACCCTCCAAAGAACTCTACTACAAAGCTCTAGATAGAGGATAAAATTAATTCCACAGATTTGCAACATTATTTATTTATTCTTATACAGGCTCAGAAGCACTCTTAGCTAAATCAAGCTCTGACGTTAACTCCACCTAAAAAATACAACAAGAATTTAATGTGCCATTTCTTGATCATACATGGTTACTATGGGATTATAATTTTCATATTTGTTTGTTCTGCACATGCTTATCTTTGCAGTTATTTGCCATGTAAAACTCTTAATTGCTGATGACGCTGTGTTAGGTTGTTGGCAAAAGCGGGGGTTGAAACTTACAAATTCATTCCCATCCCCTAATCAGTACAACTCAAAACTTTAAGTAGACTTCGTAGCGCTCAGACCTTTCTTAATTGTGGCTATATGCTGTAAAGTGTGGAACAGAAAAACCACCCACATGTCCCCCTCTGCCCTCTTACTACCAATATAAAACTTCCTCCCTCTCTTGCCTTCTGCAGAGTTTGACATTTCCAGCCTGGACCATTATTAATGAGCCACAACTTAGCATAGGTTTATCAAATGTGGAAAGAATGAGGATGAAATGAAATGAGATGTGGAACTAAGTAAAGTAAAGGCAGGAGATCACAGTGGGTTGGTGAGGGGCATGTAATAATTTAGACAGAAAACGTATCATTGCCAAGGGAAAAATTAGAAAATTTAGGGTCAGTGTGTAAATTTTATTGTCTAATGATTGTGTATCAGTAATATCATTTAATGGATGGGACAGGAATACTAAGTGTCTTCCTATGTGGGCTGTCAAATGGAACAAAGAGTTGCCTTTTCTTTTCCTGACTTTTGAATGGCCTGCTAGATTTCCAGAAAATGTTTACCTGAGCCTCTAGTCTAATTCCATTTTATATATAAATGCAAATTTTTTTATATCACTATACAATGACCTTTGCAGTAAAGTGATGAAAGTGTAAGTCATATTAAGCTCAACTGTTTAACAAGAATTGTTCTCAATTTCAGAAATAGATTTCACTGATGGTGATAATATCGTAGTTTTTTTTTTTAGTTAAAGCATTAAAATGGTATATTTAAATTAAATATTTACATAAATCATTTATAAATTTAAATATAATATAGATTACTAAATATATGTAATAATAAGAAAATATTTTGTGAAATAAGATTTAAAACAATGAACTTATAATATATGAAGGGCCTGGGGAATGGGAACCCTAGAGGACATATTCACCTATCCACTGACAGCCATAGGCCTCTAATCCAGTGCATTCATTGACTGAGGAATTCATTCTGTCTTTCACATATTACAGAGGCTACAGCACTGTTGTAGGTGCTGGAGATTCACAAAGTAATATGTCTTCAATCCCTGGTCCCAAGTAGTTCTGGTGGGAGAAATGAACGCATATATGAATGTTTACAATATGTTGAGGAAACTTTAATTATAGAAGTAGGCCTAATGGAAGAAACCTTACCAAGTATAGAAGAAAGGTTACCTAGGGAGGCCTTTCAGAGGGGATGGGCTGATTGAAATTTGACTCGTTGGTAAGATTATAAAGCCAAATAATGCTGACAGGGAGGCATTAGAGAACAATTTTTTTAAAAAGAAAGAAAAAACAAGGAAAATAAATAAAGGCATAAAAATAAGAAATACCTTGCTGAGCATGAAAAATCTCAGTCAACAATGATGAAGCAGGAGAGGAAGGCAGGGACCACATATTTGATGTCCTTAGTGATTCTATGAATTATTAGTTGGTGTTATTAAACTTTTAGTGTGCCTGATTTATAAATTAAACAATCATAGGTATCTATGTATAGGAAAAACATAGTATATGTATAGTGTTCAGTATTACACGTGGTTTTCAAAAATCCACTGGGGTTCTTGGAATGTATCCCTCATGACTAAGGGAGAACTACTGTGCTTTTACAGACTAAGATATAAACTAAATATCTTTTCAAGGAATATTTTAGGTAGATCTCACTGGTAGCTGTGAGAAAGAAGATATTGAGGCAAATGGAAGAGGAGGCAAGGTATAGTGAGTATGCTAGTATAGTAATTGAGGTATAAGAAATGATTATTAGAAAACAATGGGAGAGTAGGAAACATTCCATCAGATACACATAAAAAGAGATCCATGGGAAAATATTCCACTACTCAGGCCCAAGTAACAGCAGCTCTACACCAATATATCTGAATTAGGGACAGGCATCTTTTCTAAGCCTCCTATGTAATTATGATACTTAATAAAGGTTGAGAAGCACTGGATTAGGTAACTACTTAGGAGAATAAATAAACATGACTTGACTAATTGGAGATAAGAGTGAAGGACAAAGAAGACATAAAGGATTGTTCTCTGGGTCCTAGTTGGGGAAAATCTGCTAATGGTGATATTATTAGAATTAATGGAGGCAAAAAAATGAATTTCTTGAAGGGAAAAAATAATGCATCCCAAATGTGCATATTTAGTTTGAGGTACCTGTGGTATATTTGAATGTTGGTGGTCAGCAAGTAAGTGAATACAAAAATTCAATAATTTGCAATTTGATATAAAATATCAATAGTTTGGAAGAGATGTACAATTTGAAGGTGGAGATTTCAGAGTCATCAGTGTCTTGAGGAGGCTTTAAAACATTAAAATGCAAAGTATTCTTTAGGGAGAGTGTGTGGGATGAGAAGAGTAGAGGATTAATAAGAGATAGCTCTATAGTATGAGTGTTTCAGAGATGAATAGAGGAAAACTAGCCAATGAAAGTGTCCAGAAAGAATTCTAAAGAAATTCGGTAAAAACTAGAAAAGTGTGGGATGAAAGAAGAAGCAAAAAGATGAGGAAAACCTACACTTCCTCATGAAAGAGCAGAAAGAGTAGATTTTCAAGACAATATCAGATGCAGCAAAAAGATGTACTAAGGTCAGAGTTGAAAATCCTTTAGGAGTCTTAGAATTTAGAGGGTCATTAGTTACCTCAGCAAAGGCACTTTTTAGTGTGCAGTTGCTAGGTTGAATTGCGTTGAAGGGTAAAAGACTGATGAGAAGTAGAAAGAGAGATCACCAACTTCTTTGTAAAATCTGACAGAGAAAAATGAATAATAGTGTGATGGTGCTATTGCAGTTGGAGATGCACAATATGAGCATAATTTATATTTGGTAGTCATCATTTAGATGTATGTTCCCCAAAATTTGTACTAACCAGTTCAGCTTGTACTCTCTGGTTAGTTGATTTGTTGATTAGTTTAGTTCTTTTCTGATTTATACATTCATTCAGGAGAAATTCACTAATAATATTTCTTTTCTAAGATATTATTCTAGATGGTTTGTGGATGATAAAAATATAGAATAAGATCCTTTCTTTTATGCAAGATAGTGTTGTATAAGAAGATTTAGCATGCATAAGAGATTTGTGCAATGTAAAAGGTCGTGAACACCTTAAGGCTAGTATAGGCACAGTGATATGAATGCTCCTTCAATCAATACCAACTTATTGAGCTCTATTATAAATGAGGGATTGTTGCTAGGTTCTGGCTACTCACAATGCAGTCCACACATTTGCAGCATTGACCATTCCTGAAATATTTTAAAAAATAAAAAATCTCAGGTCCAACGTCAGCCATTCTAAACTAGAACCAGTATTTTAATATGATCTTTAGGTGATTAATATGCACATTAAATCTTCAGAAGCACAAGCGGGGTTCAATTTATTCTGAAAGTGGAATATGAGAACCATGTAAATCAGAATCTCTTTAGAATACAAATTCTGAGATCCTGCACCCAGGAGGTCTGTTTCAATAGTTTTACAGTGAGGCTTTGATTCTACATTGAAACAAAACTATACCCATCTAATTTTTTTTCTAATTTTTTTTTCTGAAACAAAACTATACCTATCTCATTCAGTATGAGAACCATTTATTTGGGTGTTGGGGATACAATGATGGATAAAACAGAATTCAAATCTTTTAAAATCTGTCTTACGTACAATTTCCAGTTGGGTACAAATAAATTTCTCTCCTATATGATGGTTTCTAGGATCAATGTCTTGAAAGACTGTCTATACTCTCAAAATATTTTATTTTTCCCATCATTTTTCCAATAATAGGGAAAAATTAAAGGATTCTGACACAGTGGGTCAGAACCACATGAAAATCAAATTGAGATTCATTCTCCTTCTCAGAAATTTCAGAGGACTGATAAAAATAAACCACCTACTGAAGGCTAAATTATATTTAGTATACATTCAGAAAGACTTTTGTTTAATGGCAGAGGCATTCTTTAAGAATTGGTAATCCCTATGGATATGTTTGTCAACTCTATTAATTATATTATTTGATTAACTGAAACACTGCAATCCCTGGTCACTCCAGATAACAGGAAGCTTAAATACTTCCATATGTGCTATATCATTGATAAAACTATGATGCTTCTCTGTAAATAATTTGGGAAATATTCTTACCTTTATAAAATTTTTCCAAACAAAATATATTTTGGAGAGAAAAAGATAATTTTATGTACTTCACAAATTTGATTTTATAAATAGTAACCAGTTGTTACAGGCCATAGTCATTGAAGGTCTGCCTTATGTTAAAGCCATAATACTTTCAATATCATTAATCAACTATAACCCCAGATGAAAAATGGATTTAACATTTTCTCAAATATACTAAAGGAACTAATTAATATCGGGGCTTATGCTACATAGACATGAACGCTTTGGTTGAGTAGTGATGGATATGTTGGTAAAAAATTGAATCTTGTTCAGATAAAATTTTGCTTGAGAACTCTTGCTTATGAGGTCTCAATAGACGAATTTTTCTATTTACTCCACTCAGCCCTATTTATATGTTATTTTGGGCTCCCAAAACAGAGTCCGATTAATGGATGGTTCAACTGGGTGGTTGCCTGGAGGACCAATATATTAAAACTATTTAAAATTTTTAAAAAGTGAAATAATGGCATTAGATAAGGCTCATAGGGTTAGTTAACTCAGGTTTTCACATAATTCCATGCAGAAATGGAGAAATGTAAGTGAATCACAGTCTTACTTCAACACCCAGCATTCTCAAATAACATTGCAATCTTTATCCCTTAAAGTACAAAGTAAGCAGACAGTTTATTTTAACCAGGCTTAGAATTTTGTTTAGCTGTCCAAAAAAAGAGACAAGATTGCTAAGTTGCTTATAAGGGAAACATTACAGTGCTGAACAGTGGAAATTTGGCAGAGTAAACATGAAAATAAGAACACATAGTAGTTGATTGATAATGAAAATATAGTCAGTCCAGTGGATTGGAGGTTTCTTTACTTTTATTCTCATGAATTATTGGAGAATACTAAAGGAAGAAGATGATCACAGAGGGACATGTTTGAGAAATCTGATGTCATAATTGAATTCGTAATGACAAGGACAAATGAAAGTGAGTCAATAAAGTGAATTGAGGTGAAAGGCTTTTGTAGCCACCAAGGTCAAACAGATGAGATGGATTACACTGAGAGGAGTAGTGGTAAAGAAAGCTAGTGAGCCAAGACAGATGCTATCTATAAATGGGGGTGTGAGAGAGTATGGCAGGGTAGCCAGGAGAGTTAGCCAACATGAGTTAATAGTGGGAAACCTTTAAAAAAATTGTATGAAATTAAATAATTGAACCTTAAAGGTGCTAGAACTTTAAATTATTTGAACGTTGAGAGAGAAATGTGGCTACATGGCCTGAGTCACAGAGCATACAGCTACAACTTTTGCTTTTCCCCATAAATGATTAGGAAAGGTCTTGAGGTATCAGAGATAGAAACTCTCAGATCATTAACCCTCTGGAATGTTAGAGCAATCTTCCTTGGAATGTAGCAAGCTATAACCAATCAAATCAATATAAAATATATACTGACTTTGTACGGAAAATGGTGCAGCCCTCTTAACGGCCTATATAAGTGAAACAACTTCCCCACTTCGGAACACTGATCCCATTCATTTGAAGTTTATGTTTCCTGGGGGACAATTTTCAAGCTTTTCATTAAAATAAACTCTATACTTAATCATATTTCCTGAATCTCATTAGGTAAGTTTGACAAATATTTTCAAGGAGTAAAGTAAGAAGGACATCCAATTAGAATGAGAAACACTGAGCAAGCACATGGAATGTGGGAGAACAAACCAACCTACACTTGTGAGTAATGCAGGGGAAGTAGAGTTCTTAAGGCCAGTTTGTTTTAATTTTCAGCAAGAAGGCAAAGGTACTGTTCATAGAAGTTGTGTAACAGTTTGTGGTGGTTGTAACACTGATGCCTATTATAGACTGAGCTGTGTCTCCCAAAAATTCTTATTGAAGAAGAGTTGAAGTTTTAACCTACCATACCTCAGAGTATTATGGCATCCTGAAATAGGGCCTTTAAAGAGATAATTACAATAAGATTATTAGGGTAGGAATTGATCTGACTTGTGTTTTTATAAGAAGAGAGGATTAGAACAAGACACACAGAGGAAAGATTATGTGAAGACACAGGAAGATGACCACCATCTCTAAGCAAAGGGGAGAGGTCTCAGAAGAACCAACCACACTGATGACACCTTGATCTTGGATGCCTGTCTTCCAAAGCTGTCAGAAAATACATTTCTGTTATTTAAGCCCCTCCAGTTTTTTGTACTTTGTATGTCAGATCTGGCAAATAAACATCATGTCAAAGACTCAGAATAAGTGTTTTGGACAACAGAGAGAAATGGAAGTGGATGTCAATTTTGGGGCTATATGTGGCACAAGAGACGAGGTGTTAGTATGATGTTTAATAATTAGCCACACTTATTATCATGATCAAAATGTACAAATATAGAAAGCAAGATTAAATTAGTCTAGATGGGAAATGCACCCATACAGCTTACTATTTCCATTAAAAGGACTTTACTCTTGAACTGTCTTCGGAAATTTAACTTTACTGTTCCAGGAAACTCCTGCTCAGGAAGATCAAAACTGAAAATAACTTTATTATTTATTTCAGATACTTTCTGAAAAATCTATAAACTTGTTTTAAGAATTCATCAAATGATGTTTATATCCCAGTACTCTGAATCTCTTGACTTCTCAAAACCCCCACCTTGCTGTGTCCGCCAATCTTAAACTATTGTATTATGATCCTTTCTCAGTTTAATAAAGCCCTGAAATAGAAACACCCACTATAAACTAAACTTCAAAATCTCATACATATCTTGATTTTGCCCTTCCCCCTGAGATACTACTAAAACTCCATGCTCTCCCTTACTCTAGTAAGAATAAACTCCTTTCTGTCTTCTCAATATGTGATTTTGGTGATATTTGGGGGATGCCAACATTCTATAAGGTTGTAGTTATTCCATATCTTAGAGAGGCTGGACGTTCTCTTGGCTGAGAAGGGGATGAATGGATTACTGAAGAGTATCCTTTGAAAACCTCATAGTGGATGCTTTTGCCAGTTATTCAGATTATTTTAGCAACTGGAGGCACACAACTACTAAAAATCTCAGATCAACTGAATGCCGATTGGAAGAGACAGTTGACTCACAGAAGGTTGCTGACCCCGTACATGGCAGGAAACATAATTTAAAACATTAGAATTCAGAAAATTGGCATAAAATGGGGAAGATGGGTCAAGCCAAGTGCAGATGGATTGATCTGGATACAAAAAATTGTTGTGTGTGGACAACTATATAAAATGCATTTTGATATTTGCAATATGTATGTTACAAAGCAAGATAATTCATATTATAACTAAAAATAATACAATTTCACCAAAATTACGTATCAATTTTGAGACTATAAACACCTAACAAAATACCGTAAGAATAAACAAAGCAACACCTAAGAGAATTAAAGGGAGAAATTAATGAATTTTAGCACATTTTATTTAGTAATTGACAGGAAACACAGACATACACATCTGCAAAACAGACATAAGAAAGAAGAAATGTTCTACATAAAATACTGGCAAACAACAAATATAAAAAGTAGAAAATTTTCCAAAAAAACTATTTAAAAAGATGAAATGCTTCAACTGCTGACAGAATCTAGAGAGGGGTTTAGTTTCAAAAACTACAATTACAAGGAGGTAAGAACTGTGACTTTGTGGCTCACTGACCCAACCCTCATGGCAATAATCTGCAAACATGATGAGAGGAAACCCTGGCAGCTTGTTTGGCTAGAGATACTTGAAGTCAGAAATTCAGAGATTGCAGAAAGCTGGGAATAGATAAGGGAAATCTTTCTAGCATGATTATCTCAGGAGTGAGACTCAAATTTTAGGATAAACTGCTCAAACTCCTGGCTGACAGGTAAAAAATAAAATAAAATAAAATAAAAAATTTTAAAAATACAAGTACAAGGAGAATCCAGAGGCATAGCAGAAAATCAGATAAAGACCAGAGATAAATCTTCTCATGACAGAAAATAGACTATCCAAATAATAATATTAAAGTGTGAAGGAAAACACTATGAATGTAGAATCATATATATGGATGTTAAAAGACTTTCCCTAAAAATGCTGAGATGTTATTGAGGAAAAAGGAAGTTGAACCACTACTAATTTATCCATTTTAATTTCATTAACCATTTTTTTTTCATTTCTGGAAATTCCTTGGGTACATTTTAAATTATTCTATTCTTTTTTAAGGGTATGTCTTTCAATTTGCATAATTTCCAATGTTTTATACTTAGCTATACTTATATTATAGTCCTTACTCACTTTGGATATATGGAGCCAGATACGTGAGTGTAATGCTTTTCTTATCTGAGCATATTCTTCAGCCATGCTCAGTTTAGGCAGCTTGGCATGAGAGAATAGAGCACATAGCTGGCAGAGCAACTGGAATTTAAGGAGATATTCACATAAGCAAAGAGCTACAGTGAAGCAAAGCCCCATCTCTGCTCAAATCTTTGGCATAGAGAAGTATCATAGGGAGCCAAGAAAAAAAAAAACACCATCTAGAAGGCACGGGAACAGAACAAATGTATCGGCAGCTGCCTATCAAGGAAAAGATCGCTTGCGGTTTGAATCCAGGTACCTTAGCTCTCTACTATTACAAAACCAAGAATTCATGAAATCAAGAACCAGTATCATGTATTAGTTACAGCGTCCACTTATCAACAAAAATATATCAGAGATGCATATAAACAAAGAAAAAAATTTTAAAATTTGAAAAAAATATAGATAATCATCTGTATGTACTGCAGAGTAACCACCTTAAGCATCAAGTTAACACAATGAGAAAAAAAAGTCTATACAACAAATGGTGCTAGATCAACTGCCTGCTCCCTTGTAAAAACTACCCCCAACCCCCACCTCATGCCATATACAAAATTACTTTAATTTGGATCATAGACCCAAACCTAAAAGATAAAGCCATAAAGCTTTTAGAAAAAAAAGTGACCTCAGCTTAGGAAAAGATTTCTTAGTACGAAAAAAGACTTTATCAGAATTTGAACTTCTGTACATACAAAGACCTCATTAAGTAAATGAAACATAAAGTCACAGGCAGAAAGTATTTAAAATAGATATCTCTGACATATAATTTTATCTTATATTCATATATAAGATACTTATATATACCTATTATATATATAAAATCTATTATCTATATATACCTAGTATATATGTAAAACCTATCATATATAATACCTATTATACGTATATATATACCTGTTATATGTATAATAGGTATTATATAATACCTATTAATAGATATATAATGCCTATTATATATATAAAATAGATACCTATTACATGATAGGCATTATATAGTATATCAATATAGAAATAATTTATATATAAATATATAAATTGTCTTTTAATAGAAAACTACAATAGCTAGTATTCCAATAAAAAGGATAAAAGATTTGAACAGACTTTTCACAATAGAAGATAGACAAAAGGCAAATAAACTCTTGAAAAGTTGGTCACTGTCATTAGTCATCAAAGAAATACAAGTTTAAAAGATGAGATAACACTATACACAGGAGAAATGCTTACAATTTTAAAATGCTGTTGATGCCAAATGCTGGTGAGGAAAATATAAAGCTATTGCTGTTGGAAGTGTAAAATTGTAAAACAACTTTGCCAAACAGTTTAACAGTTTCTTAATTAGTTAAACATACACGCACATCTTGGCATAGAAATTCCACTACCAAGTGTTTACCCAAAAGAAGCTAAAACATATGTCCATAAAAGGACAAGACTATACTTTGCAGCTTTAATCATATAATTCCACATCGAAAATGGTCAACTCCGCAATGAAAATATGTCCATCAACCAGGAAATGAATAGACTATTGTGGTATAATCAAACAATGGCTACTACATTGCAATAATATAGATTTATCAAGTGAAACATGCATAACAAACTGATGAATCTCAAACATATGCTGAAAGGAATAAGCCAGGCAGGAAAAATATATACTATATAATTCCATTCATATGAAATTTGAGAAAAGGCAAGATTAAACACTGATGCTTCAGATAAAAATCTCCGTTACCTTTGGGGTGTAAAGGAACTGATGGAAACGGGCACATGAGAATTAGCTGGAGTAATGATGATATTTTACGTCTTAGTTGAGATGATGATTACGTAGGTATAGACAATTAGTTCCCTGACTCACGGAACTGAATATAAATTTTATGCCAATAAAAATAGTGTTTCTTCATGTGTCTGTAAAACTCTTACCTTTATTTAACATTTTAAAGGCATAGAGTGTCATAAATCCTATCTCACTACTTTCTATTGCTTGGATATATTATACATGGTTAAAGACAATATAGAAGAAAAGAAAGTTTCTTTGGTTTCTTTGGCTTTTCTTATTTTTAAAATATTAATTTTCTTTGATGGCTTAAGGCCAATTAGTCTTTTCTTCTTGCTATCTTTTTGCATTTGATAAATTCATTTTTATTTTTTAATTTTTGTGATATATAAGGGTATGATTCTCAGTAAATTTCCTCCATTATCTTCAAGGTTTTTTCTTATTTAATTTAATAACCTGCTCTAGTACCCAGTGGTTCCCTTCCTGACCCTTACTATTAATTCATCTTAGAAAAAGTCACTGATACCTACTGATTGCTGAGACTTGAGCCCAGAGTGGTTCTGACTGTAACATGAAGAGGATATTCAGTCTCAGTTCCCACATTCATGGGTGTCTCAAAATCGTCTTGGAGTCATTTGGCCTGGTAATCTGTGTGTCTGAAATGAGCCTTTGTAGACTTATAATTTTCAGATCACTTTCATGTATTGTATTTCCACCATATAATTTCACTATGCACAGTATTTTTATTATTTTCTATTTGGCCTTACCTGAGGGTCAGAAAGATAAAGTGACTTATTTTTTCAAATAGCACAGTGCTAAGACTTCTTCACTTTAGTCAACAAATATTTGTTGAGTGCCCGCTCTGTGTTTTACTTTTCCAGCAAATGAGACAGAAAAGGAATCTGCCTTCACGTTGCAGTTTTCTCCCGATTGTTGCTACTTTAGCCTTGTCCATAAGAATGTGCTTCTGTCTTGAGAACTCTAACACTATGGTTCCTTTCTTTTTATCTTTCACAATCCCAAACTAATCTCTTGGTCTATTGTGCTGAGCCTACATGCCTAACTTCTGACGCCCAATTCATCTTGCACAGGAACCAAAGCAAATTAAACTACCAAAATGCTCAATCTGTCAGCAAAACCATGACTGGCCACCTCCTATTCATCTAATCAAATATTCAAATATTCCTCATTGTTCCCTTTTGACAGGAAAGCTAATCTAAATACTATGGGTCTCTCTCTTTCATCAAAAGTAGTTCACCAATACTCTATCAATCACTACATTATTTTACTTTTTTTAATAGCTCATACAACTTTTAATTTACATTTGTTTATCAGTCTTTCCTTCCTAGTACATGAGCTACATCAGAGTAAGTCTCTTTTTTGTTTTATTCACTGGAATAATGACAAAGACAGAGTGAACAAGATAAATATGTAATAAGTACACTAAAGAGATCGTAGTGCTGTTGCAAACTAATTATTTGATGGAACAAGAGGCTGTATCTTTCTGAGTCTCAGGTACCTAAAATGCTAAATGAGAATAATCAAAATAACTGTGCATAGAGAGCTTTTAAACAATATAGAATATGAAAATGATTTCAAGATTATATAATTTCTAGTATATTTTTATTTTAAGTTACTTTTTGGTCCCATTTTGAAGAGCATATAAATTGAGGTGCTACCCTGAAGTTGCTATAAGGCAATCAAAATTAAAATCTAAAAATAGTAATGATGTTTTAATATTCACTTATACTAAATTGGTACAGAATTAAAACATGCTGTATTTCTAAATATGGAAGAATTTAGCTTGTTCAGGCAGTCAGGAAGTGGAACAACTTCAAAAGTTGAAAAACCACAGAAACCAGTTTGTTTTCTCCAAGGTTAACTTGTCAAGTTCTGAGTGAATGAAGATTTCAGATCTAGCACAGCCTCCTGTGCTTAAACATAAGGCTGTACCCAAGATGCGTGGTATCCAGGGTGAGCGCAGACTGGCCTGGATCCTAAAATGATACTCTGTCTTAATTTCCATTGTCTCATTACTCAACTATCAGAAGGTTCTCAGGAGTAAATAACCTAATATATTAATTGCTATTCAGGTGCAGATGACTAACAATCACTCTTCTCTGGTCTCTCTTTCCTTTGTCCCTGGGATGGGAAAAAAAAGTACCTGTTAAACCAAGTGAACAAATTGTACAATAGCAGTTGGTAAGGGGGACTGATATAAAAGAAATTTACAGAATGGAAAACTTACTCTTAGAACTGAACAACTTTAGAGAACATTTAGTCTATTAACACTAATTCTATAAGCACACAGCAACTAATGCTATAATTTACTGAGTATTTAATAGTAATTGTCTTCTCAACTCATCCTTAGTCTCTGATCTGTTCAACATGTATGCATTATTATGCACATTTTGATGGATAATTACATTAAAGTCACATAGTCAAAGTCACAAATCCGAAGTTTCATAACTCATAAGCCTGGAGTTGGGATTGAAGCAGAGGTCTTAGGTTTGCATTCTTCCAAAATGGAAACGTATCTGCTTAAAGATTCCAAAAACTGTAACATTGATTCTTCTGTATCTGGATAGTAAAATATTGGTTTTTAAAATGTCAATATCAATATATGACCAATAAGACTTGGAACAGTTTGTTGAGTAATTTTGAACTTTTGGCAGTTGCTCCTTTGGGATGCATTTTTCGTATCATATTGACTCACATATAAGTCTTCACAATTTTGACCCAAATAAATATTATTTTCAAAAGTGGCCTTTCCCTAGAGTAACCCTCCATTGGTGGAGTTTTCAGTATTCGAAAATCTTTAGGATGAGATTAATGATGTCGGTCACTCTGCATCATAAAGTTCTTATGATTTGTTCAGCAAACAGCAGTTTTTAATGAGCTCTGTTGCCTCAAAGATAAAAGTGTATTAAGGTATGCAAAATGATAAAGTGTTCATTGTACAGCACTAATCATATTGGCTTAACTGTTAATGTGGATTTTACTTTTATTAGACTTTAGTGGTAACTGAATATTTAAGTGTTTACTTAGCCTTTCCAAAATCATAGATCTGATGAGAAGATAGTGTCTTTAAACCTAGAACTTGGTGAGAGAGTGGAAGTCAGTATAAACTACACTCAAAAGGGAAAATTCCTATTTCTCAAGCCTACATTTCTTGCCAAGCTTTAGCAGGTGGTGAAGTCAGACAGAGCATGAATAACACACCCTCTATTTATGGCCAGTCTTATAATTGGAAGGTAGCAGCTGCCATCTGGCATAATTTTGGAAGGTGTTGAAAGGTCACCATGATCAAAATATTGTTAGGTTTCTCTTGTACTTTGGAGTCAGGTAATATTTATTGAGCTATAACTATGTGTCAAGTATTCTCCTGGGGGCTTTCATGTATGTTACCTTAACAAATATCTTACACAAACCCTATTTTAATCTTATTAGATCAACAAACTAAGGCTTGGAGAAACAAAGAAGTTGCTAAAGGTAGCCTAGACAATGCATAGGCAAACCGAGGTTTAAATACAACTCCTCTAACTCCAAGTTTTATATAAGGAATTCTTACTAATGTCCTCAGTATTCACAGGTCTTCAGGAGACAGATGCATTTTAGCCAGTTCCCTCTATAGCGATACCCAGAAAGTAGTGTCAACCAGTTATTATTTCAGCCCTAAAAAAAAGTCTGGTAAACCAAGGTACATTATGGTTTATATAAGTTCTATGTATAAAACCTAAAGGGAAATATTGATAAAGTAAAACCTCATCTATGATGGAAGACCAGTTTAATGAACAAAGTCCAAACTATTAAATATGTGATGCATTTGAAGAAAATAAGATGTGGTGCATAAAGAAGGCTGTGAGAAGGTCCATGTATGTCTTCAGGCATTTTGAAGAAGTAAAAGAGGTATATTTTTATGCGTTAAGATGACTGAACAGAGTAATGCATGATTAGAGATGTCTGAAATAGAATGTAGTTTCCTAGGAGGTGGTAACTGTTTTACAGATGTCCAAGAAAAGGGACAACAAATGTTTCATAACAATGTGGAAGGATTCCACAAACAATGCATTGGTTGTGTTAACGTAACTTTAGGTTCTCCCTTCAACCATGAGACTCTATGATAATGAACAGTGTTAAATGCCTTTACATGAAGTTTTGTAAAGCTTACAACAGAAGATAAAATATAAGAGATTTAAAAAATCTTCACTGAAGATAGTTTAGGGAAACTTGAATGGCTTAATGAAAGTGAGGCCACTCATTAGAGCTGGCTTGAAAGGCAAATTCTATGTATAAAATTTGCAAATGTGATTCAAGAACCAACTGGAGTTCCTGATCAAAAGAATTCCTGATTCTCTTTGTTCATGGAGTCTGAAATTTCAACATTGCTGACACATTCAGTTGTCTCATAGGGTCATTGATCTTCATGATTTATGTTAAAATGAATATACCCCTCAGGGGGGTGACACCACAAGCCCTTATCAACTAGTATTTTGGAGGAGTATGACAGCTAGATCAGAGTCCAAATCTGGGTGAATATGGCAGAAGATTAGTGTTGCAACCTATGAGAAAAGGGACAAGAAAGGGAGAAAAATTAGAAAATAATTGGGAAAACAGAGACAGAAAGTCAGAAAGGCAAAGCTTTTAGAAGGACTTCAGGGATTATTGGTTTTCAATGACTCATTTAACATGAGCTCTTCTTAACAGCCACCTCTGAAACTAACTACATGCATACTTCCCCACACACATTTTATACAATTTATTATTTGTAATCCCACCTACACTTTCTCACAAAATTAAAAGTATGCTTAATTTCTTTGAAAAATGATTTTGAAATATTATCTATTTACAAAAAAAGTAGAAAAAATGAAACTTGTTTAGTTTGATAGATTTTTATAAAGTGAACACACATGCATAAATAACACCCAGATAAAAAAGTATAATTGTAATTGTATGTAAAAATCCCCTCTAATGCTCTCCAAATTACTAAGTCCTTTTCCTCTCCAAAGGGACTATCTTTCTGATTTCTAGCATTTATACATGAGTTTGGCTTATTCTTGACCTTTCTACAAGGGGCATAATTTGTTTTGAATTTGGCTTCTTTCGCTCAGCAACATGTTTGTAAGATTCATACTGATTTAATCAATATCTTATTTATTTATTATTTCTACTTTTTGTGATTAGATTTGATGTATTTCCAAATAAAATCTTAGCAGAATCGTCTTTTTTAAAGAAATTGAGAAGACATTTATAAAATTTATTTAAAACTCTTCCCAGCATAATGAGTACAAAAATACAGTTAGCATGATTAATATCTAGTATTTGGTATCACAGTAAGTTAACTAACTAATAATAAATTTAAAAATAACTAAAAGAGTGGGAACAGAATCTTCTAAAAGAAATAAATGATAAATGCCTGAGGTGATGGATATCTCAATTACCCTGATTTGATCATTATGCATTGGATGCTTGTATTAAAACATCACATGTGCCCCAATAAATATATAAATATAAATATATATATATATATACACACACACACACACACACACACACACACACACACACACACATATAACTATCTTGGACCCAAACTAATTTTTAGAAAAGGAAAATAAATATAGAAAAAGTCAAATGACCAAGACTGGCCAAAGCAAATTTTGAAAAAGAAGAATGAAATTAGAATACTGATTCCATGAGTTACCAAAAAATTATATTGCTTGAGGTATTAGTGAAAAGAGGGATTATCTATGAAAAAGTATTTAGAATAAAGAAATACTCCCAAAAATATATAGTCAATTGACTTTTGACAAAAGTGCTGATGAAATTCAATGAAGAAATGAAAGTCTTTTCAACCAATGGTTCAGCAACAACTGGATGTCCATATGAAAAAATTATCTTTAGTTAACTTGAGTTCTTTCTTGCACCATAACAAAACTTAGGTCAAAATGTAAAAGCTAACACTATAATACACCAAGGAAAAAAAAAAAACAGAAAAGTTTTGGAACCTTGACTAGGGAAATATTTATCACCTAAGATATACAAAGCATAGACCATAAAATAAAACTTGATAACTTGTGTAGGTATTAAAATATAAAGAAAATAGAAGAAAGAAGAAGAAAGATGAAGGAAGAAGGGAAGAAGAAGAGGAGGAGTAGGAGGAAGAGGATGAGGAAGAAGAAGAAATAAACGTCCAAATGATATGGTTTGGTTATGTCCCCACCCAAATCTCATCTTGATTTATAGCTCCCATAACTCCCATATGTTATGGGGGCAGATCTTTCCAGAGCTGTTCTCATCATAGTAAATAGGTCTCACAAGATCTGATGGTTTTATAAAGGGGAGTTCCCCTACACAAGCTCTCTTGCCTGCTGCCATGTACAATGTGACTTTGCTATTCCTTTGCCTTCTGTCATGATTGTGAGGCCTCGACGGCCAAGTGGAATTGTGAGTCAATTAAACCTCTTTCCATTATAAATCATCCAGTGCTGGGTATGACTTTATTAGTACATGAGAACAGACTTATACAGTAAATTCATACCTGTAGAGTGGCATGCTGCTATAAAGATACCTGAAAATTTGGAAGTGACTTTGGAACTGGGTAGCAGGCAGAGGTTGGAACAGTTTGGAGGGCTCAGAAGAAGATAGGAAATGTGGGAACATTTGGAACTTCCTAGAGACTTGTTGAATGGTTTTAACCAAAATGCTGATTGTAATACAGACAATAAAGTCCAGGCTGAGGTGGTCTCAGGGGGAGATGAGAAATTTGTTGGGAAGTGGAGCAAAGGTGACTCTTGTTATGCCTTAGCAAGGAGACTGGTGACATTTTGGCCCTGCCCTAGAGATCTGTGGAACTTGGAACTTGAGAAAGATGATTTAGAGTATTTGGTGGAAGAAATTTCTAAGCTGCAAAGCATTCAAAAGGTGCTTTGGGTGCTGTTAAAAGCATTCAGTTTCATGTATTCACAAAGATACAATTTGGAATTGGAACTTATATTTAAAAGGGAAGCAGACATTAAAAGTTTGGAAAATTTGCAGCCTGATGATGCAGTAGAAAAGAAAAACCCATTTTCTAAGGAGAAATTCAAGCCTGCTGCAGAAATTTGCCTAAGTAACCATGAGTTGAATGTTAATCATCAAGACAATGGGGAAAATGTCTCCAAGGCATATCAAAGACTTTGTGGCAGCCCCACCCATCACAGGCCCAGAGTCCTAGGAGGAAAAGATGGTTTCCTGGGTGGAGCCCAGGGACCCCATGCTGTGTGCAGCCTAGAGATTTGGTGCCTTGCATCCCAGCTGCTCCAGCTGTGGCTAAAAGGGGCCAAGGTACAGCTTGGACATGGCTTTAGAGTATAAAAGCCCCAATCCTTGGCAGCTTCCACATGGTGTTTAGCCTCTGGATGCACAGAAGTTAAGAATTGAGGTTTGGGAAACTCTGCCTAGATTTCAGTGAATGGATGGAAATGCCTGGATATCCAAGCTAAAGATTGCTGCAGGAGCAGAGCCCTCATGAAGAACCTCTTCCAAGGCAGTGAGGGAGAGGTATGTAGGGTAGGAGCCCCCCACACAGAGTCACCATTGGAACACTGAGTAGTGGAGCTCTGAAAAGAGGACCACCATCCTCCAGACCCCAGAATGGTAGATCCACTTACAGCTTTCACTGTGTGCCTGAAAAGCCACAGGTACTCAATACCAGTCTGTGAAAGCAGCCAGGAGAGGGCTGTACCCTGCAAAGCAACAGAAGTGGAGCTGCCCAAGGTCATGGGAGCCCACCTCTTGCATCAGCGTGACCTAGATGTGAGACACAGAGTCAAAGGAGATCGTTTTGGAGCTGTAAGATCTCATTGCCCCACCAGATTTCAGACTTGCATGGGGCCTGTAGAGCCTTCATTTTGGCCAGTTTCTCCTATTTGCAACAGGTGTATTTACCCAATGCCTGTACCTCCTTTGTATCCAGGAAGTAACTAACTTGCTTTTGATCTTACAGGCTCATAGGCAGAAGAGACTTGCCTTTTCTCAGATGAGACTTTGGACTGTGGACTTTTGAGTTAATGCTGAACTGAGTTAAGACTTTGGGGGACTGTTGGGAAGGCATGATTGGTTTTGAAATGTGAGGACATGAGATTTGGGAAGAGCCTGGGGTGAAATTATATGGTTTGGGTGAGTCCCCAGTGAAATCTCATCTTGAATTGTAGCTCTCATAATTGCAACATGTCATGAGAGGGATCTGGTGGGAAGTAATTAAATCATAAGGGCAGGTCTTTCCCATGCTGTTCTTGTGGTAGTGAATAAGTCTCATGAGATCTGGTGGTTTTATAAAAGGGAGTTCCCCTATACAAGCTCTCTTGCCTGCCACCGTGTAAGACATAACTTTGCTCCTCCTTTGCCTCCTGCCATGATTGTCAGGCCTCCCCAGCCATGCTGAACTGTGGGTCAATTAAACCTCTTTCCTTTATAAATTACCCAGTCTTGTGTATGCTTTTAGTCGCAGCTTGAAAACAGACTAATACACCAAGCATCCACCTAGGCAAGGTGGGAGAGGGAATACTTGTAATATATATATCTAACAAAGAATTTCTAACTAGAATATATAAGACATTTTTCAAATTACTTGTAAGAAGATGGCATATTATAAAATGGGGAAAAATTAAACAAACACTATACAAAGGATCATATATAAGCAGTAAGTATGTGAAAATGATGACCATTATTCACTGTGACAATTCATGTTAAAATCTCATAGATATTGCACTACACATCCACGAAAAGAGCCAACAATTAAAAGACTGTTATTTCCAAGTACAGGAGAGGATGTGGAAGCATGCTATATAATAAGTAACACAGAGAAAAGAAAATACAATACTCAGCTAGATTAGCTAATTTTAGCTAATGCAGATCTGCATATATAAAATTATATGTGCACACATTAGCTTAGATATGAGTTCACAGGTGATAAAGCAATGAATCTCTAATAGTTTTAGCAGGAAGTGGATGTGAAATTATGCCAGAGGTAGAGAACTAAGACTTGTTTTTCATAGAAAAATGCATATGAACATAAAAGTATATATGAACATTCTTGTATAAATAAGCAGTTCTTCAAGTTTTTTTAAGTAGCAAATGACCTTTTTGAATGTTTTACTTTATTTTTTGATTGAAAAATAAAATTGTATATATTCATCACATACAAAATTTTTTGAAACATATATACACATGAAATGGCTAAATTGGGCTAATTAACATATCTGTTTCCTCACATAGTTATAATTGTTGTGGTGAAAACATTTAAACTCTACTGCCTTAGCCTTTTTCAAGATTACAATATATTATTAACTACAGTCATGATGTTGTAGAATGGATTTCTTGAACTTATCACCCCTAAGTGTCCATCAACAATGAATGGATAAAGAAAATATGGTATAGATACACAATGGAATACTATTCAGCATTAAAAAAAGGGAATTATGTCATGCACTACAACACGAGTGAACCTATGTTAAGTGAAATAAGCCAGACACAGAAAGACAAATGCCTGATTATTGTATTTATATGTGGAAGTTGAAGAAGTTGAATTCACAGAAGTAGAGAATAGAATGATGGAGATAACACCACCAAGTGCTGGGAGGAACTTTAATAGATAGGTCCAGAAGCTTTTAAAACAAATTTTTATATTAAAGGGCTGGGAATAGAGAACTAGGAAGAAAACAAAAGAGAGCATTTTTTTTTTAAATTCAGACAAATTACTTAGCAAAATATTACCGAATTTTTCTATAGAGGTCCATATATCACAGTAACCAGAAGCATTTTCATTAAAAAATTCTCCATCGACATAAAACAGCTAAATATAATTACAGTTGTAGAATAATGCCATCTCAATCATTTCCCCATTTATTTGAAATTTGATTTAACAGCAAAACTCAAAGGGGGCGTGAGGGTGAATAGCTAGCAAAAGAAATTTCTCTGCGGGAGGCAATCATCAAAAAAACTGGTAGTTACCAGTTGTTCCGCCCTACTTCTCATATTCTCATTTGGCTTTTTGCCCAGATTTGCACAAATCACTAGTAATGGCCAAAACAATTCATGAATATAGAAAAAAATAACAAATAAAAAAATGGAGGAAGGAAAAAATAAACTCATGAAAAAAACAAACATCAGTTTTTAATTATTGGAACACTAATGAAAACAGTGAATCAAATAAATAGTTTGTTCTCAAAGTGTTGTCATGCAAAACACAATAAACATGAAAGTTCCTGAAATAACACTTCATAGCAAGAGGAAAAAAATGCCCTGTAACAGTCCTTGAAAGAAAAAATTCATTAGTATTTCACTTTATCATTCCTGGTTTCAGGTTCCAGTCTAATCTCCATAGAAATGGAATTCTGACTGGACCTCAGAGATATCTTACAAGTACACTGTAATCCCAACTTGAGGGAGAAGTTCAAGTTAACTGAAATTCAGTGTACCCTCATGGGAGCAGTTGAGCTGAACTACTAAGAGGAACCAAATTTAAGTTCTTAAAAATGGCCAGGATGAATTCTAAAATAAAACAACAGAGCTAATATTAAAATATAAAGAAAAATCCTTCTTTCTTTTCTTTTCTTTCTTTCTTTCTTTCTTTCTTTCTTTCTTTCTTTCTTTCTTTTTCTTTCTTTCTTTTTCTTTTCTTTCTTCTTTCTCTTTCTCTCTCTCTCTCTTCTTCCTTTCTTCTCTCTCTCTCCTCTCTTTCTCTCTCTCTGTTTCTTTCCTTACTATTTTTTTTTTTACCCTGAGCAGCCTATCTCTCTCTTTTTTTTTTTTCCTTTCACAAATGTGAAGTGATTATGAGAATGCAGAGGAAAAAAAATGCCGGTAAACAACAACGAGTAAATCATCTTTATAATCAGTAAAACACATATTTAATAACAATTCTAACACAAGGACTTATGTGCCTAAGATAGCCACAGATACCCAGTTTATAATTTTATTTTAGCCGACATTAGGTTCTTTATGATTGCCCATAATAAACCATTGTTCTAATTTTGATGATTTAATTTCTTTCTTAAATGTTTGTCTTTTTTTACTAAAGTATAATGTAATTTTTAAAACTCATTTAAAGAAATTTGGACACATTGATATGACAGTCCCTTCTTTCTTTTTTTTAAAATTTTCTATAGAAATTATCTGTTTTCCATTTCAAAATATCTGGCACTAAGTTTTTTCTTACACAGTTCAAGATACAGTAATACAGTCAGCCTGAGTACCCATATTACTTCGCTGATCTTTTAAAATACTTCTATGCACTTAGAATGATTTTAAAAATCTGTTTTTACTGTTTTTGGAGTCTAATAGAGTGGGGTTTAAGTAGTGGCTTTGTCATTTTTTCTGGGTGGATTGTCGAATCTCTTGTAGTACTGTTTCCTCAATCATGAAATAATTTGGAAGTGAAGATCGAATGGTAGGTATAATGTATGTGAAGCTCCTAGAACACTAGCTGGGAGACACCTCTTTAAACAGCCATACGCCACAGCCCTTCTCTTTTGTGGGATTGGCTTTGAAGACACAGAACAGAACTTTGAGTGGCTACTTCAGTGCCATCTGATCTTGCTCTGGGTATAGTTAATTTATCTGGCTTGGATCTGGGCCAGGCAGATTCTCTCTCTAAGAAACTGGAACTGAGAATAGAGAGCACAAAGCTTGGGAGGTTCTCTGTCTGAGTCACTTTACATGAAGACCCTCCAGGGAGAAGTAGTAGGTCTTGCTGCTGAGGCTCCCAGAACTGGCCTAGTCCCTTCCCATCCTGATGCTTTGTCTCTGATCTTGTAATAAATCACAATTATCCTGCCCCATCAATATGTATGTTTTGCCCCCTCCTTTTATTTTGCCTTAAGCTAGAAAAAAATGCAGGTGCTCTAAATGAATATTAACTGACATTTAAATATGTATGGAAGAGTATGTTGTAGAAACAGACCTTCAGTGAAATGTGGGCTATTTAGAATCGGTGATGATTATGTGAAAGGCCACAAGACTATCTTCCATGTAATTGGAAGAAAGCTAGCAACCTAGAAACAGTTCATTACAGTTATTACCAAGGGATAAAGGTCTAAGAGAGTTGATCCCTTGGAGAGAGAAATGCCATTCTTGAAGGATTGGATGGTCAATCTGATCCTGACTGCATTGTATAAAATGACTGCTGAACCAATGTTCTATTGCTTTTTCTAGCAGTTAGGCTATGATCCTTGAAAACTAAATACAGAAATGTATTCATTTAGTTTATTTGATTGCTTTAACTTAATAAATGAACTATCGATAGTTAGAAAACATATATTGTGTTATTGGTCAAATAGAATTAGACTTTTGAAGATTAGATGAAGAATTTCTTATATGCACTCAGAGACTGTATCAACAGTCCTGCTGTCCTACCTCCCCTCATATCTATATTAAGTATTTAACTTGGGTCACTCTTATTGAAGGAACTACCAAATCAACTGATGCCTCACCCCTCATTGTCATTTGTTAAGAGATTATTTTCAAAATCGCTCTATCTGGAAATATAATGAGCAGTATCAGAATAACGATCAAAGTGTTTACATTTGTAATTTACCAAGGAATATCATAAAACTGGTAGCAGAGTGGGTGGGAAGTTAGAATCAGTGCTTAGAGATTTTGAAGTATCTTAACCAGGAGGATGGAACATAGATAATGACTGCATTTAATGTCTTACATTGAACAACTATCTAACCCTTTAAAAAGTTTGCTAATGCAAACATGAACACCATGCTTGATTATTCCCCATGTTATTGATTGATCAGATCATCCTTACCCAATACAGAGAAAGGGATTAAAAGATTTCAGAGAACAAACATGTTTGAATGAGTCCGCCATGTGCTTCCTGAGCCACTCTTGGCTTCAGAACATACTAGGAAGAGAAGTGCCCAGATCTTCTAAAAAGCCTACCCTAGTTCTTCTGGCTATATGCCTGTCCTGAAAAGGTCAGGCATATCAGAAGAGAAAAGCTTCAACTGAGTAAGATTGTTGATCTACCACTGAATATAAGGTGCTGTGTGCACAGGGTCCACATGGCAGTAGTTTACCACAAGTGAAAATTCAGCAATGTGAATGTGGTACCTGCTTTGGGAAATGATTCAATCCATCCTATCAAGGATAATATGTGTCAATGTAATACAAAGTCCTGTCAGTTCTTTCTGCAAAATAGGTCCCTCTTGCTACCACATCCAACTCTACTAACCTAGTGCAAGCAATCATTATATTTTGCCTGGAAAACTGCAATGCCTCCAAACCAGTTTCTGTTTTCACCTTTCTCCGCTATAAACAGTTACTAAGGAGGAACCAGAATGATTATGTAATAACATAAATCCAATCATGGCCACCATCTGAGTTTTAGTTAAATCTAGAGTGAAACCGAATTCCTTTAAAAATATTTCATGCCCTCACCTGTCCCATATATTTCTCCTTTTACATAAAATATTATTGAATCACATAATTATTTTGCCTATAATTTTAATTTATGTAATTTTATGTGTATTCCTTTATGTGTGTGTGTGTCTGTATACATATTTTGAGTGGGCAAGGTATAAGCTTGGAAGCAATATCCAAAATACATGTATCTGGCCAAAGACTTGTGTTCAGATAATAGAAGGAACTCCTAGCAATAAAAATAAATAAATTACAAATCCAATTTAAAAATGGGCAAAAGATTTAAGCATACACTTCCCAATAAAGCATATGCAAATGGCAGTAAACAAATGTAAAGTTGTTAAATATATTTGGTCCTCAGAGAAATGCCCTCAATATGGTAAAACAGATTAATAATGACAAAAAATTTAATAGCTTAACTGTTCTAAGTATCTGGACATTTTATACATGCCATGTGTTACTTATGGCCCTAACAAGCCCAGGATCAAGGAAGATGTAAAACAGCTCAGGCAAAAGAAGCATGAAATGGTACAGAGCATTGGCTTCAACAAAAGACTTATGTAAGTTCAAGCAGAATGTCATGTGGGTTCTATCAACCTGCTGTCTGAAGGAATTTATTCCAATAAAGCTTATAACTAGCTCATTTTCCTTTTCCTCTAAAGCAAAATTTTAAGTGTTAGCTTTTGTGCTTGGCACTGGAAATAAAAAGATGAATAAGACTACATGTGATTTCCAAGAGTTTACAGTAAATGTAAGAAAGAGAGCTACTTAAATGATAAACATCACATAGTATGGGAAGTACTTAAACAAAAGTTTGCCTTAGGTGTTAAGGGTCTACAGAGGAAAGAACTGACTCTATCTGGGTGAGTCTAGAAATACTTTGCCGAAGAGAAAACATCTGAACAGAATTGAATGATAATTAGGCATTGTCCACAAAGAGAAGAGACAAAAAACCATTAAGGCAGTGAAACTAGCATCTCAAGTCATAGATATGTGAAAGACCATATAAAGGCATTAATATGGTAAAATATAGACATTTTGGGCGAGGTAGAAACACTGTGGTAAATGGAATGAAAAGGGTAGGCACAAGAAGAGTCATGCCTATTTGTACTGTCTGGACCATATTCTCCAGTTAATGATGGTTTCGGTGTGGGAATATTTTGGAAAAATTGATGGTTTAGAAAGATCTTGTGATAGAATAATGGTCTCTCCTCAAAAGATGTTCACCCACTTCTCAGAAACTGTGAACGTGTTACCTTACATGGCAAAAGGACTTTGCAGATGTGATTAACTGGAGGATTTTGAAATGAGAACATAATTTTGAATTATCTGGGTGGCTCTAATATATTCACAGGTCCTAAAATGTGGAATAAGAAGGCAGAAGAGGGAAGCAAGAGAGGTTTGACTACAGAAAAGGAAGCTAGACTGTTGCAATGTGAAGAAGACTTAATATACTATTGCTGGCTGATGCAATGTGAAGAAGACTTAACTTGCTATTGCTGGCTTTGATGGTGGAGGAAGAGGGCTACTAGTCCAGGAATGTGCGCAGCCTGTAGAAGCTGGAAAAGGCAGGGAAAGCAGATTGTGCAGCCCTGCTAACACGTTAATTCTAACCCAGTAAGAACTATTTCAGACTTCTAGCTTTCAGGACTGTAAGATAATGAACTGTTGTTGTTTTAAATCATTAAGTTTATAGTAATTTCATACAGTAGTCATATAAAATGAACACAAATATATGGAGATGAAAGGATATTGTGGATAAGCAAAGCCCTCCCTGGTTTCTTCTTGGATATGGCTTTTTCCATATTTTAGACTCTGTGGCTGAAAACAGGCCCTTGAACACTGTCCAGATACGGGTCTTTATTATAGTACAATAAATGCAAGAAGAACACAGTCTTTGAAGCCAGATACACCTGAGTTATCACCTCAAATCTGTCATACATTTACTCTATAAGCTTAGGATACACAAAGTACAATGAGCTGAGACTCGTTCAGTTTCTCACCCACAAAATAAGAAGGATAATAATTCTCTCGTTGAGCTGCTGGGAGTATTACCTAAATGAATGCTTATGAAAGATTCTAGCACAATAGCTGAGTGCACATACTAACACATGTTAATTCTCACTTACCTTTCAACATCTCACAGTAAAGTTAAATCTGGATATTTATGAAAATACATAACAGCCTGGATATATATGAAATAACAATCCAGGCTGTTCATTAAGATAATGAGCAATTGATGTAAAATAACAAGGCTAGCAGAGATGGATTAAAGAAATAATCTGGAATTTGATGGTAATAATATACTAGGGGATAGTATTGTGCACCTCCACAAAGAAACACACACAGAGAAACACGGAAATAAACTGTGCATGATTGGATGGATTTGGACATTTTTTTTTTCTGGAAATGTGCTGCCATAGAGCTAGAGAAAGAAATGAAAACTGGATTGACCCCCTTGCCAGAGCTTTACAAACTCACTCAAATGTGTGGGACGAATATGTACAAGGCAGTTCTAGTGAGATTTACAGGTCAAATCTAAATTCTTCCTTGAGGAGCTTGGATTTGTTTGTTTTGTTTTGTTTTGTTATGTTCACCCAACAGGGATTTGTTTTTAACTTCCCTTAGTTTTGTAACAGTATCTCAGGCAACAGTCTAGGTTTTTAATTAAAAATCTCAAGTTGGTATCCCAGCTGAACAGCTTAGTTTTATACCACTGAACCAGACAGAAGCCATGGCGGAATGCCTCCATCCCCAAAGACCTTATCTCTATGGGGTGCTCCACTTGCCATATGCCACATCACGTTTTTCACAAAGGGGTGCTTTGTTTCTATCTCCTTCAGACCTAAGTAAAAAATCTGTTTCTATCTTTTTGAGGAGCCTATACATCTTAGGCAATACACCTAAAGCTAATCATTCTCAAATATTTGATTTATTGATCATTCTAACAATTGCACAAGTAAAAGGAGAATGTTAAAAGCAACATCACATGTAAAATACTAATATTACATAAAAGTACACTCTCAAAATAATTTTGTTTCTTTTATACAACAAATAAAAATAAGCAATTACTTTTTCTATTTTACAAATGAGAAAATTCAATTTCTGAGTTTTAAGACCAATACTGAATGCCTTCACCCTCATAAACAGCAAAGCAAGAACTTGATTCCCACTGTCCACCATAGCTGAGAACTAAATTCTGGCCACTGTAATCAAAGACCTTCTTTAAACTTGTATATTAACGCTTTCTTTAATTACATATATTTTGTGAACATTGTTTTCTCTAGGATAACATTTAAGTCTCATGACAAAAACAACACATTTTAATATGTGTGAGTATTCATTTGTAAACAATGATTTGAAGTAAGAAGAGATCTGAATACTTTTCTAGACTTTGAGAGCAACTTCGTGAATAATTATAGGGATATCAAGTAATCTCTTTGGGTATTTTAATTCCAATTTGTAAAATGAGAAGACTGAGTTAGGGTGGCTTGGCTAGTTTTATTCTTTAAACACTGCACATTGCATGATGCTCAATCCTTGTAACCTATTGTTGAGATTCAATAACTAGGGTATCTACTAATAATAGGGCTAAAAAATTTTTATTTCCTTCTCCAGCTCCTATATGTTTAAGTAAATCCTTATATAGACACAGCATTATTTCTATTTTTAGAGACATCTTCTTTAGCATCATAGTATGAATGTTATATTGGAACCACTCTTAGATGTATTTTTTTTTTCAGGTAAAATTTGGGTTTTGAAAAGATTTTTTTCAAAGTGATTTTTTTTTTTTGAGATGGAGTCTCACTCTGTTGCCAGGCTGGAGTGCAGTGGCGTGATCTCAGCTCACTGCAATCTCCACCTCCCGGGTTCAAGGGATTCCCCTGCCTCAGCCTCCCGAGTAGCTGGGACTACAGGCGTGCACCACCATGCCAAGCTAATTTTTTGTATTTTAGTAGAGACAGGTTTCACCATGTAGGCCAGCATGGTCTCAATCTCCTGACCTCGTGATCCACCTGCTTCAGCCTCCCAAAGTCCTGGGATTACAGGCGTGAGCCAGCGCACCCAGCCTCAAAGTAATTTCTATAAATTAAGTGCTATTACTATTAATAGGGTTATTCAGAGGAGATATACAAGGTATTCTCTACTATCAATACCTTACAAGGGTTACAGAAACCATATTTTATATAGGTTTGTGTATATATAGGAAATTATTACAGAAGAGGGGTAAAGGCTAAACGATGAACTGATGCTACTTGGAAATAAGAATTATTAGTATGCTATCTCAGTTGGAATACCTAAAAGACATCTGGAGTAGGAATAAGTATCATTCCAAAACACAGTCTGTTTATTTTCAACTAATGGTGTGGTGGGCTAATAGCGAAACAACTTCACACATCGGGACTCTAAGAAATCATTATTTTGTTTGTCTTTATTATAAGCCATGTGTGTATTTTTATCTCCCTTTGTTACCCTCAACTTGATCCAACAGTTATTTTTTTATCACATCACTGACACACAAGAATACCTTAAGGACTATCTTTGAATTTCAACCTAAATAGTAGAGTCCCCTTCCCTGCTACATTATACATTAACTCATGCAGTTGTGGAAGTAAAATTTATTGATAAAAGAGCACATTTCAGATGTAGCTAGAGTAGTCAGGCACTACTATCTGAATATCAATTTCCTTATTTAAGAGAGTAACAATAAAGTTAGTCACAAGTATTAAACAGTTAATTGTTGAACACCTGCCACTGAAGGCCTTCCTGGGGAATCTCTTGAAGCTTTTCTAAAACTTTAATCATACCAGTATGAAATAGAATTCTCAGGCTGACCAAGATGGCCAACTGGCTAGGGTGTACCACTTTCATGAAGAGAAATAGACAGGATGAGTAAATATAGCACCTTCAACTGAAACATCCAGGTACATGCATTGGGATTCATCAAGAAAACAACTCAACTCACAGAGAACAGAGAAAAGCAAGGCTGGATGACATCCCACCCAGGAATAACATGGAGCCAGGGAGCCTCCTTCATCCAGAGAAGTGGTGAGTGAGTGAGCAACCCTAGGGATCCTTGCTTTTCCCATGGATCTTTACAACCTTTCTGGACATAGGAACAGGCAAAATTTTAGTGATGAAGATGGCACAAGCAGTTGCAACAAAAGCAAAAAATGACAAATTGGATCTAATTAAAGAGTTTGTGTACAGCAAAACAAACCACCAACAGAGTAAACAGACAATCTACAGAATGGGAGAAAATGATTGAAAATGATACATCCGACAAAGGTCTAATATCCAACATCTATAAGGAACGTAAACAAATTTACAAAGAAAAGAAAAAAAAAACAAGCAACCCCATTAAAAAGTGGGCAAAGGACATGAACAGACACTTCTGAAGAAAAGACATACATGGGGCCAACAAGCATATGAGAAAAAGCTCAACATCACCAATCATTAGAGAAGTGCAAATCAAAACCACAATGAAATACCATCTCACATCAGTCAGAAAGGCTATTATTAAACATTCAAAAAATAACAGATGGTGACAAGGTTGTAGAGAAAGGTAATGCTTATACCCTGTTGGTGGGAGTGTAAGTTAGTTCAATCATTGTGGAAAGCAGTTTAGCAATTTCTTAAAGACCTAAAAACAGAACTACCATTGGACCCAGCAATCCCATTACTTCGTATATACCCAAAGAAATATAAATTGTTCTGCAATAAAGATACATGCATGTGTATATTCATTGAAGCACTATTCACAATATCAAAGTTGTGAAATGCACCTAAATTTCCATCAATGGCAGGTTGGATAAAGAAATAGTGGTACGTATACACCATGGAATATTGTGAAGCCATAAAAAAGAACAAGATCATAGTCTTTGCAAGAATATGAATGGAACTAGAAGTCATTATCCTTAGCAAAGTTACACAGGAACAAAAAAACCAAATACCACATGTTCTCACTTATAAGTGGAAGCTAAATGATGAGAACACATGGACACAAAATGGGGAACCACAGATACTGGGGACTACTGGATGGTGAAGACTGGCAGAAGGGAGAGGTTCAGAAAAAACAACAAAACTATTGCCTTCTAGGCTCAGTACTTGGGTGATGGAATAATCAGTACCACAAACTCCCATGACATAAGTACTTATATAACAAACCCACCTCTGAATCTTAAATAAAAGTGTTTTAACTTTTAAACTTTTGGTTTGACTCTGTCCCCAAACAAATATCATATCTAACTGTAATTCCCAGTGTTGGAGGAGGGACCTGATGGGAGGTGACTGGATCATGTGAGTGGGTTTCTCCCTAGCTGTTCTTGTGGTAGTGGGTGAGTTCTCAGGAGATCTGTTTAAAAATGTATAGCACTTCTGCCTTTGCTTGCTCTCTCTCTCTCTCTCTCTCTGTCTCTCCTGCTCCACCATGGCAAGAGGTGCTTGCTTCCCCTTCACCTTCCATCATGATTGTAAGTTTCCTAAGGTCTCCCAGTCATGCTTCCTGTTAAGCTGCAGAACTGTGAGTCAATTAAACCTCTTTTCTTTACACATTATCCAGTCTCAGTTAGTTCTTTATAGCAGTGTGAGAACAGATTAATAAACTCTCATCTCTTATTATTTCTTCCAACAAATGTAGAAACCACTGCTCCAGTCTAGACTTCTCAGAGATCTCCTATTGTTAGTATCACTATTATTTTATAAAGCCATTTGAATCCTAGGTGGTTAATAGGATGTTTATTCTAATTTCTTTCCCCCTGTAGATCTTCTAGGATTTCTAATTGGGTAGGATGGATTTATAATTTCTGTACTGGAAATTTTTCCATAATTATGATAAAACCTGAAAAAGGTTGAATAACTTATTCTATTCCTATTTCCTCAAATCCCGCCAGTAACTTGTATTGTTGCTCAAGTTATCATTCTGAAATGCCTATCTGGCCATGACCTTAAATGTGTTTATGTCTATTATTGTTTCAAGAGTATTGGTGGAAGTTCCTCACCTTAGCACAAATATCCATTCATAATGAAGTTCTTACCATTATCTCTAATTTCTTCCCTTCCACTTATTTTTCTTGCAGGCTTCATTTCAATCATATGTTGCTTTATGCCATTGTATCTTTATGCATTTTATTCCCTCTATGAAGAGTATTCTTTACTTCCTTTTCTACCATTTGACTTCCACTTAACTTTACAAAACACTTCACTCCGTTAAGTCTAAATTACGTGTTGCAAAAGCATCTTGTGTATTGCACAGAATGAAATACTTTTCACACCGTGCTTAAATGAATCATTAGGTTATTTGCTTGCATATTTCGTGAGACCACAGAACCCTGTGATTGGGAAATATATCTCAATTACAATTTTATCCTGCTTATCCAGAAATTAATCAAACTATAGCTTTATTTTGGTCAGATCTTGACTTTCACACCCGCATATAAACATTTGCATGTGTGTGTTTGATAGACGACTCTAACACAACTTGTGCAAAATTGAGATTTCCTTTCCTTAGGAAACAGTATTCTCTTTCTATATCCCCCTGTTTTATTTTTGTTTTTGTTTTTGTTTTGAGACGAAGTCTCACTCTGTTGCCCAGGCTGGAGTGCAATGGCACGATCTCCGCTCACTGCAAACTCAGCCTCCCAGGTTCAAGCGATTCTCCCGTCTCAGCCTCCTGAGTAGCTGGGATTACAGGCACCTGCCATCATGCCTGGCTAATTTTTGTATTTTAGTAGAGACAGGGTTTTACCAGGTTGGCCAGGCTGGTCTTGAACTCCTGACCTCAGGTGATCCACCTGCCTCAGCCTCCTAAAGTGCTAGGATTATAGGCGTGAGCCACTGCACCCAGCCTAATTTTTTGTATTTTTAGTAGAGATGGGGTTTCACCATTTTGGCCAGGCTGGTCTCGAACTCCAGACCTTAAGTGATCCACCCACCTTGGCCTCCCAAAATGCTGGGATTACAGGCATGAGCCACTACACCTGGCCTCTATATCCATTTTTTAATAAGCAGCAACAGCATCCTCTCAATTTACTTAGACAGAAATTTCAAAGTCATCCTTCACACTTCTATGTCCTCACCACAGCCTACTCCTTGCCAAATTGTCACCCTTCATGTGTCCTTGGATCTCCAAACTCAAGATCTGTGCATCCCCACTGCCATAGCTTTAGGACCAGGTGCTGACAATAATTCCTGAATTAATAATATTCTGAAAGCTGGATTCTCTGCTCTTAGATATACCTCCTCCAATCTCCTAAGAAGGATATTCTTAGGATATTTCATAAGACAACCAAAGTGATCTTCCTAAAGTACACATCTGATTGTATCCATGCTATAGCCCCCAAATTTTGTGATGATCTTCTGTTGTCTTTCAAACAGAAAGTGTTCAGGTGGCTCACTGTGACTAGAAAGAGCATTTTCCACCTAAAACATATTTACTTCTTCAGTTTTATTTTTATCTACTTTATGTATAAAACTATTAGCAAGTCAAAATGAATTCCTTGCAGTTTTCCCAAATATGTTTTCTCTCACCTTTAAATATTTGTCTATGCTGATGCATGTGCCTGCAAAGCTTTCTCTACCTCTCTTTGCTCCACTATCTACTATTCTTTATTCATACCTCAGTTAGATATCACTCTTCTGGAAAGTTTACATGGCCACCTACTGTGTTATTTCCCTCAATAGTGGGGCAGAACACATTTGCGTTGGTTCACAAAGTAAAATATTCAAGAACCTTGTGAACAGGTGTCAAATTACTGGTGGTTTGAAATCAGTCATGGTGGAAATGTTTACAGTGTGGAAATTAACAAACACTACACAAATCAGGTTTTTAAAAAATTCCCCCAAGAACCAATTGACCAGTACAGTAGTGTATCTAATTAGAATGCAGCTGTTTCACTGCTTATCTTCATTGTAGCATTCCACATTTTATCTTGTAATTGTCTGTTTACTAGCTTGTCTTCCCATAAGTTGTAAGATAGTTAAGGATAGGGATAGTTCATTTTCTTTTCTTTTGTTGTGTTATTAGGTGTAACGCCTATGTGATATACCTGAATTTCTACCCTGTCCTAACTCTGCTTATCGTTTAGAAACAGGACTTCTGTGATAAAAAGTTTCCTTTGTAACCAGGCCGCCTGAGACTAGTTAGAACCAAGATAGCCAACCGTTGACTTCAAACGGACCTCAGGCTTCATTATAATGTAATTTCCATGTTAGATGACACTCCTACCAGTGCCAGGATAGTTAACAATTGGCATAATAATGACTGTAAGGAGCCACAAAAAGACAAAAAGGAGGGCAGCACTCTGGTTCTGGGAAGTTTACAGCCCATTTCCAGAAAAGCCACGAATATTCCTTGCCTTGCTTTTAATAGTCAACATTTTCTTTAGAGGCACTCTATATTTTAATCCTCTCATTTTTCATTTGTTGAGAAGTTGATTTGTGAGCCATTCTCCCATTTTCAATTCCATGGCAATCAAATAAAGCTTGCACTGTTTGACACTTACTTTCAGTTTCATGTGTTGGTTTCATGACACTGAACAGGGAAAGACCTCATCTTTGGGGAAACCAGCTTTATTGGTAACATTATCACTATCATCGTGCACATAGTAGATCCCAAATTATAATGGGCGTTAAATGAGCTTTGTAGATACAATAACAGAAAAAAAGGATTACCTTCTAATATGGTACTTTGGAGCTTATGGTTTTGTTCTAGTTTTAAAAGAGCTTTACCTTACAAAGCTGGGAGCAGAAAGACAGCTTCAGTGAGAGTCCTGTGGCATGTCAATACTCCTTGGCTGTCACTTTGGATGACCGAAAGAATGTAGCACAATGTGAGCTCTTTAAACTTTGTACAGTATAATTATTATTCCCAAAACAAGTATTACTTTTTTTAATTCAATTCATCTTCCTAATTTTAGGTAATTATTAGGGGCATTAAAACCTAGAAAAACCCACCACAACAGTATAGGAGTTCAGAAATCAATTTCATAAAACGTGAGTTCACATTATTAAAGGCTAATGAGATGACTGGGGTGAATCCTCTGTAGAGGACAGAAGCTCATCACATATTTCCATATTCATCTTATCTCAAAGCATGTTAGTATGAGGTCACACTATATAGGAAAGTGAACAGAACTTTGCTAGACTAAAGTAGATTATTCTTTACTCCAATCCCAGTGGCAGTGTATTTATTTTATATCTAAGCAGTTGCTATTTAATAAATGTAGGAAAATTTTAATTGGATGTCATTTTGCACACAAGAGTGAACTCTGTGATTCAGGTTGTAGTTTGACAAGTGGTAAGTAAATATGAGTGAGAGTAAGCTGTCAAGTATCTTCTTACTACATTCTTCATATCAGTAAAGTGGAACAAAGTATGTTTTTAAAAAACCATTCTTTATATACATTTAATTTAGAATGCCATCTTAGCCTTGTGGACCTCATTCTGAGCATCAAGGAAATCTGCTTTTTTGGCTATTTTATTTAGTATTAAATATATTAAATATATATTTTGGGTCATTTTACCATATAAAAAGAAATTGCTTTGTCTAAGAAATGTAATACTTTTTCATCTATGCTTGTGTCTTAAGTACATATGTCAAAATCCAAAGCATATTTTTTCTGTAGCTAAAATGTTTTAAATATTGCAACAAAACAAATTAAACCATTCTATTTTCAACTTTTATTTTTATTTCTATTTTTAATTTTTAAAATTTTTATTTGTTTTCATTATTATTTCAACAGGTTTTGGGGAACAGGTGGTGTTTGGTTACATGAAGAAGTTCCTTAGTGGTGATTTCTGAGATTTTGGTGCACCCATCACCTGAGCAGTGTACACTGTACCCAATGTGTAGTCTCTTTTCCCTCACTATTCCCCACCCTTTCCCTTGAGTCCCCAAAGTTCAGTGGATTACTGTTGTGCCTTTGCATCCTCATAGGTCAGCTCCCACGTGTGAGTGAGAACATGTGATGTTTGGTACCCATTCCTGAATTACTTTACCTAGTCTCCAGTTCCATCCAGGTTGCTGTGAATACCATTATTTCATCCTTTTTTATGGCTGAATAGTATTCCATTGTACTACATTCACTTTATCCACTCCTTGATTGATGGGCATTCGGGTTGGTTCCACATTTTTGCAATTGCAAGTTGTGCTGCTATAAATACAGGTGAGCAAGTATCCTTTTCGTATAGTGACTTCTTTTCCTCTGGGCCTCTGAGTAGATACCCAGTATTGAAATTGCTGGATCAAATGTTAGTTCTACTTTTAGTTCTTTATGGAATCTCCACACTGTTTTCCATACTGTTTGTACTAGTTTACATTCCCACCTGCAGTGTAGAAGTGCTCCCTTTTCACTGCATCCACTCCAGCATCTATTTTTTTTTTATGTTTTAATTATGGCCATTCTTGCAGGAGTAAGGTGGTATTTCACTGTGGTTTTGGTTTGCATTTCCCTGATCATTAGTGATGTTGAGCATTTTTTCATGTTTGTAGGCCACTTGTATATCTTCTTTTGAGAATTGTCTATTCGTGTCCTTAGCCCACTTTTTGATGGGATTGCTTGCTTTTTCCTTGCTAATTTGTTTGAGTTTGTTGTAGGTTTTTGATATTAGTCCTTTGTCAGATGTATATATTGTGAAGATTTTCTCCCACTCTGTGGGTTCTCTGTTTACTCTGCTAAGTATTCCATTTGCCGTGCAGAAGCTCTTTAGTTTAATTAAGTCCCAGCTATTTATCTTTATTTTTATTGCATTTGCTTTTGGGTTCTTGGTCATGAAATCCTTGCCTAAGCCAATGTCTAGAAGGGTTTTTCCAGTGTTATCTTCTAGAATTTTATAGTTTCAGGTCTTCGATTTAAGTCCTTGATTCATCTTGAGTTGATTTTGTATAAGATGAGAAATGAGAATCTGGTTTCACTCTCCTACATGTGTCTCGCCAATTATCCTGGCACCATTTATTGAAAAAGGTGTCCTTTCCCCACTTTATGTTTTTGTTTGCTTTGTTGAAGATCAGTTGGCTCTAAGTATTTGGGTTTATTTCTGAGTTCTGTATTCTGTTCCATTGGTCTATGTACCTATTTTTATACTAGTACCGAGCTGTTTTGGTGACTATGGCCTTATAGTATAGTTTGAAGTCAGGCAATGTGATGCCTCCAGATTTGTTCCTTTTGCTTAGTCTTTCTTTGGCTATGTGAGCTATTTTTTGGTTCCATATGAATTTTGGAATTTTTTTTCTGGCTCTATGAAGAATGGTAGTGGCATTTTAATGGTAATTGCATGTGGTCATTTTCACAATATTGATTCTACTGATCCTATGGAATGTGTTTCCATTTGTTTGTGTTGTCTATGATTTCTTTCTTTGTCGTTATTGTTTTGTTTTTTTTTAGATGGAGTCTCACTCTGTCACCCAGGTTGGAGTGCAGTGGTGCAATCTCAGCTCACTGAAAGCTCCGCCTCCTGGATTCACGCCATTCTCCTGCCTCAGCCTCCCAAGTAGCTGGGACTACAGGTGCCCACCACCACGCCTGGCTAATTTTTTGTATTTTTAGTAGAGATGGGGTTTCACTGTGCTCGCCAGGATGGTCTCTATCTCCTGACCTAGTGATCCACCCACCTTGGCCTCCCAAAGTGCTGGGATCACAGGTGTGAGCCACCGTGCCCAGCCCCATCTATGATTTCTTTCAGCAGTGTTTTCTAATTCTTGGTGTAGAGGTCTTTCACGTTGTTTGTTAGGTATATTTCAAGTTTTTTTTTTTTTTAATTTTTGCAGCTATTGTGAAAAGGGGTTGAGTGCTTGATTTGATTCTTAGCTTTGTTGTTGGTGGTGTATAGTAGAGCTACTGATTTGTGTACATTAATTTTGTATCCTAAAATTCTTCTGAATTCATTTACCAGTTCTAGGTGCTTTTTGGATGAGTCTTTAGGGTTTTCTAGGTATACAATCATATCATCAGCAAACAGTAACAGTTTGACTTCCTCTTTCCTGATTTGGATGCCCTTTATTTCTTTCTCTTGTCTGATTGCTTTGGCTAGGATTTCCAGTACTATGTTGAATAGAAGTGGTGAAAGTGGGGCATCTTTGTCTTGTTCCAGTTCTTATGGGGAATGCTTTCAACTTTTTCCATTCAGTTTAATGTTGGCTGTGAATTTGTCATAAATGACCTTTATTACCTTAAGATATGACCCTTCTTTGCTGATTTTGCTGAGAGTTATAATGTGATGCTGGATTTTGTCAAATGCTTTTTCTGCATCTATTGAGATGATCATGTGACTTTTGGTTTTAATTCTGTTTATGTGATGTATCAATTAATTGACTTACATATATGTTAAACCATCTCTGCATCCCTAGTATGAAACCCACTTGGTCATGGTGGATTATCTGTTGGATATGTTGTTGGATTTGGTTCGCTAGTATTTTCTTGAGGATTTTTGTATCTACATTCATCAGGGATATTGGTCTGTAGTTTTCTTTTTTTGTTATGTCCTTCCCTCGTTTTGCTATTAGGGTGACACGGGCTTTATGGAATTATTTAGGGAGAATTCCCTAGGCAGAAGTTTAGTGAAGCTTGAGCTGCAACATCTCACTCTGCTGGGGCTTTTTTCAAGGATGCCAGGAGGAAGCAGCAGCCATAGCCTTGAGCTTGTGCATGAAGCCCTGCCCTGGTTTAGGGGCCATCTTCTGAGACCTGGGGACCAGGGGCATCTTGTGGTGCAAGTGGAATACCAACACAAACCCCACTTACTCCACCCTGTGCCCATGATGAAGACCATCAGCTCTCTTGGTTCTCAAGACTTTGAATCAGCCTGAAGTACATCACTGGCTTTTATGGTTCATAGAAAACATATTATAGGAGCTTCTGGCCTCTATAACTGTGTGAACCAACTCCCATAATAAATCTGCTTTTATATATATCTCTCATATATCATAATAAATCTCACTATATATACATATCTCTCATATATATGTATATCTCATATACATATATATGTATATCTCATATAAATATATTTGAGATATATATATATATATAGTGAGATTTATTATGATATATGTGAGAGATATATATATCTACACACACCAGTTGGTCTGCCTCTCTGGAGAACTCTGACTAATACGTGGGCCAATAATTAAATCAAAAAGTACTGCCCAACTATAGTGACAACAGTATTTGAAAATAGATTTTTCTATTTCGATTTATGTTGCTTTGCAATGGGCTGCAGTGCTCAGCCCAGGATTCCCAGAATTTAAAACTTAACTGGTCCATCTTGGTATCTGCTTTTGAAACAACAGGCTTGGGTATATATTGTCCAATACAGCAGGCCTCATGTGCTCCTTAAACCAGGGCTACTTCAAATAGAGTTGCCCTTTACAGTTGGATAATGGTTAACTTTAAATAGCAAGATGTATCTAGCAAGAGGGTTTCTGAAAACCCCTGGGTTTCTTTCTTATATTGTCCTCTATTTCCTAAATTTCATTTTTTAACTTACTTTAGCTTGGAAACGGAGTTTGTTGTTTTTGTTTAGTTGTTTTATAATCCAACAGTCTGCAAGATTTTATCACTTGCTCAATGTTAACTGCAGATTGAAGGAATCTTCATAGCAACTCACAGTGTGTTTACCTCTTTGCTTCCCAACAGATTACCTTAGACTGTAACTTTCTCTGTTTTTGGTAGCATTTATAAAAAGATTTTACAGAAAGACACCCACGTTCTGAAACATTTTACCAAACCTTAACTCTTCAGTTTTGATGGACACATGATCTGATTTCACAAAAATAGCAGGTGACAGTTTAACCATCTGTTTCTCCTCAAGTACAATAATACCTTCTTAATCTGGACAAAGGACTCACTGCACTTCTCAATTTAGCCACTTTCATTTCTAGATCTATTATTGGAGACATATGATTTCCAGATACTAATTGTTCAATTAATCAGGAGACTTTAAATTGCAATTTACAGAAATCAACTCAGTGTAGCTTAAGTAAAGCAGAACTTCCTTGAGCTTTATTATTGAAAGATCCTGAGACAGATTTTCTTCAGGCATAGCAGGATCAAGGCTCTGTCAATTTCATCAATGCGGTTTGCTTTTCACATAATTAGTTTCATTTCCCGGGAGTATTTTTTTGTCTAAGTGGTGGGAGTGATTGCCATCAGTAGCTCCCTGCTTTTATATATTTTTTTTCTATGGCTTAAACTCTCAGGAAAAGTAGAGTGGCTTTCCCACTAATATTCATAAAAGTCCTGAGGAAGATGCTAACTTGTGGTCATCCCTGAACTATTACTCTCTTTAGAGGAAGGTAAGATTCAGAGTATTCAGGCTGCCATAGTGGGGCACAGATGAGGATTCGGTTTAGTTCCATCTAAAAGAAAGTATTTTGTAGAATTATGAAATTGTGGAAACATTGGCTCATAGAAGGAATATAGGCAAAAAAAACATATAAAAAATGGGACAAAGGAAGAAAGAAAAAGAAAGAGGAAGAAAGGAAGAAAGGAAAGAAAGAAGAAAGAAAGAAAAGAAATAAAAGAAAAAAGGAAAGAAAAGAAAAAGAAAGAGATGGAAAGAAAAAATAACAGGAAGGAAGGAATGAACTTAACATCTAATAAATACTGAAGCTAGAATGCAACACATCTACAATTCTTACACATTTTAATACATTATAAATTCTAGCTTGTGTGTATTACTTTTTAAATAGTAATGTTTACACTCAGATCCTCGTTGCTCAGGCCTGTGATTTAATTCATGGACAAGTATTATGTTTTTAACCTAAAAAGCATATTCATTAACCTAAGCGTAAGCCACTTTAATCTTTGATACTCAAATACCTTATCTACAAAATAGGATTAACAATGTTTTGCAGAGTTATTGTGAGAATGAAATGTAACAATATGAGATAGAATTAGGCATTAGAAGACAGTTAATAATTACTAATTATGTTTAAGTCTGTACTTGAATGCTGGGTCAGCTCATAAATTTTCAAGTTACTGGATGGAGAGTCTAACATCATGGTAAGGGTCATATCGTATCTAAGGTAGAGATATAGATAAGAAGACATAACATTTTGAAAAAGTGAGAAAATTATAAGCTATTGAATGTAGATAATCATAAAGATGGCCTGAGGATTAACATTTTGAGGTACAATATCAAGGAAAAAGGATGCTCCTTTAATTGAGGCTAGCAGATGAATGCTAACATCTATATTTTCTACATAAGATGAATCTATTTTAAAGTCCATTTCTTTTCCAATAATCTAATTTTATTATATATTAACTATAATTTACAGATTTTTAGCATCTAGACTTCAATATCTTAAAAAATAAAAATGTAAGATAAAACAGAAATAATGTACAAATAAAACAAATATTAGATGGAATAAATTTTTGTATTAAGGCATTTCTCATTTCTCAAACAATATCCCTCATGAGACGTATGCATGACTGAGCAATAAAATGAGAATCAATTAACAAGCACTGAGTTTCCATGAAAAACGCTCCTTTCCCCCTTGGTTTCTATCTCTGCCAATATCCCTCCAGCAAATCCAGTTTGCACCTACAAAAAACATACTGCTTTTCATGTATGGTTTCAAAAGGAAAGTGAGCTTGACAAAGCTAAGAAAATAAAACAAACAAGACAGGAAGTTTTTAATATTTTTAAAAGCTAAAGATATATAGGTTACTTATTTGTAAATATTCTTAGTTCAATACCCTTACTTATTAACAGTATCACTGCAGTCATAATCATACCTAAATGTCTCCATATCCTTCAGGAATGTTATTGTATCCCTGACCTGTAGTGGTAATTTCTAACCTTTTATTTCTGTCTCTCTGCAAATTAATTAATATTTGATTAATTAGTATGTTTCCTAAGGGGGAGCCATGCAATATGTTGATCTGTTCACAGATATTATGGTTTCTCATTAGGCTTCTGATGCAAACATTTGTTTAAGGTGAGGTTTACACATATTTAATTTTAAACCATTTTCTAGTTACGTTTTGTGTAATTGTAATAATATATACCCTTTACAAAAATGAGAAATACATAAAAATGTTCAAGCATGCAAAATTAATCTGTAATACTTTTCCCTGGAGAGAATTATACCTGTTTTCATATTTTATTGCCATGGCTAGAAATTACTTCTCAATAAGCATATTAATATATATATTTGCATTATAAGTTTGATATATTTGTAATATATAAAATTTCAGATGGTAATAATTTCCTCTGAAAGATATCTATGCATACTCTTGTCATATTAATTACTATTTAAGTTTACTATAAATATGTTCGATTCTTTAAATTCTTCATATATATTAGTATGGTGTTTGTTTAGCCATTACAAAAAGCATCTTTTTTTCATAGCTTCTGGCAAGAATGCCTTGTCATATGCTAGTCTAAAACAGAATCTCCAGAAAGACTGCAATAGTTCCATGGAAAAGTCATGGATCTTGAAGCCAGGAAACTTGGAGTCAGAGCCCCTTAGATATCACTTAATGTATGTATATGAGAAAGCTGATAGAACACTTTGAGCCTCATTTATCCACATATTTAAAATGTGCTTTATATAATATCTTATCATTTGTCTTGAGTAATAACTGTAACAATATACATAAAGCACCTGTCACATAATTCATTCTGAATAAATATTAGTTTCATCTTTATTTTAAAAAGATTTTAAGCTATAAGAAAACGAGCGAAATTCATGAGCTTAAGAAATTGTTAGTGATTTTTTTAGAGTACTTTATATCAATATTTTCCTTTATACATATACAAAGAGAGGGAGTTTTATTAATTAGGATTTTCCAGAAAAACAGAACTATTAGGAGATATATAGGTTTGTGTGTGTGTATGTGTGTGTAGAGGGGTGGGGGGGAAGAAGAGGGAGAGAGAAAGAATTATTTAAGTATTTGTCCACCAAAACACCTTCAGAAAACACATCCGGAATAATGCTTGACCAAATATCTGGGCACCCCATAGCCCATTCAAGTTTGCACATAAATTTAACTACCACAGGATTAATAATGGCATGATTACTTTTCACAATAAACAGTTTGGTATGATTTCTGATAATTTCTAACTATAGAAATGGCCTTTTAAACATAGAGCATTTCCTTGAAAATTAATTGCTATGCTAGAATTAATGGCCCACAACAATGAACTTTCTGAGACAAGCGTTACTCTGACTTGATTGTTATTGCTTAATTACTAACTAAAGGCTCCTCCTTGTTATAAAAGTTGAATACCTCAGCTCAAACTCTTCCAGTTTAAAATGTTTCTTCATGAGTCTTCTGGGCATGTAAGAAACTGGTTTTGAGAAAAAGAAGATAATTAAAGATAATCACATGTATAAAAACTAATACTAATATTTTAAAATTAATATTATGTTGATACCATGTAGGTTTAAGAAATAAATAATTTTAACATATTATTCACCATTTTTCTATGTAGCTATAAGAAAAATTTTCCAATCTCTCTAATAGAATTCCAATATTCTTTTCTAAATGGTGAAATGTACCAGTTAATGCAATTATTCCAAAATATTTTACCTTGACATTTCCCCTCTGGAGTTCTTTATTATTCTGCTGCAAACTCAGTTGGTTGTTTGCTAAATACATAGTCTCAGTGCAACATGATATTCTTCTTCATAATTGTGCTTGGAATTCTCTTTACATTTCCCATCTATCAGAGTTCTTGTTTGCTGAATATCTGTAGGATAAATACCTTTATATTCAGAGCAAAACTTTTCTTTTGCCCCAAGTCTTACATCATGAAAATGTTTACCTTGATTGATAATTTATCTGGGTACAGAATCATAAGCTACTACGTAAAAAGGTGAAAAATTCTATAACAATCTTATGGGACCATCATGGTATATGCAGTCCATGATTGAGCAAAACATCCTTATAGGGCACATGACTGTATTTATAAGAAACTGGTGGGAAAATCATTTTGCATGTCAACCACAGTAGATACTGGGACTAATAAAAAGGAAAGCTGACTAAAATTAAGAATACGTGATTCTAACATGTGAAAACTGCATGATTCAGGAATCACTAGCCTATAAATTATAGGCTGAATTCAATTTATAATCTGAAATTAAATTACCATTATAGGTTATAACTAGAATACTTTACAAAAGAATGAAGCTAAAATATGTATCATGAGCCATGGAACAACCCATATTAAAATATCTGTCTCATATTCTCTCCTTAAGAATACTTAAGATATCATTCTAGTCTGAGAGTCTCACTGATCTTCTTAGTTTCGTGCTGAGACATATGCTATCTTTAAAATTTAGTTTTCTAAAAGCAAAATGAGGCAGTTAAATTAGATGATGCTTAAATTTCTCTTCTGATTTTTTATAATGTCATTGCATCGAATGAGAGACGCAGAGTAAGAAGCCAGGATATCTGTAACATATTACAGAAATATTAATTGGCAGGTTGGGAAACTTACTCTCACCAACCGCAAACTAGTATTTTCCTCTTTTTGAATTCCTAAGTCATAGCCAAGAGTATGCCAAGTCTAATCACTAAAGATTTTAAACGTGAAGTAGAGAGTAGAATAGTGGCTACCAGAGGCTGGGGAGGGTAAGGGGAATGGAGATAGGGGAGAGGTTGGTTAATGGGTAAAAAAGTTATAGTTAGGAAAAATAAGTTCTTGTGTTCTGTTACACAGTAAGGTTATTACACCTAGTAGCAATGTATTGTATATTTCAAGATAACTAGAAGGAGTGAATGTTATCACCAGGAAGAGCTGGTAAATTTGTAACATGATGAATATGTTTATAACCATGATTTAATTAGGTATACACTCTTTGAAATATCACACTGTACCCTATAAATATGTGCAATTATGATGTGCCAACTAAACATTCAAATATTTAAACTGGTGACTGAGGACAGTTGTTTGAGTGTAAGTCCATCATTTTCAGTGTAAAACCAACTCAAAGTTTAAATCTTATTGATGGCAAGGCAGTTGTAAATTACCTGTGTGTGTAAAAGATAGTTTTTAAGGTCTCAATGTTGACAAGATACTATTTAACATGTTGGTAATATTGCCAGGTTTGCTGATGTGTGCCGTCAAGGCAGGTGGTATGAATAAGCATGCATGCACACACATACACACCACTACCCAGAAACGTGAGCTTTTGGGGCATTTGTCGTTACTTTCAAAGAAGTTACTAATGGTCAATTTTGAGAACATAATAAGGATCTTCTTAGTGTTCTTTCACTCTGAAAAATTAACTATAAATACTGGAATGATTAAAAAATGAACGATATGATGTTCAACTATATTCTAGATTTGCCATTGAAAGAAACAGCCACTGAGAACTGGGGTCAAAGTCCCAGGAACAACTGGAGTAATTTCATTTCACCTGGAATGCTTCTACTTAAGGAAAGTGTTGCCATATCTAGATGCCTCTGGTAGAAAAATGATGAATGCAACTTTTCCAGAAGTTCAGAAAAAATGAAAGCGTGTCGACACAACAAAATTTAAAACCATATTTTACTTTGTTTTGTAGATAGTCACTCACCGTACGTGCCCTTCATCCCAATCTTCTCTTCTTTACTCGTCTGCATTTGGTGACATTTGGAACATTAACCTTCAGACTGCAGTTTCCTTATTTCACTTTCTCCTTTCCTAGCTAAGATTAATTTTAATCAGATGGTAATTAAAATAGGCGCTGCATAACCAACTCACACTTCTGCAGGTAATTAAAGCTTCTAGATTCATGCATTTTCCCCCTCCCAGCTCTGTTAGAAGCAGTGACAGATAATTTGTATTTTTCCTTGCAGCACAATTCCTGTTGCAGTAATGGCTCAAGTTCTAATAAATCTCTTGCAAATAACTTGTCTGGGCTGTGGAATATGAGACAGAAATTATCAACTGTTCATTTGTTCTTCTTTTTCTCAAAAATTTGTAATTCCCAGTTGTATGCTATTGATTCTAAAAACTATAATTTGTCATTGTTTTATTATGAAGTAATAGAGAATTTTGTCCCAGAAGTCAAGTTACTGGTGAAAACCCTAAAGCAAAGAAGAGCAGCATTTTTATTATTTCCAGTCTTATTTCTTTCTCTTTTATGGCAACTGAGCATGATACAAAAGATTTTTCAAAAATATTTCTCTATATAGAGGAAAAAAACACCTTAGGAAATTTGGCTATATTTGTCTCTCATTGCTCAGCATCACCATGTTGAAAAAATTAATCACCTTCTGGCCGACAGTGAAGTATATACCTTTTTAATGGAACCTTTACTTATTTTTACTACTTTTAAGATAGATGCTTGAGTAATCTCAATGTGAACACATTACATGACACGCAAATGTAGGTGAGAGTTGCTGTTCATACACTCAACATAGGCAAAGCTTTTCTTTCAAACAGAATGCCATGCCTCTCACAGCTGCAGTACATCATTCAGCTTCAGAGCTGGAGCTGCTTGAATGTCACTGGCAGCCCCAACCTTGGAGGGTCAGATCGCTTGCCAGTGGTTTCACCAGCAAACAAAAGCCCACCAAAATCTCATTCTTTGGACAGGGGTTGCCTCTTAGCCATTGCCAGAGTCTCTGGTGAGAAGCTCACTATGCATCTGGTGGTTATGAAATCTCATTTCATTACACTACTAATTTACAGGGAATGAAATTATAAACAAGGTGATTACTGAGCATAATTTATGGCCCACGTAATTATATAGCTGTCAAAGTAGTGTTGGCAGCTGAATTGTGTAGAAGGGGGCTGTACTTTCGCCTGGTCTACTGAGTTTGTTAATTGTGCACAGCTGAATTTTTTGTGTGTGTGTGTGTGGAAAGATCGGCAACTTTGGTTTTGAGAGCCCAGCTAGAGTTGGCACTGCCTGACTCAAAATGTTCCCTATTGGCTTTGTGATGAAAAATTATGCCCCAAGCCTTTGGTCATTGGTGGAGAGAATTTGTACTTTGCTGATGGTGTTAAGAACCTAATGAAATAGTAGCAAGTAACAAAATACAGAGTCACAAATATTATATCTCTATTTTTATTTAAATAACTGTCACTGTTTTATACACACTCATATTTAGATGACATGATAAAAGTAACAGTTGTAGTAAGATAGCTTAGTATTGCTACAGTGAAAAATAAATAGAAATAAATTATATGTTTACCATTTCTCAGTAAACTAGACCTCTGAGTGTAGCTATGTTACACGTATCCCAGCTTTTACAGCTTGTGTGGCAGATCACATCTCTGAATAACTACAACCAGGTGAAATACACTCAGTGACCTTAACCTGTTGCCAAAGGAGGCAAGGGAAAAATGAAGCACAGAGTGGGTCATTAAACCAAAGGTGTTGTTTACACAGCTATAATCTGAGTGATTTCTCCCACAGAATCGCTTATTGTTTGCTGCTTTCATTTTGTACGTATTGCCTGGGAAATATAGGCACATTTTTATATACCTGAGTAGCTTGTGCTGTAGATAATCAGAAAGTTTTAATGCAAAAACAGAAGTGTGTAAACTCTATTGTTGATACAATGGATCAAATTCCTTGGGTAACTCTGATTTATTTTAGCTTATTCTGCTGTTATATATGCAATTGATAATGAGCAGATAGACCCACTGTCCCTTTGTGCCTTTTCTGGCTGCTATTTCTAGTACTGGTTTTATCCAGACTTCTGTATAACTGTTCTTTGGGAACAATAACAATGATTATACTGCATTCACTATTTTCCTTAGAACCAGGAGAAAAAGAGTGGAAGGTTCTGTTCCCAAGATATGCTATGTATAAATGTTAACATCAATGATAAGAAGTTACTGATGTATTTTTACTTTTAAGCTAAAATAAAAATGATAGTAAGTAGTATTACAGCTAAGCAAAATTTTACATGACTTCTGCTAAGACACAGATTAATTTTATTTAAAAAATAGTAATTGGGTTTCTACTATGTATCAAATATATTTAGCAATTTCCTAATAGGCTATAATAAATATAGTAACTTGATAGCCAAACAGTTAATCATCAGGAAATAGTATTGTTGGAAGGGGTTCATGAGAAAATATGTATACAGGAAAATTTATATTTTTCTTGAAATTGATTAAATCATATATTTCTAGTAACCCATATACATTTTTAGAAAGCAATCTATCAATTTTATCAAGGTCATCTGGTCCCTTGAATTTAACTTAAGGAAGTAAGCAGAGATTTATAATCAGAAAGTGTTTATATGCAACATATGTTATTAGCAGTAAAAGATTAAAACCAACCTAACTGCTATTACATGAAAGACTTAGTAAATTATGACATACAATTAAGATATAAATTGAAAAGAAATTAGCTAATTAAAGCATTATGTTGAGGTTATAATATCTCAAATCTAAGGTAACTTACAGAAAAGTGAGAATAAATGGAAAAGCAAAAAATAAAATGTGGACTAGTTAGTTTGGTAGAATTATGTGTAGCATTACTTTAAAATACCATTGTTAAAGAATTATGTAATGCATATTACCGAATATTTTAAGGTAAAGTAAAGTTCGCTTTTCCCTTCCATCTGCATTTTAGAGACCCTGTTTGGTTGATCACAGGGCACCAATTTCTAGCAGGGAGCCAGGGCTGTGCTATGTAATGGTCAAGATATCCTCCAGACTCATTTCCTTGACAAAAGCCTGCTTCCAGCTCATATACATTCAGGCAAAGATTTAGAAAATGTTTCAGATTTCTAATCAGGTTCCCAGGATTGTTTGCCGAAGGGGAAATGGTCAAAGCCGGCATCCCCTCTAAATTAATAAAAATCCACACTGGGGCACCCTATCTCCTCTCTTGACTTTGTGATCTATGGTTACTGGAAATTCAACCACAGGTTCATGGGTTCTAATGCAAACTCATTTTCAGGCAGTGTAAGTTTTCATACTAGTGGAAAGCTACAGAAAACAGAAAGCAAATGGAAGTTAACTCTCAAGAAAAAATATCAAATCATGAAAGCAAACAATTTACTTTGTTCTTAACTGTGACATGAATCTATTAAGTGGTATTTTATTCAATAATAATGTATTATATTTCAATAAAAATTAGTATCAATTTTTTAACTTTCATATGTAATCATGCAAATCTCTGTGTTAAGAGGGCTAGTTTCTTTACAGGAGAAGACCTTAATTGATTTTACATTATTTAATTTGATTCTAAAATACACACAAATACCTCTGTTGGTTACTTATCTGAATAAAAATCACCATGTATTTATTAATTCTGTATTCTTTTTCAAATTTATGAACTTCACTGGACATGAAAAAGTAACATCCTCTCCTACACCAGAAACAAGTTAGTTCTCTCCTTTACCCTATTTCTTCTTCTCCATAAATATACAGAAGTCTTTCTCAATCCCTGGCAAGATTTCATATGTAATTCTTTTTCAGTAACTTGTACATCATTCTATTTTGTCACCATAGCTTTCCAAAACTGAGGATCACATTAGTTTGAAAACAAAGACAACAACACACAAAAATAATGCTCCATTAAACCTCTCATGCTGCAAACAGAAAAATTCTAGCAAAAATGTAATCAAATTAGTTCACCCTTCCTGCTTAAGTAGAAAAGATTACAGAGCAAAGTAGCTGAAGTCATATCACAAGACTTTTCCCGTTACAAATAAAATCTTTCTCTTCATCCTCTATCCTTGGAATTTTTCTCTTCCTCCAGGCAATCACACGAGGAAAGATTCTTAATTCTTTTGATGTGCCACGTACAAATGTGTATTCACATGAGACAATTAAAGACTTTTTTTTTCACCAGCCTTCTAGACTTGGGCTGAATCTTAGGTTTAGGGGGAAATAGCTACTCTTTCCTTCTCTTTGCTCTAAAATTTGGTATTTATGCTACTCTTTCCTAGGTATACATTCTAGTTTCCCCCCAGTTTGTATAGGCGAGGGATAGAGTGGTATTTTAAAATATGCTCTAATAACTTACATAGAAAAGGGTGATTTGCCTTTCGGCTCTTGTTTTATTTCTCCTAAATGTTGTTGCTATAAACTCTTGATTGCCTTCTTTCCAACTTCTTGATCAGACTGGGATTGGTGAAATACGTTTTAACAAGGGATGTTGATTTGAATATGCAGAGCATTTATTGAACGATTGTTGCCACCTTACTCTTGTAAAAATTTTTAATGTCCCAGCTGCTAAGAAAGGAATATTTAAATCTATACACAAATTCTGTAGTAATCTAACTGGATGCATTCAATCCCATAATCAAGAAAACTGTGATTTCTCATTTAGGCAAAGCAGTTTTCTTCCTTGCTCAAAGGAAGAAAACTGCCCACTATGAACCCTGCTCAACAACATGTTGGCTATATACATGCCTTTCTGATCCATGTCAATATTTTAAATCTTCCATCACTTCAGGCTAATTGGCAGTAATTCCTGCATGTGTCAGATGTCACCCTATTTCAAAGAAATGCATGACTATCCTAATTTTTACTTTCTTCCTTTATTCTCCTTTTTAAAAAATATTTTCTTCCCCTGGTGTTTATCTCATTAACACAATGTTGAATTATTTCCATCTGGCAAGCTGGAAAAATTGCCTAGAATTATAGAGACCATGCCAAAAACTAACAGGATAAGTTATTTATTTGTTCTGGCCCTCTGCTTCCTTTATCCTAGGGGAGGTTGTAGAGATAGTTATTCATTGCTTATTTGGAATCCTATTACTTAAAGGGAAAGCAAATGCTGGTATTTGCTCATGAAAAATAACACAGATAAGGAACCTAGTAAACTAGGAATAGTAATAACCAGGCATAACCCCTGAAACTGGCTTTGAGGTGTGGGGATTTCCATTGAAAGAAAACACAAGAGTGGAACTTTTATAACTGGGCATCATTACTAATAGGTCAAACTATGGAAATATTCCTCCCAAAAGGGAGAGCTATAATAAACTGGGGATAAGCTGTAAGCACAACACCAATAACCAGGAACAATACAAAATATGTCAGGTTTAGAGTAGAAGAAAATAGATAATGGTGTGGATGAAGAAAAGAGTGAAAAAAAATAATGAAGTGATAAGCAGGAACAATATGACTAAGACGTTTTCTCCTGTCCTTTAGGGAAATCCTAATGTGACAGGGCAGACTGAGAATGTCAGGATTTCTAAAGAGCATTTAAAGTGATGATAAATAGTCCCTTTAATACTTGCAATAATCACTACTACAGAGGCAAATTAAATGCGTGCACATACAGTAATGAAATATACTTGTCTCTAAAGTACAAATACCATGTAGCATATACTGTAATGTATATGAAAGGATTAAACAATTAGCCTCTCTGCACTGCTGGCTGCCAGAAAGATATTTCGATGGTACTAAATAAGAAGTGTTATGGCATCACTGTCATTGTTCTATAAGGAAAGTTGGTGAAAAAAAAAACTTGCAATGGGCAAGAAATATTATATTACTAAATGCCTTTTATAGCATACCTTCCTGAGTTACCTGAACCTATCTGTCTTTGAACTATCTCTTTGCTCTTAATTGTAGAAAACTGATAGTACTGGCTGGGTGCGGTGGCGCACGCCTGTAATCCCAGCACTTTGGGAGGCCAAGGTGGGTGGATCACGAGGTCAGGAGATCGAGACCATCCTGGCTAACATGGTGAAACCCCGTCTCTACTAAAAAACACAAAAAATTAGCCAGGCCTGGTGGCAGGCACCTGTGGTCCCAGTTACTCGGGAGGCTGAGGCAGGAGAATGGCATGAACCCGGGAGGCGGAGCTTGCAGTGAGCCAAGATCACGCCACTGCACTCCAGCTTGGGCGACAGAGCGAGACTCCATCTCAAAAAAAAAAAGAAAACTGATAGTACTGAAAATAATCATTTTGTCTGATTAGAGTACGATTATTTCTATATAAATACCAGTTTTGTCTCTATTTGACTTTCATTTCAGTGTTCATGATGGCATATGTGTTTGTGTGTGTGTGTGTGTTTGAATTTTCCTTGGAATCAATAGTAATAGTTCAATGGTAATCTTATCAACGAGTTAAATAAAATCTTTGGCACCTATTCATTTTAAATTTGTGTAAGGATTTTAAATTTATACCTTGAGCAGTTTCATGAGAGAATCTGCTCTCAGATAAACTTTTTCTTCCACCGAGAAAGTGTGACATGGTTATAGAACTAAGTTTAGAGAGCAGTGCAGCTACTTAGGGAAAGTAAACAGGATCTGTTCCTGAAATAAGTAAACTGCCCATCAAAACTTCATAATATATCCAACTGATAAAGTCTTTGCTTAAGGCTTACTTTGAGCAATTGATTAAGCAGACATTTAACTAAGGGCTCTGATATAAGGAAGTGATCGGCCCAAGCGATCGGCCCAGCCTGGGTGGATGTTTTTTAGAGGCAGAATCTTGCTATGTTGCCCAGGCTGGTCTCAAACTCCTGGCCTCAAGTGATCCTCCCACCTCAGCCTCCCAAGTCCAATTGTTAAGAATATGTGCTTTGGAGCCAATACAACATGATTTAAAAGGGAGTTCTATTTCAAACAAACCTGGGGCTTTTGTCTAGTTCTTTATTGATTTGCAATTCAGCTTCCTAAGGTATAAAAGTTGTACAATGAGTATCTGTCTTAAATTTTTATTGTGCAAATTATGTGATAATAATACACATGAATTACTTAGAATGCACCTAGCATGTAAGTGCTTAGAAGCGTAACATATATATTGTCCCTAGGTAAATATTTAGGTATACAAAGCGTCCAAGACTTCAATATAATTGTCTTACTATGTATAGTTGACACATAATTACTTCTCAGCATATTATCTTCATTGTTTTCATCTACAGAAAAATATGTAGCATACACATAAACTTTAAAATATCAAACAATAATAAAAAATGTTAGATATTCTGCAGACATTATTGCTAACACATGTAATAGTAAGAGCTAACATTAACTTTTTATTTTCTATGGGTTATGATTTACTTTTTCTATGTCTTATTCTAACGTTATCTGCGTAAAAGCACAGAGGTAATTAAAATTACTGTCTCACTATACAGATTTGGAAACTGAGACTTCCAAAGGTAAAGTAACAGCTTAAGATTATACACCTTCTATCTGGAGGCACAAAACAGATCATAGAGAGAATATGTGACATAAAAGAATTGTCATTTGATACCCGTACAATGAATAGTCTAAACATAGAGCACACCAGTTTCTTAAGAATGTTTCACAAGTGGGCTATGACAGAGATAACTGGTGCTATGAAAGCATGGGTGAAGAATCTACACATTGTTAAAAATTATTCACAATTTATGAAACTTCATAGGCTTTAAACAAAAAGAGAATTAGGACAAGGACTTTCATAGATTAAGTCGCCATACAGGAGCAGATGACGATAGTGACCAAGTAGAGGATAGAAAAGAAAACTGCTGAAAGGAAGATGGGAATCTGAATGCTCTCTGATGGATATCATTTCTCTTAACCACACAGACTCAAAAGTGTTTGAGAAGGTGAGATTAAATTCACAGTGGGCATCATGTACAATTTGTTAATAGTTGTCATTTGAATATGTTTGCTTATTTTTAGAAAAGCAGTTTGCTTATCTCTACATTGCATAATTTATTTCAGAGTCAGTCATTACACCTAACTCTTTGTGTTAAAATTGTTGCTAATATCTTTGAATATAGATATGTGATTGTTCTGGAAGTAATTTTCAGACATTGTACTGTGCCCAGAATGTAAAGACCAAATTGTAGGTCCAAGACACCTACATAATAAATAAACAGAAGTACCTCTTAAAAAGGCAATTTGTTGTCATTATTGTTAATCTACTCATTGGACATTTTTGTTAATCTTCCACTCATTCCGAAGGGCTCTAAACCACTGTCTTATAGAATAGCATTTAAAGAAAGCTTACTACTCCCAGTGATAGGTACATTTGTCTGCAAACACATGAGCTTATCTCTTTAACAGTGGCATTCATTGCCTTGTAATCTGTCTCGTCTCCTACTTGTGCCTTTGGGCTTACCTCAGTTCTTGGGCCCCATAAAACAGAAGCAACAGACATTTTTATAGTATCCTCTTGTAATCTCTGCCTCATTTTCCAGTTAGGTGAGTCTTGCCTCTAACATATCTACACACTGGTTTCCTACCCTTTCCTTGGCTAACAACCAAAGCCAAGCTTCGGTTATTCAGGACTTGGTCCTAGAGAACATTATTATCTTTCCAATTGAACTAATTTTTCCCCTCTCTATTGTATTCTTTCTCACCTCAATGTAAACCAGACGCAACTGAGCTTTTACTTGTTTAGTTCCTCGGACCTGAGCAGTTTTCTTGCCTGTGACTTAGTCCAGAGTCCACATCACCCTCTCTACTCACTCCCATTCCCTAACAGGAGCACTGCCTTCTTCTGCACTCCAGTCTGTTGGCCGTGACCAAGGCAGCCTACTTACCTTCTAAGAGAATAATCCTCTTTCCTGGACTGGACCCAGTGCTCATGCCCTCTGACCAATATTTTTCCGTCTGTCTTATCCCTTAATATTAACTGACTCCAAATGTGTCCTGTGTTGCTGAATACACCAATTAAGACCATTTCCAGAATTAATACTGACATATTTTCACTCTGTTCCACACTGGGCCCGAATGAATGCCCTTCTGGAGCTGACTATAGCGGCCAATTCTCTGAACCCCTGTCCAGCCTTAGTGAGTATATGTCAGATGATGCTACTACAATAATCACCTTCCAATTTATCTTTTATGTTAATGCATATTCACAAATATCTAACTTACCAAAGGATAGTTTTATTTGTATTCTTCCTTTTTAAAATATTTCTTTTCTGAAATTTGAACATGACAGAAAGTGTTCTAAATTATTACTGTAAGTCATTTTAGAGCCTTCTGTCTTGAAGGTGATACCAAGAATCCCCTTCATAGAAAAGTAGAGGAAAAGCTTAAAGACTGACAAATGGAGTTTTTGGTTTTTAACTAATAAGCATAATTCTTGGCAAAATTGTTGAACTTGGATGAGAAAAAATTATCTCATTTCAAAATGAAATTTGGATATGATTATCAAATGCTGAATTTGGCATTGATTTTATTTTGGAAAAGCAAATATATCCATAAAAAAGTTTTCTTGAGATTTACAGAATATTTGTTTTTTATAACATGATAGTAGAAATGTAGTTAATAAGGTTTTAAACATACTATTAGTAACTGATAATGATCTTTAATTTTTACCAGTTACCTCTCCTGCAACAATCTATGCAATTTTATGCATTCTCACCTTGCATTCAACTAGGCTACTCTCAATTTTTCAGGATTCTTTCTTTTATATATTCTGGAGGGGTTTTAGATTTGTTTGACTCCCCAGAAAGTACTAGGTCCTCACTCATGCGTGTGCCTCATTTATTTGCCCTTGGCACTTTGCACATGCCAACATTAGTAAGGTCCCAGCAGGAAGCAGCACACTGCTAATTGGAGAGTTTAGTAAAGCAACCACATACAATGGTGTGTCTATGATTGAAGGAAACTGAAAAGGTACTTTACAATGGCATAACACTAGCTTTAGTGGGCCACCTTTCACCCTGAAGCCCAAAAAGACCATGGGCTCTCTCTAAATCTGTGAGCAGTATAGAGTAAGCCACAGCACAGCCAGTCTGCAGTGACTCAGCAAGAAAGTGACTGTGAGAATAAATACGCTGACTGTAATTGCTGATCGTCCTTTTATCTCCTGCTAGTGACTCCCGTTGAGGCAGTCCATAAAGTTCAGCCTCCCAGGAGAAAGGGTATGATGGAGAGGTTCATGTCTCTTGTGAATTCTCTGCCTCCCCAACCATACTCTAAAATCCTCAAAAACAAAAATAAATCATCCTCCATTTAAGTATTCTAAGCTTTTGCTTTATGCCCAATACACACTAAATAAATGTTTGGTGATGAATATATAAAGAGAAATTTACTTTTATTTTTCAAAGTAATAGAGCTATAATCCAAAATCGGTACAGCAGTTATAAGAATATTACTATTCTTTCTCCTTTTAGGGTGTTCAGGTAAATATTATCTTCTGCGTGAGAAAATCTATAACATTTCCTAAATTTATGGGAGGGACTTTTTGAGTAAAATTACATTATTTAAAATAGTGTTTTATTGAAACAATTGACTGATTCAACATACAAGATATTTGGTTGTTAAATTATATTCATATAATGTTGAAAAGAGAATTCTTTTTTAGGTTTATTAACTCAGCTATTATCTTTGATGATGATCTTTCCACTCCTATTGCCTGAATACCAAAAAGCCCCTTGTATATATTACTTGAAAATTACCAACACAATTCCTGATTAGTAATATAAAGTGCTATAATTGCAATTTAATGCTTCTCATTGATTGTTTGTGACTCTGTCTGCAATTATATATTCAATATATTCACATATTCTATGAATTGGAAGAGAAAGAGACTCATTTATATGTATTTGGTTCAGGTGTACTATAAAGATTCTTTATATAATATGGAAAATTTCAGCTTAAATTTGACATTCAAATTTAAAACAAAAAAGAAAAGAAGGAAGAAATCTATTGCCCATCAGAAGTTTGATTTTCTAACTTAGAAAACAAACAAATCAACCAAAGCATAAAAACCAAAATCATGTAACTTCCTGACACTAGACATTGAACTTAGAAAACACTAAGTTAAAAGACCATTGTTGGAAACCTTGCATTTGTATACTCTTGGAGAATTACTTATCCTCTCTGAGACCCAGATTTTTAATCTGTAAATTGAGATCTTTCTAGTTGCAGAAAATGACTAACAATAAGAAGTAAAAGGAATAGTAAAATGCTTCTTGCTGAGTAGAACCACAATGTAGTTTGATGATTTCTAATACAATGTAAAAGGGATTTGTTAGACTGAGTTACTTTTACTTCCTTAAAGGTTGGCAGGAGTACAAAGAGTGACTAGTTAAGAGTGAGCTCTGAGAACTGTGCCCCCAGTTTGTTTCAGGCAGCTCTTTCTTCAGCCTGATCATTACACTCATGTACTGATCAGCACTCAAATATTTGAGGAGGCGGATATTCAAAGCTCTTCTGTGTTGCTCTCTCCTGTCTGGTTTTCTTCCATGAAAATTTTAGCTACCCCTGCACACTCCCAGCTCCTTTTGCTCAACTGTGTGAGACCACTAGGCCCCTCTTGAGTTCCCTCTTTCTGAACTGCAACTCAAACTCTTTCTAGACAGGAATTTGGGTAAATAATTGGGCTTACTTTGTTTATTTTCTCTATCTGAGCTATCACTGTCCCATGCTGCCTCACTTCCAATATCTGAAAACTTGTATGTATTTTGTCCCATTCTTTTACTTGTTTCAAATAATTGTGCAAATCCAGTTCCCATTATTCCTTCTTAACTTAAAAAGGTAGTCCCATATAACAGATAATGGGATTTATGTCACCTTGGATTCCTGAGTGACTTTATGAATCATGGTCCTTCCTAGCCTTACCCTGCTAACTTGTTTGGATCTGTTCTCCAAGCAAAGAATGAAACTGCTTTGTTTTGTCAAAGAAACAATGAGTTTAATTTATTAAACAGCATAAATTACTCTGTTTTTCTTAACATGAATAGTATGAGAAAATGATAGTAGTTGTAGGTGCATTGCTTCTCTCACACCATGTAGATATTGGGAAAGTGAAGGGAAGAAACATGAGTTTCTTCTTCATTCTCTAAATGCAAATGCTCTCCAAGTACTGTCAATTATTTTTTTTAATATTTTTAAAACATCACATTACTTTTTATAGTGGTAAAATATCCCCCACTGTTTTCTGTGTCTTTATTATCATCCTTTCGCTCCTAAAATATTTTAAAAACATGTACTCAACTCCCAGAAATATCTTCAGACTCAATACTACTGCAACCTTACATTTACAAAGGTTAATACTAAGTCTTGGGAGGATCAAGTGGATTCACAAGTGATTAAGTGCTTTCCAACACAAAGGTTAATTCACTTTATTGAAAGACAACAAAATCCAGAATCTTAGTAACATAGCATACATAACGCCCAGCTTACAATAAAACATACTACATGTAAGAATCAGAATATTAACCCATAATCTGGAGGAAAGAGTCAAGACAAACTTAGCCAGAAGTGATAAGGGTAATGAAACGCATGGGCCAAGAGGTTAACTCAACTATTTTAAATACTTTCAAAGATTTAAGTAAAAAATTGACATAATGAGTGAGTATATGGAGAAATGAGGCAGGATAAAGCAAATTATTTATACTTAATTACATATTTTATATATATATATAAAATTAAGTGCTTAGAATAGTGCCTAACATTTACTTAGGCACTTAGTACCAAAATATTTGTTAAGTAAAAATATCCAAATGGTTTTTCTGCCACTCATCAAAATAATCAAACCCAATACTTATACTCAATAAATGCTTATACTCATAAATTATATGTTATCCCTCAGTTTATTTTCCCTTGTTGTGTGGCACTCTGTATGATAAATTAATTTTATTTCTTTTCAAAACCAAATTTAAGGGCTCTACCCTTAATAAAGGACCCCACAGTTAATCTTATAAAAAACAATATTCTAGGTCATCACACATTTTCTGGAATTTATTTGCTCATTACTTCATTTATTCAGCAAATGTTTATTGATTACCTACTAAGTACTGAGCACAGTGTTAGAAAATAAAAATGCTCTCATGCAGCTTACATTTTATCGAGGGAGAGAAAAACAAATGTGTACATAAATTAATGCATTAATTTTAGAAATTCAAAAGGACAATAAGAATAAAACAAAGTAATGTGAGTTCGACTGGCAAGGAGTGAGGAATAATTTAAATTGGATCATCAGGGAAGTATTTGCTTAGGCAGAGATATTCCAGTGAGACCTAAATTCTATGAAAAACCAGAATGTGAAGACCTGGGGAAAACATTTCCAATAAAGGGATGAGGTTGGTTCATGTTACAAAAGAGGACAAATACCATTGGTGTTTGTCACTATTATCAGTCAGGTCTAGTCAGGAAAATAGGAAGAATACCAATTATTTTAATAAGTACAAATTAATTTTGAAATATTCTAATGATGTGGTAGAAGACTACACAGGCAAAAAGGAATTGCTGTATTAACACAGAGGAAGCTACCGCAGGAGGCAGTTGCTACTTTTAGGGCAGTGAGAACCAAAGGAGTAGGGTTCATACAAGTTCAAGGTCTGGAAGAGGGGCCCTAGCTGGGGCTATAGGTTTTGAGGGTCCCATATGGCTGTATTGGACTCTCTGAGGGGTATAATAAAGTTAGTTCTGGGAATATGGATAAACCCTGAAAACTAGAACCAACCCGCCACTGCCATGGGGAGGTGGTGTTGCTGGGGTGACACTGCTAAGAACTGTCAGTAAACAAAAAGGATCTTCTCTGTCTCCCTCTTTAAGCTTTCCACTGTCTTTCTTGTACATCATGTTGGCAAAACTTAACTGGGAGCCAGATAGTAAGGCAGAAGTATCTTAGCATAGTTTCAGTCCAAGGTGAGACATGGCATCTTAATAACCATGACAGGGCTAAAGTAGAGTTATCACAAGGAAATAGAATGCTATTGTGAGCATCATACCCATACTGCTACTGTGAAATACAGTCATCCCATGGTATCTGTGGGGGATTGGTTCCAGGAACCCTATAGTTACTGAAATCCAGGAATACTCAAGCTTCTTATATAAAATGGCAAAATATTTTCATATAACTTATGCACACTCTCTCATATGCTTTAAGTCATCTCTAGATTACTTTATTACCTAACATAATGCCTACACATCACTTCATTTGCATGGATTCAACATAGTATTTAGTGCACGCCAAATTCAAGTTTTGCTTTTCTTTTGGAACGTTATGAAACTTGTTTTTGAAATATTTTTATCTGTGGCTGGTGGAATTCAGGGAAGCTGAATACAGGGATACAGAAGGCTACATGCAGATGCTATTGTGGGCAATTTGCAAAGAGTATAGATGCTATACTATAAATAAAGATATGATAGGAAGATCACCAAGAGTCTTAAGTATATTTGATTTATATGTGGAGAAAATATTAGATTGCTACATGAGAAGTAGATTGGAAAGTATTAAGATGGGAAGCAATGGAATCTAGTTTAGATGGAATTGCAATAATCCATGTGACAAGTGTGACTTCAACCTGATTGTTTTCAGAGGAGATAGAGAGAAGTGAATAAATTGGGTTATAGTGCAGAAGTTTCTGTGGAATTAGATTAGGAAGATGAGGAAAAAAGATGAAGCAAGGATGATCCTCTTGGTTTTTAATTTGAGCAGTTATTGGAATGGGGGTGATATATGATGGAATGTAGAAGGTTGGTAGGAGAGTTCTCTTTTGGATGTGTTAATTTTTAAGTGCCTGTTTCACATTTAAGGAAAAATGTTGATTGACAGCTGAATATATTATTTTGGAGGTTGAAGAAAATATCTAGCTAGAGATAAAAAAATTTGGAATATTGGGCATCTGGATGATATGTAAAGTGCACCAGCTTACAGGAAAAGATAAGAACAAGTTGAAGTACAAAGCCGTTGGTGCCTCATAATTTGGGATGCTCACATGACCTAGTAAAGGAGTAATTGAAAAGAGCTGATCAGTGAGATAAGAAAAGAATCAGGATTTTGTGCTGTCACAGAAGTTTGTAGAGCATGAGTGTTAAAAATGGATTGAGTGCTGAATTGAAGGAAATGTGCTGAGAGCTTTAAAAACATAGGGACAAAAAGAAAAAATGAGCACAAAGTATGGTAGGTTGGACCTTTCTGATAACCTTGACAACAATTTGGTTAAGTGGTTGTAACAAAAGCCAGATTGGGGTTGTAGACAAGAGTTGATGGTGAGGCAGTAGAAACATCAATTACAAAGTACTTTTTCAGGAAGATTTGCAGTGAAGGTTATTGAATAAAAAAGATAGTAGCTGGCAAGGAAAGCAAGCTTACGGAAGAGATTTACTTATTTTTTATTCCTGTAAATGAAGGAAATCGAGGTTGCTTACATACTCATTGGAACAAATTCTGTAAAGAGAGGAGGAAAAAAAAGTTGCCAAAGCAGGGATGATTATTTGAGGAAAGTCTTTGAAAGTTTCAAGTCGGAAGGGATCCAGATAATAATTGGAGGTGTCGTCTTTTATTAGGATAGGTGATATTTTCTCCACTGCAATTGAACAAAAGTCAGAAGGTATTAGAACAAAGTAGGTTGGTTTATAGTTTTGTTAGTAAATAGATAAGAATATTATTTTTCCTTGATTGCTTTTAATTTATAAAATTACCGAGGTTGAGGAATAGAAAAAGGGCCCTGGAAGTTTGAGAAGGAAGCATGGAAAATAATAATTTGAAAAAGTGAAGAGTAAATATAATATACAAGTGCAGTAAATTGTGAATAGTAGTATTGATGGGCAATAAGATGAACCTATTTGAAATAAACGGCATACATGTAAAGGGGAATCAGCAAATAGAATTGTATGACTCTCCAGTTAGGTTCAGCTGCTTTGGTAAAAAATAAAATCATGATTCCCTCTTCCACAACATTTTTGAGTCTCTCATTTTAATAAGTGAAACCATAAATTAAATAATTTTTCAAACTAAAAACTTGGGAATCTGCTATTTGCTTAATCATCTCCCTATCTCAGGCCATCAGCAATTTTTGTGGGCTTTAATAGAAAAATATATGATAAATCTGACCACACGTTTCCACCTGCACCTTTCATTTTCTCATCAAGCCAACAGCTTCTCTCACCCAGTTTATTAAGAGAGTTCAATGAACTCATGCTCCTGCTTCAATTACTGTGCCCTGGAGCAACCAGAGTAACTGTGTAGTTTACATGAATAAGACAATATTATTTCTTAAAGGGCAAAATTTTACAAAAGCTTTCCATTACATTTAGAATAAAAATAGAACATCTATCTTGGATTTTAAGGCTGTGCACCGTCTACATTCTGCCTTCTCCTCTAAACTCATCTTCTCCCAGTGCCTCTTACTCACTCAATCACAGCTACACTGGCCTTTGTGAAGTTTTTCTAACACTGTGAGTTTAGTCCAGATTCAAGCCCTTCATGTTTGCTGTTCCATCTCCCAGGCAGCCACTGCCTCTGAAATCTATTGACTTGCTCACTTCATTCAAATATCTGTGCAAACAATACCTCCTCTAAGAGATCTCCAATCTTCTTATATAAAATACCTTCCCCCCATAAATCTCTATCCTTTGACCTACTTTAATTTTTTAATGGTTATTTGAAATTTGCATAATTTATATACTTTGTTGTTAAAGATCAATGTCTCCCCATGGAACATAACACTCTAAGTCAGAGATATTTTTAATACTCTAACCTCAGTGGCCACAACAGTTACCAGCACATAGGACACACTCAGCACAATTTTATACCTATATTTATTCAAGTAGATTTTCTTTTTATTATCTGATACAGATTCTAACTAGTAACACAGCTGAAATAAAATCTAAGTTCTCTTCATTTCCTTTAATTATATTGCATAGATTATCACAATTTGTAATTATATATGCAGTTATTCTGTGTGATGTTTGTGAAATTCACAAGAGTAAGGAACAGTCTGTTGTCCATTTTGTTCACTGATGTATTGTCCTTAGTTTACACAATTCCTGAAGTATAGTATGTGCTTCAGAAATATGTATTGAATACATAAATGAATAAACTCAAGAATGTAGACATGAAAAAATTGATATTTCTCAATGTATAGGGAAACAAGAAAACTGAGTTAGAATGAGTTCCCTAACCCTCTCCACACAGGTGGCCCTGGCTCTCTAAAGCTAGCTATGAAAATACTGCCCTCTCATGGACCACTTCAGACTAAATTAGAAAAAGCACACTGTATCTATTCCATTATTATGTAAATTGGACCCTAAAGGGACCTATACTGAAAGGTAACTATTTAACCAAAAATTACCAATCCGGGCTTCTTAGACTTGTAGATGATTTCCCATTGCAATATACTAGGTAATAGGGCTGTACATGACAGGACAATTTTAATTATTGTGTTTATCTTTCAGCCTGCATGATTTTTAAAATGCTTTCAGGATTAAAAATGAAGGGACCTCGACCGTGGGGTTTCAATATTAAAGATGGTCAGAAAAATGTAACAAATCCCTACGCACCTGGCTATCAGCACAACTCTCTGCTTGTTTGAAATATCTTTGTTTGTTTTTCACACCAACATCAATGTAACTGGGAAGAATCAAATAAACAATTTGTAAAGGTGACTCTTAAAATAACGTGAATATATGTGAGTATGGGAAATGGGGGTGATGATGTAGGAAAACACAAGGTTTTTTGTGCATTGTGAGTCAGGGAGGAGACCACCCCTCATATTGTCTTATGCCCAATTTCTGCCTCCAAAGAAAGAAGAAGTAAAAACTAAAAGGCAGAAATGAAATCCACAGGCAGACAGCCCAGCACTGTGCCCTGGGCCTGGTAGTTAAAGATCGATCTCTGACCTAACTGGTTATGTTAACTATAGATTTCAGACATTCTATGGAAAAGCATCATTAAAATCCCTGTCCTGTTCTGTTCCGTTCTGATTACTGGTGCATGCAGCCCCAAGTCACGTACCCCCTGCTTGCTCAAACGATCACGACCCTCTCACATGGACCCCCTTAGAGTTCTAAGCCCTTAAAAGGGACAGGAATTGCTCACTCAGGGAGCTCCGTTTTCGAGACGTGAGTCTTGCCGACGCTCGCAGCCGAATAAAGCCCTTCCTTCTTTAACTCGGTGTCTGAGGGGTTTTGTCTGCAGCTTGTACTGCTACATGAGTACTGCACTCCTTATTCTGGGGGGAAAGTGGTGTTTTACTTCTACTCCCTCATTGCTCAATCCAATAATGTGACTTGCATTAATAGTGCTCTCAGAAGGGAAAGGTGCAAGAACTATAGTAGAGGAGCCCATTTAGTAATTTAATCATTTGCATTTGTATTTCACCTTTTTCCCTAAGTAACCAAGCACTTGCCTTACACAAATATTCCCTAGAAATAGGTCAGTTTGTCTCTGACATACTGGCATCTTCTTCTGTACTTCTCACTCCCCAACGAAGTGACCTCCCCTTCCCGCATTTAGTTCCCTGAAAGCCCCTGCTCCCCTCTCTCTTCACTACAAGTAAGATAATTACAAATATTCTGAGTATAAAGGAGTTCCTGAGATTGCTGGACAAAAAAAAATGCTTCTGAGACTTGACTCCCTTTTCATTTCTAAGTAAGAATAAACAGCAGAAACTTTATAAAATCTAGATTTTTAAAATTTGGGTAACTCACTAAAAATGCAGAAATGCAGATTCCTGAGTTTTAATGAGATTATCAGAAAACCGAGAACACAGTTTCTGGGGCTGATGTCAGGAAATGTAGTTTTAGCAAGCATTCCAGGTGACTAGATACCCCTCAATGCTTTCCATTCTATTTATTAGTTATTTTAATATTATTGAAGTTATAAACTGTATTAAAAATAGAAAAATTCGGCTGGGCATGGTGGCTCATGCCGGTAATCCCAGCACTTTGGGAGGCTGAGGCAGGCGGATCACGAGGTCAAGCGATCGAGACCTTCCTGGCCAACATGGTGAAACACCGTCTCTACTAAAAATACAAAAATTAGCTGAGGGTGGTGGTGCATACCTGTAGTCCCAGCTACTTGGGAGGCTGAGGCAGGACGATTGTTTGAACCCAGGAGGCATAGGTTGCAGTGAGCCGAGATTGCACCACTGCACTCCAGCCTGGTGACAGAGTGAGACTCCATCTCAAAAAAAAAAAAAAAAAAAAAAAGATAAAAGAAAAATTCAAGAAATAGTTAAAAGGACCTGTTAGTTTATATAATATCCAGATTTAGTACACAGCCATTTATTTTTGCATTCATGAGTTAACTAAAATTTAAACAAAATATTTTAGGTGAATTTTAAACCTCACTCCCATTCTATGCTATTTCTCCCCTCTCCACAGCTAACCAATACCATAAAGTCTTTATATGTGTTATATTTGCATGTTTCTTTGTATTTTATTCAAGTGTAATATCATGCATATATTTTCAGAAATCATGATCTACTTTGTCACTATCACCCAGAAGGAGAAAGAGAACATTGCCAACACTTCCAGAGGCCTTCTCTTTAGTATCGCCCTCCTGTTGTCTCAAATAATGCCTTGGATATTTTATTCCCAAATCCTTCACAGAAGGATCTTAAACTCTCACTTCTGTTTACTTGTTTCCCCAGTATAAGATATCTTATATAATGGAGTCACATATTACATATGTGTGTATATATGTGTGTGTATACACATATATAATATATATAATCATATATAATCTATATATGGATTTTATTTTTGAGTAACTTTAGGCTTACAGAAAAAAATTAGAGAAAAGTATAGAGTTCCCATACACCCCTCCTACCTCAGTTTCTCTTATTATTAACATTTTGAATTAGCCTGGTGCATTTGTTACAATTATTAAGCCAATATTGATACATTATTAGCCAAAATCTATGATTTACATTAGGGTTAACTCTCTATGTTATGCATATTATGGCTTTTGACAAATGAATACTGAAATGTACATATCATTACAGCATCATACAAAACAGTTTCACTGCCCTAAAAATCCACCTGTATTCCACCTATTCATCCCTCCCTCTCCACAAATCCCTAGCAACCTCTGATCTTTTTTCCATCTGTAATAGTTTTGCCTTTTCCAGGATGTCATGTAGTTGGAATGATACAGTAGGCACCCTTTACAGATAGGCTTCTTTCTCTTGGCAATAGGTAGTTAAGGCTCCTTGACGTCTTTTTTGGTTTGATAGTTCATTTATTTTTATTGTTGAATAATAATATATGATATAACAGAGTTTGTTCATCCATTCGCCTATTGAAGGACATCTTGATTACTTCCTAGTTTTGGCAATTATAAATAAAGCTGCTATGAACATTTATGTGCAGGTATTTCTGTGGTTGTAAGTTTTCAACTCATTTGGGTAAATACGAAAGAATGTGATTGGTGGATTCTATGATAGGAGTATATTTAATTTTGTCAGATGCTGACAAACTGTCTTTTTTAAGTGAGTGTGCCTTTGTCCAATCTCACTAGCAATGAGTGACAGTCCCTGTTGCTCCACATCCTTAACATCAGTGGGTATTTTCAGTATTTCACATTTTCTCCATTTTAATAGATGTCTAGTAGTATCTCATTGTTATTTTAACTTGCAATTCCCTCGTGATATTTAATGTTATGTCTTTTCACGTTTATTTCTCACTTGTATATCTTATTTGGTGAGGTATCCAGACCTTCTGCCCAGGTTTTAAATTGAATTGCTTGTTTATTTTAAGAGTGCTTTCATATTTTAGATACTAATCTTTTATCAGACAGATTTTGCAAATAGTTTTTCCAATATGTGACTTTTAAAAATTCTCTTCACGGTATTTTCACAGAACAGAACTTTTTAATTTTAATGAAGTCCAATATCGTTTTTTCATAATTTTGCTTCAATGTGGTATGTATGTAAGAAGTTACTGCCAAATACAAGTCACCGAGATTTTGTCCTATGTTGCATTTTAGATATTTTATAGTTTCTATAGTTTGACATTATATATAGGTCTATAATCCATTTTGAGTTAATTTTTTGAGAAGCAAAGGTCTTTGCCTAGATTCTTGTCTTTTTAAAATTTCTCTTATTTTATTTTATTTTCTTGTCTGTTTCCCTCTCTCTCTCTCTCTTTTTTTTTTTTTTGTACATGGACGTTCAGTTGTGCCAGCACCGTTTGTGGAAAGAATAATCTTTCTCAGACGAATTGCCTTTGTGCCTTTGTTAAAGATCTGTTCATTGCATTTGCATGAGTCTATTTCTTGACTCTCTACTGTGTTCCTTTGATCTGTTTGACTTATCTTTTTGCCAGTACCATAGGACCTTGTTTCCTACAGTGTTTGGTCAGGTAGTGTCAGTCAGCAGAACTTGTTCATCTCAGATATTGTGTTGACAATTCTGTGTGGTTTTTGTTGTTGTTGTTGTTTGTTCATTTGTTTTACCTTCCTTATAAATTGTAGCTTACTTTGTCAAGATCCACAAAATAACTTAATAACTTTCTGGGATTTTGATTGGGATTGTATTGAAGCTGTAGATCAAGTATGAAAGAACTGGCATCTTAATAATTGTCAGTCCCCCTGCCATGAACATTGAATTTTTCTTCGTTTATTTAGATCTTTTATTTCTTTCATCAGGCTTCTTCTAATTTTAATAAACTGTTTTGCTTGTTCTCAGCAGATTCACTGGTCTATCACAAATTTTTTCATCACAGCTGGAAACTGATTTTTTTCCCCAGATGATACTTAAGGTCTCTAAAGCTTGAGATCCACTGTAATGCAGAAATAGATTTTGATTTAATATAAGGAAACACATTTCAAACATGAAAATGAGTTTAAATCAAGGGTAGAACATGAAATCAAAATCTCTGGAGTTGCAGGGCATTGGCTCAAATTATTGATGTAATATTTGTAATAAGTCTTGATTAGATTTATTTGATGCTTATGAGCATCTTTTTTTCAATGTGTGCTCTGCAGATATAAGCATTATCAATTCAATATTGCTTGATGAGCATTAAATGACCTAGCATATGCAAATTGCTAATGAATAACAAATAGTACTTAATGTATTATTGTGTTATATTTTATATTTTGTTATTGGTTATAGAAAAAGATATGTAAGTATAAATAAGCAAATAGGAAGTTTTTTTCAGGTTTAAAAAAAAAATTATTTTAATTCCAGAGGTCCAAGTGCATGTTTGTTACATAGGTAAGCTTGTGTTATTAGGGTTTGTTGTACAGATTATTTCATCATGCAGGTATTAAGCCTGGTACCCGTTAGTTACTTTTCCTGATCCTCTCCCTTCTCTAACCCTCCACCCTCTGACACACCCCATTGTGTGTTATTCCCCTCTATGTGTCCATATGTTCTCATCATTTAGCTCCTATTTATAAGTCAGAACATGTGATACTTGGTTTTCATTTCCTGTCTTAGTTTGCTAAGGATAATGGCCTCCAACTCCATCCATGTTCCTGCAAAGGACAGGACCCCATTCTTCTTTAGGGCTGCAAAATATTCTAGGGTGTATATGTACCACGTTTTATTCATCCAGTCTATCATTGATGGGCATTTTGGTTGATTCTATGTCTTTGCTATTGTGAACAGTGCTACATTGAACATATGTGTGTATATGTCTTTATAATATAACGATTTCTATTCCTTCGGGTATACACCCAGTAATGAGATTGCTGGGTCACATGGTATTTGTCTTTAGGTCTTTGAGGAACCTTCAAACTGGTTGAACTAACTTACGCTCCCACCAACAGTGTATAAGCCTTCCCTTTTCTCCACAGCCTGGCCAGCACCAGTTATTTTTTGACTTTTTAATAATAGCCTTTCTGGTGTGAGATGGTATGTCATTGTGGCTTTAATTTGCATTTCTCTAACGGTCAGTGATGTTGAGTTTTTTTCATATGATTATTGGCCACATGTATGTTGTCTTTTGAAAAGTGTCTGTTCATGTCCTTTGCCTACTTTTTAATGAGGTTGGTTTTTTTCCTTGTAAATTTGTTTAAGTTCCTTACAGATGCTGGATATTAGACTTTTGTCTAATAATTAGGCCTTCTTTGTATTGAATATCATATGAATAGCAATTGGTCAGTCTTCTGATCTCTATTTTAACATTGATGATGGTCAGTTGTGTCCAAACCACAAAAGTGAGGGAGCACAATGAAGCCTGTTCAACCTCCCATCGAACCGTGGCCAGAAACTCAGTTTTTAAGGTTTCTCTGGGGTTCCCTTGGCCAATAGGTATTTGCCTGTTCAGTCAGTTGGGGGTTTTAGGATTTTATTTTTAATTCTCAGTCTTTTACAAATTTCTACTGATTTTGATCCAAATACTGCCAAAATTTAGAATTGTAATTTTAAAAAAATCTAATGTCATTTGATTAATGAAGTAGTTATTCAAAGGAACAGGCCCAAACATTTCAAAAATCAATGTAATTATATGGGAAAAAGAGAAAGCACATGTTCATATCTGTCATGCTTAGGATTTCATTTGTTTGTTTTATTCAATATCATTTTCAGTGCCAGAAAGTATAGTTTATTTATTCTAATTCTGTGTGAATATGTAAATTCAAATATACATTTGTGCATTTTAATAAGCAATGGTTATATTTCTAGTTTAACTAGTAGATTGTCTCAGCTTATTTGAACATGATTAATGAATTATGTGTGCACAAAAACCTATTCAATGTATGTATATACTAATGTAAAAATAATGTTTTTAGCATGATTCTATGCTATGTCAAAATTTCCATTTATATGGTCACTATAAAAACAAAGATTTAAGATTTTGTGTTTAAAGCTGAAATTTTTAACAGAATTTACAAGAGCATTCATAGTAATGTCTCATGTTCCAGCTTCAATAAAGTAAACTTAAAAAAATTAATTTGGGGCAAAATATTGAAGGATAAAACAATTGAACCATTATCAGAATTAAATAATATTCTATTTGAAGCTTTTCTGTAATTGATACAACTGGCATAATTTATCTGTTTAAGAAAGAAGAAAAAAATAACTTACAACAGTTATTTGATCCAAATGTAAAGTCATACTTCAGAGTATTATATATCAACACATTTTAGTAACTACAAAGATTAAAATATTGTTTTCTGAAATAGTCTTCTTTAGGTAACTAAGAATGTTTGGAGATATATGCCCATATTAGTCCATTTTCATACTTCTGGGAAGAAATACTCAAGAGTGGGTAATTTATAAAGAAAAAGAGCTTTAATGGACTCAGAGTTCCACATGGCTGGGGAGGCCTCACCATCATGGCAGAAGGCCAAGGAAAAGCAAAAGCATGTCTTACATGGTAGCAGGCAAGCAAGCATTTGCATAGGAACTGCCCGTTATGAAACCATCAGATCTCCTGAGACTTATTCACTATCATGAGAATAGCATAGGCAAAACCCACTCCCGTGATTCAATTGCCTCCCACTGTGTCCCTCCCACAACACGTGGGGAATATGGGAGTTACAATAGAAGGTGAGAGTTGGGTGGGAATGCAGCCAAACCATATCAATGCCACTTTGTCTTTGGCAGACTTACTTCCTCTCCTTCTCTTGTTCTGTGACTGGTGTCTCCATTAGCCCCATGGAAGATGATAAATATAAACAAATATTTTGTGCATAGTATAAGTACATCATTACTTACTTCATTGAAATAAAATCCAGTACTTACTTTTTAACTATAAAATAAACTTTCATTATCTAGCTGATTCTTCAGGGTTTATTACAAAAGGAAAAATTTTTATAAAACCAAAATATGAATTTAAAGGTTGTATAATTATATTGTATAGTTATAGATTTACGTAAGACTTGCCAAACCCACCACAGCAGGAAAGTTAACTACTCATTATGTGTATTATAACTGGCCCACTCTGTCTCTCTTTCCTGGCATGTATTATTCATGTTTCCCACTAACTCTTGAATAATGGCCTGGTGATTTCATTCATTGCACACCATCAATGGCATAAGCCTTGGGACAATTGAATAGTAAACAAGCATCTGACAGAAACAGCAGCATTAAATACCCCTTCTACTACCACCCATTATGGGAACAAACTAGGTATCCCTAACTATGTTTTTCTGAGCTTATTTTGCTCTATCAGTAGATATCTTGCATACTTCTCCAAACATGAAGGTGTGAGTAGGGTAAATGTTATTTTGATTTAACCATGTTAAGGTAAAAAGTATTTTCATTGCGTATGTATTTGCAATGATTAATAAAAAGTAAAAAAGAAATCAGGAGCAAATGTTAAAACAGATGAAATTCTCACTCCCAATGAGAACACATGGACACAGGGAGGGGAATATCACACACCTCGGCCTGTCGGTGGTGGGGGTTTAGGGGAAGGATAGCATCAGGAGAAATACCTAATGGAGATGACGAGTTGATGGGTCCAGCAAACCACCATGGCACGTGTACACTTATGTAACAAACCTGCACATTCTGCACATGTATCCCAGAACTTAAAGTATAATAAAAAATAAATTAATTAATTTTTAGAAAAAGAATGACTTAGGGTTAGAAAAAGATTTAAACTGGGAGGTTGGGTTGGAGGGAGGGCTTAGGGAAAGCCTCATTAAGGAGGTAACAAACAAACAAACAGATAAAATTTATAAGAACACAAACCACAAGGGACACAGAGTCACCCACCACTACATCATCATATTCTTGTTTAAGAAGTAGCTCACATTAGTCCCTGTGAATCATAAATGACTTTTTCTTCTATTTCATGTGATTGTTTTCCAGTCTCGGTGCTAACAATTCTTGGGCACAGGTCTTCCGCTTTTTGTATTGGCATCAATTCTCTTGCAGCAGCTTCTGCTACTGTCATTTGCTCTCAGTCGTATCCAGGCTGACACTGCTATAAGCAGTATTCTCTAGTGGCCAGGGTTAAATCAGGCATATGTACCTTCCTCCCAATTATGTTAAACTTTATTGTTAGACTGCACGCTGGGCAGATGATCTCAGTTTAGTAGTGTTTTATTTTTGCACATTTACTCAGCTATTTTATTTTATTTTTTTGAGACCAAGTCTCGTTTGTCATCCAGGCTGGAGTGCAGTGGCGCGATCTCGGCTCACTGCAGCCTCCAGCTCCCGGGTTCAAGCAATTCTCCTGCCTGAGCTACCCTGACACAAATTCCTGGTGACATAAATCAGATGATAATTTAAATGACTCCACTTCCCTATTTTAATCCTGAATCCCTACGAATTTGCTTTGGAATAGATGTCTTCTTTTACATAAATATGTCTGGGGATTAAGAGCTGGCAGATATTTTCTGACTTCTCAATCACCCAACACATCTTATCCTGGACCCTCCCACAAAAGAAGTTGATGATTTATGAAAATTAAATCTTAAGGAGAAGACAAGCATACTTTAACATGATTGATTTACACAGGTTATAAGGCTTAGATTCTTGACATGGAAGTATTTGCACATAAACCATGGCAGTTCAATATAAAAATGTAATTCGTGTTTCTGTTTCAATGAGAAAATAAGGAGTGAGTCAAATAAAGTTGCAACAGTATTGAGATACATTTTGATACATGAATCTAAGTTACTTAAGCAAATAAAGTCCACACTAAGAAGTGTGGTTTGCGGTAGTAGGAGGACACAGTCTGTTAAATAGGGGAGTAGAATATGTACTTCGAGCTAGAGAGTAATAACTCCTATAGCAGTTTTGTAAATGAGTGGAAAAAGGAATAAGTCAGGCGGAAGTAATCTCACTAGGAAGTGATTAAAACATTCTAAAAGATAGGCCTACGTTATAAATATAAATTTCCAGGTGTCTGAAGATTCTCATTCAGGGGACTGACTGTGTGTTTTTAACAAGTGGAATGCTAATTAGTTTACTCCTCCTGCTTTTAGGAAGTTAGTCAGATGGTCAGAAAACTACATAAGCATCCCAGAAGTATTGTAAATGAGAGGACCAAGATCTCCATCACAGCTATGGACTAAAAAAATGAGTCAGGACCTAGTGTCAGGGAAGGATAGCAAGATAATTTGAGGGTAGAAAGAAATGGTACCTCTAGGCTGACTCTTTGGACAAATCAGGTAATCAAGGAGGTCTTGGTTCTGAGTCAATAAATAACAAAAGTTGCAGTGACATTCTTTAGGGAAAAGTCCCAAGAAAGTAAACAACAAAAGATAATATTTTTTGACCTGGGACACCCTAAGCTAGTATCACAGAAATGTGAGGAATTTATTGTCTCTTGCATTGTAAAGAACCAATATGATAAGAAGAGGCCCAAGGGCAAGACAGTACAAAATAAACTAATCTTTGCGGGTGGTTGGCGGGGGAAGAAAGAAATACCTAGAGAAATTTTTGGATTATTGTAAGAAAGGTGAAGGCAACACTCATGGAGAAGAGGCTGTTATGATAAAAAGTGAGACAGGGGTGTGCACCGTTTGATTGTAATATTTAACAGACATATGACCTTGTTTTACCACAGAAGGCAAATTAATGTTGGTAATGCAGCAATAATGATAATATCAATAAGAGTTTAAGTATATAAAGTGATTAATGTGTGCCAGAAACACTTCTAAGTGTTTAGTAAGCATTGTCTGATTCCATTTTTGTTGACAATTTTGTGAATAAATACTCTGTTATCTTAATTTTACTATGAAATATATTGATGGCAAGACAATCTACCTACATTAATCAAGTTTTTGGTTAGGTGATTAGAGGTAGGTAATTCAGTTCATAAAAGGCAAAACAAAACGAAAAACAAAATGAATGTAACACTTTTAAAAGACTAAACGAGAGCAAAAAAGGGAGATAGAGTTCGAGTTAGGTTTATTTTTTTAATTTTTTTATTAAGTACATCTAACTCATAGTATTACCCATTATGCTATATACCACTGTCTCCTGTTGCCAGTGATCTGTGTTTTATCTTCAAACCTAGTCAAAAATATAAAGCAATGATTAGGTCAGTTGAGACAATGAGTTCTCCATGGGAAATCAAAGCAATCTTTAAATGAGTGTATCTTTTTTGTTTGTTTGTTTGTTTGTTTTTGTTTTTGTTTTTGTTTTTTTTCGATGGAGTCTCGCTCTGTCGCCCAGGCTGGAGTGCAGAGGTGCTATCTCGGCTCACTGCAAGCTCCGCCTCCCTGGTTCACGCCATTCTCCTTCCTCAGCCTACTCAGTAGCTGGGACTACAGGCCCCGCCACCCTGCCCAGCTAATTTTTTATATTTTTAGTAGAGATGGGCTTTCACCATGTTAGCCAGGATGGTCTCGATCTCCTGACCTTGTGATCCGCCTGCCTCGGCCTCCCGAAGTGCTGGGATTACAGGCTTGAGCCACCGCACCCGGCGAAATGAATGTATCTTAATTCTTAAACATACAGGGCTTCAGCAGTGTTTTTCTGTTTGTTTAGAAGCTTAATTCCACTATTAGCAGAGAGCTACATTGTATGATATCAGGCCTTTGGATTCTCTTGAGTTTTGGTTTATGATCCAGCATATGTACAATTTTGGAAATGTTGTTTGTGTGCTTGAAGCAACTGTTTCCATTGCCCTTGCCAATTTTATGTATATGTCAGTTAGATCAACTTTAATTGTGTTTATCAAATCATCTCAAACTTAACATTTTATGTCTGTTTATAAAATACTGAGAGAGGTACATGAAAAATTTCTCAAGCTGTCTTGCATTTGTGTGGCTTTCCTTTCAGTTCTGTAAACCTTTGTGTTATCGAAGTTGAGGTTATTCTACTATTTAAAATTTGGAATTGTTAGATACTTTTGGTGAGTTCAAACATTTAAAAATATAAACTTTTTCCTTACTTTTTTTTTTCTTAAAGTCTCCTTTACCTTTAATTAGCTGCAAGGGCTTTCTTTTGGCAATTGTTTATGTGATATAACTCTTCTCCATTCTTTCTTTCTTTCTTTTTTTTTTTTATTTGAGTTGGAGTCTTGCTCTGTCACCCAGGCTGGAGTGCAGTGGCGCGATCTCAGCTCACTGCAAGCTCCGCCTCCTGGGTTCACGCCATTCTCCTGCCTCAGCCTCCCGAGTAGCTGGGACTACAGGCGCCCGCCACCTCGCCTGGATAATTTTTTGTATTTTTAATAGAGACAGGGTTTCACCGTGTTAGCCAGGATGGTCTCGATCTCCTGACCTCATGATCCACCCACCTCGGCCTCCCAAAGTGCTGGGATTACAGGCATGAGCCACCGCGCCCAGCCTCTTCTCCATTCTTTCTTATATCCATTTATTTAAGATATTCTTCATGTAAACACTAAATTGTTACTACTGTAGCTAGTTTTCACTTTTGCTTTTAATGCGAGTATTTAGTCAGTTCATCTGTCATAGTAAGACTAATTTGTTTGTGATTAAATCTACCACGTTACCATTCACTTACAATTCATTCCATGTGTCCTATGTTTCTATTTATCTCCCTCTTCAGCTCTCGTTCAGTATTTTAAAATATTTTTTTACCCTCCACTATTGGTTTGTTAATTATGTGTAATTATTAGTATAGCATAGACCCTAAAAACTGCAAACCACATCCTTGCCTTAGTGCTTTAGAACCCATTTAGTATAATTTTTGCTCTCCCTCACCTCTTGCATGATAAATATTGTTTATTAAGACTCACTTGAGAGCAACCTTCAATTCAAAACAACTTTTTATTGAAGATAATGGTTATCTTACAGTAAAGTGGAGCATTATGATCCTGTAATAAAGTATTGACATACACAAGCCAGAGGGCCTAATAGTGAGAAGAGGGACCTTGTTATTTTCTTTATCAATCAGAGTATTCAAACACATGCATAAGCTGGATTTATCTGGGGTGAACTATGTGTCGGATACTTTACTGGCCTTTGAAGTGTCAATAGAGAGCAGGAGAAACATATTTCCTTCCTTCCAGGACACTAAATTCTGATAGGGAAAGAGACACAAGTTAAGTAGATGCATATATAACCTAGTTCAAATGTTTTATGAATTTTATGAAAAAAATAAGCAAAGGGATGTGATGAGCAGAATTATGGGCAGTGTGGATGGAACTAATTTAGGGTTATCTCAGAAAGCATCTCCGATTAGACCTGTATACCTCAGGACAAAATACAGCTAACTGTGCAAATAGGCCAAGTGTGGTCCATGCAAGAGGAGAGCGGTTGCTCTTTTTTCCATTCACATGCTGGATGAAGATAATCATGTCAAACTTGGAAGTCACATGCGGAAGATGGAGGAATTCAGCACTGAAGACCGCGAATAAACAGTTAAAGGAGAGTTCCATTTCAAGTCAGTAACACATATTTTGGAGTTTACCAGAGAAATAAGTAAAATGTGCTTATATTTGAGCTATTATATATTTTCAAGTTCACTCATTAAAGCTGTTTGCAACACCTTAGCTAAAATTAATACAGAAGAATCTTAATTTTATTTAAAGGATAGTTCAAATCTATTGCAAACTTCAAGCAATAGCATGATATGATTATGATGTATTATTACTGTGAACAAAAAGTGGAAAATGGATAAAGGCAGAAGCGAGGTGAAAACAGAAGAATGGTTACAAGGTTGAAATAGTGGTCCTGGCTAGAAATGATGATGTTTCAGACTAAAGATGAGGCAATAAATACAGAGAAGAGCGATACATTTTTTATTACCAGTAGTAGTACTTGCTATTAAAATTTGTTTTCCTTAAATTAAATAGCTGTGCTTCTAAGGCTACTGTAACTGTGTAGGTTAAGATTAGCAATTGTTTTTGCGTAATAGATATTTCCCTCTTTAACATATACTGAAAAAAAGAGGCTACTGTAACTGTGTAGGTTAAGATTAGCAATTGTTTTTGCGTAATAGATATTTCCCTCTTTAACATATACTGAAAAAAAGAAGCATATTAATTTAACTGTTAATGTGGTTATTTCACACTACTAATGGGAGAGATGATGGTTTCACATGCACATGTACAATTTGAGACCATGAAAAAACATGTACAATATATGATTTTGTGCACACGCTATCTCAGATGTGTGTTTTGTTAGCAGATATAGTCATTTGCTGATTATTAAAACATTAATAGCATACAAACAAAAACATAAAGGCTCAGCATTTTAACTAGAACTTGGTATTGTCGGGTTTTAAATTTTATTTTAATTTTAGCCATTCTAACAGATGTGTAGCATATCTCATTGTGGTTTTAAGTTGTGCTTCTCTAATGGCTAAAGAAGTTGAGAATTTCTTCATGAGCTTATTTCCCATCTGTATATCTTCTTTGGTGAATTGCCTGTTCAAATTATTTACCTATCTTTTAATTGAATTGTTTCTTTTCTTGATACTGAGTTCTGAATCTTCTGGTTACAAGGCCTTTGTCAGTTATGTGATTTGCAAATAGACGAGTCTCTCTGTATCCATGGGTGATTGGTTCCAGAACTCTCTGCAGATACCAAAATCTGCAAATGCGCAAGTCTCCTATATAAAATGGTATAGTATTTGCCTATAACTTATGTATACTTTGTTGTATACTTTAAATCATCTGTAGATTACATAAAATACCTAATACAATGTTAATGCTATGTAAATATTTGCTATACTGCATTGTTTAGGGAAAACTTACAAGAAAAAAAATGGCTGTACATTTTCAGTACAGGTGCAACCATCTTTTGTTTCTCCCAATATTTTTATTAAGAAATTTGCTGAATCCACATATGAGGAACCCAAGGATATGAAAGGCTGGCTGTATTTTTCTCTCAGTATAACTAGTTTGTCTCTTCATCCTTGTAGCAGTGTATTTCAAAGAGCACATATTTGTAATATGGATGAAAATTAAACTTGTGAATGCTATTTAAAACAAAAATGATATACTGGTACACAATTAGTAGAATAGAAAATAAACAGAATCAGAAAACTTACAATACCAACTGTTAGCAATGGTATAGACCAACAGGAATTTTCATACATTGCTTGTGGGAATGCAAAATGGTATAGACACTCTGGAAAACAGTTAAGCAGTCTCTTAGGAAGATAAAACCCACGGATATAGCCCAGAGATCCTACTCTGCGGCATTATCTTAGAGAAATAAAAATTTTCTATGCACACACCTACTCATACGTACATACACACAAAAAACCTGGCCATGAATATTTACAACAGTTTTATTTGTAATTGCTGAAAACAAGAAACTCTCCAAATATGCTCATAGGAAAATGCATAAAGAGTCGTAAGAGCAATAAAACAGAACAAACTATTGATACATACAATAACATTGATTGATTACTTTCAAAAACATTATGCTAAATTAAAGAGGCCAATCTCGGAAAGTTGCATATTGTATGATTCCATTTATATGACTTTTTAGAAAAAATAAAGCTGAGAACAGATCAATGATGGTCAGGAATTATGAATGGTGGAAAGTTTGACTATAAAAGACAGAATGAGGGAATTTTCAGGGGTTTACATCAAACTATTCTGTATTCTGACTGTGATAGTGGTTACATGAATCTATACATGTGTTGAAACTCACTGAACTCTACATAGAAAAATCAATTTTACTGTATGTAAATATAAAAATGATAATGAAAAAGTACTTTACAAGAAAGATAAGAAACAAACTCTGAACAATTTTCCCCAAGGCATGAAAATGAGTCCATAATATGAAATTCAATTTGTATAGATTCTAGTACATAAATGAAACAATAATCAAATACTGCTGTCTATATCCTTGTTTTTTTGAAAACCAAATTCTCCAGAATATTGCATTTAACACTTTGAGAATCACATTTTATTAATTGGTGTTAAAGAACTTAAAAAAAAGAGGATATGGGAAATAACTTAGAAAATTAGTTTCAAAAATTATAATAAAATATAAACAAATACAGTAGTATACCATAATTATAATGAAATATTTCTTGTAACTTCATGGGAAACAATTTAATGTCTCAACCTAGTTCATGTATTCCTCAAACATGTATTCAACTTGATGGAAATTTTCCTATATATTATACTGTAATCCACGAGAGTGGGAAGTAACAATTCTTCACCATCTTGCTGTAACTGGGTAGGCATTTTAAGATGACGCTAAAGCTTGTGTCTCTGAGAGGACATTGTATGGGAGTGTGTATGCAGAAGTTGAGTGCTGATGCAGCAGAGACCTCAGGTTCCCATGGCACAAGACAATAGGCAATTTAATTTTTCTGCTTGACACGCCATAAAACATAAAAAATGCCTATCTATAGACACATCTGTATTGCAAATTATTGTTTACCCATTACCCTCTACCACTAGAGTATGTTCCACAAAAAGAGTATAGTTTTATTCATTTCATTATCCTCAACATTCTCAGGTTACTGATATATTGTATGCTTTCAATACAAATATATTTCACTAAATGGATGACTGGATGGTGGATAAATGAATAAATGGAATAATTAAATAATTAATGAGTTAAAAGAGCAGTGGCTTTTCCCCATTTCTCTCTTCCTGTTTAGAATGCCAGTGGGCCACAATCCATTCAGTTAAATTATAGAATATACATATTAGTCCAGATATATATTTGTCTATTTTCTAAGTTCCCTACGCATATATTTTATTCTTAAGTATATTTATTAGGTCTATATACGTCATCTTCTGGAACATATCAACAATATCTATAATAAAAAATTCGCCTTACTAAAGCTACTTAGAACCCATTTTCTATTTTTTTTCTTTTCACTTTCAAATCTATTATCTTTTGTAATAAGTAATTTCCTCCCAGGTACAGGTGACTCACTTTATTTGAATCAAAGTGACTTCAGTGTTCAATCTGGATTTTGCTGATGTGCCTAGTTTCAAATATTGAGCTATTCACTTTTTGGCAGAGGAGACTCGCTCGGTGCCAAGTAATTTAGAAAGCTAGGAGGAACTCCAGTTGGAAGTCAGGCAGAGAGCAGAATCAGGTGCCAAATTTTCTTTTCCTATCAAATGAGAAAGCTGGTAAATGGAAGTGAATTTTGCAGACATTTACTACTAGGAACAAATGCCATAAAAGGACTGAAACCAAAAGCTTCTTCTAGATGGTGGGCATAGCAGTCACTTTTATAATTCTAGTCCTTAGCATGGTGCCTAGCTCAGAGGACACATCCAATTAGGATGTGTTGTTCAACTCTGATGATATGTACCTCAGCAGAATATCTTACTTCTTTTGCCTCCACATATTAATCCCCTTTTCAGAGAGTCTGCTACTCAGCTGACTGCTATGCACCCCCAACCACTGCCATGTTCTCTAGAATTTGCTATATCTCTTTAAACTTTTCCTCTCAGTATTTCTGACTTAATTGTTAGCAACTGAGTTCTACAAGAGTTGCATAAAATTGGAAAATAACTAATTCCCAATACATATTCATCAGTGTGATTTTATTTAAAAGCAAATGAATAGCATCAGATCATCATGCTTTCCAGAGTCACAGAATTAAATTACAAGCCCTGATTTAAATTTTGAAAACAAACAGGACCAAAAGAAGAATAGTGATTTTTTACCCCATATTTTATCAATTATTTTGCAGTTACAGAGATGTTTTTTGAATTGTAATGGAAAGGTTATAGGTAAATTGCCTTTTATTTATAAGATTAGTATTTTAAAATGATGATGAAATTCAATCAGAACATACTTGGAAAACATTATTTTGGATAAATATTAATATCATCCATAACTATATGATAGGAGAGGGCTACCTCAGCACCTCTTTTGAACAAAAGTGTTCTGAGGCAGAACGTGGCATATCACAAATTGAGCCCACAACAATAATGTGCAATGCTCAAAAACAAACAAAAAAACTTGTTTAAAAATTCTCAGCACCTTGAATTATGAGTACTACATTTAATGGCAGCTCTAACTTGGACTTTGGGGTTACTTGGGCTCGAGTTCAGAACTGTGCTTGAAAATGCATGGAAGTTTTTTAAAGCACACTTAGGTAACAAGCCAACATTGTATAGTGGAAATAGCACATAAGAGCCTATTTAAATGCCCAGTATCTCGCCAAGTTCTGCAGGACACAGTTCTCCAAAGAAAGCGTAAAGACACAGCCTTCGGTTATCAATGGCTCTGGAGCATGCCATGTTCTTACCTGAGGCAGTGCAGTTATACATTCTGGGTTAACTACAGGGAATCCCAAGCACCCTCTTTTCAGAATATGCAAGCCCTTATAATACGTTGAAGGTCCACCTTTAAATTTGCTTTTTCCTTGAGAATTCTCACTCAGAGCATGTGCTGTCTTCTTTCCATGTTCCATTCATAAGACTTCATGGACATATTGCCTATGGTAGATGTTGAATGATGTTATAGGTCATTTTTTTTCAGGTTTTCTATAGTTAACTGTGAAATGTGATGTCAAGAAAAGAGAATGGACTTTATACAGGGAATCAGGGGTTTAGATCACTGCTTCTAATGGACAAGTCAGTTAACTTCTATACTTCTCAATATTCCTTTAAGTATGATTTGGGGGATACTTAAATAAAATTATACAAAACCATTTATAATAGTGTGGGCAGTGGTTGAGAGGCTGTGGTCTAGTCAGACCGCAGGTATGTAGATCTTGTTTGTGCCATGTAGGAGCTGTCCATTCTAAAGAAGTTTATGTAACTCTTTTGGGTTTCAGTTTTCACACCCATGCAGTGGAGGCTATGATAATATATATAGCCCATGGAATGATTTAAATGAATATCACATTTAAAAGTATAAAGCTCATTTATCACAATGCCTGGTGCTTAATATGTGCTCAAAATGTTATAATTATTCTTCAGACTTTTTTCTCTGTGTGATCTTGCTTTGTCTACTGATTTTTCAACTTCTAACTGGTAGAGGGTTATAAAATAATGTCAAGCACCGTATGTAATGTAATGGCAGAAGCGCAGAATTTAGTTAGGGGAAAAACGACGGGGGTCCTCTGACTCTTTTCTTCTCATTGTTCTGCCTCTAGCATTACCATTATCAGTATAATTAGCTTAATAATAAGCTATAACTGGGTTTTTAGATTGCATTCATACATAGCTACTCAATCAAATGTTTTTGTTGGAGGTTTTCTAGGACCTCTATTTATCCAGTGTTCAAATCAGGATTTTCAAGAGGTGAAGTGCTCTTGGAGCAGATCTTTTCATACAGGAAATCAATTAATTAGTGGCAAGTCTGGCTCCCTTTTGAGTAAAAAAGAATGAAGCTTTGAGTGTGATTCCATCTTCAATGAGTTTGTAGAGCATTTGTCCACACAACTGCTATTTTACTTGAACTGAATGCAACTGTATTTATCAAAGGGAAGACAGTGCGACATGTCAAGGTGGACTGACTGCCTGCTCTTTGGGGTGATAAAAGCTAGAGTTCCTGGATTTTGTCAGTTGTCAAAACAAACATTGTTGCAGATCACTGCTTTATTGATTGTAGTCCCACCCCTATTGTTTCTCTTTAAAAAAAAATCTAATTGACTTTAGATTTGTCATACAGGCATAGCTTCAATCTCAGAATACTATGCAAGTAAATATCACAGTAGCTAACACTCAGTAACATTTAGTTGACTAAACAATATAATAATTCTCCAAATTTACAGCGTCTGCTATTCTTGACACTAACATAGGTCTAATATATTGTACTTCCCTTCTTCTACTATGTAAACATAAGCACTGCTGTAATAAAATTCTTCAGCTACTGATTTGCCCAAATATTTTGGCATTGCCCAGTTGCTTAGTGTAGTTAATTAAAAAAAAAAAAACTACCCTAGGCCGCATTCCTTAGAAAATCAGTTCCTATGTGTCAGGTACCTTGCTGCATTATTTCCAAGGATTAATATAGCCTCTGAAGTTGGAATGATGGCTTTAAAATCTCATCTGAATGTAGATGACAATGATAACAATACCAAACTCATGGGGTTATTATAATGAATAAATAAAGTGTAGATACAAAGCACTTAGAGTAGAGGTGAGCACAGAGAAAAGTAGTGGTGAGCATATAGATATATCTTAAATATTGTTATTACCATTATTATACTATATTATATTATATTGTAATAATCTCTACTATCCCATTGTAATACTTTCATATAAAGCACTCTATTTAAATATGTTATAAGAATATATACGTATGTATACATGCACACGCATATATGTATTACATAATATTATACTATAATAGTAATTGTTTTCATTTTAGAGATGAAACAGTTGAGGTTAGGAAAGTTAAGAAACTTACCAGTGTCACCAGGGATGTGTGTTATGGAGCTAAGACTCAAAGCCAAGCAATTAACCATGATAATGCTTTACCACTTGAACAATGCACACATACTCTGTTTTTCCAGAGGATTTTCTTCCTCTAATAGGCATATATCATAATTTGAAGAAGTAAGTAAGAAAAATCATTTCCAGTTCAATAAAGGCAAAAAATATTTTAAAAGAAATAAAGTGAGAAGGAGAGGCTGGCAATACTACAGTTAAAAACCCAAAGGCCCAAGTGGCTGGTAGTTAAATTAATACAAGTATGTAAAACAGGTTAGGTGTAAGAATGATGGGTTTCGGGAGGTGGAACTCGCAGTGAGCCGAGATCGCGCCACTGCACTCCAGCCTGGCTGACAGAACGAGACTCCATCTCATAAATAAATAAATAAGGAATGATGGGTTTATGGTCAAGTAGAGAGCATGAATGTTGGTGATGTTGATCCTTATCATGTAGAGATGTGAATACACCATCACTAATTTCTCACAAAGCACCTACCATCCACATATTTATTTGAAAACACTCTGATTTTTAAAACAGAAAATTACTTCAAGATGTATAAAGCTCTGTGGAGTCTGAGTAAAGCATTTATACAGATGGTATTTGACCAATGGGCCACCAATACGCAATCCTTATAAATACTTTCTGGAACTACAGGCTCCTGAGTGATGCGTTTCTTGTAAACAGCTCTATATTCTTAAGAACTGAACACTGTTGAACGATATCTGCCCGTAATTAAGTTCCTCAAACATCTGGAGCCTTACCTACTGAAGAAATTCCACTTGCAGACGCAGCCTGCCCCAAATAGTGAATACCTGGCAGTCAAGCTGGGAAATGAAAGGGAGTTCTAGCCTCACCCAGCTGGGAACTCTTACCTAGTCTTACTTTTCCAAGTCAAAACAGGATGCTCTGGACTGGGGTTTTGGGCGGTCATACGGCACACATTTCCTCACCATCTCAACCTGTAAAATATTGCGTCAATTTCTCGTATTCTGTTTTGTCATTCTTTCTTGATTTACTTGGACTGGAATGCTGCAATAAACATCTCTCTATTTGATTGCAATCCTGATAAAAATTTAAATTATTCCCTGCCCTTTTGCCTACTGTCTCTAGTTATTTAGAATCTTACTTAATCCTAAATAGAACTCCCTAGGAAAACAGACATTATTCCCCAACTCATGAACATTGACTCTGCCTGTAGAATTCTACAGTAGAAGCACAGCCACTTGATTGGCCATCTTTGTGTTGAAGGTAGAAAACAGACATGGCTTGACACACTTACTTAGAGTATGCTTAATATGTTACTCCTATTCGTATCACACTTTTTGCTTTTATTGTTCTATATGTGTAGTCTTAAGCTATTTACTGAAATGTATAGATTTTTTATACACAGGGCCCATGTAACTATTAAACTGTGTCTTATAAAACAAATCACAGAATTAGGCTAGAAAAGCTCTCTGCTTCTATTTTATTATTTATAATTATTATCATGATTTTTCTAACCAAGAAGTCAAAATACAGGTATTTCCGGTGGCATTTGGAATATTGGAAAGTTTTTCTATTTCCAATGGCAATTGCTTCTAGTGTTATTAGCACCTTTAATCAGCTCACTAATTTTATCCTTGAGCCTCCACCTTAGGTTCTAATTTATACTCCTTTCCCTGAGGTTACAATTCTTGCATGTATTGCAACCAACACCAAGCAATTTATAGCACTATTAAAAGAAAAAAACTGAAATCATATTAGTTGAACCTTGAAATGAAAATTAACAAATTGGATAACCTAGAGTGTATAGTTTTAGGTTAGATGTTACCATATATACCATATCCTCTAATTCATCTAATACAATGAGCTTAAAATGCATCTAAACACATCTGAGAAAATGTGAAGTTTTGACAGCATATACAAAAACTTCTTTTCATTTCCGAAAAGAAAATGAAATGATCCCAGGCCAAGATGGAAAACATTCTAATCATGGTATAAAGCATCAATTTTCTTACCAGGACACTCAGCAACATAGCCAGAATGATGAATTGAATTCATTTTATTTTTTATATGCCATCACTTAAACCAAATACCTTCAAAAGTGAGGGACAAAATAATGAGATAACATTCATTCCATGCTTTGAAGTGAAATTTCCAATTCTCGTGTGTCCCAGCAGATTGATCTGTGATTTCTTTAAGAAAGCAACAAGATAGATAAAATTTACCCTGCTCTATTTTTTCCCATTTCACTTTGGCTTTTGCTTTTCATTCTCAATCACACAGAATTTATTGTAAGGAAAGTGAGGCGATGCAAGGAAGGGAAGATGGTGATGCCAGGAGGAGAGCGATTGCATATATTTTAGTTACAACTAGGGACTGAAAACTAAGGATTCATGCTCTATACTTAATTCATGGAAGGCTGACAGTAGTGTTGGGTGAAAACCAATGCTTTGTGAATGTTTGGTTAGATCTCTGTTGAAAACTAGCAAAGTTATTTTCTAGTTTTTAAAAGACTGTCAGATCAAAAGGGTAATGTAAATGTTTCTACCTCTTTTTAATGTCCATGTTCGGAATACAACGGCACTCTACTGTCCTTCAAAGTGCGATAAAAAAACTCCTTGTAAAACCCTAGTGAGGCCAACTGAGTTACTGATAGCCCATTGGAAGGAATTTTGCATTACTCCAGAGTGTACTGATACATGACAAATTTTGCAGTCCATCAGTAGGAAGTGTGAGGTCTCTTTCTAACTGTTGAACTGGTAACTGATTGACAGTTTTCAAAATCACCACCCCCCACACAAACCAACGATACATCCAACTCTTTAAGAATGAGAAGAAAGTTTTCCAACTCTTAGGGAACTCAGAAATCACATTAAAGTACAATTGTTATGTGTCACCTGCTAGCTATTACTTATTATAATAAATTGAAACCATCTTTTAAAGAACATAGCAAACCATCTTTTATCAACACCTTTTATCTTGTGATTAAATATGAGTGATGGGCTCTTTTAACACTTATGTTCCTTATAAATATTGCTTTCACCTTGGGCTTAATCCTGATATTGTGTTAATACTTTTCCTTGAAGTCAAGTAGCTTGAAATTGTACAGGTATTGTCAAGCACAGTCAGGGAAGGGCAAAAATGGAGTACTGACTATTTTTACACAGAAACACCACCTAGGAATCATAATTTTTTTTCCTTAAGACTTCTTCAAAGATTATTCAAAATCAAGTCACGTAGTTACATTTGCCATTTAGTCCATGTATCTTTAAAAAATATTATTGTGTAATATAGAACTCGAGCCTTGTTGTAGAATTCTTTCTGTTAATGAATGCTTCAGCACTAACTATTGAAAAGCAATTTATTTTTATGAAACTCTAAGGATCAGATCTCAGAAGCCATTATTTATATGATGAACCTATGACTTTCCAAATTGCCTTGAAGTGCTATACAGAAACGCTTTTCTTTTGCCTTTTGTAGTTTTTTTATTACTGTATCACATGTTGCTATTCATCATGAAAAACAAATCTCAAAGCAGAATAGGTGGGTGCTATTAAATATTTCTGCATATATACATGGCTTGCTTTAAAAATTACATTGCAATATCTTACATTAAATTGTGAGTGAATGAATTCAGTAACGTAAAGGCATTTCAACTGTAAAAATACTTCAAAATTTATTTTCTTATATTCTAAATAAACTTTATTTAATCCATTAAAAAAGTTGCAGATTTTAAAAAGAAACTAAACCTATGTCCTTTTCTTTTAAGCTCTGTTTATGAAACTTTCTTGAATTAATGTTGCTATCTGTGTTTATTTGACACAAACATAGAGAAAGATTGATAGATTTTAAGCTCCATTATTTTGTAGAGGGACTTTTCTTTCCTAAAAGAGTTCCAAATATATTCCAAACATATCTCTCAGAAAAATTTTAAACTACACTTAACTCTCAGAAAGATTTCAGAAGTTGTTATTTATCACCATTTACAGGGTAAAATTCACAGGAAACAAATTAAGATACCCTTCTCAGGATATATTGAAAATGTAATTGGCGTGCCTCTTATTTCTAGTGATTAGCTGCCTTAAAGGAGTACAAGGTAGATTAACATGTTGTGGAAACAATGATCAGATTGCCTAAGCCAATTATATGGAAAGTCTACCTGACACATGGTTTTCCAATGAGAAAACACATTTGAAATTGGATCCATGCTGAAATAGCAAAGACATGATGATAATGTATATGTACAATGCCATATCATTGTGAAAATCCAGAGAGATGCACAAAGAAATTCATAGAATTTTGTGTTAGAAGCATAATGTAATCTTCATGTTTATCATGTGAACTTCATTTTTAAAATAAAACTGTTATATTTGCTTTCAAGCTTGACATAGTAATTCATTATTTTGGAATAATGGATTTTATAATATTTATATATATGGTTGATCCTTGAACAACACATGTTAAGTGGTATGAATTTACTTCAATGTGGATTTATTTCAATAAATATATTGGAAAAGTTTTTGGAGATTTGTGAGAGTTTGGAAAAAAACTCACAGATCAATCACATGGGTTATAAATTTGAAAACTTAAGAAGTAAACTATGACATGAATGCATAAAATACATGTAGATAGTTTATTTTGTCATTTACTACTATAAAATATCCACAAATCTATGATAAAATGTTAAAATGTATTAAAACTTACAGAAACACCGACCATACATTATACCATTATACCATTTACAGTTGGCAGTAAAGAAATGTAAAGATGTAGTATTAAAACATAACTGCATAAAATTCACTGTAATGTATACTCTACTACTGCCATAACTTTGTAGCAACCTCCTGTTGCTACTATGGTGAGCTGAAGAGTTGTAGGTATCCAATTAAAATGCTGTGTGATATTAATCATTTCTGTGTGAGCAATTTGTCTTTCCAGTAAATTGCATATTACAGCAAAAAGTGATTTATCCTGGTTCTCACATATTTTTCATCATGTTAAGTGCAATAGCACAAACCTTGACTATCACTATGGAACCCATGCAAAGTACCACTAGTGATTCTGGAAGTGCTCCCAAGAAGCAGAGAAAAGTCATGACATCAAGAAAAAGCTGAATTGCTTAATATGTACATTGAATTGGGGTATATAGCTGCAGTTGTCCAGAATTTCAAAATAAAAGGACCCCACAGAAGGACCATTGTAAAGAAAAATAGAAAAAAGATAAAAATATTCACAAAGTCATTGCTGCAGCTATCCAATAGGGACAAAAATCTTGCATTGTTTTGTGAAATACTTTTTAAAAAAATCTTGTATTAAAAATGCAGCTTTTATGAGGCTGCAGAATAGCTATAAAAAAGCATACCTACAGACTCTAATATAACCTGAGAAGAAGCAAAGTCATCATATGACTACTTAAAGCAAAAAGTAAGTGAAAGATATAAAGCTGGAGAATTCAATGCCAGCAAAGGATGGTTTGATAATTTTAGAAAGAGGTTTGGTCTTAAAAATGTCAAGATAACAGGAAAAGCAGCTTCTGCTGACCAAGAAGCAGCAGATGAGTTTCCAGATACCGTTAACGAAATCATTGAGAAGAAAGAATATCTGCATGAACAGGTTTTTCATGCAGATGAAAGTGCCCTATTCTGGGGAAAAAAAAGTCACGAAGGACATTTACTAGTTAGAAAGAGAAATGAGTATTAGAGTTTAAGGCAGAAAAAGATAGGATAATTCTACTGCTTGTGCAAATGCAGTTGGGTTTATGATCTGGACTGTCCCTATCTATGCCTATCTATGTAGTTACCAACCCTTGAGTCTTGAAAGGAAGAGATAAACACAAGCTGCTATTCTTCTGGTTGTATAACAAAAAAGCCTAGACAATGAAAATCCATTTTCTAGATTGGTTCCATTGATGCTTTGTACCTGAAGTCAGGAAGTAACCAGCCAGCAAGGAACTGTTTCTTAAAGCTCTTTTGATGCTGTACAATGCCCCTAGCCACCCAGAACCCCATGAGTTCAACACCATGAGTGTCGAGTTGTCTACTTGTCCCCAAACACAACAGCTCTATATCAGTCTCTAGCTCAGGATCATAAGAACTTATAGTGGTCATTACACATGGTACTTTATGAAAAGGATTGTCAGTGCTATGGAAGAGAATATCAGTAGCAAGAACATTATAAAATTATGGAAAGATTACAGAACTGAAGATGTCATCATTGTTACAGAAAAAGCATCAAGCCCCAAACAACAAATCCTGCTGAAGAGAACTTTGTCCAGATGTTGTGCGTGACTTTACAGGATTTATAACAGAGTTAATCAATAAATGATGAAAAAGATTGTGGATTTGGCCAAAAAAAGGAAGTAAAAGATTTCGAGATATGGTTGTTGGAGAAATTCTAGAACTAACAGACACCACACCAGAGGAATTAACACAATACAACTTGATGGAGATGAGTGCTTCTGAAATAGTGCCAGATGAACAGGAAGAAGATGTAGAAAAAGCAGGGCCAGAAAACAAATTGACATTAGACAATCTAGTGTCTAATGATGTAAGAGAAGATGATCTAGTGTCTAACAACAATCAGAGTTGACAGACTCTGATTGTTTTGGAGTGCTTTTGACTTCTCTCATGACATCAACTATTCTATGATATGTGCACTGAAACTAAAGCAAATGATGGAAGAAGGGTTTGTGCCATATAGAAATATTTTTAGAGAAATAAAAAAGCAAAAGTCAGACAGAAATCAGGATGTAGTTCTGTAAATTTACACTAAATGTGCCTGCCTCTTCTTGCCTCCTCCCTCCATTTCCTCCACCTCTTCCATCTCTGCCACCCGAGACAGAAAGAATAGTCCCTCCTCTTCCTCCACCTCCTTAGCCTACTTGACCTGAAGATGATGATGATAAAAACCTGTATGATGATCAAATTCCACTTCATAAATAGTACACATATTTTCTCTTCCTTATGATTTTCTTAATAACATTTTATCTAGCTTACTTCATTGTAAGAATTCAGTATATAATATATATAACATAAAAATATGTGTTAATCAATTATTTATGTTATTCATAAAACTTCCAGTCAACATATAGATGATATAAATATAGGTTAATGTAGACTTATCTTCATAAATCTATATGTAAATTTTTGACTCCTCAAGGTGGTCAGCATCCCTAAACTCTGTGTGTGTGCACATGTATTTATTATGTTGACTTGGAGATCAAAATTTCACAAGTCATATTTCAAAAGGATGATACAAGATAGATAATAAGATTATATTTACCTGCTAAAAACACAGAATATTAGTGTGATAGTTTATAAAATTAAAATCTTCCTTAAATATCATTTTAAGGATAAATGAATTAAACTAAAGTGATTATCAAAAGTTAAATAGCATATGTTTCTGAACTCAATTCCAGCCCAGCTCTTCTCCCCCATCTAAGTTCCCATACCCAACTCCATGACATACTGAAAAGTTTCTGCATTCTAACCAGAGTAGATCGCATTCATGCTTGAAATCAGACAATATTGTTATGTGATTCACTTAAAAGGTAAGCTTACTTAAAACTATCCAGTGGCTCTAGCTTCACATGCACAAAAGATGTTCTATATGTTCATGAGTAATGGGAGTGAAATTTAAATAGTTACATTAAAGCTCCATAACGACATAATTATATTAGTGAAATCTAATAAATAAGAAAAGGAAAGCTTGCTTCCACAAAACTACACCTGGGGGTAACAATTCATTTATGTCCAGAATAATTAATATATTACATTAATTGTTTAAAAAATAAGAATAAGCCCAATGGTGCATATCAAATACATTGTATAAATACAAGCAATATTAACATCCATTTAAAAAATAAAAAAATTATTTTTATTTCCTGAGGTATTTTTTTGACAATTCAAACGGTATCATCTGCTTATTCCCTTTCTCTCTTTTCTTTCAGAAACCTACATTTTGCTTTTTGCCGTGGAAAAGCATCCTAATTACTCTTCCTTTACATTTCAGAAGTAATCTTTTAATTTTGGTGGCAAAAGTGTCCTTTCTTTCTGTCTCGTATTTCATGCGTATTTTCTTACTACCCACATGGATTTGTTCTAGTTTGAAATCATTTCACTTTATGATCACTTTGAGTATTGAAGTTACAAAGAGAAGGTTGTCATGACCAGATATGTTATTCTTACCTGCAAAAGTCAGCCTAGAAGCATCTAGGGCCCCATTGCTGAGTTATTGGGAAAAGTCATAATCATATAGTTTTATAATGATCCAGATTTTAAAAATATGTGAATCACATTATCATTTAAATAATTATATTTCTAAACTGCTCTTTCCTTTGTGACTTCCTAGGATGTCTAGAGAGGTGAAGCAAACCTACTTAGAATCTCTGTTATCTATGCCTTGATAATGTTTCAAAGACCTTTATATACATCAAAACATTAGAATTCATATAAATTTGTCCAGATGTTTTACAAATATTGTTTCACTCAAAACATGTACAAGTATGTTATTAAGGAAGAAAAAACCTCTCAAGGGATTAAATTATACAGTCTCTTCAGCAATTATTTGTCTATAAATAAAATCATTTCTGTTGCTAAAACTGCTCAAATGCAGTTAGCTCTCCTTTTCTTCCTCTCTCTCAATCCTAGTAAAAGGCAAAAAGCCTTCTGTTTCTTCCGTTTCCAGCATCATGTCTTTCTCTCCTTACATCTACTCTTTACTCTGCCTTTTAAAATACTTTTAAATTTAGAGCCAAATTTTTACTTACTACATACTTTCTAGCATAGAAGAGAACCTTATTCACTTTGCAGACCTCATCTTCTACTCAAGCATCTTGCCTTCAACTAGTTATGTAAATATTTGATACCTTCTCTGTTCCTCTTAGGGTATAACAGTTGAGTATCAGATATGATGTTATGTGTGCCTTTTAACTTACTTCTCAATATAGCATGATACATGACAGATGTCATCTAATAAAAACATTTGATAGTCATATCCTTCTTTTGAAAATTTCTTGTTTACATTATAGTTTTCAAATTATTTTATTATTCCAAACCCTGTCTCCCTTTCACTTCCACCCAAGCTCTTTAACATTTTCTTTTCTAACTTCCAGAACTTAATCCTCACTAACTTAAAAATTTTTTTTTCTTTCCATAGGTTATTTAGGAACAAGTTGGTGTTTGGTTACATGAGTAAGTTCTTTAGTGATGATTTGTGAGATTTTGGTGCACTCATCACCTGAGCAGTATACACTGCACACAATTTGTAGTCTTTTATCCCTCGCCCCCTTCCCATCCTTTCCTCCTGAGTCCCCAAAGCCCATTGTGTCATTCTTATGCCTTTGCATCCTCGTAGCTTGGCTCCCACTTGTGAGTGAGAACATATAATGTTTGGTTTTCCATTCCTGAGTTGCTTCACTTAGAATATTCGTCTCCAATCTCATCCAGGTCACTGCAAATGCTGTTAATTCATTCCTTTTTATGGCTGAGTAATATATCATAGTTTCTTTATCCACTCATTGATTGATGGGCATTTGGGTTGGTTCCACTTTTTGCAATTGTGAATTGTGTTGCTATAAACATGCATGTGGAAGTTTATTTTTCAAATAATGACTTATTTTCCTCTGGGTAGATACGCAGTAGTAAGACTGCTGGATGAAATGGTAGTTCTACTTTTAGTTATTTAGGGAATCTCCACACTGTTTTCCATAGTGGTTGTACTAGTTTACATTCCCACCAGCAATGTAGAAGTGTTCCCTGTTCACCGCATCCGTGCCAACATCTATTATTTTTTAATTTTTTGATTATGGCCATACTTGCAGGAGTAAGGCGGTATTGCATTGTGGTTTTGGTTTGCATTTCTCTGATCGTTAGTGATGTTGGGCATTTTTTCATATGTTCATTGGCCATTTGTTTATCTTTTTTTGAGAATTGTCAATGTCCTTAACCCACTTTTTGATGGGATTTTTTTTTCTTGCTAATTTGTTTGAGTTTGTTGTAGATTCTGGATATTAATTCTGGATATTAGTCCTTTGTCAGATGTATCGATTGCAAAGATTTTCTCCCACTCCGTGGGTTGTCTGTTTACTCTGCTGACTGTTCTTTTGCCATGCAAAAGCTCTTTAGTAATTCACTCCCAGCTATTTATCTTTGTTTTTGTTGCATTTGGTTTTGGGTTTTTGGTCATGAAACACTTGCTTAAGTCAATGTCTAGAAGGGTTTTTCCACTGTTAACTCCAGAATTTTATAGTTTCAGGTCTTAGATTTAATTCCTTGATCCATCTTGAGTTGGTTTTTGTATAAGGTGAGAGGCAAGGATCCAGTTTAATTCTCCTACATGTGGCTTTCCAATTATCCCAGCAGCATTTGTTGAATAGAGTGTTCTTTCCCCACTTTATGGTTTTGTTTGCCTTGTTGAAAATCAATTGGCTATGAGTATTCAGGTTTAGTTCTTGGTTCTTCTATTCTGTTCCATTGGTCTATGTGCCTATTTTTATAACAGTACCATGCTGTTTTGGTTGAATGTGGACTGATAATATAGTTTGAAATCAGGTAATGTGATGCCTTTAGATTTGTTATTTTTGCTTAGTTTTGCTTTGGCTATGTGGGCTAATTTTTGGTTTTATGTAAATTTTAGGATTATTTTTTCTAGTTCTGTGAAGAATAATGGTGGTATTCTGATGGAGATTGTGTTGAATTTGTAGATTGCTTTTCATAGTATGGCCATTTTCACAATATTGATTCTACCTATCCATGAGCATGGGATGTGTTTCCATTTGTTTGTGTTGTCTATGATTTATTTCAGCAGTGTTTCATAGTTTTCCTTGTAGAGTTCTTTCACTTTCTTGGTTAGGTATATTCCTAACTATTTTGTTTTATATATTTTTTGCAACTATTGTAAAAGGGGTTGAGTTCATGATTTCATTGTCAGTTTGGTCTCTGTTGGTGTATAGAAGAGCTACTGAGTTGTGTACATTAACTTTGTATCCAGAAACTTTGTTGAATTTTTAAATCAGTTCTAGGAGCTTTCTGGAGCAGTCTTTAGGGTTTCCTGGGTAAACAATCATATCATCAGCAAACAGCAGCAGTTTGACTTCCTCTTTACCAATTTGGATGCCCTTTATTTCTTTCTGTTGTCTGATTGCTCTGGCTAGGACTTCCAGTACTATATTGAAAAGAACTGATGAGATCAGGCATCCTTGTCTTGTTCCAGTTCTCAGAGGAAATGCTTTAGACTTTTTTCCATTCAGTATGATGTCGGTTGTGAGTTTGTCATAGGTGGCTTTTATTATGTTGAGATATATCCCTTGTATGCCGATTTTGCTGAGAGTTTTAATCAAAGGGATGCTGGATTTTGTCAAATGCTTATTCTGCATTTATTGAGATGATCATGTGATTTTTGTTTTTAATTCTGTTTATGTGCTGTATCACATTTATTGACTTGCATATGTTAAACCATCCCTCCATCCCTGGTATGAACCCCACTTGATCATGGTGGATTATCTTTTTGATATGTTTTTGAATTTGGTTAGCTAGTATTTTGTTAAGGATTTTTGCATCTATGTTCATCAGCATTATTGGTCTGTAGTTTTCCTTTTTGGTTATGTCCTTTTCTGGCTTTGGTATTAGGGTGATACTGGCTTCACATAATGATTTAGGGAGGTTTCTCTCTTTCTTTTTCTTGTGGAATAATGCCAATAGGATTGGTAAAAATTCTTTGAATGTCTGGCACAATTCTGCTGGGAATTCATCTGGTTCTGACCTTTTTTGGTTGGCAATTGTTTTCATTACCATTTTAATCTTGCTGCTTGTTATTGGTCTGTTCAGGGTATCTAATTCTTCCTGATTTAAGCTAAAAGGGTTGTATCTTTCCAAGAATTTATCCATCTCCTATTGGTTTTCTAGTTTATGTGCATAAAGGTGTTCATAGTAGCCTTGAATGATCTTTTGTATTTCTGTGGTGTCAGTTGTAGTATCTCCTGTTTCGTTTCCAATTGAGCTTATTTGAATTTTCTTTCTTCTTTTGTTGGTTAATCTTGCTAATGGTCTATCAATCTTATTTATCTTTTCAAAGAATCAGTTTTTTGTTTCATTTATCTTTTGTACTTTTTTGTTTCAGTTTCATGTGGTTCTGCTCTGGTCTTGATTATTTCTTTTCTGCTGCTGGGTTTGGGTTTGTTTTTTTTCTTGTTTCTCTGGTTCCTTGAGGTGTGACCTTAGATTATATGTTTGTGCTCTTTCAAACTTGTTGATGTAGGCATTTAGGGCTATGAATTTTCCTTTTAGCACTGCCTTTGCTGTTTCCCAGTGATTTTGATAGGTTGTGTTACTATTGTCATTCAGTTTGAGAATTTTTTAGATTTTCATCTTGATTTAATTTTTGACCCAATGATCATTCAGGAGCAGGTTATTGAATTACCACATATTTGCATGATTTTGAAGGTTTCTTTTGGAGTTGATTTCCAGTTTTATTCAACTATGGTCTGAGAGAGTGCTTGATATAATTTCAGTTTTCTTAAATTTATTGAAGCTCGTTTTGTGGCCTATCATATGTCTATCTTGGAGAAAGTACCATGCACTGATGAATAGAATGTATATTCTGCAGTTGTTGAGTACAACGTTCAGTAAATATCTGTTAAGTCTATTTGTTCCGGGGTATAGTTTAAATCCACTGTTTCTTTGTTGACTTTTTGTCTTGATGAACCATCTAGTGTTGTCAGTGGATCATTAAGATCCCCCACTATTATTGTGTTCCTGTCTCATTTATTAGGTCTATCAGTAACTGTTTTATGAATTTGGGAACTCTAGTGTTCCAAACTTCAGGTGCATATATATTTAGAATTGTGATATTTTCTTGTTGGACAAGGCCTTTTGTCATTATATAATGTCCCTCTTTGTCTTTTTTAACTGCTGTTGCTTTAAAATTTGTTCTGTCTGATGTTAGAATAGCTACTCCTGCTCGCTCTGGCATCCATTCGCATGGAATGGCTTTTGTCACCCCTTCACCTTAAGTTTATGTGAGTCTTTATGTGTTAGATGAGTCTCTTGAAGGCATAGATAAGAATTCTTATCTATTCTGCAATTCTGTATCTTTTAAGTGGAGCATTTAGGCCATTTGCATTCAAAGTTAGTACTGAGAGGTGAGGTACCATTCCATTCATTATGCCATTTGTTGCCTGTATACCTTGCTTTTGTTTTTTAATTTTATTTTTATTTTATAGGTCCTGTAAGATTTAAAGTGGTTCTGTTTTGATGTGTTTCCAGTATTTGTTTCAAGATTTAGAGCTCCTTTTAGCAGTTCTTGTAGTGCTGGCTTGGTAGTGGCAAATTCTCTCAGCATTTGTCTGAAAAAGACCTTATCTTTCCTTCATTTATGAAGCTTACGTTCACTAGATACAAAATTCTTGGCTGATCATTGTTTTGTTTAAGGAGGCTGAAGACAGAGTGCCAATCTCTTCTAGCTTGTAGGGTTTCTGCTGAGAAATCTTCTGTTACTTTGATAGGCTTTCCTTTATAGGTTACCTTATGCTTTTGCCTCACAGCTCTTAAGATTCTTTCCTTCATCTTAACTCTAGATAACTTGATGACAGTGTGCCTAGGTGATAAACTTTTTGCGATGAATTTCCCAGGTGTTCTTTGACCTTCTTGTATTTGGGTGTCTATGTCTCTAGCAAGGCCAGAAAAGTTTTCCTCTGTTATTCCCCCAACTATGTTTTCCAGACTTTTAGATTTCTCTTCTTCCTCAGGAACACCAGTTATTCTTAGGTTTGGTCGTTTAACATAATCCCAGACTCCTTGGAGGCTTTGTTCATATTTTCTTATTCTTTTATTTTTGTCTTTTGTTGGATTGGGTTAATTGGAAAACCTTGTCTTCGAGCTCTGAAGTTCTTTCTTCTGCTTGTTTAATTCTATTGCTGAGACTTTCCAGAGCATTTTGCATTTCTATAAGTGCATTGTTTCTTGAAGTTTTGATTTTTTTAATGTATACCATCAATTTTATTGAAAATTTATCTCATTTCTTGTATCTTTTTTTTGACTTCCTTAAATTGGGCTTCACCTTTCTCTGGTGCTTCCCTGATTAATTTAATAGCTCATCTTCTTATTTACTTATTCATTTATTTATTTTTTGAGATGGAGTCTCGATCTGTCACCCAGGCTGGAGTACAGTAGTGCAATCTCTGCCCACTGCAACCTCCGCCTCCTGGGTTCCAGCAATTCTCCTGCCTCAGCCTCCCGAGTAGCTGGGACTACAGGCGCCCGGCACCACACCTGTATAATTTTTGTATTTTTAGTAGAGACAGGGTTTCACCATGTTGGCCAGGCTGGTGTTGAATTCCTGACCTCAGGTGATCCGCTCCCCTTGCCCTCCCAAAGTGCTGGGATCACAGGCATGAGCCAACATGCCCATCCCAACCTTCCGATTTCTTTTTAATGTAAATGGGATTTATTCTTGGTTTGGATCCATTACTGGTGAGCTAGTGTGATTTTGGGGGAGTGTTAAAGAACCTTGTTTTGTCATATTACCAGAGTTGGTTTTCTGGTTCCTTCTCATTTGGGTAGGCACTGTCAGAAGGAAGATCTAGGGTTCAAGGCTGTTGTTCAGATTCTTTTGTTCCACGGGATGTTTCCTTGATGTAGTACTCTCCCCCTTTTCCTAGGGATGTGGCTTCCTGAAAGCTGAGCTGAAGTGAGTGTTATCTCTCTTCTGGATCTAGCCATGCAACAAGTCTACCAGGCTCCAGGCTGATACTGGAGGTTGTCTGCACAGAGTCCTGTGATGTGAACTGACTGTGGGTCTCTCAGCTGTGAATGCCAGCACAGTATTTGGGGTGCCTCCTGGTGCTTCAGGAGCAATCCACTTCCTTCAGAGGGTCTGTGGGTTCTCTCCAAACCTCACTAACTTTAATGGCATTAATCAAATGGCAATTGCTTCATGGTGCCTCAACTTTTTGTAAAAATTGCTGACATCTGTATGTTTACCTCACATTAGCCAGTTTCCACTGAAGTCACAGTGGGACTTAAGAAACACTAGTTCCTTCTAGATCATTCATTTTATAATTCTGCCTTCTAGGCACAATCTGCCTACATGATACTTCACTGAAATTTATCTTCTTTAATCATTCAACTCACTGCATTGTACAATGTGCATATAGATCCTTGGGCTATAGAGATCAAAAGGTGTTTAATTCTTCATGGGTGTCATGGAATTTGTCCTCAGGACTTTAGGGTTATTGAGTTGAATATTGACCTTTTACCTGAAGCTCCCTTTGCTGTTTTGAACTTCTTGCAAATCTTTTGTGCTATCCTTTGAAACCTAGGGTGTAAACAAGGAATTTTCAAATGAAGGCTACAACTATCAACTATATTTATCAGATGAAATTTGTCAAGATCTTTTGTGCTACTCCCCCAAAAACCAGGATCTCCCTCTACTCCCTACCATGTCCTTAATGGTAGTGCCCACCCTGGCTCTGCATGGCTTCATTCTCAGATATTTGATTAACATTTTTAGAGCCCAGGGACAGTGGAAGAAGGTGGAGACACAGATTGATGTCCCAAGGGATCTAATTCTTTTTTTTTTTTTGTATTTTCTTTTTGTTATAACAGAGCCCTGTCCAGTTCACCATAGTATACATCCCCATTTTCCTAAATATAAACATTCATCATTCTAAACTAAGGTTAGAATATCAGATACAACAGGAAAACCTTATCTTTGCTTCTTTTCCCCTGTGAAGTGCACTGTGTGCTGCTTGTTGCTGAGTGCAGTCCTGAACGTTCTATATCATAATTTCTTAATTTGTGAGTAGCAGAGCTCTGTGTTATTGGGAGTCAGCTGTGCTTCAGAAATGAATCTAATATGATCTCTCCAGAATGCATACACTCATCTGTGAAACACTATGCACGAAAGTTTGCTGTAAATGTAAAACTGCTCCCAGTTGCTCCCCCAGGCTGGGTCTTTGTGTATTACGCAAAGAGAAATGACTGACTTGGGTGAACAAGAGCTTTTAAAGGCAAAGCATTGTTTTAAAATCCTCAACTTGAGAAATCTATTTTTCCCTACCTGATATTTAAACATTAAATATTACAAAAGTATGTACCCTCTAAAGAATTCTCCCTCTAATAATTCATTTATAATACTCCCATTTATGAAACATTATACACAGGGATCATAATACCTTGAGCTATGCATGTGGGGACTCATATTAATAACTGCCTCATTCTCAAAGTCAAATACAAGATATCAAATACACAGTCTTGTGTTTCCAAAGTGGCCACACATTATACTTGCTTACAATTGGATATTTTTAAAATACTTTTCCCCCCTCCAAATATAATGCTTTGTTAGCCCCACATCTTTGTTATTTTGTCGCACTTGGAGTAGCTTAGTCTTCCTCTTTGTTATCAGTTTTTATGTATTCTTTTACAGTGAACCTCTAAACTAATCATCTATTTTTGGGTGCTTGTCTGGTTAGACTCCAGTGGATCAGTTCAGAATACTCACCACTCATTGTTCACCCTATGGCTGAAGAGCTGATTGAGTTAGAAGCAACACTGCTGTGGTAGTAAATAACCTCATTAGCTTTTCTGAAATGTACGGTAAGAAAAACTTCAGTAGCAATTTGTCTTAAAACCCTATACCCTCTGCAAAAATTTCAAGAAAGATGTGGACAGCCAGTATGTATATAGCTGATGAACAGTCAGAATCAGGATTCCAACTAAGCTTCTTTGGTTTGTGAGCATTGACTGGAAAACAGGTAAAGGAAGAGGCTTTTGAGATCAAGAAGATATGAGCCCAGTTTTAAATAGTGAAAAAGAGAAGACAGGCTGAGTGCGTTCTACTGCTCTCAAACAAAGCCTATTGTCTCTCATAAAGTTTACTACAATAGTCCCTAGTACTACTTTCTCAAAGAGAAAACTTAGTAGAAAATGCATTTGGGGTCAAACAATTGATAATCGGAGGTTGTTATCGGATGTCAAGTCTTAACTGAGATCTGGGAAGCCAGTCTTTAAATTTATGTTTACAAAGGCCGATCACTTAGCAATTCAATAAATATCCGATTTATAAATTAACTCTTAATGTGTTCCACAACCAGAGTCCATTCTTTATTCAAATAAGGGGGAGCTACACTATAAGTGAACAGACATTACTAAGTGGAGATAAACAACAACATGTCAAACTACAATTTTTCTAGGACATATGAGCTTAAGTAAAAAGCTTTCTCACTTAAAAAGAGACTAACTCATAATTTGTAGGACGTTTGTGAGAATCAAATGATTGAAGAAGTGAAAGTGCTTCATGATCAGAAGATGTGTCGTAAATACATGTTACCAAAGCACACTGGTTTAAATTAAAAATGGGTCTTCTCATTCCCATTGCCCTATAATCACGCATTCTATCTCTTTTACTTAGAATGCCACCTTATATTCCACGGCATAATCTAAACAGCCAGTTAGTACCTATGATATGCAGTTAAGTAAGAAAGACAAGATTCCAGGTCTCACGGGCTGATGCTCTAAATAGCTTATCAACTTTGTCCCATAAAGAACTATTTTCAAATGTGCAATGAAATACCAGGCAACTATTTTAGTTTCCCACTGAAAAAATATTGATATCTGGGTGATTAGTATGAAGGAGAATTTAGGATGAGTCAGATCATATTTATTTATTAATTTATCTGTGCATACATTCACCCCATCAAACACTCCCTTTGCTGTTGACTTGCTTTATCATTTAACACCTATCTGAAATCCCTACACAATGTGAGGGTCTAGTTCATGTCTCATCTCTCCAGGCCTCACAGATCTTTGCTTCTTTTGAATTCCTATGAAATATGCAGCCTGTATTGAGTGGTCAGAATGCAATTAGCTAAATATAGTAGAATTTGTTGTTGTTTGTTCTGAATACATAATTGGTAAAATGCAGACTCCTGGTGCAGGTGGGGTGCTTGCGAGTGGAGCTCAGTATTACGAATTTTTAACAGGTACCTCCATGTAATTTTGTTGTAGATAATCTGCATATAATATTTGAGAAATATTGTTGAAGAGGACTTTCCAAATTAGTGTCACTGTGTTACTGTCAGAAGTATAAAATAATAGCTGTCTGCAAGTGTCAGATGACAACATTTTATATTCTTGCCCTGTAGAGAAACATGGATAAAGACAAGTCATAATAGATTTCTCACACACACACAAATCATTCCTCATATACTAATGATAAATTGCATAATGTTTTCATTTCGTAGTTGTATTCTCCATTGAGTAGCATAGTTATCAAAGAATAATTGATTTGATAGTGGGTGATTCTGTTGAATCCTCCAGGAATATGACACATTTTGGAATGAATCAACTTCAAACAATAATCATTTTATTTGTATTTAGTGTTCCTGATTATATATTTTAATTATGAAAATAAATGAATAGTCTTTCTTTAGAAATGAAATGAGGGAGGAACTGAAGGAGCATTTGTAACTCTATAATCCATTGTATTTTTCACATAGAACACATGACATTTTTGTATGACTTTCCTTTTGGGAAACAATGAGAGAGTTGTAGTTTTTGATTGTGAATACTTTCTAATAAAATTATATTGATGATCCAGTGTTCTAGTCATTGACACTGTAGCAGTGAACAAAACATCCTGATGTAATCTGGATAGAGGTACAAGCCTGAAACCAGTTTCACAATTTCTGTAGTAAAGTAATAAGGGAGAGTAATCAGTCTGAGATATTACAGAATGCAGAGTTATAAACCAACATTTAATTTCTTCCCATTAATGCAAATATATATTTCAGCACTGTCTCTGTGTCAGGTATTCAGAGATAAAGATACAATATGCAGGCCAAGTGCAGTGGCTCACACCTGTAATCCCAGCACTGGGAGGCCGAGGTGGATCACTTGGAAGTCAGGAGTTTGAGACCCCATCTCTACTAAAAATACAAAAATTAGCCAGGTGTGGTGGCACATGTCTGTAATCCCAGCTATGCGGGAGGCTGAGGCAGGATAATTGCTTGAACCCAGGAGGTGGAGGTTGCAGTGAGCCGAGCTTGCGCTCCACTGTACTCCAGCCTGGGTGATAGGGCAAGACCCTGTCTCAAAAAAAAAAAAAAAAAAAAATGCATAATCCAGTCCTTCTCCTTAAGGAGTTCACTGTCTAGTGGTAAAAATCAACAATTAGAGCATGGTGTTACCAGTGTTATAATAGAGCCCATACATATAACAAATGTATGTCTTGTTTTTAAAACCCATAAGTATTCTACTGTGCTTGAGTCAAAAACATGACACAGACTATTCTTTTGTGAATAGTACACAAAGACATTTGACCTCCTGTCTGTGACAGGAATATCAATAGCAGAATCTTTTTCTTAGTTGCTGTCAATACTCTTCCCTGTGTTAAGCTGCAGGCCATGCTGCTGCTGTCCCAGCAGTCTTTTGGCACTCTCCTCTTGGCCTTATCATGCAGTGTTCCCTACTGGTGTGGGAAGGGAGCCCTTTTTCCACTTTAGAGTCACCATCCATTGCATGGGTTTTTAGTAAAAGAAGTGCTCTCAGGAACTTTTATGTGAATTTGAATTCTATTTATTTATTTATTCATTTTTTCGAGACAGGGTCTTGATGTGTCTCCCAGGCTAGAGTGCAGTGGAGCAATCTCGGCTCACTGCAACCTCCACCTCATGGGTTTAAGCGATTTTGCTGCCTCAACCTCCAAAGTAGCTGAGACTTACAGGCATGCCCACCACGTCTAGCTAATTTTTGTATTTTCAGTAGAGACAAGTTTTTGCCGTGTTGGGAAGGCTGGTCTTGAATTCCTGACTGCAAGTGATCCACCCACCTCGGCCTCCCAAAGTGCTGGGATTACAGGCGTGAGCCACTATGCCCAGCCTGAATTTGAGTTCTTAAGGTTTCAGAGAGCATACAGTCATAAAACAGTCTCAGGAAGGACTCCAAAAGTACTCCGTATCTCCACTAAATGGAGCAGTCCTGTAAGTCTGAGTCCAAGTAGCTACTTTTCTTAGATTTACTTTCCTTACAGAGGATAACCTGGTCTGTCTCTCACATTGACTATTTTCAGAACTGCTACACCAGACCTCTCGACATGCACAGATACACCTGAATCTGCAAGTGAAAATTGGAGGCTCCGGGTAGGTTTCCTTCTCAGTGCCCATCAACACATTTGCTCATCTTCCACAAACTGGTCAAACTCTCTGGTCCAAATCTTCGTGATGTAGGTTTTAAATCCCCACTATTGATATAGGTATTAAATCCCCACTACTCACTTCCTTCCCTGCAAAGAAAAAGTGAGATTATCAAATGCCACCCACTCCCTTTTATGATGCTTTCAACCAAATAATCTTTGTGCTTTGAGAAATAAGCAAATAAAAGCATACAGAAATATACAGACATTCACAGGACCTGCAGGAAACTTAACAAGCAGTATTAATCTGTTCCCATGCTGTTATGAAGAAATACCTGAGACTGGGTATTCATAAAGAAAAGAAGTTTAATTGACTCACAGTTCAGCATGACTGGGGACGCCTCAGGAAACTTACAATCATGGTGGCACAAGGCACCTCTTCACAGGGCGGGAGGAGAGAGAATCAGTGCCGACTGAAGGAAGAAGCCCCTTATAAAACCATCTGATCGCCAGGTATGGTGGCTCACACCTGTAATCCCAGCATTTTGGGAGGCCGAGGCGGGCAGATCTCTAGAGGTCAGGAGTTTGAGACAAGACTGGCCAACATGGTGAAACCTTGTCTCTACTAAAAATACAAAAATTAGCCGTGCGCAGTGGTGGGCACCTATAATCCCAGCTACTTGGGAGACCGAGGCAGGAGAATCCCTGGAACCCAGGAGGCAGAGGTTGCAGTGAGCCGAGATCATGCCACTGCACTCCAGCCCGGGTGACACAGTGAGGCTCTGTCTCAAAAAAAATAATAAAATAAAAAATAAAACCCCACCAGATCTCGTGAGAACTCACTCGCTATCACAAAAACAGGATGGGGAAACTTTCCCCATGATTTAATTATCCCCACCTGGTCCTGGCCTTGACACATGGGTATTATTACAATTCAAGGTGAGATTTGGGTGGGGACACAGCCAAATGATACCACAGTGCATCTCCAAAGCACACTAGACATGGAGCAATTAGGGATCACTTGCAAATACAGTGATAGAGGAGGAACTTCTTTGTATCTTCTCCCTAAAATATTACTAAAATATTACTTTCATCTTTTCTTGACTCAAATTTCTTTACTTGCCTTGTTAGTGTATAGAGGATGGGATTTGAGGAATCTGTATGTGCTTGTTTCATTCCTGTTTTAAGAGCACGCTTTGTTGACCTGGCTCTCCCCATGGTGGTGCCTGGAGTGACACTGACAAAAAAAATAGAACTTAGGGTTGTTCATTCAAGAATATATCAGCTGCACCCTAGGGAAGCTGAATGAGACAGTACGGTTGCTAGTTTGCATAGAAAAGTGGCTCTCAAAATGTGATCTCTGGATCAGCAGCAGCAGAATTGCCTCGTTATTTGTAATAAATGCAAATTATCTACCTTTGACCTCAGATATACTGAATCAGAGGTTCTTGGGGTGGGACCTAGAAATCTGTGCTTTAATAAACCTCCCAGTGATTCTAATGCACACTAAAGTTTGAGAACAACTATAAATATATATGTGTAAAGAAAGTCTCCTGTCAGATACTTTCCTGCTGTTTACATCATCCTCAGTGCCTCCCTTTTTACTTAGTAAAGATTGTTCATTAGACTTCCATCTTAGTTCACTATCTTCATTATTATGCCTCATTAACATTGTGTTATAATTAGTTATATCACTAGGGGGCTTTATCTTTCCAGAGACAGAGGTTTAAACTATGCAGTCAGCTCTCTTCATCAGACCTTTTAGTCAACCATCTCATAGACTCTACTGGGCCCTGTTTCTGTCTGCTTATTGTGTGTTACTACTTTTCACCGCTGATCATTCCTCACTGTGCTTCAGATGTTTCTTTTGTAAAAATAATAATGACTTGGCTTTTTCTTCATTTCCTGTTGTGACTTTTTCTTACTTATATATTAATAACATGACTGACATATATACCCTTTACAGGGAGATATATAACTAGCAGAAAAAACACAACACCACATTCCCCTAAATTAAAAAAAAATCAAACAAATTTATTATAATAAGGGTTTTTTAATAAGATTATTACTATTTAGTGTATTGATTATTATGCTTTTCATTCATGTTATTTCTACTACAACTACCTCTACCTTCAATACCTACTTTAACTCATACTAACATTTCCCCTCAATATTGATGATCCTTACTTCTCTAAGAGACTTTAAACAGAACTCTCCATTCAACTACTGCAAATGAAACAATAATTTTTGACCCCTTTAATATCTTTTTCAAGCCATTATTATATTTGTAATTTAAAGGGCATAATTTAACATTGTATCATTATTCATAGTTTTAATATAAAGTCTATGCACTAGTACACTCTCTTAATTTTATGCCATTTTTCTTTGATTTATCATAATATCACCAAAGACCACAGGATTATAAAATAATACATTGTCAAATTACCTATGTTACTGCAATTCTGGTTTTCTTTTTGGCTGTATCCATTCTAAAAGCTCTTCTCTTTGTAAATAATTTCCGATACCTTAGCTATCAGTAGAATAATCTTAGAGAACAGCCCTCTGGTACACTATTATATCACCACTTCTACCTCCCTAAATGGTTTGTCCATGCTGTCTTATTTTCCGCCACAAATGGAAAGGCACTATAGTGTAAGTAGGTGGTTAATTAGTTAAGAAGGTGGGTTCTAGAGTAGTACAACATGAATGAAAATTGCAGTGCCTGAAATCTAGCATTTGTGTGGCCTTAGGCAAGTTACTCAACCTCATAATACCTTAGTCTCTTTGTCTGAAGAATGAAGACAGTCATTGCAATCACCGTACAGAACTGTTGTAAGCATGAAATGTGTTAATGTGTGTGACACATCTGGCACGTTTTAAGCATTCCAATCTCTAGCTATGATTACATTTCACCTGCTAAATTAGCACATCATTACACTGGAATCATTCTTGTTTATTTTGGTGACTTAGATTAAACAGAGAAGCTGTGAGGATCATATTTCAATACTTAATTTTATATGGTTAGTAATGGTAACCCTAATGATTGACACCACATGACTCATTTACCATTCCAGAAATGGCTCATCTGAACCATTTATCTTCTGCTCCGGGGAGGCATTTTATCCTGTAGTGTTGTACTTCAAGTAAGCCTAGATTCCTAGATCCCATTTGAGAATCATTATATTGGGCACATTTGACTAGGGTCAAGGCTCATCATGGTACTATTAGATGTCTCCAAATATCTGTCTTTTTTCTAGCGTAGGGCACAGTTAACGAACAAGGTATAAGCAAGTGCCATCTTGGGGAAGCAAAATTGTGGAAAAGGCGACTGACCATAAACCATGTCAAATCAGATTTATTAGCAAGTAGTCCACCCCTACCAAACAATATCAAATAATTGGTTTGCATGATTTACCAGAAACTGCTTAATTTGAATAATTATTTAGAGAATGTTACCATGTTAGAACTGTATTATTATGTTTTTTCAAGTGATATATAACAGTATAACACAGACCATATTTTCTGGATCTGAACACTAAGATTTCAAGTATCACAATAGCCCATATTGAATTACCTTAAGTTGAAATGTAATACCCATATCAAAAAATATGCCAGCATAAACTTCAGGTTTCTCATTGGCTAAGTCAACTTTATTCCAGTCTGTCAAATCACATTTATTATTTTTCCTGGAATCACAATTAATTAAGGTAACGTTTACTAAGACATATTAAATAAATGAATCTTTTTCCCAAAGCAATCTCCTTCACTATAGATATTTTACCATGTAATGATAAATGAAGGCAGTAGAACAGATGCCCAGGAAAAAGACTAAGTTTGTCCTTACTCTAGAAACCATTTAAAGCATCTGTCTATGGCTTTTTGAAAATAAACTATAATGAAATAAAGATAAGAACTTTGAGCAGTTGTATATAAAATTAATTTTTAATATGGAATGGTTAATTTGAATAATTCATACATGCAAATAACAGCCAACCAGAAAGCTCTGGAGTTGACTTTCATTAATTAATCTAGATAGAAATCAACCAGTTAGTCATATCCTCAAATTCTGATGGATGCTTCATTACCTACAAAGACAAAATTAGTTTTATACTTATGCCAGGACAAATGATAACAGAGAAAAATAACTAGTTTCATATGTATTATTAACTTTTATGAATTAATCCATTCCACAAGTATACAAGAAGGGCTAGAAGATACCAGTTTACAGGGTGGTAATTAACAACTTTTAGACCTGTGCGCTTTACAGAGAGTTCTAAGCCACATGATTTTATTGAATTCCCACAAAAACACTGGGAAGTAAGGGTTATTTTAAAATACTACTTTATTGATACATAATTTTGCCCCCATCTTAAGTATATGGTTTAGAGAATTGTGACAAATTTGTACAACTATGAAACCTCCAAACAGCAAATCTAAGAATAAATACTTAATTCTGTGTTATGACTCCACATTCATTGACATTTCCATTATCTCATGCTGCTTCTCATTTTATTCCATTTCGCCTTGACTATTGAGTGAGAAAGTACATATCAAAATGTATACTTTGATAGATTTTTCTCTTTCGAAGTAAAATTTAATAGATTTTAGCATTATTTCAGCTGAGCTGTTTGTAGAAATGAGGTTTATAATATTAAGCCTGAAAAAACACTACAATTTTCTGTTTGCATAATTGTGATCTGATGTATTTCCAAAAGTCTGTTTGTTGCTGTCATTGGTACTGGTGGTGAGCGCTGTAAGATCCCAGTAATAAACAGTACTGGATATATCATCTACAAATTAATTATGTGTGTTGCATTTGAAAGATAAACTTTAAAATTCTTCTTGTACACATTTTGCAGACATTTTTAAGTACAAAGAGAAGAATCTGCTACTCTGTCCCAGCCCCTTATCTTCAGAAGCAGGTTTTTATTCAAGAGCTCTGTGATGTCTACTGTAAGTGAAAAGGGATGAAATCAGCAAACAAAAGACTTGCCTTCCTGGCTCAGTTCTGCTTGGGGCTCTGTTATTTAGCTTTCTTTTTTCTTTCCTGGCAGATGCTATGCCAAACACGATACATGTTGTCCTAGATTGGGTTCCCTAGAAGCAAAATCTCCAGAATTCCTTTGTATGTTTTAATTGTGTGCTCTCAGGATAAACAGATAAACAAGTAAAGGAATTGGGGTAGGGGAAGTGGAAGGAATCATGCACGTATCTAGACATAAATTGAACTTGAGTCTGTCCCTCCTTGAGGCAAGAGAGCAAGGCCTTTATAGTTTACTCACTGCCCAAGACGTTTTTGACCACAGACACCTTGGAGTAAGATAGGTGGCCAACCTCCCAGGTAACTTTCAGAGAGGTGACTTCAACTACCCAAGAACAATTCCTGCAGATAAAGACATTTTCCAAAGCATCAGCAGTGGCTGGGTGATGAGCGTAAGAAAAGAACTAGAAAAGGGGAATTATAGAGGAGTGGTTGGGTGGGGTAGAGGGGGTGGGGTCGGGCATTCAACACTGCTGTCACACCTGTACTACATTTTTCTGTTGTCAACATATTTTTAATACCTCATCCACTTTACAGGAAACAAAGTAAGGCCTTAAGAGGCTCAACAAGTTGCCTGGTGGTCACATGGTCAGCCATAGTAGTGCTAGAGTTTGTATCTTCTATTTATGTAGCTCCAAATGATCAACAGAAAAGAAAAATAATCTTCTAAAAATCTAAAACAGGCAATAGATTATACAGATGATAGATGTGCCCACCATTCATATTGCTGCTATTATTTGAAAAATGCATTATTCTGACTCTACTTAACTTGCTATTGCAGGGACCCTGTTTCCATCCACTGAAGCCTCCCGAATACTTTCTTTAAGCCTCACTTTGATATATCAAGAGAGCTCTGGGAAGAGAGGCAGGATGGTGGACTAGACCCAGTCCAGAGGAATATCTGACACCAAGTGACTGAGGGACAGGGACATTGGGAAGACTAGCACACTCCAAATAAATCTTTGGAGGGAAGGTATTGAGTGGACAGAGGGAGGAAACAGACACTAGGCTGAAGGGAGAGGAAGCTGGGAACTCTGCATGGGGCTACTGTGCAGCAGGATTCCTTCCTGTCCCCCAGCGATTCCTGGGGAAGGAGTAAGTTGAACAAGCGAGGTATGATCTGCTCTTGCAGGGACTTCTGGAATCCTGGCAGCAGGAGATCCCATGGCCCTTGTGAACACTTAAGCTGGCAGAGAGAACTGCTTAGAAGTGTTAGGGGTGGGAACTGCAGTGGAGCATGGCCAGCTATGCCCATCCTGTAAGGCCCACTTTGCTTCCCTAGGAGACTTGAGCGTTAGGGCTAGCATATAGGAATGCAATTGAGTTACATAAACATTGCATTCTTATTCTCTTCTATACTCACTTATTAGTTCCAGGATTTTTCTTGGTCATTTATTTGAATTTTATGCATAGAAAATAAAATCATCTGCAAATTTTTTCTTCCCGTCTTGGCTTGTCTTCTCATGCTCCTGACAGTAACTTTCACAGAGTAGTTTTTAATTTTAATGAAGTTCAGTTGATCAATTATTTGTTTCGTGGATTGTATCTTTGTGTTGAGTCTAAAAGTCATTGCCAGACCCAGGGTCACTGAAATTTTTATGTTATCTTCTAGGAGGTTTTCACTTTATATTTAGAATATATAACATGTACATTCCGTTTTGAGTGAATCAGATTTTACTATTTATTTTATTCTGTTTTTCATTAGACTTAAATTTCTCTTCATTTGCTTTTTTCCTGAGGTAGAAGCATAAGCTTCTTATTTTAGTTATATATTTTCTAATATGTAAATTTAATGCTATGAATTTATCTCTGAGCACTTTTGCTGTATCCCATGCTATTTTTAAGTTGTCTTTCTGTTTTCACTCAGCTCAAAATTAGTTTTTAAAATTAACTTGAAAATTCTTTGACTTATGTGCTATTTAGCAGTATGTTGTTTAATTTCCATGGACTTGGATTTTTTTTTCAACTGTTTTTATGGATTAAAGATACACATGCAGGTTTGTTAGATGGCTAACAGGATTAAAGATACACATGCAGGTTTGTTAGATGCTTAGGGTCCCAAAGACCCCATCACCCAGGCTGTAAGCATAGTACCCAACAGGTGGTTTTTAGCCAGTGTACCCCTGCCCCCACATTTGGTGGTCCCCACTGTCTGTTGTTCCCGTCTTTATGTTCATGTGTATTCAATGTTTAGCTGCTACTCATAAGTGAGAACATGCAGTATTTTGTTTTTTGTTCTGTGTTAGGTTGCTTAGGATAATGGCCTCCAGCTCCATCCATGTTGCTGCAGAGGACATGATTACATTCTTTTTTATGGCTGCGTAGTATTAAATGGTGTATATGTAACACATTTTCTTTATCTAATCCACTGTTCATGGGCACCTAGGTTGATTCCAAGTATATGCTATTGTGAAGAGTACTGCAATGAACGTATGGGTGCATGTGTCTTTTTGATAGAATGAATTATTTTCCTTCGGGTATATAACCAGTCAGTGGCATTGCTGAGTCGAATAATAGTTCAATTTAAGTATTTGAGAAATCTCCAAACTGCTGAAACAAACCAACAAGAATAAAACAAAATAATCTAATTTAAAAATGGACAAAGGACATGAACAGACACTTCTCCAAATAGGACATACAACGGCCAAAAACATAAAAAAATGCTCAACATCACCAATCATCAGAGATGAGAAACTAACTCCCATCAATGAGATACTATCTCACACCAATCAGAATAACAATTAGAAAAGGTCAAAAAACAACAAATGTTGGCGAGGCTGTGGAGCAAAGGCAATGTTTATACACTATTGGTGGGATACATTTCTTCTCTATTTCTTTTATTGATTTCTAGTTTAATTGCAATGTGATCTGAGAACATATGTGCATAGCTTTCTTTTTAAAAACATTTGTTAAGTTGCATTTTATTGCTCATTTAATCCATGTTGGTGAATGTTTCATGTGAGTTTTGGAAGCACGTGCATTCTGTTGTTGGATGCAGGTATCAGTGTCTATTAGATGAAGCCAGTTAGTAGTGCTTTTGAAGTCCACTCTATCCTTACTGATTTTCTGCCTGCTTGATGTATCAATAACTAAAAAGAAGGTGTTGAAGTCATGGACTATGGTAGCAGATTTGTCAATTTGTCTTTGCAATTCTATCAGTTTTTTCTCACGTACTTTGAAACTCTCCAGTTTGGCATATTCATGTTTAAGGTTGCATGTCTTCACAGAAAATGACTGAGAGATCATTATATAATGCCCCTCTTTTCTTTGTTCTTAGGTATGCTTCATCTGAAATTAATTTAGTGACTCCAGCACTGCTCATATTAATATGAGCATGGTATTTCTTTCCTCACTCCTTTACTTTTAAACTTTTTAAGCTTTATATTCAAAAGAGTTTAAATATTCACTCTAAATATCTTTTTATTTTAACTGGTTTATTTCGACTATTTAAAGTGAGTATTGATATAGTTGGTTAATACATTCGATTTTTGTAACTCCTCTTTATTCATTGCATTTGTTCTTTGGTTCATTTTTCTCCTTCCTTTTTATGCTTTCTTGATTTAAATTTAGCATTTTATATTATTATATTTTATCTGTTCTCTTAACATATCACTTACACTTCTTTTTAATTTTTAAGTTTTTGTTTTTAGATAGCATCTCTCTCTGTTGCCCCAGGCTGGAGTGCAGTGGCATGATCATGGCTCACTGCAGCCTCAACTCGCTTCTCTGCCCTGAGATCAATGGATCCTCCCACCTCAGCCTCCTGAGTAGCTGGGAGTACAGGCACATGCCACCAGGCCCAGCTAATTTATGTATTTTTTCTGTAGAGATGGGAGTGGTGTTTTGCCATGTTCCCCAGGCTGGTCTTAAACTCCTGAGCTCAAGTGATCTGGCACCTCTGCCTCCCAAGGTACTGGGATTACAGGCATGAGTCACTGTGCCTGTCCTCTTTTTAGTTTTTTTATTGTTTGCCTTAAAGTTTCCAATAGGAATTTTTAGGTAGCTTAAGTCCACCTACATATAACATTACGCCACTTCACATATAAGGCAGGTACATGATAAAAAAGTATTCCTAATTCTTCTTACCTGTCCCTGAGACTTTGATCCCTATGACATTGCTTACAATTCATTCCACTTATCCATATTTTGTAATCACCTAGTACATTGTTACCAATATTACTTCATACAAATAATTAACTTATAAATAAAGAATAGGAAAAAAAAACCTTAATCTATCATCATTTATTCTTTCCCCTGAATCCTTCCTTTCTTCATGTATAATAGGTCCAAGTTTCTGATGGCTAGCATTTTCCTTTTTCTAGTGAAATTCTTTTAATGTTTATTGAAAGGAACGTCTCATAACCATAAAGTCCCTGTTTTGTTTGTCAGATAAAGTTATGATATCTCCTTTACTTTTAAAGCATAATTTTGTAGGACATAGATTTCTAAATTGCTGGGGATTCTTTCTTTCAATACTTTATTTCAACTCCATTTCTTTCTTGCTTGCATATTTCCTGATGATAAGTCTGCTGTAATTTTTATCCTTGTTCCTTTATAGGCAAGATGTTCCCCTCCTCACCAGCTGCTTTCAATATTTTCTCTGGCTTCAATTTTTTGCTATCTAAGTATGATATGTGTAAGAGTAATTCTGCAGGATTTATACTATTTGCTTTTCTCAGAGCTTCCTAGATCTATGGTTTGATATCTGTCATTATTTTTGGAAAGGTTTTGTCTATTATTATATCAAATATTTCTCATGCTCCATTCTAAGTTTTTCTTTTTCTGCTATTCCAGTTTTATTTATATTAGGTTGGTGTAAAAGCAATAGTGTTTTTTGCCAAGACTTTAAAAAAATGGCAAAACAGCATTTACTTTTGTACCAACCTAATATATTAGTTACATATTTGGAAATTATGCTGTAGATCTTGGATCTGTTTTTAACTTTTTAATTTTTATTTTTGACTTTGAAATTCAGTTTAGAAACTTTATTTTTCATTTTTACTTTTTCTCCCTTTATTTTTAACTGATATATGATAATTGTATATATTTATAAAGTATATAGCGATGCTTTGGTACATATAATGTATGGATATCAGATCAGGTAATTAGCATATCCATCAATTCAAACAGTTATAATTTTTTGTGTTGGGGACATTAATATCCCCCTTCTAGCTATTTAAAACTCTATAATAATTATCCTATTGTCATCCTACAATGCTATAGAACGCTAGAATTCCTCCTATTGAGCTGTAACTTTATATCCTTTAGGAAATCTTTCCCTATGCTTTTTTCCCCTCACCCTCCACAGTCTCTGGTGTCCTGTGTTCCACTTTTTACTTCTATGAGATCAACTGTCTTTAGCTTCCACACATGAGTGAGTACATGCAGTGTTTAACTTTCTGTTCCTGGCTTGTTTCATTTAATATGTTGTCCTTCGGTTTCATCCATGTTGCCACAAATGACAGGATTTTATTCTTCTGTATGGTAGAATAGTATTCCATTGTGTGTGTGTGTGTGTGTGTGTATACATATATATATATATATATATATATATCACATTTTCTTTATCCATTTGTCTGTTGTTGGACACTTAGGTTGATTCCATATCTTGGCTATTGTGAATAGTGCTACAATAAACATGGGCATGCAGATGTCTCTTTGATATACCGATTTCCTTTCTTTGGATTAAATACCCAATAGTGGGTTTGCTGGATCCTATGGTAGTTATATTTGTGGTTTTTTGAGAAACCTTCACACTGTTATTCATTGTGTCTATGCTAGTTTACATTCCCACCAACAGTGCATAAACATTTCCTTTTCTCTGCGTCCTTGCCAGTAGTTGTTACTTTTTGTCTTTTTAATAACAGCCATGCTAAATAGAGTGAAGTGATAACTCATTGTAGTTGCCTCCAGAAATCCATCAAATCTACCACTTAAGTGTTCTCCTCATTTAATATTCTAGTGGCATCTGCTCCAGGTAAGTAGTTCTTAGCTATGACTCTCTGGATTTGCCTGTCTTTCCAGATTTCAGGGTAGCAGATTTCCCTGAAACCTCAGTTCTCTGAAGGCTCCAAGAAAAGTTGTTGATTTTCAGTGATTTAGTCTTTTTTCTTATTGTGAGGATAGCAATCTTCTAAGCTCTTTACATATTGGAGCTGACACTAAAAGTCCTATTATATTATATCATAAATCAGTCCATGAATTTATATTATTTGCAACTGAAAAATTCTAGGTGATATTGAGTATAGATTTGGAAAGATATATTGAGGGAAATATGAGATATTTGCAATTGACTGGCTGGAATGCACAGTAAGTGATTTATCTGCCAACATTGGAGATGGAATCTGTAAACCCATAATATGTAGAGGGAAAATGGCGAATTCTTATCAGCTATGTCTGCCTGGACCCTTTTGACCATTTACATCAACACTCTGGAAATCTGCGTAATGGCTACCACTAAACCATATAAAATAGATAAAAATTCCGAGGGGAATTTTTATGTTTATACCTGGAGTTTTTATGCTTATACCTGGAGGCATGAAAGAACAGGTTCAAATGTCTAAGGTTTTACTTCAAGGAACTAATGGGAACTCAGGAATATTATATGATTTTTGTTAAAAATACTTTCTTTTACTTAGGATTCCTGTACTGACATCAGTAAAAATTAAACTAAGTGGGTCAGTTCTCCTTTTTTTAATTACAGAAATTTTCTAGTATTACATACTGATACAATTTCCAGAATTTCATCTCTACTTAAGCATCTCTCTCTCTCTCAATAATTAATGGAAAATGCAGATAAGGGGTGCTACTGTACTCACAGGGAAAGTTTTCTTGCATAAAACATAGCAAGCTCTAGTCAAAAATTAAAAGATTCACAAATACGACTAAGTTAAATCCAACAACAAGAAGAATGAATCTCCAATTTTTTTTATGTGAAACCTTACAGCTAATGAAGGAGTAACTACTGTAAATACTCCAGATAATAGAGAAGTAATGAAAAATGATATTCTTATATTCCAACTAGATGTGGAGTTAGAAGGCATATGTAAAAGAAAGGCTGCAGAAATTTTGAATTAAAAGAAAGCTAGAAAAAAGAAAATGAAGCAAACATTGCCCAAAAGAAATATATGTAACCATATTAAGTTGCAAAGAACAATACTAATTTTTGGAGACAGAAATAGATCAGTAATTGCCCAAAGTGATGAAGGTGGGATGGTGGTAGGGAAGAGTTTGACCGCAAAGGGAAATGGATGAACATTCTGGGATGAAGGAAGTGATGAATGTCTTGATTTTGGTGGTATTGCACAGGTGCATAATATCTTAAAACTTCTTTGAGAGTTACACACTAGATGTGTTCATATCATTGGGTTTAAATTGTATCTTAATAAAGTTGATTTAAAGAGAGGAGAGAGAGATGACTTCTATTGTTTTAAGTAATTAAGAAAGAAAAGGCAAGTCAATGAGTGGGTGAAAAATGTTACATTACATATAATCAACAAGGAACTCATGTACAGGGTATATAAAGAAATTATATCATCATTAAGAAAGGAACAACAAGCCCCCCAAAATAAGCAAGAGATTTCAAAATGTGCCTCACAAAAGGAGTGACCCAAATTGCAAGTAAGCTATAAAAAGTTGTTTAACCTCTGAGAATATTGCCATTTCAAACCACAGTGAGAAGCCATTACTCAGTCTTCAGAATTGCTAAAATTAAAACCAGACTGTAAAGTGATAAAAATTTTATATGCTGCTGGTGGGAATGTAAATTTGTTTAAATACGTAAATTGATAATTTGGAAAACTGGCATTATCTAATGAAGTTGAGGAACTGCATACCTTGTTACTAAGTAATTTCATAACAACAGAGATGCATGCATGTATAGAACATTGAATATAAATAGGAATGTTTACCAGCAATATTTTTAAAACTAGAATAGAAAAAGTGGCTAACAAAGTATGGCATTGTTATGGCCTCAATATCTGTGTTTCTCTAAAATTCATACATTGAAATCTTAACTCCCCGTGGGTTGGTATTTGGAGTTGGAGTCTTTGTGATGTAATTAGGGTTAGATGAGGCAGTGAGAATGGAGCCCTTAAGGTGGGATTTATGGCCATGTAAGAAGAGGCAAAAAGAGCATTGAGGAAAGGTCACCTGAGAACATAAGGAGAAGGCCACTCTGTGAAGAGAGCCCTCATTAGGAACCACATCAGCCAGCACCTTGATCTTGGACTTCCCAACCTTCAAAACTGTGAGAAACAAATTTCGGTTGTTTAAACAGCCTGGACTATGGTATTTTATTATAGTCCCTATATCAGTCCATTCTTGTGTTGCTATTACAAAAATACATGAGACTGAGACATTTAACAGTTCTGCAGGCTGTACAAATGTGGGACCAGCATCTGCTTGGCTTCTGGTGAGGCCTCAAGAAGCTTTTACTGATTATGGAAGGTGAAATGGGAGAAGGCACATCACATGGTGAAAAGCAGGAACAAGACAGAGGAAGGTGAGGAGGGACTATACCTTTTTAAATAACCAGATCTCAGGAGATCTCATTCACAAAAATTGTGAGGACAGCACCAAGGGAATAGTACTAACACATTTATGAGAAATTCTCCCCCATGATCCAGTCACCTCTTACCAGGCCCCACTTCCACTACTGGGGATTACAATTCAGCATGACATTTTGGTGGGGACAAATATACAAACTAGATCAGTCCCTCAAGCTGACAAAGATGGGAATATTGCTACAAGGGTACTATACAACTCTGAAAATAAAGAACAACATGGCTACATCTCACAAACATAATGTTGCATATAAAAGAAGCTAAACAAAGAAGAATATATATTATTTCATTTTAATTTATAGCAAAAGAGTAGTAAAAGTAAGTTATAATATTTAGGGAAGAAAATCCAGATATTAAAATAATGAAAAAGTGAAGAATGGTTTCATATAAAAGTTAGATAAAGATTACTTTTGTGTGGGAAGGAGGAGATAATGATTGGAAAAGAGCATCAAAAGGTTTCCAGGGTATTGTCAATATTCTTTTGCTTGAGTAGGGTTGTGGTTGCATGGTCTCAACTTTGTGATGAATCCCCAAGTTTTATATGTCAGGCATATTTTCTGTGTATGTCATAAGAAAAAGGTGAAAAGAATAAAAGTGTGATGGTTAATATTGAGTGTCAACTTGATTGGCTTGAAGGATGCAAAGTGACGTTTCTGGGTGTGCCTGCGAGGATGTTGCCAAAGGAGATTAACATTTGAGTCAGTGGACTGGGAAAGGCAGACCCACCCTCAATCTGGGTGGCCACAATCTAATCATCTGCCAGCCCACCCAGAATAAAAGCAGGCAGAGACTGGGTGCGGTGGCTCACACCTGTAATCCCAGCACTTTGGGAGGCCAGGGTGGGCAGATCACGAGGTAAAGAGATCCAGACCATCCTGGCCAACATGGTGGAACCCTGTCTCTGCTAAAAACACAAAAATTAGCTGTGTGTGGTGGTGCACGCCTGTAGTCCCAGTTACTCAGGAGGCTGATGCAGGAGAATTGCTTGAACCTGAGAGGCAGAGGTTGCAGTGAGTGGAGATTGTGCCACTGCACTACAGCCTAGCAGCGGAGTGAGACACCATTTCTCGTCTTTCTCCCCTGCTGGATGCTTTCTGTCCTCAAACATCGGACCCCAAGTTCTTCAGCTTTGGGACTGGAACTGGCTTCCTTGCTCCTCAATTTGCAGATGGCCTATTGTGGGACCTCGTCTTGTGATTCTGTGAGTCAGTACTCCTTAATAAACTCACCTTTGTATATACATCTATCCTAATAGTCCTGTCCCTCTAGAAAACTCTGACTAATACACAAGGGAATGACAAACACAAAATGCAGAATATTTTCTGTATGTCATAAGAAAAAGGTAAAAATAATAAAACAAGGGAATGATGAAGATTCAGAATAGTAGTTCCTTAGGAAGGCAGACAGGGAAGATGCTTATATGTAGACTTTTCAAAATCTACACAAATGCTGCATAAATTATTTTGTATATACTCAGTATTATGCAAATATAAAATATATTTCAAAAAATTAAAGTTCGTTTTTTAGAAGATTTGACCAAATAACTCCTAGGTTCTATAACATAAGATTATCTGTTTCAACTCCCACATTTAGTTTAGTAACATTATTTTAAATTTTCATTTTATCAACGAGGCAATGACATCTGAGAGAAGATGTATAACTTTTAAACAGCAAGGTACTTGAGGATGATGATAATCACAATGATGTTAATGATAGTAGCTATTATTATTGAGAATTACTTTATTTTGTTCAGATGCATCAATGCCTTCTTGAAATAACTTGGTTAGGTTTATATTATTATTACCCCTAGCTTATAGAAGTGAACCCTAAGGCGAACAAATAACAGTTCCTTGAGACACAGCAAATAAGTGATGAAGCCAGTATTTGAAGCCAATGAGTGCAACTCCACTGCCCATTCTGTGTTTTTTTGTTTGTTTGTTTGTTTGCTTTTGTTTTTCAATGTCAGTTTTTACTTTAGATACAGGGGGTACACGTGCAAGTTTGTTACATGGGAATATTGCTTGATGCTGAGGTTTGGGTTATGGAAGGTCCTGTCACCCAGGCAGAGAGCATACTACCAAGTAGGTAGTTTTTCAACCATTCCCTACCGCCCTCTATTTCTCTGCAGCCTCTATTGTTCCCGTATTTATGTCCATGCATGCCCAGTGTTCAGGTCCCACTTACCTGTGAGAGCATGTGTTATTTGGTTTTTTGTTCCTGCATTAATTTGCTTGAGATTATGGCCTCCAGCTCCATCCATGTTGCTTCAAAGGACATGATTTTATTCTTTTTTATCTCTGCAAAGTATTCCATGATGTATGTGTACCACATTTTCTTTATCCGATGTACCATAGATGCACTTCCTATGCTCTTAACCACTATGTTACATTACATTTTCATGCAAAAGAGTGTATATGTGTGTGTGTGTGTGTGTGTCACATGACTATTACTTCTTTCTAAATGACCACCTGCTGAAATGTAGAAAAATTGATTTGCTACCTTAGTTTTTCCTTTTGTAGTTGAGTATTCCTTTGGAAGTCACTTACATTTTCTGGAATTCCATTTCCCCCCACCAAAGAAAAAAAGTGGAAATTATTTCACATTACAATGACCACTTCACAGGATTCTTTTAAAGAGCAAAGTAGATTATGTATGTTTCAGCATTTATAAACTGTAAAAGTGTAAAAATATAAACTAACACCATAATAATAATCCTCTGATACAAAAGTATATATGATGTATGCACATACAGTACACACATGCATCTGAAAGAAACATACTCATGAACTTTATCAACTGTACTGGACAGTCCTCTGATGGCTTCAGATATGATAATTATACAAATGTGGTATATAAGCAACATAGTTATTGAGAAAGAAAAATATGAATAATTATACCTCTTGATTTTCTTCACTATGTATTTCACTTTCAAGACAGTTTATCACTTTATAAATTCCACTGCAATGATTTTCAGTCCAGTAGCTTGTGCCTTCTAAATTAATGTCAGAATTAGATTTTTCTTTCTGATAATATTCAGGTTGAATTGCGATGAATTCTAAGAGAAACTACATTAGTCTATGGCAAATTATTCTCAGGCTATATGAAGTGTGTCATTCTTTTTCCCAAGCAGAGTTGATTTTATTCAATATGGCATATCTCAATGCTTTTAAAATCCAAGGGGAAATTATATTTTAAATTACTTAAGGGAAAAAAGCAGCATTGCTTGACATCAAGGATTAACTGTTCCTACATAAGTTAATTTATTTTAAAAATGTGAAATATCTCTGTGCTGATGTTGGTGTTTGACTTACAACTCAAATGTTACAGGTATATTTTGTGAACATTATGCAAATGATGACCCAGAATTAGTCAGCTAATAACATTTAGGAACCATTGTAAAAACATTAATTGACTAATTAATTTGACAATATAGAAAGTTTTACATGGCAAATACGACATTCTTGCACTGTCAAGCTGTTTCCTGGAGTAGTGCTAAAAAATAAAAGGCATTAATTTAAACAGCAATTGAAAAAGTGTATATTAATCTCTTTCTCTGTGTAAGAATCTGCAGTGAACTCAGTAAGCAAAAAAAGATACACAAAACAGACTTCTCCCCAGTGGTTCACAATGCAGTCTTGAGAATAAACACAATTGATAATGTCCAGAATTGCACCACTATATACTTACGTAGTACTTTAAGTGTTTTACAATTTCTGATGTTATATAAAATAACCCCACAGAGTCCAGGGATTAGGGAAGGTACATCTTTGGGAGAATCATTTTTCTGCCAACCAAAGAGGGGTTGCAAGTAGATGACATAACTTTCTTAAATTATCCCTCTCCCTTGTTAAGGAGATACGTTGCCTAAGAGCCTCAGGCAGTCTTTCTATTGTAAGCCATTTACCAGATCTCTAGATCTGGCACCCCCAAAATGCAAGGGAGATGGAGAAAGCCATTTTCTAGCTTTTTCATCTTCTATAGCAGGAGGCATACAACACAGGTGTAAGTCTACCCCCAGGATCTATTATACAGTGGTTTTTCACGGTTTTTCTTCCCAGAAGAAAATAACAGAAACATGTTGTAAATATTTAAGTAGCCAAACTCTTTTTTATGTCTGGCCTTTCAACAGATTCAGTCACATATGTAATGTCTCAGGAAATAAAATGTTTACAAATTTTCCCTGAAACAGCATCCTGAAGGTGCACTCCAGCCTACTGAAAAATAAAGAGGGATGGCTAACAGTAAATTAGGTTGAGAATTTACTATGTGTGGAAACTGTTCCAAGTGATTAATCTGTTTAATTATCACCATACTTTTATAAGGTAGATATTATACTTACTTTCATTTGCAGGTAAAAAAAAAGGACAGAAAGATTAAATCATTTATTAGCTCCTATTTAGAACTGATATAAGAATTCACCAAAGATTCCGTATACAAAATAAATGTATACAAAGCAGTAGTTCTTCTATACACCAACATAGACCAAGCTGAGAATCAAATCAAGAACTCGACCCCTTTTACAATAGCTGCAAAAAAACAAAAGCAAACAAACAAAAAATAACTTCGGAATACACCTAACCAAGGAGGTGAAAGACTTCTACAAGGAAAACTACAAAACACTACTGAAAGAAATAGATGACACAAACAAATGGAAACACATCCCATGCTCATGGATAGATAGAATCAATATTATGAAAACGACCATACTGCCGAAAGCAATCTACAAATGCAATGCAATTCCCATCAAAATACCACCATCATTCTTCTTAGAATTAGAAAAAGCAATTCTAAAATTCATATGGAACCAAAAAAGAGCCTTCATAGCCAAAGCTAGACTAAGCAAAAAGAACAAATCTGGAGAAATCACATTACCTGATTTCAGACTATACTATGAGGCCATAGTCACCAAAGCACTGGGACTTAATTACACTAAAGAGCTTTTACACGGCAAAAGGAACAGTCAGCAGAGTAAACAGACAACCCACAGAGTGGGGGAAAATCTTCACAATCTATACATCTGGCAAAGAACTTATATCCAGAATCTACAACAAACTCAAACAAACCAGCAAGAAAAAAACAAACAATCCCGTCAAAAGTGGCTAAATACATGAATAGACAATACTGAAAAGAAGATATACAAATGGCCAACAAACATATAAAACATGCTCAACTTCTGTAGTAATCAGGGACATGGAAATCATAACCACAATGCAATACTGCCTTACTCCTGGAAAAATGGCTATAATCAAAAAATCAAAAAATTGCAGATGTTGGCATGGATGCAGTGAACAGGGAACACTTCCACACTGCTGGTGGGAATATAAACTAGTACAACCACTATGGAAAACAGTGTGGAGATTCCTTAAAGAACTAAAAGTAGAACTACCACTTGACCCAGCAGTTGCACTACTGGATATCCACCCAGAGGAAAAGAAGTCATTATATGAAAAAAAATACTTGCACACACGTGTATAGCAGCACAATTCCCAATTGCAAAAACATGGAACTAACCCAAATGCCCATCAACCAATGAGAGGATAAAGAAACTGTGGTATAGGCCAGGTACAGGTGCAGTGTCTCACACCTGTAATCCCAGCACTTTGGGAGGCTGAGGCCGGCGGATCACCTGAGGAGTTCAAGACCAGCCTGACCAACGTGGAGAAACCCTGTCTGTACTAAAAATACAAAAAAATTAGCCAGGCATGGCAGCACATGCCTGTAATCCCAGCTAATTGGGGCGCTGAGGCAGGAGAATCACTTGAACCCAGGAGGCAGAGGATGGGATGAGCCAAGATTGCGCCATTGCACTCCAACCTGGTCAACAACAGCAAAACTCCATCTCAAAAAAGCAAAAGCAACAACAAAAAACTGTGGTGTGTATATATATAATCGTACATATATATATATAATTATATATATAATCATATATATATATTCCATCATATATATATGATGGAATACTACTTGGCCATAAAAAGGAATGAATTAATGGCATTCACAATGACCTGGATGAGATGAAGACAATTATTCTAAGTGAAGTAACTCAGGAATGGAAAACCAAACATTGTGTGTTCTCACTCAGAAGTGGGAGCTAAGCTATAAGAATGCAAAGGTGTAAGAAAGACACAGTGGACTTTGGGGACTCAGGGGGAAAGGGCGGGAAGAGGGTGAGGCATGAAATACTGCAAATAGGATTCCGTGTATATCACTCAGGTGATGTGTGCATGAAAATCTCACAAATCACCACTAAAGAACTTTCTCATGCAACCAAACACCTCTGGTTCCTCAATAACCTATGGAAATTTAAAAAAAATTAAAAAAGGAAAGGTTAAATCATTTCTTTTTCTTTTTTTTTTTATACTTTAAGTTCTGGGGTACATGTGGAGAATGTGCAGGTTTGTTACATAGGTATACATGTGCCATGGTGGTTTGCTGCACCCATCAACCCATCATCTACATTAGGTATTTCTCCTAATGTTATCCCTCCCCTAAGTCCCCACCCTCTGATGTGTGATGTTCCCTGCCCTGTGTCCGTGTGTTCTCATTGTTCAACTCCCACTTATGAGTGAGAACATGTGGTGTTTGGTTTTCTGTTCTTGTGTTAGTTTGCTGAGAATGATGGTTTCCAGCTTCATCCATATCCCTGCAAAGGACATGAACTCATCCTTTTTTATGGCTGCATAGTATTCCATGGTGTATATGTGCCACATTTTCTTTATCCATTCTATCATTGATGGGCATTTGGGTTAGTCCCACGTCTTTGCTATTGTGAATAGTGCTACAGTAAACATTCATGTGCATTTGTCTTTATAGCAGAGTAGCAGAGTGATTTGTGATCCTTTGGGTATATACCCAGTAATGGAATTGCTGGGTCAAATAGTATTTCTGGTTCTAGATCCTTGAGGAATTGCCACACTGTCTTCCACAATGGTTGAACTAATTTACACTCCCACAAACAGTGTAAACGTGTTCCTATTTCTCCACATCCTCTCCAGCATCTGTTGTTTCCTGACTTTTTAATGATCGTCCATTCTAACTGGGGTGATATGGTATCTCATTGTGGTTTTGATTTGCATTTCTCTAATAACCAGTGATGATGAGCTTTTATTCGTATGTTTGTTGGCTGCATAAATGTCTTCTTTTGAGAAGTGTCTGTTCCTATCCTTCGCCCCGTTTTTGATGGGGTTGTTAGTTTTTTTTCTTGTAAATTTGTTTAAGTTTCTTATAGATTCTGGATATTAGCCTGTTGTCAGATGGATAGATTGCAAAAATTTTCTCCCATTCTCTAGGTTGCCTCTTCACTCTGATGATAGTTTCTTTTGCTGTGCAAAAACTTTTTAGTTTAATTAGATCCCATTTGTCAATTTTGGCTTTGTTGCCATTGTTTTTGGTGTTTTAATCATGAAGTCTTTGCCCATGCCTATGTCCTGAATGGTATTGCCTAAGGTTTCTTCTAGGGTTTTTATGGTTTTAGGTCTTATGTTTAAGTCTTTAATCCATCTTGAGTTAATTTTTGTATAAGGTGTAAGGAAGGGGTCCAGTGTCAGTTTTCTGCATATGGCTATCCAGTTTTCCCAACAACATTTATTAAATGAGGAATCCTTTCCCCATTGCTTGTTTTTGTCAGGTGCTGATACCAAAGCAGATATATAGAACAATGGAACAGAACAGAGGCCTCAGAAGTAACACCACACATCTACAATCATTTGATCTTAGAGGTTAAATCATTTCTTTAAGGTCACACAGTTATAAGTAATAAAGATTCAAATCTAGCAATTCTAGGTTCAAAACTCATAGTCTTAATCATCAAAGTATAATGCTTGGTAAAATTTTTTGGTGCCTGTAAAATTACCAAATAAAAACTAGAAGATATTTGGTGCTATGGTCTGAATGCTTTTGTTCCTCCAAAATTAATGTTGAAATCTAATCCTCATTGTGGCAGTATTAAGAGGTGGGCCTTCAGCAGGTGATTAGGTCACATGGGGACCACCCCCATAAATGGGATTAGTGTCCATACATAAGAGGCTTGAGAAAGCTTACTGTTCCTTCCATCATGTGAGGACATAGCCTTTTGCTCTCTTGTCATGTGAGGACACCGTGAGAAGGCACCATCTTTGAAGGATAGAGTGAGGCCTCACCAGGCACTGAATCTGCTGCCACCTTGAACAGTAAATTAAAGTTACTGCTGTAAATTTATAAATTACCTCGACTAAGATATTTTGTTATAACAGCCTGAGAGGACTGGCAATTGGATATATTCAGTGTGTATTTAAGAGGTGAGGTCTGGGCTGGAGATAGAGAGTTTAAAATATGGAACCCTTTGCAGATAAGCATATAAGGGAAGCTGATGGCAAGAGTATGGAAGGAACATAAGCTAGAAATTGGGAAGCAGAGTGCAGTACTGGAGATCATTTTAAAAAAATGAGAAAATGGCATAGCAAGTATCAACTCAGAAGTTGGGTAGGCTCAGAAGTAACAAGAGTACAAAGAATTATATCCAATGGCTTTGGGAGGCCAGAGGCCAAAAATAAACCTTTGGTAACCCCCAAAACACATCAGAAAAATGATAAAAGGAGACATAGGAACAAGAATTAATGCCAGCAGTCAGCAATTGCACCACCTACACTCACGTAGTACTTTAAGTATTTTACGATTTCTAATTCTCTTCCATTTTTTTCCTCAACTAAATGAGTATAAAATGTGAAAGGAAAACAAGTATCTCCTTGTTCATTCTAGGAGCTTGTGTCTGCTTCTTATTAAGGTAGTAGCCTGATGTTCACAGGGGGAGAGAATTGAAAACACCTATCTCTACAGCCAAAATAGTCACTAAACATGAACAGTTTTGGAAATACGCCATAGGAGAAATACAACATTTGAAAGCATACTGATCTATATAACTTGCCATTGAGGAAAACCCTGGAGATTCTTCAAGTTGTTATTGCTGCTTCTGTTTTAACTGAAATCTTGCTTTGTATTGATACAACAGTCAGAAATGGCCTTCTAGTTCACTTAACACTGTAACATGGTCATCTTTCCATGTCCATCCATATAATTCAGTATCTTCTTAATAAAATCAGCACTTTTAATTCCTCCTAAAAGTCCTGTAGGAAAGCCTGCTTCATATTCTGGTTCATGCATTAAGAACAGTTAGAAGCATTCAGTTATCAATGGACTTGCATTTGGAACATTTCAGACACTCTTTGGACTTTTCTGCCATGTTTTATTAACGTTGACTCCCAGTATTATGTTAGAATAGATTTCATTTTCTCTCTGTGTCAATTACATTGACTGACAGCTGCAATGAGTTTCTTAGTAACACCTAGGGGATGCTTAGGTTTCCTGCTTTACTATTCTTCCAAATATTGAGAACCTGTCACTAAAAAGTCATTTATCTTTCTTTTCTGCTGATGAAGACCATTTTACTGTTTACCTCACATTTAATTTGCCAAATACAATAAGACTTCAGATTTTGCAACCACTGATACCATGGATTTTTAAAGTTTTTTTTTTAGTAATAATCTTGAGTTCGCAATGAGAGATAGTTAAGGTAGTTAAGATTTTTTCATAAGTTCTATGATGGCTATTTTCTCTGTCTATATGAAGTCAAACAACTTTTGTAAGTATTGTTAATAAATGACTAATTATGGAAATGTACCAAAATTGCAGGCTATAGGCTCAGATTTGGGATTTCTGGAAACAGAATTAATCATAAATAACTGACCTATACACATCTATAAAGATTTACCTTTATACTTGGATTGTATGCCAAGTATTTACTTTGAAAATAATTTGAGAAATTAAACTACAAATTTGTTTCCTTGAGGCCTAAGTGTTCCAAGAAGGTATTATTCAACCTTATTCTCAAGCTCTCAGAATCTACTTATCCACCCCGATATCCCTTTGCAGAGCTTATATTTATTTTTCTTTGCTGCTGAATGAGAATATCTCTAATGTTACATTCTTCTGTCCCACATGCTGGACCTCGTTGTTTAACTAATACGTCTATCATTGTGGATGAAAAACCTCATGGCTGAGCATCAAAGGAGGAAGGGATTTTCAGGAAAGGAAAAAAAGGTTATGGAAAGAGAAAATGCAGCAGGAAGTATTATAAAAGTAATGTTCTAACAGACATGTATAGTGTTCCAGATATTCCTAAGACAAGTTATTGTTCAATTAATGTTATATTTCTTTCCTCTTTTTTGTTTTTCTAGTTGTACACAGCACAACTCTGAGGAGTTTAAACTAACCAGTTACGTGAACTTTGGCAATTTACTGTAACTGATCTGCGACTCACTTCCTTTATCTGAAAGAAAGAATGGGAAAATAAGTGTAACTACCCTGTTCTTTTATGAGGAATAATATATAACTAGATTATTATATGCAAAGTACTTAGGACAGTGCTTACATATAGCAAGCACATAATCCTCATTGCATGCAATTGACATAAAAAAATCAATCAACACAAGGTATTCCAGGATAGTTTTCTTTTTTAAAAAATAAATTTTAAGTTCAGGGATACATGGCGTGGGTTTGTTACATAGGTAAACTTGTGTCATGAATGTTTGTTGTACAGATTATTTCATAACCCAGGTATTAAGCTTAGTACCCATTAGTTATTTTTCCTGATCCTCTCCCTCCTCCGCTCTCCTGTGTGTGTTGTTCCGTTTATGTGTCCATGTGTTATCATTTAGTTCTCACTTATAAGTGAAAACATGCAGTACTTGGTTTTCTCTTCTTTCATTAGTTTGCTAAGGATAATGGCCTCCAACTCCAACTACATTCTTGCAAAGGACATGATCTTGTTAATTTTTATGGCTGCATATTGTTCTATTATAAAGACACATGCACACGTATGTTCATCGCAGCACTATTCACAGTAGCAAAGGCACGGGATCAACCTAAATCCTCATCAATGATAGACTGGAAAATGAAAATGTAGTGCTTATACACCAGAATAATTTTCATTTTTCAATTCAAATTATTTTAAACTCAATTTGGCATTTTTTGACATAGGATATATAGTCCTCTAATTATAATCTGATAAGTATAAAATACAGGAGCAAACATAGTAATTATGCTAGTTCTTCATTTCTCATCTCTGCTCCTCAGATTCATTCCCCACCCTTGCAGGCTCTATTTTATGCAAAAAGATATAGAACACTGTCGCATACATCACCTGAATTCCCTGGAAACCTGGCTCCCATTGTGCCTGGAAAATGAAAGTCACCAGCAGCAGATCACAAAAGGGAGGAGAGAGAGGTTGGGACAATCCCCTCCCCTACCCCACTGCTTCTTCTCTTCCTTAGCATTGTCTCTGGCAAGCAGAGGCAATCAAGACTACAGTCTAGCTGAGAATCACCTCTTCCATAATTCCAGTTTGGCTCTTCTGACACTATTTTCTTTCTGGTATCTTCTGCTGTTTAGGTGAAACCAGCTTCATAGAGCTTCCATACTTGCCCGTATGAAGTACTCACTTTAAATTCTCTTCCTTTAAGTCACCTGGAACACATTACATCTTTACTCTCCTATTTTAATATGGTATGACTATGTAATTGCTTTCATATTGTAGTGCCAAGACTTATAGACAAGTGATTTTTAAATCTATGATCAAACATGTTTTCCAGTTGCCAATTACTGTTTGAAAACACACACTTGGCCTTCTTCTATTCCAATCACTGTAACTGAATAAAATGTGTTTGCAAACAAACATCCTTCAAGTAAAAGTGCTGAATTAATTATACTTATTATGATTTATAATTATGCATACAGGTCAGCCTGGCAAGGGTATAAGCCCAAGAGTGACAACTAGTCAATGTAGAGAGGGGTGTCATAAGAACAAAAATCCAGTTATAGAAATAGAAAAAAAGGATAGTCAGTAGATAGTATCTAGCAGGCATGGTATACCACAGGTATAAATCCTGAGAGAAAGGGGTATTGAGGAAACTATACATAATAATAGATGACAGGTGGGCAGAGCCTTAAAAAGGTAACAATACTGAAGATGAACAGTATTTTGCTATGAAAGGTGGTAGAAAATGGCCGAAGAGAAATTTGTCAGTAGGTCTTCAAGTTCACCCATTAGGATGTCAAGAACTGAGATCTGGCCTCTGGACCTTGGAAGGAGGTTGTCAAATGGAAAGCAAACACCTTGGCATTTATGAAGTGTCCATATTCCAAAGAATGGGAGAAAGAGAGTGTGAGAACAATCCAGGGGCCCATTTTCCAGAACAGGAATTCAAGATTACGGAAAACAGAGACATACATCATAATTATGCAGTGAAACAAATTATCAAAACGTGAATGTTTCCAATTAACCTCCACCAAAGTAAAAAATCAGAGCATTTCCAGCACCATAAAAAACTCCAGCTCCTCCCTAATCACTATCCTCCCTTCCAATATTCCCACATCTAACAATATAAATTAAGATGGCCTGTTTTGAATTTTATACAAATGCATTCCTGAAATATATATTATTTTGCATGTAGCTTATTTTATCAAATATTACATTGTGATAAGAATCCATGGCATAGCATGCAGGTGCAATCCACTCCTATACAGTGCTACATAATATTCCATTATATGACTATATAATATTCCATTATATTCCATTATATCCCATTATATCATTATATGATACAATTTGTTTATGCATTTTTAACTGTTCCACTACTGATGAACAGTTTCTACACTTTGGAGCTATTAAGAATATAATGTTTTTATAAAATCATTTTATATAAATTTTTATTTAGTTATATCTATTGTGCGCACATGAATAGAATGATTGGGTCATAACATATGCACATGTTGAACCACAATAGATAAACAGTTCTCTCAATGGACGTACTAATATCTCCTCCCACTGACAGTACATGAATGCTGTCAGTTTGCTTCCTTGCTGGGATTTTTGTTTCTCTTTTTTTTTTTTTGATGAAATATTCCGATAAGTTTGTAGTGGTATCTCATAATTTGTCACTATAATTTGTAATTTTAACTAGTGTGTGTCAAATAATAAATGAAAATGAACAACTTTCACAGTGTGATTGGACACTTGAGCCTCCTATTTTGTTTTTGAAGTGCCTGCTCAAGTCACTTACCCATTTTTCTATGGTATTGCCTTTCTTTTCTTTACTAATTAGTGTAAGTCCTATATATGTGTTGCATATGTAAGCCTTGTCATTTATTTGTGTTAAAATACACATTTTACCATTCTGTAGCTTGCCTTTGAGCCCTCTTAATAGTGTAGTCTAATAAACATGTATTTTTAATTTAAATTTAATTCAATATTTCAACTGTTTTATTTTGTGATGAGAATATGAAATTCTCTTCTTTAAGTTCAAGAAAGAAGGCAGAAAACAGACTGCTGTTTGACCCTAGATTCAAGCACTAAACAATCCAACGCAGAGATTGTTTAGCCCCAATCAGTCACTAAAAACTTCAAAGTGACTTCTTAGTCATTTAACCCTCTAAGTATGTATCTAGGTATAGTAACAGTTCCTTCAAAGAAGAAAAGGAATCTGACCACTTTGACCGAACCAGGCTTGTGAAGTAATATAAATCTCTTACAGGCCAGTAAGAGAAATACTGATCATATTAAGAGACACAAAGAGCTTTTTGCCTGAATGAAAAAAGAGTGTTTTAACTTCTTTCAATGATTCAATTCAATGTACTATGTTTACTCCATGTTTACTCTTAGGCCTTGACTCATCTGAGCACACTTTCGTATCCTTTTCTCAGGATTTGTGGGGCTTACTTGAGTTTTCATAGAGGAGTTTGATACTAGCTTTTATTATACTTATTTTTGTATATTATACAATTTCCATGTTTAATGTCTTCATTGGCCCAAAGTGATGTAACAGACATTGAATTTTAATCAAGTTCCAGGGCTTATTTGTAGTGGAGCTCAGATCCATAAATGGGAATAAATCATACCCTTTAATTTATGGAACTCTGCAATCATTGGTTCTTGTACAAACTAAATTGCTTGTTAGATTTTTTTACTTTATTATCCTTTCTCTTTGCTCCCACAAGCACAGGTATCTATGTATGGAAGGTCTCTGATTTAGGATGGTTTGACTTAAAGATTTTTTTCTTAATGTTATTTTTTGATTTGCTGATAGGTTTATCAGGATGTGACCCCATGGTAAGTCCAGCAGCACCTGTGTTTAAATAGTGTTCTTCATAATATGAGTATTTTGTTTTCACATTATTGAGTTTTGAGAATGCTTTATGTATTCTGAATATGAGTTATTTATCAGATTTTCAATTATTTTCATTTTTTTCTTTATCACTATGAGCTTATCTAAAAGTTTATCTTCTCCCTCTTTTCATCTCTTTGAATCATTTTTATAATTTCTTCCTTTAATGTTGTTATTTTGTTAGAAATATAGAGTGTGCTTATTCCATTTTCTTTATTTTTATTTTTAAATTTATTATTAATTAATTAATTTATTTATTTTACTTTAAGTTCTGGGATACAAGTGCAGAACGTGCAGGTTTGTTATATAGGTATACATGTACCATGGTGGTTTGCTGCACCTATCAACCTGTCGTCTAGGTTTTAAGCCCTGCGTGCATTAGGTATTTGTCCTAATGCTTTCTCTCCCCTTGCCCCTCTGGCCCCCGACAAGCCCCAGTGTGTGATGTTCCCCCCCACCATGTCCATGTCTTCTCATTTTCAACTCCCACGTATGAGGGAGAACATGCAGTGTTTGGTTTTCATAAAACTACATCTAGAGTATATCCTCTAGGTCAATTTTTACTATTTGTTTTGTTTTTCAGATTTTTAATGGTATCTGTACATAAATTCAATTTATCTTATTTAGTTTATATGGATTTTTTTAAATTGGAGCTTACCTGTCTAGTTCTGCCATTTGCTTAAAAATAAAGTGGGGATGGACATCTGTGAGAGTTGAGTTAGCTAAGGGATTCATTTTTGTATACAAACTCAGGGAATGTGAAAATTATGCTGTGACATGTGGTGTAGATATACACATCAATGGAACCGGATGGAGAGTTCATAAAGAGACCCACAGTTACATGACTAATCAATTCAAAGATGCCAAGGTGATTCATTGGAAAATTTTTTTTCATTATGAATTGCTGGAAAAATTATACAACCAATTTTTGTTTTGTTTTGTTTTGTTAAAGAAAAATTAGGAAAACAAATAAAAAGAACCTCAGCTTATGCTGCTTAGCTCATCATATAAAAACATTACCTAGTATTGAATTATAGACCAAGTAACTAAAAACATCTAAAAGTAAATATAAAACAAAATATTGGTAACTATATTTATATTGGTAATATTGGTAAATATATTTCTTTTAATTTTACAAAAAAACATAAAACTTAAAAAAGTGGTAAGTTGGGTTTCATCACAATTTTAAATGTTGCTTTTTGAAAGACATCATTAAGAAAATGAAAAGATAAGTCACTAATAAGAGAAAATATTTCCAAAACTTATACTGGAAAAAAAAAGACATGTCCAGAATATATGAAGAATTCTTAAAATTCAATGTTAAATAGAGAAACAACCAATAATAAATTGCCAAAAAATGTTGAGCGAACACTTCACCAAGGAAAGATAGATTCAGGAAGAGATGGTGGAAAAAATGTTCAGCACGGTAGTTCTTTGAAAAATGCAAATTAAACTACCAAAATAATATTTCACTACACATTTACTAAAGAAGCTGATTTTTTTTAAAGAAAGAAACAGGTAATACGAAGTGTATGCAAGGCTGTGACACCATTGGAACTCTAATGTTCTGTTGGAAGAATGCAAAATGTATTCAGCAACAACAAGGAACCAACTACTGATATATGCCACAACAGGAATGAAGTTTAAAAACATTATGCTAAGGAATGAAGCCAGACTAAAAATGTACATGCTAAATGTTTTCATTTATATAATATTCTAGAATATGCAAAGTATAGGGACAAAGATTAGATCATCACTTGCCAAGGACTGAGAGTAGAATTTGAGAGACTGACTACAAAAAGGAATAAAGTAATTTTGCAAATGCTTGAAATATTTTATATCATGATTATGTTGTTTGTTACACATCCTATATTACATTTCTGAAGCCTAATGGAAGTGTACATCTGTGTTATTGCTATAAAGAACTACCTGAGACTGGGTAATTTATAAAGAAAATAAGTTTAATTGGCTCCATAGTTCTGCAGGCTGTACTGAAGGTACAGTACAGCCCTTATAATGGCTTCAGCTTTTGTAGTGTCATCAGGAAGCTTCCAATAATGGTAGAAGGCAAAGGAAGAGCAAGCATCTTACATGATGGGAGCAGGAACAATAGAGAGAGCAACCAGATCTTGTGATAACTCACTCACTATCATAAGAACAGCACCAAGAGGATGTTGTCAAACCATTCATGAGAAATTCACCCCCATGATCCAATCACTTCCCATAAGGCTCCAACTCCAACATTGAGGATTACAATTCCACATGATATTTTGGTGAGGGTCACAGGTCTAAACCATATGAAAATCTAAAAACAGGTGAGTATTCATTCTTCTGCAAGTGGATATTCAGTTTTCCCAAAAACTATTTTGTGAAGAGGCTTTCCTTTTAAAATTATTTCTTGTACCTTGGAAGAAAATCAATAGACCATTAATGCATGGGTTTATTTCTTGGGTTTCTATTTTGTTCCAATGGTTGGTGTGCCTGTTTTAATGCCAATACTGTGCTGTTTTGATAATTATAGCTTTCTGATATATTTTATTTACCTATTGATAGGTAGATTTATAAATATTTACCATGTACAACATAACGATTTGAAGTACCTATACATTGTGGAATGACTAAATCTAGCTATATTAGCATATAAATTACTTCACATAGTTATTTTTTTATGTTAAGAACACTTAATATGCACTCTCAGCACTTTTCAAGAATACAACATATTTTTAATGATAGTAATTATGTTGTACAGTAGACCTCTTGCACTTGTTCTTCCTATCTAATTGAAATCTTATATCCTTTGACTGAAAATTCTCCAGTGCTCCTCCCAAATACCCCAGCCCCGGTAGCCGCCATTCTATTCCCTACTTCTATGAGATTATATTTTTTAGATGCCACACGTAAGTGAGATAAGCAAGTGATATGTGTATTTGGCACTTTGTTTATTTCACTGAACATAATGTTCTCCATTATGTTCTATCCCTGTTGTCATAAATGACAGAATTTTCTTTTTTAAAAAGGGCTTAATAGAATTTAATTGTTTATGTATTTCACATTTTCTTTATCCATTCATCCATTGATGAACATTTAGTTTGATTCATATATTGGTCATTGCCAACAATACTGCAATAAACATGAAAGTACAGGCATTTCTTTGACATACTACTTTTATTTCCTTTGGATTTTCATCCATTAGAGGGATTGCTAGATAATGTTATAGTTCTATTTTAATTTTTTTGAGGGAACTTTATACTGTTTTTCATAATTGTAGTATATTTTAAAATTAGGCAGTGTGATGCTTCCAGCTTTGTCTCTGTTTGAATTTTCTTTTTGTTTGGATCAAAAGTGCTTTTATTAATCAAGGTCTTTTGTATTCCCATAAAAATTTTAGAATTTTTTTTAATTCTTTGAAAATTTTGATATAGATTGCTTTGAATCTGTAGGTCAGTTTGGTAAGTATGAACATTGAACAATATTAATTCTTCTAATTTATGAACATGACATATCTTTCCACTTATTTGCATCTTCTTCAGTTTCTTTTACCAGTGTACAGCTCTTTCAACTCTTTGGTTAAATTTATTCTAAATATTTTAATTTTTGTAGCTATTGAGAATGGGATTTTAAAACTTTTTTTTCAGAGAGTTCACTGTTAGTGTATACAAATGCCATTAATTTTTGTATGTTGATTTTCTACCTTGCAACTATACTAAATTTGTTTACTAGTTCTAACAGTTTTTTGGTAGAGTATTTGGGGTTTCAATGTATAAAATCATGTAATCAGCAAAAAAAGACATTTTTACTTTTTTCTTATTTGGAGGCCTTTTATTTCTTTTTCTTGCCTAGTTTCTCTGGCAAGGATGTTGTGCATCATGTTAAATAGAAGTTGTGAGAGTAGGCATCCTTGTTTTATCCATGATCTTACAGGAAAAGTTTTCAATTTTTCACTATTGAATATGAAAAATGAAACTGGACCATTATCTCCCACCATATACATAAGAGAACTAAAATAAATTTAAAAACTTAAACATAAGGTCTGAAACTGTTAAACTGCTAGAAGTAAACATAGCAAGAAAGCTTCACAATATTTGTCTAGAGAATAATTTTTTTGCATTTGACCCTAAAAGCACCGTAAGCAAAAGACACACACACACCCACCCACCCACACACACACACACACAAAGTAAAGTAGAATTTCATCTAACTAAAAGTTTCTACAGAGCAGAAACAGTTAACAGCCAGGTGTGGTGGTTTGAAACTGTGGTCCCAGCTACCCAGGAGGCTGAGGTGGAAGGGTGGTGTGTTAGTCTGTTTTTATACTGCTTTAAAGAACTGACCGAGCCTGGGTAATTTATAAAAGAAAGTTTTAATTGACTCACAGTTCAGCATGGCTAGGGAGGCCTCAGGAGACTTATAATCATGGTGGAAGGTGAAAGGGCAGCAAAGCACTATCCTGGCAAGGTGGCAGGAAGGAGAAGTGCCCAGTGAAGGGGGAAGAGCCCCTGATAAAACCATCAGATCTTGTGAGAACTCACTCACTATCACAAGAACAGCATGGAGGAAATCACTCCAAAGATTCAATTACCTCCACTGGGTCTTTCCATTGACATATGGGGATTATGGGGATTATGGGGATTATGGAGATTATGAAGATTACAATTCAAGATGAGATTTGGGTGGGGACACAAAGCCTAACCATATCAGAAGGCTTGAGTCTAGGAGGCAGAGGTGGCAGTGAGCTGAGATCTTGCCACTGCACTCCAACCTGGGTGTCAGCATGAGAGGCTGTCTCACAAAAAAAAAAGAAAAGGAAAAAAAAGGAAACAATTACAGAGTGAAGAGAACCTAGGGATGTGGGAAAAAAGTATTTGTAATGTATACATCTGAAAAAGGTTAATCTTCACTATAGATATATACATATATATATACACATAATGTATATGTATATAAACACAAAAAATAGCCAAAAAGAAACAACCCAGTTTACCTGATACAGAAACCAGTTAAGGTTACAATAACAACAAAAAGAATATTACAGGCCAATATTCCTGATAAACTTAGGAGCAGAAATTCTCAAAAAGATATTAGCAAATCAATTTCTCAACAACACATCAAAAAGAAAGTGTGCCATGACCAAGTGGGGTTTATTCCAGGGACACAGAATGGTTCAACATATGCCAATCAACAAATGCAATACATCACTTCAACAAAATGAAGGACAAACACCATATGATCGTCTCAATAGACCCAGAAAAAAAAGCATTTGATAAAATCCAACATCTCTTCATGATAAAGCCTCTCAACAAATTAGGCATAGAAGGAACATACATCGACATAATAAAGCCCATATGTGACAAACCTACAGCTAATATCAAACTGAATGAGGAAAATGTGAAAGTCTTCCCTGTAAGAATTGGAATAAGACAAAGATGAACACTTTTACCACTCTTATTCAACAGTGTACTTGAAGTCCTAGCCAGAGCAATCAGACAAGATAAAACAAACAAAGCATCAAAATTGAAAAAGAGGAATTCAAATTGCTCCTTTTTGCAAATGACATGATCTCATATATAGACAAATCTAAAGATTAAGCCAAAAAACTCTTAGAGCTGATAAATGTATTTAGTAAAGTTGCAGAATACAAAATCAACCTACAAACAAATATCAGTAGTGTTTCTATACACCAATAACCACCTAGCTAAAAATGAGACCAAGAATGCAATCTCATTTTAAATAGCTACAAAAATACTTAGGAATAAATTTAACCAAGGAGATAAAAAGCCTCCTCAACAAATACTACAAAACACTAATAAAAGCAATGCAAGATAACACACACAAAATGGAAAGATGTCTATGTTCATGGATCAGAATTAGTACTGTTAGAATAGCTATACTACCCAAAATAATCTACAGATTGAATACAGTTCCTATCAAAGTACCAGTGACATTCACAGAAATAAAAAAAAATCATAAAACTCATATGGAATGACAAAAGACCCCAAATAGCCAAAGTAATATTGAGCAAAAAGAACAAAACTGGAGGCATCACACTCCCCCACTTCAAAATATACTACAAAACTGTAGTATTCAAAAGAGCATGGTATTGATATAAAAACAGACACATAGACAAGCGGAACAGAATAGAGAATCAAGAAATAAATGCATGTATTTATAGCCAAATGATTTTCAACAAAAGCATCAAGAATATACACTGGGGAAAGGATACTCTCTTCAAAAAACGGTACTGGGAAAATTGGATATCAACTTGCAGAGAAGCCTCGTTAAATCCCTATCTCTCACCATTTACAAAAATAAAATCAAAATGGATTAAAAACTTTACTGAAAAACCTGAGGCTGTGAAACTACTAGAAGAAAACATAGGTGTAATGCTTCAGGGCAATGGCCTAAACAACAATTTCATGAATAAGACTTCAAAAGCATAGGCAACAAAAGCAAAAATAGACAAATAAGATTACATCAAGCTGAAAAGCTTCTGCATGGCAAAGGAAGCAGTAAAGAGTGAAGAGACAACCTGCAGCATAAGAGAAAATATTTGCAAACCATTAATCTGACAAGAGACTAATGTGAAGAAAATATAGGAAACTCAAACAACTCTATAGCAAAATTTTAATAGTAAGAATAATAATATTTTTCATTAAAAAGTGGGCAAAAGATCTGAATAGACATTTCTCAAGTGAAACATATGAGGGGCGAGTATATGAGAAAATACTCAACATGACTAATCATTAGGTAAATGAAGATTAAAATTACAATTAGCTGTTATCCCAGTTAGAATAGCTATTATCAAAAAGACAAAAAATAATACATTGCTGGTGAGAGCACAACTACAAACAAACAAACAAACAAAACAACTTGTGTATGCTGTTGGTGGAAATGTAAATTTTAATGCCATTATGGAAAACAATATACAAGTTTCTCAGAAAAGTAAAAATAAAACTGCATACATTTCAGAAATTTCATTACTGTTTATCCAAAAAATGAAAAATTATTATACCAAAGTGATACCTGCACCCCCATGTTTATTGTAGCACTATTCACAATTGCCAGAATATGGAATCAACCTAAGTGGTCAACCAGTGAATGTACACAGAAAATGTGGGATATATATATAGTAGAATAATATTTAGCCATAAAAAAGAATGGAGTTCTGTCATTTGTAGCAACATGGATGAAACTGGACTTCATTATGATAAGTGAAATGAGCCAGTCACAGAAAGACAAATATTGAATTTTCTAACTCAGATGTGGAAACTAAAAAAGTTGATCTCACGGTGGTAGAATCTCATAAAGAGTAGAATAATACTTACCAGGGGCTGGGGAAAGTGGTGATAGGGGAAGATAAAAAGAAGTTAGTTTCTGGGTATAAACATGTAATTAGAACTTGTGTTTGAGGGACATTATTTTATTATTTTTTATAGCTATGTAGCATTCCATGGTGTATATGTACCACATTTTCTTTATTTAATCCACCATTAATGAGCACCTAGGTTGATTTCATGTCTTTAGTATTGTGAATAGCTTGACGATGAGCATGTGAGTACATGTGTCTTTTTGGTATAATGATCTATTTTCCCTTGGGTATATACCCAGTAATGGGATTTCTGGGTCAAATGGTAGTTCTGTTTTAAGTTTTTACAGAAATCTCCAAACTGCTTTCCATGGTGGCTGAACTAAGAGAGAGTGCCGAGCAAAGAGGAAAAAGCCACTTATAAAACCATCAGATCTCATAATAACTCACTCACTGTTATGAGAACAGAATGGGAGTAACACCCCCATGATTCAATTACTTCCCACCGGGTCCCTCCCATGACACATGGGGATTATGGGAAATACAATTTAAGATACTGATTATTTTAATCCATGAGCCTGGACTGTTTTATCATTTATTTTTGTCTTCTCTGATTTATTTCAGCAGTGTTTTGTAGTTCTCCTTGTAGAGCTCCTTCACCTCCATGGTTAGCTGTATTCCTAGATATTTCATTTTTCTGTGGCAATTGTAAATGGGATTGTGTTCGTGATCTGACTCTCAGTCTAGACATTTATTGATGTAGAGAAATGTCACTGATTTTTGTCCATCAATTTTGTATTCTGAAACTTTACTAAGATTATCTGTCATTTCTAGTAGCCTTTTGGCAGAATCTTTTAGGGTTTTCTAAGTATAGAATCATACCGTCAGTGAAAAGACATAGTTTGACTTTTTCTTTTCTTATTCGGATGTCTTTTGTTTCTTTCTCTTGCCTGATTGCTCTGGTTAGGACTTTCTAAATAGATATTTCTTAGAAGAAAACAAATGGCCAAGTATCTGAAAAAATGTTCAGCATTCCTTATCATCAGGGATATGCAAACTAAACTACAATGAAATATCACCTCATACCTCTTAGAATGACCATAAGAGAATCCTTGTACACTGTTGATGAGCGTAAATTAATACCTCTTAGAATGACTATTGTCAAAAAATTTTAATGATAAGTAGTTGGATAGGTTGTGGAAAAAAGAGAATCCTTGTACACTGTTGATGAGCATAAATTAATGAGGCCTATATAGAAAGCCATACAGGGATTCCTCAAAAAGCTGAAAATAGAATTAACATATGATCCAGGCCGGGAGCGGTGGCTCATGCCTATAATCCCAGCACTTTGGAAGGCCGAGGCGGGCAGATCACAAGGTCAGGAGATCGAGATCATCCTCAAAATAAGGGCTGATATTGCATCTACTAAGGGTCACTGCACAAAGCCTGACCTACAATATCCTTAATACATCACCATAATGTGCACTAAATACATAATGTGTACAATTTAGTGTTACTCAGAATAACTTTGAATATCAAATGTTTGAATATCAAAACTTTGAATAAGAATGAAGATCAAAGAATACCTTCATTCAACAATGGATTTTTGTTTCTTCTTCATTTTCCTATTTGTTCACTCAAAGAAACATTTATTGAGTGGTGAACAAGTCAGAAAACATCTTTGCCTTGTGAAACTTAAAGTGGATTATGGACATTACACATGGGAAAAAGGGCATGAGTGAATTTTATATAATTATAGATGCTATGAGGGCAAAATAACTTTAAAACTAAATAGAGAGTAGAATGCTAGTGGTTGCGGGAGAGGGAGTAGCAAGAGTTGGATTCCTTGCTTTAGGTAAGGAGGTCAGAGCATCCTTTCTGGGAAACTGATGTTATGACAAAGATCTGTGTGACACAGAATCAAGTTTGTGCATATTTAGAGCAAACATTCCAAGCAAAAGTAATAATTAGTGTAAAACTCTGTTGAAGGATGAACTTGACAATTTCGAGACTAGAAAGAGATGATATGGCTGAAGCCTAATGAAGGAGAAGAGTAATAACTTAATCTGAGGTCAGAGAGGTAGCAAAAAGTCAAATTGTACAGGACATTATGAACCATGGAACATACTTGAATTTTATTTTAATTTAAGTAGAACACTTCTGGGGAAAGTTTAAGCACAGAAGGAGAAATTTTTGAAAGACTTTTGTTTTTATATATTATTTTTTAAAAGTAAAACTGGCTGCAGCTATACTGAGAGTGGACAATAGAGGAAGATGAGCACCTCTCTGAAACTCTTCTTTCAGGAGATGTGTTGTCCAGGGTGGGGATGATAACAGTAGAAATTGTAGTGGACAGTTATATTTCTAATATATGTTACATATTTGACTAAGTGTTGGAGAAACAAAAGTGAGATGGATAGCCATATACTTGAAATGTGTGTAGGCCATCTAAAAAGAAAAATAAATAATGTGGTGACTGCTATAATTAAAAAAAGATAATGAAATATTCTAAAAAACTCATGTTTGGAAGCTAGACGGATAAGAGTTCAAATACGAATTCTGCAATTTATTAGATGTGATATCTCACATGAAATATGTTTTGTTTATTTGAGATTGTCTTTTATTTATAAATACATACAAGATTAAATATGTCTCAAGATTTTACCTCGTCTCAACTCAGCATACAGATAACATAATCCCAATTAAAATCACAACAATCTATTTCATAGATATTAACAAACTGATTCTAAAGTGTATATAGAAAAGAAGACCTTGAACACACAATACAATGCTGAAGAGGAAGAACAAAGTTAGAATGTTTATACTACCTAATTTCTATAACTCTGTAGTAAAATCTATAGAAATTCAGACAGTGTGATACTGGTAAAGAATAGATACGTAGATTAATGGAGCAAAATAGCGAACCCAGAAATAGACACACAAATTTGTCAAGTTACAACGGAACAAAGGCAAGTCAATAGAGAATGTAGAGTCATTTTAACAAATGGTTCTGAAATGATTGAACTTTCATATACAAGATAGAATAGAAAGATATGCACACACATGCGCGTGCGTGCACACACACACACCCCCCTACACAGACCTTATACCTTTCACCTAAATTAAGTCAAAAGGAGCATAAACCTAAGTGTAGAACATGCAACTATAAAACTTCTAGAAGAAAACATGGAAGAAATGATGTGACTTTGGAACCGATGATGAGTTTTAATATGTAAAACTAAAACCATTAACCAAAAAAAAAAAAGATAAGTTGCAATTTTTTTAATTTAAAACTTCTCATCTCTAAAATATACTATTACAAAAATGAATAGTCAAGAAACATAATAGAGGAATATATTTTAAAGGCAAATATTTAATAAATGTATCTGTCCAAAATATGCAAAGAACAATTAAATTGAACAAGAAGAAAAACAATAGGCAAAATAATATGCACAGACATTTTATCAATAAAGATGAGCTAATGAGAATAATCATATGAAAAGAGGATCAAAATTATCTGTGACTAGGGAATCTCAAATTGAAACAATAAGATAACACTACACACTTATAAGAAATGCTAACAAGGACTTTCATGCATTGCTAAAGGAAATGCAAAATGCTACCTCCACTTTGGAAGAGAGACCATCAGTTTCTAATAAAATTAAATGTAGTCTTGTCATGTGATCCTGCAATTACCCTACTATTTATCCAGCTTATTAAAATACGTATGTCCAGACAAAAAATTTATATGAATGGTATTTATTCATAATTGATGAAAACAGGAAGTAACCAAGATGAGACATTCTTCAGTATGTGAATAGATAAACAAACTGGGGAGCATCCATACAATAGTTATTTAGCAATAAGAAATAAAAAATATTAAGCCATGAAAATATGTGGAAGAATTTTAAATGCATGCTGCTAAGTGGAATAAGCCAGTCTGTGAATGCTATATACTGTATGAGTCCAACTACATGCCATTCTGAAAAAGGAAAACAACAGTGACAGTATATTAGTTTTCTGTGGCTGCTCTAGCAAATTACCACAAATTTGGCAGCTTAAAACAACTGAAATAATTTTTTTCATAGTTGCAAAGGCCAGTAGTCTGAAATCAAGGTGTCAGGAGGGCTACACTCCCTCCAGAGGCACTGGGAGTCAATCCATTCTTTACATCTTCCAATATCTGGTAGATCCAAACATTCTTTGGCTGGTGACCACATCACTTCCATGTCTCCCTCAAGAATAATATTGCTTTCTTTTCTTCTCTGAGTGTCTTCTATCTGTTTGTTTCTCATAAGAACATTTGTCATTGGATTTAGTGCTCCCCTGTGTCATTTAGGGTAGTCTCCTAATCTTGAGACCCTTTAATTATATCTGCAAAGATCCATTTTACAAATATGGTAGTATTCACAGGTTATAGGGTTAGGACAAGGACATAAATTTTAGGGACCATGATTGAGCCACCACAAATGATAAATAGTGATTGTGAGCAGATAGGGAGAAATGAAAGGTTGAAAAACTAAAGGACCAGTGGTTTTTCTTTAGGGTTGTAAAACTATAATACTGGAATGGTGTACATAAAACACTATGTATATATCAAAAATTTATAAAACTTTATGGCACAGATATTGAACTTTAATATACAGAATTTTTAAAAGCATGTTGGAGGATGGAGAAACCAAAGATGGAGTGAAGAGTATGACAAATCAATTAAATTGCATACAAAATCAGTGAACAACCGAGGTGAGAAAACTAATTCTGATCTAAGGAACTTTTGAAATGGGGAAAGTCTGCAAAACTAAAGCGACATGAAGCTTTACATAAGCGCTGTACTTTAGTTGATAAAGTTGTTTCACACAGATTACAGGTTAACAGTTCTGACCACTATACATGTATAATGGAGTTAAACAATTATGTAAGTGGATTGCTAATTGTGAGAGTCAGGCTTCTCACTGTTGGAGTAGGATGTTACAAATGAGCAAGGGGAGGAAGCTAAATTGATCCATATAATAGTATATTAGAGTTGGAGATTTTAATTTGAATTTATGTCTGCTTCATATAGGTACAGATGGTTACACATGGAAATATGTATAGATACCTTTCTGTACACTAGTTAGTACACACACATATATTTCCTTGCTGCATCAGCTGAGAGGACACAAAAATCATGACACCCTGGTAGGAATGAGAACACTATGACTCAGATTTAGGTTTCTAAATCTATTCTATAAAAAATAAACCAGAGCTCATTGGAGAAATGGCCTATTCAATGACTGGGGCAGGAAATAGATGAGATAAACCTGGAAAATCTTGTACTGCCAGAAAGCAAGAACGTCCTAAAAACAGACAAACAACAACAAAACCAACCACAAAGCCCTATAAGTATGGGAAGATGTCAAAATACCTAGCACAGAAGTCAACTAAAAGAGCTCCTAATAACCAAATCTGAGAAAATGTAAACAATACAATTTTGTATTGGATTATAACACAAAATATAAAATAAGCATCCTAGCATTAACACGGACATAAATATTTAACATATAAGTATATATGGGAGAATAGACAAGTATCCCATAAAAAACAAATTTCAAGTTTATGTAGATACCACACCAGTGACAAGGTGGAACATAAGCATCTGCCATTAGCATGGGTAACAGATAGTAACTTCCTTGCAAAGAGTACAGTATGAGGATAAGAGTGACTTTATGGTGGAGAAATCTGACAAATTGTCACCCAGGTGATCAAGGTTAACATTGACAGGGATAAGTCATGTTGATAGCATGTATTCTTAATATGATGTGACTCAAATGGCACTTTATTTCTGTGATCTTACTCCCAGCAACACATACTCCCAGTCTAGTCATGACAGAAACTTCAGATAAATGTTAACTGAGAAACATTTTGGAAAATACCTACAAAGTACTCTTCTAAAAGTGTCAAGGTTATCAAAGTCAAAGAAATGCTGAGAAATTGTCACAACCAAAAGAAGCCTAGGGAGACATGATACTTATGTTCAATGTGATGTCCTGGATGGATTATGGCTGAAAAAGTACATTAAGAAAATGTGTAGGAAGTCTAAATTTAATGTGGATCTTATTTGATGATAATGTATCAATATATTCTCACGCTGAATAAGTGAATCATCCTCAAGAATTAAATACTGTTTAATATTTCACAAAGAGTCAAGTCTCCCACTCTTGCCAATATTGTCCTTTTTGATTGTAACCATTGTGTTTTGAAATCCAACATATTTCTAACAAAAGCCTTTGTAAAGGCTTTCACATTCTCCTCCTCCAAAAATTTCGTCTTTTCTTTCTCTGCATTCTTAGGACACTCTGCTTTTAAGAACACATGGTACTTGAGATGTGCAATTTTTCTGTCTGTGAGAGTGTGAGCTTTTGAACACTGAGCTTCTTAGAGTTAGAATAACACAGAGGTTAGAATATGAACATTCAATCAAATGGACGTGGGATGCCATCATAGTTATTCCATTTTCCATGGATATTATTTAAACCCTTTGTGCTTCAGGTTCCCCACTCTAAAAATAGTACCTAATTATAAGAATATTTTGATAAACAAATGAACTAATACGTAAAAAATTAGGAAAAGTCCTGTTATATGGAGTAAACTATATAGGGATTCATCATTATTATCGTTACTATTATTTAGAGTATATTATTATTGTCATTGTTCCATTATTTACAGTAATACATATTATATATTATAGTAAGCAAGGGTTTATTGGGCATCTATTATTTTTCTTCTCAAGTTTAATAAACACTGTGGAATTAAATGCAGCCAGTTTATTGATATTCATGAATCTGTGATGTGAATTTACAAAATAAGTTTAAAGAATTGTAAACTCCAAATCTCATCCATATAGTAGGTTTTTCCGCCCACCCCACTAAAGCTGAAGGAATCCAATAAATATTTTCTCACAGAGCATGAGTAATAGGAGAATGACAAAGGCTGTTAAATAAACTGGATAGGTTTCTATTATTTTAAGAAACAATATTGTTGGGAGTTTGACAAGATGACTTTCACACAAAGAAAAAACAGTTGCCCCTTTAGTAAGACAAAATGTTAATTAGCCCAGAGACCCCCTCGACTTGAATGTATGAGATATGGGTATGGTATTTTATACTTCATATGCATGATAAGTTATTTTGGAATATATAAAACAAGGGGCTGGGGCAGTGGCTCATTCCTGTGTTCCCAACACTTTGGGATGCCAAATGAGGAGGATTGCTTGAGCCCAGGAATTCAACACCAGCCTGAGAAACATAACAGTAACTCATCTCCACCAAAACAAACAAACAAACAAAAATTAGCCCAGTGTGATGGTGTGAGCCTGTGGTCCCAGATACTCTGGGACACTGAGTGGGAGGATTCTTTGAGCCTGGGAGATTGAAGCTACGTTAAGCAAGGATCATGGCACTGCACTCCAGCCTTGGGGACAGAGTGAGATCCTGTCTCAAAAATGAATAAATAAAAGAAGGAATGAATAAATAAAGAAATATATTCATACATGCACACAAGTTTTAAAAAATAAAACATTTAATATCTGTTCTCTGGGTGTAAGAAATTCATAAACACAAGAATGAGAAGTATATAGAGGTTTCTGTTTTTATACTAATATAGCAGGGAAATTATCACAACTTAAACATAATAAAATCCGTTTGCATTTCCTAAAATTCCTACATCAGCCTTGATGTAGGAATCAAACACTCTTATTCCCAGGGCAATATTAAAATGCCATCTTACTGAAGGTTCACAATTTATTTAAGAATTTCTTAACCTTCAAATTCACTAGCATTTTTGATATATATATGGATAGATAGATATATCCCAAAATATCTTTTCCGACATATCACTTTTACCTCTTATGAAGGTATGAAAGAATGTTGCAGACCAACAAGCAATCATATATCCCCAAACATGTTTTGCTCTTTTTGACTGCTATCATTTCCTAGGCACTGAAAAAAATCACACATAGCAGTTAACTTTAAGATTTTCAGAAACACAAGCATCAGGTTCCTCCCAAGCTGCCTGTCTATTTGAAAACAGTGCATTCAACCAAGAGTAATTTTTTTGTGTGCGGCTGACTTTAACTGCTGTTCCTTTTTTCCATCAGAATTTTCTACTCTTGAAGATATATGTTGTAGTCTGAAAACCATCACCACATTGGTTCCTGTCATGTGTAGCATGGAACTCAGGAGAAACCACTTAAAGATTTACAAAGCATTTTAGAACATTTTACCCTCTTATTAGATTTGCATGTATTCACATTGTGATTATCCCAAATGTAATTAGCCTTTTCTGTTTGCCAATTATCTGGGAAGATTTGCCAAATGCATCCTGACAGTATTCTGACAGAAACTTGCAGCAGTTACAAATTATCAACAATAAGTTCAGTTACGCCACAGTGTAATTCTATGCTACATGAAGAATGAATGCTATTTATTCATGTGATGGCAGAAACACTCTAAGGAATTTCTTTCAAAGAGAATTGGGTCATTATTTGTTGGAATGAAAAAGCCATTAGGCAGCACAATATATAAATCTCAACTAAGAAAAAATGCTTTTTTAGTCTCATCTCCATAACTTTCTACAGCTTAATGCAAAGCAAAGGAGATAATCAGCTCTTGAGAATCCATATCAATAGTAAAAAACCAGTCATCCTGATATTTTGCAAAAAGGTATATATTTTTCTTTAAAAAGTGATGTGCCTGCGGATATATAATTTTTAAATGAAGTAATTAAGTAACATGGTAAACTCATGGCAATTTTCTTTCCTTCCTATTAGAAACTGAAAAGGCTTGCCAGGCATGGTGGCTCACACCTGTAATCCCAGCACTTTAATAAGCCAAGGAGGGAGGATCACTTGAGCCAGGAGTTTGAGACCAGCCTGGGCAACAGGACGAAACCTTGTCTCTACTAAAAATACAAAAATTAGCCAGGTGTGGTGGTGCATGCCTGTGGTCCCAGTTACACAGGAGGCTGAAGCAGGAGAATGACTTGAGTCCAAAAGGCAAAGGTTGCCCTGAGATGAAATCATAGCATTGCACTCCAGTCAGGGAAGTAAAACCCTGTATCAAAAAAAGAAAAAAGAAAAAAAGAAAAGCTGATAAAAACTCAGCTTACAGATGAGCGAATCTTTCTAAGTCTGCTGGTTATCTTTTAAAAATTTATTTGAGTAGAAAAATAATTGTCTATGTTTAAACTGTATTGTGTTTGTGTGGTTTTCTTAAGATAATTGAAAGTAAGACACTGTATTTTATGTTAAAAAGCCAAAGGTTTAAACAGATTGGATGACAGGAAAATTTGGCACCAATAAAAATAGACATGGTAAAAGAATGAACTGTGAATGACCAGTAAACTTATAAAAGTGTTCATACTCACCAGTAATCAAGAAAATGCAAATTAATTTAACAATAAAATGACCTTTTTACCTCTGAGAAAAAAACAAGATGAAAATAAATGACTGTACAGTAGATTAGTATTACCTACCTATAGATTTATCTATCTGTCTTAGCACAGGATTTGAGACAACTTAGAGGTAATAAAACTACCTAACAATAACACACATATGCACACACACACACACTCACACAAACCAGCTAAAATATAAAAATAGAATAAATATCATCACCCAAATGGAAAGCTAGTTTTTAAATAGAATTATTCCATATGTATGCAAATACAATTTGCCTTTAGCGTCACTTTTTATTCTAAAAAGAACTGTTGCTTGAGTGATAATTTACATGATTTTTTAAAAGCAGGCATTAGCTGAGTTTAATGTGGAAGAGATACTGAAATTCTAAGAAAATGAGAAGTATTAAAAGTTTCCAAGAGCATAATTATATAGGCAGTCTATTAATTTGAGTGCACCAAGTCAAAGGATTGATCCTTTGGTAAGGCCTCTATGCTTTATGTGGAACTGTCAAAATCAATAACCCAGGAGCATAACCAAACTTGAAAGAGAACAGCCTTCATGAATACTATAGTACATGTTCAAATCAATTATTTGATTAAGGTAATCAGGTTTGCTAGTGCCTCTACTCATCTATGAGAAGTTAACAGAAATATTTAATGGGGTAATTCCAAAACTTATTTAATTTTACCATTTTTTCCTATTAACACATAACAGTAAAAAATTTAAGCATATAACGAGACATTATTTGTAATGAAAATCCAAAAATAGTGACATTAAAAGGAACGCACATTGAACCCACATGCAAAATTATCAGTTAGAGACTTCAAATAATTCAGATTAATACCCTCAATTTTTAAAAAAATATTTTATTAGAGAACAGAAAGCTCTGTAAGCAAATAGAAATTCTAGAACTGAAAAATATAATACTTAAAATTAAGTTGTTAAAGGATAGACTTACCAACAAATGAGCTACAGTTTAAGAGAATTAGGAAAGCAGAAAACATATGAAATAAAATTATGTAAAAACGTGAAATAAAAAATGTAATTAAGCATTACATGTTAGTTTTCTACTACTGTCATAATAATAAAATATCACAGATTGGGTGGCTTAAACAACAGATATTTTCTTTTCTTTTCTTTTTTTTTTGAGACGGAGTTTTGCTCTTGTTGCCCAGGCCGGAGTGCAGTGGTGTGATCTTGGCTCAATGCAACCTCCGCCTGCAGGGTTCGAGTGATTCTCCTGCCTCAGCCTCCCAGGTAGCTGGGATTACAGGCGCCCACCACCATACCCAGCTAAATTTTTGTGTTTTTAGTAGAGATGGGGGTTTCACCATGTTGGCCAGGCTGGTCTTGAACTCTTGACCTCAGGTGATCCACCTGCCTCAGCCTCCACAAGTGCTGGGATTACTGGCGTGAGCCACCGCACCTGACCCTACAACAGATATTTTCTTATGGTCCTGGAGGCTAGAAATCCAATCCAAGGTATTAGCAGGGTTAATTTCTTCTGAGACATTTTTCCTTGCCTTTTTTGCATGAACATCTTCAAATGGCTTTTCCTCTATGCTCACCTGTGTCCAAATTTCCTCTTCTTCTAAGGATATAGTTCATATTCGGTTAGGGCCTACCCTAATGAACACCCACTTAAACACAAACACCTTTGTAATGACCAGATCTCCAAATATAGTCACATTTTGAAGTATTGGAGGTTGGGGCTTAAACATATAAATCTGTGGGAGACACAATTCATCCCATAACATTTGTAAAAATAAGAGGGTGGAAGATAAAAACAGAAGATAGACATGAAAAAGATACAGTCCTTATAATACCAGAAGGAGAGGCGAGATATAAGAATATGAAATATTTGAAGATGAAAATAAGAGAATTTTCTCAAAGTGGTTTAAAAGAAATCAAGCCACAAAATCAAGAAGCACTGTAATATTCATGTGAAAAATATTTTTAAAAGACATAAGTAAGATTGTCATGATAAAAATCTTAAAATCAGACTTATAATGTCACATTATCTTTAAAGTCTAAGTATGAGACTAAAAGGTGTGAGACACCAAAATCATTTGGATTATATCTTCAAGTTGTTGTTGGGATTGGGGGTGGCAGAAGGAAGGTCAGGTTGAAATTCCATACCAAGTAAAAAATGTTATTAAATGGTTGAGGTTAAACATTATCAGGCAAATAAAACTTACTCAGACACAAAAGACCTGCATTAAAAGATATACTAATAAGTTTTCCTAACAGAGAAATAAATCAACCCATGTGGAAGTTTGGAGGTAGAAGGTAAAGACCAACAAAAGTACATACAAACACGATAAATCTAAAAGAATATTGATTGCAAAAAACAATGTAACAATTATACTGGAATTCGTGTAACAGAAGGTAATAGCATGAGTTGGTAGAGAGTGAAAAATGTTATTATAATGTTCTAGAGTCATTCTTTTGTTGGGAAGAGGTAAACATTTGGACTTGCATACACTCTGATGGATCAATGATTAATGATGTAATCTCCAGGAAATATGCTAAAATAAAAAGTAAAATAAGGTATAATTATCAAGATAATAAAGAGACATTATGAGATAAATAGAGAGCAAGTAGTTGAATATTATATTTAAATTTAAATGTATAACTATCCACATTACATGTAAATAGCCAATTTTTTCCAATTGAAAGACAAAATTTTAGGTTTTTTAAAAAACTGCATTCTGCTTAAAAGAGTCAAATCTACATTAAATAAATACAAAGAAGATTAATGCATAAAGAAAAAATATATTCTAAGCAAAATTAAACAACAAAATCATGGTGCTACTGCAATACAGAAAAATTAGAACTAAGAAAAACTGCATGAGAAAAGGCCATTAAATGCTAAAAAGTAAATACCAGAGATATATAAAATGTAAGATTTTTGTACATTAAAAAACCTACCCTAAAATATGTAAAACATATAGTGTCAGAAATGGCCAGGCACGGTGACTCACGCCTGTAATTCTAGCACTCAGGTGGCTCTGACCTGAGGTCAGGAGTTGGAGACCAACCTGGCCAACATGGTGAAATCCAACAGGGTAAAAATACAAAACTTAGCTGGGCGTGGTGGCATGTGCCTGTAATCCCAACTACTCTGTAGGCTAAGGCAGGAGAATTGCTTGAACCTGGGAGGCGAAGGTTGTAGTGAGCTGAGATGGCACCACTACACTTCAGCCTGGGCTATAGAGAGAAACTCTGTCTCAAAAAAAAAAAAAAAAAAGGAAAGAAAGAAAGGAGAAATACATATACCTATAGTTATTTTGGGTGTATGTTTATGCACCTATCTCAGGCTGTGGTACACAATATAGACAATATTGTATTACGTATTACTAACAAAATATTTTATCAACCAAATTAATAATTGCCTGGTTGATTTTTATGAAAGATTGAAGTGTGTGTATAATTTATAAGTTCTCAGGAACATTTCCATATTGATAGTATCTGCATTATACACTTTTGAGAATGTGGTTTTTGACCACTGTGGAATTGGCAAGGAATGAATGACAGAAAGCTAGAAAATATCCATGTGTTTGAAAATTAACACACATATTTATAGCTCAAGTCAAGAAAGACAACATACTAAAATTACAAATCATTTAAAGTATATTTTAATTAAAATGTGAAATTAACAAAAATACAGGGTAAAGTCAAAGGATTTGAAAAATATGCTTTTTTAAAGGCCAATATGAAGAAAATATATTCGAAATGTGACAAGCATTCACCTTAAGAAAATATTATCAAAATAGAAGAAAATTAAAAATATAAGAAAATAATATTTATGTATAAGAAACTAATGAAATAGAAAACAAATAAAAAACGTACACAGCATAAATTGAACCAAGAGTTGTTTCTTTCAATTCAGGATAGTAATTAACTTTGGGGAAGAAAGAAGAAGTTGTAAGGGGCAGAGGTAAAAAAAAGCATATTCTGATGTGCTAATAACATTCTATTTCTTTTTTTTTCTTTTCTTTTTTTTCTTTTTTCTTTTTTTGGTTTTTGAGACGGAGTCTCACTCTGTCACCCAGGCTGGAGTGCAGGGGCGCGATCCCGGCTCACTGCAAGCTTTGCCTCCCAGATTCACGCCATTCTCCTGCCTCAGCCTCCCAAGTAGCTGGGACTACAGGCGCCCACCACCACGCCTGGCTAATTTTTTATATTTTGTTTAGTAGAGACGGGATTTCACCGTGTTAGCCAGGATGGTCTCGATCTCCTAACCTCGTGATCCACCCGCCTTGGCCTCCCAAAGTGCTGGGATTACAGGTGTGAGCCACCGTGCCCGGCCAACATTCTATTTCTTCACTAGCAGGCCTGTTACGAATATTTCCTTGGTAAAAATTAACTTGCTATAAAATTACAATCTGGGTACCTTTGGGTATGTGTGTTGTACTTCAATACAGCTTTGAAAATTACAAAGAAATAAATGTAGTAAGTATGGTATAAAGTTTTCATTTCTATATTGTTGCCATGGCAAATTATTTAAAATGAGTTATGCTGGTCTTTTTGACCAAGCCATTCTTGACTATAAGTTAATGAGCAAATGGTAGTTGGGTACATATGATATTTGAAGAATCATTGCAAGAGAAAAAAATAGAGTGATAGTGAAAAAGTAGTCTTTGTCCTTAAATATCTCAATAGACAATACTATTACTACAAGGCATATTGAAATAATTATTTTAAATAAAATAATCAAAATGCTCTGATAATAAAAAATAAGGAACAATAAATTACAAATTAAAGTTTTTATGAATGTGTTAGAATTTAAACTACATACTGATGTATGATCAATATCTGCCAAAATAAAGAAGAAATGGTAGAAAAGCACTTCAGGTTAAGGCATAAGGGTCACACTGTAGTGGAAAAGTTAGAGAATGGTAAATAAACTGGTACAGCTAAAAATATGTGTATCTACATATGTATATATCCAAGTTCCCTGATGACATGAGAAATGAGATTATGGAAGATGATAGTAAATGATAGTTTGCTTCATGTCATCAGGGAACTTGGACAAGAGAGGAGATAGAATATTATTGGCAATTCAAAGCAAATAATACTAACCAGGAGGAGGGAGTAATGTGTGTGTGCATGTGTGGATGTGTTTTTCAAAATTAACTATGGATGAATTACACTGGATATCCAGCAGAAGTCTACAGATAGAGCTTGGCCAGTAATCTTCTCCCTAGATTCTATATAATGGTTACATTTCCAGTCAAGATTAAAAAAGAAATAGAAATACCCTCTCATTAACTTGGAGGCAAAGAAATTCAATGAAAATGTGTCAAGGAGCCGTGCTTTCCAGGAACCAAGCACAAGATCCACAACAGTGGCCATCTACTGAGAACACTGCCATTTGGCTTCTTCCACTACATTCGCTGCAGTATTTCTGAATGTCATAGCCCTGAACACATGCTACTATTTTGAGGGGTTCTTCAATTTGTGGGATTCTTGCATTATTTAAGTTTCTGAGAGGAAGCATCAAGTCAGTTATGTCTGGTTATTTGCAAAAGCTATAGATTCCAGAGGGTGTGTAAAAGAAATAAATATGGGAAACAGAATATTAACTTTAGCTTGAGTTGCCTCCTGGCATAAGAATCAACAAATATCCTTTTTGTTGTTTGACATCTATACAAATTATTTTTATACATTGCATCCCCACCTCGCTCCCCCTGCACACAAATATTCCCATTTTATATAATGCAGCTACTCCTGTTACAACTAAAAATGAATTTACACTCTTCCCAAGTAGACAAAATTTTTACAAGTAACTGTACACAGTCCAGGTTCAGAATTTCTATATAATGTAAATTCCTCTTCAAATTCTATCACTGTTATTTTCTGAAAATTATAGAACAACTGTGTGGTTAATTATAAAACTAACCACTAAAACATATAAAATACTGAAGGTGAGGGAGTGAATACGAGGAATTTATTAAAATATATAAACAGATACATGACACTTTATATCAACTTCATTATTTAGAGGCTTTTCTGAATTGGGTATCCTCAGAGACACACACACAGGCAAGTCATTAGTGGGACCCAGAGTCATGGCAGAATCTTACTCAGCCCTTCTTTCCGTCCTGTCAAGGAGTAACACTGAAATATACAGTTAAGAGCTCCCCAGTGTTCTTCAGGACTACCTGTAGAGGGGTTGAAATACCACCCCTGCATAAATCAGCTGTTGCCATCATAGCATATGGAGTCGTATAAACCAAACTAGAATTAAATTTTTATTCCTCAGTTAAAATGCCCTAAAGAAATCCACATGAGGCTATCAGTATGGGTTAAGGGAGGGCAAGAGTACAGCAGAAATTGGCACACTGGGAATGTGAATAACCTGGTAATGTGACTTTCTTGTACTTTAAAGAAATACCTCGGTTCAGTCTTTTATATAGCCCATATCCCTCTGATGATGAAGTGCTACTCTGAGATCTGGATCTAATAGCTGAGTGGATTCGTTTACATCCAGTACAGGATGAACTACTAGAAGCAACAACAACAACAACAACAACGACAAACCAAGCAGTCACTTGATGCCCCACGGACATATGCTGAACCTCCAGAATGGTCCCTAGTGAGCCAAGAGCTGTTGTCAAAGGATAATCGCAGTTACTTCTGGAAGAGTGCACTACATAGCTTCAGATCCTTGGGGACCTCACTTGAGCTCTCTCTGATATTAGCTTACCATCAGTGAGCATAGATACATTGAGCCACATTGACTCTAAGATTGTAAGTGCAAAGTAGAAGAGGCGCAGCCTGGAAAATCTGCCTTTCTGGCATGGAACACCATGGAAAGCTGGTTACTTTGAGGATCTCAGGTAATACGTTGGAGCACTCTGCTAAAAGGTGATATATGTTCCCTCCAAACCTATCAGCAAGCTCTTTTCTTAGCAGTTGGGAATACAATGTTACAGCATCTTGCCTTGTCCTCTCAGATGGAAAAGACTGGCAAGTTCCAGATTCTTGGCCCATCAAAAAAGTTCATTGATGTAGCAGACTCCTGTATCTTTGTGTGATTTATTCTCAATCTCTGAATACAGTTATACACTCCATGATGATATTTCAGTCAACATAGACTCTATGTACCATGGTGGTCCCAAAAGATTTTAAAGGAACTGAAAAATTCTTATCATCTACTGAAGTCATAGCCTTCATAACGTTGTAGTGGAATGCATTACTCGTGTGTCCTTGGTGATGCTGGTGTAAACAAGCCTACTGTGCTTCCAGTCGTATAAAAGTATAGCACATACAATTATGAACCGTGAATAATACTTGATAATTGTAATAAATAATTATTCATGCATTTACTGTATTATACATTTTTATTTTGTAATTTTAAAGTGCACTTCTATGTATCTATGCATGTATCTATCTATAAAATTAACTGTAAAATAGCCTCAGGCAGGTCTTTCAGGAGATATTTTAGAAGAAGGCATTTTTATAATGGAATATGGCAGCTCCACAGATGTTACTGCCCCTGAAGACCTTCCAATGCGATGTGGAGGTGGTAGATAGTGATACAGATTATCCTAACCCTGTGTAGGCCTAGGTTAATATATGTGTTTGTGCATTAGTTTTTCCAAAAAAAAAAACATGAAAAGTTTAAAAAAATAGAAAAAATCTTACAGGATAAGTATTAAAAATTATTTATGTACAGCATACAATGTGTTTGTGTTTTAAGCTGTGCTATTACAAAAGAATTAAAAAGTTAAAAGAGTTAAAATATTTAAATTTATAAGGAAAAATATAGTAGGTTAAGGTGAATTTATTATTGAAGATGTTTTGTAAATTTAGTGTACCCTGAGTGTACAGTGTTTATAAAATCTATAGTAGTGTACACCAATGTTCGAGACCTTCTCATTCACCCATCACTTACTCCCTCACCCAGAACAACTCCCAGTCTTGCAAGCTCCATTCATGTAAGCACTCAGTATAGCTATAACATTTTTAACATTTTATACCACGAATTTACTGTACCTTTTCTATGTTTAGATACACTCATATTTACCATCGTGTTCCAATTAATATTCACTAGATGATTTACAGTTAGTAGCCTAGAAGCAGTAGAGTATATCATATAACCCAGGAGTGTAATAAGATATGCCATCAGGTTTGTGTAAGTACAAGTACACTCTATGATGTTTGTACAACAGCAAAATCACCTAATACATTTCACAAAATGTATCCATTAGACTTCACATCCAGTGTTGGGAACCAAATTTAAACATAAGGTTCGGAGGACAAACATCTAAACTATAGCAATTGCTTAAAGGCTAGTGGTAGCCCTGTGAAGAGGGTGAATAACCCTGAAACAAATGATAACATTTTATTTCTAGGCTTGTAGGGTAAAAGCAATCCTCTTGTGCTATTTTATCTTGCTGAAATGGAGAAACAGTATTTGTCAGGTCAATAGCTGCTTGCCAACTGAATTGATTTGTTCCTACAATAGACCATATCTGGAAGAACAGCTGCAATGGAATGATGATATGATTAAACTTACAATATTCCATTGTGTTTCTCCAAGACACATGTAACTTTTGTATCAGGCAATATAGAGTCTGATATAAAAATGGAATAAGGATCACCATTCCTAATTCTTTAACGTTTTTATGTTGATGCTAATAGCTGTGATTTACCCAGGACGTTATTTTAAAAATTATTGCCCTTTTCTTCTACAGTAGACTTAACTTGGTGCATCAGTGAGTTATTATATCAATTCTGCCAGGTATTTTTAAATTTTAATTTCACTTATTTTTTATTATTTTTTAAAGAGATGAGGTCTTGCTCTGTTGCCCAGGCTGCAGTGCAGTCATATGATCATAGCTCATTGCAGCCTCAAACTCCTGAGCTCAAGTGGTCCTCCCACCTCAACTTCCCAAGTAGCTGGGACCACAGTAGTGCTCCACCATACCCAGCTACATTTAAAAAAAATTTTTAGTAGAGAAGAGGTCTCACTTTTTTGCTCAGGCTGATCTCCAGCTCATGGCCTCAAGCCATCCTCCTGCTTTGGTCTCCCAAAGTGTTGGGATTATAGGCATGAGCCATCATATGTGGCCCACTGCCAGGTGTTTAGGATACATGTTCAAATGACACTTTCAGTCTTACTTACCCTATCACGGGGAAAATTATGTTAGACATCTTTAAACATTTGTCCCCTTGACCTTGACTGTTGGAGCTGTGATGTTCTGGCTTCCTTAGAATTGGTATTTGCTAAGGGATGCTGTTCACTACTATTTACCCTCTATTGGCAAAGTTACCCAGTTGAGTTGTTTTAGGTCCCTTAGGGAAGGTTAGGAGGAATTCACAGTATATAATCATGTTATTGCAGTATCATTTCTCAAAGAGTTATAGATTTTTCTTCATTTGAAAGGCGTTGTTTGTTATCTGAATCCTGTCCTGAAATAAGGAAAGTTACCATCACTCTATTTTTTTGCCTCTTGGTTTTCTCTATAACAAGCATGGACCCTTTCATTAATAAATCAACCTTAGTAGGCTACCTATTTATTTCAGTCCTGGGAATTTCATTATTTAATAATCATAACTAAATATACCTGTGGGGCAGGCCACTTTGATTACCATATTGGCCTTATGTGTGACAACAACATTTAACTTTGTGTAGCCTCTGATATTCTGGACTCCTTTTCTTCCTTTCAGAAAGATTGTCAGATATTTATTTAATATTAATTCCTCTGTGAAACGTGGCTTACATAAACACAAAGCATTTCAGAGGGGCAATATGCCAATGGAAAGAGATTTGTTTATTTAAACCAATTATGACTATCGTATTCTGCTCTTACCCAATCTCCTTTGCAGATAGGAAGTGGTTATGTTACTTTGATCTAGCAAATTAGTTATTTAAGGAAGTCTTTGTGTGTGGGGGGTATTTAAGGAGATATTTTTGCTGCCTAGATAAAAAGGCTAAAATGACTGATCTAATCACTTTGTTTATTTCTGCCTTGAAAGCAGATGTAAAGGTAAACTAGAAAAGCCATATTATAACCATGATAAAATAAATCAGAAGGGTTGCTAAAATGCTGGCCCTGTCACTCTTCATCCTTATAAGCATTACCCACAAATTTTTATCTTTGAACTTCTTTCTAACTGAATAACAAGACTCTATCCCTATAGCCAGGTTGTCTCTTGCAGATAAAAACATTCCTTATATGAATACCCTCTAAAATTTCTAGCAGTATTCCAGTCAACAGACAGCAGTAACAACTAAAGTACTTTCCACATTTAACATGTAGTAAATACCTGTTAACGTCCCTAGCTACTGAATTATTTAGATTTCTACCTCTTCATTATAGCAAGAAATTTCTGTCATATCAAGTGCATTTAGTCTGGGCTAAGGATAAGTACAGGTTTTAATCAAGTAACTGAGCACACAGATTTTCAAGCTAGTATGTTAAATCTAGAATCTATGGCATGTTTACCCAATGCCATAAATTCAGCCTACTCACTAATATACTTTTCTTCTTGGGCAGGCACCAACAGAATCCATAAAGACAAATATTTCTCAGGGTTTTTCAATATACACTAGCAAAGTTTTGTTTTTAGCCTGAGAAAAGGCCAATGGATGATGATAATCAAATGAAAGAATGAATAAATAAATACAGATAGAATGAAAACCACAGCCTTTCTGATAGAAAGAGCTATTTTCTTGAAAATAAAGGCAGAGTTCAAGAAAGGAGAGGGTCGGAGAGGATGAGCCACATATTTTATGAATAAACTCTGCTCAAATTTCTGACTAACCTCTGAACCACACTTGCATGGGATAAAATTAACCATACAGATTTAAAAATTACACTGAGACCGGAGATATTATCAAAAAACCGGCTTTGATAATTTAGGTTGAAACAAGTTTAATTACCTGCTAAAACAAAATAATTCAGAATTATTCATAGAAATATATGTAATCCAAAATATAATATTTACAATGTTAAGGATAAAATGCAAGTTTTTCAACATACAAAGACTCATTCTCAAAAAAAGAAACTCAACAGATACAGATATATAACCTGATATGACAAATGTGTTGCAGTAAGTAGACAAAGATTATAATACATATTTTTCTGCTCAAAAAGAGAAAAGGAAATATAGATCCAGTGAATAAATGAATAGAAAATCCCAACAGAAATATAGAAATGATGAATAATAATAGTAGAAATTATGGAACTGAAAAATTAATGAAACAAAAAATATTGAAAAGAATATATATGACTTTAACAACAAAATGAAGGTCACAAAGGAAAGAAATTAAAGACATGTCAAGAAAATTTGGTATTTTGATGAAGAGACAAATGATTTGGAAAGAGAGTCTTAGAGATCTATGGAATAATATCAAAAGATATAACCTACTGTTAATCAGAATCAGAAAAGAAGGGAGAGAGAATAAAGCAAAACAATAAGATACAAAAACAATGGACAGTATAACCTTTAGTTGGTAAGACATATACATTTTTTATTGTTAGGTAACAATTATACATAGGGTACATAATATTTTGATAGATGAGTACAACATGTAATGATCAAATTTAGGTCAGTGGGATATCCATCACCTCAAATATTTATTATTTCTTTGTATTAGGAATATTCCAAAACTTCTCTTCTAGCTATTTTGAAATATATAATAAATATTTTTAGCTATTATCACCCTACTGTGTTGTTGAACATTAGAACTTATTCCTTCTATCTAGCTGTATTTTTGCACCAATTAACCAACCTCTCTTCATCCCCCTCATCATCATTCTCAACCTACGGTAGCCACCATTCTATTCTCTACCTCCGTGAAATCAACTTTTTTAGCTCCCACATATAAGTGAGAACATGCAATTTTCATCTTTCTGTACCTAGCTTATTTTACTTAACAAAATGTTCCCCAGCCTCATCTATGTTGTTAAAAATGACAGCATCTTATCATTTTATAGTTGAATAATATTCTAGTTTGTATATATATACCACAGTTTCTTTAGGAAGAATATAAATTCCAAAATTAGTTAAAATGAAGAAACTTCAAGAAGGATAAACATGAAGGTATCCATTTGTAGGTATACCATTGTTGAAAGGTCAGGATAGGCTTGCTTATGATATAACTTATAAACTCTGATATCTCAGACTCCTAACACAGAAAAGTGTTTGTTGTTGTTGTTGTTGTTGTTGTTGCCTTGTGATAGACTGTTATGAGCATTCTCTTCTTAGCATCTCATCTCTACTGTGACCCAGAAATCCTGGGGGCATTCATCCTGCCATGCTGACATTTTGGAGTCCTTTCCCTCTCTAAACACAAACAAGAGGGAGTGCATAGAGAATTCATACACTCATTTTTAACTTTGTCATGCAGTCAAGAAAGAACGCACCTCACTTCCACTCAAATCTATTGGCCATAATAAGTCATGTGCTCCAATGTAACTGCAAGGGTGAGCTAGAAATGCAGAAGAGTCCACGGGACATTTGGTAAGCCCAAAGTGTCTGTCCAGAAAGGAGATTTAACAATAAGGAAGCAGTGTCAAATGCTGTAGTGAACTAATGATGAATGATAATTTCAAATTAGGTCTTAGATTATATCAGAAGCCTGCAAATTATAGATCATAGATCAAATCCAGTCTGCTTCCTGTATCTATCTATCTATCTATCTATCTATCTATCTATCTATCTATCTATAACTTTATTTGAATACAGCTATGGTTATTTATCAAATATTTTGTCTATTGGAGCTTTCTTGCTACAACAGCCGAGTTTGTTTGTGGCAGAACCTGTATGAGAAGCAAAGACTAACATCTTTACTGTCTGGACATTTCAGAATTAGTTTCCCATCCCCTAGGTTACATGATTACAAAATTACTCATGATTTTTAAGCTTTCAATGGATAGTATAGAACCAATGAGGGAAGAAATGATAGGAAGATTGAGAAAGCAGATTAATAAAGTAGATACAACTTATTTTAGAATTTTGCTGGAGAAGAAAATATAAAAACATGTTTTCAAAATTTTTTATTTAGGTACTTATTTACTTGTTGCTTACTTTATTTCATTTGGACAAATATTTATTTTATGAAACCTAAGAATATTTTAAGCCACAGTGCAACTCTGAAGATGCAGATATATGATAAAATAATTGAGGAAGTGTGGCTCTGGAATAGTGAGAAGAGAATGAGATTCCAAACTCTAGTGAAAGACATAGAACAGGCTTGTTAATGATGACAGCATTAAAGTTACCCTGAGACAAGTTTGAAAAAGAGAAAAAAAGCCACTATACAATATTTTTATAAATACTTTTATTTTTTGCTAATTACAAATTTAAGTTGATATATATTAAAAATGTAACACCATAGAAATTTAGAAAAGGAGAAAATGAATTTATCCCATAACACGATCATTCTCCCATGGGTGACTGTTGATGAAAAGTTGCCATCAGTTCTTCTGTATTTTTCTAGGCATGAATTAGCATACATAATTTATTATTATTTAATACAAATAGGATGAAATATGTACTTTTTAATCTGCTATCTTTACCATCACTTGTCAATTATGTGTAGATCTCTCCTTTTTCAGAGTGCCAGACAGAATACCCTTTATGTAGCTATTCCCAGTTTCATCATCTCAATTCATGTGATGTGCATTAATTTATTTGTAAGTTTTATTATCATTATTGAAAATAATATGCATGTCTATAAGTGCATGTTTTATTAATATTTCTATAGAAATGCTAGAAGTAGAATTTGAAGTAATTTAAAACAGAAAAGGAAAAAGTTGAAGGACCACATATCAAATAGCACTCATATTATCCAGTAAGAGGCAAACAATTCATCAGCTACATATAAGAGAAAATGGCTATATTCAGGGCTTGAAGAGAATGGAGACAGCCTGGAACATCTAATGCCGTATGACACTAATCTTCCAACATTTTTTTAAACATTATAATATTACTTTATCTTTTACCTCTAAATACTTACACAGCTTCTGGATGTCCAATAGCTAACCGTAAAGTACTTTGTGATGAAAATGTGATGACTGACAGTGGAGCTAATCTTTCTGCAGTTCCACAGGCCTTCCTTTGTTATTTTATCTGGATGTCATGTTAAGTTACTAAAAACAGCTCTTTTAAAAAAAAGAATAGCATTCTATGGATATGAAAATGTCTGATTGCTTCACATTGACTTGAATGAAAAAAGCATGCACTGTTGAAAAAGTGTGTAGTTGGAACATCGGTAAGATGGACCAAAGTTGAAAATGAAAGTCTGGGTATTTTTTGCAGTGTTCTCAAGTCAACCTGTGTTAATTTATTTAGCCATTATGATATAATTTACTGATTGACCTTGCCAATCTTTATAAAATAGTCTTCCAACACAGAAATTGTTCTCATAGTAAAATAAATTACAGAATCTCACAAGGCAAGATGGCTGACTAGACACAGCTAGCAGGAGCATCTGCCACTGAGGGACCAGGACACCGGGCAGACTGGCATACTCTGAGCAGATCTTTGGAATGAAGATATTGAGAGTGAATAGAAGGAGGATACAGACACTAGTCTGAAGGGTGAAGAAGTAGGGAATGCTCTCAGCAATACCATGCATCAGGACTCATTCCTGGATCCCAACAACTCCTGGGGAAGGGGTGAGTTGGGCACATGCTGAGAAACTCCCTCTTGCCATAGATCCCTGGAATCGTGGCAACAGGAGACCCCACAGCCCCTACAGGCACTTGAGCTGGCAGAGACTGCTACTTAGAGAGGTGGTAGGAGCAGGCCTATAGCCTGTGCAGAGCCCAGAGTGTCTGGTGCAGAAACATCTGCAGGGGAGCATGGCAAGGGACAGCCATCCCCAAAGGCTTGCCGTACTCCTCTAGAAGACTCTAGCCTTAGGGGGACTGTTAGACCTGAACAATGTAGGGCAATCTACCTGTGAGTTGGGACTAGTCTGACCTGAGCACTCTTCTGTTTGCTGGCCTGTCCCAGGGCCCCAGCCTGGCTGTGCCTATTTGCAATGCAGACTTGGATGCCCAACCTGGATGCCTCCCAAGGGCCCAAATCATAGTTCCTACACTGCCAGACTCTACATGACCATCAGACAGCTTCAACAGAGTGGCCCCTGACAACATGCGCCAACCCACCCAAATCCTCCCCACAGCACAGCCTCCCCTGTGCCACTTTGCCAGCATGGACTTGCCCACAGCCACCCCCATTGCTTTTCCAGCATGCATTTGCATGGGCAACCTTTCCTCCCCTGCCCTGCTGGCACATGAGGGTCCATAAACCACACTGTACCACTGCCGTCCACTAGAGCATACCTGCTCCCCCGTGCCATTGCAGTACTGTGATGCCATGCTGCCATTGCCAGCCCAAACGTGAAGGTGGTTACCTGTGGCCCCAATCCCCACTCTTTGTTGCCACTGCCACAGGCATGGACACACAGAGGAAAACCAGTATCCCTGTGCCCTGCCCCATGCCACTGCCACCACCACTGGCATGAAGGTGCCCATGGAGGTCACCAGACCTGTGCCACCTGAGCCCCACCCCTGCATCAGTACTGTCATGGGTGTGAATGTGTGCACAGACTCCAGCAGCTTCACGCCTCCCAAAATGCTGGTGCCAACACCTAAGAGGAGGCTGGCAGCCCAGGGACTGCTAGCACCCTGTCCCAGCTGAGGGGCATGCACCCAACCATGTGGCTATTTCTACTGTCACATAAACTGAATACAAATCCCTCTGCCACTGCCTGAAAAATTGTCTCACTGGCTGGCATCGCTCTTTGGAAGGTTGTGGTCAGTGGTCTGGGAATACTTCAAGCCCTCTAGTGAAGCAGGTTACCAACATTGAGAGGGGAGAGAACAAAGCCAGAGGCCCAGTACCAGCCCCCCAGAATTAGTGCACACAACCCAGGAATGCTGAGCTGGGCCTTGCCCTAACAAAAAAAAAATTCACCGGAAACAAATCCAATTGGCTAAACTCACCTTATACCGTAATCAAACCCCCAAGGACATCAAATAACATAAAAGCAAAACAAAAACAAACCCATCAAAAGGACATCAGTGTCAAAAATTGAAGGAATGTCAGGCCATACAGATGAGAAAGAACCAGCAAAAGACAAGAACTCTGGAAACTCAAAAAGCCAAAATGTCTTCTTACCTCTAAACGAGTGCACTAGTTCCCCAGAAATGGTTATTAACCAAGCTGAAATGCCTGAAATTACAGAAATGGAATTCAGACTATAGATAGGAAAGGAGATCAGTAGCATTAAGGAGATAGAAGAATTTCAGAGCTCAAAGAACTGCTCTCTGACATAACCTGGTCAGACAAAATAAAAAAAAAGTAAAGAATAATGAACAAAACCTCTGAAAATACAGATTTATGTAAAGAGACCAAATCTTTGACTCACTGGCATTTCTGAGAGGCAGGGAAAGAAAGCAAGCTGGTTGGGAAAATATATTTTAGTATATCATTCACGAAAATTTTTCCAACCTCACTAGAGAGGCCAACGTTCAAATTCAGGAAGTGGAAAGAAACCCTGTGAAATACTACACAAGTAGAAGATCCCCAAGACACATAGTCATTAGATTCTCCAAAGTCAAAATGAAAAAAAAATATTAAAAGCAACTGGAGAGAACGGGAAAATTACCTATAATGTCTTCAGGCTAACTGAAGACCTTTAATCATAAACTTTAAGAGCCAGAAAAGAATGAGGGCCTGTATTCAGCATTTTTAAAGAAAATAATTTCCAAACATGAATTTTATATCCAGCAAAACTAAGCTTCAAAAGTTAAGAAATAAGATCCTTTTTGGACAAGCAAAAGCTAAGAGAATTTGTCGGCAGACTTGTCTTACAAGAGGTCCTGAAGGGAGTGCTAAACATGGAAAAGAAAGACCAATACTTGCCACTAGAAAGATACACTTAAATACATAGACCACTGGCACTATAAAGCAACCACACAAACAAGTCTGAACAATAACCAGTTAACAATATGATAACATGAACTAATTCACACATGTCAACACTAATCTTGAATGTAAATGATATAATTGCCCCAATTAAAAGGCACAGAGTAGTAAGTTGGGTAAAGAAGTAAGACACAACGGTATGCTGTGTTTGAGAGATCAATCTCACATTCAGTGACACCCACAGGCTCAAAGTAAAGAGATATAGGGAAAAAAATCTATCAAGCAAAAGGAAAACAGAAAAATCTAGGGTGACTATTCTAATTTCAGACAAAACAGACTTTAATTCAATGAAGATCAAAAAAAGACAAGGGCACTATATAATAGTAAAGGGTTCAACTCAACAAGAAAAAATAACTATCCTACATATATATGCACCCAATACAAGAGCACCCAGATTCATAAAGCAAGCTCATAAAAACCTATAAAGAGACTTAGATTACCACACCATAATATTGAGAGGCTTCAAATCCCACTGACAGACAGACAGATCATTGAGGCAAAACATTAACAAATATATTCAGGACCTGAACGTGACACTTTACCAAATGGACCTAATAAACATCTACAGAACAGTCTTCCCCATTAAAAAAAAGAGAATGTACATTCTTTGAATCTGCACCTGGCACATACTCTAAAATCGACCACACAATGGGCCATAAAACAATCCTTAGCAAATTAAAAAAAACAACAACACAAAATAATATCAACCATGCTGTCACACTACAGCGCAATAAAAATAGAAATCAATACTAAGAAAATTACTGAAAACCATATAACTACATGGGAATTAACCTGCTCCTGAATGACATTTGGGTAAATAAGGATATTAAGGCAAAAATCAAGAAATTATTTGAAATTAATAAGAACAAAGATCCAATATACCAGAATCTCTGGGAGCCAGCCAAGGCAGTGTTGAAAGGGAAATTTATAGTACTGAACACTCACATCAAAAAGTTAGAAAGATTTCAGATTAAGAACACAACATCACAACTGGATGACATAGAGAAACAAGAGTAAACCAACCAACCTCAAAGCTCGCAGAAGAAAATAACGAAATCAAAGCTGAACTGAAGGAAATTGAGATGCATAAAACAATGCAAAAGAGCAAAGAATCAAGAGTTGATTTTTTGAAAAAAGTAATAAAGAAAAAAGAGCAGATCTAAATAAAGACAGTCAAAAATGACAAAGAGGACATTACCATTTACCCCCACAGAAATACAAAAACCCCTCAGAGACTAGTAGGAGTAATTCTATCCACACACTCTAGAAAATCTAAAAGTAACATACAAATTCCTGAACATATATAACATCACAAGACTAAACCAAGTAGAAGTTAAATCCCTGAGAAGACCAATGAGTTCCAAAATTGAATCAGTAATAGAAAGCCTGCCCCCTACCCCACCATCACCCACCCCCAAAAAAGCCAGGGACAACAGATTCACAGACAAATTCTATCAGATATATAAAGAAGAGCTAGTACCATTCCTACTGAAACTATTCAAAAAAATTGAGGAGGAGGGGCTCCTTCCTAACTCATTCTATCAGGTCAGCATCACCCTAACACCAAAACCTGGCAGAGACACAGCAACAACAACAAAAACTGAGGCCAACATCCTTGATAAAAGTAGACGCAAACATGCTCAACACACTACTAACAAACTGAATCCAGTAGTGCATCAAAAAGCGAATCCATCATACAAATAGGCTTTATTCCTGGGATGCAAGGTTTGTTCAATAGACATAAATCAATAAATGTGACTCATCATGTAACCAGAATTAAAATTTAAAAAACATATGATTATCTTAATAGATCCAGAAATGGCTTTTGATTAAATTCAAAATCTCTTCACTTCAAAAACCCTCAACAAACAAGGCTTTGAATAAACATACTTCAAAATAATAAGAGCCATCAATGCCGAACCCATAGCCAACGTCATACCGAATGAGCAAAATTTGGAATCACTTCCCTTGAAAACTGGAACAAGACAAGCATGCCCTCTCTCACTACTCATATTCAACATGGTAAAGGAAGTTCTGGCTAGAAAAATCAGGCAGGAGAAAGAAAGAAAAGGCATTCAAACAGGAAGAGACGAAGTCAAAACTATTCCTATTTGGAGATGATACAATTCCATACCTAGAAAACCCAGTAGTATCTTCCCAAAACGTCTTTCATCTGATAGACTTCAGCAAAGTTTTGGCATACAAAATTAATGTACAGAAATCAGTAGCATTCCTAGACACCAACAACATCCAAGCTGAGAGCCAAATCAAGAACACAATCCCATTCACAAAAACCATAAAAAGAACAAAGTACTTGGGAATACAGCTAACCAGGGAGGTGAAAGATCTCTACAAGGAGCACTACAAAACACTGCTGAAAGAAATAAAAGATGACACAAGCAAATGCAAAAACATTCCACACTCATGGGTAGGAAAAATCAATATCATTAAAATGACCATACTGCCCAAAGAAATCTACATATTCAATGCTATTTCTATCAAACTGCCAATAACATTCTCTACAGAATAAGAAAACTATTTTAAAATCCTTTTTTTTTTTTTTTTTTCGGAAACAGGGATGCTCTCTGTCATCCAGGCTAGAGTGCAATGACACAATCATGGCTCACGATAGTCTTGACCTCCCAGGCTCAAGTGACACTCCCACCTTAGCCTCCCAATTAGCTGGGACTACAGGCATGGGCCACAACCCTCGACTAACTTTTGTAATTTTTAGAAGAGACAGGGTTTCATCATGTTTCCCAGGTTAGTCTCAAACTCCTGGGCTCAAGCCATCCGCTCTTCTCAGACTACCAAAGTTTTGGAATTACAGGCATGAGCCACTGTGCCTGGCTTAAAATTCTTACAAAATGAGAAACAAGAACAGATAGCCAAAGTAATTGCAAGCGAAAAGACCAGAACTGGAAGCATCACATTATCCCACTTCAAACTGTACAAGCCTGCAGTAACCAGAATAACAACAGACATGTAGGCTAACGGAACAGAAGAGAGAGCCCAGAAGTAAGTCAGCACACCTATAACCATTTGATCTTTGACAAAGTCTACAAAAACAAGCAATGGGGAAAGAACTCCCTATTCAATAAATGCAGATGGGGTAACTGGATAGTCGTATGCAGAAAATTGAAACTGGACCCCCTTCTTACACAATATACAAAAATTAGCTCAAGAAGGACTAAAGACTTAAATGCAAATCCTAAAACTTTATAAACTCTTGAAGATAACCTAAGAAATACCATTCTGGACGTAGGACTAGGCAAAGATTTTATAATGAAGATACCAAAAGCAATTGCAACAAAAACAAAAATTGACAAATGGGACTTAATTAAACTAAACAGCTTTTGCATAGCAGAAGAAACTAGCAATAGAGTAAACAGACAACCTACAGAATATGAGAAAATATTTGCAAACTGTGTTTCCACAAAGGTCTAATATCCAGAATCTATAAGGAACTTAAAGAAATTTACAAGCAGAAAACAAACAACCCCATTAAAAATTTGGCAAAGTACATGAATAGACATTTTTCAAAAGAAGACATACAAGTGGCCAGCAAGCATATGAAAAAAAGTTTGACATCACTGATCATTAGAAAAATGCAGATTAACACCACAATGAGATACCATCTACACCACTCAGAACAGCTATTATTAAAAAGTCAAAAAATAACAGATGACAAAGAGGTTGCACAAAAAATAGATGCTTATTCACTGCTGGTGAGAATGTAAATTAGTTAAGCCATTATGGAAAGCATTTTGGTGATTTCGGAAAGAACTTAAAACAATTATCATTCAACCCAACCATCCCATTATCAGGTATATACTTAAATGAGTATAAATAATTATATTCATATACTCATACAGAAAGGCACATACACACATGTGTTCATTGCAGCACTATTCATAATACCAAAGACATGGAATCAACCTAAATGGCCATTGATATATTTTAGCTGTGTCCCCACCCAAATCTCATCTTGAATCATAGCTCCCATAATTCCCACATGTTGTGGGAAAGACCCAGTGGGAGATAATTGATTCATGGGGGCAGTTCCCCCATACTGTTCTCATGGTAGTGAATAAGTCTCATGAGATCCGATGGTTTTATAAGGGGTTTCCCCTTTTTCTTGGCTCTCATTCTGTCAATTGCCTGTCGCCATGTAAGATGTACCTTTCACCTTCTGCAGTGATGGTGAGGCCTCCCCAGCCATAGGGAACTGTGAGTCCATTAAACCTCTTTTTCTTTATAAATCTCCCAGTCTCAGGTATGTCTTTATCAGCAGTGTGAAAACAGACTGATACAGCCATGAACGGTGGATAAAGAAAATGTGGTACATGTACACCATGCAATACTATGCAGCCATTAAATAGAACAAGATGATGTCCTTTGCAGCAACATGGATGGAGCTGGAGGCCATTATCCTAAACAGATGAATGCATGAACAGAATACCAAATACCATAGGTCCTCACTTAAAAGTGGGAGCTAAATATCGAGGACATATGGACACAAAGAAGGGAGCAATAGACACCAGGGCCTACTTGAGGGTAAAGCATGAGGATCAAAAAACTACTTAGTGGGTGCTATGCTTATTACCTAGGTGATGAAATAATCTGTAAAACAAAACCCCATGAAATTCAATTTACCTGTTCAAGAAACCTGTACATGTACGCTTGTACCTAAAATAAAAATTTTTTAAATGAATATATTAAAAATAAATAAAATAAAATAGTTTAATGTTTTAATTTAGCCTAAGAGTGAGATGGGTTTAACAATCTTTGTTTTGCACACTTATTCAATAAGGTTACTACTCTACAATTAGTAGAGCCTACTATAATATATTCCAGGACTAAGCCAATGTGCTTAGAATATGAAGTTAGGCAAGACATAGCCCCCGTTTTAATTAAACTTTCAGCCTAGTGAGAAAAAAAAAGACAAGCAGTTAAAATATGTTATTATCATAGGGGAAGTCAGGGTACCACTGGGGTTTGCAGAAAGTTAAAATAAGTCATATAAAATCAGAAATTTGAACAGTTTCTTTTTTTTTTTTTTGAAGGAAAGCAGAGATCACTGGTAGAATTGAAAGTAGTTCAGAAGAACTGAATAGCAGGATGGAGGGAATATTGAAAAAGGGAGATGAGCAATATATAACAAAGTAAGACCACAAGAGATGACTTAATTCCAGTTTATCATCTCTTAAAAGTAATGCACATTTATCTATTTTTATATTTGCAGAGATTAAAGGATTTAAACAAATTTTAAACACAATATTGTGAATTTTAAATTTTAAATATATCAGTATTTTTCAGAGATGATGAAAACCATCTCGTTAAATTACATTTGGCATTGATTTGCCAAGACATCAATATAATTTAGTTTTCTTTCAAAGTTCTATGCTGTTAAAAAGAGATAATTGCAAAATGAATTAAAAATCACTTGTTTTTTTTTTAAAATGTCGCACAGAGAAAAACTTGCTGGCTATTTTCAAAGAGCACGTAACACAAAATCCAAACCTAATTAGGCTCAATTCACTGCCATTACCAAACCAATAGTAAAGTTACCTATAAAGTTAATTAGCCTAAAGACTGTTGATTTGTATTGCTAACCCTGAGAAGCATGTTTCCTGTTTTGTATGTATTTGATCAAGTAGAAAATGAAATCTGATGCAACAAAAGACTTTGCAGCTGTATATTTTAAGTATGCAGACTGCTAAGGCTTGACTGCTGTATAAAGAGAAGCAATGTATATAAAGATTGCTAGCACATTATGTAATAATGATAATCTGCTTTACTACCACATTTCCACGACAGTGCAATTACATTTAGACCTCTATTTAATCACATTTATCTATCTACTGTTAAACTGGGCATGACATTGTCAGCCCTGCAGAATCTTATAACTGAATCGCAGCTTGCTTGTGGAGTTGGGGAATTGCAAAATAGATTGAAAGCGATATTTTCTATGAATTAATGAGATACTCACATCATCTGCACTCCTCATCTCCACTGAACAGGTGCAAAAATGGCAAAGGGATAATTGTTCTAAATTTTGTTGTGCATTGTGCTGAAATTATTTTCTACAAGCAGCAACATGAAAGGCTTAAAAAGATTTTAAGACTAATATACAGCAACATTAAAAATTTAACTCTTGTACTTGTGCATATGAGCTACTAAGATTGTTTCCACTAGATTTTCATGCAAAACAATCTGGTTTTGATTGTTAGAAGAAATCAAATGTATTCAGCATATGCATGTGGTTCACCAAAAATTTACTGAGTGCCTACTGTAAGGGTATCACTTTATTAGGCGCTGGGAATACAAAAATAAATTCTTGTGAAGATTAAGTTTTGGTCTGTGCAGACTGTACTCATTGTTTTTCACATTTTTAAAACAAGTTTGTGTATGTATTTATTTGTTTGCTAGTTCGTATTATTCTCTCATGTAGGCTCTATTTTGTTGACCATGGTGTACCTAACACTTGAAGGAAGGAAGAAAGAAAAGAGGGATGGCGGGATGAGAGGAAGAAAAAAAGGAAGGAAGGGAGTTTGGGAGAAATGGAAGAAGGAAGGAAGGAGAAAGGAAAGAATGATCCCTTCAATAAAATGTTGTTAGTACTGGAATATCAATATTTCCCCGAATCCAGAAGATGCCTAGGAACAACACATAGATGTCTTGGAAAAGTGAAGAATATTTTCCTGGGGAGAAAAACTGCTGAGACTTTACACATGTGAAATATATTTATTTAGCCCCTCATATACTGCACAGTTAGGCTAGGTATAACATTCTGAATTGGAAATAGATTTTCCTTATATTTAAAAAAGTTTCATTTTTCCTACTTTTCCATATTGTTGTTAAGAGGTTTAAAGTCATTATTGATTACTTTATATTTGTATATGGCATACATTTTCTTCTTGAAACATTTAGATTTTCTCTGCCAGGAAATTGTGAAATTAAAAACTTTAGGGATGGTCTACTTCCTGCTATTGTTCCTGACTCTTAATTAATATTTTCAAGCCATAATCATAGCTTCAATTCTAGAAGATATTCTTAAATTATTTATTTGATGATATTCTCCATTACATTATGGTGTAGCAGATAATAGCACAGCATCTGCAGTCACAATGCCTATTTGCAGATACAAATTCTGCCCTTAGTAGCAGTGTGTTTAGGACAACTTGTCTTAACTTCTCTGTACTTAGAATTTTTCGTCTGCCAAATGTAGATCATAATAATATTATCTGCTAGCAAAACTGGTTTTGCTTTGAATGAATTGCTTTGGTAAACCACTTAAAATAGTGTCTGCTATAAAAGGAATGCTTCGTTATCGTCTTTCAGAATAATTCCTGCCATTTCACTTACTTTTTCTTGTTTTCCATGTCTGTTTTTATTTTATTTTTGCTGTGCTTTCCAAGAGATTTCCTCAACTATATCTTCTAGCCATTTTATTGAGCTTTTCATTTATGCTATCTATTTTCAACCTTGACTGCTTTCTATTTTCTACACCATTCTCCTAGTAGCATTCTCTACTTATTACACAAATGCAGCATCTCATCTCTCTGAAGAATTTAATGGAAGGTAATTTTTTTATACTTGCACAAAGTTTAAAATAGTACAAGCTTATTAGGAAAAAGAACTGGACTTCTAATTACTACTAACTTCATATTGCTTGGCTGTACACTACTCATCTGGCAAAACCTCACTACTTCTTTTTATATTGATCTTTAGTTGAAGCAGACTGACAATTCCTGTGTCCTTTGAAAATTGTGACTTACATCCTTGTCTCTACCTCCATGTTCATACAGTGTATTGCGTCGGCTTCTTTTTGTGCCTGTCTGATTCCATCAGCACCATGTTTTCGGCTAACTCCTTTTTTTTTTTTTGAGACGGAGTCTCGCTCTGTCGCCCAGGCTGGAGTGCAGTGGCACGATCTTGGCTCACTGCAAGATCCACCTCCCGGGTTCACTCCATTCTCCTGCGTCAGCCTACCGAGTAGCTGGGACTACAGGCGCTCGCCACCTCGCCTGGCTAATTTTTTTTTTTTTTTTGTATATTTAGTAGAGACAGAGTTTCACCGTGTTACCCAGGATGGTCTCGATCTCCTGACCTCGTGATCCGCCTGCCTTGGCCTCCCAAAGTGCTGGGATTACAGGCCTGAGCCACCACACCCGGCCTTTTTGGGCTAACTCCTTTTTAATATCCAGATATCAAAGTTGCTATGAGGAGTACCTCTTGCCTGAATTAGGAGATGATCTTGAATACACAAGCAATAAATGCAAAAGAACAGGAGGAAAAGCTACCGTTTATTTTGATATTATACTTGCATGTCACCTTTAGTACTTCATGGTGGTCGTTCAGCAAAGGAGCAACTTATATTTGTCTCAGTAATGAATATTAGAAACTCACGTTTTATTCTAAGTACTGCTAGTTTGTTTGGACCCTGTGCTGCTCTTTGGATTTATCTCATCCAATATAGGATAACCATTATAGAATTTTGGAACTCAGAGAGATCTTACAATTACGGAGTTCTCTACATGTGTGTTCCATATGAAGAGATGGAAATCTCAGTGGTTAATGGAAGTTTTCACATTTAATTGAGTTAGTTGATAGCAATAAAAGGGCTAAAATCTAAATCTCTTTATTCATTGTTTTCTACCTTTGCTCTATATTTTATCTATGAGGTAAATGTTGAAGTTTGAAAAAGAATACAGGCATGGAAATAGAAGACTAAGGGTCACCTTCCAGAGATCCTCACAGTATAACTCTATGATGTTAAATTTATCAAGGACAAAGTCTGATTCTCCAAATTGTAGATTCAAAGACTTAACTTTCTCAACACTTTGCCAAAGTTTATATTCTATGATGGCAGACACATGACAAAAATTGTTAGGAGACAGAATGGCATGCTAATTTTTAATATATAATGAAAAGATTATATTTTCAGTGATGACAATAAGGTGCTACTTATCCAGGGTTTCAAAGCATTTCTGAATAAAAAATTACGTTATTTAAAAAATAATAAACCTAGCAAGTGTTGACCAGAAAAGTAGTTGCTGTTTGCGTTTTTTATAAAGGGTTTTACCATTTAAGATATATCGAATATATTCCATCTGAAAATATCCTTTATCAGTCATTTAACCCTATAAGCAGAAATAATAATTTCTGGATTATTGATTATTGTTCCCTGTTGCCTTAATACAGCATACAGAAAGATATATATGTGTATATATACATACGAGTGTATATATATATATACACACACACATATGTGTGTATATATACATATATATATATGCAGGCAGGCTTTGAGAATACTGTTATAGAAAATGATTTTTATTGGACTGAAAAAAAGAAGTCATTAATCTATTAGTAGGTTGTCTTTAATTTTCAAAACCCCTCTTGGAAGGATAGCATGATAATAATATAGTATATAGTGATAATAATGATTACTCATTATTTCAAGCAAAAGGCAGTTTGAATGTATAAATGTTGTCTTACCATGTATCAGTTCTAGTGATGATAAATATTACAGTCAGTGCAAACTATTGATATAGGGATGCTTATTACATTTATATTTACATTTACTTAGCCAATTATAATGAAGAATAAAGGTCTTAGCAGTACATATACAGGCAAAATTTTGTGAAAACCAAGTTCAGATTTAGAGATAGGGCACAGTTGTATTATGTCATTGCCTCAATATTTATCTTAACCTCTGTGATTAGAAGTAAATATGAACAAGACTGCTTTCTTTTCCTGTTAATGAAGAATTTTGCAGAGCTTTATAAAATGGATAGTTTGCTTGGCTAATCGATATTTAGTTGACTCTCCCTCCTGTGCCCATAATGGGTGATGGTACCAAATGCTGAAGGTTGTTTTCTGTCTAGGCACAGCATTCCAACAGAAGTGCCAAGCCATTATTAAGAATGGAAATACACCAATCAGTGTGACATAATTTCCAGTTTTCCCCCAGAGCCAATAAGAGCACCAGTGCTGTCTTTCTGATAGTCAAACCCCACCTAAGATCCTGGATATAACTAAACATTGCATGTCTAGAACAAACTCTATATAAGACAAATATTTCGTGGATAGAAACCAAGGCAGTTATTTAACAAATGGCCTAAATATTATTGTTAAAGGCAGCTCCTCTTATATTTGTGGTTTCCTAGCAGAGACCCTGACATTTTCACATATTCTAGTTCATGTAAGAGTGTGTGTTCCTTCTTATGTGTTTTGTCTAAAACTATGATACCCTGACAATAAATGAACAATAATTTAATGATGATGGCCCTGGCTCACCTTCCACCCACACTTTCTCATTCTTTGACTAAATCCAATTTGTTATCCACAGGGCTGCCACCGTGTTGTTTCTTTGTTAAATGCATATTTGACCAAATCAGTTAACTGTTTGAAATTCTTTAGTGACCCTCCCCCTTTCATCTTTCCATTATGTATAGAAGATTTCAGATAGTTTAGCATTGTGTACAGATATGGTAAGCTGGTTCTTACTTATCAATCATAAAATTTAATATGCATCTGAAGAGTGGTAATTCCTATTATTTGCAGTTTATCTGGAAATACTGAGCTAACTCCTGAATGTCTTTACAAAACCTTTCCCTCTCACCTCAGGCAGTTTCCATACTTGATTATATAAATGCTAGATGCCATGCTGTTTTACTAATGGGTCCTTCATGTCTGTCTGTCTATATATTGATCTATCCATCCATTCATCCATCCATCCATCCAGCTATCTAACTATTGCTTCAAAAAAGATAAAGTTCTTAAATTAAACTATCAAAGGTTATATTATATAGTTCTTGATTCAAAGAAAAAGTAATATAACATGGTTTAAGAAAAAACATTTTTAAAAAATTATGTGCTTTTGATCAAACTGCTAGATACAGTATACATAAGAGATGAGAATTTAGACTTTGTACACAATATTTGAAAGTATTTGTTACACACAGAGTACAAAAGTCAACATTCTATCATATTTCCTTGACTAGTTTACATAATAATTCCTTAAAGAGGTTAATTAAAAAATAATTCAATATTTTAGTACTCTTTGATCCAATGGTTTTATTTCTGGTAATCTTTAATAAAGACATAATTGCAAGTGTAGATGAAGGTTTTATGCACAATACCATTTAATGTACCAAAACTAGAAATAATCTAAATTTCAACAGATGATTAAGTTATTGTGTAATAATATAATGAAATATTTTCTCACTGAAAAACTTAGAAGAAGTTACAACAACATTAAAATATAAATAGGATAATATTAAGTTAAGGAGTTAAAATTACATATAAAGTGTAGTCTCAACTTTGCTAACAATTATATAAAAATCAATTCTAAGAAATTATATGAAACTACTAATAATGATTACATTGGATGGTGACATACATTTTTTTCCTTTTTTCTTTGTTTTTACCATTACCTGTTTTGCAAATTCTCCTTTGAGTGTGCATAATGTTTACAGTTTAAAAATAAACTTTACTTAAAACAGAGAATTAAGCAGAACCAAGAGAATGTGGCAATTCTACAGCAGTGCTTATAGGGTCTGAACATAATCTCTTGTAGTCTTCTAAAGATTATTCTTCCTTAAATCTTATTTAAACAGTTTTGTTAACAAACATATCAAGTAAGCTATATGATCTAGTTATAGACTTTACATAGTTTCATTAGGTTAGAAAAAAATTAGCTGGTAAATACCATTTGACCCAGCAATCCCATTACTGGGTATATACCTATATACCCAACAGAATATAAATCATTCTTTTACAAAGATACATGCACACGTATGTTTATTGTAGCACTATTCACAATAGCAAAGATATAGAACCAACCCAAATGCCCATCAATGATAGACTGGGTAAAGAAAATGTGGTACATATACATCACGGGATACTATGCAGCCATAAATAGGAATGAGATTATGTCCTTTGCAGGGACATGGATGAAGCTGGAGGCCATCATCCTCAGCAAACTACCATAGAAACAGGAAACCAAACACTGCATGTTCTCACTCATAAGTGGGAGCTGAACAAGGAGAACACATGGACATGGGGAGGGGAGCAACACACACCAGGGCCTGTTGGTAGGGGACGAGGGGAGGGAAAGCATCAGGACAAATAGCTAATGCATGTGGGGCTTAATACCTAGGTGACAGGTTGATAGGTGCAGCAAACCACCATGGCACGTGTTTACCTATGTAACAAACCTGCACGTTCTGCACATGTATCCTGGAACTTAAAGTAAAAATAAACGGATGGCATCATCTGCAAATAGTGATAGTTTTACTTTACACAATGGGAAACTTTTATTTCTTTTTCTTACCTATTGTCCCAGGTAGACCTTCTAACACAATGTTAAGTAACAGTAATGAGAGCAGACCTCCGTGTCATGTTCCTGATATTAGGGTAAAAGCTTTCAGGTTTCCACAATTGAGTATGGCGTTGACTGTGGGTTTTTCATGGCTTCCCTTTATCAGGTTGAGAAAGTTCCCTAGTTTGTTGAGTTTTTTTTTTATTATTATTATGAAAGCACGATGGATTTTGCCAAACGCTTTTTTCTGTATCTATTGAGTTGAGATGATCATGGGGGGCTTTTTCTTAATTCTATTAAAATGATGTATTATATTGACAAAAAAATTAGTCATTGATTTGGTTTGGAGATATGCAACAACTTTCTCATTGGCAGCTCATTAAAGTGAGTTAGTAAAATACCTCTCAACAAATTAAAGCATACTTTCTTCTCATCTATTAGAATTTCAAACATGTGAAAAGACTTCAGCTTATCCAGCTATATGTATCAAAGGAATACTTAAATTAACTTTTATTTTTTACTTGAGGCTACTTTTCATTTGAACTTTTCAAATTTTCAAAGTAATTGAGAATTTATTGAACATTTTCTTGTTAAATATTGAAGAGATTATGTAATTTTGATATTCCTCTGTGGAAAATATCGCATCAACATTAAGCCAACTGTTATAAAATGTTTCATTGAAAACTTACAGGAACTTTGGCAATTTAATGCATCATAAGAAACTCTGAGTGCTTTTATTTCATCAGCTACTCATCTCTGATTATGTAACTCAGCTAAAGTTACAGTTAACAAAGGAAACAGACAATAAACAATTGACCCTAAATGATCCCTCCAAAAAAGCAAATTTGCACAAGAGAAAAAATATGTATTGGGATCAAATAGTGAAGCCCAAAGCCTTTGCTTTACCATAAAAAAAATAGAAACATCTCCATTGGAATTATGGAATTACATAAGCCTATGTCTTTATTTAAAAGTACCTTTGGCCTGTGCTTCACCTTATATTAAATTGAAAGACATGTAATAATAATAGTAACAATGACCACTTATTGAGCAATCAGTATGTGTACATATTAAGATTTTTAAAATATTAAATAAATCATTTTATTTAATTTAAATAAGCATTACTGAAACACAACATGCGTATAGAAAAATGCATCTCTTTTTTTTTTTTTTTTTTGAGACAGTCTTGCCTCTGTCACCCAGACTGGAGTGAAGTGGTGTGATCTCGGCTCACTGCAACCTCTGCCTCCCAGGTTCAAGTGATTCTCCAGCCTCAGCCTCCTGAGTAGGTGGGACTATAGACACGCACCACCATGCCTGGCTAAATTTTTTTGTATTTTTGGTAGAGACGGGGTTTCATCATGTTTCCCAGGCTGGTCTCGAACTTCTGAGCTCAGGTGATCCACTAGCTTCAGCCTCCCAAGGTGATAGGATTACAGGTATGAGCCACAGCGCCGGGCCTAGAAAAATACATAAATCATAAGTAAAGAACTTTTGTGATTTTTCAAAAGAAGAGTCCGTCCTGTGGCAATCACCAACATTAAGAAGTAGAACACATAGGAAGGTAATATAACCATGGTCACAAAGCCAATGAACAGCAGATCTGGAACTGAAATCCAGGTCTGCCTGATTTTAAAAGCATTCTTTTCATAATGTATCTTTGATCGTCATAATTTGGTGACTCCAGTTACTGTATATTTATATGAGAATTTTATTGGTTCATTCTAAATGCTTCACAATTTGAAAGGAAGAATCAAAATTACAATTAAAAACCCTGCATCTTCAAAGTGACTCGGAAAAACAGGTGACAGACTTTCTTGCCTAAGATGGGCTTCTACTACATCAGGGTTTCTCATCTTGGTCCGACTGACCCTGGGGTGGATAATTTTTGTCAACGGGAGACTGTTCCACTGGAGGATATTTAACACCATCCCAAGACTTTACCCACTACATGCCAGCAGTACACACCAGCTGTGACAACCAAAACCGGTTCCAGATAACGCGAAACATCCTCCAGGAGGGAAAATTACCTTTGGTTGAGAACTGTTGACCAACAGTGAAAGGTGATTGTGTCGAGGATGTGCCATTTATGTCAGTTTTGTAATATGTTTCCTCTTTATTGGCTGAAACTGAGATGTATAAATAAATTTGTTTTTCAAACTTCCTCTAAATCTGGAGGACGAAAAAACTTAAATTCAATAGGAAATATGCAGTGGAATCTGCACCTTCAGAAATAAGACAAAATAGACGGGAAATGGTGGCAAGTGCTTTACTGGTTTTTTCTTCTCTGAATAAAAAAATCTATAAAACAATAAATAAGCTGCCAAGTTCAGCATAGCTTAGCCTTGTCTTTCGTAATTCCCCATGGTGTACTTGGAAGAAAAGACTTTAATTCCTATTGAACTTTTATCCAAATTTGGTAAAAAGCAATATAAATCTCTGGTCCTCTGCCATTCTCCTACTTGTCACATCATCACTCCTTCTTTCCAGTGTGAGGAATTTAGCTGTTTTCAAGAGGGTTGGAAACTGTAAGCCATGCTGCAATTCTGGAAAATGTGCTATGAATGGATTGCAACAAAGTAGTAATACCTGATATCCTGACATGGGTTAAAACATTTTAACTTGGCATCAGATCAACTGCTAAATAAATCCACGTAGTTACTTGAGGGTAGAAACTTGTACTTACCCACTGTTTTAATTCAAACCCTTGAAATAGTGTTTAGCACATAGTGAAACTAATAATAGCTAATATTCACTAAGTACTTTTATAACTAAAAAGAATATTCAAAGAATATATTTTCCATATTGATTTCCAGAAAAAATATGAATTCTCTCACACACACACACACACTCTCTCTCTCTCTCGCTCTCTTAAAAAATTATGCTGTGCCTCCACGATCCCTATTTAAATGAAGAACTTGCTACCCCAAACATATCTCATTACATTATAGAAGCAGTCAGTCAACTATGTGTTTTTTATCATATAATACCAACATTGTGCTAGAACATTTGTAATTTTTAAAATGTATTGCAAATTAAGGGCAGAAAACTGCCCATGAAATCTAAACATGTTGGGGTATATTAGAGGAAAAAATAAAGATTAAAATAACTATAATGTACTTTATTTGAAAGATAAAGGGAAAAATTTGTAACATTTAAAGTCGCAGTCACTGCACAATGAACATAAAAGTTAAACAATTATCGCAATAAAAATAGCTAACAAATGTATCACTTACGGTATACATCTGCATTACTGATCACTAATAAATATTTGCTTTCGAACCATGAAGAAAGCAGAAGGGCATGGACAAATGCGTTCACCTTGGCTATACAATTTGTATTTTTTCCATTTTTTTGATGTGCTTTTTGCTGCCAATGTAATCAGTAAGTAGATTGTGTCATACCACAAGGTGAAGAAAAGTAATATATAAATTTTACTATATACAACATACTATTCCTAAATATCAAGAACTCATGGATGTTATTTGGGTTTGTGTACAGCTTTATTCTACCATTTGCATTTCATTATATTTGCTTTTTTGTGCCTTTACCTGTACTGTTTCCTTTGCTGGAAACATGTTATACCTTCTTAAAAGGTATTATTTTCATTTAATCCATTATTGAATGTAGCCTTGGTTGGTAAATTTCCTGAGGCTATCACCTTGAATCAGATTTCTTTTCTATAAACTTCCACTGCATCCTCTATAAAAACTTAACATGGCACCCACTACACTGAATTATAATTGGTAGTTTACTTATCTGCCCTTCTATATTTCCTGTGAATACCAGTAGGGAAGGATTCATCTTGACTCTACTACATGTTAAGGGCTTAATAAATGAATAGATAAAGAAGGAAAGAAAAGATGAACTAAATGTTAAATGCTCAGTATAAGCACACAGGCAGAGAGCAATGTGCTCCACCAAAAACCAGTGCAACATAGCTTAGGTAAACAAAGACAGATTTCCTAAATAAAAGTTTGACCTTAAAAGAAAAAAATTAATTTCAAGGAAAAAAGTAAAAGCCTTATTGCAGGAAGTTTTTTCTCTTCTAACCATTTCATACATTTTATCTTTATATTTAATATGCATCTTTAGAGGGAGAAAATAATTATAATTTATAAATATATGCAATGCTGTATCAACAAAACATGCCAGCATGCAATGTCATCTAAAGTCTCAAGCTGGTATAATCTCAAATAGACTTCCAAACAGAAATTTAGGCCTCTAGCTTTAAAACTTAAGATTATACCTAAAATACATCATTCATACATCGTTACCAATATCAGAACTCACCCATTAAATCCTACAGTGAAGGAGTGTCTGCGCTCAGATATACACAAAGGTAATTTGACAGTTGTGCAGTAAATATTTAGCTGCAGGGACCTAAAATTGCCAGAGTTTATAGGCTTGGGCATTTGATGTCACTTCTGGCTTGCTTTTCAGGGCTAACATTTTGCAGTGTAAGCTGAATTGTTAACTCCTATTTTTTTTTCCCCTAAGTTGAAGGTAGTTTTGGGGCTATACTAAATCTAACAATCTTGGCCAGACAAACTGAGAATGTTGCTGTGTTGAGCTTGTAATATTGACCCAATATATTTCCCGGTGTTTAATAAGATTAATGCCCCTGTAACCTAATTCACAACTGATGGCAGCTTTAAGACCCCTTTTGTCCTGGTAGGGGCAGGCTTCCAAATGCTATGGAGGCAACCCTCAGCAAAGTAAATGGTACTAGGCAACTATTTCCAAATAACTACTGCCTCCTAGGGTAAGATATTCACATTCGTTTTTCTGCCCTAATTGTAGAATTTCTCTCCTTATCTTTAATCAATTCGGGGGAAGTTCAAAAGCCATTCAAACTATACTTTTTTTTTTCAGATGTATTTCAAAATCAAAGAAAATTTTCTCTATCACTTCAGAGATGGTAGAAGATAAGAGGAAAGGGGAATAATTCTTATCTGTCTGCAATTGGCCTTTCTGAGAACCAAGCATCTCTATAACTGGCTGTAATAATTTACTCTTGTGTGGAAGTGCACATAAATGACAGTCATTTTTATTATAGGCCTTGAGAAAGCAGAATTCGTGTTTATTAGACATATTTAATTTAGTGTCTCACACGGTGCTCATTCACAAGCATCCATAACACATTACTGCATAGAAGGAAAACCACAGGGCACCTGAATTCAGAAAATACATGCGGCATAGAGCATTCTGCATGAATTGCTATGCATTATCTGGTGAAACCCTTCAGGAGGTACTCTTTCTATTAGAGATATGATTTTAACTAGCTTAGTTCCCTCAACTCACCAAGAGGTTTGTGATGTTTTATTTTTTATTATCTCCTTTATAATTAAATAACCATTGGGTAAGATGTATTCAAACTAAACTGAAATCGCTCTCATTTGGCAAGAGCCCAAGTCTTAATATTAACACATGTTTAAAGACTTTTAGTACCATGATGCACTAAATGCTCATAGAAAAATCGGCATTTTCCCCGACAGATGAACATTGAATCTATTATTTATTATTGCATTAAATACATGCCATATGCACACTCAGGAAAATAACATTACGCATCAATTCCAAGATACAGTGGTGCCCATATTACAGATGCCTTGTTTCCAGATCATAAACTTGACTTCAGGTTTCATGTTTCGGAAAGTACAAAACTTCTATTAACTATTCATCTTAAGAAATGCCTGTTGCTTTATGTGACTTGAAGTAACATAATAACAAAGGAAAGAAGTAACAAAGGAAAAGGCAGACATCTCTGATAGTCACTTCTAGTTCTTCTCACTAAGCAGGTGGTGATAACCTTCTTTTTAATAGCCAAAGAAAATATAATGTTTTCCAACCAAGGTGTGAAGCAGGAAAAATCAACTAACCCAATATTGAATTGTGGTAGCAATTTAATACTAGGTCCATGATTTTTTAAAATAAATTTTTTTCTATTGTTTTTTCTAATTCCTACTGTCCAAATCTGTAAAACAGTGCCAATAATGTACTAACATCATAGAGTTGCATAAGGATTAAAAGAAATAACATTTGCAAAGTACTTAGTGCTATGCAAAGTAATTAGCATTTGGAAAAGAATAAATAATAAATGTTTAATATGATTGTTCTTATAATTATCATTTAATTAAAAGTTTTAAAATGTAGACCTCACCCTTGGAGAAAAATTTTACTATTCGCTTGAAATTTTACCTTCAAATATGTATTTTTGTTTCATTCATTAGAAGATTTATGGAGCTCCTCTTTCTTCCGGCATTTTGCCAGACAAAGGATACGATCATGATCAAAACAGACATAATTCTTTCCCTATGCATCTTGCAAAATAGTTGAGAGAGAGACACAATTATTATATTACTATAAATTATAATACTTTTTAGAAAGGAAAGAAGGTGGTAAGAGAACTTTCAAGAAGATCTAATGTAAGATACTATTGCCAGTTAAAATACAGACAGGTCATGCAATATTTAAGAAATTCTTGTGCTAAAAATATGCGTTGTTTGTTTGAAATTCTTAGTTGACCGGTCAGCCTGTTTTGTTTCCGAAATCTGGTGACCCTAATCTGAGTAAAGACTTCCTCTAGAGGAATTGGCTAGAGTTGAGAATTTAAAAATGAATAGGCATTGGCAAGGTGAAGGGGATGCAGAATTATGGAGCTTTACTAAGTCAAGAGCGGACAGCATCTTCAAATATTCTAAGTTGGAAAGCAACATTAGTGCCTTTTAAAAATGAAAAGTACAGTATAGCTGGAGCTCAAAGTATGAGAGAAAGCATGTTTCGTATAACTGGGAAGGTAAGTAGGTCTAGATAAGCAAGGATCTTGATCCATATTTTGGTTGACTAGAAGTCACTGACAGGCTTTAGGCAGAAGAGTAGCATCAGATTTGCATTTTAACCACAGGCTTCTTTCCAACCTCACTTTAAGTGCATGACTCTCTTGGCAAAGCTGCTCCAGTATGTACTTATTGATGAGTCAAATCCCCAAGGAAAGTCAGGGGAAAAATACTAAATATATGAACATAAACAGCCACTTGGAAAGGGTAAGCGTGTTGACGTGCTGTAATGCGTGTCTAAATGCTGAATTCTACAGGTGAAAGACATGTCAGAGATGAGTACTATGGACAAGTCTGAGATGGTGGTGGCTAAATATTTATGGTTATATTCAATTGTTATTTTTACCAGGAAAATTACCATGTCAAAAGAAATGTATGTTGGAAAGATGCTTGGTACATATCATCAAATCCCTAGAAGGCGATCCTTGATATCAAATATTGTGAAAATTATGTAGGTATATTTTGCCCTATTATAATTTATGAAGGACATTTTGTTTTACTATTGACTACCCAGTAACAATTAACATGAAGGATTAGAAAGAGGTTAGATTTTTCAAAAGACACTGTCCTGAGTTTAAATTTTGGCTCTGCCAGTTTTTACCCATATGATCTAAGGAATTACTTAGCCTAGCTGAGCTGAATCTCCTCAGTTATGACATAAGAATTATTCCTGCCTTTTCTCCCTTCCTCCCTTTGCCCAGCTAACTGGATTTTGGAAAGCAGTCAGCAAATCATACTGTTCTTGGGATTCTACTGTATAATAAAGATGCTATGATAGCTACTCTTATCGTTCAATGGATACTCATTTCTGTTTTAAAAAGTGTAGTTAGAATAAGAAGGTGGAAAGTTGTTTAGATAAAGCTCTCAAATAATATAAACATCTGGGAGTTAGTAGAGAAAAGAACAATGTTGAACATAGCTTTAGATAGTTCATTTTATTTGAAAGACAAATAAAAAAATTATAGTCATTCCATGATGATTACATGAAGTTGTTAAACTTAAACACCAAGGAAAATAATTAACATGTATATCACAATGCTATACTACATTTTTATGCATCACTAATAAAGATTTGCTTCCGAATCTATGTAGAAGACTGTGTAGCAGTATTAATAAACACTGTCCATCTCCCCATTTGATATTTAAAATGAATTTTCAGTTTTACAATATGATATGTCATTAAATGTGTATCTTTATTTTTCTCTTCTCCATATATAGGCAATAACAGATGCTCTGTAAATATTTAAGTTAATGAATGAGTGGATGAATTTTAGACATTTGTGATTAAAAGCATAACAACCACACAATACAATGTTTAAATACCTAAAGCCCACAAAACATGTAGCAGTTTTAATGTTTCCTAACTGAATCCTTTGTTTAAGCCAGTAAGATTTGTTCACAGTATCTGACACTCCTAGACTTGTTCACATTACTGCTTAGCTCATGCTAGAACTTAAAGTATAATAATAAAAAAAAATACTGTCTTCCTTTTCTAAGCCTTATCCAACCTTCAACTCTGTTAAAGTAACTTTCTTTTTATTAATCCTTCACTATTAATTCAAGCCCAGTAAGTGTCCTATCCTTAGGAACCATGCAACCAAATGCCTCTCCCATCCATTTGGCAGGAACATTGTGGCAACATGTTGAGCCTCATCTTGAATTGGTCTTCACACCTTTGTGACAGGAAGGATGCAGCACACGCATGTTAGCTTGTGTGCCCACTTAGGTAATTTCGGCAAATTTCAAGTGTTGATATTTGCAGAAAAGACCAATGTCCTGTGAAAAATAATGAAATGAAAAAATAAAATGAAATGCACACATTAGAACCAAAATCCTTGATTATAAGGTTTTTAAATCAAACGTGAGATGATGGAAAATAAATACCCTTTTGAAGACAATGCTTTCATTTTGATGAGAATGTGAGATACTTTGACTCAGTTCAAATACACTAGCCACTGCACAAATTACCACACAATTCAGTTGTCACACAGCCTAAGTGACAGCAGAAGGAATAGACATCTGAGAAAATTAAAGAGAAAGTAACACAAAGGAAACAAATATGACATCGCTGGTAATTAAGAAAAAAAATTCCTTTCTTAGGTACGTATCGGGGAGTTAAAAAATCTGTGATATTGACTTCCTTTTGAGTCAGCAATAGCAACACTGGGACTAATCAGAATAGAGTACCATTATAATTACCGTATCAAGAGTGACGATTATTTTGAGCCTATTATTAAACCATCAGCATGGTGACACAGATGGCTCATGGTCAGTCCACAGCTTTGGGGGTAACATCACAAAAACCATACCGAGGTCCAAAGATGGTGGACTAGACCATTAACAGCTGCAGATAATGTTAACGGCCATCAAGACCATGTGTGCACCACTAAGGGATGCTCCAGAAAAGGGTGGCATTTGAGGGATAAGAGTTTCTTCAGTATTACACTTACTCTAACTCAGAGGTAGATTCTAATATCATTGTAATCCTCTTTAGTTAACCTCCTCTTGATTTAACCATTGAGTAGAAATTAGAAAGATATGATTTTATATTTTATTCTCTGAGATTATAATATTTTTGTTGGAGGATGGGGGAATATAAGAATTATATTTTATCTTAATGCAAACCTTTAAATTTTTTATGGAAATCTGTATTCAAAAATAACCTATCCATTTTCTCTGCTTTTTCCTTTAAATAAGATAATATGCTTAATTTGTCTTACACAAAGGAAATACCAAATAAATATTCGTTCATTTCCCTGGAAATATTTCACATTTTATATATTCTTAATATTAATTTTGATGAAAAATCATAATTGCATTTACTTTTATATATGGCACAGTAAATATATGTGTGTGGAAGATATCTTAGATAGAACTAATAATGGCTAATCAAACTTATGGAAGCAAGAATTAGTCTGTTGTTAATAGCACACAGAGCAGAGATATCCTACTGGGATTAAATGAAGCCAACAAGGCTTTCTTGTGAAGTTATTCAACCTATCATGTATAGCTGTACTTATTATTTTCAGTTTTGTACAGCAGAGAAATAGAATGTAATCAGTGATTTCAATTTAATGTGATAAGTCACACATCATATTCTGAAAAGTATCTATTTGTGATTGTGCAATGCCATAATATAGAATCTCACCTCTGGACATATTTTGGGTGAAAAGGGATAACTAAATTAGTATGTTCCAAGATATATACATAGTTAAAATATAAATTTTTTCTTACATGCTACTAACAGAAGTGAGTTATAAAACACAAATTTTATCGTAAAATTTTCTTGGAGAAACATTGATTGCCCCTAACTTCATACAAGATAAAGTCTAAACTTTGTCATTGGAGTTATAAGCCAGTAGCTGTCTGGCCTTGATCTATCCAATTAGCCTTAACACTTTCAGTCCTTCTCTTTATCAAAATATCAGCACTTCTTAAAATTTCTTTGATTTCTGAGCCCTTATACAAATCTGATGAAACATATGGATCTGTTCCACAGGGGGTACTTACTTATTCAGACTGAGTTATAATACCGTATTTACAATGAAACTTTATGACTCCCACAGACGTAATTCACTCTCATGGCTTAATATATACATGTATTGCATTACACCAGAAAATCGCCAGAATTACAGTGGTTCACATGACTTTAAGTACTCAGAGTCAGGAATATTGTCTTATTTATCTTTAAATTCTTAATTTGCACAGAATTCAGGACGTAGTAGTCCCTAAACACTGTTAGCTAAAGCAAAGAATAATCCCTGTTGGCTTTACTTGAGTTATTTAAAAAACCATAGGTTCTAAAAAGAAATGCAAGTGAATGAAGATAATAGGTAATCCCTCATGGTGCATAGATCCATGTCATTAATAAAAAAAAAACAGTTATTTTAAACAATAATAATGCAAATACATTACACACACAAATATATATACATATATATTCATATCTGTATTTATCATCTATCAATCTGTAGTGAATTTTCCAAATGTAAAATGTAAACAGAGAAGATTAATATTTTCATTTCAGCCTCCTTTGTGGGGATATCTAGCTGCATGACAAAAGCATGACCGCTGGTGTCAACAGGCACACATTTTAAGGCTCAATCTCTGTGTGATCCGAAGTCAGTTTTTGAGTTGATTAGCGTTTTAGTCCATTTAGATATAAGTTGAGAATGATGATGATGATATTGACAATAATAATCTTTCCTATATACAAGAGTGAATTAATTTTGATGATAAAATATGCCATGCAAAATAACTTTAAGTTATTTTTAAATGCTAGCTATCCTTAAGTTGCAGTGGTTATGAAACAATGTACCCACTCTTCTAAAGAAAGGTTACTAAGCAGAAAAAAAAATAACTTGTAGGACCTGACTATGTTAGAGAAAAAATGTTTACATGTGGCTAAGAGAAAAAGAGATAGGTTATGTCAAACTTTAAGTTGCTTAAGTTTTGAAAAAAAAAATGAAGGAAAGAAAAATCCAAATCTTCAATGTTCTATATGGAAATAGATGTAGCTAATATTTTAAAGTCTTATTCTGTAGCTAAAATTTGGTGAGAGTCTGGTTTTTCTAGTACATTTATTTCAGTTCAGTATATTTGTGTTTTTTAAGAATGAGGGTGGAGGCACAAAAGAGAGATTAAATAATAGTTGCTTTTATAAAAGTAAACTTTCATTAGGAAGGAATAAAGTGAAATGAATGTTGGGAAAGTAACTAATGTGCCCTACTGATATTTTCAGTAGTATCTATAATAACATCTGTAGGAAGCATATAGAATGATTTACTTCAGCAAAAAAGATCTGCTAATTAAACTAATCATGGAATAAATCTTCATCAAATTGTTCTGTGAGTAAAAGACACTATCAACAGAGTAAACAGTCAACCTACAGAATGGGAAAAAATATTTGTAAATTATGCATCTGACAAAGGAATTTAAGCAAATCAAGAAGTAAAAAACAACCCCATCAAAAAATGGGCAAAGGACATCAACAGACACTTTTTTTTTTTTTAGTTGTTTTTTTTTTTTTCAGTTTATTCCTTCCTAATGAAATCCTGATTTTAGTTTGTACATTATTTCCCCCACTCACCAAATGACTGAGGAAAACAAATCTCATTGCCAAATTGTCCCTCCTTAGTTGAAACCAGTCAGCACATGACACTGTTCTGGCTACTGTTATAGGTAGAGGAGAAATTACATGGCCTGCATTGGTCCAATCATAGGGGAAGAACTCTCACAATGTTAAGAACATACGTTACATCAGATTCTCCTGGTAGGTGACTTGTAACCATAGGAGAACCAGTCTGAATTCCAGGCTGTCTAATGGAGCAGAAATATGGAAAGAATTTATGTCTTGATAACATTATGGATCACTGAGTCACCACCCTGACCAAAGCTGACTCTACTTCTGGACTCTCTGTTATGTGAGATAATAAATTTCTTTACTGTATAAAAAAAAAATAAAAAATAATAAAAAATAAAGTAAACTTTCTAGTTTATTCTATAGTGTTGCTTTAGTCATTCACAACCAAGGGGCTAATTTTAAATATAATAAAACACAGTTTTAGTGGTTTTTAGTATTTTAAAAATTACTTATGTAAGAGAACCTGCCACGAATATGTCAAGCTAAAAAGTGAGTAATAGGTAAGATCATTTTGAAAATATTCAGGGGTGAGTTTCTATGTGTTCAGTATAGGTTAACATAGTTTGTATTAGCTACTACTACATACGAGTTAGTGTTCATGAGGTCAACAGAATTATACAACTCTAGGATATATATTACTCCTATTTTGTAGATGAGAATATGGAGGCTCAGCTAATTTGAGTAACTTATCAATAGAAACACAACTCTTGAGTAGAAGCATTGGGATTTCAGCTTAGATCTGACTGACACTGGCAAGAGTACTCATTCTGTTCTGTCCATTCCATCTCCAAAATCTCAGCCTGCTGTAATATAAACCGCTGTTCCTTAACCCACTTACTTTCTTCCCTGTAGAGAAATTAGCTCACTCCTATGAACAGAGACTAGCAAGAGGAGTGGACAGAAAAGGCAAAGCAGCAGTTTTCAGAGTGTTCAGATAGCGAGAAACTCAAAAGGGTTTGAGGTGTCAAAATCCAGCCACTGCCTGCAGCAGGGATTAGGTAAGGTTTGCTCCTGATTAACAAGAAGGTCGAAAGTCCATCTGGAAACCCTGGAGGTATGAACACCAAGGGAAATGCTTCAATGACCTGCAGGGGATGTGTTATATTTGTCTTCGTGACTCAGGAACTCACCAATTATGTGAAAATGCCAACTGGTCTTCTTACCTGATTTGAGTAATATCTCTCAAGAAGATAAAAATGTCCAGAGACGGTATGCATAAACCATGCAAGACAAAAAGATAGAAATAATTTATTTTCCTGAGGAGGCAGAGGCAAATTCAAATACTTCATGAGCAGGCAATTTCTAAAAAGTGAAAAGAACCAAAAGAAAAGAAGAAATAATCTATTCCTGTAGAATAATACAGAAATTTGAGATTGAAGATATTTTCTCAGTTGATACATTCTTAATTTACAGAGTCAAGATGAAAGCAGCATATAGTATGATCACATAAACCACGAATACATGGAAGCTTTTGTATTATGAATATAGAGGCACACATGGACATAAATATCTAGAAGGAGAGTTATTAACCTGTACTCATGGTTGTTTGAGTGTAATGGGATCACGTGTAATTTTCTCTCTCTTTGCAATACTGCATCTTCACTATTTTCTACAATTAAAATGGAATACTTGTAAGACAAGTATGTACCTTTTCCTGGAAAAGATTCCACGAAGCTTTCTGCAACATACAGAAAATCCACAAGAATTATGAGGTTTAAGGAAATGTTACATATAGGAAATGTATTACACATACAAAGAGGTGTAGGAACCCCCTTAGAAGAAAGAGACATATTTAGTATTGGTTATAATGATACAGAGCCTAATGAGGGCATGTGCTTTTGTTCTGGAATGCTCTGTTCATATTTGTCCCAATTTTTAATCTTTCTCTTCTCTATCATATACTTTACTTGGAACATGTGTGTAATGAACATTTTCTTTTTGTCCCCCACCCCCACTCTCTTGAGTTACCCAGTGCTGAATTGCTCTCCAGGTTTTAATAATCCTTTCATAATAAACCTTTGTGAGTAGAAGAGTATGCATTTAACATAGCATCCTGCCACTAGGACATAGACATAAAACCCAGGTTTGGACAATCAGATATGTTCATCCTCGTAATCCTAGCACAGATTTTGCTGGAAGGTGGCCAAAGCAACACACTGCGCTTCCATGGGTAGCAGTGCCAGAGCATGACAACAGCATAAAGTCCATGGAAGTGGTACAAGCACCGTGGTCCACTGCTCTGTGGGGATGACTGTGGTACCTTCCCTCAAACTGCTTTGTGGCGGTGAAGCTTTCTTCTTAATTTTTTAACATACCAACTATCATTTTAATAAATCCATTTGATTCTTTGAGAATCAGCCAAAGTCAGTTTCTGTTGTGTCTGTTTAAAAAGTCTTGACTGATACAAAGTGTAAAGAAATTATGACAGGAGAAAATAAAATAAAATAACTTCCTGGAATGTATACTTTATTATTTTGAAGTTTGGAATAGAAATTTAAAGACCTTGGGACACAGGTGGAGTTTTACGACTTTTTCCAGTGAAATGTTGTGACTTTGGAAAAGAAAGGAGGAAATTGAATGTAAATTGAATGTAAACACCTAGAGCACACAGATGGTGTTGAAAAACTGAATTTGGTTTACTGGACCGTAGTTTATGATATTATTACAGAAGTTTTTGGCAAAAGGATGGTATACACCTTACCAGAGCTGGTAGAAATGTTTTCATGACATTGCTAAAATATATGGAGGCTTTAAGTTTTATAATGAAAAAGAAAATGCCCTAATCAAATGATATATTATTTATTATGGATAACATTTATTATGAATAGATGTTCATTCATAAAATACGCATTTAATACTTTCTTTGTGTCAGGTATTATGTTGCTGAAAAGAGAAAACAGAGCAATCTCTTCTTTCAAGAAATGTCTCTTTTATACTCTCCAAGCTGCTCTTTATCCCTCTATAATAATATTTTGTTCATTTGTTTGCATCCTATCATTTGTAAATTCCTTGGAGAAATGAAACATATCTTCTATTTCTTTATGTTTCTACCACATAACACAATCTCTCATACATAATTGGCTTTCAAGAACTGAATACTGAATGAATAAATGAATGTATGAATAAATGAATAGAAGAAATGACATTACCAATGAGCAGACTAAGCAATTACCCTCAGTGAGTGTTTGATTTGCATTCTAGTAAACTTGCTTATCACTGACATGAACGAACATGGGAGGCATGTATATCAAATTCACAGATGCTGCGTAGGTATAGGGAATACTTAAAACATATGGTGCCAGTCAGAGATCTCAGCATTTATCATCCAGCACTAATTTAAGCAACTATTTCAAAGAACTTAGAATAGAGTACTTCACTGTGTTTTTCTTTTCATTTTTTTTTGAAATTTCAAGTTTTATTTTAGATACAGGGGTACATGTGCAGGTTTGTTACATGGGACTATTATGTGATACTGAGGTTTGGAGTATGAATCCCATCACCTAGGTAGTGAGCATAGTGCCTAATAGGTAGATTTTCCATCCATGGCCTCCCTGCCTTTCTCCCTCTCTAGTAATCCACAGTGTCCATTGTTCCCATGTTTATGTTCATGTGTGCTCAATATTTAGCTCCCACGTACAAGTGAGAACATGTAGCATTTGATTTTCTGTTTCTGCATTAATTTACTTAGGTTGATGGCTTCCAGCTGCATCCATATGGAGCATGAGTTTTCTATTCTTTATGGCTGCATAGTATTCCATGGCGTATATGTACCACATTTTAAAAAATACATTGATAAGCACCTCCTAGGTTGTTCATCAATGCACTATTCACATTGTGGTTCTTAAAAAAGATTCAACTGGGGTCGGGCACGGTGGCTCACACCTGTAAAACCCAGCACTGTGGGAGGCTGAGGCAGGTGGATCACCTGAGGTCAGGGGTTTGAGACCAGCATGGCCAACATGGTAAAACCCTGTCTCTACTAAAAATACAGATAATTAGCCGGGCATGGTGGTGGGTGCCTGTAATCCCAGCTACTTGGGAGGCTGAGGCAGGAGAATCGCTAGAGCCTGGGAGGCAGAGGAGGTTGTAGTAAGCCAAGATTGCACCACTGCACTCTAGCCTGGGTGACAGAGTGAGACTCGGTCAAAAAAAAAAAAAAAAAAAAAGAAAAGAAAAGATTCAATTGATTAGGAAGGGCATGAAATAGATCTGGCTTAAAAGAGGGTAATAGGACAAAATAAGCCAATACAATGTAAGGATAAAACTGACAGCGCACTCGATGTTTGACAACAGTGTAACAGGACCTCTAATAATATCAGTTTTGTTGGCGAGGGGGGAAGAAGCCACCCACACTTACTGAGGTGGCCAGGGCTTGAAGAAAGAACTCTTCTCAGCAGGTCTGAATTTGAAGGTCCCTGAAAAAGTAGGGCACATTCGGGAAAGAGTGATCTTCGTGATTTAGTGCCTGATAAGCATAATATATATTTTAACAACCTGAGGAAAGGTAGTTTAGAAACATTTAGCATGAGCAGCTTGTAATTAGCTCAAGATTGCCATGTAGACATTAGTTATCAGTTGAAATTCTAAAGTGTCCAGCACCTTTCCAGAGTAGGCTCCAGGCAGATATCAGGAGTTGAGGCACCAAATCAGGAGTTCAAAGAGTAAAGGAAAAGAGATGAAGGACTAAAGGGTAAGATAAATAAACAACCTGAGACCGGGGCTATTGCCAGAAGCTGGCTTTTACCTGTTTGTTTGGTGCTTGAAAGACTAGTCAGTACCACATTTACAACGTAAGGGCAGATGCATACACAGAGCTACGACAGATAGGCTAAAGTACTCCTTATAAATATGTCTTAAAATCACTTCTTTTTCCAGTAAACTTTTTTTTTAATAAAAGTATTCATTTCCAGAAATGATTGGAATACAAATGTGACACTGAACACAGAGAGACAGTTCCTCTTGCACTGAAACTCTTTGAGTCATAGCTGGATTATATCACAGAGATCATAGAAGCAAACATTAGTTTGAGTGAAAGTTTATTGTAAGAGGAATTTGTAAAATCATTTCCAACTCAAGAACTCTCTGTGTTTACTCAATTTATACAAGTGAAAGATGTTTTAATTAGCATAAATCACAAATACACTGAAATATTTTGGAAGATTGCATACACAAATGTTAAAGTAAAACAATGTTGTATTTAATGTTTATCATTTATGCACAGAGGAAAGTGAGTTTCTTTTTAAAATTTTAAATAGTATTCCTCCTATTTAGAAGTAATATAACACAGACTCTGAGACTGTCTGAATTAAATCTGAGTTTCAATATTTTCTAGCTCTGTGATCTTTAACAAGTTATTTTTTGCCTCAATTTCCTTATCTACTCAAGCAAGATAATAATAACCTTATCAGTGCTACTATAAGAGTTCAAAATATGTACACATGTTCCTAAATATTTTCTTTACATTTATGATAGCACAATGGGGTTCTATTGGCAATAATAACTTAATTATACATTTTAAAATAGAATTAAAACTACTGCAATGTTGTTTCCTCATTCAAGAATGTGATCTGCTTTAAAGTCTACTTCCATCTTACTGTCGACCTTGCAATAAAGATTTTTAATTTTCTCCATGACAGTGTCTTTTTTTTGTTTTAGTTATAGGCCTGATAACCTTACAATTTGTGATGATATTGTGAATGTTATCTTTTTTTAACATGAGATTATCATTTATTACAGCACTGCTTTTTTAAGAATACTATTAATTTCTGTATATTGTGCTATCTCTAACAACTACTGAATGTTCTTCTGTTAGTGTCAACAGATTACCTGTAGTTTCTTTAATTTTCCCTGTAGACATTCATGTCATCTCCAAAGAAAAAAAGTGTGTTTTTCTCATTTCCAGCCCTTATTATTATGGTCCAATATCTTGTCTTATTGCTCTCATAAGGGCCCTAAGTACAATATTCAGTAAAAACAGTGATAGTAGACATCCACATCTTGTCAACAACTAGTTCTAACATGTCATTCTAAGGAAATTTCCTTATTTTCGACTTTATTGAAGGTTTTTTCTTTTACGTTGTATGACTGTTGAATTGTAATACATATTTTTCTACATATTTTGAAATAATTATGTAGTATTTTTCCTTAATCTGTTCATGTGGTAAATAACATTAATAGATGTATTACATCAAATCATTAATGTTGGATCATTTTTTCATTCCTTGATTTGGAGTGCTATTATTTTATTCATGATTTTCTCCTGTGTTGATAAATGAAAACTACATAAAATTTTCTTTGTTAGTAATGCCCTTGACCAATCTTTATAACAAGATTATTCCAGCCTCATACCAGGAATTAGAGACTTGGCCTTCTATTTTATTTTTGTAATACATTATACAAGCCAAGAATTATTAGTTCCTTTATTTTGATGGGAATAACTAATTAAATAGTTTGGCCTAGTGATTTTTAGAAAAAGTTTTTACTATGCATTTAATTTTTCAAAATCATAGTATTATTTATATTTTCTATGTCTCCTTGAGTAGGTTTTGGGAGTTATAATTTTCTAGGAAATTGTCTATTTCCTCTAAACTATCAAACTTATTGGCATAGATTACCTTATGGTTTTTATAGTGTATATAGTTACCATAGATAAAGTTTCTTTATTATTTCTGGTGTCATTTTTGGTGCCTTAAAGCTTTGTCTATTTTATTAAGGTTTTTTTTTTTCCTTTAAAGAAATAGAGTTGTTATTCTCTATGGTTTATTTTCTATTTCTTTAATTTCTGCTCTTATTGTTATGATTTTTTTATTTGGATTCACTTTAAGCTGAAATTTAGAGAGTATAAAAAGATGTTTAGTTAATTGTATATTAACCTTACCATTTTAGTTACACAAGTTTCGTTTTTTTTTTTTTTTTTTTTTTTGAGACAGAGTCTCACTGTCGCACAGGCTGGAGTGCAGTGGCGTGATCTCAGTTCACTGCAACCGACACCTCCCGGGTTCAAGTGATTCTTCTGCTTCAGCCTCCTGAGTAGCTGGGACTACAGGTGTCCGCCACCATGCCCAGCTAATTTTTGTATTTTTAGTAGAGATGGGGTTTCACCATGTTGGCCAGGATGGTCTCGACCTCTTGACCTTGTGATCTGTCTGCCTCGGCCTCCCAACATGCTGGGATTACAGGCATGAGCCACGGCGCGTGATCAAGTTTCCTTTTTTAATGTTCTCCCATGAAGTATTTTTTTTTTAAATTGCAACAGAAATCAGAGTAATGCTTGTTATACAAAGGAGATAATACAATGGAAACGTGCACAAAGGCAAAAAAACAACAAAATTTCACCTGCCCGATCACTAAACCTCGGTCAGCCTCATTCTGAAGCTTCATTCAATGTTTAAAGCCTTGATAGACACAACCCTTCTGTCTTCATGCATTGCGCGTTAACTAGAAACCTACAATACGTGAAATTTCTGACTATATATGTGTGTGTGTGTTTTAATAAGTTTTAAGTTTATTTTTGTTTGTATCTATATAAAAATTTGTTATACACATCATCATTTAGTTGGCTATTTTTATATTGCATGTAAAAATGTGTGCTAATATTATGTTGTATTTTACATATATAAGCCAATATATAGCATTTATATATAAAATATAAAAATTAATACTCTCATAACATTGGTAATAGCTTTGGAGACCTTAGGTGCTTTTCCTTGATTGTACTCCCCACCTCTTAATCCTACTCAAAATTATACCTCTCTCAAGAGAGAGTTAATATCTTGAATTTTGAGCAACTTGTTTTAATTATCTCCATATATCATATACCCCCTAAGTCATTACATATTGGTTAATATGTTTTTATAATATTTATAAACATATATACACTGGTATGTGCATTATCACCTATATAGTATTGGCATTATAGTACACATTCTTTTTATTTTATTGCTATAGTTTTTTTTCTTTACTTACCTCTCACTTTCTTCTTTTCCTCTCCCCTACTCACTTCCACTTTCCACTACAAGTGCTCATCTTTGTTTTCTTCCATACATTGTTCCTAGTTTAATCATATGTAAGTATGGCTTAAAATGATACATTTTGCAAATACTCGTAGTTACATACAAAGTCAAAATGTCTGTGTAAATATGCATATTTATTGTAGAAATTATTTTTATAAACTATTGTGTTTTATATTGCTTATTCGATGATAATGAAAAGTGTTGTTTCACCTGATATAATTCTATTTTTAAATGGTTACATAATATTTCATTTTGTGGGTGCACATAGTTCACTTCGCCATTCTCCTATTGATAATCATCTGCTTTACCTAAGGATACACTATAAACATTGCCTTAATAAATGTGCCTATGTTTAAAATATTTGACTAAGACTTCTATCTCTTTGGCATAGATTCCCAAGAGTGTCATTACTGAAGTTAAAGGTATTTTTAATTTTAGTTAATGTTGCTAAAACTGAGATTAACATTTATATATCCAGAAGAAATTAATGGAAGTGTACTTTATTTTCATATCTGTGCCAGCAACAGTTCTTAACACTCTTTTTTAAAATTTTGCCATTCCTTTGGGTAAAAGTACTATCTCATGGTTACTTTAATTTGTAAGCCCCGATCAATACTGAATTCAACCGTATTATTTTTTGTGCTGACCATTTAGTTTTTATTTTCTGTCAATTGCCTATTTCCATTTTTTGCTTATTTTTCTTTTACATCTTTCACCTATTAACAGTTTGTAAGAACCTTTTTGTAGTATAGACATTATCTCTTTATCTGTCATTTGTTTTATAATTTTCCACTCAATAATATTACTTTTTTATTAATGTTGTGTTTTATAAAGAATGTACAATACCAAATGAATAATAACAGTATTTACTAAACTGTTATAGGCATGGTTTCATCAACAACCTCAACCAGCTATCTCACATGTGAGAAAATAAAATAATTTCCAGGAGCATTCAGAATATTTTGTGATTTTGAATTTCTCCACTGGGGAATTGTCTTTTGTGATTGAGATAAAATATTTAAAGACTAAACTTTCTAGACAAATAACAAAGGAGATTTAGCTGTGTGCCACTGCTGCACAGTTTCAAAAGAGAAACTTTCTCTCCTGTAAGCAAGGAAATGTGCCCTTGAGCAACAGAATACATAATCATCACAGCTGGAATTAGAACAAATAGTTTAGCATGCTGATAAAAGCATAATTATTGCATGAATTGACCACTTGGATATTTTAGCTCTTAGAAAGTCAAACTTTATGATCGCTTAACTCCTATGAATAGCATCAAAATGAATTCCCAAAAATAACTAAATATAGATATTTACTACTTCCAATTAATCTTATTTGTTTTTCACCCAAATACTGTCTTTGGTTATGTTGGGGAACTGAGTAGCATCTAGCTAAAGGAAAAACAATTAACATCCAACACTAAGTGAGTAATATTTAATTATGCTTCATTAGAAGTCATCAAAACAATATTATAATAACAAGTTTAGTCTTTAACAGAACTAGAAGAGCAAAGACAAAGTTTGAATATTTTTTAAAAAAATACAACAAACTACAATAAGTATAGATGGGGAAAGAACACTAAAGCCAAAAGGCAAGGCAGGAAAATAAGCCTGATTTAACATGAGAAACGTTATTTAGCAATATTTTTTAGAAACTAAGCCCCAACTCTCTCTGGACCAAGAGTTTGCTTTGTGATAAATACATGACGCTTAATTTTACAAGACGCTTGAAGTGTAGCCAATACCACTTGTTTAAAAAAAACAAACAAACACTTTATTTTGTCAAAACATAATCAACAACCACGAGAGAAAAAGTTAGAAATAAACTGAGCACTTATCAGAACGAGGCACTTTACATTATATGTATATGACATAAGCCACAAAATAAAATTGAAAAGGAATTTATTTTATAGAAGAAATAATGCAGCAATGTGAAGTTGTGTAACTTGCCCAGAGTCCCATAGCTAGTAAGTGTTATTGCCATGGTTCTAGACCAAGGCTTCAAGACTCAGGATGGTATGATCAATTAAATAACCACTCATCTAAACATACACACACAAACCGGCATGTGTCCAGTTTCTAGTTAAGCTGTACTTAGAAAACCATTAGAAATTTTATATATAAAATTTTATATATTATATATAATTTTAAAATTATATATTAAATAAAATTAAATAAAATATATAATTTTAAAATTATATATAAAATTTTATATATATAAAATTTCTAATGGTTTTCTAAGTACAGCTTAACTAGAAACTGGACACATGCCAGTTTGTGTGTGTATGTACATATGTAACAAACCTGCACATTGTGCACATGTACCCTAAAACTTAAAGTGTAATAATAATAAAATTTAAAGAAGGAAAAAAAGAAAATTTAAATGATCAAGACTTGTGTGAATTTAGAGAAGTAAGAAAAAAAAAGAAAAGGCAACAGAAAGATTTGGACAGAGCATTGAAAAGAGAGTTGAAATTGGATAAACAGAGTAAGAAAAGGACACTTCTACATGGTAAAAAACTATTCCATAGAAGTTAAATAATTATGATAATTTTTGTCATCTCCATCCTAAGAGATGTGGGATTCTGTTTCTCTAAATTAAAAATCAACAAAAATTTAATTTAAAGTAAATATAGTGTAATTAGAGATCTTAAGCCCTAGCAAAGTGACCAAAGCTGGCTTGCCCTCTGCCCCATAAAGTATTCCTAGATAATGCATAATGGTTGTTAAACTAGGAGATGGGTAGTCAATTCAACAGCTAAGAAATAACAACTGTAAAGAATAGCATGTTTAGTTGTACAAATTCAGGAAAGACATCTAAAATAACCCCAATCCTTCATGTTAACTAGAAACCTGAAATATATGTAGCTTCTCTCACTCTAAACTTCAAGGGAAAACAGATTCAAAAAGATGTTTATAGGAAATCTCATATATCAACTCTTCCAATGGGATGGTCCACTGCTGGCCTTTGGCATAATCTACACGTTTGTGTGTATGTGCTGGTTCTCACTGGTTTATTTTCTAACCATGGTGATGCCTGAATCTACAGCACCCAATTGTGGCAGGCGTTGGAGCAGATGCCTTAACTCCATGTGCCTTTTATGGCTAAATCCGGGTCTGACACTCCACGCACATTGTTAGCTCTGCACCCACTGTCAAGCAGTCCTCCTTATCTCCTTCAAGGGATTTTTAAACCATCACACTGCAACAAAAAGGGCTCTTCTGTTACCTTCACTGGTGTTTCATCAATGTGGTGATATTGTTCTCTCCTGAGCTGGCCTTATTTTCTGATGAGTAGAGAGACAGACATTCCTTGCATGAATGGGATCGCTTTTCTCGCTCTGTCCTCAAGTCCCTTTTCTATCTCCACGCAAGTGCAGGAGGTAGAGGTGCTGTCGACATTAACAGAAATCACTCTAGGAATCCAATAGTCATGGTCTAAAGAGTTCAAGAAAAGTTATGTTTTTACATTTGTGCTATATAATTCCCAGTGATAAATTTAACATGACCAGAAAATTGATTATTGTTCATGTTTTCCTACATACTTTGGGTAAACTTGCATTGGTGGTCACGTCAAAGCACAAGAACAACCTTGAGAAATCCACTGGCAGCCAGTGGTCACTGGTGGGAAAATGAATAATACAGCATCATGACTGTAACCAACATTAAATAAATGATACTAGGAACTGCAGAGGCAAGGAGATCTATATTGTTTCAATAGGAATTCCAAAGAGCCATGTCATTGTAAGCAATAATAGTGCATGAGAAATAATGTTGCTACCTTTCTGGTGATAGGAGATTAGAAATAAGGCAGAAACTGTGTAGCTAAACATAAAGAAAAGAAAGAGATGGTTCCTGGACCAAAACATGAAAAGGGTTTGCTTGGAAAATACCAAGATTCTTCACAGGTACTGACTAATAAGATAGTAAACAAATGAATACATGCCAATATATCCTTTATCTATTTTGCTGCCTCTTTGCCAATAAATCCCTATACTTTACATGATCCATGAATGTTATAATACGTTGTTTAATAAAAGTGTTCACGTAGTCAAGGGGTGCTACAAATTATACTTAGTGGGGCCCAACAAATTCTAGGGGCCACCCTTTCTTTTCCTTTTTTTCCCCACTTCTTCATACAGATTCCAAAAACACCTATGTTTAAGGCAGTATTTTACTACATTTGGTACATTATGGCTTTGTCTGTAGCTCAATGGTTGCTACTAATCTCCAGAATAACAGAAAGAAGACAAAGAAAGAAAGACTGTTTGCTAAGTTTAGGTCTCACCATTTGATCCCCAACAGAGCTGATGGGAGAATGACTATATTTTCCAATAAAGAATACCCCAGGGTTTGTGGAGATTTGACACCTTGTATTCACTGAAGGAGAAAAAAAAAACACTACTCTTATTAGAGAGATCTCTCCTAATTTGTGATGCAGGGGAATTGTGGGAATATAAGAATATGATCTCATGTGGAGTTTTATCGACTTGTCCTTTGACCAAATCCTAGTGCAACGGTATTTATTATATAATGCTGTTGTCCAGGTAAAATCCTGAAACCTTAAATATGTAAGTAGCTCAAGCAACTCAGTTATAATAGCATGAATACTGTGGCAGATAAAGTAGGCAGAAGTATATGTAGTAATGAAAGAAGGTAAAATATATTTTAACACCATTACCAGCCAACACAATATGAACAAATGTATTTTGCCTATTGCTTTGGCAAAGCTTAGTCTTTTTAGTATTCAGCATTGACAAGCATGTGGAGAAATGGCTTCTGATTCACTTTAGACAGGAATATAAATAACTGCAAGTTTCTCGAAGGGTAATTTGGGTATAGCTATCAAAATTTTTTTAATGTACATATATTTTATTCCAGCAATTGTACTTCTAGGTAGATGTGCTCAATATTTTAAAGAAAAAGTTTCTTGCAGCATGACTATAATTAAATAAAATCAGAAAAGAAACAATCTAAATGCCAGAATAAGATATTATTTATAAGTTATATGCTCCTACTATGAACTTTGCAGACATTAAAAATAATGTAAACATTTCTAAAATGCAGAGAATATAATACATTGTTAAATAAAAACAGTTACACAAGTATGACATATTATTAAAATATATGGGAGATATATATGAATATATGTGCATAGGTGCAAAAAGTTTATTTAACAAAATATTAACTATTTTTAGATGATAACATTATGACTTATTATTATGAGTTACTTTTGTTGTGGGCTTTAAAATTTTCCTTTTGCAAATTTTATACAATGAAAATAGAAAACTTTATAATCAAAGCACACTACATGTTATAATTTTTAAAACTGCTACTTCTCACTCACAAACATAGGCAAATACATTATATTCTAACTGCACTGGTTTATTTTTATACATTCCACTAATATATCAGTTTTATTAAGATAATCACATCAATGTTTAGGAAGACTCTGAAGTCAGAGCAATGAAGAAATAATACACTGCTTTCAAAAAGCACACATTTTACATACTTACTTTACATATTTACCTTACTCTTAACCATATTTATCCCACTGTGCAATAGAACACTAGAACTTATTCCTCTCATTACGTTGTAATTTGTACCCACTGACCAACTTCTCTCTATCCTCCACCCTCTACTTATGTAATATCAACCGTTTCTTTTTTAGATTCCACATGTGAGTGCTATCATGTGGTATTTCTCTTTTTGTGTATAGCTTACTTTTACTTAATATGATGTCCTCCAGGTTCATTTATGTTACAAGAAGTGACATGGAATGTAGAACTGATGAAACAACTGAGATACCAGACCATTAAACCCCACAGGGAAACACGTAATAAGATGCATACATCATAAGTACACCATATAATTAACTTTCACATATACAGATGACTTAAGTCAAGGTGTAAAGTATTTCCAAAATGCTTAGATCAAGGCATAGAACAGAACTGTCATCTCAGTAAGTATCTTATAACACATTTTCAGTCAAGAGCCACCCCCCAACCACCCTTCAATTCATAGTCTTCATATTTTCCGTAGCAATAGTAATATCTCTCATTATTCAGTTCTTGTCCTATGATTATGTCTGTGCTAGATATTCTAAATAAATATTTTATTTAATAATACTAATATTCAAATAAAAGAATGACTATCAATATTAATCAGCTTACTCCAAGTTACAAAAATTGTTAATAGCAAATAGAAAAAATCCAATTACATTCTCTAAGTTATTTTAAATATACAAGGAAGTTATTATTGACTATGGCCACCCTGTTGTGCTACCAAATAGTAGGTCTTATTCATTCTTTCTATTTTTTTTTGTACCCATTAACCATCCCCACCACCCTCTCCAACCCCCCACAACCCTTCTCAGCCTCTGGAAACCATCCTCCTACTCTCTATGTTCATGAGTTAAATTGTTTTGATTTTTAGATTCTACAAATAAGTGAGAAAGTGATGTTTGTCTTTCTGTGCCTGGCTTATTTCACTTAACAATCTCCATAAGAGTGTTTCATTTACCTTCAAACTTAAAGACATTGTTTGTGTTATGTGGACTTTCGTTAAGTTAAACAATGGAGTTTGGTAATAACTGCATTTCTAAAATTGGCTTGATAAGTGACATCAGCAAGATGGAAGGCTAAAAAGTCCTTGCTCATTTCCTGTCTAAAACCAAACAATTTTAACAACTAGTCAGAAATTAAAATAGCTCTGGAGGAGCTCCATAGTACAAATAAAATGCTGCAGCAACTCAGTGGAACAACAACAAAACAAGAACGGTAGCATAGAAAATGGCAGGAAGCATTTTACCTGCATTGCCCTATACCCTCATGCATCCTTTAGATGCAATTTCTCTACATGGAGAAAAAGAAGGGTAGAAAAATTTCAATAGCCTTCAATGCTGAGAACTAAAAAGCCCTTGTTATCTCATGGACACTCACACATGCCACAACAGAGGACCCCTGCAGTCTTTGTGAATGCTAAACCCAGCTGACAGCTGTTCCAGAGCCCATGATGATATGTCCCCCAACCAGCCAGACCTTTCATTGTACCACCTACCAGAGCCAGAGCCACCACTATAATCTTTATCCTCAGATGGAGCCCTGGCACTGCCTGCCAACATGTATATCTAAACCCTGGACCAGATGTTGCTATACACCTCTCTTAGCCAGCACCCTTGCATCTACCTATAGGCAAGATATTTTCTCACCAAAGCCAGTCCATGAAGTCAGGAAGAAGTGACTCCCCTTTCAAGTGCACAGACAAGTGCACAAGGGTATAAGAAATATAAAAGCATAATAACACCAAAGGAAAAAAAAGTCTCTAGAAAAGAAGTTCCAAAGAAATAGGGATCTTTGAAATGCCTGACAAAGAATTCAAAATGTTTTTTAATTGGCACATTATAATTGTACATATTTATGGTGTACAATATAATATTTCAATAAATATGTATGTTGCATAATGATAAAATGAAGGTAATTACCATATCCATCTCCTCATGCTTTTAAATTTTTTGTGGTGAGAATATTCAAACGCCTCTCCTTTGACTATTTTGTAATATGTAACATCTTACTCTTAACCATATTTATCCCACTGTGCAATAGAACACCAGAACTTATTCCTCCCATTATGACGTACTTTTTCCGCATTGGCCAACCTTTCTCTATCCTCCACACTCTACTTATAATATCAACCTATTTTGTTTTTAGATTAGAAATTGTGAGTGTTATCATGTGGTATTTCTCTTTATGTGTCTGCCTTATTTTACTTAATATGATATCCTCTAAGTTCATTTATGTTACAACAAATGACATGGAACCTAGGACTGAAAGAACTGAGACACCACTGCATCAAAATCCAAAGAGAAACACCACAGAAAATCGGTGTAACCGGACAGTGGGGAAGCTGCTGAACTCGCAGACAAACCACCACACCCATGTGCACAAACATCAAGCATGACAACCAACACAGTGGCAGTCCCACCTACTGAAAAATCCACCACACAGCTAACCAGTCTACTGTGCCTATGTATTCTTGCACTTGGCCTGACAGCCAGTCTGGCATTGGCCCTTCCCACCAGAGAGACTGCCCTGCCACATGGGTCGTGGGCCTGACAACCAGTACAGTGATGGCTGCACCTCCCTGAAGGCATTGACATTCAGCCTGCCTGTGTCTGGCCCATAAACCAGATAAATGCCCCTCCCCTAACCAAAACCATGCCACTTTCATCACAGACTCCTTCAGCCCAGACCACTGACGTAGTTGCAAACATAACAGACAAACATTACAACTGAAGAAACTTCACAGAATCCGTGCTCCTAAGTCCAACAAGAACCAAAGCCAATGCACTGTTCCCAACTGACTCTGTCAGAACCATCTGCAGGAAAAATGTCTCTTGCTACAAAAGCTACTCCATAAAATTAGAAAAAGCAACTGTTTCACCAGAGGCACAGACATCAATGTAGGGATACAAGAAACAAACAAACAAAAAACCAAAAAGGAAACACGATCCTCTCAAAGAACACGATAAGCTTCCAGTAACAGATTCCCAAAAAGAATATTTATGAAATGCCTAAAAAGAAATTTTAAAAAGATACCCAAAAAGCAATGAGATAGAACAGAATATGAAAAAGTAATTCAATGATATCAGAAAAATAATTCATAATCTGAATGAAAAAATCTACAAAGAGATATCATTAAAAAAAAGAAATATTGGAACTAAAGAGTGCAATGAATGAAATGAGAACTTAAACACCAAGCAGAAGAAATTTCTGGACTTAAAGACAAGTTTTATGAAATATTACAGTTAGAGGGAAAAAAATAAGAAGAAGAAACAATGAAGAAAGCCTATGGGACTTACAGGTTACCATAAAGCAAACGAATATTCACTATATAGGGATGTCAGAGGAAAAAAGATTTCAAACAATGTCCTGAAAACCTAGTTAATAAAATAATAACTGAAACATTTCCAGATCTTGGGAAAGATATAAACATCTAGATTTAGGAAGCTCATAGATGCCAATTAGATTCAACCCAATAGGATTCTCCTGAGATACAACATAATCAAACAGGAAAAATTTGGAAGACAGATAATTCTAGAAGCTGTAATAAAAAAGCATTAAATCACACATGAGGAAACTTCCATTAGAATATCCACAGATTTCTCAGCAGAAACATTGCAGGCCAGAAGAGAATGGGAATATAATTATTTAAAATGAAGAAAAGAAAAAGTGTCAGCCAAGAACACTATAGTTAACAAAGCTACCCTTTCAAATTAAACAAAAAAAATAAAGACTTTTCCAGATGAGCAAAAGCTGAGGGAATTCATCACCACTGGACTGGCCTTGCAAGAAATGCTTAGGGAAATGTTTTAACCAGAAATGAAAGGAAAATAAAACAAATGAAACTATAAAACAAAGTGGTGGAGGTAAATTCATAGTCAAATTCATATATCATTACTGTAATATTGGTGTGTAAATCATTCGAATCCTTACTATGAGGGTAAAAGCTAAAATGATCAAAAATAGCTATAGATACAATAAGTTTTTAAGAAATATACAAGATCAGAATGTATAAATTGTGGGGGAGGGTAAAAGTCTAGAGCATTTGTATATGAGCAAAATTTAAGTTATTATCAGTTGAAAGTTGTCTATCCTAATTCTAAGATATTTAATGTAAGCCCCGTGATAACCAGAAAGTAAAAACTACAGCAGATACAAAAAACAGAAAGAGAAGCAAATTAATGCTTGACACTGCAGAAAAACACCAAATTACAAAGATAGACAACAAGAATAGAAGAAAGGAAAAATGATCTATAAATCAACCAGAAAACAATTAGCAAAATGTCAAGTGGAATTTCTTACCTATCAATGATAATCTTGAATATAAGTGAATTAAATGCTTCAATCAAAAGACAAAGGGTGACTGAGTAGATTTTTAAAATAATCAACTATTTTGTGCCAGCAAGAGACCCATTTAAGCTTTAAGGACATATATAGGCTGTATCTGAAAGAATGAAGAAAATATTTCAGGCAATAAGTAACCAAAAGAGAGCAGGGGTGGCTATATTTACATAAGATAAAATAGACTTCAAGACAAAAACTGTTACAAGCAACAAAAAGGTCATTATTTAATGATTAAGGGCTCAATTCATCAGAAGAACATAACAATTTTATGCACCCAACATTGGAGCAACTAAACATGTAAAGCAAATATTAATGGACATGGAGGAAGAATCAGGGAGAAATACGCTAATAGTAGGAGAATTGTATATTCCACTTTCAACAACAAATAGATCAACCACACAAAAAATTAATACGTTAATACTGGTCTTCAACTGCGCTTTAGACCAAATGGATCTAACAGACATATATAGAACTTTCTATCCCAAAACAACAGGCAAACTAAAAGAAATCTAAAAGACTCAAGACTCAAATAATTAAAATCAGAAATGAAATGGAAACATTATAGCAGATGCCTCAGAAATAAAAAGAATATAAAAGAAATAAATAATTATATGCCAACAAATTATATGTTAACAAACAGAGGAAATGAATTAATTCCTAAAACAATATAATCTACTAAAATTAAATCAAGAATAAATAGGAGGCTTGAACAGCACAATAACAAATAAAGAGATTAAAGAAGTTATTAAAAAACTTCCAACAAAAAAAGTTTTAAAAAAGTATTGGTAATAATTCTTTGAACGTTTGGTAGAATTTAGAAATTCTACCAATTCTTCCAAATTTCTCTCAAAGAAAGAAATTCTACCAAACATTCACAAAATTATTTCCAATACTTCTAAATCTCCTGCAAAAAAAAAAAAAAAAAAGCTATGGAAAATACTTCCAAACACATTTTATGAGGTCAGTATCACTTTCATATCTAAGCCAAAGATATCACAAGAAAATAAAACTACAAGCCAAATACTTCTAATAAACATTGATGCAAAAAGCCTTAGTAAAATATTAGCAAATAAAATCCAACAATACAACAAAAAGATTATACATCATAATCAAGTGGGGTTTATTCCTGGCATGCAAGTTTGGTTTAACATATGCAAGTTGATCAACGTGATACATCACATTACCAGACTGAAAGATAAAAACGCGTTATTATCTCAGTTAACACAGAAAAACCATTTGACAATGTTCAGCATCCTTAATTGATAAAAACTTTAAGCAGCTTAGGTATAGAAGAAAAGTTCCTTAGCATAATATAATAAAGGCCATTTATGAAATATTCACCGCTAACATCATTATTGATGGGGAACAATTGAAAATGTTTCAAGATCTGGTACAAGACAAAGATGCTTACTCTCACTATTTCTACTCAACATAGTAATGGGAGTATGAGCAAGAACAAATAGGTAAGAAAAAGACGTAAGAAGCTTCCAAATTAAAAAAAAAGAGGTAAAATTATCTCTATTTGCAATTGAGATAATCTTATACATAGAAAACCACATATATTCCACAAAAATCTATTAGAAGTAATAAACTTTAAGTAAAATTGCAGGAGTACAAAATCAACATACAAAAATCAATATAATTTCTATATACAAATAGCAACCTATCTGAAAAAGAAATCAACAAAACTATCCTGTTTATAATATCATTAAAAAGTATGTAATTGACCCTTGAACAACTTGGGTTTAAACTGCATGGGTAAGTTTCTCTGTGAATTTTTAAAAATATAGTCAGCCCTTTGTATTCACAGGTTATGTGTCTGCACCAAACATGGATTGAAAATGTAGTATTCACAGGATGCAAAACCTGTGTATATGTGAAAGACTGAATTTTGTCTCCACAGCTTCTGCAGGGCCAACTGGAGATTTGAATATATGTGAATTTTTTTAACTGCAGTGGTCCTGAAACTAATCCGCCATTGATACAAACTGTACTTAGGAATAAATATAACCAATAAGGTGAGAGATTTGTACAGTACAACTATAAAGCATTAATGAAAAAATAATGAAGACAAAAATAAATAAAAAGATATTCCATGTACATGGGTAGGAAGAATTAATGTTATTAACATGTCCATACTACCTGAAGCAATAAAGAGATTTAATGTAATCACTATCAAAATTTCAATATTATTCTTTGCAGAAATACAAAAAATAATCCTAAAGTAATTATGGAATTACAAAAAAATCCTGAATATCCAAAGCAATACTGAAAAAGAAAAATGAATTTGGAAGCATGGCACTTTCTGATGTAAAATTATATTACAAAGATATATTAATCAAATTAATATTGTGCTGGCCTAAAAACAGAAACAAAGACCAACGAAACAGAAGCAAGAGCACAGAATAAATTCAAACATATATGCTCAACAAATTTTTGACATGGGTGCCATGAGGATATGGTGGGGAAAAGACAGTCTCTTCAATAAACAGTTCTGGGAAAACTGTATTTCTACATGCAAAAGAATTAAATTTGACTCTTATCTTACACCATACACAAAAAGCTCAAAATGAATAAAAGACCCAAATGTGAGAACTGAAATCATAAAACTCCTAAAAGAGAATATAAGGAAAATGTTCCTTGATATTGGCTTTGGCAATGGTTTTTTTCGATATCACACCCAAAGTCCTGCTACAAAATCAAAAGTAAATAAATGGAACTACGTCAAGCTAAGAAGATTCTGCACATCAAAGGAAACAATCAACAAAATAAAACGGCAGCCTACAGAATGGGAAAAATATTTGAAAACCTAATATCTGATAACTGGTTAATATCAAAAATTTATTTAAAAAACTTACAACTCAATTGCAAGAAAATAATAACCTGAATAAAAAATGGACAAAGTACCTGAAAATTATTTTTCCAAAGAAGACATAAAAATGGCCAATAGGTATATGAAAATGTACTCAACATCAGTAATCATTAGAGAAATGCAAATTAAATATAAATTATCTCATTATGAGATATCACCTCATACCCTTTAGGATGGCTATTATCAAAATGACAAGAGAGCACAAAGGTTGGCCAGGGTGTGGAGAAACAAGAAACCTAGTAAACTGTTAGTGTGGATGTACATTGGTACGGTCATTATAGAAAAAAGTATGGATGTTTCTAAAGAAATTAAAAATAGAAATACTATATGACCCAGCAATACCTCCACTGGGTAAAAACTTCCCAAGAAGATGAAATCACTACCTGATAAAGACATCTGCACTTCCATATTTGTTACAGCATTATTCACAATAATCAACATATGAAAACGATCTAAGTGTACATCAGTGGATAAAGGGCCAAAGAAAATGTGGCATATGTATAAAAGGAATATTATTAAACTTAAAAAAGAAATCTTGCTATGTATTACAACATGGATAGAACTGGGAGTCATTACGCTAAGCGAAATAGGTGAGACATTGAAAGAAAAATATGTCATGATCTTACAAATATGTAAAATCTTTTAAAAATATGTTAAATATGCAAAGCTAGGAAACAAAACAGTGATTAACCAAAGGTAGCAGTGAGGGATGGCAGTAGGGAGAAAAAGGTCAAAAGATACAAAGTAGTATGTATGTAGGATAAAGAAGTCTAGGAACATAATGTACAACATGAGGACTATAGATAATAAAATGTATGGTATTTTAATTAAATAAGTAGAATTTAGCTCTTCTTGTCATCTATAATAATGTAACTATGTGACATGATAGATATGTTCAATTGCTTCACTATAGTAAACACTTTACTCTCTATATGTATCCTATAATATCATGGTGTAAACCTAAAATATACACAATACAATTTACCATAAACATTGTTAATGGATATGAAACAAAAAAGAAGTAAACTCTGACTATAAGAACAAAACCTGAATCAAGAAGGAACAGAAAGATTGAGCAGATTAATAACAATTAAGGGAGAAGGGCTGACTAAACATAGCCAGGAAGACCTTCTCGCACCAAAAGACCAGACCATTAAGAAGACTGGTGCACTCTAAGCAGATCTTCAGAAGGAAGGCATTGAGAGCAAATGGAGGAAGGATGCAGACCCCAAGCTGAAAGGATAGAAAGCTGCAAACCCTGCATGAGATTGCCCAGCACCAGGACTTGTCCCTGGCCCAGGGCACTCCTACGGAAGGGGTGAGTTAAACAGGCATGGAGTAGCCCACCCTTACCACAGACCTCCAGAAGTCTATCTGCAGAAAATCCCACAACACATGCAAACATTTGAACTGGCTTGGAGAGCTGCTTGGAGAGTTGGCAGGGACAGAATTACAGCCTGTGCAGAGCCCAGTTGGTTTAGCATAGGAATGGCTGCAGTGGAGCATGGCTAAGGACAGCAAATCCTCCCAGGTTTGCCCTGCTCCAGAAGGTTGGTTTGGCCTATGTAGACTGTCAGACCTAGACAGAAAAGAGCTATCTAGCCCATGGATTGGGGCTAGCCTGATCTGAGCATCCCGTCTGCTGGCCTTTCCCAGAGTCCCTATCTGGCTGCACCGGCTTGCAGCACAGCCTCAGATGAAAAACAAGTGCTCTTCCCAGTGGCCAGCACCAGAGTTCCTTCCCCAGTAAACTCTTTCTAACCAACAGAGACGTTCTGTAAACCGACCCCACCAACATAGACCATCCAGACACTACCCAATACTATGCCAGCATGTGCTCGCACACAGACTTCCCTATCCACCTTGCCTGTGCACATGCCCATAGGGACATTACCATCAGGCCACCACCAGCACACATAGGTGCAGACCTCACTGCCACCAACATACCACCAATGCTGGTATTTTAAACCAACAACAATCAAAAAGACAAAAAAAAAATAACAAAGTGGAAAAATTGACTAAGAAGGGCATTATATAATGATAAAGGGATTAATTCAACAAGATAATTAAACTATCCTACATATGTGTGCACCAAACACTGGAGCACCCACATTTACAAAGCAATTTCTTAGAAACCTATGAAGAATTGTACTGGTCCAAAAACCAAAACCCAGGCAAGTGCAACAGGTTAGAGAGCCCAGAAATGAAGCTGCACACTTATAACCATCAGATCTTTGACAAAATCATCAAAAACCAGCACTAAAGAAAGGATTCCAGATTCAATAAATGGTGCTGGGATAACTGGTTAGTCATATGCAGAAGATGGAACCTGGTCCCCTTCCTTACACCACATACAATAATCAACTCAAGATGGATTAAATATTTAAATGTAAAACCTAAAACTAAAAAAACTCTAGAAAAAAAAAACAAGGAAATATCATTTTGAACATAAGTCCTGGCAAATATTTTATGAGGAAGATGCCAGATGCAATTGCAACAAAAACAAAAATTCACAAGTGGGACTTAATTAAATTGAAGAGCTTCTGCACAGCAAAAGAAATATCAACAGAATAAGTAGACATCCTACAGACTGGAGGAAAATATTTGCAAACTATGCATCTGACAAAGGCCTAATATCCGGAGTCTATATGGAACTTAAGGAAATTAACAAGCAAAAAACAAGCAACTGTATTTAAAAATGGGCACTCTGTACATGAACAGACACTTCCTAAAAGAAGACATATACATGGCCAAGAAGCATATGAAGAAATGTTGAACATCACTAAAATATTACTCTGTTCTCAAGCTGCTAATAAAGACATACTTGAGACTGGGTAATTTATTAAGGAAAAAAGGTTTAATGGATTCACAGTTACATGTGGCTGGGAGGCTTCACAATCATAATGAAAGGCAAAAGGCATGTCTTACATGGCGGCAGACGAGCAAGTGAGAGACAAGGGAAGGCAGAAACCCTTTATCAAGTCTTCAGGTCTCATGAGATTTATTCACTACCACGAGAACAGTATGGGGGAAATTGACCCCATGATTCAATTATATTTCACTGAGTCCCTCCCACAAAACAAAAGAATTATGGGAGCTACAATTCAAAGTGAGATTTGGTGTGGACACAGCCAAACCATATCATTCTGCCCCTGGACCCTCCCACATCTCATGTTCTCATATTTCAAAACCAATCATGTCTTCACCACAGATCCCCAAAGTCTTAACTCATTTCAGCATTAACTCAAAAGTCCAAAGTCTCATCTGAGACAAGGCAGTTCCCTTCCACCTATGAGGATATAACATTAAAATTAAAAGCAAGTTAGTTACTTCCTAGATAAAATGGGGGCACAGGAATTGAGTAAAAACAGTCATACCAAATGAGAGAAATTGGCCAAATCAAATGGGCCACAGGACCTATGCAAGTTCAAAATCCAGCAGGACAGTCAAATCTGAAAACTCCAAAATGATCTCCTTTGACTCCATGTCTCACATCCAGGTCATGCTGATAAAAGAGGTGGGTTCCCATGGTCTTGGGCAGCTCTGCCTCTGTGGCTATGAAAAGTACAGCCTCCGTCCTGGCTGCTTTCAGGGGCTGGTGCTGAGTGTCTGCAGTTTTTCCAGGTGCATGGTACAAGCTTTCATTGGACCTACCATTCTGAGGTCTTGAGGATGCTGGCCCTCTTCTCATAGATCCACTAGGCAATGCCCCAGTGGGGACTCTGTGTGGGAGTTTCAACCCCACATTTCCCTTCCACACTTCCCTGGCAGAGGTTTTCCATGAGGGCTCTGCCCCTGCAGCAAAATTCTGCCTGGGCATCCAGGCATTTCCATACATCCTTCAAAATCTAGGTGGAGGTTCCCAAACCTCAATTATTGACTTCTGTGCACTCACAGGCTCAACACCACATGGAAGCTGCCAAGGTTTGCGGCTTGCACCCTCTGAAGCAATGGCCTGAGCTATACCTTGGCCCCTTTTAGCAATGGGTAGAGTGGCTGAGATGCAGGACACCAAGTCCCTAGACTGCACAGAGCAGGGAGGCCCTGGGCCCTGCCCATGAAACCACTTTTTTTTAATTCTAGACCTCTAGGCCTGTGATAGGAGGGCTTGCGACAAAGGTCTCTGACATGCCCTGGAGACATTTTCCCCATTGTCTTGGCAATTCACATTTGGTTCATCATTATTTATGCAAATTTCTGCAGCCAGCTTGAATTTCTCCTCAGAAAATTGTTTTCTTTTCTATTGCATCATCAAGCTGCAAATTTTCCAAACTTTTAATGTCTGCTTCCCTTTTAAACATAAGTTCCAGTTGCAAACCATAGCTTTCTGAATACATAAAACTGAATATTTTAACAGCACCCAAAGCACCTCTTGAACGCCTTGCTGCTTCGAAATTTCTTGCACCAGATACCCTACATCATCTCCCTCAAGTTCAAAGTTCCACAAATCTCTAGGGCAGGGTCAAAATGTTGCTAATCTCTTTGCAAAAACATAGCAAGAATCACCTTTACTCCAGTTCCCCAAAAATTTCTAATCTCCATCTGAGACCACCTCAGCCTAGATTTCATTGTCCATATCATTATTAGCATTTTGGACAAAGACATTCAAGTAGTCTCTAGGAAGTTCCAAACTTTTCCCAATTTTTCAGTCTTCTTCTGAGCCCTCCAAACTCTTCCAACCTCTGCCTGTTACCCACTTCCAAAGTCACATCAATATTTTGGGTCATTTTTACAGCAGCACCCCACTGCTGGTACCAATTTACTGTATTAGTCTGTTCTCATGCTGCTGATAAAGACATATCTGAGACTGGTTAATTTATAAGGAAAAAGAGGTTTAATGGACTCACTTTTCCACGTGGCTCGAGAGGCCTCACAATCATGGTGAAAGACGAAAGGCACAACTTACATGGCAGCAGACAAGAGTGAATGAGAGCCAAGGGAAAGGGGAAACCCCCTATCGAATCATCAGCTCTTGTGAGACTTATTCACCACCATGAGAACAGTATGGAGGAAACTGACTCCATGATTCAATTATCTCCCACCAGGTCCCTCCCTCAACACATGGGAATTATGGGAGCTGTAATTCAAGATGAGATTTGGGTAGGGACACATCCAAAATATATCAACTAATCATTAGAGAATGCAAATTGAAACCACACCTATCACAGTGGCTATTATTAAAAATTCAAATGATAATAGATGCAGGTGAGATTGTGGCAAAAAGTGAACACTTAACACACTGCTGGTGATAATGTAAATTAGTTCAGGCATTGTGGAAAGCAGTTCGGAAATTTCTCAAATATCTTAAAACAGAACCACCATTTCACCCAACAATCCCATTACTGGGTATATACCCAAAGGAATATAAATCATTCTAGCATAGAGACACATCAACATGTATGTGCTTTGCAACACTATTCACAATAGCAAAGAATTGGAATCAACCTATATGTCCATGAGTTGTGGCACGGAAAAAGAAAACGTGGTACATATACACCATGGAATGCTATACAGTCATAAAAAATAAAGTGAACATGCCCTTTGCAGCAACATGGATTGAGCTCAAGGCCATTATCCAGAGTGAATTAAGTCAGGAACAGAAAACCAAATACCACATGTTCTCTCTTAAAAGTGAGGAGTTACACATTGACCACATGAACACGAAGAAGGGAACAATAGACCCCAGGCCTTCTCTGAATGTGGAGGGTGGGAGGCATGTGAAGATCAAAAAGTATTTGCTCATTCCTGGGATGATAAAATAATTTGTACACCAAACAGCTGCAACACACAATTTAACTATGTAACAAACCTGAACGTGTTCTTCCTGACCTAAAATAAAATGTGGAAAATAAAAAGGAAACCCAAGAAATCAGGAAATTGAATCAGTCATCAAAAGCCTCCATAAATGAAAAGCCTAGGACTCAGATGGTTTAATAGGTGAATTATAGAATAATTAATATCAGTTATACTCTTCAAAATAATAGAAGAGGTAATACTTTAAACTCACCTTATCAGGCTGTCATTACCCTGATAACAAAGCCAGACAAATAAGCCACAAAAACCTACAGGCCAATATTCCTGAGAAATATAAATACAAAGATTCTCAATACCATAAATTCAAACTGAATTTAATAGCATATTGAAAGGGTCACAACCCATGACCAATATGATTTATCCCCAGGGTGCAGGGATGTTTTGACATACAAAAATTAATCAATGTGGTACACACATGAATAGAATAAAAAAAGGAAAACACATAGAAATATAAAATGCATTTGATAACATTCAATGTTAATTCATGATAAAAACTCTCTCTCTATATATAATAATATATTATATATATATGTGTGTGTTTCTATATGTGTTGAGGAAGGCCCACAGCTCATATCATAGTCAATGAATAAAAACTGAAAACTTTTCGGCTAAGATCAGTAACAAGGCAAAGATGCTCAGTATCATCATTTCTATTAAACTTAGTACTATAAGTCCTAGCAAGAGTAACTAGACCAGAAGAAGAAACAAAATGCATCTAAATCAGAAAAAAAGAGTAAAATTACAGCTCTTTGCAGACAACATGTTCAGGTATGTAGACAATCCTTATGCTACAACAAAACGACTTTTAGAACTAAGAAAAAACTTCAGGAAATTTGCAAGTTTCAAAGTCAAGATACAAAAATCAATTGTGAGTCTACATACAAACAAAATATCAGAAAATGAAATTAAGCAAACAATTTTATTCACAATGGTAACAACAATAAATGAACATGCTTAAAATATTTTAACCACACTAGGGCAATATTTGTATCCTGGAAATTATAACAAATTGAGGAAAGACATTAAAGAGGATAAAGATAAATGGAAAAATGTTTCATACTCATAGATTAGAAAATTTAATAGGTAACATATTTCTATCCAAAGCAATCTACAGATTCAATACAATCCCTATTATAATTCCAATGGCATTGATAACACAAAGAAAGAGAAAACAAATTTGAAAATTCATATGGAACCACAAAAGACAACAAATTGCCAAAGAAATCTTGAAAAAAAAAAAAGCCAGAAGCATCATGATCAGACTTTTTGCTTTTAAAATATATGACAAAGCTACAGTAATCAAAACAGTATAGTACTGGCATACAAACAGACATAAATAAATGAAACATAACAGAGCACACAGAAATAAATCCATGCTTCCACAGTCAACTGATCTTTGACAAGGATGACAAAAACACAATGAGAAAGCATAGGATCTTTGATAAAAGATGCTGGGAAAACCAGCTATCCATAAGCAGAAGAATTAAATTAGGCCCTTTTCTCACTCCATATACAAAAATCAACTCAAAATGAATTACAGACTTAAACATAAGACCCATAACCATAAAACTACTGGAAGAAAACACAGGGATATAGAAGAAACACTATTGATATTGTTCTAGGCTACACTTTTATTTTGTTTTGCCCCTAAAAGCAAAGGCAAGAAAAGAAAAAAAAAGGGTGAGTAGAAATGCATCAAACTAAAAAGTCTTCTGCACAACAAAGGAAGCCAACAACAGAGTGAAAAAACAATATACAGAATGAGAGAAAATATTTGCAAAGCCTATATCTGATAGGTGGTTTATATTCCAACTTTGTCAGTAATTCAAACCCAAAACCATAAAAATGCTAGAAGAAAACCTAGCCAGTACCATTCAGGACATAAGTGTGCTCAAAGACTTCATGACTAAAACACCAAAACCAATTGCAACAAAAGCCAAAATCGACAAATAGGATCTAATTAAACTAAAGAGCTTCTGCACAGCAAAAGAAACTACCATCAGAGTGAACAGGCAACCTACAGAATGGCAGACAATTTTTGCAATCTACCCATCGCACAGAAGGCTAATATCCAAAATCTACAAGGAAATTAAACAAATTTACAAGAAAAATACAAACATCCCCATCAAAATTGGGCAAAGGATATGAACAGACACTTCTCAAAAGAAGACATTTATGCAGTCAACAGACACAGGAAAAATGCTCATCATTACTGGTCATCAGAGAAATGGAAATCAAAACCACAATGAGATACCATCTCATGCCAGTTAGAATGGTATCATTAAAAAGTCAGGAAACAACAGATGCTGGAGAGGATGTGGAGAAATAGGAACACTTTTACAGTGTTGGGGGGATTGAAAATTAGTTCAACTATTGTGGAAGACAGTGTGGCAATTCTCAAGAATCTAGAACTAGAAATACCATTTGATCCAGCGATCTTATTACTGGGTATATACCCAAAGGATTATAAATCATTCTACTATAAAGACACATTCACATGTATGTTTATTGCTGCACTATTCACAATAGCAAAGACTTGGAACCAACCCAAATGTCCATCAATGATAGACTGGATTAAGAAAATGTGGCACATATATACCATGGAATACTCTGCAGCCATAAAAAAGGATGAGTTCATGTCCTTTGCAGGGACATGGATGAAGCTAGAAACCATCATTTGCAGCAAACTATCACAAGGACAGAAAACCACACACCGCATGTTCTCACTCATAGGTGGAAATTGAACCATGAGAACACTTGGACACAGGGCGGGGAACACCACACACCGGGGCTTGTCATGGAGTGGGGGGCTGGGGTAGGGATAACATTAGGATAAATACCTAATGTAAATGATGCGTTGATGGGCATAGCAAACCAACATGGCACATGTATACCTATGTAACAAACCTGCACCTTGTGCACATGTACTCTGGAACTTAAAGTATAATAATTAAAAACAAACCTGGCACCAACAAAACAAAAAAAGAAAACTTCTGACTGATATACTCAATGAACATAGATGCAAAAATTCTTACAAAATAGTAGCTAACAGAATCCAGCAGCACATTCAAAAGCTAATCTACCACAATCAAGTAAGCTGTATCCCTGGGATGCAAGGTTGGTTCAACATACACATATTTCATGTTCATAAATTAGAAGAATTAATATTGTTAAATGTTCATACTTACCAAGATGATCTACAGATTCTAAGCAATCTATTTCAAAATTCCAATGTAATTTTTCACAGAATAAAAAAAATCCTAAAATTTTTATGGGAATACAAAAGACCTTGACTAATTGAAGCACTTTGAGCCAAACAAACAAACAAACAAAAAAATACAGAGACAAGGCTGGAAGCATCACACTGCCTAACTTTAAAATATATTACCATTACAAAAAACAGTATGGAGTTTCCTCAAAAAATTAAAATAGAACTATAATGTTATCTAGCAATTCCTCTATATGGGTGAAATCCAAAGGAAATAAAATCAGTATGTCAAAGAAATTTGTGGAAGACAGTGTGGCAATTCCTCAAGGATCTAGAACCAGAAATACTATTAGACCCAGCAATCCCATTACTGGGTACATACCCAAAGGATTATAAATCATTCCACTATAAAGACACATGCACACATATCTTTATTGCAGCACTATTTATTTACAATAGCAAACACTTGGAACCAACCCAAATACCCATCACTGATAGACTGGATAAAGAAAATGTGGCACATATACACCATGGAATACTATGCAGCCAGGAAAAAGCATGAGTTCATGTCCTTTGCAGGGACATGGATGAAGCTGGAAACCATCATTCTCAGCAAACTAACACAGGAACAGAAAACTAAACACCGCATGTTCTCACTCATATGTGGGAGTTGAACAAGAAGAACACATAGACACAGGGTGGGGAACATTACACATCAGGGCCTGTTGGAGGGTGGGGGGCAAGGGGAGGGAGAGCATTAGGACAAATACCTAAAGCATGCAGGGCTTAAAACCTAGATGACAGGTTGATAGGTGCAGCAAGCCACCATGACATATGTATAGCTATGTAACAAACCTGCACATTCTGCACATGTATCCCAGAACTTTAAGTAAAATTTAAAAATAAATAAATAAAAGAAAGATGGAAAAAAGTAAAAACTAAAAAAAAAAAAAAAAAAAAGTATAGGACCTTGAAAATAAAGCCTTGTCTACAAACTCTTGTGAACTTAAAAAAAAAAAAAAGCAAAACAGTTTGAATAGACATTTCTCAAAAGATATACAAATGATGAACAGGTATATTTTAAAATGTTCATTAATCATCAATGAAATGCAAATTAAAACCACAATGAGACACTAGCTCATACCTGTTGGAATTGCTATTATCAAAAATACAAAAGACAAGTCTTGTCAAGGATGTGGAGAGAACCCTTGTACACTGCTGGTGAGAATGTAAATTAGCACAATCATTAGGGAAACTAGTATGGAAGTTTCTAAAGAAATTAAAAATATAACTACCATATGACCCAGCATTCCTGTTTCTGAGTATATATCCAAAGGATATGAAATCAGTATGTTCAAGATATATTTGCACCCAAATGTTCATTGCAGCATTATTCACAATAGCCAAGACATAGAAACATTCTTAATGCCAATCAATAGATAAATTGATAAAGAAAAGACAGTCAAGTGATCTTTGACAAGGATGACAAAAACTCAATGAGGAAAGCACAGGACCTTCGATAAAAGATGCTCGGAAAACCAACTATCCATAGCAGAAGAATTAAATTAGACCCTTTTCTCACTCCATATACAAAAATCAACTCAAAATGAATTACGGACTTAACAGACTTAAACATAAGACCCATAACCATAAGACCCATAAAAATAGTATTTATTTAATATAAGATGAAATATTTTCAGACACAAAAACAGGAAAATCCTGCTATTTGCAACAGAGCAACATAGATGAACCTGGAGAAGATCCTGCTAAGTGAAATAAGCCAGGCACAGAAAGACAAATACTTCATTATCTCATTTATATGGGGAACTTGAGAAAGTCAAACTCCAAAAGGAAGAAAATAGAATGGTGTTTGCCAGGACCTTGGGGAAGAGGGAAATGAGATGTTGGTCAAAACAAACAAAGTTTTAGTGATGCAAAATGAGTAGGTTCTGGAAATCTAATATACATCAGTTTGATTATAATTAAAAATGTTTTTTAGGTACATCTGAAGTGCCCTTACTACAAAAAAATGGTAATCATATGATATAATCAATATCTTAATTAGCTTTATTATAATGATTATTTTACAATGTATACACATATGAAAACAATTTTAGTTTGTCAATTATATACATGATTTTAATTTGCCGATTATATCTCAAAACTGAAAACAATGTCAAAAATAAACTTGAACCTAAGATACTGTGGGAAAAAAAGTCTGTAAAGTAATTGAAATGTCAAATAATGCAAAGCTGACATTGACAAAGACTGGAGATCTCTAAATACCTGGGGATATATAATCCTGAAGTGCCCTGCACACTCGGGGACTAGTTCAGAGAGGTTTAGGATTACAGTCACTAAAGTACCTCATATCGTTCAGGACAGCCCCATCATCAAAAAGAAGATTAGATGTCCTTCAGGATTTCAGGACAATGCTCCAGCTTTTAGAAATATTTGTTTAAAAAATAAAAATAAAATTACAGATACACCAAAAGAAGGAAAAAATCCAGGAAAACGTTCGTAGTGTATTAACCCTATTGTAAAACAAAATAATTCATTTAAAATCTTACAGAAAACTGAACTGAAAGAAGAAAACATTAAATGATATTATGAATCAGAAACTAAGTTAAAATTCATTTGAACAACTGTATATGTACAAGTCCTCAGTTCACGACTCATCAGACAGTTTCATTACTCTACAGAGCTGGATGGAAATTTGTGTTTCTCCAGGCTATGCATCTCTAAGTGAGTGGCCAGGAGTGAGGCTGCTCCCAGGCTCACAACATCAATGGACCACACAACAATTAGCAGCAGAAGGAAGTAGTCTTTACAATATATATACATTAAGTATACTACGAGCAGGGTTTTCACTTTAGCTAAAGCCTTTCTGTGGGGAAAATGGACCTGGAGGCCTTCTCTCTTCCCTTTCCAACAGCAAAAAATAAAATAAAAGAAGTTGTTCACCCCCAATTCTGCCTCAGATATAAATTAAAATGGCTAATTCCATCAGGTGGGAAAAGACAGGGTGACTTCCCACATCAGGGAACCACCATTTAGAATTCGGAGCTCTATCCTCTCATTATATGACTCATATTTATTTCCTGTGGGTTTAGAGAAACAAGAATTAGAAATAAATGGCATTCTTGCCTGCTCACAAGGGATATTTGCCTCAATCTAAACTCCTGTTTCAACTTTACACAGTTCCTAAGTCTCCAATGCTGAATTTGTGACTCTTATGTCAGAAATCTTCAAAGTTGTGGCAGATCCAGAAACAAAGAGATAGGGAAATCATTCACGTTGGGATGACAAAGATAGCAAGATTAAACACATAGGGAAAGAGTAATTCCAGAAGGGAAATATTAGGAAAAGACAGTGTCCTATAAAGACGATTTTACCTTCTTTGAACCACTGACAGCTCTCTGATAAAATAAAAAGGACTCAGTACAGAATCAGAGTCAGCCAGCTCTGAACAGAGTATTGCCACTCTGAGTAATATGCTCTACATTGGAAAAGTAAAAAAACTCATCGGTATTTCAGTTTTGTCATACCAACAGAGGGAGCATTCCAAAGCTTTGACTTCTGTTATTATTAAGGGACTGAGCATGCAAATTGCACTGGTACACAGGCCCTTAGTTGAATCATACTCATACCAAGTGCCATGGGAAGGTGTACTGCAAAATATCAGGAGTATGTTTAAATAAACCTAGTTTTGCTCAAGCCTTGTTATGGATAGCTTCATGCAGAAATTGTGCATATAATATCTATGCTCTGGAGAAATTTCAGATTCTAAAGAAATTCACCCAAACTCTCCATTCTCCCTCCTACTTGGCTCCAAACCCTAAGTATTATTAACCCACATTCTCTTGAACATCTCCTTTTCTACTGTTTATATCGTTGGATATTTTTTATTTAGCAAGTCTTAGAGAATGTTTTCAAAGAATTTTGGATTACAGATGTTTTGTATACTTTCCAAGGTGCTCTATAACTTACTCACTTACCCTTTCTCTATTACTAAAACAGTGCATCTCAATCCTTACTGCACATGAAAACCACCTGGAAATCTTAAGAAGAAAAAATAATGCTTTGGACATATTCAACACCAACTGAATCTGTAAGGATAAGGCTTTGACATCATAAAAACTTCCAGGGTAACATTGATATTCATCTGTGCTAAGAACCCTATAGTAAAAGTTTAAAGTCAGAGGAAAAGCAACATAGAACAGCTGACATTTCAAAGTTCAAAAGGATAGTTTTCTGTTATCCAGTGTTATCATCACAGATGACACTGCAAACATTTTGAACAGAGTTTCATATGGCAAACTAAGCAGTATATAAGTAAGGCACTCAACACCAGGGCTCTAATCCCTGAATCACTCTGTGAGATTACAAACCATACTTTTATCTTCTTGCAGATCCCCGCCCCAAAAAGCACTTTGGAGGATGAAGCTTCAAAACAGAAATAATCAAAATACTGTGGCAGGAAATCTGATCGGAAACATTCAGCACAAGGAGAAAAATATCAGACGGCATTCATTAAACTCCCCAAAGCCCTGAGAAACACTGATTTAAGAACTAAAAATATATCATCAGTTATAACAGCAGTATGACTTCTAACCTGAAAGAACGTATTGTAGTCAATATGATGTTTGCAGGCAGGCAGAGTGTCTGGTGCTTATGGTAAGAATATATATTTTGTCTACAAAGACATCAAAGTGCTTGTGAGCAGGAATTTGTCTTGTGAAACTTTACTTCCAACTCTCAAGCATTATATCCAATGACTTACTAATGAATAGCATTCCTATCATTGGATGGAATAATTAAAATACAAACCAGCTCCTTCACCTTACAGATTAAAAAAAAAAACGTTTGTTTGATTGTATTGTTAAAACAAAGAGTTTGATTTCAGATTGACTTTCCCAAGGCCTCATATTGAGAGAAAGTTGGGGATAAAGCAAGCACAGACAAACAATCATCAACCTCAATGGGGCCGGGGCATTTCAGTTCAATCTTGTTTTCTGTTCTTGAAAATTTGGGGAGTCACCCTCCACAATAACTATATCACAACTTAGGCCCTTTACCCACATAAATAATACCCAAGTCTGCACCTCTTACTTCATAGCTTCTGATTATTCATAGATGTTTCAGGTGAGAATAAAACTGCATTGATTTCTTTGCATTCAGGGCTGATCTATTCAAATCATTCACTCTTTTAGGGCCCAAGTGAATTCTAATATGCAGCAGGAATGAGTTCCATTGTAACAAAAGCTTAATGATCAGCTGGCATGGTAAAGTACCAGTTATGCTGGGTTCTCTTTTTCTGACTTCATCATTACAGATAACATTCTGGAAATGTTGAACAGAGTCTCATATAACAACTTAATCAGGTGAACTTGCTGAATAATTACTGTTTCATGGAAATACATTATATTTATTCAATAGGTAGAAAAAGTTCAATGTAATTGTATATGGGCATGTCTTGAGGCTCCGACCCCATGGCAGTATCTAAGGGTGAATGTTTACAGCTGAAGCCCCAGTAGGCGTGTGTTATAGTGTGCTCTTTTTGTTTAGCCGTCAGCAGGCAGCTGTGTTAGCTGAATTAGACCCCATGCCTTATTGCAAGGACAGAGGGCTTTCTGTGTCCTGAGGTTTCTTGCCTTGGTGTACTGGAAGAATCAGATCACAGGAGGCATTGGAGAATTAGTGCAAGGTTTTATTGAGTGGAAGTAGCTCTCAGCAGACAGGGGAGTCAGAAGGGAGATGGAGTGGGAAGGTGGTTTTCTCCAGGCGTCAGGCAGCTCATCGACAGGGCTCTCCTCCCACCACCTCCGGCCAAACTCCATGTGGTTCCACCAGTCAATGGCCTGCCAGTGCCTGTCAGTGTGCTCTTCTGCTGGTGTGTTCCTCTTGACGTTCAGCCGCTTGTGTCTGTGTCTGCTAGGGTCTCGGGGTTTTTATAGGCACAGGATGGGGGCATAGCAGGCCAGGGTGGTCTTGGAAAATGCAACATTTGGCAGGAAGGCAGGAGTGCCTGTCCTCACCTAGGTCCATGGTCAACAGGCCCAGGAGTGCAGCCCTTGCCAGGGACCTGCCCTTCTCCTCCCAGCACTTCTCTGGCCACCTCCCATATCAGTAAGCTTTCTTTTCCTATACATTTTGCTCTTGCTAGATTTTATATATTCTTATTTTACTTTTGTCTGAGTTTTTATGTAAAGATTAAGATTTTTCTAAATCTTTAAATAGTATATTCCAAACACATATTAGCATTATTTTCCAAATATTCAAATAAAATTTAAATTATTAGGAAATAATTTGGAGAGTACTCCAAATATTCAAATACATCTGGAAATTTCTCATATCCATGTTTACATACGTACATTTTTGTTCCCCACCTTTTTGGGTATCTTAGAGATACCCAGACCCCAGAGTGGCCTATACTTTTGCTCCAATTTAAAGGGCTGTTCTCTAGGTCATGGCTACACAAATGCATACCATGGATTATTTTTATTACCAAACACACTTTTCTCTTGACAGCTTTTCTGTGTGATGCCACCTGTTTCTTAGACCCCGTGTTTGGCTCTTTCTTAGTTTATTCCTTCACTTTTTTATAGTATGTTTTAATTAAGGGTGTATGGGAGGCAAAATTTTTGAGTCCACTAATATTCAAAGTGTCTTTGTTCCCTTTATATAATTTATTGACAATATATTCAGTCAAGTATTATAATTTAGAAATTTCTGTCCTTCTGAATTTCGAAGCAATTGTTCCATTGTCTCTTAGGTCCCAGTGTTTCTGTTCAGAAGTGTAATGTCATTCTGAGCTTTTGCCTGTTTTGTCTTTTTCTGGAATCTGTTAGTACCTTACCCAGGTGTAGTGAAATTTTACTCTCATGTGCATTATTGTGAGTCTTTTACTTTTCTTCGTTTATTGTACTGGACCCTCTATGAAACCATAAATATAAAGATTCCTATCCTTCAGTTCTGGAATATACTAATTTTCAGAGAATATGCACTTTTTATATTCTATAGTCCTTGTTAACTGGATTTCTTCATTTTCATGTATTCTATCTCCCAATTTTCATTTTTCTTTTCACATTTGCTGTTCTAATTCATCAGAGATACTCTAAGAGTTTTACTAGAAATGTTAAGCCTCATTTATAAGATCAATGATTTCAGAAAACCTTTCTGTTTCTTGTTTCTTTCTTCAATAATGTTCTTACATTATGAGTGCAATATATTCTCATCTCTCTGTGTGATTCTTTCTTTTAATATCCATAATGTATTGAATATTTACTATATGCTAAATACCATACTAGGCAAATTGTATACATCATCAAGTTTAATTTTTACAATCATATTTTATGGTAGAAAATATTATTACCATTTGATATACAAAGGTATCAAGAATAGGTTTTTCATTTACAGATTAATTCTCATTATGTAAATACTGTATACTGTTTTGCCAAGTAGTATATAATGATTAATATTTTATTTCCTATACAACTTTTTGTTGATAAATATCAATGGCATATTAGTTTGACTGGAAAGTCCAAACTCCAAAGAGAGTTATAGGAGACTACTGAGAGTGGAAGTGCTACTTCATTACAATATTTAAACAATTTTGTTATTTATAATTTTATATTATTATATTTTCACATTGTTATTATTTTTCAGATTTTTTAGAAAGTAATCTTCTTGAGGAAAAGTAATTTTTTAAAACTTTCTTCCTAACCCAGCCCCCACCTCGGTGCCTGGAAAATTAGTTGTAAAATAGTGCCTATAATTGAAAAATTTTTCAGTGCAAACAATTGCTGCTCATTTATATTTATTTATTTATTTATTTATTCATTTATTTTTCGAGTTAGGGTCTCACTCTGTCACTCAGTATGTAGTGTGGTGGCATGATCATAGTTCACTGTAACCTGGAATTCCTAGGCTTAAGCAATCATCCTACCAACCAAATAGCTAGGACTACAGGCATGTGACATGATGTCCAACTAATTTATTTAAACTCATTTTTATATGCAGATATCAGCATTCATACATTAAAGTTTTTAAAGTAGAACTTACCTGTAGGCAAGGTAATATTTCTTTAAGTTTTCATATCCATAAGGAAGAGATAATAATATATACTTCATAGAATTGTTGTAGAATTAACATATATACATTTTATATATAGTGCTTAGCATACTGTTTAAAACCTATATAACCATTAAGCACTTAGTAACTATTCACTGCTATTTCTATTATTCTCCCCTTTATCACCTTCATTATGTGAGATATAAGAATAACATATTCTTGATGATAGGACTAGATTAAGATCAAATCCAGAAAATACAAAGGAAGTTTAATAATGTAATAAAATGCATTAAAATGTCATCATTTTAAGTATTGTTCTGCCTCTTAACAACATAGCACATGTTGACAGATTTAACTTGAAAATCAATCTAGAGCAGTATTTGAGGCTCCTGAATAAATATCTCTTCAAACATTATAATATTCAAGTTTTCAGGTATTTCCTATTAGGAAATTCATTTATTACATATAGCATATTAAATTTTATTTCTTGAAGCAAATCTTCGGCTATTATCTCCAATCTAAATTAATTTCTCATTCCCCTATGAGCCTTTAGCATTTTATCAAGTGTTTATTAAAATGCCTATCATAATTTTCTTTTCATTTATTTATTAATATGTATCTTACCTCCTCACTAGATCCAAAGCTTCTTGCAGAAAAGATCAATAACATATATATCTTTGTATTTCTCCCAGCAACTAAAACAATATCTTAGTCATGGTGGAAACTGAAAAAAACTTTGTGGAAGTGAATGTACCTGATAATTATAAAATTAAGATTAGATTTATGTAGCACAGCTATATGGAAGCAATGTAGTAAAACCTATTTACCTGAGACTCTAAAAGATTACTCAAGCCAGAATTATTTGAGACTTGGTATTACTCAAACTTAACATATCTGTGACTTTTACATGCAGGAAGATGCAACTGTAAAACACATTATGTGCTTTTCACTGGGTCTTAATTTGTTCTTAGGGGTTTGTATTTATCAATCTTAACACATTTTTATGTTGCTCTAATACACAGCAACATACACCTTTAGCATGCATTCTACTAAGATTATATAATACAATAAAATTAGTTAACACATAATTGGATCAAATTTGAGATTTAATTTATAAGTAGTGTGATCCACTAGCTATGTACCTAGCTAAAAGCTAAAAGTATTTCAATACTTATTAATATTATATCTAATCTCTTCTAGAGTCATATAATGTTTATTTTATTGTTCTTTTAAGTCAAAGTGACATGCAAGAAAAAAATTAACATTAGATATCATGAATAAGATGGTGGTGCTAAGTGAAATCAAGTGAAAAAAGATTTTTTAATTTAAATGTATTTAAAAATTGGAGGCCCAGATATGTTCAGTGGTGTATTCTAGCAAACATTTAAGAAAAAAATACCAATTCTCTACAATCTCTTCCAGAAGATAAATACTTTGTAACTCATTCTGAATCCAGAATTGTCCTAATATCAAGACCAGATGAACACATTACAGGAAAAGAAAAATATAGGCAATAAATCTAATAAATATAGACGTAAAAACCCTCAACAAAATTTTGGCAAACCAAATCCAACAATGTACACAAAGAATAATACATTCTGACCAAGTGGGATCTCTTCTGAATATGAATATGCAAAGTTGGTCCTACATTAGAAACTTAATGTATTCTATTGAATAAACGGGTTAAGGAAGATAAATCACGTGACCATATAAACAGATGTAGACTGAACATTTGAAGAAAATCCAACATTTATTTGTGATAAAAGCTATCAGCACACTAGGAATAGAGGAGTATTTTTATAACTTGATAAAGAATATCTACAAAAAACCTACAGCTAACATCATACTTATTGATGAGAAACTGGAGGCTTTCCTTCTAGGATTAGAAATAAGGCAAGAATGTTCACTCTTAGCAACATATTTTTAATATTGTACTAAAAGTCCTAGCTCGTGCAATAAGACAAGAGAATAAAATAAAAGTTATACAGATTGGAAAGGAAGAAACAAAACTGTCATGTTCAAATTTAGCATGGTTATTGATGTAGCAAATGAAAAATAACTGACAAAAAAGTCTTGAAATTGAAAAGCAATTATAGTAAGATTTCAGAATATAATGTTAACATATGAAAGTCTATTATTTTTCTATATACCATCGATAAACAAATAAAATTTGAAACTAAAAAAAATACCATTTACAGCAGTATCTAAAAAATAAAATACTTAGGTACAAATCTAACAAAATACAAATCTATATGAGGGAAATGATAAAATTCATAAAATGAATCAAAAAGAAGCAAATGAATGGAGAGATATTCTATGTTCATAGATAGGAAGACTCAAATTTGTCAACATGTCAGTTTTTATCAACTTGATCTACAGATTAAATGCTATCCCAATTATAATCTCCACAAGTTATATGAAGAGGCAGAAGACACAGAATAGCCAACCTAATACTGAAGGAGATGAATCAAGTTGGAGTACTGACACTATCTGACTTCAAGAGTTCCTGTAAAGATACAGTAATCAAGACGATTTCGTACTGGTAAAAAAAAAAATAGACAAATGGATACATGGAAAAAATCAGAGAGCATAGAAATAGACCTACATAAATATACTCAACTAATCTTTGATTTAAGTTCAAATGCAATATGTGGAATACAAGATAGTTCTTTCAACAAAAGGTGCTGGAACAACTGGACATGTATATGCAAAAAACAGTCTGGACACAGACTGTGTACCTTTCACAAAAATTAACTCAAAATGAATAATAGACTTACATATAAAATGCTGATCTATGAAACTCCATAAGGTAACAGGAGAAAATTGGTTTGGCCTTGGATATGGTGATGACTTTTTACATACAACACCAAAGCACAATACATGAAAGAAATAATTGATAATACGTTCTTCATTACAATTAGAAACTTCTGCTCTGGAAAAGACACTGTCAAAAAATAAGACAAGTCATAAACTGGAAGAAAATATTTAGAAAAGACATATCTGATAAAGGATTGTTATATAAAATATACAAAGAATCCTTAAAACTGAAGAATAAGAAATTTAACAACCTTATGTAAAAATAGACAAAAGACCTGAACAGGTGCCTCATGAAAGAAAAATATAGAGATGGTAAATAAGCATATGAAAATATGTTCAACATCATATGTCTTTAGATAATTGAAAATTAAAGCAACAATGACATACTACTACACACCTAATACAACAGCCCAAATCTAAAACACTGACAACAACAAATACTGGCAAGAATGTGGAGCAACATGAAGCTTCATTCATTACTAGTGGGAATGCAAAATGGTATTGTCACGTTTGAAAAGCATTTGGCAGTTTCTTACAAAGCTAAACTCTTATTATGTGATCCAGCATTCAAGCCCTTGGTATCTATCCAAAAACGCTGAAAACATATGTCCACACAAAAACCTGCATATGAATGTTTGTGGCAGCTTTTTCATAATTGCCAACATTTGGAATCAGCCAAGATGTCTTTCAGTAGGTGAACAAACAAACTGTGGGTAAGTAAATAGATAAGTACATCCAGACAACAAAATATTATTCAGGGCTAAAAGAAAATGAACTATTAAGCCATGAAAATATGCGAAGGAATATCAAATGCATATTACTGAGTAAAATAAGGTAATCCAAAAAGACAATATACTGTATAATTCCAATTATACAACATTCTGGAAAAGGCAAAACTATGGAGACAGTAAAATGTCAATAGTTGTCAGGCACTGGTGATGGCAGGTATGGATGAATAGGCAGAATTCGAGGATTTTTAGATCAGTAAAAGTATTCAGTATGATACTATAATTGTGGATATGTCATTAAATATTTGTCAAAACCCACAAAATGTACAGCAGTTATCCTTAATGTAAACTATGGGTTTTGAGTGATAATGATGTGTCAGTATAGGTTCATTGATTGTAACAAATATTCCACTGTTGTATGGGATGTTGATAGTGAAGGAGGCTCTGGATATTGGGGGCAGAGGGCATATGAGCAGTCTCTACAAATTCTGCTCAATTTTGCTATAAACCAAAAAGTACTTAATAATAAAATATATTGAAAAAAGTTTGGGGAACCAAGGCAAAATCCAAAAAATTTGATATAAAGTAAAAACAAAACTAAACTAAAGCACACACATACACACACACAGAGAGAGAGAGAGGAGAGAAAGAGACATATTTAATATTGACCTTTACTCACTCCCAGAAATAGAGCACTTTAAATAGACCCGGGAAAGGAAGCCTGTGCTGCCACAAAAACAGTTTTATGTATCATTTTGTTAACTTTGAAATATGCTCCTGGACCCCTTAGCCCAAGATATAAAATCTATAGGCTTGGGTTAGGACTTCACTTGAGATTTGTTTATAGTTTTTCCATATGAGCTTCTGTCACTCTACTAAGGTCCTATCAGCCATAAATTTTCCACTTGGAAATTCCTCTTGATTTTTGAACATGAAACCACTGCACGCTATGGGCAACTTGGGATTTCTTTTTCAATTTCCTCAAGACTGAGGAATATGTCGTACCACTTAGACTATAGCCATGTATTAACAATCTACAGTTTCTGCCTTTGATGGCTGACAGCTCAACGACGGAAAATAGTATTTTGAAAGCTGTGGGAATTCAATCATCAACTATTCTCTCATGGGCTCTCTTCCAAGGTATTGGACCTGATTAAAGGAAATGTTACTTTTGGAAGTATGCATTGCTATCAAGTAAAAGACACACACAGAGAGCCACAACCAACAACAAAACAGCATATAGTTATGACCGTTCCTTATTCGACCTCAGCCATCCCACAATTCTCTATTTTTTCAAATTTATTTTCTTTTATTGCCAAATGTGTGTGTGTGTGTGTGTGTGTGTGTGTGAGAGAGAGAGAGAGAGAGAGACAGACAGACAGACAGACAGAGTGTTCAGGAGTTTTTGTGCTGGGAATCATCAGGTCAAATATGCAGTTCAGATATAATGAAGTCACTCACTATCCTTTTTTATAGTCAGAAGACACCAGAAATAGGTCAAGAGACATTTGCTTGCATAAAAAGATATGAGCCCAAATCTAGGAATGTCTATTGATACAAGAAATAACAGAGTTATTTTAGATATAAGAACACAAGAGGTCCAGAATCCTCAACTTAGATGTTTGGAAGTCAAAAATAATAACACCAACAATTCAAGGCTTATTTCCTCTCATTTGTATCTTGAGGAAATAGGGCAGAAGGTATGGAGGTAAAATGTGTTAAAACTGGGAGACTGCTTGGCCTCAGATCTGTAGGCACATGAAGGCAGTTTTTGTTCTTTTTGTTTTTAAGGATATGAGAATAACTAGTGCTTACACACAGGAGACAAGAGTCAAACTCACATTTTAAAATCAGGAATATGTGAGAGCTCCCCAACTGGTAAAAGATGGCTAAAATACAAGCACAAATGATATTCACCAGCCGACATGATAGCTTATATTATATAAAGCTGTTTTCTGAGGAGACAACAGGAAGAAGGCTTAGCTCCATAACCTCACCAGCCACAGCCTAGGCTCAGCTGCATGATGGCTCCATGACTGGATTCACAATGTTTTCATTCTATCTGTCAATGAGGTATCTGAGCTGACTCTATGAGACCCGGTGTTATTATAGCAACCTTGATGGCTCGTGTAAAGGTTACTTCATAACCAACCAAAAGAGAAATATGAGTGTAAAGGTAGCATAATACAGAGAGAGAGAGAGAAAGAGGAGCAAAATCCCATTTAAGATGATCCTGCAAATCAGAACTTAATAAAAAAGTGAGAAACAATCATATTCAAAAGGCAGCTGACAAAAATAACTTTCTGAAATAATTTTAAAGAAAAGAATATTAAATTTATTGAAGGCATATATGAAGGAATAGCATTAATAAAAATAATAAAGAATACTGATAAATAAGCAAACAAAATTTAAAAAAATGATTTATAAGCAGAATCTATTAGAAGTCACTGAGACTGAAAAGCAGTACTGAGCAATTCACCCAGAATGCAACCAGAATACTTCAAAAGATAAGTTGTTCAAAGCTATAGAGAATTCAATAGCAGCCTCCAATATTTATTCACTAGGCATTCTGTAAGAAGAGACTAGAGAGAATGGAAGAGAAGTAATTTAGAAGTGAAAATGACTTAGAATTTTCCAGAACATAAGAAAGACAATAGTCAACAGATTAAAACAGGCATGTTTTACTGAGTGCCAAGTAGACAAGTCAAAATAGATTTATAACTATACGCATTGTAGTAAAATCTACGGAACATTAAGGTTAAAGACAAAATCTGAAAAACTAGCAAGTAAAAAGATAAATTACATATATATTGATGACAAATAGGAGACTTCTCATTAACAACAGTATAAGCAAGAAGAGAATAGATTAGTAGGTTCAGAATGTTGATTGAAAATAACCATCATTATAGCTTATATAGTCAACCTATCAGTCAAGACTTAAGAGCAAGTAAGGAAAAAAATCAATTAGACCTGTAAAATTCAATGGGAGTTTATCACCCATAGACTTTCTTGAAATAAATACCAAAGGAGGTGCTTCCACATTAAGAAAAGTCAACAGTACAGAAGTCTGGTGCAAACAAAAAGATAGTGCAATTAAAAAAATGCTGAAATGTATTTGTAAATTAAATTCAATATTGTCTGTAAAATAATAACCAATTTTTCACTTAAAGCATTTAGAAAAGAGCAGGAGGTACAGAAAATTCTACTCAAACAAAGCAAAAAAAAAGTAGAAAAAATCAATTTATATAAACATATTAACAGCAATAAATGATAACTGAGAAAGTTTGTGGCAATACAGTCTCTTAGATTGGACTTTTAAAATTCTAGCTACATGCAGCTTGCAGGAGTTACTTCTTGGGCACACATTTATAGGATTCTTAAACAAAAATAGGAGGTATAGACAGGATAGCAAAAGTAAACAAAATTAAACCACAAAATATATTACAATATTAAATCAGACAAATAGAATTTTAAGAAAAAGACATCAGCAGTTATAAAGGGTAATATTACAATTAAGAATAATTCAACAAATGTGGATTAAAACAGTTGCTGTACTAATTGTGTAGCCTAGGCAACTTGCCAACAAAACAAAACAGACTTCATCTGGAATTATAGCTCAAATACCTTCAAGACTTCATCATCAGAAGACTACTGGTGGTAATCTCTTCCTTATCTTTCTCCTCCTATTTCACATGCCTCAATACCTGAAATCTTATTTTTTTTTTCCGGAAAGTATAGGTTCTTCCATGTTGAATATTCCCATTATAAATATTTAAACACCTCAGCATAATAGGTTAAGTGAACGATGGTGCTAAGATATTAAATGGCTAAAAATGCAATCTTCAACTGTAAGGTTTGGCTCAGAGAAGTGCTTCATGAAAGAACAGCAGAAATACTTTTGGAAAAGAAAAGAGAAAGTGATTCTTTTATATCTCTTTTTATGATGATAATTTTTGATGGAAAAGCCATATTATCACTAAGGAATTTCTAATGAGAAGAAGGATATTGGATCTCTCTACATCTTTCTACATTTCTTTCTGCTGTTCATAGAACCTTCAAACATAGAATAAAATTTGGATTAAAAAATAATAAACTGCCAAGAACATATCAGACAAGAGCTACTTAATTTCTTTTTGCTAACAATATATTTTTCTGTTTAAAATTCCCAAATGAACACTAAATATAGCATTATTGCTAAGAACAGCAAAAACGTTTCAGTTTATTCTACCGCACTAAAATGTGATTTCGATGTAAATATAACTTATATTTTCAAATATTAACTTCAACCGCACTCACAGACCTTTTGTTCTCGGGGGATACGTGCTGCAGAGATACAGTTCAAGAGCACACGGATAGTCAAACCTGGTATACCAGTTGCTAGAAGACCTACAACTCTACATTCCACAACAGAGAAAACACACACATCATAATGTGACCCAAGCATATCTGCCTTCAATTATCAGAATTGATGTGGCTTCTAATAAACACAGATGTTCTCCAACAAATTGATCTTTTGTCTTAGACTGTACTGTGTTTCTCCATTCGAAGCTGATTTTATTCCTTCTGTCAGTCTTTGCCCTGTTCTTCATTTCCACTGGTGCTATATAGGTTTTCATTTTTCTCTGCCTCTCAATTGGTCTTTCTTGTACTCCCTCTCTCCCTCTCTGCCCCAATGTCTCATTTGCAGTATAGACAGAGTAGTATTTCTAATGTGTAAAAGTGACTATATTGCTGCTTTAAAGTATAATTAGATGCATAAAATACAATGTGCAGAAAAAAAAAACAAACAGAGTAAAGTCAAAGTTCCTTGACATGGTATGAAAAGTCTCAATGGTGTAACATTTCCATATGCCTGTCAAGTTTCTTCTACCGTCCCTACCCTAAATGTGTGACATATAACCAGACCTATTTGCTAACATTTCTCTGAATACATCAGTGACTTTTACTTGTCTGTCTTTGAGAACTCTGTTTCCAAAGCTGAGGATCTTTTAACCATTTTCAACTTACTGTAACTCTTCTAAGGAATCTTCTTGTGAATGGTCATGGCCCCTAACCAGAGGAATTAACTGTAACCTACAATGCTATTCCATAACACTATGCTCATTCCTGTTTTGTAGCATCCCATTATTAAACAGGTCAGCTGGATGAAAAATGCAGAACTACATGCCAAGATAAAATGTAATGATCAGAGCTGGGCAACTTGATACAGTGCAAATACAATTAAATGTAGATTTTTCAGTGAATCTGTTTGCCCAGGATATGGAGACAAGATTGCTGAAGTTTTTCTTCCTGTTTTAGCTTGGTGCTGGTCATGAAGATTTGGCAGGTTGTAGAATACATTCATGAGTGAGGAAGAGGACTTAGAAGCTCAGAGCCAAGGAGGGCTCCATTTAGATCTACACACCAGAGCGTATATTAAATATGACACTAGATAATTGAGCTTTGAATTTAACCTGTCAGTTACATCTCCTGTGACCCCTGAACAATTTACGTATTTTCTCTGAGCCTTATTTTTATAACTATAATACAAAGTTAGCAATAGTTCTTATTTCATAGCTTATTGTGAATATTCGATAGCTTTAATTTTAGATAATTTTTAATAATTATATAATAATTTTATGTAATTCTCTAATAATTATATAATAATTTTATATAATTCTCTAATAATTATATAATTTAATATAATTCTCCAATAATTATATAATAATTTTATATAATTCTCCAATAATTATATAATAATTTTATATAATTCTCCAATAATTATATAATAATTTTATATAATTCTCCAATAATTATATAATAATTTTATATAATTCTCCAATAATTATATAATAATTATTATTTGTTATTTAATGCTGTCTTGACTGAATTTGTGGCCTTGGCTAGAGGCTGGTTAGTTCCCCTTCTTAAGCAACTGATTAAATTTGGTTGCACTTTCTTTGTTGGTTTCTTGCATTCTGGGGCCACTACGCACCGAGCCTAACTACCCTGAGACCAGGTACCACAGGATAGACCCTATGACCTGGAGCTTGTGAAATCACTCATTATTCCTTTTACGGGAATCTTGGGAAACCTAGCTAACCTCTCCTCACTTGGCATACATGAATTGCCTCTCGCAATAACAACTTGCTCTTATCCCAACCTTGAGTGCTATCTCCTGGGTGACCCTTGACAACAGCCTTCTCTTGTTTGGAACACAGAGTAACAAAGGTTTCTGCCTCTCAACTGTATGAGTGTCAGAGTGTTGTGTTTCACCACCAAAAGAATTTTTAAATTTTATAAAATAATAAATACATGCTGAAAACCATGAACAAAGTTGATTTTTATCTTTACAAATGGAAGAAATATGGTTGTAACTAGTCCACATGTTTTTCTTCTATGTATTCAATAGCAAGGCCAACTGAGAGGTAACCGAGACTGGTTGTAGTATACTTTAAACCCTCTGACATCGTATTGAAATCTTTGCCACTAGACCAGTAGATCATAGAAATATCTACTCCATCATCTAGATTTTCTCAAGGGGTACTTTGCTAGTATTGTTCGTGTAGTTTAAGAAATAATAGAAATATCAGGCACAGAAATTGACAAGATATATTTTATTTACAGAAATTGAGATGATGAATGATACTTTATTTCTCATGCTTATGCAATTCCATATTTCATACAAAAACATGCATAAGTTTCATTAGAAAAACATTAGGAGATCAGAACAAAACCCACTGCCACAACAGTTACTTTAAAATTAGACCATCAACCATTATTTTCTCATTGGGAAAATGATCACTACCTTGGAAACAGTTTTGGTAGAATATTTGCTATAAAATGCCTCCCAGAATGTTATTTACATCACACATGTGGATATATCTTCATTACTATTTACTCTGTGATGTTAATTTTCTTTAGAATAAAAAATAAAAGAGTAAACCTATATTCATGCTTATTGGCATCACCAGTGACCATTTACATTTATTTAGATCTCTTTTTTTGTTCAACACTCTGATGCTAACTTTAACAATAAGTATAAACTGTTAATTGAGCATTTCTATATCAGACAATATAGGAATTTAGATCTGTGTAATAGAACATAGACTGTTAATTATTATAACATAGTCCCTCAGTATGTTTTATGAAGCATTTTTAATGACATATCCCATATCTGATATTTATCCCCATCTTCATTCTCTTCGATGTTAAAAGGAAATAGCTCTGTAAAAATCTACCCTTTGCTGTCTACTCTGAAATTCACTCTACCTTGCCTCCAAGCCATTGCATTTATAATGTTCTACACATTTTTTATTTCCTTTATCCATACAGTTGCATTGTTTATTTTTCCCCCTTTCTTCTCCTGAACAAGTACTTCTCTTAAAGCTAAGTTCTTCATTTTGTACTTTAATGTCTATTATTTCTTTCTTATGTGACTGACCTTTGTTAAGGCTGAGCCTGTGTCAGGCTTCACCTCCATGCTGATTACCATTTTCTGAATGGACCCTTTTATTTTATGATTCCATTATCACTTCACACTCAGCAATAACTAATGGAATGCTGTTCTCGAATCCTTGCATTTCCCTGAATTCGGTCAGCATTATATTTCTAAAACACAGATTTTGCCTTATATTCCTTTGATTATACCTTTTCACTGCCTATATGGTCCAAAATCCATTGTATGCAGAAAATGGAAGTATTTTCATGGTCTGATTAAAGTCAAACATGTTCATTATTTCTCCAAATACTTTCTTAAAATACACGTATGAAATTGTGCACTTTTTGTCTATTTCTTCTTGTCTTTAAAAATCCTCTAAGCATTCTTCATCTGTGAAGACTTCCTTTCCCCAAGACGTTATATTAAGAACTTTAATTTTGGTGCACAGTTATCTAATACTTGCCTGTGTTTTAACATATGTCACATTATATTTCAGTTAATATTGTGCATGTCTTTCCTTCTACAGAGAATTATTTTTGAGAGTGGTGCTGATAACCTTTCCAAATATTTAACCGTTTCCCCACCACCTAGCAGAGCTCTTTGTCCATAATAGGTACTAGCTAAATTTTTACTGAATGAATGAATATAATTTGAAAGTATAATACTATATTGATGACATTGGGGATGAGGAAATAGAACAAGTTGTTCCTGAGAATAGATTACCTGCATTCAATTCCCTTGATCCTGAAACTCTCAATTTTTACTACAGAGCGACTCACTTGATAGGTTCAAGATAGTTATATACTTTCCTGTGTGACAGGTACTAAGTTTTCACAGTGGTTGAATTCTCCCTTCGACTTGGATCCTGAAATTTTCTGACAAAGCAGTATCAAACTACAGCTAAAATGTAGCCATACAGATTTTTAAACCATCACTGAATTTTCCATTAAGATTCAACTACAGTACATGATCTTTTAAAGAGTGACAAAGACTATATTTCTCAGTTACATAACTAGGGCTTATCACACTGAAAAACAATTGAAACAATTCAAATAGTTTCCCTATCACTTCTGGGTAGAATAATTATTTTCACCTCAGCTGTTTTGTATTGGCTATATGTGCAGAATCAACACATTGAAGACCAAGTTTAATTTGTTCATTCTCAGGAGAAGCATAAAGGCTATATATTGAGAGATTGGATTCACGAGTATACTCCAATCAAAGATAGTTTGGTTTTATATTTTATGCATAAGTATAACACCATGCTATATATTTAGCAAAGACATATTACTTTTTCTGTCACATGCAGGGATATAAAACACAAAAAATACTTACTCCAGCAATGATGTCTTTCAGTTCTCTCTGAAAGGTAGCATATGTATGAATTCATGATCAGATTGCAAGTTAAAAATCTTACATTCTGTCATTTTCAGTGTCAAATGCATCCAATGCCAAACACATCAAAGATAGTCAAATCATTATGAAATTATTGGTAAGGCTCTCTGTTGCTTTTCTATCAGTACCATAACAAATTATCACAATCTTAGTGGCTTAAAACAAGATTCATTTGTTACCTCATATTTCCATTGGTTAGAAGTCCAAGTACAGTTGGAACCTCTGTGCAAGGTCTTGCAGAACTAAATCAAGGTGTTGGATGGGCTGGCCCCCTTTCTGGAGGTCATAGGGAAGACTCTGTTTTCATCACCACTCAGGTTATTGAAAAAATCCAATTCCTTGAAATTGTGGGAATGAAGCTCCTTTCATTTTCAAGCAAACAAACATAGGGATAAAATTTGAATCTCTATCCTTCAAATGTCCAATTTCCCTTCTGCTACCAGCCAAGAAAAATCTTTTAAGGACTCATGTTTATATTAAGCCCATATGAATAATCCAGGATAATATTTGAATTTTTAAAGTCAAGTAATTAGTTAATTATATCTGCAAAGTACCCTTTTCTATATATTCACAGGAGTAACACTAGGAGGTCAAGATTATGGGTGCCAGAATTCTTCTTACAACAGGCTCTTAACTTGAAATGAGTATAAGAAATTATATTGAGCATAAAATTCTCCTTCCATTATTTTAAAAAGTATTGCCCTAGTAGTGAGTTGATACCAACGATCAAGCTAAATGAAGCTTAAATGTACTGAGATTTCTCCTTAGCTCATTTCTTCACCCTCTAACCTCCAGCAAAACATCTCTAATCTCATAAAGAATGAAAATGGGGATACTGGGTTGGATATTTTAAAAAATTAACCTTACATATAGTTGTTAAAATATCATCCACAGCCTCTGTTGAATCACTGGGTTTTAGAAGTAATTATTCCCACTTGATAATGACTTCATGCAATATTTTTAACATAAATTAATTTTAAAAGCCTTGACTTTATACGGTTAGAAAAATATAGTAAGAGTTCTGAAATTTCTCTCTATCCAAGTATATTTAAACTTATGCAAATAACCCATAAGAACAGTAAGCATGCTTTGCTCAAGTGAAAATAAGATAACCAGAATTTGATTGTGATAAGAAACAGAAAATAATTATTATTATAACTTAAATTGATACTGTAATTTAGTATGTTAAAGATCCTTTGTCATATACCATATTAAAGGCTGAAATAAGTGAAACATATAGAAATCATTTTCTTTTTCCTCAAATAGCATTATTTCCTTCATCTTATTTATTTTTCTATTTAAGCCAACATCAATATAACTTAAATATTAAGTTAGGTGAAATTTGTTTCTTCATTCTCTGAAATTCACAAGTGTTAAATTGTTAAACATATGTTTCAGTGTATGTTGAACACTTTGTAAGGTTGATGAGTGTTTCTGACACACAACAATATTTTCAATGCCTTTTTCTATACTAATTAAAATAATAAAATTTAGATTCAGAGAGGGGTAGACTTTGGATTTTAGTACCGAGGCCTAAATGTGTATCATTGTAAGACTCTACTTTGCATCCAGTTTTGAAGTCTAGGAAGTCTATTGGATTTTGCCATTAGAAGGTAATCAGAGGAGGGTTGAAGGGGTAAAAGAAGAAAAAAAAGATATAAAAGTATTAGGACTACTGAAGTGTACATTTTTAAATCGTAAGGATGGTAAATTATATATGTATATTTTAACTCAGTAAAAATTAATGAAAAAATAATAACTAGAGGGTAAAATTAGAGAGTAGGTAATCAATAAGGGTGAAAGCCACATTGTAATTGCACATTTTGGGTTTTGCCTAGGTAGAAGTTGGAGAAATGGAAATATCAAGTGACCTCTTACAAGAAATTTAGCAGCCATACAATAAAATGTAAGGTGATAGTTGAGGAGGAACAGAAGGGCACAGAAATGATTCTTGTTTTGTTGTGTTTTACTTTGAAGCATAAAGGTCACCTGAGAATATTTTGGGCAAGAAAACAATCAATAGAAAGAAAAAGAATTTCTACAGAAAAGCCAAAAATGGAGCAAAGGTTTTCTGTTAAAAAAAAAAAAGAAGAGAATAAACCAAGGAACTTAAGTGAAGCAGTTTCCTTTAGCAAAGATAAAGGATGTTGTCTCCACAAAAGAAAATGAGAAAATGGGGTTTCTTATTGTGAATCTGAGAAGAATTAATTTGATTGGTAGAACACTGGACAAACTGTACCATTTAGATGAAGTTAAGATAGAAGATATGGAAACTGTGTCTTTTGCAGTTTATAGTGGCCAACTAATGGTGACAATTCCCATATGTGAGTAGAAAAAGATTGATGAGTGTATTAGTTACAAGTTCAGGACTACAGTCAGACTGGGTATATATTCTAGCTCTACCATTTAAACTCTATTGAGATCAATTTCACATAACATAAAAAACACTTATTTAAAGTGTTTTATGTTTTATAAGTATACTCATTTAGTTGTGCAAATGTCACAAAAATCTGATTTTAGAAAACTGTCAACACCCCAAAACCATTATCAGTCATTGCTTTTCTCCCCAGTCCCTCTTCCTGGCCCCAGGCCAAAGTAATTGCTAATCTGCTTTCAGTCTTTACAGGCTTACCTATTCAAAACATTTTATATAAAAGCAATCATGCAATTTATAGTCTTTTATGATGGCTTCTTTCATGTAGCATAGTGGTTTCAAGGTTTTTGTGTTTTTTAATTTGTATACATTTAAGGAGATTTTGTTACATAGATATATTTTGTAGTGGTGAAGTCTGAGCTTTTAGTATAACCATCCCCTAAATAGTGTACTTTGGAGCCGCAAAGTAATTTCTCATCCATCATCTCCTTCCACCCTTTGGGATCTCCAATGACTATTATATCACACTCTATGTCCATATGTTCACATTATTTAGCTTCATCTTGTAAGTCAGAGCATGTGGTATTTGACTTTCTGTTTCTGAGATGTTTCACTTAATATATTAGCCTCCAGATTCATCCATGTTATTGCAAAGGACATCATTTCATTTTTTTATTGCTGAGTAGTATTCCCATATCTACACACACACACACACACACACACACACACACACACACACCACATTTTCTTTATCCAGTCACCCACTGATGGATACTTAGGTCGATTTCTTAACTTTGCTATTGTGAACAGTGTTGTAATAAACATACAAGTGCAGGTATCTTTTTGATATAATGATTTCTTTCCCTTTGGGTATACATGCAGTAGTGGGATTATTGGATCAAATGGTAGTTCCATATTTCAGTTTCTTGGGAAATCTCCATGCTGTTTTCCATAAAGGTTGTACTAATTTACATTCCCACCATCAGTGTATAAGCATTTCATTTTCTCCACATTCTCACCAACATCTGTTATTTCTTGACTTTTTAATAATAGCCATTCTGACTAGTGTAAAATAATATCTCATTGTGGTTTTAACTTGAATTTCTCTGATAATTAGTGATGTTGAGGACTTTTTCACATGTTTGTTTATCATTTGTATGTCGTATTTAAAAAATACCTATTCATGTCCTTTGTCTACTTTAATGGGGTTATTTTATTGTTGTTGTGGTTGAGTTGTTCTTGTAAATTCTGGATATCAGTCCCCTGTCATATGCAGAGTTTGAAAATATGTTTTTTCCCTTCTGGTGGTTCTTTGTTCACTCTGTTGATTATTTCTTTAGTGTGCAGATGCTTTGTAATTTAAGTAACTCCAATTTGCCAATTTTTGATTTTGCTGCTTATGTTTTTGAGTTCTTAGTCATAAATTATTTGCCTAGGTCAATGTCCAGAATAGTTTTACCTAAGTTTTCTTCTAGTATTTTTATACTTTCAGATCTTACATTTAAGTATTTAATTATTCCTGAACTGATTTTTGTATATGAGAGATAGGGGTCCAGTTTCATTCTTCCGCATATAGCAGTCCAATTTTCCCAGCACCATTTGACGAAAAGTATATCCTTTCCCCCAGTATATAGTTTTTGTTGACTTTACCAAAGATCAGCAGGCTAGAGATATGTGGCTTTATTTTTGGGTTCTCTATTTTGTTTCAGTGATCTGTGTGTCCATTTTTATACCGGCACTTTTATACCAGTGTTGTTTACTGTAGCCTTGTAGTATACTTTGATGTGAGGTGATGTGATTCCTCCAGCTTTGTTCATTTTGCTCAGGATTGATTTGGCTATTCAGGCTCTTTTGTTGTTTTATATAAATTTTAGGTTTACTTTTTCTAGTTCTATGAAGAGTGATGTTGCTATTTTGATTAATAGCGATTGATTTCTATGATTTCTTTTATATGTTTTGTAGTGTAGTTCTGAAGAGGAACAGAGTATTGAGATTCAGAAGAACATTGAACCCCAATCCAAACAATCTAAAAAATCCAATAAAATGATGCAAACGATAAAAGATAAAATAGGCATTTCAAGAAGAAACATCTTGTAAAGATATTTCACCTTGGTTAAATATATTCCTAGGTTGTTGTTGTAGTTATGATAAAAGGGATTTCTTTCTTGATTTTGTTCTCAGCTTGATTGTTATTGGTGTATAGACATGACACTTGATTTTGTATATTGATTTTGTATTCTGAAACTTTACTGAATTTATTTATCAAATCTAAGTTGTTTTGGAAGTGTCTTTAGGGTTTATACATGTATAAAATGATATCATCAGCAAAAAAGAGGTAGATGTACTTCCTCTTTTCTAATTAAGAAGTCCTTTATTTCTTTCTCTTGCCTAACTTCTCTGCCTAGGACTTTCAGTACTGTGATGACTAGAAGTGGTAAAAGTGGGCATTCTTGTTTTGTTTCAGTTCTTAGAGGGGTTACTCTCAACTTTTCATCACTTAGTATGATGTTGGATGTGTTTGTCATATATGTCATATGCATTTCATTATTTTGAAATATATTTTATTCTATGCCTAGTATGTTGAGAGTTTTTATCATGAAGGGATGTTACATTTTATCCATGTTTTTTCTGCCCCTATGAGATTATTATGTCATTTTTGCATTTAATTCTGTTTATGAGAGGAATCATGTTTATTTATTTGCATATATTGAACCATTCCTGTATCCCTGGAGTAAAACCCACTTTATTGTTTTTATATTATCTTTTTAAGGTGCAGTTGGATTCAGTTTGCTAGGATTTTGTTAAGGATTTTTGCATCCATGTTCATCAGGGACATCAGTCTATAGTTTTCCTTTTTATTGTATCCCTCTCATCTTTGGTATCGGGGTGATACTGACTTCATAGAATGAGTTAGGAAGGCTTCCCTTCTCCCACCAGCAACACATTTGTACACCCCATTGTCCCACCACCACCAACATAGGCACACACACATAGACACTACCAGGTAGACCTTGTCAATGCATGAGCACCCTGCCATGCCCTGCTGTCACCCTGCCCCAGTCAGTGATTCACCTCCATTGACATGCGTGGACCCTAATGCTCCTGCTGGCACATGCTCCTTTGCACAAATCTTGCTGCCACTGCCCTGATGAACCACTGGCCAGCACACCCAATTGGAATGTTGTGGCCAGAAGACTGGGAACACGTTGACTCCCCCAGTGTAGCATGTTTCAAGTGGCAAGAAAACAAATCCAGGGGCCTAGTACCAAACCCCCAGGGGTCTGTGGAATGCAGCCCAAGAGTGATGAGCTGAGCCTTCGCTCCCTGAAGTCTTCCAGAAATGAAGGGAGTTTACTGAACCTACCTCATACCACAATCAAACCCTCAAGGGAATGAAAAAATATAAAAGCAAAAAGTCTAATCCAAAGGACAGCAACTTCAAAGATTCAAGGAAAATCAGCCAACATAGATGAGAAAGAAACAGGGCAAAAACTCTGACGACTCAAAAAGTCAGCATGCCTTCTTACATACAAATGACTGCACTATTACCTCAGAAAAGTTTCTTAACTAGGCTGAAATGGCTGAAATGACAGACATAAAATTCTGAATCTGAATGGAACACAGTATTGAGATTCAGAAGAACACTGAACCCCAATCCAAACAATCTAAAAAATCCAATAAAATGATACAAGACATAAAAGATAAAATAGCCATTTCAAGAAGAAACCAAACTGAACTGATAGAGCTGAAAAGCTCACTAGAAGAATTTCCCAATACAATTGCAAGTATTATCATCAGAATAAATCGAGCTGAGAAAAGAATCTCAGAGCACAAAGACTATTTTTTTAAGTCAACTCAGTCAGAGAAAAATAAAGAAAAAAAAGAATGAACAAAATGATTGAGAAATATGGGATTATGTAAAGAGACCAAATCTAAGACTTATTTGCATCCCTGAGGGAGAAGTAGAAAAAGCAAGCAACTTAGAAAACATATTTGAGGGTATTGTCCATGAAAATTTCTTCAAACTCACTATAGAAACCAACATTCAAACTTAGGAAATGCAGATAACTCCTGTGAGATACTATGCAAGACAACAAACCCCAAGACATAGTCATCAGATTCCCCAAAGTCAACATGAAAGAAAAAATATTAAAGCATCTAGAGAGAAAGGGCAGGTCACCTAAAGAAAGAACTCTGTCAGGCTAAGAGCGCACTTTTCAACAAAAAACCTAGAAGCCAGAAGAGATTGGGGCTTATTTGTGACAAAAATTTCAGAGGTTTGACCTAGCTCCTGCTGCTTGTTGTGATAAAGTCAATCACTGACACAACAAGTGTTGCCCGTGAAGAAGGGTTTAATCAGGTGCTGTAGCTGAGATGTGGAAGAACAGTCTCACATCCATCTCCCTGACTGACTAAAATTAGGGGTTTATAGAGCAAAGAAGAAATACAACGATGTGTGGGACAACAGGAACACCGAGAGGGAGTAAGGAAGAGGAGGTGGTCTACAAGAAGCAGACAATCAGTTAGAAAAATAAAGATAAGGAGAGGTAAGGAAGCAATTGTGATGAATGAGAGACCTAGTGTCTCATTGTCTGGCTAAGATGATCTTGTGAGTTTCAGTTCTTTGATAATTATTGAGAGGTCTGTGGATCCTTTCTTGAGTAAGGAACTCAGATTTTAAAAATGTAAGTTTTACTCATTAAGACAAGAAGAGTCAATTTCTGGTTTTCTAAGAAAACATCTCTATGCAGTTTCATATTCAGCAATCTGAAAAAAGAAATTTCAACCAGGAATTTCATATTGAGACAAACTAAACTTCATAAGTGAAGGACAAAATGCTTTTCAGACAATCAAATGCTATGGGAATTCATTATCAGCAGACCTGCCTTATAAGAGGTCTGTAAGGGAGTACTAAATATGGAAACAAAAGACAGTTACTGGCCACCACAAAAACACACTTAAATACATAGACCATAGACACTGTAAAGCAACTTCGCAATCAAGTCTGCATAATAACCAACGGACATCACAAAGGCAGGATCAAATCTGCATAAAACAATATGTAAATGGGCTAAATGCCCCACCTAAAAGGCACCGAGTGGCAAGTTGAATTAACAAACAAGACTCTACACTATGCTGCCTTCAAGAGACCCACCTGACCTGCAATGACATCCATAGGCTCAAAGTAAAGGGATGAAAAAATATATACCAAGCAAATTAAAAAAAGCAGAGATTGCTATTTTAATTTTAGACAAAACAGACTTTAATCCAACAATGATCAAAAAAGACAAAGAGGGGCCTTGCATAATGGTAAAGAGAGCTATGAAAAAATAAGAGTTTGCTATCCTAAATACATATATACATACATATATACCTGACACTAGAGCATCCAGATTCATAAAACAAGTTCTTAGAGACCTATGAAGACACTTAAATAACCACAGAATTATAGTGGGAGAATTACACACCCCAACTTACGATGTTAGACAGGTCATCAAGGCAGAAAACTGACAAAAATTCAGTACTTGAATTTGACACTTGACCAAACAGATCTAACAGATATCTACAGAACTCTCCACTCCAAAACAACAGAAGATACATTCTTCTCATCTGCACATGGCATATACAATAAAATAAACCATATAAAAACTAATGGAAAATTATCAGCAAATTCATAAAACCAAAATCATACCAACCAAACTCTCAGTCCACAGCACAATAAATATAGAAATCAATATTAAAATATTTCTCAAAATTATGCCCTTATATGGAAATTAAACAACCTGATCCTGAATGACTCTTGGATATATAATAAAATTAAAGGAGAAATCATGAAACTTTTTGAAACTAATGAAAACAAAAAGACAACATATCAGAATCTCTGGAACAGTGTTAAAGGAAAAGTTTATAGTGCTAAATGGATACATTGAAAAGTTAGAAAGATATCAAATTAACAACATAACATCAACCTAGAAAATCTAGAAAAACAAGAGTAAATTAATATCAAAGTTAGCAAAAGAAAAAAATTAACCAAAATTGGAGCTGAAGTGAATGAAATTGAGAAGCAAAAAAATACAAAAGATCTGCAAAATCAAAAATTACTTCTTTGAGAAAAGATAATTTTTATAGACTGCTAGCTAGACTAACAAAGAAAAAAGAGAGATGATTCAAATAAACACACTGATAAATAACAAAGGGGACATTACCGCTGGCCCCCCAAAATACAAAAAACCCTCAGAGACTATTATGAACACCTCTATGCACACAAACTAGACAACCTAGAAGAAATTAATAATTTCCTGGAAATACACCACTTCCAAAGGTTGAATTACAAAGAATTTGAAAAAATGAAAAGACAAATAATGTGTTCTGAAATTAATCAGTAATAAAAAGCCTACCAACCAGAAAAAGCCCTGGAAAAGATGGATTCACAGCCAAACTCTGCCAGATGTATAATGCAGATCTAGTACTATTTCTAGTGAAACTATTCCAAAAAAGTGAGGAGGAGGTATTCCTATCTCATTCAATGAGCAAACATCATTCTGATGCTAAAAACTGTCAGAGATAGGGATGTATCATTCCAAGATGGCCGAATAGGAACAGCTCCGGTCTGCAGCTCCCAGCGTGATCGACACAGAAGACGGGTGATTTCTGCATTTCCAACTAAGGTACCTGGTTCACCTCATTTGGACTGGTTGGACAGTGGGTGCAGCCCATGGAGGGTGGGCCGAAGCTGGGTGGGGCATCACCTCACCTGGGAAGTGCAAGGGGTTGGGGGATTTCCCTTTCCTAACCAAGGGAAGCCATTACAGACTGTACCTGGAAAAATGGGACACTCCTGCCCAAATACCAGGCTTTTTCCATGGTCTTAGCAACCAGAAGACCAGGAAATTCTCTCCTGTGCCTGTCTCGGCAGATCCCATGCCCACAGAGCCTTGCTCACTGCTAGCGCAGCAGTATGAGATTGACCGGCGAGGCTGCAGCCTGGTGGGGGAAGAGGCGTCTGCCACTGCTGGGGCTTGGGTAGGTAAACAAAGTGGCCAGGAAGCTTGAACTGGGCAGAGCCCACAACAGCTCAGCCAGGCCTACTGCCTCTATAGACTCTACCTCTGTGGGCAGGGCATAGCTAAATAAAAGGCAGCAGAAACATCTGCAGACTTAAACATCCCTGTCTGACAGCTCTGAAGAGAAAAGTGGTTCTCCCAGCATGACGTTTGAGTGTTGAGAATGGACAGACTGCCTTTTCAAGTGGGTCCCTGACCCCCGTGTAAACTAACTGGGAGACATCTCCTAGTAGGGGCTGACAGACACCTCATGCAGGTGGTTGCCCCTCTGGGATGAAGCTTCCAGACAAGGATCAGGCAGCAATATTTGCTGTTCTGCAATATTTGCTGTTCCACAGCCTCTGCTGGTGATACATAGGCAAACAGGGTCTGGAGTGGACCTCCAGCAAACTCCAACAGACCTGCAGCTGAAGGACCTGACTATTAGAAGGAAAACTAACAAACAGAAGGGAATAGCATCAACATCAACAAAAAGGATATCCACACCAAAACCCCATCAGTAGGTCACCAACATCAAAGACCGACGGTAGATAAAGCAACAAAGATGGGGAGAAACCAGAGCAGAAAAGCTGAAAATTATAAAAACCAGAGTGCCTCTTCTCCTCCAAAGGATCACAGCTCTTCGCCAGCAATGGAACAAAGCTGGATGGAGAATGACTTTGACGAGTTGACAGAAGTATGCTTCAGAAGGTCGGTAATAACAAACTTCTCCGAGCTAAAGGAGCATGTTCTAACCCATCGCAAGGAAGCTAAAAACCTTGAAAAAAGGTTAGATGAATGGCTAACTAAAATAAACAGTGCAGAGAAGACATTAAATGACCTTATGGAGCTGAAAAACATGGCACGAGAACTTCGTGATGCATGCACAAGCTTCAGTAGCCAATTTGATCAAGTGGAAGAAAGGGTATCAGTGATTAAAGATCAAATTAGTGAAATAAAGTGAGAAGACAAGTTTAGAGAAAAGAGAGTAAAAATAAATTAACAAAGCATCCAAGAAATATGGGACAATGTGAAAAGACCAAATCTACATTTGATTGGTGTACCTGAAAGTGACGGGGAGAATGGAACCAAGTTGGAAAACACTCTGCAGGATATTATCCAGGAGAACTTCCCCAACATAGCAAGGCAGGCCAACATTCAAATTCAGGAAATACAGAGAACACCACAAAGATACTACTTGAGAAGAGCAGCCCCAAGACACGTAATTGTCACTAATCATCAGAGAAATACGAATTAAAACCACATTGAGATACCGTCTCACACCAGTTGGAATGGCTGTTGTCTAAAAAGTCGAAAAATAAGAGATACTGGCAAGGCTGCCGAGAGAAGGCAATGTTTATAAACAGCTGGTGGGAATGGAAATTAATTCATCTATTGTGGAAAGCAGTTTTCTGATTTCTCAAAGAACTTAACAATTGAACATTCAATCCAGCTATCCCATTATTGGGTATATACCCTAAAGAGTATAAGCCCTTCTCCCATAAAGACACATGCAATCATATGGTCATTGCAGCACTATTCACAATAGTGAAGACATGGAATCAACCTAAATGCCCATCAATGGTAGATTGGATAAAGAAAATATGGTACATATGCACCATGGAATACTACACACCCATAAGAAGGAATGTGATCATATCCTTATCCTTTATAGCAATAATGAGGAATTGGAAGTAATTATTCCAAGTGAAATAATGCAGGGAGAAAAAACCAAATACTGCATGTTCTCATTTATAAGTAGGAGCTAAACATTGAGTTCATATGGACACAAAGAAGGAAACAATAGCTACCAGGGCCTACTTGAGGTTGGAGGGTAGGACAAGCATGAGAAACAAAGAACTACGTACTGTACTATGCTTATCACTTGGGTGACAAAATAATCTGTGCACGCAACCCCCCTGACAGTCAATTTACCTATATAACAATGTGCACCTGTACCCTTAAACCTAAAATAAAAGCCTGATAAATAAATAAATAACTTAATTAATTAATTTTGACAATGGAAGAGGGTTGGCCTACACCAGTAAGCAAAAATGGAAAGTTGAAGATGCCAAGCTAGTTAATATCCAGGAGACAGAATAACCTTAACTAATGACTAGTGATGCTAGTTATTTGAACTTTGAAGCTCAATGCTTTACTTATCACTCTTCCCTTTCCCACTACAATCTCCATAAGTGCGCATGTTGGGAGGTAAATTTGTGTGCTAGACAGTATGCTATTCTCAAAATTGCCCTTTCCTTCATGTAAGTACTGTTTTAAGACACTTTTATAATGATCATGCTTGTCCTGCTTGGCTCTGTTTCCTGCGTAGTCAGATCTTACCCACAAAGCACCTCAATCATTCCTGAGAAGAGGTTCCTGAATTGGCATTCCAGTACTTCATCTCACTTTTACCGATATATCTGAAAAGGAGGGGAAGAAAGAGCTCAGGAGCAAACTATAACAACCTGCTTTGAAGATATTGACTTTTCACTATTAAGTTCAATCAGAATATTTTCTTTTTTCTTTTTTTCACTAAAAATAACTCTCTGTCAAGCACACTTATTCCTGTTAACAATACCTGTTATTAATCTGTTCCTAAAGCTTCTGGTAAACTTTGTGACTTGTTTAATTTTAACCTTTATTATTTTTTAAAAAATACATTTAACCCTTGAACCAACTACATATAAGTTATTAGTGTCATTTCCTCTAGGTAACTATTGGGCTATGTTTAAAGAGTCTATGGTGTACCAGGTAAAGAAAAGGAACAATCTTTGCCTGCTACCTTTCCTATAATTACTATTTAGTCTTTATTGTTTAAAGTCAAGTTGCATGAAATGTTAGAGGCCTCTTGCCAGCATTTATCTACAGTGATTAGTCAGAGAAGAGCGTCAGCTCTAGAATTTTTCAACTCAAAAGTCTCTATTCTATAGATAAGTGATAGATTTGAGAAGGTAGGGAAAGAGGGATTGGGAGGGTGATTAAAACTGGAATACCAGGCCGGGTGCGGTTGTTCACACCTGTAATCCCAGCACTTTGGGAGGCTGAGGTGGGCATATCACCTGAGGTCAGGAGTTTGAGACCATCCTGCCAACATGGTGAAAGCCTGTCTCTTTTAAAAATACAAAAATTAGCCAGGCGTGGTGGCACACACCTGTAATCCCAGCTACTCAGGGAGCTGAGGCAGGAGAATTGCTTGAACCTGGGAGGCGGAGGTTGCAGTGAGCTGAGATCGTGCCAATGCACTCCAGCCGGGGTATCAAGAGTGAGACCCCGTCTCAAAAAAAATTAAAAAAAAATAATTGCAATACCATTTGATAGGACTCTATTTTAATCAAACATGCAACAGTGGAGGCATGAGAGTATGTCAGTTGACAATATAAAATGAAGAAGTGCTTTGCATCAAGAACGAGATGGACTATGATGAAGCTTTTTCTCTATTACACAAAAAAAATCCGTATAATCTTTTAAATACAAAACTATGCCCTTCTTTAGAGGATTAAAACAAAACTGTGCAGAAAATGAACTATCCAATACTAAAATAAGAAAACATGAGAATTGAAACAACCTCATAAAATGCTGTAGCTTTCAAACCCCTGAAAGCAATAATGATACTAAAAAGGGAAATTAGGCAGCTTTTTTAGTTTTTTTTTTTGAGGTCTTAATAAAGATCTTCAGCTACATCTTTGAATTATTGTACCCCAAGCTTCAGTTTGTATCATACAATCTACCACAGAGACATTAGAAGGTTTCTGACTTTTAATCTGATTGACATTGAAAGCCAAAACAAGTTTTGAACAGAAGATTCCTTTTAAGGATAACCCTGTTGTTGGTTAAAAATTGTCTTTCTTGGGAGTGGTAGAGGGAGGAGATCAAGTTTACAAGCAAGTTATAAAGTTAAGAATAAATTTTTAATAACCCAAATAAGAGAAAATGGTGACTTGAACTAGGGTGGTGGGTGTTTATGCAGTGAAAAATATATCTTGGATATATTTTACATTTAAACCCAGGGAGATTTTCTGGCAGATCACATGTAAGAGAAAAAAGACAGAAGTTAAAGACAACTTTGAGAATTATTGCCTGAACAACCATAACAATAAAGTTTTCATTCATTGACATGAGGAATCAGTCAGTGCGTACTGCTTCTGTGCATCTGGTGATAGCAGTGGATGGATTAGTGAATTTCCAGAGTGATATATCAGATATGCTAAGTTTGAGAAGCCTCTCAGCTATCCAAAAGAAGATATTCAGTGGAGAGTTAGATACATGAATTGGCAGTTCATGGAAGATGCCAGAATTTTCACTTTGATTTTTACCTCCACATCCACATAACATCATCTCATCAGAGCAAAAATTGCACTGGACAAAGTGGAACAAGCCAGGGAGATTTTACTCAAGGCTGTTGCTATAAGAAAGAGAGACCAGAACTGAACTCCACAGGAACAAAAGGAAGGGAGTGTTTCAAGAGCTGGGATGGGGAGGGTCCTTAGGCCATTATTTTGTGTTTGCCCAAGGAAAAGTCAACTTTCTCATATCTTCATGATAGGAGGTAGTTTTATAACTTGGAATGAAGTGGCCACTGAAAAGAAATTAAATACCTACCCTCCCACAGGGACTGGGTCATCCAGGTACTGATATGGTTTGGCTGTGTGTCCACACCCAAATCTCATGTTGAACTGCAATCCCCAGTGTTAGCGGAGGGGCCCTGGTGAGAAGTGATTGAGTCATGCAGGCGTACTTCCTCTTTACTGTTCTCATGATAGTGAGTGAGTTCTCATGAGAGATTTGGTTGTTTAAAAGTGTGTGGCACTTCCCACTTCACTCTCTCTCTCCTGCCCTACCATGTGAAGATGTGCCTGCTTCCCTTTTGCCTTCTGCCATGATTGTAAGTTTTCTGCAGCCACCCCAGCCATGCTTTCTGTACAGCCTGTGGAACTGTAAGTCAATTAAACCTCTTTTCTTCATAAATTATCCAGTCTCAGGTAGTTCCTTATAGCAATGCAATAATGGATTAATACAGGCACTATCTTCTTTGATGATTATATTTCATAAGGATGGCTCCTATTTCCTTGAGAAAGACATTCCTGGCTTTTAAAACTGTCAAAAATCCTTCAAAAGATGTACATCTCAAAGTGGCAGAGGCAGAATTTACAATGACAAGCGTTCTAAGAAAACAGAGGCTATTTATGACAAACCCACAGCAATATCATACTGAATGGGCAAAAACTGGAAGCATTCCCTTTGAAAACTGGCACAAGACAGGGATGCCCTCTCTCACCACTCCTATTCAACATGGTGTTGGAAGAGTTCTGGCCAGGGCAATCAGGCAGGAGAAGGAAATAAAGGGTATTCAATTAGGAAAAGAGGAAGTCAAATTGTCCCTGTTTGCAGATGACATGATTGTATATCTAGAAAACCCCATCATCTCAGCCCAAAATCTCCTTAAGCTGATAAGCAACTTCAGCAAAGTCTCAGGATACAAAATCAATGTGCAAAAATCACAAGCATTCTTATACACCAGTAACAGACAAACAGTGAGCCAAATCATGAGTGAACTCCCATTCACAATTGCTTCAAAGAGCATAAAATACCTAGGAATCCAACTTACAAGGGATGTGAAGGACCTCTTCAAGGAGCACTACAAACCATTGCTCGATGAAATAAAAGAGGATACAAACAAATGGAAGAACATTCCATGCTCATGGGTAGGAAGAATCAATATCGTGAAAATGGCCATACTGCCCAAGGTAGTTTATAGATTCAATGCCATCCCCATCAAGCTACCAATGACTTTCTTCACAGAATTGGAAAAAACTACTTTAAAGTTCATATGGAACCAAAAAAGAGCCTGCATTGCCAAGTCAATCCTAAGCCAAAAGAACAAAGCTGGAGGCATCACGCTACCTGACTTCAAACTCAACTACAAGGCTACAGTAACCAAAACAGCGTGGTACTGGTACCAAAACAGAGATATAGACCAATGGAACAGAACAGAGCCCTCAGAAATAATGCCACACATCTACAACTATCTGATCTTTGACAAACCTGAGAAAAACAAGCAATGGGGAAAGGATTCCCTATTTAATAAATGGTGCTGGGAAAACTGGCTAGCCATATGTAGAAAGCTGAAACTGGATTCCTTCCTTACACCTTACATGAAAATTAGTTCAAGATGGGTTAAAGACTTAAATATTAGACCTAAAACCATAAAAACCCTAGAAGAAAACCTAGGCAATACCATTCAGGACATAGGCATGGGCAAGGACTTCATGACTAAAATGCCAAAAGTGATGGCAACAAAAGTCAAAATTGACATATGGGATCTAATTAAACTGAAGAGCTTCTGCACAGCAAAAGAAACTACCATCGGAGTGAACAGGCAACCTACAGAATGGGAGAAAATTTTTGCAACCTACTCATCTGACAAAGGGCTAATACCCAGAATCTACAAAGAACTCAAACAAATTTATGAGAAAAAAAAACAAACAACCCCATCAACAAGTGGGCGAAGGATATGAATGGACACTTCTCAAAAGAAGACATTTATGCAGCCAAAAGACACATAAAAATGCTCATCATCACTGGCCATCAGAGAAATGCAAATCAAAACCTCAATGAGATACCATCTCACACCAGTTAGAATGGCGATCATTAAAAAGTCAGGAAACAACAGGTGCTGGAGAGGATGTGGAGAAATAGGAACACTTTTATGCTGTTGGTGGGACTGTAAACTAGTTCAACCATTGTGGAAGTCAGTGTGGTGATTCCTCAGGGATCTAGAACTAGAAATACCATTTGACCCAGCCATCCCATTACTGGGTATATACCCAAAGGATTATAAATCATGCTGCTATAAAGACAAATGCACACTTATGTTTATTGCGGCACTATTCACAATAGCAAAGACTTGGAACCAACCCAAATGTCCAACAATGATAGACTGGATTAAGAAAATGTGGCACATATACACCATGGAATACTATGCAGCCATAAAAAAGGATGAGTTCATGTCCTTTGTGGGGACATGGATGAAGCTGGAAACCATCACTCTCAGCAAACTATCGCAAGGACAAAAAACCAAACACCGCATGTTCTCACTCATAGGTGGGAATTGAACAATGAGAACCCTTGGACACAGGAAGGGGAACATCACACACTGGGGCCTGTTGTGGGGTGGGGGGAGGGGGGAGGGATAGCATTGGGAGATATATCTAATGTAAATGACGAGTTAATGGGTGCAGCACACCAACATGGCACATGTATACATATGTAACAAACCTGCACGTTGTGCACATGTACCCTAAAACTTAAAGTATAATAAAAAATAATAAAAAAAAAGAAAACGGAGAGGAAGCTGCTGTAGTTTGGCTAAGGTGCTGTAGTTAAGGGTGGGAGTCAGTGATAAGAGAGAAGTCAGGGACCAAGAGGCAGGGTAAGGCCTGTCTATAACTTAGTCTAGTTCAAGCTCAAGAAAACATTGAGACCATTTTGGTCAGTCTTTTTTAGGGTGACCATATAATTTATTGCTTAAGCCAAAATACTCTAGGGATGGAAAGGATATTATTATTAATTAAACTGGATAACAGGTGTAGATCAGGACTTTCTCATCAAACCCAGATGGATGGTTATTCCACCTGTCACATCTTCATGCCATTTTCATACAACATGGAGTGCAGCATAAAGGTATCATGAGATGTAATATATCTGTGAAGATAAATAAAACTTACTTTAAAAATAACATCTGAAACAGATTGCCAGGAAAAAGTGTATTGACACCAAATATTTCAGAAGGATGTATTATGAAGGTAATTTGGCCTGGTTCATCCTTTAAGATCCAGCCCAGGTTTCATATCCTACATCTGCAGAGTTCTTTATGTATTTCTCAAGCATTTATTTTTTCTGCTCACTTGTCTCTCCTCACAGCAAAACTTGAGCACACTGAGAACATGAACTTTCTCCTTTATCATTGATACTTTAACTCATAACTTTAACTCAGTAAGTTGATTAAAATAACAGGGAGGGTACATAGGGAGTCAAAGTTTTGAACATGATTTTGAGCTTCAACGACTGCTAGAAGATTTGTAAAATGAATAGAAATGACACTAACAGAAGGTGTTTAGCACTGCTGTTTTATGCCGTATGGGATTTAGATTATACTACACAGGCGATGGGGCAGGGTGGGAAGAGACTAATATATTTACCTAATGGTATCCTAATGCTATTTGTTGCATTCTGCTCTATGTTTTCTTCCTGCGGAATGTGCTTGTTTCCCATTAGTGCTTCATGAATTAACCATAACTGCCACTAATGTAATTAAAATATTGATTGCCAAGAGGAAGTGAAGATTCAGCATTAATTCATTGAGCAAAAACTTATTGAGTCCTATTATATATCATTCCTTGAAACAGGCTCCAGGAATATATATAATAGCAAGTCATTATCTTGGCTGCACAAACATTGGAATAGAATTGAATTATAAAATAGTGCAAAATGTCATTTTATGGCTCTAAACCCACAAGATAAATTCTCTTCTTTGACTAACTTTGTTTCCAAGTAGTAAGAACTCCCCCAGTATATCAAAAATGGATCTCATGTGGCAGGTATGTGGTTGCTGGTTTAGTATGGTATGGCCATCTCTGAATGGCGTGCCCAGAAGCCCTGAAACTGCCCAGATAATTTATGAACTCATGGGTGTATCAAGTGAATCAATGTTGTGCCTATACCTATTCTGGGAGTCTCTCATTACAGAAACAGTATTCATCTTTCTCTGAACCATCTAACACCTTTCACTTGACCCCATATGTTTTCCCTTCGCAAGACTCTATCTTAGCAGGGTGAATTCATTCCCTACCTTTTTAATGGTAAACCTGGCTTATAATATTCACTATACATTAGTCCTCACTTATCTCCTGTTTTGCCTTCTGTGGTTTGTTACCCGTGGTCAGCTGTGATGTGAAAATATAAAATGAAAAATTCTGGGAGGCTGAGACAGGAGAATCATTTGAACCCGCGAGGCGGAGGTTGCAGTGAGCTGAGATCGCACCACTATACTCCAGCCTGGTGACAGAGCGAGACTCCATTAAAAAAAATTCCAGAAATAAATGACTCACTAGTTTTAAATTCTGTGCCATTCTGAGTAGTTTGATGAAATCTCACACTCTGCTCCACCCTGGCTGGATGTAAATCATCCCTTTGTCCAGAATATCTGAGCTGTATATGCTGCCTGCCTGTTGGTCATCTGTAGCCATCTGCATTATCAGATCGACTTTCATGGTATTGCAGTGCTTGTGTTGAAGTAACCCTTATTTTACTCAATAGTGATCTCAAAGGACCAGAGTAGTAATGCTGGCAATCCAAACATGCCAAAGACAAGCTGTAAAATGTTTCCTTTAAGTGAAAACAATAAAGTTCTTCATTTAATTAATAAGCAAAGGAATAAAGTGTAGGATGAGATTGCTAAGATCTATCATAAGAACGAATCTTCTTTCCATTGAAGTAAAGAAGGAAAACAAATTGGTGTACACTACACATGAAGTTTGGTATTATCCATGGTTTCAGGCATCCACTAGGGGATTTGGAATGTATTCCCTGTGGATAAGGGAAGACTACTGTAGCAAGTATTTATTGAGAATATGTGATGTGACAGGCACTGTGACAATCTTTGTAATAAGCCAACCAGTTTGGCATTGTTATTAATTTTAGTTTACACAGAGGAATTTCAGTCTCTTTCCCAATATCAAATAATCTGACTCCAGAGCCCATATTCTTAAATATGTTATGTACCTATAAATTTGCTGTCATCACAGTTGCCCACTGATTATTCTATATTATCAAGCAGTTTAATGATTCTGATAGGAGTATCCAGGTGATCTCACCACTCTTGCCCTCCATAGATACCCAGAAATAGTCTATTAGGTTGAATATGCAGCATAAAGCCACATGCAGAAAACATCTTTGTAACACAGACAGAAACAACACATGGAGTTCGATGCCTAAAGATTATTAAGAAATACAAGAAAGTGCAAAATACATTTGAGATCAAAAGTACTGAGGCCTGGTATTGTGGAGAAACAGTTATCTAATTCAAATTAAATATGAGTGGATTGTTGTAGGTATAGAGAGGTTGGGGGTGAATGTACCAACTGGGGATAAAACTGAAAAGTTAAGACAGGATTGTCCACCATGTTTGTGAATATCATGTTAGCCTCTGGGCTTATCGTGTTGCAATGAAAATGTGTTTAAGTTTTCATGTGATGAGATTTGTGATTTTAAAGGGATTAAGGAAGACTTCTCTAATGCCAATGGGGAGGACAGAAAAATCGGGTTGCGCAACATGACTGCTACTGAAATTGCCCAAGCAAGAAATGATGAAAGCTGATCTAGTGCAGTGATGGTAGAAAGCGAGAGAAGCAAAGGAATTATTCGGACATTCCTGGAGTAGATCTATAGAATTTATTGATTTATTGAATGTCAGGGATGCAGGAGAGAAAACTGTCAAAGAGGCCTGCAAGTCCTTGTGATGATTCCCTACAGTGGATTCCTTATAAGGACTTCAAGCTCCCATACAATCTGGCCCCTACTCATCTCCCTGATCTCATCTTATATTCCCCTTACCCTCCAACTGCACTGACCTCATTACTCTTCCTGGAATGTGTCAGACAAGCCCCTGTTTTAGAGGATTTGTACTTACTCTTCCTTTTCCCTGGAGTACTTTTCTCCATGAGCTCTCCATGCTTGAAGTTCTCAAGTCTTCCAGGTCTTACTTTCTGAGTAAGGCTAACATTGATCACGTAGCCACAATTGTACACACACACACACACACACACACACACACACACACACACACACACACATCCCTACCCAACTGGGCACCGCCTGTCCACTCGCCTGCATAGTTCTCTTAGCTCTTAACACCACTTGACATGCTATACATTTTAGTTAGTTTTTTTCTGCGTTATTATTTTTCCCACTCTAATGCAAGCTTGTTAAGACGTGATTTCTGTCTATTTTTCTCAATGCTGCAGTTTTGGTGTCTATGAGAGCATGTGCAAACACTAATTTAGTTTAATAAATTAATTTCTAGACCAGCTGAGTCAGTGAATGGTGGCCTCATTTTAAAAGAATGCTGTTTTCTCAAATTTTGGGTGACCTCTGACTTTGTTATTTTTATTTTGGATGACCAAATATCACATCTGTAACTTAAAAACACAATCACTTGCCTACACACATGCGTGCCTGCATGCATATGCATATACATGGACACACACATACACATTCACACACAAAAGGCGCCCCTCTTCTTACGGTCATCTGTTAGGACCAAACATGGATTTTTATCTATAGCATTGAAATATGCATCATTGCCTTTATGATTTTCTGAAGTTGTATTAATCACCTGCCTTAATGTTAAACCTAAGTAGACACTTTGCTCCACCATTTTAAAGTTTGAAACTCAGCTGCAAAGATCTACAATTTGTTATTATTTTCAGTGCTAAAGCTAGAGGATTTTTTTTTCAAAGACGACATTCAAGTCTACTTATTTACCTGTCACCAACTATAGAACTGAACTGTTAATCATAAGCACTTTATAAGCAGATCCAGGCAACTGCATAAGAGAAAATGACACAGTTTAACCAGACTCTGAAAGATAGATGCATATTTTGATTCACACTTGTACCAAAGAGAAGAGTCATGTCCATATGACTTCAGGCTCTCTAGACATAACTGCTATATGTTTTTATGATAGACCTCTAGAATGTGCCAGTTTTCTGTATCAGAGAGGAATCAAGAGAAATACTTCTTCTAAAGAACTGGGGAGGAGAGGGACTACAGGGAATAGTCCAAGCAGAATAAATGCCTCAGGTTTTGTGGGCATGAAAATTACTTCTTCCAATAAACCAGTTCCTACAGTTTATATAGTGTGAGGTTTAAAACAAAAGAGAATTATTTCCTTACTTGAATTCTTCCCAAAGCAATCTGCACATTTCATAATCTATTCCAAAGCAATGCGAAGAGGTCATCAATTCTCTAAGAATATAATTTCCATACATGTTGGCCTGGATTAAAAAGAAAAGAAGTTAATTTCCTTAAATGGCAGATTTGAGTGCTGTATGACCCATATGGCTAAAAATAAAACAAATACAAAAAAAGATTTTACTGAAAGATCAAGGATAAAAATGAATACTGGCTGGCTAATGAACTCAACATCTGACAATAATTACTGACAATATTAAATATGTACCCAAAATATAACCTCAAAAGAAACAGGTTAAATAAAGCAGTCCAAAATGTTGAAAGGCATAATTTGGTTAAGACATAATGTGAATGTGTTCAAAGTTTATTTATTGGGGGGAATAATTATACAAAAATACTTGAAATAATTTGCCAATACAGTTTCAGTTTGTAACAATAATCCACATCAGTTTAGATTTGTGCATAGTTTTATAATTTAAACAATTTGTATAAAAGAGCTATTCAATACTTAATGATGTATAACTTTCAATGAAAACTAAATAAAAATCACATTTGAATTATTTACTTCTACATTATCTGATTATATCCATCAAATATACTACATATCCAAGTATAAGAGACAGGTATCTTCTCTGAGAGGTACAAGGGTTGTTCTTTCTGGAATACCCTTTAAGAAAAGTGAAGCCAGCAATTTTTATATATGCATTTGTGCTTATATACATCTACTTAAAAAGGCAAAGATCATGTCTTCATCTATTGTTAACCTAATAGTAAGAATGAGGGCCACCAGGCATCGGTGGAGCTCTAGAAGGTCCTGGGGGCACTTGGAAAAGATTATTGGGAATAAGATAGAGTCCTGGTGTAGGATATGCTTCTGCATGGTCAGAATATGGTGAGGGTAATCTGCAGGCTCCTGGCAAAACAGTATCCTGTGAAACAGGTGGTGCTGGCCCTGGTGCTTGGGGAGAAGGAGGAACAGGATGTGGCCCTGGAGAGGGATATGGCATATTAGGGGTGAGATAATGCCCTCCCATTCCTGGTAGTCAAGATTCATAAGACATGGATCCCTATGGACCTAAAGAGCAGCTAGAGCTCGATCTGTGGGTTCACCCTGTAGTCTAGGTACCTTTGGAAGTGACATATATGATGTAGAATGTGGTCTTGTGGGGCATGGCACAGTTGGAGCTTAATAGGGACCACAGGATGCAGGGCATGCAATATAGAGGAAGAAAACGATGTCCTGATTCCTGGAGGCAGTCTGCTGGGAGGCACAGAGGCATACATTGCTCTTGGCAGATGATGTTGCATTTGGGAGCAGTCCAAATGGCACAGTAGGTAGAACATGTGGGTTATTCCAAGGGTTGGAACTTGGCCAACCCTTCTCAAGGCTGGCCAGGTTTTGCATTGCTCACAGCAGAGGTTTTGGCAGGGAGTGTTCAGATAATGCATCTGCCAAAATTTTGTCAGACATTTTCCCCAGTAAGATCTGAGCTCACAGCAGGGTTTAGAATTGACCCCAGATCCTAGAGAACTGGGCACTGAAGAATCAGACGTAGCCTAACTGATCAGCAGTGCGAGAACACCAGCATCAGCAGCTTGCAGCTTCCTCCTCTGTTCTGCCAAGTTTTAAAGCAAGCTACAGAAGCAAAGGGATTTAACAAAGGCCATGGTTATTTCCATGTGATGGCAAGACTTCTGGCAGAGTTAGTACTTGAATCATAATGGGCATGAAGCTAAAAACTGGATTGACTGCAGGGGAAATAAATAAAGGTGCCCCAAAGGCATTATTTAAATACTCAATTTGTTTTAACTCCTTTAGCAGTCCCACCAGGGAGCATGACATTTTTAGCTTACTGGCATGTCAATAATTTTTCTACCACAAAAAAGAGAAAGTCTATCTGCTCAACTAGAGATAGGGATATGAGGAGTGTCATTTGTTCGTATTCTACCACTGGCATGATTTGAGATCTTTGTGTAGGAGACATCCACAAGAATAAACATTATCCCCCAACCGTGCATGAAATCAAGCCAATTTGCTGAAGATAAATTTACCAAACCAAATTACTGAAATTCAGTTTGCCACATAGTAATTCTGCCAAGAACCAATCTTTCTGATGAATATTTTGCTAAATGACCAATTTAACACATTTGTGAAATTTGGTTATGATTTTATCAAATTAACACAATAATTTAAATGCTTTAACAGGAACATTTTAAGAGCTTAACAGGAATATACAATTTATGTTGCCACTACTGAAATAAAACTTTATGAACATTACAACTCAAAGTACTCATATTAAAATTCTAAATATGTGTATATATTTCTTTCAAAATGCAAATGGTATGTTCTAAAACCAAAGCATCATTATTTTATATGGGAAATTTTCAGGTTCATATAATTAAAAAACCAAACTCAACTACACTTTATTTTAGTTTTGTAGTTTTCAGGGCTTTAGGATTCATCTGGAAATTTTGGGTAGCATTTTAAATTTCACTTCTTTCATTTAGAAATTAGTTGCAACAATTTATTATGTGATGTGGTTGCTCCTGTGACTTTCTAGTCCATTTCTATTACGGGGTCCATTGTAGTTATCCCTCCAGGGCATCCATGCCTTGTTTCCCTACTTGGACACTTTTATTCTTTGATATTGAGTCTTTCTTTTCACAGCCAGCAAGTCAATGTTTCTAATTGCTTCTTGTTAAAAACCAAACTTCCAGCATTTAATAAATAATGTGATTCTTTCAGCTACTTTAGATATATTTTAGAGGCTTTTTGATTTTATTTAACTTTCCAAGTTTAAAGTATGTCAGGTATAAGGTTTTATCTTTGGGAACAAACTATAATATTAATTAAGTTCAGTTTATATTTAAAATTGTCATTAGAAAGTTAACAGTTTTTTCCAATTCTGTGAAGAAAGTCATTGGTAGCTTGATGGGGATGGCATTGAATCTATAAATTACCTTGGGTGGTATGGCCATTTTCATGATATCCTCATGGATATCCATGAGGAATATCCTCATGGGTAGGATATTCCTACCCATGAGCATGGAATGTTCTTCCATTTCTTTGTATCCTCTTTTATTTCATTGAGCAGTGGTTTGTAGTTCTCCTTGAAGAGGTCCTTCACATCCCTTGTAAGTTGGATTCCTAGGTATTTTATTCTCTTTGAAGCAATTGTGGAATGGGAGTTCACTCATGATTTGTCTCTCTGTTTGTCTGTAAAAAACTACTTTAAAGTTCATATGGAACCAAAAAAGAGCCCGCATCGCCAAGTCAATCCTAAGCCAAAAGAACAAAGCTGGAGGCATCATGCTACCTGACTACAAACTATACTACAAGGCTACAGTCACCAAAACAGCATGGTACTGGTACCAAAACAGAGATATAGATCAATGGAACAGAACAGAGCCCTCAGAAATAATGCCGCATATCTACAACTATCTGATCTTTGACAAACCTGACAAAAACAAGCAATAGGGAAAGGATTCCCTATTTAATAAATGGTGCTGGGAAAACTGGCTAGCCACATGTAGAAAGCTGAAACTGGATCCCTTCCTTACACCTTATACAAAAATTAATTCAAGATGGATTAAAGACTTAAACATTAGACCTAAAACCATAAAAACCCTAGAAGAAAACCTAGGCATTACCATCCAGGACATAGGCATGGGCAAGGACTTCATGTCTAAAACACCAAAAGCAATGGCAACAAAAGCCAAAATTGACAAATGGGATCTAATTAAACTAAAGAGCTTCTGCACAGCAAAAGAAACTACCATCAGAGTGAACAGGCAACCTACAAAATGGGAGAAAATTTTCACAACCTACTTATCTGACAAAGGGCTAATATCCAGAATCTACAATGAACTCAAACAAATTTACAATAAAAAAAAAAAACAACCCCATCAAAAAGTGGGCGAAGGACATGAACAGACACTTCTCAAAAGAAGACATTTTTGCAGCCAAAAGACACATGAAAAAATGCTCACCATTACTGGCCATCAGAGAAATGCAAATCAAAACCACAGTGAGATACCATCTCACACCAGTAAGAATGGTGATCATTAAAAAGTCAGGAAACAGCAGGTGCTGGAGAGGATGTGGAGAAATAGGAACACTTTTACACTGTTGGTGGGACCGTAAACTAGTTCAACCATTGTGGAAGTCAGTGTGGAGATTCCTCAGGGATCTAGAACTAGAAATACCATTTGACCCAGCCATCCCATTACTGGGTATGTACCCAAAGGACTATAAATCATGCTGCTATGAAGACACATGCACACGTATGTTTACTGCGGCACTATTCACAATAGCAAAAACTTGGAACCAACCCAAATGTCCAACAATGATAGACTGGATTAAGAAAATGTGGCACATATACACCATGGAATACTGTGCAGCTATAAAGAATGATGAGTTCATGTCCTTTGTAGGGACATGGATGAAATTGGAAATCATCATTCTCAGTAAACTATCGCAAAGACGAAAAACCAAACACTGCATGTTCTCACTCATAGGTGGGAATTGAACAATGAGAACATATGGACACAGGAAGGGGAATATCACATTCTGGGGACTGTTGTGGGGTGGGGGGAGGTGGGAGGGATAGCATTAAGAGATATACCTAATGCTAAATGACGAGTTAATGGGTGCAGCACACCAGCATGGCACATGTATACATATGTAACTGACCTGCACATTGTGCACATGTACCCTAAAACTTAAAGTATAATAATGATAAAATAAAAATAAAAAAATAAAAAAAAGAAAGTTAATAATTATGAAGATACATGTGTATGTATAGATGTGTCTCTGTGTGCATGTATTAAATTATGTGTCAGGAGTGATGAAATGTATACATCCTTGTTAAAGCTGTTAACTGACCCATCAAACCTGTTGGAAACATTTTTGATAACTAGTATATTTGGTGAATTTTACATATTTAACAACTGGAAATTTTTACATATTAATCAACTGGAAAATTGATTACTTAGGAAAGTGGCTTTCAGCACTTAATTTTGTTTGAATTGACAACTTATCAAATTGATCTCCAAACTTCAGTTATTTGAATGGTTATGGTAATAGGCATCCCATATCAAAACATGTCCATGACCCTTAGCAGATAAAATTTGTTTGTGGCTAGATACTCCATTCAAGCCGGACAAATTAGTGTCTTTCTGAGGGCTCTGGATACTTGGACCATATTAAGAAGCTAATGCCCCATTTAGGCCCCTTATTGCCTTGGGTCATTCAGATGTGTCCCAGTGTGTTAATCATAATTCTTCCTTTTGAGTAGACTGATTACTTTTGGGTTTCAGTCACTTTCAAATAAAACAAATGAAAGAGGCAAGCCTCAGACAAGTCACAGCATAGCCCGATAATAGTGGTGCTGGTAATGATAATCAGGTATTTTTGGATAATCCAAATAATTTGTAGTACTTTTTCAGAAAATATAACGTATCAAGTATTAAACTAGGGAATGCAGATATAAAAGTAACATCTCCAAGATGGGCAAATAAATATCATACATTGTTTAAATGCTATGACAAAGATATGTGAAATTTTAGTCCAAGTCAGATTAGTAATTGATTCTTCTTACTCTTTTGAGGTGAAATTTCTAGTAACAAACCAACATTTTATGTATATAATATACATTAATAATTATCTTTTAACAATAAATATCTCATTTTATTAGATTAAAATCTGTTGATAAATAATATTATTAGATTTCATAATGGGGATTGATATGGTTTGGCTCTGTGTCCCCACATCAATCTCATCTTGAATTGTAATCCTCATAATCCTCACGTGTCAAGGGAGGGGCCAAGGTGGGAAGTGATTGGATCATGGGGGCGGTTTCCCATATGCTGTTTCCATGATATTGACTGAGTGCCCATGAGATCCGATGGTTTTATAAGGCAGTTTTCCATGCTTTTGCTTGCTGTCTCTTTCCTGCCACCATGTAATGCATGCATTGCTTCTCTTTCCTGAGGCCACCCTAGCCATGTGGAACTGTGAGTCAATTAAACCTCTTTCCTTTACAATTTACCCAGTCTGGGGTATTTCTTTAAGCAGTGCAAGAATGGAATAATACCATAAATTGGTGGCTGTAGAGTGGGTTACTGCTATAAAGATACCCAACAATGTGGAGGCTACTTTGGAACCGCATAACAGGCAGAGATTGCAACAGTTTGGAGGGCTCAGAAGAAGACAGGAAGATGTGCAAAAATTTGGAGCTTCCTAGGTCCTTGTTGAATGGCTTTGACCAAAATGCTGACAGTGATACGGACAATAAGGTACAGGATGTGGTGGTCTCAGAGGGAGATGAGGAACTTTTTGGGAGTTAGAGCAAAGGTCACTCTTGCTATGCTTTAACAAAGAGACTGGTGGCATTTTGCCCCTGCCCTAGAGATCTGTGGATCTTTGAACTTGAGAGAGATGATCTGAAATTGGAACTTATATTTAAAAGGGAAGCAGAGCATAAATGTTTGGAAAGTTTGCAGCCTGATGATACGACAGAAAAGAAAAACCCATTTTCTGGAGAGGAAATCAAGCCAGCACAGGGATTTGCATAAGTAACAAGGAGCCAAATGTTAATTACCAAGACAATGGGAAAAATATCTCCAGGATATGTCAGAGATCTTGATGGCAACCCCTCCCATCACAGAACCAGAGGGTTAGGTGGGAAAAATGGTTTCCTGGGCTGGGCCCCACTGCTGCGCTGTGTGCCTTCTGGACTTGGCACACTGTGGCCCAGCCATGGCTAAAAGGTGCCAGTGTATAGCTTAGGCCATGGCTTCAGAAGGTGCAAGTCTCAAGTCTTGGCAGCTTACATGTGGTGTTGGGCTTGCAGGTGCACAGAAGTCAAGAATTGAGGTTAGGGAACCTCCAACTAGATTTCAGAGGATGTATGGAGTCACCTGGATGTCCGGGCAGAAGTTTGCTGCAGAGGCAGAGCCTTCATGAAGAACTTCTGCTAGGGCGGTGAGGAAGGGAAATGTGGGATTGGAGCCCCCACAGGGGCACTGCCTACTAGAGCTGTGAGAAGACGGCCACTCTTCTCCAGATCCCAGAATGGTAGATCCACCAAGAGCCTGCACTGCATGCCTAGAAAAGCCACAGACACTCAACACCAGCCCATGAAAGCAGCTGGGAGGGGGGCTGTACCTTACAACGCCATAGGAGCAGAGCTGCCCAAGATCATGGGAGCCCACCTCAGCATGACTTGGATGTAAGACATGGAGTCAAAGGAGATTAATTAGGAGCTTTAAGATTTAATGACTGTCTCGCTGTATTTTGGGCTTGCATGGGGCCTATAAACTCTTTGTTTTAGCCAATTACTCTCTTTTGAAATAGGAGTTTTTATCCAATGCCTTTACCCCCATTGTATCTAGAAAGTACCTAACTTGCTTTTAATTTTACAGGCTTATATGCAGAAGGGATTTGCCTTGTCTCAGATGTGACTTTGGACTATGGATTTTTGGATTAATGCTGGAATGAGATAAGACTTTGGGGGACTGTTGAAAAGGCATGATTGTGTTTATAAATGTGAAGATGTGAGATTTGGGAGGGGCCAGGGATGGAATGATATGGTTTGGCTCCATGTCTCCATGCAAAATCTTATCTTGAATTGTAATCCACATAATACCCAAGTGTGGAGGGAGGGACCAAGGGGGCAGTGATTGGATCATAGGGGTGGTTTCCTCTGTGCTGTTTTCATGATAGTGAGTTATCACAAGATCTCATTGCTTTATAAGGCAGTTCTCCCTGCTTTTACTTGCTCTCTCCCTCCTGCCGCCTTGTAAGGCATGCCTGCTTCCCCTTCCACCATGATTTTATGTTTCCTGAGCCTTTCCTAGCCATGAGGAACTGTGAGTCAATTAAACCTCTTTCCTTTATAAATTACTCAGTCTCAGATATTTCTTTATAGCAGTGTGGGAACAAACTAATACATGAGTATAACATAAAACTTTCACATATTAATAGTAATCAAGTTAAATATTCCGCATAAGATAGGGAGGGAGGATCCTTCCTAAGAGAATTTGACAATTATGAATAATCCGTGCCATAGCTGGGTACAGTGGTGCACTCTGTAGTCACTGCTACTCTGGAGGCTGAAGTGAGAGGATCACTTGAGACTGGGACTTTGAGGCTACAGTGTGCTATAATGATTTTGCCTGTGAATAGTCACTACACTCCAGGAATACAAGAAATATTTAATCAATATACCATGACACCTCAGTTCTAATTCTAGATTAACCATTAGCTATTTATATAATCTTTTGTGAGTAAACTTTCATCTTAGTTTCAAGTTTATCACATGAAAAATAGGTGAATTTTGGTCCATTTGGCTTAGACCTTTAATGGTTTTCTATAAGAAGGACATATGCTGTACATTATTAATACTTTCATATGGCTAGCCATCTCACCCTACTCAAAAACTTACAGAGCTTTTTCTTTTCAGAAGAAAATGTAATTTCTTTACCATAACAGCCAATATCTAGCATCAACATTCCACTTTCTCCTTTGCCGTGCCCATCCCCACATTCTCTCTTTGCCACCAACTTTACCTATTGAAACTCTACCTCTTCAACCCACAAACTATTTCTCCTAGAATGACTTCATGCATTCCACCAGCCAAAAAAAGGTCTTTCTTCTCAGTTATAAATTTTACTGGTCACACTCTCCCTTAAGTTACTGCTTTCTGAATATATGTTGGATCTTTCGTTGCAGGTTACGCATAGTGCAGAGTGGTACAAACCAACCAAACTTACCTTGAGAGTCAGCTTGGGGTTTGAACTATGATTATTTTAATTAATAATTAAAACCATAACTATGTTACTTAAGTGTTCTGTATTTAATATTACTATCAATCATATAAAATGTTTTTGCAGATATTTAAGATAATCTTTAATAATCAATGTCATATTTCAAGGTCAAGTATAATCATCTAGTTGACAATCTCAATTACATGCCCAAAATAATACGTGTGATTTACATGTGCCCAAACTGTGTATTAGTCAGCCATTTCTTGCCCTTTGGTGTAATTCCTCAGATAGTCACCCAGTTACTCAAGACAAATGACTAGATAGTTTTTATTAGAATCTTCTTGTTCTCTGTGTCTACCCCTCCTACACCTCTTCCTTCTCCCCCACTTTTTTTAGAATCAAGCAACTCTTTATTCCATAAAATAGAATAAGTTATCCCTCTTTCTAATTTATCAGCAAGCACAGTCTCTGTAGCTCCAAAATATAACTCTGTCTCTACCCTTGTCTGGGACACCAGTGTCTGTCACTGGGCAAAATTTCTACTTTTACTCCTAACAGTCTATTCTCTACACAATAGAACACTCTACACAGTTACCTTTAAATATGTACATTGTATCACATAATTCTTTTTTTGAACACAATGTAATAATGTTTCACTACTCTTTGAAAATAATCCAGACTCTTACTTTATCCTACAATGTCTTATAGAACCTGTGCTCTGTACCTTTCCCAGCCCATCTACTGTAATTCTTCCAACTGCAATGCATTCCTTTTCGGTCACCATTGCCATATTCTCATTTCTCCAACCCTCCAAGACTCAAAGCCTTTAAACTCATGTTTATTTTGCCAGGAACACTCTTTTCCCAGACTTCCTTGACTTTTTTGGGGGGGGGTTCTTCATATTTGTTATGTCTTTGCTAATTCAAACAACTTCAGCAAAACTTTACTGTACTATGTGTATATATATATAGTATATATAATATTTTGTATATATATAAAGTATGCTCTACAATATATTTGCCCTATAATATATGGTTTGACTATATAATGTCCGATATATACATCTAACGATCATCAATAGTAAGACCTTGCTTTCATGGAAGAGGTTACAGTAGGAAAAGTATTAATTAAAGTTCATAAAGGCAAACATGAAATTACATAATAGTTTCTTTTAAAAAGGGGGACCCTGTTTGGACCTTCACACCGAAAATTTATCATTGCTACAGTAATTTAAGCAAATGAAGCAGGAGTCCCATGTGTTACATGTAGAAAAAGGGAAAGGTAACAAAAAAGTTTTATTTCACAGAGCATTATCATAAACTGTATCTATTGATCATCATGGGCATTATACCATATCACAGCATGTATCAGACACATTACCAAATTTAAACTTTTGTTTATGAGATTTTCAGCACTTGGAATGCTATGCTTATCCTTTCATATTCCAAATTTTTTGAATACTTCTAAATTTCTAATATTTTTCCAGGTTATAATTGATCATTGTGAAATTTACTTGAAAACTTTATTATCCAATTTATTATGTAACATGCATTTATTTATATCTTTATTTTATTAAGCTTTTATAATTTATTCCCAAACATATTCTACAACGAACTTTTATTTTGCAACGTATTACCAGATGTAATGAAGCTTAAATTTGTTTTATGTGTGGCTGAAATATTTTAAGTGCTTAACTATTTTAGTGAATAAACAACATAAAATAAAAATTTAGCATTGCATTTAGAAAAATCACCCTACAATGTCATTTAAATGTTAGAATTGAAAGCATGCACAGGTACATTTCTCATTTTCATTTTAAGAAGTAGATAATTTGTCATTTTCAAATAATTGATGCTACATTTAAATGAATCAGCTATTCTTCAAAATCCATTTAAACATCTTGATGTTACCAATTATCTGAATTTTGGGCACCAGCTACCTATAATCCATGCATAATAAAATGTTTTGAGGCAGAATGTCTGCCTTCTGTATCATCGTATATCCCCAATGTGTGTCCATCAGGTGAGACAATCACTAAAGCCTTTTTGAATATACTTTGCATTTAACAGTGGCTACAGATAAAGGAGAAGAAAAAGAGGACCATATTGTTCATTTATTTGTTTACAAGAAAAATCTTATTACTTGTTCTCTTACCAAAAATGTTTTCTTTTTGGAAAAGTGAGGAATTCCTGAGAGGCAGTTATTAATTCTTTCCAAAGAATGGACGCATATACAATAAAGTAAATTTATTATGAAAATAAATGCGGGGTGGGGGAAAGGGAGGGAATCTGAATTTATGGAAGAGCAAACAGGAATCCAAAGAAGCACCACACAGAAAATAAGGCCAATTTCAAAAATTAAGGAAAAAAAGATCAAGAAAAGAAAAGCTTATGTGGGCTTGACATAAGAACCTACAGAGTACCAATAAATTAGATATTAGCAATTATTGACCTATAATTAACTTGGAAGTGGCATGAAAGAGTTTTACATATAAGTTGCCAAATGTGATGAGCTTTTTTTAAACATTGGCTTCAGAATCTACTATATGTGTGGATTTGGGCAGAGCTAGTAAGTTTGTTAAGCCTCAGTTTCCTAACCTTTAAAAATAGAAATGGTGATACTATTTTGCATTATTTATATGAGAATTGAATGGTATAATGAGTACATCTTGGCACATATTTGTTATATCTATTCAAAATAGTTAAAACTTTTAAATAGTACTTTTTATCTACTAGGCAGTATTCTAAGCATTCCATGTGTGTTAATTCCAACCCCATGAGAGAGGTACTATTTTTAGCTTCATTTTAAATGTAAAGAAACTGACATACAGAGAAATTAAAGTAACTGGCCCAAGGTCTCAGATTTTTGAAGCAGCTTTGCTAGTGTTTGAGTCACAGTGTCGCTTTTGTGTTCATGAAATTAAACCCTATGCCTTGCTGCTTCTCAAATTATGTTAGTTCCCATTATATTTCTCTTTGAATAATTTATTTACAGAAATAATTGAATGGACTATCACTAATTAATTCTGTATGTTCAATTTAAAAATCTTACTATTTTTTTCCATAGAGTTCCATTTGAGTTATTTCCAATAGATATTATCTTCCAAAAGTCCCATAATAAGGTGTACTTTTCTCTAACATCCTGAAGCAATGGTAGCATAAGTTTTCTCTGCCAGATTTCTGGGTTGAACATACAGTTCCTGACTGGCCTTATCTCTATCCTTCCTATTGTTCATGTGACACTCACAAGCTGGGATGTATGGTATGAAAATTAGATGTCTGTAATCCCAGCACTTTGCGAACCCAAGGCAGAGAGATTATTTGAGTCCAGGAGTTAGAGACTGTAGTGTGCCATGATTGTGTCTATAAATGGCCACTGTACTCAGGAAGACCCCATCTAAAAAATAATAATTATAAGTAAATAAATTAAAACAGAAAAAAGAAAATAATTGAACTATGACATAAGCAACATATGCAGATGATTCTGCTTATTTTTAATTTTATATAGCATTATTTTATTATTTATTCATATATTAAACAAGTACTTTATCCATAAATACTACAAATATACAAATCTACAAAATCTACAAATATTAAAGAGGGCTAGTTTCTTTCTTTCTTTCTTTCTTTCTTTCTTTCTTCTTTCCTTTCTTTCTTTCTCTTCTTTCTTTCTTTTTCTTTTCTTTTTTTATTTCTGATTTTTCTCCATTAATAAGATATTTCTAAGCTGAATAGAGTTCCAATTTCTGAGGATATGGACAATAGAGTACTGGTCTTAACTTTACATCTTTATAGAAACTAAGAACAGCTTGTTTATTATTTGTTTGTGTGTATTATAAGCATGGCCAGAGGCTTATCCTTACCAATTAGTAGCTGCAGTGTATCCAGGCATACAGATTGTAGAAAAATAAATAAATAAATAAATAAATAAACAAACACAGTGAAAGCTTTTGTGCTGACAGACTTGGAGTACATCCCTAGTAGGCTACTATGCTGTTTTCATTTCCCATTGTTGTAGTTCAAATCAGCACATATATTTTGAGTGCAAATATCAATGACTGGCAAAATAGGCCTAACTAGCGAAGTGGCAGTTAGCAAGTGTAAGAAGATATCAAGCAACGTTAATATTTCAACAAACGCACTGGAACATTACCATGTCCAAGGCACCAATCTAGGTATGAGTTAAGGTCTTGGTTCCAAGGATCTTCCATTCTAGGAGGAGAGTAAAATTAGGGACCCTTAACAATCAAATAAATTGAATAAATATAGACAGTAATATGTGCTCTCAAGACAACATAACAGGGCAAAGAAATAGAAAGTGATGATTATGTAGTTAGGCATGGCATTACACATAAGATTTCCAGTGTCGCACATGATCTGCAAGTTATGTTTGGTTGCATTTTCTACTTTTCCTTCCCACCCACCTCTTCTCTTATCTCCACCCACAGGGCTCCTTTCTATCCCTCAAACATGCCAGGTATCTCCTCAATTAGGGTTGTGCACTGACTGTCCCCTTTTCTTGGAAGTCTTCTCACTCATATTTGATATGAGGACGAAGCTCTGAATTTTTATCTTGCCCGAATTTCTACCCAAAGAGTCTAGGGATTCATGTTCCACAAGCCATAAATTATCATCAGATGGGTTTTATTTAACCCTATATATTGTGACTGACTTTTCAATCTGACTCTGGCATAACATTATGAGACAAGGAAAAAAAAATATTTAACCCCAAAATATATTTCCTTGCCATACCTTGAAATTGCCCTGCAAAGTCTCTTGTGGGAAAAATTCACATTCTATAGTGAATTCCCTTCCCCTTTTGTTTTCCTTAACTTCATTTCCAGATCTGAGAGATATTCAACTAAGATCCAGGCACCCTTTTAGGTCCCATAAGAAAAAAAAAATACACAGCCTGCTCCCTCTGAAGTCTGCTATGTGAGAGATTCCTCTGCACAATAAAACTTGTTCTCTGAAATCCTTTATCTTAACCTGAATGTTCCTTTCCATTGATCCCAGGTCTTCAGATAAACTCAACCAAATGTCAACCAGAAAATGTTTAAATTTACCTATAGCCTGGAAGCCCCATGCTTTGAGTTGTCCCACCTTTCTAAACCAAACCAATGTATTTCTTAAATGTATTTGATCGACGTCTCATGTCTGCCTGCCACTGACCACCTTGGGTACATGTTCTCAGGACCTCCTGAGGGCTGTTTCACAGGCCATGGTCACTCATATTTGATTCAGAGTGAATCTCTTCAAAATATTTTACTGAGTTTGACTCTTTTCACTGACAGATACTCCCTCACATCCGTATCTTTCCTTATATGTCATCTTCCCAACAAGCTCCATTCTAACCACCATTTATATTTCAGTTACTCTTATCTCCCTTACTGTGATTTATTTTTCCATTTGTTTTTAAATCACCTATCACTTTCTAAAATCTCATGTTTTATTTTATTTTATTTTATTTTGGGTGCTTATTGTTTATTTTTGTTTCTGCCTTGTAGAATATAAGCTAGATGAAGGCAAAAATACTTGTCTATTTTATTTATGAGTGTATTTCAAATGCTTATAATGGTACCTGGCCTATGTAGGCTTTCAGTTAGCTACAGGAGGTAAAAATGACCACTTAATAATCATAAAAAGAAATGAATTCCAAAAACAAAAGTGGATAGACCATGGTACTGGGATTGAGAAATGAGACAGTTATGGCCAAAGTATAGTTTTGCTTAGAGTTAAATGAGAATCTTTTGTAGAATGAAAGGGCAAAATGGAGAAACATACTTAAAGGTGCTTGGAATGAAGAATAAAGTGAGTTTTGGAAAATGGGTATGGAGATGGAACAGATGCAGAGAGGACCCATTACTGTACTACCAAAGAAGAGAATTCTATGTTCCTTTACTTTGCACAGCAAAAATTGTATTTGTCTGCTGAATACAGAACATGCAGAATGGTTTGAAAAAGTATGTAACTAGGTCAAGGAGTAATAAAACGGTAATGGCACAATCAGGCAATTTATTTTGGAAAGTACTGGAGTTTAATCCATCATATTTTATAGTGTAATTGGAATTATATTAAGGAACCTGAACATCCTCCTGCAAAACATTTAGAGTTAACTGTTTTAAGGAGTAGATTCTTCTGACAAAATTTCACTGGTAGCAGTTCATCCATTCATCTACACATTCACTCATTAATTCATCTAAAATATACATTTAGGATCTGATGTATTACTTAATGCTGTGCTAGACTCTGGATACAAAAATAAGTATCACACAGGCCCTATACTAACAGGGCTCATATTCATTTGTGGGATGTATAAAAAGCAATTTCAATGTAATATACAATCATATAGGAAGTTCTTTAAAAGTATAGACAGTAGAAATATTTTGTTGTTGTTTTAGATGGAATCTTATAATAGGTGGTGATAATTAACCTTGATATTAGAATTTTAAATCTCACCTTAAGTGAAAAATAGGTTTATGTAGAAAGAATAGCATGTAAAAGTAAATTAAGGTGTGAGAGTGTATGACATATTTCAGAACAAGTAATCCATTTGTTATTAGTCTGTTCTCATCCTGCTAATAGAGACATAACTGAGACTGGGTTATTTATCAAGGAAAGAGGTTTAATTGACTCACAGTTCCACATAGCTGGGGAGGCCTCACACTCAGGGCAGAAGGCAAAGGAGGAGCCAAGTCATCTCTTACATGGCGACAGGCAAGAGAGCATGTGCAGGGGAACTCCCATTTATAAAACCATCAGATCTCATGAGACTTATTCAGTATCCACGAGAACAGCATGAGAAAGACCTGCCCCCATGATTCAATGACATCCCACTGGGTCCCTCACATGACACGTGGGAATTATGGGAGCTACAATTCGAGATTTGGATGCGGACACAGCCAAACCATATCACCATCACATTAGGGCAAAAACACAAGAGGTGTTGCAGGTTGAATTGTGTCCTCCTGAAAAGATATATTAGACTTTTAACTAACCCAGTTACTTCAGAATGTGCTTTTATTTGGAGACAGATTCTTTCCATAGATAACCAAATAAAAATGAGATTTGGATAGAACCTAATCCCATACGACTGGTGTCCTTATTCAAAAGGAATTTTGCATACAGACATATTCACAGGGAGAATGCCATATGGAGATGAAGGCAGATTGTAGTGCTGCCTTTACAAGTCAAAGAACACCACCAAAGATTGTTGGTAAATCACCAGAAGTTAAGAGAAAGGCATGGAAAAGATTCTCCTCCACAGTACTCAGCAGGGAGGGGAAAAAACCCCTGCAGACACCTTGATTTCAGATATCCAGCCTCCAGAACTGTGAAACAACAACAACAACAAATCCTGTTGTTTAAGTTACTCAGTTTGTGGTATTTCTTACAGCAGTCCTAGAGCTAATACAGGAGAAGGTGAAAGTTATAAAAGACAAAGATGCAAAGATACGGAGGGACTATCAACATTGTTAAAATATTAAATGCTTAGATTTTAGTGGTTTGTAAAAGCCATTGAAAATGGAAACCAAATGATGAGTTGTGCATTTTACAAAGAAATTCTGGCAACCTGGGAAAGATGCATATAAGCTAAAGCTAGTTAAGTTGAAAAGTCAGAAAACTAGGCAAATGACTATTATAATTTGGCAAGAGGGAGCCAATGAGGCACTAAAATAGGGAAGAATAGTTAGAATGAAGATGTAGTGATGTAAGAGATTAAGGATATAAAATGTGTAAATATAAATATTGATGAGATAGGAAAGGGAAATCAATGGAGAGATTAGATATGACTTTGGCTTAGGGAAATGAGAAAATGATGGCACCAAGTTTATAGAAAGGCAATTCGTGGTCTAAGGTAGAGGACGAAAATGAATTTTACTTAATGTTGCAATCAATGTACATGGAGAACGTTTGCCAGCTTACAAATGAGCCTGTGGGTATTTTAGGTGAGTTATGAACTAGATAAAAAAAGAGAAAAATAAAAGTTTATAAATAATATTTATTGTGTAATATGAAGGATTGAAGAAAGAGGATATAGACTAAAGGTTGTATGTACCTGAGAGGTGGGGATACGGGCAAGGGCATGAGGGAGAGTTACTTCTGGGATTCTTATAGTAGTTCAGGCATGAGTTGATAAGCTTCAGGTAATTAAATACAAGCAACAATGACTCTATGCAATAAAATAAGGTTATTTTTATCTAAAATGCAAGCTATGCTGGAAGCATTACAGAAGAATAACTGCTTTAATAGTAGATCTCACCTGGCCATGACCTTCTAAGCAATAAGTTTTATTTATATTTTCAAGCCGTGTTTACTATGTAAATAAATATAAAAATGCGAAGAAGAATTAGCTTCCATTTTTTTTTAATGTGAAGGTATGAACTCTTTCTGTAAATTTTTATTGATACACATAAAGATAAAAAAGCTGTCTAAACGATCTTACATTATGCAGAGTAAGATGCAAAGTTGAGAAATACTTGACCCATACCACCGGCTGTTCCAATGTGATACAGCAGACAAAACAATGAACCAGAGTGCTACAAGAGAAGTACTATTGGTGTACTGCCCTGCAGAAAAAAACGAAAAAACAAATACAGAAACTAAAGCAAAACCAATAAATATTTTTGTAGAATTTATGCTTAATTTATGCTTAGAAATATTATTGATTTATGCTTTTGACTGATATTTAAGTTTCATTATAATCACAAGAATCTTACTAGCTTAAAAAATGGAAACAAAAACACAAATAACACACATGCCAAATTTTCAAAAGATGAAGAATTGTAAGTAGAAAAAATATGACAGTTTGAGTCAGGAGGACCTGGATTCAAAACGAATTTTTAGCATTGCTACCTGTTTGAAAGGCGATTGCCAAGAGATTAGCCACTACCATATTGAGTTTACAAAGACAGGTTGTGAAGGTATAGAAACTCCAGTAAACAAGTTTAGTGATGAATTCCAAAAATGGCCTTAATTTTACCCATCTTTCCATATGCTTGCCTTTTGGTAATATGCTCCTATACTAACGGGAAGCTTGTTCTCCATTATTTACCCAGTGGGTTATTAGCAAATTTAACACGAGAAGAAGTTTGAAAATGACCTGCATATTTTTGTTTTCATTCTTGTACTCTTTGCATTTCCATGAACGTGTACAGAATAGCCTACAGGAGAAATGTGAGAAAGATACATGGAGAAAAACAAAGCCAACCTAGACCAGCCCACAGCCAGCCAACCGCAGGCATATGAGAAAACTCAGCCAATATCAGCAGGGCCACCTTCAAGACTCAACTGACCACAGATGCGTGAGGGTTCCCCAGCCAAAACTAGGGGAACTTCCTGCCAATCCATAGACGTGTAATAAATAATAAATGATGTTTGCTTTCAGCCACTAAATTTCTTGGCAGTTGGTTACACAGCAGTATGGTAGTAATAGATAATTTATACATCAATAAAGTGATAATATTGAGAATGGAAAGGAGAAATGATGGCTCAAAGGAGGCGTAACTGAGGAGGAAATCTTTGCCAAATCTGAAATTCACTACATACAATGAAGTCCTCACAACTTAGGAAACTTAACCCCTGGTTTTGCATGCCTACTCTGGAATAGAAATAACTATCAATTATCTGTAAGTCAGTGTAAATGATTCCTTACGTGCAGATTTCATGTCTTAAAACTTTGCTCTCATAGAAACTCACAGACTGCCAGGACCTAAGTAGACAATCAATAAATACTCTTTAAAATATGATGGAAAGGAAGCTGTTTCACAGGTTCACGCAACCAATCACACTAATAGAGCAAACTCAAGTCCAGATATCAGAATGTAAATATGACCTTCGTATGTTTTCTTTATAAATATGTTACTACTATATTTTTATAATCCTTTCTTAATTATAAGGTTAACATATATTAATCTCAAAAAATCCACCAGAAAGAAATATGTTTTGTGTAACTAGACTTAGGACAGATGAGTTGGACCTAACTAGTCTGTTCTAGAGCCAGAACAGTAGAATGGCATTTTCAGTGTATTAAAAAAGTGAGGCTAACATATGAAAATTGGTTTAATTATTACTTAAGACTGAAAGAGAGGTAAATACATTTTCATATAGAGAATGACTGACAGATTTTAATAGTGATTATTTCTGAAATAACTTCTAAATGATTTTTTTAAGTTACAAATATTCTGAACCCAGATGGTTGGAGAGAACTGTCAAAATAATTATATTTCACAATTAGACTCGTGCAAATAAATTGGCAAATACGTGTGTAATTCAAAATATGTACTAGACATGAATAATATGAAATAGGAGCAACTTATTGATATTAAGTCAAGACATATATAAAATACCAGACAAAAAATCATGTAGAAAGTGGAGCAAGGAAATCAGAATTAGAGCTAAGATCTATTTATCGTTTGGTATCATATAGATCAGGGTCGCCATACCCCCAGGTTGTGGATCAGTATCCGTTCGTGACCTGTTCGAAACTGAGTCACACAGCAGGAGGTGAGTGTAAGGCCAGTGGCACTACTGCCTGAGCTCTGCCTCCTGTCAGATCAGAAGCAGCATTAGATTCTCATAGGAGAGTGAACCCTATTATGAACTGTGCATGCGAGGGGTCTATGTTGTGCGTTCCTTGTGAGAATCTAACTAGTGCCTGATGATCTGTGGTGGAACAGTTTCACCCCAAAACCACCTCCTGCATCTCAGCTGCACTTCCGGGTCTGTGGAAAAACTGTCTTCCACAAAACAGGACCCTCGTGCCAAAAAGGTTGGGGACCACTGATAAAGATGACTAATTTTCTGCTTTATTATCTACGTGAATTAAAATTTAAATGTAACTTTCAAACATAAAAGAATTAGGATGTATAATATCTAAACCAGTAACAAGAATAAAGGGCAATGGGGTATGGTTCAGTAAAAACAAAAACAAAACCACAAGGAAAAGAATAGTAATTGGAAGTCATAATATTAAATGATTCTAAAAACTGAGTATGTCAGTAATCAATAAATATGCATGGAGTAAGGCTACACATTGAAAAACAAATAGTCTCAAATGGGATATAAAGTAATCAATTCTAAAATATTTGTAAATGTAGTAACTCAAAACATATAATGACTCAAAAACTTTAAAAATAATGGATAAGAAAAGATACACTGGGCAAATACTAACGAAGGTTAGCTGCTGTGCTATACAAATACATCTTTAAAGACATAATTAAGGATGAAGTATTCTTATTAGGGACATAGTTATAAAATAAACTACTTACCAGAAGAATATCACAATTCAGATCTAATCTTTATCTAACAGCTAAAACTCAAAACTAAAATCAAAGACAAAATTACAAATCGATTTTTATAAATCTATAGTCAGAGACAGGGATTTAAACATCTGTCCCTCAGAAATTAACATAAATTGTAAAAATGAATAATAGTTTGATTTTGTCAGTATATAGACTCATATTCAACAATTAAAGCTTATACTTATATCTATGTTTAAATCTCTTTGTATCTACATATACATTCCATTCAATTCAAAGGCACATGGAAGTTTTATTAGAATTAACAGCATACAGACCACTTAAATAAAATGAGTAATACCTCAGAAAGATAATGAACATGCAAACTTGACCCAAGAAGAAAAAGAAAACCAAAAAGGTATAATAATTAAAGGAATTAAATAAATAAACTAAAATTTGGTACAACTTACCCCTTCATACACACACAAGCATCAGGCACAAATTGTTTTACAGATAATTTTATCCAAAGCCTGAAGTATCTGATAACCCTTATCTTACACAATTGTTCCAGAGGATAAAAATAGAAAGAATATTCTCCTCACATTACTTTATCCAATTAGCATAATTTTATATAAAAGGAAGACATAAATAATAAAAGAAAGTAACATTATAGATCAATTTTACTTACAAATGAGATGTCAATACTCCACACAAAATTTTATCTAGTTAAGTCACAATAATGCAAGTTATTCTAGGATATAAGAATGTGTTAGTTCTACTATAATGCCTAGAATTCTGTTCCCCATCTACCACATGAAAGAAATATTATAAACAGATATGTTAGTTTTGAACTTACTTTTTACATGATGCTATGAATTACTTCCTGTGTAGTCACAATTTGGAAGAGTTTGGCTATAGAGACTAGTTTTAATTATTATACAATATTATTCAATAACTTTTTAAAGTGTCCCTCTATACATTTTTAAATTTTCCTCAAAACAATCTGTATAGTAAATAAACTGATGAAACTGAGAATCAAGAAAATTAATTGAAAATTTTTCAATTAATGTGTGAATTACCAAAACCTCTTAAGTAGCAGAATGATCTTGAAATGCTTGATTTAGATTTTAGATCTACATTTTCCGTTTAGCATACTCACCCATTCATATCTTGGGTGGTTTCAGATTATGCGATGTCACTGCCTGTTACAGTTTCATGAATACACATTAATACATATTTGCTAAAGTGCAATTCTAGAGGCAGAGTTTCAATAATAAGAACATTATACCTTCAATGTTATGAATATGGTAATTTTGCTGTAAAAAAATCAAGCAAGAAAACCTAATTTTATCTTTTAAAATAAATACACAAAACAAATCTGTTGAAACACATAAATACAACTGGATAACTAGCGGAATATTTTGCCCAGCAAGGATACCTCCCGATACTGAGGTTCATATCCTTATAAAATTCATACTATAAATTCTAGGTACCATACTACATTAAGTAACTGCAAAAAGAAGATCGGGTTATGAGTTTTAAGTATATGTACATTAATCTCTGCTCTGCATACACCAATGTTACATTTCTGAATAATAACTAATCTGATATTATGTCACCTAAAATATTGTCTGTTCTGAGTTCTTAATCTTTAACCTTTCCCTGAAAGAGAAGAAAAACTCAAGCAATATAATTCAAACTTATTATGCATGAAATAGCATGTTTAAGAAAGGAAATATTTGCAGAAATATATAAAGCCATGAATACATTCACATTTTAGCATACTACACATACAGTGATATAAAACATTAGTTTGTCACCATATATGCTCACTTTACAGTGCATGATCTTGATTCTGGGTCTGTTTTGTAGGTATGTTAGCACACTTGCCACAATGGTTATTAAGTCACCAGTTACGTATTACTTAACTGAATGTTGCTCTCTTAATGTTATAGTTACTCTTATTTTCTGTACTCTAGTCATATTCAATCACTTAGTTTCTCTCTCTCTTACTCCTTCTTTATATCCTTCTGTATTAAAGACTGTTAGTGCTCAACATTATTCATGACTTTTAAAAATTTCCCAAGCAGTTTTGCTCTAAGATGTGTCTAGTTCTTGTGATGAATTGTGGGTAGCAGTGATATGTTGCATTTTCAGATCAGGGGGTGTCTGGTTTGCTTCTCCATGCTTTCTTCCTCCAACTGCTAATTGAATTTCCTTGAATCCAGAAGATGATGGGTCCACATGATGAAAACAGTCTTATTATTTATTCACCAATTGAAAGAGAGATACTCAGGACAGTTGCCCAGAATAGCTTGACAAGCTGCCTAGGACTACAAAGTGAATGATAAATAAACTTTTTTGATTTAAGACAATGAGATTTTGTTATTGTTGTTGTTGTTTATTTTTACTATAGAAAATTACCGACTTAATAATATTCCTTTCTCTCACCTTTAAACTAATCTTTATTGAATACCCTATATCATGCATTATGCAATGGATCAGAGACACAGAGATGAGAGATTCAGTCCCTTTCTTTAAGCAACTTGCAAGGTCATATTGAGTAAAGGTGATTAAGCTAACCATTACAATGCATTTTGATTAATGCAATTGTGGAGTTATCCCCATGGTCTCTGTAGCATGAAGGACTCTAGGGAGGCATCCTAGGAAAAGTGATGCTTGACCAGAACATAAAGAGTAAGGATGGTTTATACAGAAGGCACAGAAAAACCTAGGCATTCCGAACAAGTGTTCCTCAGGGTTCCAACTGGGAGACCTCAGGGTTTTGTTTTCTTTAGGAAGTTTGCACAGGTGGGTAACCTAGCAACCATTTTTGATTCACAATTTCTTTAACTCTAATACTAATGGTCAATGAATAATCTGGTCCTTTTGTTTTTATCTTCGTTTTCAATCTTTATTTTAGATTCAGGAGGTAAATGTGAAAGTTTGTTACCTTGGTATATTACATGATACTGAGGCTTGGGGTACAACTGATCCCATCACCCAGGTACGGAGCACAGAACCCAATACTTTTCAACCCTTGCCCCCTTCCTCCTTCTTCCCTCTAGTACTCCCCAATTCCTATTTTTCCTATCCTTATGTCCATGAGTACCCAATTTTTAGCTCCCACTTATAAGTGAGAACATGGAGTATTTGGTTTTCTGTTCCTGCATTAGTTCGCTTAGAGTGATGGCCTCCAGCTACATTGATGTGACTGCAAAGGATATGAATTTGTTCTTTTTCATGGCTGGATAGTATTCTATGGTGTATATATGTAACATTTTCTTTATTCAATCCACCATTGATAGGCACCTAGGTTGAATCCATGTCTTTGCTATTGCAAATACTGTTACAAAGAACATGCAAATGTGTGTGTCTTGATTGAATAGGATCAAATAGCAGTTCTGTATAAAGTTCTCTGAGAAATCTTCAACCATTTTCCACAGTGGCTGAACTAATTTACATTCCTGCCAACAGTGTATAAATGTTCTCTTTTCTCTGCAGCCTCACCAGCATCTGTTGTTTGTTGACTGTTTAGTAATAGCCATTCTGAATGGTGTGAAATGGTATCTCATTGTGGTTTTGAAATGCATTCCTCTGAGAATTAGTGCTGTGTAATGTTTTTTATGTGTTTGTTGGCTACTTATATGTCTTCTCTTGAGAAGGGTCTGTTCATGTTTTTTTGCCCATTTTTAATGGGGTTATTTAATTTTTGCTTTTTCAATTTTGTAAATTCTGTATAGATTTTGCATATTAGACCTTTGTCAGATGTGTAATTTGCAAATATTTCCTCTCATTCTGTAGGTTGTCTGTTTACTCAGTTGATAGTTTATTTTGCTGTGCAGAAACTCTTTAATTAGATCCCACTTGCCAATTTTTGTTTTTGTTGCAATTGCTTTTGGGGACTTAGTCAAAAATTCTTTCTGAAGGCTAATGTCCAGAATAGAGTTTCATGGTTTTTCTTCAGTGATTCTTATGGTTTTAGGTCTTACATTTAAATGCTTAATCCTCCTTGAGTTAATTTTCGTATATGGTGAAAGGTAGGGGTCCAGTTTCACTCTTCTGCCCATGACTATCCAGTCATCCCAGCACTATTTATTGAATAGGGAGTCCTTTCTTCATTGCTTATTTTTGTTGACTTTGTTGAAGATCAATGGCTGTAATTGTGCAGCTTTATTGCTGGGATTTCTATTCTGTTCCATTATTTACGTGTCTGCTTTTGTGCCAGTACATTGATGTTTTGGTTACCGTACCCTTATAATATAGCTTAAAATCAGGTAATGTGCTGTCTCTGGCTTTGTTCTTTTTGCTTAAGATTGCTTTGGCTATTCATGTGCTTTTTTGGTTCCATATGAATTTTATAATAATTTTCTCTAGTCCTGTAAAAAATGACTTTGGTAGTTTGATAGAAATAAGATTGAGTGTTTAAATTGCTTTGGGCAGTAGGGCTATTTTAACAATATTGTTTCTTCCAATCCATGAGCATGCAATATTTTTCCATTTGTTTTTGCTGTTTCTGGTTTCTTTTAGCAAGGTTTTGTAATTCTCATTGTATAAATCTTTCATCTCCTGGGTTAGCCAATTCCTAAGTATTTTATTTTTTTGTGTCTACTGTAAATGGTGTAAATGGGATTGTGTTCTTGATTTGACTCTCAGTTTGAATATTATTGGTCCATAGAAATGCTACTGATTTTTATACATTGATCTTGTATCCCGAAAATTTACTTGTGTCATTTATCAGTTCCAGGAGCCTTTTGATGGAGCCTTTAGGGATTTCTAGGTATAGGATCATACTGTCCATGATGAGAGATAGTTCGACTACTTCTTTTCATATCTGGATGACTGTTATTACTTTATCTTGCCTGATTGTTGTGGCTAATATTTCCAGTGGTATGTTGAATACGAGTGGTGAGAATGGGCATTCTTGTCTTGTGCCAATTCTCAGGGAAATGCTTCCAGCTTTTGCCCATTCACTATGATGTTGGCTGTGTGTCTGTCATAGACGGCTCTTATTATTTTGATGTATGATTCTTTGACAGCTAGTTTATTGAGGGTTGTCATCATATAAGGATGTTGGACTTTACTGAAAGCTTTTTCTGCATGTACTGAGATTATCATGTTTTTGTTTTTAATACTGTTTATGTGATGAATCCGATTTATTGAGTTGTATATGTTGAACTAACCTTGTATTCCAGGAATGAAGCCTCTTGATGATGGTAATTAACTTTTTGATGTGCTGTTGGATTTAGTTTGCTGGCATTTTGTTGAGGATTTTTTTAATCTATGTTCATAAGGTATATTGGTCTGTAGTTTTCTTTTTTCATTGTACCTTTGCCAAGTTTTGGTATCAGAGTGCTGCTGGCTTCATAGAATGAGTTAAGCAAAAAATATCCCTGCTTCATGATTTTTTTAGAATAGTTTCAGTAGAAGTGGTACCAGCTTCTCTTTGTACGACTGGCAGATTTAGCTGTGAACTCATCTGGTCCAAGGCTTTTTTTTTGGTGGGTAGGTTTTTTGTTACTGATTCAAATTCAGAACTTGATATTGATCTGTTCATGGTTTCAATATATTCCTGATTCATTCTTGAGATACTGTGTATTTTAAAAAATTATTTCATTTCTTCTAGATTTTCTAATTTATGTACATAGAGGTGTTCATAATAGTCTCTGAGAATCTTTTCTATTTCTGTGGGATTAGTTGTTATGTCACTTTTGTCATTTTTGATTGTGCTTATTTGGATCTTCTATTTTTTTCTCTGTGAATCTTGGTGGCAGTCTATCAATCTTGTTTATTCTTTCAAATAATTCCTCTTTTGGTTTTGTTGATTCATTTATGGATGGTCGCATCTCAATTTCATTTGGTTCCAATCTGATTTTAGTTATTTAATTTTTTTTCTCGTAGCTTTGGTGTTAATTTGTTCTTGTTTTTCTGGTTTCTCTATGTGTGATGTTTGATTATTAATTTGAGATCTTTCTAACTTTTTGAGGTAGGCATTGAAAAACATGAACTTTTCTCCTAACACTGCTTTTGCTGTATCTCAGTGATTTGGGTATGTTTTGTCTCGGTTTTCATTTAGTTCAAACTTTTTTAAATTTTTGCCTTAATTTTGTTTTTTACCTAAAATTATTCAGAAACAAGTTGTTTAATTTCCATGTAATTGAGTAGTTTTGAGAGATCTTCTTGGTATTGATTTATATTTTTATTCCATTGTGATATGAGTATGTGGTTTACAAGATTTCAATTTTTTTGAATTTACTGAAACTTGCTTTGGGGCCAAGCATGTGGTTAATCTTGGAGTACATTTCATGTGCAGATAAGACGAATATTCTGTGGTTTACGTGTAGAGTATTCTGTAGGTATCTATTAGGTCCAACTGATCATGTGTTGAGCTTCAGTCCAGAATTTATTTGTTAGTTTTCTGCCTTGATGATGTGTCTAATGCTGTCAATGGGCTATTGAACTCTCCCACTATTATTGTGTGTCTGTCTAAATCTTTTTGTAGACCTAGAAGTACTACTGGTTTTATGAATTGGAATGCTCCAATTTTGGGTGCATTTATATTTTATTGAGTCTTCCTTTTGAATGAACCTTTTATCATTATGTAATGCTCTCCTTTGTTCTTTTTTACTGTTGTTGGGTTAAAGTCTGTTTTATCTGGTAAAAGAATAGCAACCTCTGCTCTTTTTCCATTTTCTGTTTGCATAGTATATCTTTCTAAAACCCTTTACTTTGAGCCTATGGGTGTTATTACATGTGAGATGCATCTCTTAAAGGCAGCAGACGGATGGGTGTTATATTTTTATTCCAACTTTCTGTTCTGTGCTTTTATTTATGTATTTATTTTATTTTTTATTTTTTGAGACAGAATCTCACTCTGTCACCCAGGCTGGAGTGCAGTGGCGTGATCTCGGTTCACTGCAAACTTAGCCTCCCAGGTTCAAGCAATTCTCCTGCCTCAGCCTCCCGAGTAGCTGGGATTACAGGAGCCCACGACCACACTCAGCTAATTTTTGTATTTTTAGAAGAGACGGGGTTTTGGCATGTTGGCCAGGCCTGACCTCAGGTGATCTGCCTGCCTCATCTTCCCAACGTGCTGGATACAGGTGTGAGCCACCGTGCCTCCCCTTTTGTACCTTTTAAATGGGGGCATTTAGACCATTTGGATTCAAAGTTAATATTGATATGTGAGGTTTTGATCCTATCATGAAATTGTTAGCTGGTTGCTTTGTAGTTTCTATTATGTGGCTGCTTTATAGTGTCTGTAGGCTGTGTACTTAAGTGTGTTTTGTGATAGCATGTATCATTCTTTTATTTCCATGTTTAGAACTCCCGTAAGGATTTCATATTAGGCTGGTCTAGTTGTAATGATTTTCCTTAGTGCTTGCTTGTCTGGAAAATGGTTTATTTCCCTTTTGCTTATGCATTTTAGTTTGGGAAAAATGAAATTCTTGGTTAGAATTTATTGTATTTAAGAATGCTAAAAATAGGCCCCCAATCTCTTCTGACTTGTAAGGTTTATGCTTACATGTCCGCTGTTAACCTTTTAATGTTATCTGACCTGTTTGTCCAGCTGCCTTTATTATTTTTTTTCTTTAGCATTGATCTTGCACAGCCTGGTGACTAAATACCTTTGGGATAATTGCCTTATATAGCATCTTGCAGGTGTTCTCTGGATTTCTTGAATCTATCTATCTATCTATCTATCTATCTATCTATCTATCTACCTATCATCTATCATCTATCTCTAGTAAGATTAAATTTTCTTGAATTATTTGTCTAAATCTGTGTTCCAGGTTGTTTACTTTTTCTCCTTCTCTCTCAGGAATGCAAATAATTCATAGGTTTGGTACCTTTACATAACTCTATATTTTTCAAAAAATGTGTTCATTTTATAAAATTATTTTTTCTTTATTTTTGTCTGGCTGGATTACTTCAAAAGACCAGTCTTCAAGCTCTGAAATTCTTTCTCTTCCTTTTTCCAGTCTATTGATAAAGCTTTCAATTGTGTTTTGAAATTCCTTAAGTGAGTTTAATTCCTGAAGCTGATTTTTTTTTTTAAAGATTTTTGTCTCTTCTTTAATTTCCTGGGTTGTGTTGATTTTCAAATTTTTTCGTCTGTCATTTCTCAGTTTCCATTTTGGTTAGGGACCATTGCTTAAGAGTATGATTCTTTGTTGGTGTCACTACATTCAAATTTTTCATGGTGCCAGCATTTTTGTGTTGGTTCCTTCCCATCTGGAGATGCTAGCACTTTTCCTTTCTATAATTGGTTTTGTGCATGTAGGAGTTTTTGTTTTTCTTTCTTCCCTGTAATATTATTTTTTTCTCTTTCCCTTTCTCTTTCCCTTTACGCCGTCCCTAGGAGGTGTGACTGTACAGAATGCTGGGTAGGGTCTTTGGTTTTGCTTCTATAGCCTTATGCACTTCTCTCAGCAGGCTTTATATTGGGTTGTTCAATTTGACCTATAAGTCAATAGATACTACTTACAGGTAAGAACTGGCTGTGACCAATAGAGTTGGGTATATTCCTGATCCTGTTTACTGGCAGAAGCTCCCTGCTGCATCAGGCTGTAGAATGATTTGTGGAATGCACAGTGGTGTGAGCTCCCTGCTCAGTCCTGGGGGCATGGAGGCCATGATGGGCAGGGCCAGTTTGGGTAGGTGTGCCTACAGATCCCCCAGTGCCATTCACAAGCACCAGTTTCAAAGAAGAATTGAGTGGGCAGCCACCAAGCCCCAAAGTGCGTATAGATGGAACCGAAAAACCTTTTTAGCCCCAAGTTTTCTGCAGAAGGATGGAGGGAAGCCTAAACTCAATCCAGGAGAGTGGTTGCTCCAGATGCCTGGACATCTTCCTGGGAACGGAGCTGAGAGGAACACCCTGCACCAGGATCTGTGCACAGGGGGAATGGGGTGAGACAGGCTGCTGATCTAGGTCAAATGGTACTCCAAATGCATGATGCCCCTTTAAAAATCTCCCATAGAACAGTCAGAGCTGCTTCACTAAAACCCAAATATGATTATATCTCTTCTATGGTTAAAACTCTTTGATAATTTCCCATTGCCCTGAGAAAAAATGTCCAAACTCTTAGCAGGAATTTTTGTGTTATGACCTCAGCTTATATCACTGATATAATCTTACCACTTCCTACCTCACAACGTATAGTCTAGCCATACTGATTATCTGCTTAATCCTAAAATACTATATGTTACACAACAATGCTCTAGAACTTTTCTATACACCTGAAGATAAATGCAAGCTCACATAACTTCAAAGGGGATGTTGTATAGAGGTGTCTGGACAATAGGATGTAGGGAGATTAAGGTCCTCATAGGACTTTAGTAGTTGATGTCAGCAGATATGGGATTATTAGGCATTAAAAAAAATAGTTTATCTCCTTGATCAAGTGAATCTAAATGATTGTCCAAGGGATGCCAAGTTCTGTTGTAGCTGAGAAATAGGCAGCTAAGTAGTTAAATGGAAGTAGATTATCACTGGAGTACAGCAGGTTAAGCAAAGCCTATGAAATTTAAGGCAATATTTGTTGATAACTACATAAAAGGTCATATTGTTTCTCTGTAGACCTCTATGAGAATTTGAAAAACATATATTTAGGGCTAAGAAAGCACTGTTTCTATAATACCTAAGTGATAATTCACTGAGTTGAAAATGTCTCCCAATACAGTATAATTATCTGAATTATAGTTAATAAGTGAATAATCTAATTGATTTTTATAATGTCCTGAATATTGAAAGATGGTATACTGTATGTCAATAGCTGACTGAGAGAAACAGGATTCTCTTGTATATATAATCATAAAATGCTCTAGAGAAGAACTGAGGTAATAACTAAGGCAATAAAAAGTTTAATTTTAATTATGCCTTAAAGAATGTGTTTTAGCACAGGCATAGAAAGAAACTGTAAAATAAATGTTGTAAGGATCAGAAGATAATTGGAAGAATTCTAGAGAGTTCTGAGGAATGCTTTATCCTGGAAGGTAAGTTTCTCTAGTACAGTGTTAATAGAGTCTGCTGTATGGACAAAATTGAAGAGAAGAAATTAAGGAAATGTTTCTTGAGTGTAGGTCATGGCTTTTGCTCTTTAAACAAACATTTATTGAGCTTTATTTTCATACTGCATCTCATTTGAAAGTAATGACAATCTTATACAGAATGCATTTAATTTTGCTATTTTTAAGAGAAGAATTGCATTCAGGGAAGTTAAGTGATTTTTGCTGAAGTTGTACTACAACATCAGTTTATAAGACAAAATCAGAACTAAATTGTCTAAATCCAGTGCACTTTTCATGATAAATTGTGACCATGGAAGATATTAGGGGATTTCATACTCACGTTTCTTAGAGTACAAACTGCAAGTTACAGGAGGACCACAGAAGTCTGGGGAATTTATTCTGTGTGAGTTTGTATTTCTATACTGAGATGTTTAGTATCAGAACCATGAACAAATGGATTGTGTTTAATTGGCTGCCATTTTTCTAACTTTCATCTTTACAAAAATCTTTCACATAACTGTCAGCCTCTATGATAAGAGAAACCAAGGAAAAGAGTTTTTGCCTGCACTTAGGCCAGAATTTTAAAAAGCACTATGGACCTAGGTATTGTAAGTAATGCAGAGACTCAGGGAGGACAGTAACATTCCGAAACAAAGTCAGAGACATCTGATCCAATCTCTCTTTTCTACCTGGAGATTCCAGTCTGGAATATTTTTTCACTGGCGCTATAGAGGATGACTCTATTTTAAAAACAAAGCCTCCTTTATACAGGCTTATTATAGGCTTTTGTAATTCCAGCCTTCCATTTTGTCTACACTTCTTTACTCCCACTCATAATTTTCTTATTGAAATTTGGGAACCGTTCTAAAATAATGACAGTTTTTCCAGTCTCATCAAGTCAAAGAAGGCAAAGAAGGATGTATTGGAAATGAGAAAGGAAGACAAGGGCAAAATTCAGGAACTAAACTTTAGCAATTTAGAAATGCAAACAAATTTAGTCTCTACAGCATTCAAATTAAATTATACTTCTAATGTGACTTTTTCATTACTATAAAAAGTAATTTAATGGACTTATTTAAGCATTTTGAGTGGAAGTAGGAGTGATATTAATGAATTAAATATGAACTTTTGCTTAAAATGAATTCATTCTTCAAAATGATTCTTAGTATTTTTAATAAAGTACTACATTTATGTAACTAAAATGAGCATGAGATAGGTCTTAATGTGCTTATAAGCTAATAACATAAGTCTATAAATGACTTGTAAATGGTGAAGAGAGACTACAGGAAACTCATCCATGTAATTATAGCACCCGATAATATCTGAGGAACATCAATTTAATGTTTTCTCATGATTTCACTACCTATTAACTGTCACTTTGAGACCACTACAAGTCTTGCTAAATGGAATTATTATTTAAATCTGTGAATTACAAAACAAAGACACAGTGAACAAGCTTCTTAGATGTTTCAGCTGCTATTCTGCAATAGATTACAAAATGTTATAACAGGTGCGATGGGTGATATTTTATTTTGTTTTGATGCAGATTTATTAATCATACCACTATAGGACTAATGTAATAATAATATTGTGGCTTTAAGGAGTAATGAAAGCATTCATGGAATGACAAACAGAAAAAATAAATTTGTATATGGAAAGCACAGAAAAATATGGAGGAAAGGGCTAGATATAAATGTAATTTATACACATATTAGTCACTGCAGTTATTATCAACCTAAGAACTAAACCAAGAGAGGTATGTTCCCATGAGTTCTAAATATTACTGTAGTATTATTTGGTGTCTATTTTTTATTTAAAAATCTTCACATAAAAGTTAATTAAAATTTAATTTTAGTTTTCAATTTATTTATTTTTGTTTATAATTAATTGCTCTTAGATCTTGCAGTAGTCAAAAAAGACATGAGCTTCGGAATTGTCTCTAAGAAACTACATGACTTTAGACAAGTATTTCATCCTCTTTGGGTTTTAATGTTTACAGTCTTAAAAGTGAGATAGCATTTTAATGTTTCCAATCTTGAAATATGGCTTAAAATTATAAGCCATAGTTATAAAATTGAAAATTAAAATACAGTGTGGTTAGTTATTTGCCTGACACATTATACATTGTCAATACTGCATACTAACACATTTATTTCATGTTTTATAGGCAAGACCTATATATATATATATATATACACACATGATTATTTATATATACATATATAATTATATATAATTATCCTTTTATAAGGCTTAAGATTACAGTATATACAGATATGTATAAAACTGCTTTTTAGTACTAATATCCACATGCCTGCATGATTGAAACAGTAAAAGAAAATAAAATGAAATAGCTATAACAAAAAAAAAATCTAAAATCATAAAACTCCTGGAAGAAAACACAGGGGAAAGGCTCCCTGACCTTGAACTTGGCAATGATTTATTCAAGTTGACACCAAAAGCATAGACAACAAAAGCAAAAATAAGCAAGTGAGACTACCTCAAACTAAAATGTTTCTGCACATCAAAGGAAACAGTCAAAATAAAAAGGCAATCTACATACTGGAAAAATATTTGCAGAGCATATCTGATAAGGGGTTAATATCCAAAATATATAAAGAATGCATACAATTAAATAAGAAAAAAACTTGATTACAAAATTGACAAAGAACCTGAACATTTTTCAAAGAAGACAGAAATGGCCATGTATATGAAAAGATGCTCAACATCACTAATCCTCAGGGAAATGCATATCAAAACCACAGTGAGATATCACCTCACACCTGTAAAAATGGCTATTATCAAAAAGACAATAGATACATTTTGGTGAGGAGGTAAAGAAAAGGCAACCATTTTACACTGTTGGTGGGAAGGTAAATTGTTATAGCCATTATGGAAAAGAGTTTGGAGGTTCCTCAAAAATTTAAAAATGTAACTACCAGTGGGATCCAGTAATCTCACTTGTGGATATATATACAAACAAATTGAAAGCAGTATCTTTCTATTAGGAGTTATCCAATTCCCATATTTACTATAGCATGCTTCACAATAGCCAAAGTATGAGCCCAACCTTAGTTTTCACCACAGATGATAGATAAGGAAAATGTATTGTGTGTGTGTGTGTGTATATATAATATATACACACACACACAATATGTATACACACATCATATATATACATATATATAATATTCCATCATATATATATACATATATATAATATTCCATCATATATATACACACACATATATATATAATATTCCATCATATATATATGTATGTATACATATATATACACACACACACAGGATGGAATATTATTCAGCCTTAATAAAGAAGGTAATTCTGCCATTTGCAACAACACAGACGAACCTTGAGGACATTATGCTAAGTGAAATAAATCAGACACAGAAAGATAAATGCTGCATAACATCTCCTATATTTGGAATCTAAAAAATTATGTATGTATACATATATGTAATATTCCATCATATATATACACACACATATATATAATATTCCATCATATATATATATACACACATATATATAATATTCCATCATATATATATATATATATACACACACACACACACACAGGATGGAATATTATTCAGCCTTAATAAAGAAGGTAATTCTGCCATTCGCAACAACACAGATGAACCTGGAGGACATTATGCTAAGTGAAATAAATCAGACACAGAAAGAAAAATGCTGCATAACATCTCCTATATTTGGAATCTAAAAAACATCAGACTCATGGTAACAAAGAGTAGAATGGTTAGCAGGACCTGGGGGGTGGAGTAAATATTGGTCAAAGAGTACAAACCTTTAGTTATAAGATAAACAAGTTCTAATGTACAGTAACATGACCATAGTTGTTAATAATGTATTGTATACTCGAAATTTGCTGAGAGTAGATCTTAACTGTTCTCATTACACACACACACAGAACAAAAATGGTAACTTTAGGACATAATGGATATGCTAATTAGCTTGATTGTGCTGATCTTCTCACAATGTATACATACATCAAAACATTCATTTGATACCCCTTAAACATATGCAATTTTGATTCATCAACTGTAACTCAATAAAGCTAGGATAAGCAAGAGCATCATTAAAAAACTCCTTTGTCTATACAAGAATGGTGTAATGGCTTCTATTTGCTTAGGTATTATGTTGTAAATCTGTTGGTTTAATCCTGATAGTGTTTATCATAAAATGCAATACAGATTGATATCCCTCATCTGAAAATCAAAAATACCCCCAAAATCTGACACTTTTTAAGTGCCAATAGGACATCACAAATTGAAAATTACACACCCGACCTCATGAAATAGGTTATAGTCAAAATTTTGTTTCTTGCCCAAAATTATTAGAAAGATTGCATTACCTTCAGGCTCTACATATAATGGTATATATGAAACATACATGAATTTTGTGTTTAGCCTTGGGTCCCATCCCCAAGATATCTTATTATGTTATGTGCAAACATTCTGAAATGTGAAAAAGTCTGAAATATGAAACGCTTCTCGTCCCAAGCATTTTGAATAGGGGATACTCAAACTGTAATACTGTTTTGCTGTTCTGAATGGATATGGCTTAGATTAGGCAAGTAGAATGTATAAAGAATCCTATGTAGAGAAATAGACACAAAATAACTTATAGAATTTTAAAAATGTTGTTCACATATTTTCCAATTCTGCTTTGAGTGTCTATAATGATCCATTGTTCCTTTACTACACTAGATGTCTGCAGGTGTATCCCTAGGAAGCATATTTTTATGGTTTCTTCCCCAAATGCAAATGAATTATCAAATGTTTTCATATCTCACTTACTGTCCCAGCACTTTTGCCTGAATATCCTTACTCACTTCAAAGGTTCTGCTCCACCATCATCACCAGGAGGTCTTTCTTTAGTGAATGTTCCAATCTAGATTTTGTGCGTCTGTCATCACTTCTCCCTTAGCCTCTGCTTTTTACCTCTACCTTTATTGAAATACTCTTTTTTTGCCTATATCTCACACTAGACTGTGATCCTTTTTAACGCTGCCTTTTTATGCATTGTTACAGGTATCAGTCAGCATCTGACAGGGTGGTTGTTCAATAAGTTTCTCTTGAATGAATGGAATGATAATTTAAAGAAAGAAGATAAGGGGTTCATGTTACTCAGACCCTAAGCAGGCAACTATATGTCTCTCTGAATGATTCACTATGATAAAAGCTAACATCAACAAATTACCTATGATGTTTTGTCATTGTGCCCAGTAATTTATGAGCATTCTTTATTTATTCCTATGGGCCGAGTAAGGCTAATATTTTCAGTGTTACATTAAAGACAAATAAAATTAAGTTTAGCAATATTAAATAAGTTGCCCAAGACTGCACTACTGTTTGGACCTCAAGGTAACTTTGTTCCAAAATGTGTGCTGTTGCTATAATGCCATGGTGGTTTCCTCATTTAATTGAAGCTCTATAAATTCTATGTGTTTAATTTAAGCATCCCACATACTTATAAAACAGGAAAGAAACAATAGTTTTCTGCTGTTTTGACTCATATAATGATTTTTTAAGATGGAGTCCAACTCCAATTCAAACAACAACAAAATTGCAGAAAAAACAAGAGAAGGACTTCAACCACATATTTCATTTGCTCTGCTTTTTATTTTTAGCAAAATAGCATTTCAAATAGTAAAATAATGTATTTTGTTAAGAAGATATTTTGGGTAGTGATCAGCCTAAAAGTCATTGGTAGATTTCTAGTTATGGAAAAATGGAATCACTGTATGCCCAACTCACACTAGATACTAGACAGAGAATGATTTGTATGTGGTGATTCTAAAGGTTCATCTGAATCTTGTAATACTTTAGGGTATCCACAGTGACAATACTTTCTGTTGCAAAGTCATAGAGGTGAAAGGTAAACTGATTTTTGTTTTTTTTTTTTTTGAGATGGAGTCTTGCTCTGTCACCCAGGCTGGAGTGCAGTGGCTCAATCTCGGCTCACTGCAACCTCCGCCTCCCGGGTTCAAGCGATTCTTCTGCCTCAGTCTCCCAAGTAGCTGGGATTACAGGCACGGGCCACCATGCCTGGCTAATTTTTGTATTTTTAGTAGGGACAGGGTTTCACCATATTGGCCAGGCTGGTCTTGAACTCCTGACCTTTTGATCCGCCTGCCTCAGCCTCCCAAAGTGCTGGGATTACAGGCGTGAGTCACCGCACCCCGCCCTGATTTTTTTTGTTTTGTTTTGTTTTAGATTTTAAAATTTTAGTAATCTTCTCTTACTAACTGCCTTTTAAAAATGTCCCAAACTCTGGATCCTTTTAATTGTTTAAACACATGCACACACACAGACTTACACATACACACACTATATACATCTTTATCACATTTCACAAATATATAGTTATTTGGAGAGAAGACATCTTATCTTTGACATATTTTCAATCTTATTGAGCAGTACTCAGAGAGCAATATCCACAGGCATTTGTCTTCAGTGCGATCATTTGTAACCTGTTTGGATAATTGAACTGTCAGCTTTGCCCTAGTCAGGATCCCCTGGCCGTTAGACATTTGTTTGCTTTGTAGTAGTCAGTGTTTTCATTTCAATATACTTTGTTACTGCAAAGAGCACTGCCTCAAAACTACCATTAAGAAGAAAAAATACCCAGTGTTACACAAGAGAGTAAACTGCCAAAATAATGTATATGTAATTGGAATGATGAGTAATCTGTCACCAAATCTGACATGTCAGTTTAATTTCTCTTTTCAGAAATCTGCAGCATGACCTTCCTTATGCTTCAATTGTCTTAGTTAAGCATAAATATTTTAAATATTAATTTTGTAAAGTGTAGTATACTGATATTTTATAACCTGAATTGTTCCAGAATAGTGCCAAAACATTCACATTTGGATAAAAATATATTGCATTTGTGCAATTCTAAAAACAGTTTCTGCTTCTTTTGATGGCAGGCGTGCCCTTAAAAAACAACTAACCATGTTCCATAAAAATGCATATTGTTTTTTGACACTTCATTTTCAAATGAGTTCTGGGTTCACTTTGACCAGGACTAACACAGGCAGGCCAAAATGTCAATAACTTTTGGGAGCACCTACAGCCAGTATTATTTCAGAAGGACCAAGAATACAGTCTCAGGTTCAATGCAAAAGGCAACAATACAGTTGAACATTCTACAATTCCATCAATCTGTAGGGATCAAGAATTAAACTAAAGTTTATTACAAAAAAACCTTGTCTTCCACAGTTTTTGGGAAAAGCTGCTCTTTGTGCAGCCTCTATCCCTCTTAGACACTTGCTAAACATTATATATTTAAGTTTTTTTTGTTGAAAACTGCCGAGGTTCCAAATACATGGTTTGATTTCAACAGAAAAATAAAGCAAAGCAAATGAAACACAGCCTGCTTCTGTAATTTAGAGCAATTATCTTACTCTTTGTGACCCTCAACAGGAAAATTAAAATAGAATTTCCTGCTTTTGGAGTACACATATTTGACTGCTCAGTGTATTCTTCAGTGAACAGTTAATAAAATATTGTACTTGAAATAACCTGGTTTATCTGTCTACTTCTTTAACATTTATAGCTTATTAGAAGACTAATATATATGTTGAACCCTAAATAATATTTTAGGCCTCCTGGAAAGCAACATATGATATAATTTTAGATTATCAGAAAGCTACTATTTCCATCCTCACCACTAAATCTACCATAGTTCACTGAGGTCCTATATCCTCAAATTGTAAGGGTAATACTTTAATAACTTAAAATCCAAACTGATCTCAAGATTTACCCTGCTACTGATGATTTTTACATAATAGCAGGGGATAAGGAATCCACGAACAGGTTTGGGAAAGTACAAATTAAAAATGAGAGTTTCTAGGACTGAGCCTCCTTCACTGGAAAATTAAAACATAAAACCTGACTTTCGTTATTTTCTTTGAGCAGTTGTAACAGCTTGCACACTAAAGATGTTATCTGAGATGGATGCAGGCCTTCCCCAAAGACGTGGCCCTGGGCTGCCTTAGACAGTAAATCCTTGTTCTGAGTAACCAGGAGTTAAAAATTGGGAAGCATTTAGTCAAGTGAAAGAAAGTACTAACCCAAGAAGGCAGATATATTTCTGCTGGGCTTCTCTGAAGTATTAAATGATTCTTTTATTTATTCCTTAATTTTAACATTTAGTGACAACCTAACATGTACTAGATAGTAGAGATCAAGGTGGATGCATGGAGACAGCAACCTTCCAGTTTAAATTGAGGACTGAGGAGACGGCCGATAGGCCCCCTACTAAGAAGTAATTCTAAAGTCTGGGAAAGAAGGAGTTCAAGGATATTCACAAAAAAAAAATGTTTGTATAAGCATGACTTGGGGTAATGAAGGGGGTAATGAAGATGTGCTTTAGTGCATGGGAGACGAGGTAATTACCCCCAAATAATTCCAGAGTCAATTGGTACGGTGAATGCAGAGATGTTTTAAAATCTTCAACAAACGTTTTCTATAAAAGGTCAGCAAAATCAAAAACAAGAGCCTTATAGTTAAGTAGGGTCTAAAGCTAAAGTTAGTTGTACAAGTGGCGGTCAGATGTCAACAGTAGGAGCTCATTAGTTTCAACCACAAGACAGACAAGTCAGAAAGAGCAGTATGGTAGGAGTGAGCATGCCCTGAGGTATGTCTATCTGCATATTTGTTCTAGACAAAGACACTGCCACGCATTTTGGTATATAAGGAATATATTGTTTCAGATTATAAAATAATTTAAGTTCCTTTGCTAAAATTTGCTGAACTCTGAAGACTATGGACTCTCGACACCCAGAGGTGGTCATTGTTTGTAATTATAAGGCTTCTCTTCCTTCAGGTATACTGTTTTACAATGGTAGAGCATGCCTTATAGAATAAGTTGGTCACTTTTCTCACTTAACATAACCAGTGGTTTCTTACGTACATAATAGAATTTCAGTCACTATGCAAGAAAGTTTCATTTTTTAGCCTATGAAGGCATTTTTCTCTCTTTCCAATATCTCTGAAAATCTCATAGTTTGTGATCTTAATCAATCAACCTTCAGCTAACCAATTCACATCAAAGAAAAATATCGGGATCAAAAAACTTTTCACTTTAAAATTAAGTTTTCGGATAAAAGCAAGGGGGAGAAGGCAAAAAAAAGAAACTGTACTCTTTTACTTTTACCTTTGGCTTGATATCCTTGTTTCTCAGTGAACCTATGTTTGCAACAGCTGCAGCTCTGCCTAGAGTAACTCATCAATGGTGTGAATCTTATGGTGTCCTACGACTTTTCAGATCTTTGCCACTCAAACTCCAAACCCATCCAAATATAAGAAAATAAACAAAATATTTATTTGAAAATCAAAATGTATTAAATATATATGCATTTTATACATATAATATTCGGGCAGCTGTGTATTGAGTTCCATATGCAATCTTTGTCTTCTATTAATTTAAAAACTATATTTTTCAGTTGTGGATGTTAAAGGATGAGTCTCACCAGTAAGCCTTGTTGCTAATGAACTATTATTAACTCCTACCTATGCTTGCTAATGGCATGTGCTAAGCTCTTAGGCACCATTTAAAGAATAATCACCCTAAACTCATAATTTGTTGCCTTCAGCCTAGATGGTTTATACATAGAATCTAGCCAGTGTCAGATACTTTGTATTGTATTATTATTAATAATAATTTTGGCACTAATATTAATATAATACATTCAATTGGCCTCTTTGGGAAATGGTGTTTGTATTCTTTTAAACAACACAGGTATTAAAAAAGATAGTTGGAACAACAAGAACATGGAAACTTAGTCCAATTTTTGGGCAGGTCTATAGGAACTTTAATGAACTCATCTTCTTGACAGTTTATGGTTTAACTGCCTAGATCTACCTTTGAGAAAAGTAATATTCCCCTGTGCTATTCAAGAGCATAGATGAATTTTGGGTTGGCAAAACCTTCATTAAAATTTTATGTAACCATTCTCTAGAGCTTGAAACTTGCATAATACCTTACCCAATGAATTATGCCTGTCAGTTTCTATACTCACCCTATTTTTATGTTTAGCCTTTAAGCATATTTATAGCGGGATTCTCATAAACTCATTACACTGTAAATATATTAAAAGAAGTAGACTGTGTCCTTGATTGAAAATAACAAAAAAGTCCTGAGGAGGGTCGTATTTACATGCATTAGTATGTAACCAAAATCTCCCAATGGTGACTCACCATCAAAAGTCAATGACATAATCAAAAGATTTACTGAAATCTCCAGTATATATAGCCCCCAAACACTGTAAATTAGTTTAGGATCTACGGACTAAATTCATAAAGTTTAAACACTGCATGTATGAAATAGGAAAGCAGTCTTAGATCTTCAGAACCAGAATCAAGAAATTCAAGGTAAGAGTTTACTGAAGACAAAGTCCCTTTTATGTTTGTACATTCTTTTCTCACTAAGTTTATGTAATGCTGTTTTGGGAAGCTCACGACCACTGCTAGGTTCAGCCATTGGCTATAAAAACTCACAAGAGTCAGCATGAGATTTATTACAGCAGAAAGTAAAAAATACAAAGTAAATTTATCAAAGAGTAAAGGTGCAAGGAGAGAAGTCCAGAGAAACTAGACACAAGCTTCCAAGAGTCTTTTTCCAGTGGAGTCACACGTAGAATGTACAGCACTTAATTTATCCAGCATTAAATAGTGATAACCCATGTGAAGTGTTGTCTACCAGGAAAGCTTATTTGAGACTCAGTGCCAAGGTGTTTATTGGAGGCAATTCATGCACATAACTTCTGCCTAGCACGTACCAAAGTTCCAAATTCCCAGAGGGAAAGCTGGTGTTCAGCATAAACCACACTGTACAGTTCAGGCATAGTGAGCCACTAGTCTCAATTTCTAGAAATGGTGAGAAGTTTCCTGGAATCCAAGTTCCTAGATACTAGCCAAGGGCCAATCTTATAAGCAGGACTTTTGATGTTGCTCTTTTCTGCTGCTACCTTAGGTATAACTTCTTTGAAATTATTTGTATATCTGCCATATCACTTAAAATGATTTACATCTTGATAATGCAAGTTATGTGTCCAAAGGCAGAATTAGGAAGAGATACACTGATATAGATTTAATACATGTAAGTAACCTTAAGAGTAGACTGGTAAAAGGTAGTAAAATAGTTAGAAGTGATACGTTTTGAGTATTACCTTTGTTTTTATTTTTATTGATTTTTTAATATGGCTTTTTTGACAACTGGCTTGCAAAATCTCTGAAAACTTATCCTTCAGTGTTAGCTGGCTTTGGCACAGCCCAAGAATGCAAGTATGTATCAATCCTCTGTTCTCATCCTGTCTACTAATATTCTATTGACTTCTCTCCAAGTCAAAGATGGGGAAGTATACTTCTATGGAGGTAAGGGAGCAGGATGGAAGGTTTGCTCAAAATACTTCTAAACTACGACACCATCTCCTATTCTGACTATCATTTTAGAGTTTTCATCTGCTTTGTCTTATTTCATTCTAATTTAACTTTATGCATAAAGAAATTATGTTCTTGGTTTTATCTTTTAACCAGTATCATTCACGCAGGGGTAAAATGTAAACAAGAGGCAGGGAGGGAGATAGTTTTTAGGGTTGTTTTTGTTGTTGTTGTTCTTTGCTTTTTTTAGGTCCCCCAATTTTAAACTCAATGCAATGTTTCTCAGCAGAGAATAAAGTGAACATTGCCAAGAGGCCTGTAGTCTCTCACTGGATTTTTAGTTTACAGATTCTTTGTAGCTTCTTTCCAAGATTTTTATTTGAGGCTTCTTCAATGCATAATGAGGCTTGAAACAATAGAATTTCCAAGTCTCTACTTCATGAAGTTTGCTGCCAACTTACAAATGCCTTGTAGCCTCTAAAGACTCAGCTGTGTAAAAGTACTTAAAAACTGGCCCATTTTAAGCAACCCTATTTGATGATCATTACTTTATTTTCTTGGAGAAATGTAGCCCACCCTTATGCCCTACTGCACTTGAGAAGCCCTTAAGAAATAACATTAAGTCCACACCGGTAATGAAGTAAAAGCAGGGGGTGACATGTCGACAGAGTAATCCTTGTGTGATTTACATTCAGTTCCTTACCATGAACATAATCTTTAACCTATCTTAAAAAATAGACTAATTGCCACATAGTGTATCTCCCTAAGATTGTAGAGGATAAAGAAATAAGGGGCCACTGTCCTTTACTGCTGGAAAATGTCTCCAGGAGACATTTCGTTAGAAAACACTTTGGGGCTTACAGAGAACCAATGACACCATCAACACCACTTCTCCCTCTGATCTAGTCTTCTTGTCTTCAGGTAATTTTCATATATGCTTTATCTTCCAGACTGGATTATAAGGCCCTTCAGGACAGTAATTTTATCTTCTCTGCCCATTATATCATTTTAGATGCTTTTAAAGCTTTTGTACCTGTTATGGGGAAGAATAGGGACAGAAAAAACAGGAATAATAGCCACAGTGTACACTTCATTGGTTACATTAATTAAATTGTGTTTCTCAGTCAGGGATACATGTCCTCATGAAGCATTTATTAAATCCAAAATTATTGCATGTCAACAAATGCTCCACGGGTTTTAGTATAGAGTAGCTTTTAGAATCTTACCCTAGACACCACTGCCACCACCACTGCTTATTTAGCCCCTTTAACCTCACCACACCTTCTGTTTATTGTTTCACAGTTTATTCTTCCTACATGCTGGATACTCTGTCTAGGGTTGCCATCTTCAGCCTGCTGATACTTCAAATCTCAGTTTCATGATGACTTCACTTAGAAAATAGTTATTGATCCCACAGCCTGGGTTAGAGGCATCTTTTTCTACCATATGCTATGACTTTGTCTACCTTAACATTTACCAGTCGGTGATTACTGATCAATTTGCATGCTTCTGCTAAATTGTAAGCCCCTTAAGGACAGGAGCCCTACTGTACCTGGCTTTTTGTATCCAACACCTGTCTGGGGTCTAGAACAAAATAGGCCCCCATCTACACTTATTCTGTAAATTAATGGGCATGTAAAAAGATGCAAAGAGATATTTCTTCACTGGAGATTGTCACTGTCAGTAATATATTGGCATTCTAGGCATGCTGGCAATCATCTGGACTCTGAATCCCAGTTGAAATCTGAAGAAAATAAGCAATAACTAACATAAAGCTTCATGTTTTTTGAAATGTTGTCTTTCAGTACAGCTAACTCTGACTAAAATTTTCAAAGGATAATTCCATAAATTCATAAATCTCGAAGGGAAACTCCAAAAATACTCTGTCTGAAATAGATAGCCATTAATATTAAAATCTTAAATTAAGATAAATTATTCTATTCATAGCTTTTCTGATTGTTAAAATTTACCAATTCTCTCTGTCTCCCTCTTAATAAATGATAGTTTTTTACTGTTGTTGTCATCACTATATCTTTCTCAAATGTTCCACATTGACTAAGGACATTCTTCTAGGTTTCTTTTTCATCTCTCTATCTTTGACAAAATAGTTATTTTAATTGAGGTCAGGTAAGATACAGATCATGTAAACTTGCATTTTGAATTCTGTCTTCTGCATCTACTTTTGAATATTCCACAGGAATATGATTGCTTAATGTTCCACATCTTAAATTTATCATCTTATGTAGAGTTTCAAAGAGATTCCATTACCAAGTAATTACAAGGTGCCAGATATTGTGCTAGGCTTTTTTCTGGTAAAAGAAGCATAAAATGAAAGAATATTTGGAAATACAGCTAGAGTAATTTATTCAAGTAGGTCCTTGATGAGTTGAATGAATGATAAGTCTATGAATAAATGGACTTAGAAATTTCAGATTAATGACTTTTTGGAGTAACTGCATTAAAAAAAAAACCTGATGTGAAATTATTCAAATTGTCCATATTGAATAATAGCATTCCATGAATTGATTGATGCCTAAATGTTGAGCTCCAAAAGTTTTTCAAAATTTTATTTTAATAAAAAATAAATATTGATACTAGTATACATTTGAGTCATTAATCTTATTTTTTTAAGTTGTTTCCACATTCATTGTTTAAAATCCATTATCCTCCATATATCAGAGGTAGTCTTCAACTAAGTGAACTTATCTAAGCTGGAACTGTTTCCTAGAAATTCCTTCTCTATTTGATTCCAGGTTACGATTGGTTCATGTGAAATTAGCATGAGCCTTTTTATGGCTAAAGTGCAGCAGAACCCCTTATACACTGAAGGTCAGAATGGGGAACCATACACTATTGCAGCTTACAGAGAATAAGTTCTCCACTGGTTGTTTGCTTTCTAGGGATAGTGCAGCAACTGTCCCTGTAGCTCCTCACATTCCAAGATATCCCATTTAACTTTTAGGAACCTAGGATAGGCTCATGTGTACCTCTACAGCCAAGGGTACTAACTTCTGTTCATCACCACCAGTATCTGCAGGGGAGACCATGAAGACAAATGAGGCTTTGAGTTTATCCTCACACCAATCAGTTTGTCCTCACACTTCTGTGGCTCATGTACACCATTTCTTCCTGTGACTGATTTTCTTGACCTTTAGAAACGTCAGACCCTCCATTAGACAAAGATGCAACAGCTTTCCCTAAATTTCTTCACCAGTTCGCACAATTGCATAAGGGCTAATCTCCACAATAAATCTCTTATTTCATATTGATGATAATAGTTCTGATTATTTGAATGAATCCTAACCATTACATCCCACATCAGACCTTATGTAGGTCTTACATATGACCTTGGCAGCACGGGTAGATTACCACTGCTGTGATGTGATTACACTGATTCAAAGATGCTATAATATTTTATATTCTGTAGTGCTGAAATTGAGAATTACCAAATCTAGCATGAGCAGTGAAATTAGAGGCATTTTATTACTGCAATATTTATTTATAGCCACCTATTTATATGGTAGCTAAAAGAACTCCTAGAAAAAAATAGACTCTACAATTATTTCTGAGAATTTTAATACTTATTAATTGGTAGAACAAATAGAAAATCAGTAAAGTTATAGAAAACGTGAGTAACACTATTAACCAAATTATTTTACCAACCTAAAAGACAATTATGGAACAGTCCATCCAACAGTAAAATACATATTCTTTTTAAGGCCACACAAAACATTCACAAAGATAGACTGGATTTTAAGCTATAAAACGAGTCTCAAACATTTATAAATAGTTGTAATATTTGTAGCAGTGGTGGATTTACACAAGTAATGTGAATGGCTGAAGCCAAAATTTTTGTGTGACTTTAAATTCATTTTTCTTTCACACACAAAAAATAAAAATTGTGTGTATAAGTGTGTGCATATGTGTCATGAGGAGGAGGTGGTGAGAAACACTGGCTGGGTTTCTGGTATGAGTTACTTCTGTTCAAATAACAAATTCAGTTACAAAAGTAGCTATGGATTCTAAGTCCATATCTTGTAAGAGCTCATACTTTGTCAGACATAAAGACTCAATAAATATACATATCAGTATATACACATACACACACACATATGCTGATATACATGTGTATATATATGCAGACACATACGTGTGTGTTATATATGTATGTATGTGTATAATACATAAGACAAATATAGATTACCATGGGAGAATATACAAGGAAGTATTCAATTACTAGTGTCAGTGGTGGAAATTAATAACAAAAGCCTTCACAGAAGTACAGCTTTAAGATATGAATGGGAGCTCATCAAAAAGATAAGAAGAAAGAAATTTTAAACATGAAGTTCATCATATGTAACAAGAAGGGGCTCAAAGACATATTTGAGAACAGCTAAAAATTTAGGGTGATTAGAAGCCATGGAAGAGGAACAGTTAAAGGTATAGCTGGATAGATATTTGGAGGCTAACTTGTGAAGGGCCTTAGATTATATGTAGAGAAGTTAAGATTTTTTTATCATGAAGGATATGGAGCCAACAAAATTGTTTTTATATGTTTGATATTTACTAACAGATGCATTGTTTTAATATGACAATTGGTAATAATGTAGGAAATGGTTTGGGACAGGGAAAGAATTACAGTCAGAGGTTAGTTGAGACACCACAGGAGGATGTTGTGATCTACAGGCAAGCAACATCAGTACCACCTGGGAGCTCCTGAGAGAGGCAGAACGTCAGGCTCCACCAAAATATTAATGTGCACATGAACCACCTGGAAATTTTGCTCAATTCAGATACCAATTTAGCAGTTTTGGTGTGGGAACCAAGATTCATCATTCTTACACAACTTCTGTGTGACGTCTCAGCGGTGATCTATAGTGTTCACTTTCAGTAATAAGGGCAAGGTAGTAGGAGTTGAAGATGGTTAGCAGGCATTGTGAAACAATTAAAATAATATTACAAAACAGAAGTGCCAGGAATTACAGTCATCAACCATTCAAGGTGACTGGATAGAAATGATTGATAAAATTTGTATTCATAATTTGAACAAGATGAGAGTGTTATGTGAATGTAAAATATGTTAATAAATAACACTTCCATTACAAAAGTAATACATAATTACTATTGAAAGTCTGCACAACACAGTAATGTGGAAAGGAATAAAACCAAGTACACATATTTTCAAACCTCCAAAAGCTCCACTATTCACAATTTTCTCATTCTAGTCATTTTTTACCCCCTATTGTAGAATCTTATAAACTACAAAAAGGAGCTTAAACTTGAACTGAATGGTAATCAAATATAACTTAGATTTATGGAGCTGGAGCAATAAAGGAAAGTTTATATTGTATTATACATTCCAGATATCAGAAATACTTTGTTTTGCTTTCCTGAAATGTCTCCTTTGTCCCTGAAGGAGTTGGTTATCCTGTGCCGCAGGTCACATAAATAATGTGATGCTGGCTGGCATGGTGTCTCACGCCTGTAATCCCAGCACTTTGGGAGGCTGAGGTGAGTGTATCACCTGAGGTCAGGAGTTCGAGACCAGCCTGGACATCATGGTGAAACTCTCTACTAAAAATCCAAAAATTAGCCGGGTATGGGCACACACCTGTAATACCAGCTACTTGGGAGGCTGAGGCAAGAGAATAGCTTGAACCTGGGAGATGGAGGTTGCAGGGAGCCGAGATTGCACCACTGCACTCCAGCCTGGGTGACAGAGAGACTCTGTCTCAAAAAAAAATTAATAATAATAATAATAATAATGTGATGCTTCAGTCTGTCTGGAGACATTCAGGAAGCAAGAATATTCTATCATCCCCACTGGACTTCTACAAAAAACATCATGGTACAGTTAACAAGAGCACTGATGATCTGTTTAGGGCCAGAGGTTGAAGAGCGTGGTTTGTTGTTATTTCCGAGACTGACATGCTTGTGGATTGAGCCCAGCTTGACAGAACAGATGATGAATTTTTCAATCACCTGTTGTAAAAGAAATAAGCAAACAAAACAACTTACTTGCCTGCATGCTTACCTCATAGTCTTTATGATTTAGGAAATAAACTAGTTTTTTACTCCTGAAAAGCATTTTTTGCTTTACTTTCTTTTTTTTTTTTTAAATTGGCAGCAGTTTTTGAGGTTAGTAAGCATGAGAGAGAACACAGAGAGGGAACTGAATAAACTCCTGACAATATCCATATTCTTACATAATGAAAATTGAGCTTCAAAATGTTTCCCACCTTAATCATAATTCAACTTCTCAATGATCTCCAGTGAATAAAAACCAAAAATGAAAGATAATGGAGAAATTCCACATACGTAATGTTCAACTTCTCTCCCAACCGTTTCCTGCCCAGCAGCTTTTAAACTGAAGGAGAACAGCAGAGAGGAGATAGCCACACTTCCACCAAGCAGATGCAGATCTGTTCCCTAAACTCCTTTCTGTCTGCTCAGGAAGGGTATCTCTAGTCACACTATGAAGTTACAACTATCTCCACTCCTCGTAATCTAGCCCTCTTGTCTACTTTATGCTATCCTCTTCTATTTTACTTTTACATATGTAATTTGCCTTTCATCCTTCCTTCCCCCACCCCCAAAGAATGTATCTTCCAAGAGAGCAAGAATTTTTATCATCTGTTTTTCAAAAGACACAATGTTTAGAAGAACATCGAATGCATTGTAGGTGCTTAGTAAATCTTTTTGAATTAATAAGTCTCATTTTTAATCAATTAAAATATGAGTGATGTATTAAATTTGCCATGATATAATGATATAAATGTTTACAGATCTATACATTTATTTAACGTTTGTATATAGATGATTATGCAATCTGCAAATAAAATCAGAAACTAAAACTAAAAACTCATTCACTTCTTCTTTTCCAATATATGTTTTTATTTCTGTTCTTGCCTTATTGCACTGACTAGATCTTTTAGTACAATACTGAATAAATGGTAGAAAGAGATTCCCAGACTTACTCTAACTCTTAGGCAAAGCATCCAGTCTGTCACCAATAAGTACGATGACAGCTGTAAGTTTTTCATAGATAAACTTCAATCAGATTGAAGAAGTCTCCTGTATACCTAGTTTCCGGAAAGATATCATGAGCAATGGATGGTGGATTTTGACAATGCGTTTTGTGGGTGTTTATTTAAATGATAATTTTTAACTTCTTACTAAGGTGAATTACATTATTGATTTATGTATGCTAAATTAACTTTGCACTTTTGAGATAAACGTCATTTTGTCATGATGTAATACTCATTTTGCATCTTGTTGGTTTTGATTAACTAAAATTTTGTTTAGATATTTTTCACCCGTATTTGTAAGACATATCAGTTTTCCATTTCTTTTCTTAATAGGTTTCTGTCTGGTGAGATGGCCTCTTTAAATGAGTTGGAAAAATATTTCCCGCTTTTTAACATTCTGGTAAAATCTTATTGCTATGTAACCTTTATTTCCTATTGTCCTTATGTTCCTTTTGTACTTTTTCTAATTGTATTTTTGTGGAGAGCCAAGTTTTTTGTGCGTATATATTACTATTTCATGTTTTTTTCTTCTTTTCTCTTTTCTTTTCTTTCTTTCTTTCTTTTTTTTTCTTTTTTTAGTAAGGATCTCCCTCTGTCACCCAGGCTGGAGTGCAGTAGTGACACCATGGCTCACTGCAGCCTCAACATTCCCTTGATTCAAGTGATTCTCATATCTCAGCCTCCAGAGTAGCTGGGACTACAGGCAGGTGCCATCACACCTGGCTAATTTCTCTTTTATTTTTTATAGAAAAAGGGTTTCATCATGTTGCCCTGGCAGGTCTCAAATTCCTAGGATCAAGCTATGCTCCCTCCTGGGCCTCCCAAAGTTCAGGAATTACAGGCATGAGCCACTACCCCTGGCCTATTTTTAAATAAGATGATTTTTTCCCAAATAAGTGGTATTTGTGAATATATTGTATTAAGGAAGAGCCAAGACAATATCCCCCCTAGTGAAAAGCCTTTCTGGCTCACAAACAAACTCTTTTTTGATTCAGGGGCTCCTGCATAAGTATTAGACAGGTTACTCAGTGTTTCCTTTGACAAAGGTGAGTAGCTATACATAGGGTTGCCAGATTTATCAAATAAAAATACACAAAACCCAGTTATATTTGAATTTCAGATAAACAACAAACAGCATTTTGGTATGCATATGTCTCATGCAATATTTTGAATGTACTTATGTTGAAACAAGTGTAAATCTAAATTTGAAATTCAAATGTAACTGGAAATTCTGTATTTTCTCTGACAACCCTATCTGCAGTGCCACTTTCCACTCACAAAGTTTCTATGTGACATGTGTGACACATTTGCCCAGATAACATGTGTAAAGGTCTTCCTCCGAGGCCATTTATCCTTCAGCATGACCTCCCTTGGCTGACTGTGGGGTCAAACAGGGAACAGGAGCCTCCACACCTGGGTAACTCACACTGGGCCTGCATAAGCACCGAGGGATCCTGCCTTTATGTACTACCCACTTTGGAGATCTCTGTTCCCTTGAACAAGTGCCATCTTTGTGGCTCCCTTCATCACTTTAAATGTTTCATTGTACTGCTTTCTTTGTTTTCCCCAGTCTTTTACTACAGTTTGCTACACTTTATGCTTCGTGTAGATTTTGTTTTCAAGTGTTTTCTATTACCATTGAAGATGAAATTTCAATCTATTTTTGCTTTTTTATTTCTTTTTGCTTTCAGAACTGAGAAGGGGAATGTTCACTCTGCGAACTTACACCTGCAGGTCTATATAATCCATTGAATAGCTTCATCAGTATCTATTTATTTTACGTTTCTTTCCTATTTCTATTTTAGTATCTTTGTATTTCCCCCTTTTTATATTATAGTTGTTAAAGACATATCTGTTGTTTTGCAATGTTCCAGGTTTTAGAAGTATTTGTATGTTTTCCTGTACACTGTTGAACCCTGACTCCTCACCACTTTACATTTAATGACTTCTGATATTTTATCTTCATTATTTTCTCCATAAATTCAGTTCCATTAGGTTAGGTTTTTTTTTTTTTTTTGATCTTTTAAATTTCAATGCTTACTTTATTTTTAATTCATTTTCTTAAATAGCTAAATATTTAACACTAACAAGTGCCAATGAGAAATGATCTATATTCTATTCATTTGGAGGTACTGTCTTATTATTATTCCCTTTTCAAAGTATCTTATTACAGTTTGAATTTGTGTTTAACAAAATAATGATATAGTAGCATTTTCCACATTATAGTCTATGCAACTAAATATTTTTAACTGAAATATTATTATAATATAGCTTGCTTATTTAGCTTTTGCATTGTGCTCAAAGAATATGAGCTATTAAATAATTTTGAAATTGTTAGCTTTACTTTTTGGTAGGAAAACAGTGAGACGGTAGTTCTAATATAATATTGTTGAAAAAAATGAGCATACATTTTTCCCTCAATTATCTGCCCTTCTGTGGAACACAATTTTCCTACAGTTTAAAAGGCAGCCATGTAGTGTTTACTACCTGATGTGCCGCACCCAGCATATCTTACATTTCAGAAGATGGACATCTCAATCAACGTGAACTAATTAATCGATAAAAGAAAATCAGTAATATTTGTATCTTTAGTAATTTTAAATTGGGATATGAAGTAACTATGCCAGTGAGCTATGGGTTCTGTAAATGAAAGGTAAAATATAATATGGAAGAATTTGAGGCAATCTCTATGAGGATTGTGAATAATCAACCCTCCAAGAACTTAATATCCTCAAACAATATCCATGGTTTAGTGCTTGATTCTTTAGGGTCAGCAGATTAGGTGCTTCTTGGTTTGGCTTGACTCCCTCATAAAACTTTAATGAGTTGTGAGTCAGATAGGCAGTTCGCTTTCTGGGATGGCTGGCTATCCACTGGATCATCTTGCTTCTCATTCCTTCATCTAATTTCTGAGTGTCGCTTAGATCCTTCCAGCAGCCTACCTTGGCATGTTCTCATGGCCAGGCTTCAGTGTAAATGCAAGGCAGTCTAAAGATACAAGAAGACATGCTAAGCAGGCAAATGCTTTTGACCCTTAGGCTCAGAACTCATACACAGTCATATCTGCTATGTTCCATTAGCCAAAACAGGTTGAAAGACCATCTGAGTCAGGGTATGGATGGAGAATACAAAGTTTCACATCAAATGATGTAGATATTGGGAAACCATTAATTCACAACATAACAGCAAGTTACTACAGCCTTCTCTCCAGAACCAATAATCGATATCCTTTTTATATAGAGAAAATGACTTGGGAATTTATCCTTAGTGTCAATTACAGTAACTTGGAAAGTTTATGGACATTATTTGTTGGAATGTGTGTGTGCTCCATTTTCATTGTACTTTCCTTCTGAGGATTCAATTACATACATGTGAGACTATTTGATCTCCCACAGACCTTAGACTTTCTGTTCTATTTTTTCATATTTTTTCTTTTAGTTGTTATTTGATAGTTTGTATTGCTCTGTATTCAAATTCTGTAATTATTTTATATGCTTAGTGATATGGTTTGGCTGTGTCCCCACCCAAATCTCATCCTGAATTGTAATCCCCATCATCCCCGCATATCGTCATGGGAGGGACCCCATGGGAGGTAATTGAATCACGGCGGCGGTTTCCCCAATCCTATTCTCATGATACTGTTTGAGTTTTCATAACATCTGATGGTTTTATAAGTGTTTGGCATTTTTCCTGCTTGCACTCACTCCATCCTGCTGCCCTGTGAAGAAGGTACCTAATTTCCCTTTGCCTTCCACCATGTGTAAGTTTCCTGAGGTCCTCCTAGCAATGCTGAACTTCTTTTCTTTATAAATTACTGAAGTTTCCATGTCTCTGCTAAAATTTTTCATATGTTTATATATGTTGTACACATTTTGAACTACTTACTTTGGCATTTTTATCAGTTATTTTAAATAATATTATAGTTTTATAATTTTAATAATAATTCTAATATTTGAGGCATCTCTGTATCTACTTCTATCAACTGTGTTCTCTGTTGACTTAGTGCTCACCTTGTTTTCTCTCTCTCACACACACGCTTTCTCTCTTTTTCCTTTTTATGTGTTTTATCAATTTATTATATGCTGATCATTTGTGTAATAGTATAGGCAAAAAGAAATTATATTTACACTTAGAATAAAGAATATGACATTTTGTAATAGGCTGCTATAACTGGGAGCCCATTAAATCTGATCCGTATTGATATAGGCCTGGGATTTGTAGCATGCATTGTTAGAGTGGCTTTAACTTCTCTCAGTTCATTACTGGTTTTATATATTTAGAGACTGAGCTCAGGTATCTCTGTTCTGTGAAGCTTCACCTCTGAGAACTTGTGAGGTTCTAGAGAAACCTTTGTGCTTTATAGCTGAGCTATCAGCTTTCCAATTTGTGGAATACTTCTCTCTGCCTTCTACCAAGACAAATGGGTTTTTCAGTTCCTGGGAAATTTTCTTTGGTCTCAAAGCCTCCTTCAAACTTTCCAAACTAGGAAAAAGTAGTTTTAGCTCTAGTCCTTGCCAGGTTAATTTCAGTGTGCCTATTTCAGTGTGGTTGGATGTATTATCTCAGGAATCCAGCTCTGTCCACATCTTCAGAAAGGCAGTTTCTTTGTAGTTGTGGGAGGCCATGAAAACCTGGAGATATCTTTCTTAGCTTTCCTGTTCTGCATCCCAGCCTGTGTAATATTACCCCAATGCAATTGGTGAAGACTCATGGAATAATCAGTGAATGAGTCTAGAATTGTTTTATGTATGAAGTTCCATGGAATTCTAATTTGTCATATAAGCCAAGATGAGGTTCTTAAAAGTATTTCATCATTTCGCCTTGTTTCTTTCTACTCCCATTAATAGCAAATAGCAAATTATTCATGCTCTGATCATTCTATCAAAGGTACATCCAAATTCTCGCTTGAAAAAAGACTCAACTTTCTAGAATTTAGATCATCGTTTATTTGCATATAGCACTTTCTGAGAGTCTCAGAAAAACAATGGTTTTGTAGTATATTTTGCTTGTTTTAGTTTTTATGGAAAAAGAAACATTCTCTTGTGATGTTGCACATCCTAGTAAGAAGTTATGTCTTGCACTTTGTTTATTTTCAAATATTATTCCAAATTAGCATATATTGCTTTATTTATAATAATAGAGTAAGTAAATAGGGTAAAAATAATCAGGTGTTCCCCCTTCCCCAAAGGAATATAACATTAAATGTTAGGCCTTAAAAGAAATGGCACTTTCTTTATATTAAGAGATAGTTTACTTGTTGAACACAAATGTATTCTATTACTTTGCCTCCTTTTACTTTGATAAGTGCCAAATTTACAATAAAATTCTGGGTTTATCCTCCTCGATGATGTTTGAAACTCTAAAGAAACAACAGTGTGTAAAAACACAACGGCCGAAAGAGGATCTTTTCACCTCCATATACATAATTAACTTGGAGAATCAACTGAGAGTTGCAGGTATTTAGTAATGTGTGATGTGTTGTAATTCAACAAATAAATTTTCTAGCATTTTAAAGACTAGATCAATCAGTGCAAATTAATAAAAAGCAAACCAACCAACAAAAATAATATATTATGCATTAAATTTGTAATTTAGAGATAACTTAGATTTATATTTATATCTACATAAGCACACATCTCTATTTCATATTTCTGGAAGAAATAATAGGCTCATACAACTTAGAAAAGTTGCTATGATGTAGAGGGAACTGAATGATTAATGCAGAATCAATACCACTACCAAAGAGTGTACCTGATTTATCTTACAATCAACATGGAAAGATCATTTTAACTTTATGACTCAGCAGCTGTCAAGATGTAAACCTCTCACAAAATGATTTCAAGGCAGGAGTTAACTTGCTTACTCTGCAGAAACACGTAAGAGACAAAACGTTGGTAGACGTTTGACCAAGGATGTGCTTCAAATGTATCAGGTTTGCTTTGTCATTCTCTTTCCCCAATAATTTTCTTCAGCCATTGTTGCAGAGCACAAACAATGCAGTCAGCAACAAATTGGACAGAATATAGTGACCCAGAGAAATCAGGTAAAGTGTGAAATGGCTAAGTGAAATCATTTTACCAAAATTTGCCTGGAATGGCTCTAAGCTGCCAAGTTAGGTAGGAGAGTATTACAGCTACTTGAAATTTAAAACTACATAGTTGTCTATATTAAAGAGAATCCCTCAAGACTTTGACTATCAAAGTACCCCCCACCAGAAATAGCCTTTATCAACCACAAAAATCTTAATCCCATAAACAATGAGAACTTACTGAAGTGTGTCAACAGATTAGTTTAGAGACAGCTGAGAACATTCTAATGTAACTAACCTAAAATCTCCAAGCAGAGGCAAATTGCCCAGCGTTCTGGAAAACTAACTATGGCCTCCAGTAAACATTTTTTTCAGAAACACAATCCCATAAAATTTGACCCTGTTGCAATAAACATCTCTTGCATCTTGTTTGACATAATCATTTGCAAATCTTCCCCATATGAATTCACATACACGCTCTCTCTTTTCACCATAATCTCCACATGGACAGTCCCTTTTCATCCTTCAGGTTGAATGTAAATGCCACCTTTTCTGAGAAGCCTTTCTCCATTACCTTATCAAGAAAGTTTTGCCCTGCTTATTCTCCATCTCAGCTTCTTGTTTGTTTCCTTCAAGGCTCATGTCTGAATATGTTACTTTAAAAAATGTGTCTTTATGACTTTTTCCTGCCACAACTATAAGTAGATGTAGGCAAATCCTACCTCTTGCATGTTCCATATTTAGCAAGTAAAACATTGCCAGGCACAGAGAGATGCTCAATTAATATTTGTCACATACATAAGTACATTAAAAAATATATATTTCATGGAGTATCCTTTGATCCTTTATTGTAGAATTACCCTTTCTTTCTTATTTTTTTTTCCTTTTTTGAGACGGAGTCTTGCTCTGTTGCCCAGGCTGGAGTGCAGTGGCACGATCTCGGCTCACTGCAAGCTCCGCCTCCTGGGTTCACGCCATTCTCCTGCCTCAGCCTCCCAAGTAGCTGGGACTACAGGCACCCACCACCACACCCGGCTAATTTTTTATACTTTTTAGTAGAGACGGGGTTTCACCGTGTTAGCCAGGATGGTCTCGATCTCCTGACCTCGTGATCTGCCACCTCAGCCTCCCAAAGTGCTGGGATTACAGGCGTGAGCCAACTAGGTCTCTTCTCTAAGTAATAATAAAATTGCTGGGCCCTGATTGCAAGGAAAAGAAACCCAACACAAATTAAAACTAGAAGAGATATTAACACATGCAATAAACACCCACGGACTAACCTTCAGAAATGGCAGAAACCAGTATTTAAAATAGCATCAGGATACCAGAATTACTGCTTTTCTCTTCAACTTTCAGTTCTGCTTCCCATTGAGTCATCTTATTTTCAGGAAAATTTTTTATAGGTAGAAAATATGGTTTCTAGCAGATCTAGACTTAACATTCAATCAGCTTAGCAACAATAGAAAGAAACCATGTTCCCTGCTACCAGAGTAAATGACCCACTAGGGGCTCTAATTAGTCTGACTTAAATTAGTCTGTGAGGCTAAGTGGATGAAGACATTGATTGATCTAATCTGATTCATTGTCTAATCCTAACATCCAACACCACTCCCTGAAAACATCTTGGGATAAATTTTTAGCACTTGAAAGTACTAGCAAGAGAAAAAGTATAGCTAATCTGATCCACCACACATTTTTCTTGTTGCATACCATTTATTAAAGTGTCAGACATGCATGCCCATCACCACAGACTGCTAGCTCTTTGCTTAGCATGCCTGAAGGTTTTTTGTTGTCATTGAAGAGTCCCTTGTTTACCACCTTCTCACAATAAATGTCTTATGAATGAATTCATAAATCAGTATTTTTTCTGACTTATTTGGCAGAAAAAGTGGCTGAATATTCTTATTAGATTTAGAGTTTAACGTTGTCTTATGAGAATCATTCTTTTGCTGGGTGGAAGGTGGGCTGAGTGATGGTACAGAGAGACACTTTTATGGTCATTGACTTTAATTTCAGACTAAGACATTCCCAAACAGAATTTGATCACATAATTACATCCTTAAAAATAGGATCAGTATAAGGAAACCACAGTGAAATACTTTTGAAAATATAAAAATAAGCTGCTACCATCTGGAATATTATTTACAAGTTTTTGGCCCTATACTTCCTAATTTTAAATAAAAGAAAAACAAAGCAAAACAATTATGCTCTGAGCTCTAAGTAGATACTGATAGGCTTTCATCTATGAGGCAAAATTTAAGGGCATTACTATCATCTATAGATTTCTTTATATCTGCAGTACCTGTTATGGCAATAAATCATTAATTTGTATAAAACACACACACGCATATTATTCAGAAGGCCAATAAATAGTCAAATCATATGCAATTTTGAGTGTGTCTGAAATTCTGTTACCATTCTTACTACTAGTTATAATTTTCTAAGGCTTCAGAATGAAACAAGCATCAAAACCCTCATAGGATCTTTGTTATTAAAAAAAACTACTAAATCAGCAATTCTCAATTACTTATAATTTTTGCTTTCTTTATTAAATACTACAAAGGGTGCAATATTCAAAACTAGTTAATTATATGCTTCAGAAATGCCTATTTACTTCCCAAATGTTTCTTGTGAGAGATGCTTAATGTAGTTATGTGCAGGAATCTAGAACTGAGATATTTCAGCAAAGCTATGATTGTGATGTCCAGGTCTTATCACTTAATTACTATAATTACTAAGTCAATTTTCCAACCATTTTAAAATAATTTTTTATAACAAGTTGAAACAAAATTCACAAGAATGTATAAAGACTTTTTAAATTAAAATGTTATACAACAGCAAAGGGAGCCCTCATGCTCTACCAGCTATCAAAATATACTTCAAAGGTAAATGTTATATTTTGGTCACTTCTTTGGATCATTTAATTTTTCTATTCTTTTGCCATTTTATCACTTTCTGTATCCCAAAGTGAGGCATCCATATTGTTGGACTGATTAAAATGGCCCCAAGTCAACCAGTAATCTGTTGTGGTATTGGTATTAGTATATTCTGGTATTTAGTTTTGTGACAGAAAGCCTGGGGGTGTAGAGCTCTCAGGCTGCTGAAAGGGAAGTGAGTCTATAATGAAGTTAACACAAAGAACAGGGTAGCATTAAGGTGAGAAATTGGGCCAGTCCCTAATCATTCCATCAAAACAATAAATCTCTTATTCTTTAAGCCATTTTGAATTGGATTTTCTATAATTTAAAACAAAGCACATTGATATATCTGATGAATAGGGCTTATAAAAATTTAAGCAATATGGTCTAGGTAAAATCATCTTTTAAAAAATAGATGAGAAGAGTAGAACAGACCCCAGAAATCAGCCCAAGAAACCATAAAGGAACTTTAAAAAGGAAAGAGAAGTCCTTGCCTATGCCTATGTCCTGAATGGCATTTCCTAGGTTTTCTTCTAGGGTTTTTATGGTTTTAGGTCTAACATTTAAGTCTTTAATCCATCTTGAATTAATTTTTGTATAAGGTGTAAGGAAGGGATCCAGTTTTAGCTTTCTACATATGGCTAGCCAGTTTTCCCAGCACCATTTATTAAATAGGGAATCTTTTCCCCTGTTCTTGTTTTTGTCAGGTTTGTCAAAGATCAGATGGTGGCAGATGTGTGGCGTTATTCCTGAGGCCTCTGTTCTGTTCCATTGGTCTATATCTCTGTTTTGGTACCAGAACCATGCTGTTTTGGTTACTGTAGCCTTGTAGTATAGTTTGAAGTCAGGTAGCATGATGTCTCCAGCTTTGTTCATTTTGCTTAGGGTTGTCTTGGCAATTCAGGCTCTTTTTTGGTTCCATATGAACTTTAAAGCAGTTTTTTTCCAATTCTGTGAAGAAAGTCATTGGTAGATTGATGGGGATGACATTGAATATATAAATTATCTTGGGCAGTAAGGCCATTTTCACAATAAGGATGCTTCCTATCCATGAGCATGGAATGTTCTTCCATTTGTTTGTGTCCTCTTTTATTTCATTGAGCATTGGTTTGTAGTTCTCCTTGAAGAGGTCCTTCATATCCCTTGTAAGTTGGATTCCTAGGTATTTTATTCTGTGTGTAGCAATTGTGAATGGGAGTTCACTCACAATTTGGCTCACTGTTTGTCTGTTATTGGTGTATAGGAATGCTTGTGATTTTTGCATATTGATTTTGTATCCTGAGACTTTGCTGAAGTTGCTTATCAGCTTAAGGAGATTTTGGTCTGAGACGATGGAGTTTTCTAAATAATACAATCATGTCATCTGCAAACAGGGACAATTTGACTTCCTCTTTTCCTAATTGAATACCCCTTATTTCTTTCTCTTCCCTGATTGCCCTGGCCAGAACTTCCAACATTATATTGTATAGGTGTGGTGAGATAGGGCATCCCTGTCTTGTGCCAGTTTTCAAAGGGAATGCTCCCAGTTTTTGCCCATTCAGTATGATATTGGCTGTGGGTTTGTCATAAATAGCTCTTACTATTTTGAGATACGTTCCATCAATACCTAGTTTATTGAGAGTTTTTAGCATGAAGGGCTGTTGAATTTTGTCAAAGGCCTTTTCTGCATCTATTGAGATAATCATGTGGTTTTTGTCATTGGTTCTGTTTATGTGATGGATTATGTTTATTGATTTGCATGTGTTGAACCAGCCTTGCATCCCAGGGATGAAGCTGACTTGATTGTGGTGGGTAAGCTTTTTGATGTGCTGCTGGATTCGGTTTGCCAGTATTTTATTGAGGATTTTCGCATCGATGTTCATCAGGGATATTAGTGTAAAATTCTTGTTTTTTGCTGTGTCTCTGTCAGGCTTTGATATTAGGATGATGCTGGCCTCATAAAATAAGTTAGGGAGGATTCAATGGCAACAAAAGCCAAAATAGACAAATGGGATCTAGTTAAACTAAAGAGCTTCTGCACAGCAAAGGAAACTACCATCAGAGTGAACAGACAACCTACAGAATGGGAGAAAATTATTGCAATCTACCCATCTGACAAAGGGCTAATATCCAGAATCTACAAAGAACTCAAACATATTTACAAGAAAAAAGCAAACAATCCCATCAACAAGTGGGCACAGGATATGAACAGACACTTCTCAAAAGAAGACATTTATGCAGCCAAAAGACACATGATAAAATGCTCATCATCACTGGCCATCAGAGAAATGCAAATCAAAACCACAATGAGATACCATCTCACATCAGTTAGAATGGCAATCATTAAAAAGTCAGGAAACAACAGATGCTGGAGAGGATGTGGAGAAATAGGAATGCTTTTACACTGTTGGTGGGAGTGTAAACTAGTTCAACCATTGTGGAAGACAGTGTGGCAATTCCTCAAGGATCTAGAACTAGAAGTAGCATTTGACCCAGAGATCCCATTACTGGGTATGTACCCAAAGGGTTATAAATCGTGCTACTATAAAGACGCATGCACACATATGTTTATTGTGGCACTATTCACAATAGCAAAGACTTGGAATCAACCCAAATGTCCATCAATGATAGACTGGATTAAGAAAATGTGGCACATATACACTATGGAATATTATGCAGCCATAAAAAAGGAAAAGGATGAGTTCATGTCCTTTGCAGGGACATGGATGAAGCTGGAAACCATCATTCCGACCAAACTATTGCAAGGACAGAAAACCAAACACCACATGTTCTCACTCATAGGTGGGAATTGAACAATGAGAACACTTGGTAACAGGGCGGGAAACATCACACACTGGGGCCTGTCATGGGCTGGGGGACGGGGGAGGAATAGCATTAGGAGAAATGCCTAATGTAAATGACGAGCTAATTGGCGCAGCAAACCAACATGGCACATGTATACCTAGGTAACAAACCTGCACGTTTTGCACATGTACCCTAGAACTTAAAGGATAATAAAAATAAATAAATAAATAAATAAATAAATAAATAAATAAATAACATAGAGACAAAAGTGAATAGAAATTCACTTAAGAAGAATGGGATATAAAATATTCAAGGGCTAATATTTTCTATTATATAAAATATTTCATAGCATCAATAAAGGTAGAACATTTAAAATATATTCTGCAATGGTAGTATAATGCTAATTTCAAAATAAGAAAATTATGACCTGGAAAATTTATGAAGGTAGTGCAGTTTAATTATACATTGCAAATTTGAAGAATAACATAGGCAAAAAATGCAGATATATATGTATATATATATACACACACACATATATAAAAATATGCCATTATTAATTAAGCTAGAATTTATTTTAGAAAATGGAGGATCGTTTGAAATTTGACAATCTATTACTTTGATTTACTGTGTTAGTACATTTAAAAGAAAAATATAAGATCATAATTCAGAAATTACTACTGAATGAATTTGCTAGAAATTAAGGAAATATAAAACAAAAATAAAAGAAAATTTTATTTAACCAAGAAACATAATAGTGTTTAGCAATATTCACCAATGTTTGAAGAATCTATTCAATATAATAAGAATTAAGAAATAAAAATTATAAATATTGAAAAGGGAAATATTATTTATTATTAAAATAGCATAAAAGCATATAATGATATCCCAGGAGAACAAATATTTTTACAACTAGTAAAACAACTTGAAAAATGTCCAGTTACAAGATAAGTATTTCAAAGTAATTCTTTTTCATGTGCAAATGCTAAACTAAACAAAATATTCCTATATTGTATAGCAGTATAAAAATAATTTTGGCTAAACATGAACAGAAATAGGGAAACTCTCTTTCATATTATTGAGTGGAAAGAGTCAGTATTCTCCCAAATTTATTTATGAATTAAATTCTCTTGTAGTAAAAAAAGCAGCATTTTAAAAAAGAATTTATATTTGTTAAGCTGATGTCATTTAGAATAGTAATGCTGTAAGTTTACTGAACTATGTTGGGAAAAGAAAAGGAAAATTTTGTAGTGAGATTTTTAGCAGATACAATGGTATAAAAATATATATATATATATTTTTTAATACAGGAATAGGCTGGGCATGGTGGCTCATGCTTGTAATTGCAGCACTTTGGAATGCCGAGGCAGGCAGATCACTTGAGGTCAGGAGTTCGAGACCAGCCTGGCCAACATGGGGGAAACTCATCTCTACTAAAAATACAAAAATTAGCCTGTCTTGGTGGTTGGTGCCTGTAATCCCAGCTACTGGGTAGGCTGAGGCAGGAGAATTGCTTTAACCCCAAAGGCAAAGGTTGTAGTGAGCCGAGATTGTGCCACTGCATTCCAACCTGGGTGACAGAGAGAGGCTCTGTCTCAAAAATAAATAAAAATAAATAAATACAGATAAAGGTACATATATACCTATATCAGTCAAATAAACTTACTACACATATGTGTGTACATATGTATATACACACATATATAAAAAGTATATTGTAAAATAATAATTTCAATATTTTAATAAATAGAGCCTTCAATAAATGGAACAGGGTCAGTTGGGTACTTAGAGAGGTTTGATGTACAAAAATACAAATGTATTCAACATCAAAATATAAATATATAAAATTATTAATGTATGTGAAGATAAATAGAAAAGTTGGTCTTTATTATCTAGAACTGTGGAAGGTTTTGTTTATTATGACAAGAATAAAAATCATTTAAAAATTACCAAGTGTGAACAGAAAAAAATATGTATATATAAATTCAATATAATTTGTACACACAAATTAAAGTAAGTAACAAAAGACTAAAGGTCCAATAGGGTAAAATTATAAAAACAAACAAAAGTCAATATTTCCCATATTAAAATATCCCATATAAATAAGAAAAATGCAAATAAACAAAGAGAAAAGTAGATTAAAGTTATCGAAAGGAAGTTCTTGAGAAAAGGATACAAATGACTCTGAAGAATGGATATAAGTTCATAAAGTCCATAGTGAATAGAAAAGTTCAAACTAAAACAATGGGATAGCATTTGTAGCTTATAAGACTGTAAAATACAAAATGATTTACATTTAGCATTAATAAATATGTGGGGAACATGATATTCTCCAACAATACTAATAGATATAAATCAGCCAAAGATTTTCAAGGTCTATGTCATGTACCTGTTAATTAATTATTTATTTATTTTTGATTGAGCAAATCCATTTCTTTGGCAAAGATTACAAAGTAAAACATGTTCAAGGATGTCCATTATGGCATTACAAACTACCTAAATAGCTATCAATGCAAGAATAGTTAAATTGATTTTAACACAACCATTTCCTGAAACACTATGAACTATGAAAAAGAATGATCTGTGTTCATATGCACTGAAAAGGAAAAATATCTATGATTGTTTTCATTTAAAATTAGAGATATGGTATACTATACTTCACTGTTTGTAAAAATAATTATGTATATAAAATATTTCAATGTGCATATTTGATGCTTTGGCATAATAAATATTAAATTGTTAACATTTTGTTTTGGTTATGTGGTGAGAAGAAAAAGGAACATAACTTTTCACCTATTAATTTTTGTATTTTAACACTTTGAGCACTCATACTATTTTTGTATTTTTAACGTTTACTTTTCAAATCATTTTTTTGATATTCTAATTTTTAATTTTTTCAGATTGTGTAATTACTATATTATATAGAAGTATAAACTTATAAATAATTAAGGAAACTAAATAAATTTTACTTCAATAATATTATTTTTACAATGTGTTTATGTTTGTAGTAGTAAATCAAGTTTCAAATCTTTGCATTTGAGAAATGTTGCCTATCAATTTCTGTACTGTTTAACTAGTTCACTTGTTTATTGCAGTCTTCAACAACTGATGAATTATATCACTTAATTTTTTAAGTAATGATGCATTATATGTTGACTTATTCTATTTTGCCCTCTTACTCAAGTACCTCACCTCAAACGAATATAAACTTAAAAACACTATAGACTAAAGTAAAATTTAGGGTTTTTCTCATACTATGCATCTCTTAGCCCAATTATATATTAAAAAAATCTGCTGTATACATTAGTTGTATAACTTTGAGTGACTTATGTGACCTCTTTAAACCTCAGCTTTCTCACCTGGAAAATTGAACTAATTTTCCCTTGCATATAGGTTCCATATAGGTCCCTTGCATATAGGTTCCATTCAAAATTAAATGAGATTATTCTTGCAAATGTTTAGATGTTATCCTGGTGTGTCATAAATGGTCAATACACAAATTTTCTAATTTCATGTTCTTCTAACATCCTGTTAAAAATCTGATGAGTCAAGAGCTTAGCAAAGTTTTATTAACAAGGAAAGAAGGAGAGAGAGGTAAGAAGAGAGCAAAAGAGAATGAAAGAGAGAGGCAAATAGAGAACACTGAGTGCAATGGTCAATTTTTTCTGGGATTAATATATACTAGAACTATGATAATTATATTTTAATCAATAAGTGGTAATTTTTATCATCCCACAAAATTTGTGAAGATATTTTCCCTGAGGTATAATTGTAACAACAGAAACACAGGTAGTATTTGAAGGCTAGCAATAATAAATCCATTTTGAATTTTTTAGAAAAGTTAATGCTTGCTACAAACCTGCCGAGACCAGCTCGGTCATGGAGACCCTAACCCAGTGGCGCTAGAGGAATTAAAGACACACACACAGAAATACAGAGTGTGGAGTGGGAAATCAGGGGGCTGACAGCCTTCAGAGCTGAGAGCCCCCAACAGAGTTTGACCCACATATTTATTGACAGCAAGCCAGTGATAAGCATTATTTTTATAGATTATAGATTAACTAAAAGTATTCCTTACAGGAAACAAAGGGATGAGCCAAAATAAAGGGATGGAGTCAGCTAGTTATCTGCAGCAGGAACATGTCCTTAAGGCGCAGATCGCTCATGCTGTTGTTTGTGGTTCAGAAACACCTTTAAGCGGTTTTCCACCCTGGGTGGGCCAGGTGTTCCTTGCCCTCCTTCCGATAAACCAACAACCTTCAGCGTGGGCATCATGGTCATCACGAGCATGTCACAGTGCTGCAGAGATTTTTGTTTATGGCCAGTTTTGGGTCCAGTTTATGGCCAGATTTGGGGGTCTGTTCCCAACACAAACCTGAGATGAACTTGGTAGTCAAAATAGTCATTCCTCATTTTACATTTGGGAAATTAAATGATATTCTGGGATATGATAATTTATTCAAGATATGCTGTACACATAAAGTTTCTCATGTAGTCTCTTGACTACATATCTAATCCCCTCATGGTGCTCCCTTCCTTTTTCTATTAGTCTGTGCCAGTGTATTCAATGAGAGTGTTTCTCTTAAGAGTCTGACAGCATAAAATTTAGCTATTGGTATAAACTCAAAACAGCTTTTTCCATTACTATTGCTTATACATAACTCTTAGGTTCTCTCAAAGTGTATTTAAACAAGTCTTATTATCCCCAGCCCAGATTGGGGGAGAATCAAACTGACATCTCATATGAGCATTTTCCTCTTTTCAAATGCTGTGAAATCAGTTATAGCCATAGAATGTGAATTTACAACAGCAATAAAAAGGGTGAAGAGAGAAGATTTAAAGATTAGGCACCCTACAGCTGTAAAGTCCTTATTCTCTCAAATCTGTGTCCACATGGCATAATGGACATTTCAGGGTCAAAATAACAATGAAAATCACACTCATAGAAGTTAAACTTAAGCCTAACACTGCCTATTGTTCTATAGTAATTAGAGTAAAAAACATTTATAGAGCTCACAGTTTGGTAATACAGAAATACAGCAGGCATGTTTTCTGTTCTCTGTGTAAGCCTTTCACATAGATTTGTGGACCATGATAACAAAAGAAAATCCTTTGAGATGTAGTTATATTTTTATTGACATAGTGAACTATCCAGCATCCAAGATGTTCTGGCAGAGAATTGATTCCCCCTTAATGCTTTTTATAGAGCCTTGTTTCTTTTCGTCACTGTGACTTACAGTAGTACATCTTCAAAAGTAAATAACTCTAAGACACCTCTCTAATAAAAAAAAAAGGCTTTCAAATTATGAGAGCTGTTTTCTTTCTTATACATTTTACTTAGTACATGCACGATTACTGAATTCAACATGAACTTGCATGCAACTATTTGATAAAATTCTTAAATGATAATATTAAGTATTTAAAATAAAAACTGGTAGGGTCTACCTAAGTGTGTAAAACTGTCCCACTAGTGTAGGTATAAACAGACAATTCTCCTAATACACATCTCTATTACTAATTTTCAAATTTTCTGTATATCAATGGATTTAAAAAATGATCAGCCAACATTAAGCATATCTTCCTTTACTTTTTCTTCTTATAAGCCACTATATATTTGACACATTTGACACTCTTTAACAATAAAAATACTTTTTTTCTTTTTTTGGAGATGGAGTCTCTCTCTGTTGCCCAGGCTGGAGTGCGGTGGCACAGTCTTGGCTCACTGCAAACTCCACCTCCTGACTTCAAGTGATTCTCCTGTCTTAGCCTCCCGAGTAGCTGGGACTACAGGCGTATGCCACCACAGCTGGCTAATTTTTGTATTTTGAGTAGAGACGGGGTTTCACCATGTTGGCCAGGCTGGTCTTGAACTCCTGACCTCGTGATCCGCCTGCCTCAGCCTCCCAAAGTGCTGGGATTACAGGCATGAGCCACTGTGCCCAGCAAAAAATACTTTTTTAAAATTTATTAGAAGAGGGGTCCCCAATCTAATAGAGGCCTGTGGCCTGTTAGAAACCAGGCTGCACAGCAGGAGGTCAGCACAGGGAAAGTGAGCAAAGCTTCATCCATATTTACAGCTGCTGTCCTTTGCGTGCATTACCGCCTGAAGTCTGCCTTCTGGCAAATCAGTGGTGCCATTAGATTTTCACAGGAGTGTGAATCCTACCATGAACTGCACATGTGAAGAATCTAAGTTATGCACTCCTTATGAGAATCTAATGCCGGATGATCTGAGGTGGAGCTGAGGTGGTGAGCTGGGGAGCAGCTGTAAATACAGATTAACATTAGCAGAGAGCTTTGACTGCACACAGACCATAATAAATCAATTGCTTGCAGACTCATATCAAAACCCTACAATGAGTGGCAAGTGACAAGCTGCATCTGGTCATAGGCTTTATGGTGGCAAGTGAGTTGATGTACTTCAACTGTACAGCTGCATCTGGTAGCAGGGTTTAAGTCAGAATCTGACACATATTTTAGTCCATGCGTGGCCAGCCCATTATTTTATTTACCACTGCCACTTGTGCCTCTTTCCCATGCTGTGCGTTTGTCTCAGTCACAGTTTTGGTTTAGCTCACAAGCTAACCCTAGCCAAAATGAGAAAAAAACCAACATCCTTGGATAGCTTCTTTGAAAAGGGGAAAAGACGCAATGATGAGATAGCAGAAAACTCTGAGACGGCCAACAAAATTAAAGTTGCATTTAAAAGAAAATATCAAAAGTTCTGTTAAAATTATGGGTTCATTGCAGCAAGGGATTCACATTCTCCAGGTCTGCCTTGTATAATACATGGCAGTTCAACAAAGCCATGAAACCTTCAAAACAGCTTGGCCATATGGGGACCAAGTATCCTGCATTAAAAAACAAACCTTTGGAGTTTTTCAAAAGAAAATAAATGTGACCACGAACAACAAAAGCAATTATTGAAGGTCACCGCTGCATCAAATACGTCTGCACTGAGAGCATCATTCTTAGTGGCTAACTGTATTGCTAAAGCTAAGTTGCCCGTTACTACTGGTGAAGAGTTAATCCTACCTGCTGCTAAGGATATTTGTCATGAACTTTTAGGAGAGGCTGCAGTTCAAAAGATGGTACATCTTTTGGCTAGCACCATAACTAAACTAATTGATGAAATAGCAGAGGATATTGAGCCACGATTGTTAGAGAGGATTAATGAGTCACTGTGGTACGCAATCCAGGTCAATGAGTCTACCAATCTTTACAACAAGGCAACAATGTTTGTTGTTGTGCAATATGTTTTTCAAGAGAATGTCCATGAGTATATGTTAAGTCCACTTTTGTTGCCAGCCAACACCACAGCTGCAGAACTGTTCAAGTCTTTGAATTATTACATGTAAGGAAAACTGAATTGGTCACTTTTTGTTAGCGTATGCATGATGGAGCAGCTGCCATGACTGGATGGCTTTTTGGTTTCACTACACAGGTCAAAAGGTCACTTCTGAATGTGAGTCTACCCACTGTGTCATCCACAGAGAAATGCTGGCTAGCCGAAAAATGTCATCTGAGCTTAATAACATTTTTCAGGATGTGACTAAAATTATCAAATACATTAAAGTGCATGCCCTTAACTTATGTCCATTCATGCAGCTCTGTGAGGAGATGGACACAGAACATACACGTCTTCTCTTATACACAGAAGTAAGATGGCTTTCTGAAGGTGGATCACTGGCCGGAGTTTTTGAGTTACAGGAACCACCTCAATGATTTCTTTTAGAAAAACAGTCACCACTGGCCGCACATTTCAGTGACACAAAATGGATCACAAAACTTGCTTACCTGTATGACATATTCAACCTGCTCAGCAAACTCAATCTATCACTTCAGGGAAGAATGACAGCTGTGTTCAAGTTGGCAGATAAAGTGGCTGCATTCAAAGCCAAACTGGAATTATGGGGGGTGACGAGTGAATACTGGGATTTCTGACATGTTTCAAACATTAGCAGAGATTTTGAAAGAGACTGAGCCAGGGCCTTCTTTCTTCCAGCTGGTGCATGATCAGCCATCTCAGCTTTCAAATTACTTCGCAACCACAAAAGACACCCAAACTGGGAAGGAATGGATCCAGGACCCATTTGTGAATAAGCCAGGTTAATCAACTTTGTCTATGCTAGAAGAAGATCACCTGCACGAGATCACAAATGATGGTGGCTTTAAAAGTATGTTTGAGACAACTTCAAATATCCATGCATTCTAGACTAAAGAAAAGGTGCAATATCCTGAGACTGCCACAAAAGCAGTGAAAAGCCTGCTTCCATTTCCAACAACCTCTATCTTTGTAAATTAAGGTTCTCTGCAGTGGCAGCAACCAAAAAGACATTATGGATTAGACTAGTCATAAGCACATGCTTCAGCCGTCACTGTCTCCCATCACTCCAGATAGGACCATCTAGTTCAAAAAACAAACTCAGGGTTCCCACTGATTCTACATCATGGTGAGTTGTATAATCATTTCATTATATATTATAATATAAGAATAATAGAAATAAAGTGTACAATAAATGTAATGCACTTGAATCATTTCAAAACCTTCCCACCCTCCCCCCGTCTGTGGAAAAAATTGTCTTCCACAAAACTGGTCAGTCCCCAGTGTGAAAAAGGTTGGTGACTGCTATATTAGAGCATGCTGACTACCAACCTAACTTCTTAAAGGCATAAACTTGAAAGTTTAAAAACATACAATGTATGCAAACATACTTTCATATAAATCATGTGCTGAGCCTGGTTCATTTATACATTCAATTTTGACAAATTGCCCACCTCAAATGAAAAAAAAAAGTAGGGTCATTTTAAAACTTGGCCTGGTACCTCTGACTTTGGGTAAGAGCAATAAGGAACTGCAGCCAGCTATTTGAAAAGCTGTTCTGCTGTATTTCTCCATCCTTTCTCATATCAATTTTATTTCCAAAGCCAAATGCCTGACAAATGCCTTTCAAAATCGTACAACATTTTCATTCATTTTGATTTGCGCAATTGCACACAATGTTTCACCCTCTCTATTAGTAGTAGGCCTTATTCAAAAGTTTTTTTTAAAAAAATCATGTGTTTTTGATTAATTTTCTTCACCAAAGGTCACAAATGGTATCTGAAGTGTCACTTTCCACACTGCAGCCATAGAGTACCTAATACATAACCATAGATTCAAGTTAATACCGAGATTACCCCAATAAATATCCCCAAGGTCAAACGCTACCCACCCTTGATGCACAAAGCTAGCTCGATTTTAGCCAAAGTCTGGTCTGTGATTGGTACCTTCCGTCAGAAACCTTGGGGAACAATGAGAGCTATTAAATACACATAGATTTAAAATTAGCTGAGACCAACCGTAAGGGTCATTTGCTTTTAGAATATCAAGTAGTGTGAGTAATAGATTTGCAGATCCTCCTTCAAAGAGCTTTGCATAATTCAGAATTCTCTTCTGAATGTTGGCACTATACACTAGGAGTAATGTATATTTTTAAATTTAAATAAGTTTTATGTGTTTCTGATCCTATTTTGAGTTTGTTTTCTCTGTGTCCTGTTAATGGTAGATGATGAGCACGCAAAGATGAAGATTATAATGATGATAATGATAATGATGATGACAATATTACCTTTTCTTCATAATATTAACTAATCAATCAGTTAATTACATACATTTATGCAAACTATGCCTCAAGGTAGACACTAATTTACCCACTTTACAGAGGAGTGACCTTATTCAGAGTTAGACTAACTCAAAGTTCCAGGCTAACAAAATTCGAGATCCAGGTTTTTTATACCATCTCAATTCCTTTTATATCTTTGGGAAGTCTCACATTGCAAAGCCAAGGCTCGTGAAAACAATCTATATTCAAAATGTTGAACAAAAATTTATCAAGTGCCCATTTGTGACTAATACTGTACTAAGCATGAAGAAGAGTATTGATGAAATGTTAGTTATAGCCATATTTTTGGGAGTTAAATGCAGAATATTTTGTTCGGGGAACTAATGAAAACATCCTATAAGCAACATATTATGAAAGTATCATTCATATTAAGAGAGCTCAGTTATTAAACTTTAAGCTCCTTGAGGACAGGGATTAAGATCAAAACATCCTTTTTAATCACACGGAATATAGCAAGTGCTCTATAAAGCTCCGTTGAAAGAACGTATGAATGAATGACAGCTACTGTTAAATCCTCACTGCAACCATTCCTTTACTACACCAATCCTGATGACGGTGTCTTCTCAATCTCTCTTGAATGTGTTCATTTTTCATTTTTTCTGTTAGTGATAGGCTCACACAAAGTAAAACAAAGGCAAAAATACATCAACGAACAAGTCAAGTGGATCCTACCAATAAACAAAATTAACTCAAAAATTTATTTTTCAAGAATTCACATCAACAAAAATGGGCCCATTCTATGTTTTCTATTTCTGTCTACACCAGAAGTTATGTGCTGACAAGTGAATGAGTCAGGTCTATCTATGAATCTCTGCAGTTTTAATCTAACTGATCTTAAATGTTTAAATCAGTTTCCTATTTTTAACATTTTCAGATTTTGAAGTACATCTGAACCTCTGGCTTTCTTTTGGAAAATTAGAAGACGTTGCTTTTTGAAATAAAATTGAATTGCTTCTGCCCTATCTACGTGGTACATGCACTGTACAACTCACTGTACTCAGCACTACTGCTCACTACTATCCACCACTCACTTCATCTCTGATCATTACAGCCAAAAGTCACATCCATGCTCTTAAGTGCATTATCATCTAGTTGAAGCTAAAATAAAACGTCTGGTCCATTCATTTGAATTTCTAACCACTGCTCTTCAGGAGATCCTCTTCAACCTCAAATGGATCCTGATATTTGCTAACTCTGTGCTCTGGTTTGCCATACATTCTATCACCTTGTATCTGTGTGTTTAGGTAAATTAACATTGTTGAGCTTCAGTTTCTTGAACTATAAAATGAGCCAATGAGCCTGTCTATATTTTAATGTTTTTAGGAAGCTTTAGTGGGATGTTTTTCAATAAATACTGAGAACATCGACGGACATTTAGTAAATGCTTAATACATATTAACTTACTTTGATTATGCTGCTGATGATATTATGATCTTTATATCTTTCATAGCCACCTGTAAAAATCAATCAGCATGAAAATGCCTTGCCATTTCTATTGTAGGGTGGAGTGGGAATAATCTGGGGTAAGAATTGAAGCATGACGGAGTAGCAAGTCTCACTGAAATAGATTCTGTATTCCCAAACATAAGACCCTAGCCCCAGATATAAAAGGCAGTTTCTAGGTAAGGGAAGAGGGAAATTACGTCTTGATTTATACAGACAGAGGGAAAAAAAATGAAAAGTGGCAGAAACAGGTCCAAGAATTGTGTGGTTGGGGGGAGATGAGGCTTGAATACTTAAATATTGATAAGAAGCCAGAGGTGACAGGGAACATCTCCAGCAGCACTTCACAGAGCACTTCACGGAATCAGACCTTCAGTAACTGTAGCCAGTTTTTTTGTTTTTTGTGGAGTTTTTGTTTTTTGTGGAGGAAACAAACCACAAAAGATTTAGCTTCCTAGTAGAGTGTACTCTCATAGGTAATGAGGAAAAACTTTTCTAACTTCCTCACATATCCCTCAACTTCTTACATTTATATGAAATCCCTTTAATGAAAAAATAGCTTACATTTATTTAGCACTATGGACTCATTCTTAGCCCGTTATGTACATTAGTTATTTAGTTCTCACAACCCTAAGAGGCTTAACAAAGAAATAAAATAAATTGTCATGTAGTAGAAAAAAAAAACATGGTTCTTGGAGTTTAAAGGCTGGAACAAAGGCAAATGCAGTGATGGTTGAGTGTCAGCGATGATCAAAACACATTTATTAGCCACACTTGGAAGGTTCTGGCATATTATTTGATATTGGGAAAGAGGTGTTGAAGAATACAAAGCTGAAGATGATTCTATGATTTTTAGTTGAGATGTGTTAATGCGTGTACATGTCATTAACCAATTTCTATGGAATAGAGTAAACTCAGTAGGAAAAGTAGGGTTATGAAAATATTATATTAATTCAGACATGAATACATTGAATTTAAAGTACTTATAGGGACAATGAAATGCAAATACCCAATATTGCTTTTAGTGGTTGACTTCTGATGTAAAAATAGTTTCTTAGTATAAATATTGTTTTAAGATTTTTACATGCCGACTTTAAGAACCACCAGACTTTCTGTTCTCATGGTAATTGAGTGACCTTGGGAAAGTTAGCTAATTGAATAATAGTCATTATAATGCATCCTAATTATGTTATTTTAAGAATAAGATAGCATGGTGATGGCATAGATAATTGTTATTTCGATGTGTGATTATTTTAAAAATCATGAGAGATATATTGTAAAAATAGTCTCCAAACAGGTACTAGAAAACAGTACTGAAATTATAAGACACATGTAAGAAAAAACTAGATATTTTGCGTGTAACCTTAAAACACAAATATTCAATATTATTTCTTACATTATATTCTTTGACCCCTATTGCTCTCAACTCTTGTTTTACATTAAAATCACAGAAAAGATTTTTTTTGTAAGTCATATCCACTCCCCATCCCAGGTTTATTAAGCTAAAATTTCTGGGAGTGATTGAAAGGTGCTGTCAGTGGCACAGCCCATGTTATTAGCCAGTTTCAGAACCCACAAACAAAAAGCAATTCATGAAGTTGCCTGTATGCCTATACTGTTTCCTTTTTATTAGTAATAGGCTTTATATAATTTGTATACCAAAATTTGTACCTAGTGACTCTCTGTTATTTTATGCCTCCTATTAGAGAACAAGATTATTCTTAAAAAGTAAGGCTTAGTTTTTTGATATTTGAATCTGATTTCTATTTCCAAGCCTACTTTCCCAATTTTAAGGAAACATAGAACTTTATCTCTGCCTAATATGAAACATCCTTAAAACATGCCTCTTTTCCATCTTGGCTCAATCAATCACTTTTAATAAAACGCAGATGCGGGCAAAGACCTTCCCAGAAATACACTGAATAGAACGATCATCCAGGAAATGCTTTCTTTGACAAAGCAGATTCAAGACTTCTTTTTGGCTAGGAGAATAAAGAGAGAAGAATGTTCCTGGCCTTTAATTGGTTCACAACCACTTTGTAGCATCTAATCCCAAAGCTCTGACTTTGCTCTAGTTTGTAGATATACAAAATAATTTATTATAATTTTTATACTTCCTTAAGGATTTTTAAAATTTGCATGTGGCCCTTTTTAATTAGACACTTTTGTATAATATCCATTTTGCGCTCTGTAACTTATTAATGTAACATAAAACAAAACTGAATCTACATATTAGACATATATTTCACAATTATTATATTTCAATTTAAATACCACTGAAATCCTTAATTCTGTCATGAGTCACACTTTTAATGTCTCATGCTGTTATAGATTTTACAAAGATCAGACATTTTAATTTTTTTCCTAAGATTTCCTGTGCACCTCAGGTGATAAATATAAGAGTAAGCAGATGAGAATGGAAGCAGTAATCAAGCGGTGATTCTCCATCATAGCTGTGCATTCCAGATCCTCCTCACCCCCACCTCCACCCCTCCCACATGGGAAAGCTTTTGAATTTACCATTGCTTAATCTTGCCTCATCTCAGATTAAATATGTCTTGGATGAGTCCCAGGCAAGTTTGTTTCACAAGTTCATTCCAGCTGATTCTAACGTGCATCAGTTTAGGAATCCCTGAAATAGACTAAGATTTCTAATAGTAATATAGGAGGAGGAAGGGGAAATACACAGAAAAACAGATGGCATAGGGTTAGGTGCATAAGAACTGAAACACCTGGTGAGGAGGAACACAGACTAGAGTACCGAAAGCATAATTATGGTGTTTAAAAAAACGTCATTGTGATTTTGATAGAGAGGGAAGTTCTATAGGATACCATCAGATATGGATAGCAAATGGTCAAGAGGATTAAGGAATGAGCTTCCTAGATTTAAAGCATAGACAACCCCAGGAAATAAATAGTCATTAAAAAGATTAAGGAGCATAGTCATATTTCACAGAACATATGGAAAGACTTTCAAATAGCTTGGGTTAAAAAGCCAGTCAGATGGCTATTTATAGTGAAATAATTAGTGAGAGAGACTACACAAGTCAGAGATTAGAAATCAGTTATTTAGGTTTGATATGCAGCCCTATTTAGAATAAAAGTGCAATTGATTTGGTAGAACTTTAAATAATTTGCTACAGTAAGTACTAAAGAACTGAAAGTAAACTGTTCAAGCCATCTAGATAAAGCTCATAGGGCCTTGAAATCCTTAATTCTAACACAGTTGATTTGAAAGTGGGAGATGTTCATTCTACAATACATTTCTTATAAATACAAAGCATAGCACCTCCAAAATCTTCTCCGCCCTCACTATGTATTTGGTTCTTCGTTTAAAACTGGAAAAGCCACCGGGGATAAACAAAATAAAATAAATGACAGAAACCTCTAGAAATATGAGAAAAAGTTTCCTGCAAGGGGGCATTTAATCTGGTGACCTGAATTCTCTGTACTAGGGGTTAAAACACCTGCTTATGCTTCTTTTTCTCTTAAACAACACGAAACACCAATACTGATTTATTACTATACTAGCTGTAATTCTTGTTAAAAGAAAAGCCTTAGACAAATGTAATTTAACAGAGTTTAGCTGAGCAAAGAACATTTGGTAAATCAGATAGCCTGAACCAGAAGAGGTTCAGAGAGGTTACCCTGAAGCTTCATAGTAGAAGATTATTTATGGACAGAAAAACGAAAGTGATGAGCAAAAAATGGAAGTGGTTACAGAAATGGCTGGATTGTTCACTTTTGCTATGCTTTAGCATGGAGCTTGGTTAGACTGTGCCCCTGCCCGTCAGGTCTGTGGAACATTGAACTTGAGAATGATGATTTAGGGTACGTGGTAGAGAAAATATCTAAGCAGCAAAACATTCAAGATTTGGCCCTGCTGCTTCTAACAGCAAATGCTCATGTATGTGAACAAAGAAATGACCTTAATCGGGAATTTACATTTTAAAAAATTGCAGACTGGCTCTGTGATAGTAAAGAAAAGCCTGTTTTCTTGGAAGGAATTCAAGCAAGCTGCAGAAATTTGCATAGCTAAAAGGAAGGTAAGCACTGATAGCCAAGACAATGGGAAAAAAGGCCAAGATGGCATTTTAGAGAAGTTCCTTGCACCCTCTCCCATCACAGGCCTAAAGGCCTAGGAGGAAAGTATAGTTTCATGGGCCAGGCCTAGGGTCTGCTGCTCTGCACACCTCAGGACACTGCTCCCCATATCCCAGCTTCTCCAGATCCAGTTGTGGCTCAAAGGGAACCAGATATAGCTCAGGCTACTGCTTCAGAGAGTGTAAGCCATAAGCCTTGGCAGCTTTCATGTGGTATAAGGCCTGTAGGTACACAGAGTGCAAGAGTTGAGGCTTGGGATCCTCTGCCTAGATTTCAGGGAATGTTTGGAAAAGCCTGGCTGTCCAGGAAGAAGCTTGCTGAAGGAGGGAGCCCTCATGGAGAACCTATACTAGGGCAGAGCAAAGGGAGAATGTGAGGTTGCAGCCCCCACACAGAGTCCCCACTGGGGCACTTCCTAGTGGAGCTACAAGAAGAAGGCCACCATATTCCAGACCCTGGAATGATAGATACAGCAGCAGCTTGCACCTTGCACCTGGAAAAGCTGCATGAACTCAACCCCAGCCACTGGGAGCAATTGTAGGGGCTGAAACCTAGAGAGCCACAGAGGCAGAGCTGCCCTTGGCTTTGGGAGCCCACCCCTTGCACTAGTGTGCCCTGTATGTGAGACAAAGAGTCAAAGGAGATTATTTTGGAGCTTTAAGATTGAATAACTTCCCTGCTGGGTTTTAGACTTGCACGGGGCTGTAGCCCCTTTCCTTTGGGCTATATATCCCTTTCAGAATGGGAGTATTTACCCAATGCCTGTACCCCCAGTGTATCTTGGGAATAACTAGCTTGCTTTTGATTTTACAGGCTGATAGGTGGAAGGGACTTGCCTTGTATCAGATGAGACTTTGGACTTTGGACTTTTGAGTTAATATTGAAATGAGTTAAGACTTTGGGGGACTATTGGGAAAGCACAATTGTGTTTTGAAATGTGAGGAGGACATAAAATTTGGAAGGTCCCAGGGGTGGAATAATATGGTTTGGAAATTTGTCCCCACCCAAATCTCAGGTTTAATTGTAATACCCAAAGTTGGAGGTGGGGTCTGGTGGGAGGTGATTGGATCATGGGGGTGGAGTTCTCAGGAATGCGTTAGCACCATGCCCTCAGTTTTGTTCTCATGATAGTGAGTGAGTTATTCTGAGATCTGGTTGTTTAAAAGTGTGTAACACCTCTCCCCTCACTCTCTCTTGCTCCTGCTCTAGCCATGTAAGACATGGTTGCTTCTCCTTCACCTTCTACCATGACTGTAAGTTTTCCAAGGCTTCCCCAGAAGCAGCAGCCACTATGCTTCCTGTACAGCCTGCAGAACCATGAGCCAATTAAACCTCTTTTCTTATAATTTACCCAGTCTCAGGCATTCCTTTACAGCAATGTGAGAACAGACTAACACTAGCTGAGGCTTTGATATAAACCCAATATTGTCTCCCAATGAGCTAGATAAGGCAAAATATGCATCACAAAAGCTTATGTGAACCTATCTGAAGATTTACCCAAAGTATACTTGATTCTTTTTCTTTATGACCCATACTTCAAGTTTGTTGTTTTGGGCAGGGAGGAGGGCAACAGCAAAGAAAGTTAAAACTAAAGGAAGCATACTAAGAGAAAAATGAAGGAAGGTAAAATGGTTTCTTCATAAGGCTGATAATACATCTAGTTTTATCCACTCAACTTTGACTTTTTGAATAAATAGAGAATGATATCCCAAAGAAGGAAGCTATCATGAGAGAATTCAGAGAACAAACAGGATGTTGAAAGCTAATTAATTCCTCCTCCTACTCAGGCATTAATACTTTTTTTAGTATCATGGTCCCCAAATGCCCTTGGAGTTGTTTCTTACACTAATGCTCTCACTGCTCTGATTGAAGTGGGAGTTACGATCAGGATCTCTTCAGTGGTAAGATTGCAGAATTTATATATTTTTTCTTATTTTTGATGGTTCCTTTCAGACAGATTGTCAACTTGAATTTTGGCCTTTACTGGTCAGATGCCATGGTTCTTATTTATCTTACCTTCATTTATGTACCAGTATTTAATCTCACAGATGTATTTGCACATCTATATCAAACCATGTTTTTTAGTTCTTTATGCCCATTTTCTCTATGCTTCTTGACTTTATGCCTGTTACACAATCATCCTGTACTTTTCCATGTCCCTAATAAGATTGAATGCCATTCATAGAATTCTAATCTTATCTTTTAGAAAATCTTACATCAATGTTTCTCAAGTATTTCTTAACACATTTCTCTCAACATCAAAGTACACTGACAGGGTAGAGGGATCAAACAGAAAGACTGAAGTTGTCATTACATTCCTCTTAGTATTTTAAATTATATTAATCTGATATTATATAAACATTTGCCTTAATATAAAAATTAAAGTGGTGCTTGTGTGTCTTTTTTTTACAATGAATAGCTTGAATTTGATACGGCAATGGATTTATCGTAGCATGCTATAGTTACTTTAACTTTAGCACTTAGTTGCACTTGTATATTTTTGTTAAAGTGATGGATTGTTCGTTAGTGTGTCTCCTTTATATTGTCTTTTCCATCAGATAATTTAGTTTGTTGCCGGTGGTCAGTATTACCAATTTAGAAGGAGGACTAAAGGGATAATGAGGAGTATAAATAAATAAAGGAGAAAGAGGTGGAAAGACAGGAAAAGGAAAACAGACATTTCCATAATGTATAGTCTTTGCCACTCTGATTGCAGAACATCTGTGTAATTGTTCAACCTGTGCATAGCAACTCTATAAAAACCTCTGTTGATATGCATCAAAACAAAAATACTCTGTAATAATTTCATATCATGAACAAACAATTCATTTACATTTAATAAGACAGCTTGTATGTTAATTCAGAGAAATCGGGTGCTACAATCTTAGAAGATAAATCTAGCTGATTTGTAATTAACTCAGGTTTATATCAATAAGAATATATTACATTAAAACTGAAAAAAAAAGAAAGAACAATAGCAGTTATCTTGTCTGCATTAAACATGTTTCATTTTTCCTGGTATACATCTTGTGGATTTTACAATACTTATGAGATAGTGTAATTGTCAGGTCTCTTAATTTATGGCTTGTTTTCACCACAGAGGATGGTTTTCTTCACTGCTACACAGACCCTTACAGATAAGACGGCTAAGTTTCAGAGGTGTGGAACCCCGGCTTCCTTTGCTGAAGGTGTTTTCTAATGATTTGTGAGTTGCAAGGCTATAAACAGAAGTTTTGAAGTACTTGAACACGTGTTCCATCCAGGGTATACTTGGCAATCAAGGTCCATTAGCTTTAAGCAAGATCTAGAGGATCTTTAAAGAGAACTCAAACATTGGAGAAAATGCAAACACATGAAGATGAAATAAATAGAAAACAAGCTAACTTAATGATGAAAGAGAATGTTAGTTTATGAGTTTCTGAAACTCATGAAGAACTATAAACGGATTGCTCACAATTTACAGATGGATCAAGCAATGCCTGTGATCTGCCTGAGAAGACCGAACACTAATGCTGCGGCCTTGAGGCTTTCACCAGGATTCCTTACATCTCAATGTAAAAAATCTAAATCTAAGTGGAGAATGCTTCCATGAAAGACATCTCTGAGCCACTGGAAAATGTTGTGTTTCATCAGAAAGTGAAAGTCATCTCCCGATAATAGTAATGGTAGAGCCAATTCCCATCATGAATAAAGAACAGACCTTTCCCCCCACCAAGTTTTTCAAACCAGGTGATTCTACGTTTCTTATGTGAACTTAGGGAGAGGGAAGGTTTCCACAGAGATTAACGCTGTTGATTACACTGATGATTAGGCATTCTGAGTCCATTTTAATTTACCCTACAAAGGGTAAGTGACATTTTATTTTCTTGCCAGGTTCTGACAAAGCTTCATATTCACTATACTTATTTTGCATCTTACATGACACATGAAGTCAAGAAGAGGATTGAAGAATCATTTTTTTAAGAAAAAGAAAAAGCATTTCTCAAAGAAATTTTGAAAAGCTTGGCAATCCCTTTTATACCAATTAAGATATTCAAGCGTCACAGTAGATTCCTAATCTCACCATGGTGAAATACAGTTGTCAGTTATCGAAGCAGGAGTCTAGAACTGCAATAGCCAAACACACACACACAGCTTGCTTCTTTTCAATTCACTCAAAAATAATTTGTATTCATCTGCAAAAAGTGTATACTAATTCATGGAATATTTTGTTATATTAAAGTTGTCGGTCTTTCTATTGTTTTTGTTGCCAAACCATCACTACATCTCCTTTCCTATATCTTTATCTATTTTCTTTCTGTAATCACAGTACAGAAAGTGTTTACAGTGTACAAAAAGTGTTTACCAAAAGTGTTTTACCTTCTGTAAAAATGGTACCTAAAGATATGTAGAAAAAGAAAGCATTTTATTTCTGAATTGCACTTTTGATACGAGCAAACCCTGTTATACTCCTCATCAAATGCATTAGACATACCATCCTGGCTTAGCAGAGGTGCTCTTGTAATCTATGTTCAGGCTCCTCCTTAGAGTGACATCTTCTCTACTAGAAACTGACATAAAGAGATAGAAAATAATGTATTGTTTTCATTATTGTGTACCTGATTTAAGTTTTATATACAAAAAGTGTTTAGTATAATGGTCTAGTAATAAATAGAATGTCAGTGTGTCTTTGTCTTTTAACAGGGAAGAGGTAGATGGAGAGATGGAGATGTGGTACAACACTGCTTCCCAATCTTCATGAATTTCTGTAGAGCTTAAGGAAACCATCTAGGCTACAGTATTTAACAATAAAGATTAATAGCACAGAGTCTCTATGATACATTGCATAGCTTCATACAGAAAGTGTTTTAACCTAAAGCTTTTTAACCAATTTTATAAAATTCTATGTGCATGGCGTACTAAATTTTCTCCACTGTCTTGGTGTTTTAAAAGACTCTGGTAAATAGCATCACTGTCCAAAGAAAATAAAAATACTGGAGAAAACAAAAAATACCTAGTGGTTATACTTACTGAAATAAAAATGCTTCATACTCTGAACATATGGGTCTTTAATAAAAGTTTAAAAAACGCATTCTTTTGAAGTTTCAATACAGCACATTTTGAAAACGATTAGTTTTATGTACATATTTGGGTTTGCTTACATATCAAATTTTCCCCACATTAATTAAAATTGGGCATCTTTTGGACTATTATTGCATATTATTCTAGGATTTATTTAAAATGCCAAAATAATTTTATGTACAGAATAATGGCATTATTTAAAACAATGGGGAAAATACAACTTTGAATTTGTGAAGTTGGTTTTATCATTTCGTTATACTGAAAGAGAAACAATAACTGTTTATGCTAACAGTACCATCATGAGAATTTTTAAATTTGTTTTAATCAATGAATAAGAATATTTTGTACTTCGTTATTATTAATACAGAAATGACTGTTTGTAATTTTGTTTGTTTCTTAGTAGGATATGTTTTTCATCTTCTCCCTAACAATCTTTTTAGTCTTCTTACTTAGTAATTGTTTTTCACCCTAAAATGCAATTGTTAAAGATAAAAATTAGTATTTTCTAATCTAAAAAACTTAAATTAAAAAATTACTAGAAGGGAATTAATTCCATCCAATTGAAAATAATTATATCTTTATTACAGATAACCACTGGAGAAGAAAATAGGGACACAGCATTAATAACAGGGAACTTAAAATAGCTTAAAAGCTTTCAGAGAATTTTTGAATTTATGAACAACAATATGATAAATGTTATATTAATGTTATAAAGGATGTGTTATACAGGTGTACATGTGGACTCATTTTGTTTTAACGTGGTACTGTAGTACAAAATGGCTTGTTGCAAGAAAAAAATAATGTCATCAGAGGCCAAAAACATGAGCAGTATTTCTGCAGGAAGAATGTTTCCACATCCAAACTGTGGTGGCACAGGTCCAGGGTTTGCTGTGGCAGCACGCAATGCTCAGGCCCACCAGGAGCTGAATGAATTCCTGGAGGACCTTGAGTTCGAGGCTGCGGTGCAGCAGGCAGAACTGGCCATTAAGCACGTCATCTTTCCCAAGCCCCATCTACCAGGGCTCCAGCAGAAGCTACTTGTCAAGGACCCTCACGGGGTTCTGGAGGGTTACAATGGACTCATCCATCATTCTCTGAGTTGTGAGCCCATTGCTATTGCTTCTTTGTTGTTCAGAGGCTGGGGTTCCGGGGGAGCAGAGACAGAGAAGACCGATAACTGAGGCCTCTTGCTAGCTGCTTTGGATAAGAAAATAATTCTGAAGACTTGACAATATTAATATATGCATTTTGCTTTTTTTGCCAGTAAATAAAAGATCACTGTTGTCTTCGAATCCAAGAATGAAGAGCCCCTATGGGCAACTTAATCCTAAGTGGATCAAGTGGTTTCAGAAGCTGTGCCATCCCTGCTGTTTTGGCCATGGTGCATACCTTGTCCTCAACCAGGGTTACCTCTCAGAGGCAGAGGGTGACCTGGTGGACTGAAAACTAGAATGCAACATTGTACTCCTCACAAAGGTAGTATACCTGGCCAATAAGACATTCAACTATAGAGCCATTGACAGAGTGATGTCCAGGGGCAAGCAGCTTGTGCTAGAGAAAGTGTCAAAAGTTGGGCAGTGGTTTAACCCCATCAGGCAACCCACCAAAGCTTGGCTCATTCCAGCTTTTTGTTGAAGGCTATAAAGGTGCAGACTATTGGGTGTGGCGTTTTGAAGCAGAACCGCTTCCTGAGAACATTAACCAGCAACTGATCCTGCAGTTCCAGCCGCTGGTGGTGCTGGATCACATCATCTGCGACACTGACAGAGACAATGACAACTGGTAAATGTGACTGTCCAAAGGATAGCTCTAGCTTTCAGCACACAGACTGGGTGATGGTGAAGGAGCCTGTTATCAAGGTGTCTGCCATAGACAATGGGCTGGCCTTCCCACAAAAGCAGCCTGACTCCTAGAGGGAATATCCTTTGCACCGGGCCTGGTTGCCCCGGACAAAAGTCTCATTCTCTTAGGAGTTCAAAGATCTGATCCTTCCAAAGATATCCAACCCAACTTCAAGGACTTGGAAGAGGACCTATGTGAACTCTTCAGGAAAGCTCCTGGGTTGAGTCTGGTGGCTCATGCCTGTAATTCCAGCACTTTGAGAGGCAGATCACTTGAGCTCAGGAGTTGGAGACCAGCCTGGGCAAATGGGGAAACCCTGTCTCTACAAAAAAAAAAAAAAAAAAAAAAAGTAAAAATTATCCCAGTATCATGGTGCATGCCTGTAATCCCGGCTACTTGGGAGGCTGAGGAGGAAGGATTGCTTGACCCCAGGAAGTGGAGGTTGCAGTGAGCCAAGATCAGGCAACTGCACTCTAGCCTGGGCAACAGACTGAAACCTTGTCTCATAAAAAAAAAAAAAAAAAAAATCTGGTTTTGACAAGGACCAGTTTGATAAGCAGATTACTGTCATGCTGGGTCAGATCCTAAATCTGACTCAGGCCTTGAAAGACAAGAGTCCCCTGCACCTTGTCCAGATGCCACCTGTGGTTGTTGAGATGAGATGGCCCATTCCCACCAGCGGTTTTCTAGCGAATCCTACACACAGAGATTTGAGTTTCAAAAGTCAGAGGAAGGCAAAGGAAGCACTGTCTGACACTTGTGGGAGGAAGCCTGCGGAGTGGGGTGCAGGAAAAGCCAGAGAAGCCAGTGGAGAGCAGAACCTTTAAAATCCCTCCCATTCTGCTTGCCACCACCCTTGGGTCTTTCCTACCCACAAGGAGAAGCACAGTCAGGAAGAGTGAGTGCTCCTTGGCCCTTCTTAGTGCCAGAGATGCCTGGGAAGAAGCATCTCCCTTTCAGCATCTGCTGGTGGCAGGATGGGACAGTCCCTTCCTTCCCTGACACCTTGCTCTATTGTAATTCTCTATTCTGCATCAGCAAAAGCAGACAAACAAGAAAACCAATGCTTGTAGCAGAGCCCCAGATCCCCTCATGTCAGAAACCTTTAATCCAGGCCTACATTAGCATAGATCCAGACACTCAGCTGCCTTGCTGTTGCTTACTCCCACGAACCAAGACTGTGTCAGAGGGCAACTGGATGGCTCACAGTGTTGGAACAGACGGAAGCCACACCTTTCCTTTGGGCTTTTGCCAAGCCTTCTTCCCCTTCTCCCACCAGTGCTGTGGGGTGCCTGCAAGCCTCTAAACAGTTCTCCCAGAAGGGAGGTTTTTGCTCTACACCTCCCAGCAGTTCTGCACACAATCATGGGGAGCCTCTCTGCTCCCTGCCGTGCTGCAGCTTGTCTGTCTCTCAAGCAGAGGCAGAAAGAGCTAGTCTTAGCATTTATATTTTAATAAGAAGTTGACTCCCAGCATGTAAAAGTGATCCACATGGCTTAAATGTATGCTGGGAGCCGTAAGTGCTCTATGGGTGAACTTATCCCGCCTTGCTTCCTGAGTCCTTGGTCCCAACCATCTAATTTGTTCCTTTTGTTTTAATTTTTTCCTCCAACTCTTTTGACTTAAGAGTTCAGTTTCTTCTGAGTGTGTGTCTGTGAGGGTTCTGGGGTGAGTCTTGGTTTACAAGAGGACAGGATATTATTATTGGATTTCCTTCTATGCTACCACTGCTGATTGGTGGAAGTAACAAGACTTGTATTCTGCGCCCTGCCTCCTAATTGGCAGATTCCCTTTACTCTCTGACTTGTCTCAGGCCAGTTTCTTCATGGCTTGAGAAAGACAGGGTCCAAAGGAGAGAGGTCTACAAACTGTCCCCCAGTTCCTGCCCAGCCCAGTGCACATCTTCTTGCTTCCTTGTAACTTTTTCGCCTGCTACCCAACCCCACTTGCCAGGTGTTTGAGCCCTTTCTACACCAAACCGAAGAACGGCCTGAGGAGGAAGTAAAAAGGGTGCCACCTGTGGATGAAGGGCAGCTGTGTTCATATGCCCTGTACTACTGAACACTTCACAGTTCTGGCACCTTGAGATTGGTTAATCAACTCAAAAAGAAACTATCTTGAAGGTTTGAAGAACAACCAAAGAAAGGGAGCAAGGACTAGGGCTGTGTATCTTCTGCTTACCCAGCTTTGGAGCAGAGATGTGTCAGCTGGTCCAGGTTGGCCTCCTTCCAGTCCTGCCTCCAGGAGTCTGCTTGTCACCTGTGATTATTGAGGTACCTGGCAGAGAGAAGGCCATTCCATGAGTGCCACCCAGCTGACAAGAAGAGTTTCTGTGCATGCCCTATGGACAAAGGCACAACTCACTTGCCTTCCTCAGCCTTGACAATCCCATGCAGCTGACTTAGACCCTGGCCTTGGGAACAATGTTTGAGAGAATACCCGTGCCCTGACTGTAGGAGCCAGTAGGGGATCCAGGTGTGCATAGCTGTCTGTAGAGATCTTTACACAAATCTGTTGGTAATGCTCCCCACTTGGTGCTCAAGAGAACCTTGGGAGTCTAACAAGGAACCTGGCTGCCTTACCTGGCCACATCCTCCATGCCAGATCTGCACATTGTCTTAATCCAGAGCAGCTCTGTGATAAGAAGGAAATTGGGCCCTATGTAAGAGGGAGCTAGCCCTGGGCCTAGCAGGCAAAAGAATGTGGGGTGTCTTTTCGTGGCCTGTTTCCATTCTCCCTAGAAGCCTGTGCTTATGTTGCATTGAATGTGGATGCTAGAAGAGCCAGTGGTCCAGAGTGCCACAGAAGGCTTCTGGGCGGCACTTCATGGAATGGCATGGTCCCTCTGCCAGCCAGCATCAGGGAGTGGAGGTTGGGCTGTGAGAGTGCTACTTCCCCCTGTGTTGTTTTTCTGATGCACTGTAGAAATTGTACATAATATATTTAAATCAATGAAAACATATGAATAACAAATCCAATTCTGAAACAAAAACATAAATTTGTAATGATGAGTATCCTGGAATGGAAGGAAGACAATAAAGAAAATGGAAACCTAACAGCATGTATGTATTAGTCCATTTTCACACTGCTATAAAGATACTACCTGAGACCAGGTTATTTATAAACAGAAAAGAGGTTTAATTAACTCACAGTTCTGCATGGCTGGGGAAAACTCAGGAAACTTACAGTCATTGTGGAAGGCGAAGATGAAGCAAGGGCCTTCTTCACATATTAGCAGGAGAGAGAAAGACTGCAGGGGAAACTCCACTTTTAAAACCATGACATCTAGGGAGAACCCTCTCACTATCAGGAGAACCACACAGGGAAAATCATCCACATGATCCAGTCACCTCCAACCAAGCCCCCTTCCTCTACACGTTGAGATTACAATTTGAGATGAGATTTGGGTGGGAACACAGAGTCAGGCTCAGTCCAGGGACACCAGCTACAATGCAGTACCTTACTTATTAGCAAGATGTATGAAGAGAGCTATGAACACTTCATAAACACCTTCAGAGTGGTTTCATCAAGCAAAGTATTCAATACCATGATCAGAGTTTCCAAGACCACCCTCTTTATTTACCTATAGAACCCAGATGAGACCTATTATACAGCCTGCCCATAACGTTCTGTGTGACCTCTGCCTCTTTTTTTTTTTTTTTTTTTTTGAGACGGAGTCTGGCTCTGTCGCCCAGGCTGGAGTGCAGTGGCGTGATCTCAGCTCACTGCAAGCTCCACCTCCCGGGTTCACGCCATTCTCCTGCCTCAGCCTTCCGAGTAGCTGGGACTACAGGTGCCCGCCACCATGCCCAGCTAATTTTTTGCATTTTTAGTAGAGACGGGGTTTCACTGCGTTAGCCAGGATGATCTCGATCTCCTGACCTCCTGATCCACCCGCCTCGGCCTCCCAAAGCGCTGGGATTACAGGCATGAGCCACCGCGCCCGGCCGACCTCTGCCTCTTAAACCCAAAACTGACCACACCAATGTGCAAGTTTGCCATCTACTTTACATCAGCTACAATGAGTGGTATTACTCTATCCCTTCACTTTCTTGCTAAACTATTAGTAAACATGGCTTTCTTTATTTGACTCCACAAGATGGTTGCAAATGAGTTACAGTTCCCTTTCTTTTTGCTAATGCATGACCTGCTGCACTCACCAACAGATATAACAGGAGTTCCAGGTCTTTATCTGCCTGAGCTTGCCCAGGTCTTTGATGCAGCAAACAAGGTAGCAGTGTGTGACCCACCTACCCACTGCTCCCTAACTCCTATAGCTCATGCCCATAATTCCAGCACTTTGGGAGGCTGACATGAGAGCATCACTTGAGTCCAGGAGTTCCAGACCAGCTTGGTCAACATAGTGGGACCCCGTCTCTAAAAAAAAAAAAATAAATAAGAAAAGGAAAAAGAAAAAAAACTTACTCCTGTGAACTATATTTAAAACATTGCACCACCTATTCCTGAGACATGAAGTGCCTTTCAAGGCTTATATAATATTCTCTGTGATACTCAGTGTCTGTTTTCACTTATTACACCAGTAAACCCAAAAGGGTCATGTTTGCTAAGTGGTGACTTAGTACCATACCCTGTCCTTAAACATATCTTATATCAAAGCAACACATTTGCTCAACATGGTGTAGCAATTAGTTGTAATAGGAATAGATGAGACAAAAGAGTGTTTTGAATGGTTTAATTTTGTTTTGCTGGGGTGGGAAGAATAGAAATAAAATATTTGGTTTTGGACATATTGAGTTTGCAAGTGCTATATGGCTGAATGAAAGAAGACATTATATTTAATATTAGAAAAAAAGATCAAATAATCAGGAGAGGTATGCAAAAAAATAAATGAGTTGAAGCATAGATAGAAATATTTATCTCTCCAAAGACTGTTTTCTTAATTTCGAAGTAAAAATCAACATTGTTTTTACTCCAGCCAAATAGACACTACACAAAGGATAAAAACTCACCATAGAGAATTAAAATGAAAGCATTAGAAATATCCTTTCCTTTCCCAGCTTGTCTAGCGATAGTGACAAAGAGTAGGAATAATCTAATGGAGATTAAGGGTGTCAGGTTTTATCATTCCAGAAAGAGTACAGGACACACTTATGGCAAAGAAAGTAAGTATGTAATCCCATCAGCCTACAGGTCTTTGAGAAAATTATTTGCATTGATTAGTTCAGGGATACAGAGAAATTCTGCCATATTTCTATGCGATAATTTCTAGTCTACAAAAGAGCAAAATAGAGAACCTAAGTATCGGGCTCATTTTATCAGACAGTTGTAAAGAGAGGGCAAATGGACCTTCCTTTTTATGAAGTCAAATGAATGTTGTTATGACATTGTTGAAAGTGGGATAGCATCCCTCTACACCTTATTTAATACACTAATTCTTCCAAATTATGTTAGCAAATGCCAATAAAAATCTTATAATTCAAATACATGATTTCTGCACATATTAAAATTATTACACGATAACAAATTTACACCAACTCTTTTATAACTTAAGACATTCTGATTTTATTTAATATATTTGATAATTTGTTGATTAAAGAAAAAGTGTCCTTAAATTTGGAGAAACTAGAAAACCCTCTCTCACCATAAGAACTTTTTCCACCTAAACAGGAAATGATAAGAAAATGGGTGATTTTTAGAGTCCAGAAAATAAGATAATATTTTTCAAGGATAAAATATACTCAAAATTTTGCAAACATTCTTATTTACAGCAAAGAAAAATAAGCAAAATTGTTAACAATGGATAAACTAGGATTTCCACACACAGACACTCACACACACAGACAGGCACACACACATACACACAGGGATAATCAATACTGCCAAATGAAGTTAAGAGGTCAGGTAGATTTAGGATTAAAAATAATTCATGAAATCTGGTAATTGCTAAATAATAAGTGATCATTGAAAGAAAACGTTTATTAGAACAGTATTTCTAGAAATTAGATTATGACAGTTTGATGAGATGATGGGAGGCGAATAAATGAAGGTTATGATGTCAATTTTCAATAATATTGGTTCTTTCTTTCTAGAATATGCTTCTCCTATTGCTCTTCCTAGGAAAGTTTTACTCATATCAAAACTCAGAGGAAAATGGAGTGAAGAATATACGTGTCCCTGACATATGTATACATGTGTATGTGTGTGTTTGTATATATGTGTATGTGTGTGTGTATACATACACATGTATATATGTATATGTATTTGTATACACATATGTATATTTCACTTGTATGTAACCATATATATCTAGATTAAGCTAGACAAAAGCTCATACTGATGTCTCAATCTGCAATACATTACCTCATAGTTCATTCTTCCCTTCTCCTCTCTCTTATCTGTAACCTTCCACTCAAATAGTGAGAGACATATCTCATGCAATCTATAATCAATTTACTGAATTGTTCATATTCTATATATATGTATAGCTGTAACAGACTTACAACATGTAAATCTTTGGTAAGCTACTTTATCAAGTATATTACAGTGCCTATGTACAGTTTCTTCTGTTTCTGGCTTTTTAGACTCCTCTCATTTATAAAGTTACTTAAGTCAGCACCTTTTCCCTCTACCTCCTTCAGTGAGGTTGTGTCATAAATTTGTAATATAGTTAGATCATTTTGTCAGTCAACATTCCATCCTGGGATTACACTAAGCTCCTGCATATATTTTTAAATTCCATACTTTAAGTTTCACTGCTTGTAATGAAAGTCCTATAGGTTCTAAAAAGTCCATCTTTGCTGACCAGTATTGTCTCAATAAAATAGATTATATTGTGTGCCGTGAGAGAGAATTACCTGGGTTGAAGATATGGTTGAAGATTTGAAGTTAGTTTTGAAAGTTTAGAATAGCTGCTATGTGAATAAGGAAACGGGGCTGAGAAAGAAATGTCAAACAAAGAAAAATTGCTGAGTTGCTTCAGTGCTTAAGCAAAGCTGCTATCGTAAATGTATAATAGATATAATTAAAGAGAACATGAGGTTTTTCCAGCAGCACTTCTCAGCCCAGGGAAAAGTGAGATGATTAGATTGGTCAACATTTTGGCATTGCCAAGGAGAGGTCATCGGCAGAAGGTGAAGGGGACTGAATAGATGGAAAGTAGTAGGGAGAAAGTCACTGAGATGATTAACCACGAGATTGGTCCAGGATAGCCTGGGAGGGAAATGAAGTCAGATAGGTTCTATTCTAATAGATTAAGAAGAGCTCAGTGATTAGAGGTCAGGGATGACTGTAACAGCAGGTTTGGCTAAGTGGAAGAGCTGAGATTACAGGAAACTGGCTGGTTAAGGGGCAATTTCAGACTTCAGGAATATGATTTATCAATATAGAGTTTCAACCCACTGAATTTAACGAGAAGGAAAAAGCATATGTTTGCATAATAAGGAGACAAATAGAACATCTCAGTCTTCATAACAATTGAATTTGGGAAACATAAACTTGATTTATCACTCATTTAGTTTTTATTGTAACTACATTGTTAAGCCTAAAAGCTGTAAATCAACTTCTTGAATAGATTTGTTAGTGACTGCAATTAATTAAAGCTAATTCAAATATACTTTATAAAATAATCAGAGGTTAAAACTTATATTTAAATTTAGTAATTAATTGATGCATGGCTAGTGTTCCTACATAAATCTTTCTGGGTTTTAACTTCAGACAGATACATAAATATGTCAGTTATTTGCACACTGACTGTTCCAAATCTCAAGTCCTGAAAAGTATTAACCTTTGATTCATCTTGATTTCTGCAAAGAATTTAAATAACTTTAGAAAGAAGACATACCACACTGATCAAAAGTTAATAAATTAACTAAATTTTTTCTAACCTTAAAGTAACTGAATTATTACCTATTAAAGATAGGAATCATGATAAAAAAATAAATGAATGCTTTCTGCAATCCAAAACTGAAAAATTAAGTAAGTTATTTAAAAGAAACCTCTTCTAAAAAAACTTTTATTTTCAATCAAATAGCTCAGTGAGCTTCTCAAAAATATGTATCATCTCTATCTGTGATTTTGGTTGCATTGATGCCTTTGTGTGCATGAAATTCTATTTACTTACATTAAGTTAAGCTTCTTGAATTTGTCTCTTTACTACCATTTTTGGCTGAAAATAATACACAGACTTCATTTATTCTTGGATGATTATAATAATGATAAGCAGATAGCAATTAAAAATGAAAGAAAACATTCTCAATTATTATTACTAATGCACTGAATTTACATTACATTACAAATAACATTTTTACAAGATTTACTTGACCTTTAAGGTTTTGTGCATTCTAGTTATTACCTTTAAAATAACCAAGAATATCTGAAATTTTGGCAATGCTATATGGTACAATATGAAACTGTTGGCAAAACTGCCTACATATAGTTCCATAGAGTCGGAGCTTTTCCATATGGAAGATGACTTCATAAAACCTCCCCAGACTAAATATGCACTTTGTCTCATATTTTCAGATTCTAGATTAATTTGCACAATTAGTAATCATACTGACTGAAAGGACTATAATTTACCATAAAGAGTTTACCAACTGAAATATATTAATTCTTCTATATGTAAGCATATCACAATGTTAACAACATCAGTGATTAAATAAATAATTGATGTCGCTAGCGTTAGTAGGAATGATTTTATTTATACTATTTTCACATTTTAAACAAGTCTAGATGCTCCTTCATTACAGTATGTATCTGTTAGCTCAAGACATTTGGTTTAAGACCAACGTTTTCACAGACAAAAAATGTTAAAATAGAGCATGAAATGATTACAATGAGTAGCACAATGAGACAAATCAGAGGGTTGCACAATGATGTCATCTCTAGAGTGAAATTATTTCTTGGTGTTTTACTTAAACTGTAGAAATGACGTTATTAATTAAGAATTCTGCAAGAACTTTTCCCTAATTTTAAAAGCAGAGTATTACCTTATAAGAAATATGTAGCTTAAAAGACTGCTAATTAAAGCACATTTGAATAGCCAATACCATAAAAGATTTGTGAGAACTGTGTTTCCATTTTTAAGGAACCACTCCTGAAAATAGGTTTCAAGTTTGCAGCCATCAAGAAGAAATGTGTTTGGGCATATAGAAAGCGCTCTTTACAGATCTGTTATACTCGGGAACTTTGAAGGTTATTTGAATGGCTGAAGAAAGCTGTCAAACAGATTATTTAAACTTTACAAGTTATAAATGCAGGAGAAATCAGTGGGTATAGGGTACAACTCTAGGGGACCATTGATACTTTTTGAGTTTGCTGATTCAATTTGGTGGTTTCATATTGTGTGTTTAAGAAGTGTTGGTCCAGAAAATCAGGCCAATGATAAAATAATTTAACACTTAATGATTGCCTTTCAGTATGTATTTAGAATGTATACAACTCTAAAATAGAAAAATTGCATCATTTCCATCAGGAATTAAAACTCATTTCCTAGTAGCATCCACAACAGTAAATTCTCAATTTGCTGGAACCCAAATTTCTGGAAACCAAATTTTATTTCTTAGCACTCAGCATTAGGATAGTCAGGCACATCAAAAGAAAATGGGATTAGTCCAAAAACTGTTTAGTGTTTAACTGTCTTCAAAAACATTTAGCCTTCTGATCAGATCTATATGTACATGGTTATATAATGAAAACAACTGCTCAGTACACTCCCTTTTCCTCCCCAATAAACTAAGAAAATTGATATTAGGCACGTATCATAATAAAATGGACATGAGAAACAAAAAATAGAAAACCTCAAAGTTATACACCTAGTGTGTGCAATAAAGTGTGCTAAGTATTTTTAGGCATTTTAGACTTCAGAGAATATAGATTTTTTTCTCAAGCAACCTAAGAGATTAGATGGACAAGAAAAAATCCATGTATTAATAATTATAATTTAAGGTTGAAAATTATAAGTGCTGTAAAAGGTAAAGGTAAACTAGTATCTAATTTCTGAGATGAAAAAAATTATTTTTGTAGAGGGCTGCAGGAGGTTTCCTACACCGAATCTCATTTACTGTGGCCTTCAAATAAGTATTATGTTGATACATGGTGAGCAGAAGAAAATATACTACAGAGAGTGAATAGTAAGAGCAAAGACATTTTTAAAATCAGAGCACTCTATGGAAATACATCACTCATGGTTAACTAAATACCTTGTTGAGCCAGTTGGGTCAAGATTCAATATCCTTTCTCAATTTACAAGCTGCATAATGCTGGATCAATTATTTACTCTGCTCATCTGCAGAAATTGATACAATAATAATAACGCTTTTATTATGGTTTGTTTTAAGGACAATGAGAAGATACATATAAAATTCCTGGTATATCTATTATTATTATTTTCAATATATATTTTTGCATTGTGAAGTTTTTCAAAAAGTTACAGTTTAATATATGTTTCAGTATTTACATTGCTGTCCCATGAAGTAGCTAATATTGATTTGTTAATCTCAATTGGTAAACTGTTATCTAACAAGTAAGTTAGAAAAATAACTTTGATGTTGTTACCAAGTATTTTATACTTAGATTTCAACATGTATAAGTAATGATATCTAATATATATGGTGACCTGTGTGCCAGACAATGTATTTTACATGTGTTGACTGAATGAATCTTTACAATAACCCTATCAGGGAGGTACCAATATATCCCCATTTTATAAATGAGAATAAGAAAGTGAGTTCATGCTTCTAGATCCACTAATGTGTATGATAAACAACCCTAAGAACAAGGAATATAGAATTTACCTTGCCTTATTACACAACTAGAGAATCCCTAGGAAATCCCTAGGAAGATACAGAATTAGTCGGTGTAATGTGGATTAGTTATTTGTACGAGTTAAAAGAGCATGATGCAACTGATTTCATTTAATGAATTCTGCAGATATTTACTGTGTACTTCTATGGACATAACACTACACTAGGCACTCTGGAGGGTGCAACGATTAAGTTTGTCTCAATCTGTTTAGGAAGCCCTCTATTTACATGCCTTTCTATACAAAATTGCCATAATAGAGACATAGGTGTAGTGCTACCTGAGCAAATGTAAGAAAAATATACATTCTGCTCTGTTTTAATCATACAGAACAATGTACGGAAAAAAAAATCGTATTTGAACTAGACCTTGAAGGATAACTGAGAACTTGTAAAGAACAGCCTAATCAGAGGGAATAGAATTAGCAGAAGTATGGAATATGAATAAAATGGTTACTACAGAAAGATGTAGGGTTAGATGTGGCTGTAACTATAATGAGGAAGATTGTGGAGGCTTTTGGAAACCTTGCAAATCTGATACTTTCCTGCAGGTAATCAAGATCTAAGAAAAGCCTCTCAATACCCCTTACATAACTACATATAAATTATCTTTATATTAGAGAGCGCTAACTCCGGTGGCTTTATAAATGACAGGAGAAAAAGGAATTGTGAGAAATATTTCAGCCATTATTTCACAAATCAAGAAAGGAGATAATGAGGATCTGCTCTCCGAAAATGGCTTGAGAAAGCCACTGTAGCTTGATGCTACAGTGACATTTAGGGTGTGATAGGGCATTGGAATCTGCAATGATATCAAATATTTCAAAACCATGTAACTGGGAGGAAAGGGTCAAACAAGGAATATGGAAACGGTATCTGTTGGATGAAGTTGGGTGAGTATAATAATAGCAGGATAATATTTATTATAGTAAATAAATATATATGTGTCTATAAAGTATACTCAAGCATTTTGATCAGTAAAATTTGGGAAAGATGAATGCAAGGAATTGTAAATAAGCCAGATGGCCTTGAATAAAATAGAAATTATACTAAGATTGAGAAAGACTGAATAGCATAGTTGTCATATAAAAGCCAGGTAAAAAGAGTGTCCAACAACATTTTGATCAGTAATGAATCGGCCAGTAATGAATCCCCCCAGAGGTCTCAACTGGCCCCTATTTTTAGGAAGATGAAACTTCCGTCTGCTCCATAAATTATGCGATGACAAGGCCTAGTAAATTGTAAATCGGTGTGAGACATTTAGTAACAAGGACTTGATAGAAACAGAGGGCAAAAGAAGGGCACTACCTAAGGAGTTACAGGCCATAGACTTTGTTTTATATATACTAGGCTCCCAAGAGTATTTTTTGGCTCCTTTTCTGAGCAAAAAAGGGCACTAGCTGAGGAGTTACAGGCCAGAGACATTGTTTTATATATACTAGGCTCCCAAGAGTATTTTTGAGTGTAGGTAAGGCGATTTCTGGTGATCGACTCCCTGGGAAAATAAGTACACTCAAAGTGGAATAAAATAAAAGCATTCTCTGCTTATTATTTCCAATTGTTTCTAAGAAGATGGCTGACTACATATAAGGAACCTAGAAAATAATCAGTCCAGAATTAATTAATCATGAATACTGTTAGTGACATACTAATGGCAGGTGTCTGGAATTGTTCTTTGTGTATTAGAGGTATCATCTCTTGTATCCATTACATAAACCTTAGAAGTAGGTATAGATTCATTTTCTGCAGTGGGATTCTAGTCTACTAATGAAGCAGTCATGTACTTATACTCATCACATACACAGCAAGTATTTTATTTTTCTTTTATCAATTGTGCATAACTTTTTAAAATTTTTATTTCCATAGGTTTTTGGGGAACAGGAGGTATTTGGTTACATGAATAATCTCTTCTGTGGTGATTTGTGAGACTTCAGTGCACCCATCACCCAAATAGTATACACTGAACCCAATTTGTAGCCTTTTATCTCTCACCCGCTTCCCACCTCTTTCTCCCAGAGTCCCCAAAGTCCATTCTTATGCCTTTGCATCCTGATAGCTTAGCTCCCACTTATGAGTGAGAAAATATGATGTTTGGTTTTCCATTCCTGAGTTACTTCACATAAAATAATAGTCTCCAATCCCATCCAAGTTGCTGTGAATGCCATTATTTCATTCCTTTTTATTGCTGAGTAGTATTCCATATATATATATATATATGTGTGTGTGTGTATATATATATATATATATATATATATATATATATATATATATGCCATAGTTTCTTTATCCACTTGTTGATTGATGGGCTTTTGGGCTGGTTCCATATTTTTACAATTGTGAATTGTGCTGTTATAAACATGCATGTGTAAGTATCATTTTCATATAATGACTTCTTTTCCTCTGCATAGATACTCATTAGTGGGATTGCTGGATCAAATGGTAGTTCTACTTTTAGTTCTTTAAGGAATCTCCACACTGTTTTTCATACAGGTTGTACTAGTTTACATTCCCAATAGCAGTGTAGAAGTGTTGAAAAATGACCATACTACCAAAAGCAATCTATAAATTCAAGGCAATTCTCACCAAAATACCAGCATCATTCTTCAAAGAACTAGAAAACAAAATCCTAAAATTCATATGAAACCAAAAAAGAGACAGCATAGCCAAAGCAAGACTAAGAAAAAAGAACAAATCTCGAGGCACCACAGCACACACCAGTGGAACAGAATGGAGAACCCAGAAATAAACTCAAACACTTACAACCAACTTATCTTTGACAAAGCAAACAAAAACATAAAGTAGGGAAAGGACACCCTATTCATCAAATGGTGCTGGGATAATTAGCAAGCCATATGTAGGAGAATGAAAGTGTATCCTCATATCTCACCTTATAAAAAATCATCTCAAGATGGATCATGGACTTAAATCTGAGACCTGAAACTATAAAAATTTTAGAAGGTAACATCAGAAAAGTCTTTCTAGGCATTGGCTTAGGCATAGATTTCATGACCAAGAGCCAAGAGCAAATGCAACAAAAACAACAATAAGTAGGTGGGACTTAACTAAAAGAAAGAGCTTTTGCATGGCAAAAGGAATAGTCAGCAGAGTAAACAGACGACCCACAGAGGGGGAGAAAATCTTCACAATCTATACATTCGACAACGGAATCTACAAGGAACTCAAACAAATTAGCAAGAAAAAGACAAACAACCCAATCAAACTGTGGGCTAAGGATGTGAATAGACAATTTTCAAAAGAAGATATGCAAATGGCCAACAAACATATGAAAAAATGCTCAACATTACTAATGATCAGCGAAATTCAAATCAAAACTGCAATGTGATACCACCTTACTCCTGCAAGAATGGCCATAATCAAAAAATCAAAAGATAATAGATGTTGGTGTGGATGCAGTGAAAATGTAACACAGCAAGTATTTTATTTTATTCTAGTTCAATTTTTATTTTTAATTTTTGTGGATATGTAATAGGTACAAATATTTATGAGGTACATGAGATATTTTGGTATAGGCACATAATGTGTAATAATCACATCATGGAAAATTGGATATCCATTCCATCAAGTATTTATCATTTGTGTTACACATCATCTAATTATACTCTTTTGGTTATTTTTAAATATGCAATTAAATAATTATTGACTACAATCACCCTGTTGAGCTATCAACTACTAAGTATTACTTATTATTTCTTTTTCCTTTGTACCCATTAACCATTTACACCTCCCCTCTACTTCCCCACTACTCTTCCCAGTCTCTGATGACTATCCTTCCACTCTCTATCTCCATGAGTACAATTGTTTTAATTTTTAGCTCTGACAAATAAGTGAAAGTATAAGTTTGTCTTTCAGTGCCTGACTTACTGCACTTAACATAATGCCCTCCAGTTCCATCTATATTGTTGTAAATGATAGGATCTCATTATTATTATTTTGCCTAAATAGTACTTCATTGTGTATAAGTAACACAGTTTCATTTTAAACATTTTTTATTTATTTCTCACTCTGTCTTCTGGTGCTGAAGGTACCACATTTTCTTTAACCAGTCATCTGTTGATGGACACTTAGATTGCTTCCAAATCTTGGCTATTGTGAATAGTACTGCAATAAACATAGCAGTGCAGATCTCTTCAATATAATGACTTCCTTTCTTTGGGGCATATACCCTGCATTAGGATTGCTGAATCATACGTTTCATGCGCGTCCGTATGAAGAGACCACCAAACAGGCTTTGTGTGAGCAATAAAGCTGTTTATTTCACCTGGGTGCAGGTGGGCTGAGTCCGAAAAGAGAGTCAGCGAAGGGAGATAAGGGTGGGTCTGTTTTATAGGATTTGGGTAGGTAAAGGAAAATTACAGTCAAAGGGGGTTTGTTCCCTGGCGGACAGGAGTGGGGGTCACAAGGTGCTCAGTGGGGGTGCTTTTTGAGCCAGGATGAGCCAGGAAAAGGACTTTCACAAGGTAATGTCATCACTTAAGGCAAGGACCGGCCATTTACACTTCTTTTGTGGTGGAATGTCATCAGTTAAGGTAGGGCAGGGCATATTCACTTCTTTTGTGATTCTTCAGTTACTTCAGGCCATCTGGGCATATACGTGCAAGTCACAGGGGATGCGATGGCTTGGCTTGGGCTCAGAGGCCTGACATTCCTGCCTTATTATATTAATAAGAAAAATAAAACAAAATAGTGTTGAAGTGTTGGGGCGGCGAAAGTTTTTAGGGGGTGGTATGGAGAGAGAGAATGGGCGATGTTTCTCAGGGCTGCTTCGAGTGGGGTTAGGGGCGGCGTGGGAACCTAGAGTGGGAGAGATTAAGCTGAAGGAAGATTTTGTGGTAAGGGGTGACATTGTGGGGTTGTTAGAAGAATCTTTGTCATGTAGAATGATTGGTGATGGCCTGGATACAGTTTTGTATGAATTGAAAAACTAAATGGAATAAGAGAAGGAGAAAAACAGGTATAAAAGGTCTAAGAATTGGGAGGACCCAGGACATCTGATTAGAGAGTGCCTAAGGAGGTTCAGCGTAGTCCTGCCAGCAAAGATTATTTATTTACTTCAAGAGTTTAGAGTGGCAGTTTGGGGATAGCACCAGGAGATATCAGCTGTGATGGCTTGGAGAAACAGTGTAAACCGGCAGTGTAAACAAGAGCAGGTCATGTATGAGTAGTTGAGAACGGTGAATAGGAGTATGACTAGACAGAAGATAGTAGGGATGACAAGTTTTTGGGGGCACAGTCTAAGTTGGTCTGGTGTCGAATGAGACTGGGGCCTAATAAAAAGGAGCGTCTATACAGGAGCTTAAATGGGCTGTACCTTGTAGCATTCTGAGGACAGGCCTGAATTCTGAGAAGTGAAAGTGGTAAAAGTATTGTCCAGTCCTTTTTAAGTTGGTGGCTGAGCTTGGTGAGGTGTGTTTTTAATAGACCATTAGTCTGTCACTGAATACTAAGAGACTGAAAAACTGTTTGGCTGATTTGACTAATAAAGGCTGGTCTGTTATCAGACTGTATAGAGGCGGGAAGGCTAAACTGAGGAATTATGTCTGACAGAAGGGAAGAAATGGCTGCGGTGGCCTTCTCAGACCCTGTAGGAAAGGCCTCTACCTATCTAGTGAAAGTGTCTACTTAGACTAAGAGGTATTTTAGTTTTTGTGACTCAGGGCATGTTGAGTAAAGCTAATTTGCCAGTCTTGGGTGGGGGCAAATCCTCGAGCTTGATGTGTAGGGAAGGGAGGGGACCTGAATAATCCTTGAGGAGTAGTAGAATAGCAGATAGAATAGCAGATGGAACACTGAGAAGTTATTTCCTTGAGGATAGATTTCCACGATGGAAAGGAAATGAGAGGTTCTAAGAGGCGGGCTAGTGGCTTGTACTATAGCATAGCCTGCCTTTGATGGTGTGTGGCAATTAGGCCTGGTGGAACCACCATCAATAAATCAAGCGTGATCAGGGTGAGGAACAAGAAAGAAGGAAATTTGGGGAAATGGGGTGAATGTCAGGTGGATCAGAGAGATACAGTCATGGGGGTCAGGTGTGGTATCAGGAATAATGTGGGAGGTGGGATTGAAGTCCAGGCCAGGAACAATGGTAATTGTGGGACTTAACAAAGAGTGCGTACAGCTGAAGGAGCCAGGGAGCAGAAAGTATATGCGTCAGGTATGAGGAAGAAATAGATTTTGGAAGTTATGAGAAATGTAGAGAGTGAGTTGAGCATAGTTTGTGATTTTTAGGGCCTCTAAAAGTATTAAAGCAGCGGCAGCTGCTGCATGCAGACATGAGGGCTAGGCTAAATCAGTAAGGTCAAGTTGTTTGGACAGAAAGGCTGCAGGGTGCGGTCCTGGCTCTTGTGTAAGAATTCTGACCATGCTAACCATGCCTAGGAAGGAAAGGAGTTGTTCTTTTGTAAGGGATTGAGGTTTGGGAGATTAATCAGACACGATCAGCAGGGAGAGCCTGTGTGTTTTTATGAGAATTAGGCCGAGATAGGTAACAGATGAGGATGAAATTTGGGCTTGACTGAAGTAATGGGGGCTGTCTGTGAAGCCTTGCGGCAGTACAGCCCAGGTAGTTTGCTGAGCCTAATGGGTGTCAGGGTCAGTCTAAGTGAAGGCAAAGAGAGGCTGGGATGAAGGGTGCAAAGGAATAGTAAAGAAAGCATGTTTGAGATCCAGAACAGAATAATGGGTAGCAGAGGGAGGTATTGAGGATAGGAGAGTATATGGGTTTGGCACCACGGGGTGGATAGGCAAAACAATTTGGTTGATAAGGCGCAGATCCTGAACTAACTTGTAAGCCTTGTCTGGTTTTAGGACAGGTAAAATGGGGGAATTGTAAGGAGAGTTCATAGGCTTTAAAAGGCCATGCTGTAGCAGGCCAGTGATAACAGGCTTTAATCCTTTCAAAGCATGCTGTGGGATGGGATATTGGCATTGAGTGGGGTAAGGGTGATTAGGTTTTAATGGGATGGTAATGGGCATGTGATCGGTTGCCAGGGAAGGAGTAGAGATGTCCCATACTTGTGGGTTAAGGTGGGGGAATATGAGAGGAAGACGTGAAGGAGGCTTTGGGTTGGGGAGAAGGGCGGCAATGAGATGCAGCTGTAGTCCAGGAATAGTCAGGGAAGCAGATAATTTGGTTAAAATATCTTGGCCTAATAAGGGAACTGGGCAGGTGGGGATAACTAAAAAAGAGTGCATAAAAGAGTATTGTCTAAGTTGGCACCAGATTTGGGGAGTTTTAAGAGGTTTAGAAGCCTGGCTGTCAATACCCACAACAGTTATGGAGGCAAGGGAAACAGGCCTTTGAAAAGAAGGTAATGTGGAGTGGGTAGCCTCTGTATGGATTAAGAAGGGGACGGACTTACCCTCCACTGTGAGAGTTACCTAAAGCTCGGCATCCGTGATGGTCTACGGGGCTTCCGAGGCAATCAGGCAGTGTCAGTCTTCAGCCGCTAAGCCAAGAAGGAGTCAGTCAGAGAGCATTGGGCCAGAGTTCCAGGGGCTCTGGGAGTGGCTGCTAGGTGAGTTGAACAGTCTGATTTCCAGTGGGGTCCTGCACAGGTGGGACACGGCTTAGGAGGAATCCTGGGCTGCGGGCATTCCTTGGCTTGGTGGCCAGATTTTTGGCACTTGTAGCAAGCTCCTGGGGGCGGAGGTTCTGGAGGAACAACTGGCCACTGCGGTTCAGGTGTTTGGAAGTTCTTGTGTGCTGGAGATGTGGCTGGGGTTTGTCTCACAGTGGAGGCAAGGAATTGCAACTTTTTCCTATTATTGTACACCTTGAAGGTGAGTTTAATTAAGTCCTGTTGTGGGGTTTGAGGGCCAGATTCCAGTTTTTGGAGTTGTATTTAATGTCGGGAGCAGATTGGGTAATAAAATGTATATTGAGAATAAGACGGCCTTTTGACCTTTTAGGGTCTAGGGCTGTAAAGCGTCTCAGGGTTGCTGCCAAACGAGCCATGAACTGGGCTGGATTTTTATTTTTGATGAAAAAGAGCCTAAACGCTATCTGATTTGGGATAAAGAAAATGAGCATTAACCTTGACTATGCCTTTAGCTCCAGCCACCTTTGTAAGAGTAAATTGCTGGGCAGGAGGGGGAGGGCTAGTCATGGAATGAAACTGTAAGCCGGACCAGGTGTGAGGAGGGGAGGTGATAAAAAGATTATAGGGTGGAGGAGCAGAGGCTGAGGAAAAATTGGGACCTAGCTCGGCCTGGTGAGGAGCAGCCTGGGGAGGAAGGGAGAGGTCAGATTGGTCTGTAGAAAAGGAAGATCAGAAAGACTCAGCGACACTTGGGGTTGGTACTGAAGGGACAGGCGGGAGGGAAAGAAGGAAGATTTGGGATGAGTTGCACTGGGCACAGAGACTAGGAAGGGACTGATGTGTAAAAGAATGCCTGGATGTCAGGCACCTCAGACCATTTGCCTATTTTATGACAAGAATTATTTAGATCTTGCAGGATGGAAAAATTCAAAGTGCCATTTTCTGGCTATTTGGAACTACTGTCGAGTTTGTATTGGGGTCAAACGGCATTGCAGAAGAAAATAAGACACTTAGATTTTAGATCAGGTGAGAGTTGAAGAGGTTTTAAGTTCTTAAGGATACAGGCTAAGGGAGAAGAAGGAGGAATGGAAGGTGGAAGCTTGCCTATAGTGAAGGAGGCAAGCCCAGAGAAAAGAGTAGAGACACAGAGAAGAGGTGGGAGTTTCTTGCCTCCCAGAAAAGCAGGAAAGGGGTTGGGGCATGGAAATAAGGGGTTGGGGTGCAGAGATAAGAGGCTGGGGCGTGGAAATAAGGGATGGGGCACAGAGATAAGAGGTCGGGGCATGGAAATAAGGGATTGGGGCACAGAGATAAGAGGTTGGGGGATGGAAATAAGGGATTGGGCGCAGAGATAAGAGGTTGGGGCACGGAAATAAGGGATTGGGTGCAGAGATAAGAGGTTGGGGTACTTGTCCCTCCTCTAGAAAAGTGGGACTTGCCACTCAGGGTGAAGGAGAGGGGGTTGGGGATTTCTTACCCCCCAGAAAGGCGGAGAAGGGGTAGAGACACAGAGAGAAGGGGTTGGGGTACTTGCCCCTTCCCCAGAAAAGCGGGACTTGCCGCTAAGGGTGAAGGACCAAGGCAGGCGTCCCTGCGTGGTCTGACACCTTTGAAACATGGATGAATAATCAGAGAGGCATCCCTGCAATGATTAAACACCAAGGGAAGGCTGCCTTCCCAGTCCGTGACCGGCGCCGGAGTTTTGGGTCCACAGATAAAACGTGTCTCCTTTGTCTCTACCAGAAAATGAAAGGAATTGAAATTAATAGAAGGGAGAGATTGAAGTGTGGCGCCAAGATTGAAAGGAGAAAGAGGTTGAGGGATATTGAGGGAAGCTGGAGAAGAGAGTAAAAAGAGGCCGCTTACCGGATTTGAAATTGGTGAGATGTTTCTTGGGCTGGTCAGTCTGAGGACCTGAGGTCGTAGGTGGATCTTTCTCATGGAGCAAAGAACAGGACGACAGGGGATTGATCTCCCAAGGGAGGTCCCCCGATCCGAGTCATGGCACAAAATTTCATGCGTGTCCGTGTGAAGAGACCGCCAAACAGGCTTTGTGTGAGCAATAAAGCTGTTTATTTCACCTGGGTGCAGGTGGGCTGAGTCCGAAAAGAGAATCAGTGAAGGGAGATAAGGGTAGGGCCGTTTGATAGGATTTGGGTAGGTAAAGGAAAATTACAGTCAAAGGGGGTTTGTTCTCTGGCGGGCAGGAGTGGGGGTTGCAAGGTGCTCAGTGGGGGTGATTTTTGAGCCAGGATGAGCCAGGAAAAGGACTTTCACAAGGTAATGTCATCACTTAAGGCAAGGACTGGCCATTTACACTTCTTTTGTAGTGGAATGTCATCAGTTAAGGTGGGGCAGGGCATATTCACTTCTTTTGTGATTCTTCAGTTACTTCAGGCCATCTGGGCATATACGTGCAAGTCGCGGGGATGCGATGGCTTGGCTTGGGCTCAGAGGCCTGACAATACAGAGGCTCAATTTTTAGTGTTTTGAGAAACCTTCAACTTGTTCTTCATAGTGGTTGTACTCATTTACATTCCCATCAATAGCATACATAGGTTCCCTTTCCACATTTGTTATTGCCTGTCTTTTGAATAAAAGCCATTTTAACTGGAGTAAGATAATATCTCACCGTGGTCTTGATTTGCATTTCTGTGATGATCAATTATGTTAAGCACCTTTTCATATGCCTGTTTGCCACTTGTATTTTTTTTCTTTTGAGAAAGGTCTACTCAAATATATCACCTACTTTATTGTTTTTTTCTTGAGACAGAATCTCACTCTCACTCTATAACCCAGGCTTGAGTGCAGTAGTGTGATCTCAGCTCACTGCAACCTCTGCCTCCTGGGTTCAAGAGATTCTTGTGCCTCAGCCTCCTGAGTAGCTGAGATTGCAGATATGCACAACCATGTCCAGCTAACTTTTGTATCTTTAGTAGAGACAGGGTTTCACCATGTTGGCAAGGCTGGTCTCAAACTTTTGACCTCAAGTGATCTGCCTGCCTCGGCCTCAAACTTTTGACCTCAAGTGATCTGCCTGTTTCAGCCTCCCAAAGTGCTGAGAATATAGGTATAAACCATGAAGCCTGGCACTTTTGCCTGCCTTTTAATCAGACCTTTACAAATTTTCCTGTAGAGTTTGAGCTCCTTATATATTCTGGTTCTTAATTCCTTGTCAGATAGTAGTAGTTTGAAAATATTTTTCCCATTCTGTCGGTTGTCTCTTCCTTTTGTTAATTGTTTCCTTTGCTGTGCAGAAGTTTTGTAACTTGATATAATCCCATTTGTCCATTTTTCTGGCTCTGTGTCCCTACTCAAATCTCTTCTTGAATTGTAATCAGAATTGTAATCCCCACATGTTGTGGGAGGGAACTTGTGGGAGGTGACTGAATCATGGGGGCAGTTCACCTGTGCTGTTCTTGTGATAGTGAGTGAGTTCTCAAGAGATCTGATGGTTTTGTGAGGGGTTTTTCCCCACTTTGCTCTGCACTTCTTTCATTCTTCTCCTTCTTACTTCCATGTGAAGAAGGACGTGTTTGCTTCCCCTTCCATGATGATTGTAAGTTTTCTGAGGCCTCTCTGTTCTGCAGAACTGTGAGTCAATTAAACCTCTTTCCTTTGTTAATTACCTAGTCTTGGATATTTCTTCATAGCAGCATAAGAATGGGCTAATACAGTAAATTGGTACTGGTAGAGTGGGGTGCTGATATAAGGATACCCCAAAATGTGGAAGCAACTTTGGAACAGTTTAGAGGACTTAGAAAAAGACAAGAAAATGTGGGAAATTTTGGAACTTCCTAGAGACTTGGAGGGCTCAGGAGACAGGAAAATGTGGGAAAGTCTGGAACTTCCTAGAGACTTATTGAATGGCTTTGACCAAAATCCTCATAGCGATATGGACAATGAAATCTAGGCCAACGTGGCGTCAGATGGAGATGAGGAGTTTTTTGAGACCTGGAGCAAAGGTGACTCACTTTAGCAAAGAGACTGGTGGCTTTTTGCCCCTGCCTTAGAGATCTGTGGAACTTTGAACTTGAGGGAGATGCTTTGGGATATCTGGTAGAAGAAATTTCTAAGCAGCAAAGTGTTTCGAGGATGCAAAACATAAAATCTTAGAAAATGTGAAGCCTGATAATGCCACAGAAAAGAAAAACTCATTTTCTCGGGAGAAATTCAAGCCAGCTGCAGAAATTCACATACTTAACAAGGAGCCAAATGTTAATCACCAAGACAATGGGGAAATGTCTCCAGGGCATGTTAAAGACCTCCACAGCATTCTCTCCCATCACAAGCCCAGACGCCTAGGAGAGAAAAATAGTTTCCTGGGCAGTGTCCAGGGACCCCCTGCTGTGTGCAGCCTTGGGACTGGTCTCAGCTGCTCTAGCCATTGCTAAAAGGGGCCAAGGTGTAGCTCAGGATGTTGTTTCAGAAGCTACAAGCCCCTAGCCTTGACAGCTTCCATGTGGCATTGGTCTTACGTGTGCACAGAAGATAAGAATTGAGGTTTGGGAACCTCCGTCTAGATTTTAGAGGATGTATGGAAATGCCTGGATGTCCAGGCAGAAGTCAGCTGCAGGGGCAGAGCCCTCATGGAGAACCTCCACTAGGGCAGTGCAGAAGGAAAATGTGGGTTCAGAGCCCCCACATAGGGTCCCCCCTGGGGCACTGCCTAGTGGAGCTGTGAAAAGAGGACCACAGTCCTCCAGACCCCAGAGCAGTAGATCCACTGACAGTCTGCACAGTTTCCAGGTGGAAAAGCCACAGACACTCAAAGCCATACATGAGAGCTGGGCTGGAGCTGCCCAAGACCATCAGGGTCCACCTCTTGCATCAGTGTGACCTGGATGTGAGATCATTTTGCAACTTTAAGGTTTAATGACTACCCTATTGGATTTTGGACTTACACAGGGCCTATTACCCCTTTGTTTTGGCCAGTTTCTTCCATCTGGATTGGGTGTATTTACCTAATGCCTGTATCCCTATTGTATCTAGGAAGTAACTGACTTGCTTTTTATTTTACAGGCTCATAGGCAGAAGAGACTTGCTTTGCCTTACATGAGACTTTGAACTTGGATTTTTGGGTTAATGCTGGAATGAATTAAGACTTTGGGGGAACTGTTAAAAGGACATGATTGTGTTTCCAAATGTGAGGGCATGAGATCTGATAGGGGCCGGGGTGAAATAATATAATCTGGCTCTTTGTCCGCACTAAAATCTCATCTTGAATTGTAATCCATATTGCAATCCCCACATGTTGGGGGAGAGACCTTGTGGGAGGTGATTGAATCATGAGGGCAGTTCCTTATGCTGTTTTCATAATAGTGAGTGAGTTCTCATGATATCTGATGGTTTTGTGAGGAGCTTTTTACTCCCTTTTCTCTGCACTTCTCTCATTTTTCTCTGTACTGCTGCCACATAAAGAAGGATGTGTTTGCTTCCCCTTCTACCATGATTGTAAGTTTTCTGAGGCCTCCCCAGCCCTGCAAAACTGTGAATCAATTAAACCTCTTTCCTTTGTAAATTACTCAGTCTTAGGTATTTCTTCATAACAATGTGAAAATGAACTAATACAGATGGGTGGTTTGAAAATATTTTCTCCCATTCTGTAAGTTGTCTCTTCATTTTGTTGATTGTTTTCTTTGTTGTACAAATTTTTTAACTTGATGTGATCACATTTGTAAATTTTTGCTTTGGTTGCCTGTGAGGTATTGCTTGAGAAATTTTTGCCCAGATCAATGTGCTGGAAAGTTTCCCCAACATTTTCTTGTAGTAGTTTTATAGTCTGAGGTCTTAGAGTTAAGTCTTTAATCCGTTTTGATTTTTTTTTTGTGTGTGTGTGTGTGTATGGCAAGAGATAGGGGTCTAGCTTCCTTCTGTTGCATATAGATATCCAGTTTTCTTGGCACCATTTATTGAAGAGACTGTGTTTTTCCCAAAGTATGTTCTTGGTATCTTGGTCAAAAACAAAGTCACTGTAGGTGTATGGATTTGTTTTTAGGTTCTCTATTCCATTCCATTGGGCTATGTGTCTGTTTTTATGCCAGGACCATGCTGTTTTGGTTACTATAGCTCCGCAGTATAATTTGAAGTCAGGTAATGTGATTCTTTCAGTTTTGTTGTTTTGACTCAGGATAGCTTTGGGTATTCTGAGTCTTTTGCAGTTCCATATAAATTTTAAGGGATTTTTTCTCTATTTTTCTGAAGAATATTACTGGTATTTGATAGGCATGCATTGGACTTGTAGATTGCATTGGGTAGTATGGACATCTTAACAATATTGATTCTTCCAATTCATTAACATGGAATATTATTCCACTTTTTGTGTCCTCTTTAATTTCTTTCATTAATGTTTTGTAGTTTTCATCGTAGAGAGCTTTCACTTCCTTAGTTAAGTTAATCCTTGGGTATCTAATTTTACTTGTAGCTACTGTAAATAGGATTACTATTTTTTATTTCTTTTTCAGGTTGTTCAGTGTTGGCATATAGGAATGCCACTGATTTTTGCATGTTGATTTTGTATACTGTGACTTTCCTGAATGTGTTTATCATTTATAATAATTTCATGGTGGAGTCTTTAGGTTTTTCCAAATATAAGATTATATCGTCTACAAACAAGGATAATTTGACTTCTTCCTTTCCAATTTGGATGTCCTTTATTGCTTTCTCTTGTATGATTGCATTAACTGAGACTTCTAATACTATGTTGAATAACTGGTGAAAGTGGACATCCTTGTCTTGTTCCAGATATTAGAGGACAGTCAACTAGTATTTTAAAATGAGCACCTGAAGCTGGGCACAGTTTCTCACACCTGTAGCCTCAGCACTTTAGGAGGCCGAGGAAAGAGGATTGTTTGAGCCTAGGAGTTGAGGACCAGCCTGGGCAACACAGTGAGACTAAGTCACTACAAAGAAGACAATATTAGCTAGGCATGGTGGCATGCACTTTTAGTCTTAGTTGCTTGGAAGGCGGACATGGGAGGATCACTTGAGCCCAGGAGGTGGAGGCTGTGGTGAGCCATGATCATGCCACTGCATTCCAGCCTGGGTGATAGAGTGAGACCCTGTCTCAGAAATAAATAAATACATACATATATAAGTAAATAGATAAAAATAAAAATACCTAAAATTAGCCCATGAAATATAGAAAATTTAAAGTTAAGAAAAAACTTCTAGTTGAACCCGTGATGTTAATTGAGGAGATACTATAGAGTGAGAAGAAAACAGGTCTGGGGGCAGAGTCATGAGGAATCTTCAATTCTTCTGAAGCTTTAGAATACACTGTAGAAGACAATTAGATTTTTACCATGAAATGTAAATATATTTTGGTGAACAGTTCAGAGTTGTTTATTCACTACCATTAAAAACTTTGCTTATATAAATATCGACTTACCCTTCTGAAATTCTTGAGTAGATGTTATGGCCATGCAATTTTCTTGACAATGCTCCATCTGCCACAAAAATTGGTTAAACAGTGTTGGTTATAGAAAGGGAAAGCAAAGGGAATAAGAAGCTTCCTGACAGATAAGAGGAAGCATGGAAGGGACAAACTTCCCAGAACTTGAGTGAAGAGTGCTTAAAGAAGAAGAAAGTCATCATCAATTTCAAAAGTGGCAAAGAAGCGAAGCAGGCTGAGGATAGAAAAGAGACTTTTGCACCTTTTAAAAGAAAGCTTCAGTGAAGTGGTGGAGAATGAAGCCAAGTAAAAGTGGTTTGGAGAGGGAATGATTTTAAGTATCGTCAAATACTACAGGCAGTGTGTTATTCTTTATTTATTTATTTATTTATTTTAATTCTTAAGAGGAATGATTTGTATTCAACCATTTATAGGAATGAAAAAAAATGTTGCTTATAGATATAGAGTTTCTTAGGTCAAGACACATACTCACACACACACAAACACACATGCAAATAGAGAGAGAGCACTCTCATCAATAACTAATGGCAGCTCTAAAACATCTGGATTGATACAAAAATGTGGCAGCATTTTCTTTTGGCCAGAAGGAAAAGCCGAAATAATGGTTCAAAGGAGTAATCTTTCCCTTTGCATCCCTTAAAACATCTTCCATGACTATCATTTACCTTTCTTAGACAGAATCCCTGTCTATATATACTTTACAATTATATTTTGTTCATGGATGAAGGCAAAGGAAGGGCAAGTTCAAAACAGTACAAATAGGCCTGGTACAGTGGCTCACACCTTTAATCACAGCACTTTGGCAGGATGAGGTGAGAGGTTCAGTTGAGGCCAGGAGTTTGAGACCAGCCTAGGCAATATAGTGAGACCCTGTCTCTATGAAAAATAAAAGAAATTTATCCAGACATGGTGGTGCATGCCTGTAGTTCCAGCTACTTGGGAAGCTGAGATGGCAGGATAACTTGAGCCTAGGAGGTTGAGGCTGCTGTGAGCTGAGATCATGCCACTGCATTACAGCCTGGGCAGCAGAGCAAGACCCTGTCTTCAAAACAAAATGGGAACAAAACACAACAACATGAAATAAAATAGAAATACAAAACAGTAACATTTCACAAAATTAAGAAAAGAGTACTCATCAAAAGCAGGAAGAGTTTTCTAAGTTAAGGGAAGGTTTAAAAATTATAAAGTTGTACCAAAGCTGGGTATGCATCAGTATACCCACTGTTATCATACAATTACATACATGATGATTAGAGGACAGAATTCTGAGGTGAGCAGGTATATATTCTACCTGACTGACTTTCCAACTGAGGAAATGTTTCTCTTGGCCTGAACACAGACCTTCATTTATTTTCATTGTGAGTCATTTTCCTAGAAGTCACTGTTGCATAAATGGTGCTTCCCTGACTCCCGATCAACTCAGACAGCCAAAATCAGTAAGTGTACAAATGAGCTCAACAGGAACATTGTTCCCAAGATATTTCCTGTCAATTTTCTCATCCTGGAATATGAAATGGTCTTTTCCTAAAGATCCCCAGATAGTAGTCATTGAATTAATCTTTATTATCTGTCAGTATTGTATTTATTACTCATATAACCCTGTATTCCAGATCTCCCTTGAATGTGGTGGGAAGATCTCATTCACCCTATGATCTGACAGCTTGTGTTTTTCCTTCTACTCTTTTCACCCAAAGGCAGAACCTGAAAGGATGCCGAGAACTTCTAGAGAAATGCAGAAAAAAAATTAAAAACCACTACACAAACTTGAGGGCCAGACAGAGATATTAGTACAGCCAAAAAAAAAAGTATTTTGTTATTTTATTATAAACATTTCTTATTACATTTTATTTCTCATAAAATTACAGAACAAGGGGTGAGGGCAAAAGACTGAATTGTTGACTAACCAACTCTGGAATGTACTATTATTGATAACTGCTAGTTTCCCGTTTTGTAGGCATTCGTAGTAACTAAAATTTTCAGAATAACCAATAATTTGACTGAGTTTTGTTAATTAAAGAAAACTTTAGATAGGAAGTTAAAAACATAAGCAGATTGGTGAAACTGTGTGAACTATTGATTCATTTGAATCATACAATGCCTGATTTAGAAGCAGCTTCAGAGATCATGTCTCGATCTTATTTTACAAATGAAGAAAATGGGTCCCAAGGGACCAAAGGGAATGGCTTGTCCACTGTCAAATACTCATATTATTTTAGGCAAACATGTATCTCTTGCCCTATAATTAATCTCAAACTTAGGAATATCTCTATTCTCACAGAGTTCGAGTCTCAGTTACACAGTAAGAACTGGAAAGTCTACTGGTCTGAATGATTTTGAATCACCTAAATATCACCTAATATTTACCAGAGTGCCTGACACATAATCAATGCCCAGTGCTTAAGGTGTAGTTGAGTGTTGCTGAATGCATTATAATAAAAGCTCTTCAAAAGAACTGCTATGAATCATTGTCACATGATGTATTTGTTGAAGGCAGAGCTCCTTAACTGGTGGGGAGGATCATCAATTTGGAAACTGAGGGCATGTGCTTTCTTTTAGATGCTGCCTAAGATAAATGATGTTACTTCAAAATGGTAAAAAAAGAAAAAAAGGAAATAAAGAAAAAAGTACATCATAAATAAAACAGATTGCTAACAAATTAGTAATTATGTCAAACAAATAAAGCTGCCCAGTGTTATGCTTTAGCCTCATTTGATGCTTTTCGAAAAATTAAAAAGAAAAAAAGAGGAGGCAGAATGAGGAAATATATTAACCCACAGAGGCATTTCTAGCTCTGAATCTCCATCTAATTCGCTTTTTACAAATTATCCAGCATAAATTGTCTCTTTCAGCATGTTGAAGGATGAAAACACATGCTAATACCAATAAATTGGATCTGAGTTTGGAAAATTTATGTGTGCATATAAAAACTATTTGCATACATCCCCAGATGGAGAAGTCAACAGAGCATGAACCTTAGTTGTGAGGATAACAATGTATACATTACATTGGGAGATTCAATTTGTGTGTAAAACAATTCAACTGCTGATTATGAAAGTGACACATTCTAGGATGATGCACCTTTAAATTCAGCAGTAAACATGAATATGGAACTCTTGCTCTTTGCCAGCACAAGTTTCCACATCTGGTTCATTTCCACATATAGCATCTTAAGGAATCAAGGGTGTATTTTATTTAGTAGTTGTTAATCAACTTTAAAAATAAATATCATACAAGGTATTTACAGCATATAGTTTTAAGCACCCTATAGACTGTGTTACATGAACGATAATGATGAAAGCAAAATGCAAAACTTGTTAAGAACCAAGACGATAGGTCAGTATTCTAGCTGTGTGACCTTGGACGTTTATCTAACTTTTTTTTTTTTTTTTTTGATGGAGTCTCGCTCTGTCGCCCAGGCTGGAGTACAGTGGTGTGGTCTCGGCTCACTGCAACTTCCGCCTCCCGGGTTCAAGTGATTCTCCTGCCTCAGCCTGCCAAGTAGCTGGGACTACAGGCACTTGCCACCACACCTGGCTAATTTTTTGTATTTTTAGTAGAGATGGGTTTTCACCGTGTTAGCCAGAATGGTCTCGATTTCCTGACCTCGTGATCCACCCGCCTTGGCCTCCCAAAGTGCTGGGATTACAGGCGTGAGCACCCGGCCTATCTAGCCTTTTTTCATGTAAGTTATATCAGTTTTTCATGGAAGTTACATCAGTTTGCTAAGCTGTGCATTGGACATAACAGCGCTACATATATATATATATGTATATAAAGTATATATATATATATGAAGTATATATATAAAGTATATATATAAAGTATATATATAAAGTATATGTAAAGTATATATATATAAAGTATATATAAAGTATATATAAAGTGTATATATATAAAGTATATATATAAAGTATATATAAAGTATATATATATAAAGTATATATATTTTCATGAGGATCTAATCAGATAATATACATATATAACTCACTATAGCGTCTAGCAAGCAGTTAGCGCTCAATAATCGTTATCATTTTCAGTCCTTTTTTAGAAGCTGTTATGTTAAAATTGAGTGCTGTCTTCATTGGGACTTGCAGTTCCAAAATATGGTATTAGGCATTTGCTCAATATTGAAATCCACGGGCACGTCACACAGGAGAGATAGTGCTGATAGTCTGAGGTGAAGCTGATTGTCCAGAAGGCTGAATGTTACTAATTACATAATAGTGAGTACAAACGGAACACAGGCACAGCGCAAGAAGAGTCCATTGAAAAGAGAGCCTGAGGCTCTTTCCCAAGAGAAGATACTGGGAAAACAATTTCAAGCCAATTTTAAAACCACAAGGTCAGAGAATGCTTTTTTGTTGCTGCCTTTTTATTTGTTTTCATCCCTGAATATTTCCTAAGTGTTTCATTTAACTTTGTCCTTGCCCCAGGTCCCACCCATTCAATCACATTTATGCCCTCAGGTGAATGAAGACTAGAGGTAAAAAAGGAAGCAGCTAGGTTATGAAAGATTCTGTAAGATTCTTGGGCACAAACAGCACTGCTTCTGTACTTTCTTTACTGAACCGATTACAAAAGAGAGAGAGACATAGTTTTGTCTGTTTCCCGTTGACCCCACGTATCCCTGGAATCTGAAAGGCACCCCTGTATTAGTGGTCTAGCTGCTCCCTAAGAAGATGGCAGAGGGGCTCTGGTGCTTGGTAGGGAGAGGTAGACAGGAATAGGAGTGGCAGTGACAATGCCCATTTGGAGAGCTAAGAGTGCCAGACACATAGCAAGCCCTCTAGAAATACTTATTTAAGACTTCCTGGTTCCTGCGTTGGGTTGAATTTTGTCCCTAAAAAAGATTACTATAACTACTAAGTATCAGTAATTGGAATGTAATATTTTTTAAGTACGGTGTTGCTGATATAGTCAAGTTAATTCAATGACTGATGTCTTTAAAAGAAGGAGATTTGGCTTGCAGTAAGCCGAGATTGTGCCACTGCACTCCAGCCTGGGTGACAGAGCGAGACTCTATCAAAAAAAAAGAAAAGAAAAAAAAGAAGGAGATTTGGATACAGATGCATAAACAGAGGAAGGAAGGTGAAGTGGCATATACAGTGGCAGCGAAGTGTCAATAAACAGTGGCAATGAAGGTAAAGTTGCAGTAATGTGTCCTTCTACAAGCAAGGGATGCCTAAGATTGCCAGCAATGGTGAAAAGCTAGGAAGACATGTGGAATGATTCTTCCTGAACTGCTCAGAGAGAGCACAATCCTGCCAACACTCGCACTTCAGATTTCTAGTCTCCAGAACTATAAGAGAATATGTTTCTGTTTTATTAGGGCACCCAGTACATAGGGCTTTATTATGGCAGCCCTGGGAAACTAATACAGTCCCCAAAGAAAAAGTATTCTTTGAATACCTAGCAAAGTCAAGGGTGTGCTCAGTGGGGAGTTAAAACACCTACTAGTACGGTCCATGCTGCCTGGTGAAATGGCCATAGCTAATAGCAAGGCAGAGCTTAGTGGAATCTACAGATAGCAGAATGTACAAGATCTTCCTGCTGTTGTCATGGGAAGATTGTTCAGAGGAGTTAAAAATGCACTTGCCAAGGTGACCCTCAAGGGGCTGTGAGTAGGGATTTGAATAAAAAGGGGATGATGAGAAGCCTTGTAGGGAACTGGTGTTTATAGATAGGTGAAGGCAAAATTTGTCTCTCAGTGGCCACATTTTTCAGCCCTACATTGAGGAGGCCTGAGGACATCGAGGCTACAATAATATAGAACAGTTTCTCCTTGATTATATTAAAAAACTGCATTAGATTGTCTCTTCCTGCATGACAGTCTCCTCAGCTTGTAAATGTTTCAGGGTAACTTGTCATCCAGAAATGTGCCTTTTACTAAAATGATTATGCCAACTGTTCTATTTAAAAGGCTCTTGATCACTGAACACAGTGAAAAGTAATTCATAAATGCTGACTCAAGAAAAATGTTTTGATAACAAAAATTGCCAAGGCAAGCCAGAATGAAAGCATTCCTTAGCCTTAAATTGAAAATAGTTAAAAGACCCGTAGTGAAAAACACTAATAACAAATCTTCAGAAGCTGATGATAAACATACATTAGAAGTTATGATTAAATACACTTTGACTAAACAAGATACATGAAGCTCTTATTACAAGGCCTGGCTCTATGATAGGCAATAAGAATAGTTCGTAGCAATGAGAGTAAGAAAAATATTAATGATGAGTTGTGTAAATGTATATTTTTTATATCATGTTTCTATGGTTGAGTGATTTGCAGTAAATACTGTCAGCTAATACCAAAGACATTACAAAATGTGAGGACAGCCTTCGCAGTTGGTTAGAAAGGTGACATGTGAAGAATATGACACCTAAAAACAACTGCTGCACTCACGGGATCAATTTCAGTAATTTCCAGGTAAACCCAGTTACATTGGTAGAAAGCAAAGCTATGGGTACAACCATAACCATAGGGTGTACCAAAAATAACATTACTATTTTAATGCTTTGATTAACCAGGGCCAATGTGTTCTTTACATGTATTGACTTAACCAAATTTGTGTTACCATAAAACCCACGAGCACACAGAAGTTAGTAATGTGGGGTGGATGTTAGAGCCATACATTTTAGCTCTAGAGACCTGCCTTTCATCAGTACACATGCTGCTGTTCAGGGTGGAAACAAGCCAGATGTTAATGCCAGTATTTAGCTGGTGTCATGAAAGTCCTCCAGAAGTTATCCTGAAAACTTTAACAGCTTTTATGACAACAATAAACATGCAGCTTACCCTTTGAAAGGCAGCTTGGGCCAGGCGCAGTGGCTCACACCTGTAATCCCAGCACTTTGGGAGGCCGAGGCGGGTGGATCACAAGGTCAGGAGTTTGAGGCCAGCCAGGCCAATATAGTGAAACCCCATCTCTACTAAAAATGCAAAAATCTGCCCCAGCTACTTGAGAGGCTGAAGCAGAATAGCTTGAACCCGGGAGGTGGAGGTTGCAGTGAGCCGAGACCACACCATTGCACTCCAGACTGGGTGACAGAGTGAGACTCCATCTCAAAAAAAAAAAAAAAAAAAAAAAAAAAGGCAGCTTGGTGGATAGTCATGAGATAGAAAATTAAATTAAACAACATCTTTTAAATGTTGGGTTTTTAAAAAAATAAATTTCTGCAAAGCAGAAAGTAAAGATGAAAATTAGCAATTTTGGCCGGTGCACACAGCATGTGATGGAAAGATTGTAAGCAAACGTTATGCAGAAAGACAGTCAGGAAGGTATTTAGTTTCAAAAAGATTTGGGAAAAGGTAGTGTTTAATTGTTAAATAGGCAAAAAAGTGTTTAGTCCTTCGGGAAGAAAAATAAGAATAAACAAGAAAGATCTCAATTTAATGAGCATTTAGATGTTCTTAGAAAGGATTTGGCATGGGTATGTCGGGTGGTCAGGATAGAGGCAGAGATTATATAAATGAGATATAAAATAAGGACCTGAATTTAGAAACAAAAAACAAGGGTAGGTACATGAATGATTGAACAAAGTGAGTGAGATTCATATCATTAGAATTTAATGCAAGTTAATGAGGTAGGGCTTCTTAAATTAATTCACTTAGTAAATATTTTTGATAATTTATAGTGTGATAATATTCTAATACTAAAGGCAGATTATTTATCAGAGTTACTCAGGTAAGTTCTGCTTTAATGCTGATCCCTCCTAGAGGAGTTAGAATAACCCTTCCTGCCCTAGATGACCATGTGCTAAACACTAAAATCTAGGACATGTCACCTTGCATTGCAACTGGGACTTTGCAGATGTGATTTAGTTGAAGATCTGGAGAGGGGAGGGTTATCTTGGATTTTTCAGACAGGTCCAATGTAATTACACAAGGGTTATTTTAAGACAGAGGCAGGAGGGTCAGATTCAGACATGTGATGATTGAAGCAGAGTTTGGAATGATGTGGCCAGGAGCCAAGGAGTGTGGGAAGCCTGTAGGGGCTGGAGAGACAAGATAAAAGATTCTCCCTTACAGCCTTCATAAATGCTACAGACCCATTTTGGACTTCTGACCTTCTAAACTGTAAGATAATTATTATTTTTTGTTTTGAACCACTAAGTTACAGTGGTGATTTGTTATAGCAGCAATAGAAAATGAATACACCTGCAAATTTTGATTGTTTGGGGAAAAGGGAAGCTGTATAGGCACTGTACTGAGTACAGGAGTTAGAGAAATAAATAATAGTTACAGCCATCAATGACCTGATAACATAATGTGAGATAAAAGTTGGATTTTGGTATGGTGGGGAAGTGTAAGGTTGGTTTTTATAGTCCAGGTGACTCAACTATGTGGAGTGGTGGAATTTATGAATACAATTCCAGGCAGATCTATAAATTCAGTTATAGTTTAAGGATAAGATGAGTAAATTTTTTTTACATTAAAAAAAACTTAAAAAATCAAGAAATTAGCTTAATTGACTTTAATAAGCTGGACAAGATATTTCTACTCATGTCCATCTCATCTACCATACCATAGTCCAACCTATCATGATGTCTAGCCCGGGCTATCACAAAAATGTCCTTATGGGGGTCCTCACTCAAATCTCCACTGACCTAGTCCAAACAGGCTTTGCAGTTATGGTGAAAATGACCATTTTAAAATTCAAATCTGATTTTTTTTAACTTTCTTGACAAGTATTTTTAATGCCTTGCTACTGCCATTTGGACAATATTCCAAACCCTTACGTTACCTAAAAAGGTTCTCCCTGAGCTAACCCTACTTACTATCCGTATAGGTATCTGGTCTTCCCATGACCTGTCTTTCAGGTCTTCAAAAGCTCCAAGCCCTCTCTTTTCTCAGAGCCCTCCTGCACACTGTTTTTCCCACTCCTTAAAAGAGGATCCCTTCCACTTTACACATATTTAAAAATAACAAATACTTATAGTGACAGTTATGATTACTTGATGTATATTACCTCTATTAATCCTCTCAATAGTTCCATTTAGTAGATATCATTATTTTTATTTTATGGAAAAAGATACAGTGGTACAGAAAAGCTAAGTAACTAGTCCAAAGTCACAAAGCTAATAATATATCTCAGAGTAGGCAGTCAATCCTGTGCTGTATGGTTTTAGAGTCCTTTAATTGCTAAACCAGTATGCCATACTGCCACATTTCTTTGATTGTCAACTTAGATATCATTTTACAAGAAAGCCTTCCCATAACCCTAATCTTGATAGTGCCTTGCCTTCCCCTTATGTTATGCTGACCACACATGATCACACAAGGAGAAAAGGGTGTCTGAGACCTACAAGTACTCTATACTGAATCTCTCTGAGATATTCTTAAAATTATAGTAAAGAAAACTAAGTTAGTAATTCATTTATAACACCTGAAAAAAATCAAAAGCTTCATCTCTTACAGAGTTTTCACCTTGTCTGACTGGACTATTTCTCATGCTGGTGGTTATACTGATCTATATATATGTGATGGACTTTCAAGGTCATGGGTATCAGTAGGTGTTTGAGTTGAGATTGAAACACTTCACATCCCTGCTTTATCATTGATTGCTTCATACACATACAAAAACATTTTTTCTTGGAAAACAAAATCTGAAATTTATATCAGCCTTTATTTAGAGGCAATTCATATGGAGCATTGTTAATACAAATGTGATTTTTCTATCCCTGACCCTCTTACTAACCCTGTGTTGTCCAGGGATCCATGAACTTTGTACAAATCATGGTAGTGAATCATCTGTATCCATTTGGAGAAAACAGAGTTCTAACTGTGTATTCTGACTCACAACTTGAGGTTAAGTGGAAATAGCTTTTGAGTGTTTAATTCTCATCCCTTCTGATTCTGCAGCATTGGAGGAATGTCCTTCTTAACTCTCAGCTTTTCCTTTGTTTGGTTTCTTTTGCTACAAAGTGCTAGACAGAGACTGCATGAGGTACTGAGAATCCAGTAAGCTTAAATGGGGTTGAGAAAAAATGGCTCCCAGCTTTGGATTATGTCTTCTCTCAACTATCTTTGTCTTGTGGACTACCAGCAATTTTATTCTGTTGTTTTTACAATGCAAATATCTTTGTTGCCTTTTCTAAGTTAAAAAAGTAAATGCATTGCAATAACAAAAAAAAAACTACGAAAATAATCAAGTAAAATTCATTTCGAGTCTCACTTTACTAGATGACCATAGTTAACATTTTGATAAATTTAAGAGAGACAGGCAGATGTCTCTTTCTCTTGTATGTGAATGTGTGTGCACATGTGTGTCCATGTGTATGTGTACACATGCTACCATGGACATCTTCTCTGTGTGTCTTCCTCCAAATCCTTACTCTGCCCCAAAAGTCTGATCTCAATAGGTGTCCTTGGCCTCTAGCTTCTAGTTAGATTGGAACAATTGAAAACTCCGAAAGGAAGGTAGAGGGATGAGAGGGCTAAAGATTTATTTCTCTAGTCCCATCCTTCTTGGCTTACCTGAAGCAGGTTGTGTTTGTCTGTGAATACTCTCTCAAAACAAATGTCTCCATTAGTCTCTTCATGTCTGGGTTCTGGTAATTGCTACCTGCTCCCTTACATCAGGCCTAGAAATTAAAAGGGCTCCACAGAAACTAGCTCCAGGGTATGCACTGTTCTTTGTGTCCCAATACTGTGTTCACTCCTTTAAAAAGTCCTTTCATCAAATACTCTTCAAATTATCCTATTTTGAATGTGCCATCTGTTTCCTGAGGGAACTCTTATGGAAAATTTCCCCTACAAAACATGCAAACGCATGCATGCGTGTGCGCACACAGACACATACACACACAACCCACATATTTACTGGAATGGGTTGATGCCTGCAACTGCATTTTTTTATGATGTATCATAATTCGTTTTTCTAGTTTCATCTTGGTAGATATTTAGACTATTCCATTTTTTTATCATACCATAAACAGTGACATCGTTAATTTCCTCGTGTATATATTATGCCAACTTTTTGCAAGATTATTTTATAGTACATTCCTAACAATGGAGTTTCTATGTCAAAGGACATGTGCATTTAAAAATTTGATACTACTTTTTTTTTCCTTTCAAATGGCTCCACCAATGTTTATCCCTACTATCTTAGTCAGTTTGAGCTGCTATAACAGGAATATAGAGTGGTTGGCTTAAAGAAGATTTTTTTCTCGCAATTCTGGATGCTGGAGAGTCCAATCTCAAGGCAGACGTGGTGTGTTCATAGATTGCCATCTTCTTGCTGTGTCTTCACATAGTGGTAAGAGCTCTCTGGGGTTTCTTTAATAAGGGCACCCAACCCATTCATGAAGTCTCCACCTTCATGACCTAATCACCTCCCAAAGGCCCCATCTTCTACCACCATCACATTGAGAGTTGGGATTTCAACAGATAAATTTTGGAGAAACATAAACATTCAGTAGTCCACTGGACCTATCAACATGGTGAAAATTTCAGTCTCTCACTAGAACTTCCCGTACTTTATTTTATCAAACATTTTAATTTTTGCTAATGTAAAATGTGAGAAATGTCATTACCATTTTAATTTTTTCTTTTAATATGAGAAATATTGGACATGGTTTATATGTTTATTTAGCCATCTGTATTTCTTTTCCTGAGAAGTTCCTATTCACGCGCTTTACTCAGATGAGTTACAATATTTATTTTCAAGACAGAGTAGGACCTATAGGGGAAAGAAATAAGTAACCTTAAAGCTCTCTTAACTTTACTTTAACAGATATCTAAAAGTCATATTAATTCATTGAACTTTACCTTCAGGCTTCTAAGTTGTGTATTTCTAACTTTAACATAGTTGACATTCCAGGACTGGGAGTCACAGTTGATAGTACCTCTCATTGGTGGAGGCTGCCTTCTTCTTCTTAGATTGCATGATAATCTCAACTTTACATACTAGTCAAAACTTTATGTTGTTATTCTCATATTAGGTTTCAGGTTATTGTCTTGCATTTCTTGGTCAGTACTTTATATTTCTAAAATGAGCTTTAATCGACATAGATTGTGACCATCTTTCCTGGCCCCAACCAGTTAATTTTACATGTGTATCAACATAATACAAGCAAGGAGAAACTAAATATGTGAACAGTGGAGTCTATATTCAGAAATATCTAAAAATGTTTAGAAAATGTGGGCAATCCTGATAAGTTTTAATCAATCTGATACGTTTGAATTTTATTCAAGTTTTCATGTGAACTAAGTAATGGTTTGGAGCAAAAGGGATAACATTATGCCTTTACTAATGCTCATAGCTTGATTGGAAGGAAAAATAAAGTTCATGGAAATACGTTAGGAAGGATTTCTGAAGACCTGGTTGGTGATGCGTTTATTTGACTCTGATAAAAGGATGATTTAAAGCGGAGCATGGTGGTTCACACGTATAATCTCAGCACTTTGGGAGGCTGAGGCGGGTGAATCGCTTGAGTTCAGGAGTTCGAGACAAGCCTGGCCAACATAGGGAAATGCCGTCTTTACTAAAAATACAAAAATTATTCTGGCATGGTCCGTGCACCTGTAATTCTAGCTACTCGGGAAGCTGAGGCACAAGAATCCCTTGAACCCGGGAGGTGGAGGGTGCAGTGAGCCGAGATTGTGCCACTACACTCCAGACTGGGTGACAGAGTAAGACTCTGTCTCAAAAAAATAAAATAAAATAAAAATAAAGATGATATAAATGTTAGATTCTTTATTTACATATAGACAGATATGTAGTGTGTTGTGGTTCCTCTATTATTGTCCAGATAATTTTAATCTAGAGTTACTGACTGTTGCACCTACTGATTCCATTATAAATCATATTGTTTTTCCAGAAAAACTAGATTTAGCCATCCTGGGTAGGATAGTGTTGTCCTCCTCAGTGGGAAAGGAAGTACGGGAAATAAAATTAGTTGGATACCAAAGAATTACTGGTGAATAACTGTGTTATTTACAGTCTATGTATTCCATATGAGGTTCTCAATGATCCTCTGAGATAAATATTACCATCTTCATTTTTAAATTTAAGAAACTCTTTCAGGATCACATGAGATAAAAAAAATGTAGCGTTAGATTTGAATCAAGATCTCTATGACTTCAAACTCCATGCTATTCCTAGTGTACTAGTAGTTCTCAAACTATATATAATACAGAACATATTTCTTCTTTCCTGGCGCAGACACATACATGGTCCAGCTATGCATGATTAGTATGCAGTTCTTGCTGTGTGGAACTCATCACTCAAGTTCAAGAACCCCGAATTGGTCTAGAACCCATTCAAGAAGAGTCCACTGACCACGGGCTTAGCTATTGTGAGAATGTCCAATTGCTAGAAAAGTTTTTTAAACTTGTAATTTTTGTACTAACTGCATTCTGGTAATAAATAACTTGCAGAGCTACCCTAGTCTACACACCACGCTCTGGGTTGCATTGTCCTGGAAAATACTGGGGTTTTGTTTTGTTTTGGAGATGGAGTCTGACACTGTTGCCCAGGTTGGAGTGCAGTGGCATGACCTCGGCTCACTGCACCCTCCGTCTTCTGGGTTCAAGCAATTCTCCTGCCTTAGCCTCCCAAGTAGCTAGGACTACAGGCTCACACTGCCACGCCCAGTTAATTGTGTGTGTGTGTGTGTGTGTGTGTGTGTGTGTGTGTGTCTTTTAGTAGAGACAGGGTTCCACCTTGTTGCCCGGGCTGGTCTCAAACTCCTGAGCTCAGGCAATCTGCCCGCCTCAGCCTCCCAAAGTGGGATTACAGGCATGAGCCACGGAGCCTGGCCTGGAAAATACTGTTAAAAACTACTTTATCATCTGCATTTGTAAAAGACCACACATTATTATTGAATTAAAAGTATGGAAGCTAGAATTCTGCTATTTTGGTGAAGTAAACCTAATACAAAATGGTCATTCATAGCTTCTGTGGGAATAAATTATTCCCCGAGGAATGTGCTTGATAAGTAATAAACATGGAAAACTCTTTGTTCTCCATTAGGCAGAGGAAAACTAATTTCACAGTTTGTTGTAGCTGAATGTTCGGCATTTGTTTCTTTATTCTTATTCTGTGTTAAGGATATTTAATCTTTCCCTTGGAAAACTACTTTTTATTTAAAAAGACATTTTTCTCAGTCCATTTGTAAATAAAGCAAGTATGCTGAAATGATTCAGATTCCTGTGGTTCCCATTTACATCTGATTTCCTTCCTGGCTGATCTTCCAGTCTACATGACTTGATTATCTTCCCAAATTATCTTGCCAGGAATATTCCACAGGGTTTTTCCTATGGAAACTATATTAAACCTTTTATAATTTAGCAATGTTGGCACTAACGTACTTTCTCCAAAGTGCACTTATCTCGAGAACATTCTTCCATGAAGATCATCCAAAAAGCACTCTAGTGTCAGCATAAGTGTCAACATAAGAATGATCCCTAGGCATTTGCAGAAATGCCTTTAACTAATTAAAAAGATGTTTTAATATTTGTCTTCAAATTGTGACTCTTCAATATGTCTGACCTAAATAACATGCATATATAGCAAGCGCCCTCACTTTGAAAATTATTTTCTAACTATAATGATGCACACTTTCTTTCTTTTGTGAGTTTTCCTGTTGGTGATGAAGAACAATAAAGAGGAGAATGCTATAAAACATCATATCTTTATTAAGATAGTAAGTTTTATAATAAATGTGTTGCCAGGCACGGTGGCTCATGCCTGTTATCCCAGCACTTTGGGAGGCCGAGGTGGGTGGATCACAAGGTCAGGAGATCAAGACCAGCCTGGCCAAGATGGTGAAACCCCATCTCTACTAAAAATACAAAAAAGTAGCAGGGCGTGGTAGTGGGTGCCTGTAATCCCAGCTCCTGTAATCAGGAGGCAGAGGCAGAGAATTGTTTGAACCCGGGAGGTAGAGGTTGCAGTGAGCTGAGATCGCGCCACTGCACTCCAGTCTGGGCAACAGAGCAAGACTCTATCTAAATAAATAAATAAATAAATAAATAAATAAATAAATAGATGTATTTATTGCTTTTTTTGGTGATCACCAGAGCCATTAATTTTTATTTCTTTTGAAAGTTCTAAATTTGGAATGCAAGATGAGTTGAGCCATTGTCTTTGAGGAAGCTGTAATCAAATATTTTAAATTTGCCTAAATCATCATTTGGACTGATTAATAGTCGTGATAAGAAATAAGAAAGATGTCTGAAACCATTATCTAATTAGTTAAATGATAGGGAAAAACAGTAAAAAATGAAAGAAAAATACCCAAGACTAACCAAATTCCACATGCTTTATATAAGAGAAATGCTATAATCTCTGTTCCATGTGGGATATTGTCGCCTCCTTAAATGGTTGGGGACCATGCCTATGTGAGTGATTCTGCACAGCCAGGTAGAGTGCTAAAAGATATTTCCCACTGATTTCTACTACTGTATTTGTATCTAACCTTTAAGTCCGTATTAGTTTCCTAGGGATACCATAACAAAGCATCACAAATGGAGTGGTTTAAAACAACATTTATTCTTTCACAGTTCCCGAGTTCTAAAAGTCCAAAATTAAGGTGTTGTCAGGGTCATGCTCCCTCTGAAATCTGTAGGGAGAATCCTTCTTTGCTTCTTCCTAGCTACCGGTAGTTGCCAGCAACCTTTGGTATTATTTGGCTTGCAGCTGCATTACTCTAATCTTCATTTTCATTATCACACGGCATTCTCCCTGTGTCTGTCTTCACATAATCATCTCCAAGGGATATTAGCCATAGTGGATTAGCGACCACTCTTACTCCAGCATGACCTTATCTTAGCTAAGTATATCTGCGATGACCCTATTTTCAAATAACATCATATTCCGAGGTACTGGGAGTTAAAATTCAGCATACCATTTTTTCTGAAGACAAGTTCAACCCGTAACAATGCCTAAATGGCATATTTGTAATTTCAGGTAAACATTCTAGTGAAACAAATGATTCTCACTGTTAAGCACGTATTTTTAAAAGACTGTATAATTTCCAGAATGCCAGATTCTTTCTTTCTATTTTCTCCCACTTATTACAGCATTATCAATCTATGTGTTCTCATTTCTTCTATTCATAAGTCATAAATGACCTTGATAAAGCTTGGGTGATTTTCCCAAGGTAAAATTTGGGGCAGGGGTTATGAGTAGAAATTTCACTCCACATTGTATATTGTTTGGACACTTTGCTGGCCATATTCATTGTCCTATTTTTATTATTACCAAAACACTAGAAGGTACTATAATAATGAAGTTATGCGGATGTGAAAAACATGACTTAGTTGTAGTAAATTAACTTGTCCTGGAGAGATATATGGATGAGTCAGTATCCAAACTGTACCATACAACCTTTTAGTTTTCTGGAAGCAGGGAGAAAGTGGGAAGAGAAATAGAAGAAATTACATATGACATGATAGATAGTTCCTCTTCAACAAAGTTTGCTGTGCTACAATCTACCAAAGCTGATAATTTAATGGGCCGCTCAATGTTGCCCAGAGCACAGTAAGTGTGACATTTTCTTAATTTATCATTGGTATATATGCTGGTAAATTTTGTTTACATAGTGATGAATTGCCTTAGTTTAACATCTTATATCAGAATTGAATGAGGTTAATTGAGGTTCCAGAGCACAGATAACGTTAGAAGCTTAAACACCAAAACCTTTACCCCACCTAAAGCAATGAACATATAGTTGAATCAACAATAAGAAAATGATTGCTGTGTAATTCCAACTGTGTATTAGTAATTATTTCAACAAGCTTTATTGACTATCTAATCAAAAACCATCAATATGTCAAAGGGTGGTTGTGCTGCCTAGCCTTCATAATAGCCAGCTGAGGACACAATCTATAGCCACTATGTGGCAGTAGTAACAGATCACCACAGCCCTTGATCTCCAAACACTTTTGCTTCCACCTGACTTCATTGAATGTCACATGCAAATATGCATGCTACCACATACTGTGGATTATTCATCCCCATTTCTCCATAGCAAAAAGGTTATCTATCATTTCTCAAATATATGAAACACCCAATCCCAGAATCTCACTTAAGGTTTTTCTTGGTGTTGCCCCTAATACCACTTACTGTATGCTATGGTTTTAATGTGGCCCCCAAAGTTCATGTATTGAAAACTTGATCCTCTATTCAGTGGTATTGGGAATTGTGATTTAATGGGAGGTTTTTGAGTCATGGAACATCACCTTTATAAGTGTCTTGGTGCCATTATCACGAGAGTGAATTTCTTATAAAAGGACAAAGTTGGCCTTCTCCTGTGTGCACTCATGCTCTCTCTCTCTCTCACACCCTCTTTTGCCTTTCTACCTTCTGCTATGAGACGATGGGGCTCTAATGTCTTCACCAGATTCCAGTCCCTCAATTCTGGACTTCCCAGCCTGTAGAATCACAAGCCAATAAAGGTCTGTTTTTTGTAAATTACCCAATATGTAATATTGTGTTATAGAAACAGAAAATAGACTATGGTACTGCATTTACCATTCTTCTAATAGGAAACAGTATACTCAAATTAAGTAACTTAAGAAAACTATTTGCAAAGCTGTATGCAGAGTGTAGGGAATCCACAATGTATAATACAGTATTCCAGGACCAGAAATAGTGGAACATCATGAACACCTGGTGGCTTGAAGGAACAAAGGCAAGGGTCAATTAGCAGATAATGGAGAGTAAAAAAGCTGTGTGTAGAAGGCCAAATAATAGATTATGTGTTCTTCAGTTATGAGACACAATCACTCATGCAGAATTCCATGGGAGAGTAACAGGGAAAATAAAACTGTGGGCTTGTTCTCTTCTTTGTCTCCAATCTTCTGTTGGCCAAGCCCAGACAGCATCTAGAAGACAAAGGATGCAATTCATGTGGATCAGCCACTCAGGGCACAGAGCAGGGTGGGAAAAGAAGAAAAATATCTTCAAGGGCAAAAGGGATGATCATGTACATTTTCCAACAAGGTAAAGTATTTCCATTGTTATCAGTGAAAGTCAAGGACTCAGACTCTATAGAGAAATATATGTTCTCTCCTTCTCAGATTTCCCCTAACCTTAAACCTTAACAACATCTACAACACAGACTCTAAGTGATCCTGATAAGATTGTCCTTCAAATTTTCTTCCACAAACATGCTCCCAGAAAGATTGAAGGAGGTTGCTTGGGCTCCACGTATATAGTAATGCTTTTTTCACAAGCCCCAACATTTAACAGATCAGCTTTTAAAGAGTTCCTCAGAGCTACTAGTGTTCCTGGTAAGCTCTCCAACCTATCTTTCTTGTCCCCTTTACCCCAGTAATTTTCATCTGGTATCAACAAATTGGCTACAGACCAATCCCAAGAAAGTGACGACCTACTTTTGACAGAGTCCAGCAACACTAATCACATTGGGCCTTACGTTCCTATTTATCTCAGTCACTACAGGAGGTCAAACACCTTCATCTAGATCCTCATTCCTATGTGGCTTTGCAGAGACACTGTTCTGACTCATTGCCCATTCCTAACCTAAGCAAAAGCTTTTCTCCGTACCTCTGGGACCCCTGGTTTGTCATTGGTGAAAGTCCTTGTATCTTCCCTTTAGCACACTTGCATTAGTTGGAAGTCTTTCAAGAGATGATTTGGTTTTCTCGTATTTCTATTTTATCTCAGGGCCCAGACTTAATGTATTTCCTGATGCTAGCTTATGTTTCCAGGCCATTGTTTATTTTTCTACTCTCTCCATCCCTCTTAGAAACACCTAACATCAGGTATTCCTCACTGACATTATCAGCCATCTTTCATTAAGGAACACGTATATTAACCTCTGTGTTAACATGCATGTAATATATAATAAACCCCATTGAAGGTTTTAGTATATGGCTTGCTGTCTTTGTGTCTATACTACTCCTGTTTAGCACTTTGACCTCTTAATCCCTTAACCTCTTTGGTTCCAACCCTCTTTATATCTCACCATCACGACCAGAATTTTCACCACTGATTACGCCATAATTCCTGACATGTTAACTATGCCAATTTTAAATATCTTGTTCTCCACCTATTTTTTCTATATTTCCAGTTCATTTGCTCTGCTATCTCTATTTCCATAATTCTCTAACTTCACTAGGACTTTCAACTCACTTATCTACCGTGTTAGCTCCATTGTAATTCTGGCATCATTTTTATCCAGAGAAGGTTCTATATTCCAACATTATCATCACTAACTTGCATATTCTTTCAAATCCCTTGACATCTACCCTCCTTGCCGTGCATGGCTTTTACCCTGATTGCACACAATTCCTTGTGCTCACACTATACCTTTACTCATACATCCAAATGCAACCAGAGCAGTATACACAGCCATTCTGACAGTATCACTTTAAATTCATGACTACAAATCTCATCAAGTCTCAGCACTGCCAAACAATCCCTCCATATTATCTAAGTAAAATCACCCGAGCTTATTTCTCCTATCTAATGGTAAATTTGCACCCATTGACCAACTTCTCCTCATTCTCACCTTTTCCTCCTCTTAGTCTCTGATAATCACAGTTTTATGATATGAACTTTTTTGCTTTTTTAGATTCCACATGTGATTGAGGTCATGAAGTATCTAGTCATGAAGTATACAAAAGTGTCTTTCTGCGTCTGGCTCATTTCACTTAAAATAATGTTCTCCAAGTTCATATATGTTGGGACAAATTCCAAAGTTTCTTTTTTATGACTGAATAATATTCCATCGTGCATACATACCACATTTTCTTTGTACATTGTTGTGGTTTTGTTGTGTTCCCACTCAAATCTCATCTTGAATTGTAGTTCCCATAATTCCCATGAGTCGTGGGAGGGATGCAGTTGTAGGTAATTGAGTCATAGGGGTGGTTTCCCGCATGCTGTTCTCATGATAGTGAGTGAGTTCTCAAGAGATCTGATGGTTTTCTAAGCATCTGGCATTTCCCCTGCTGGCACTCATTCTCTCCCCTGGTGCCCTGTGAAGAGGTGCCTTCCACCATGATTGTAAGTTTCCTGAGGCCTCTCCAGCCGTGCTGTGGTCAATTAACCTCTTTTCTTTATAAATTACCCAGTCTCAGCTATTTCTTCATGGCAGCATGAGAACGGACTAATACATCCATTTACCCATTGTTGGACACTTGGGTTGATTTTACATCTTGGCTATTGTGAATATGCTGCAGTAAGCATGGGAGTGCAGATATGTTCTCAATATACTGTTTTCTTTTCCTGTGAGATCCAGCAATCCCACTACTGGGTATATATGCAAAAGATCCTCCTTTTTTTTTTTTTTTTTTTTTTTTTTTTTGAGATGGAGTCTTGCTCTGTCGCCCAGGCTGGAGTGCAGTGGTGCAATCTTGGCTCACTGCCACCTCCACCTCCTGGGTTCTAGCAATTCTCCTGCCTTGGCCTTCTGAATAGTTGGGGCTACAGGTGAACGCCACTATGCCTGGCTAAATTTTTGTATTTTAGTAGAAACGGGGTTTCACCGTGTTAGCCAGGATGGTCTCAATCTCCTCACCTCGTGATCTGCCTGCCTCTGCCTCCCAAAGTGCTAGGATTACAGACGTGAGGCACCGTGCCCGGCCAAGATCCTCCTTCTTTATTGACCTCTTTATGTTTCATTCCCACAAAATTCTGCCTTCAGATTTGATCTTTTATCTATCCACATTTATTCTTCCAATTATCTCATCTATCCACATGGCTTTAAACACCATATATTCACTGACGATTCTTAAATTGTACATTTCTAAAGTGGACCTCCACCCTGCATGTCCAAACCAAAACTGCTTTGTATTTGCTATCCCATAGTCAAATCTCTCCTCTTCTTAGAAAATATTAACACCACTTATTTCGTTTTCCAAACAAAATTCTTCTCTTTCTGTTATCTATAAAAATTGAAATCAAAATTATGTCTGTTATATGTTGTTGACTTAAAGGAATGATGATGCTCAATTCTGACTACTCTGTGGAAGGTAAGACAAAATCAAGTGAGCAACCAAGATTATTACGTTGAAGTAGAACAATAATTTTTATTTTGAGAATCTGATATCAATTTTACATCTAGCTTGTTCCTCAAAATACCACATGAAGAACTAAGAAGCATGGATTACAATTATCTATACAGTCATATAAAGCATAATAATTATAAAAATTATAATATGCATTTTGTGGAGTCAGATTTGTATATAAGAGGTAAAATATGATAACCACTTGTTCAGTTATTGTAACACTGAATCTATGTTGCCATTGATTTGAATTTTGTTCTTATAGGCCCAAGCCATGCTTCAAAGGAATAAAATATTTCACCTTGGGTCTTAGTTTTACTTCCAAAGGCAATCAAAGCACTGAAGCATTTATGAATGGGTTAGAAGTATCAATCATCAATCATTGTCAGAATCCTATCAATAATAAAAATAATCCTCCCAAAACGTATTCTTCTTGAAATACTATTAAAATTGAGGCTTATGTCAAAATAACAGGCATGAAAAATAGGCCCACTTTTGAAACTGTAGAAAACAAATGCAACATGTCTTACTTTGCAATGGCAACAAAAAAATTTATTCAGCTGCTGGATGCAAGGGTCACTTATTCTGGTGATGCTTAGCACAAAAATAATGAGGCTATTACTTTTTTAGCTTTGCCTCTAATCTAATCAACATGGTCTTGTTTTACTCTCTCAGGTGTCTTATTATTAGATCACTAACATTTTCAAAAATGTTTCTACATAAATATGAGGTAAAAGCAATTCACCCATAGCCACGAAATTTCCTAGTTTCAATCTGTGAGAGACAGTAATGAAAGTTTATTAGAAGCATTTTCTTCTGTTTTTTGACTCCATGACTTTACATACTAATAGCTGTTATAATTGGAATAGAACTATGCTTTAGAAGAAAACATAAAAGTATGCACAACTTTCATATTTCAAAGTAGCTCTAGGCAAAGGAAATGAAAAATGGCCTAGCAGGTAAGAATATGTATTTTAATTCTTTCATATTTCATAAAAAGTCACCCAGCACAAATCTGTAAGACAGACCTTTGGTAAATGTTATTTTGTTATTTTTTGGAATCATGGATTTTGGACTTGGATACCTTTTCTTGTAGATGTGAATCTGCATGTGATCAGTAATAAGTGGTTCTCAATGCTGTGGGCTCCTATTCTGTCATTTACTTCAGTCAGAATATACTGGGCATATGATGTGTGTTCAACAATAATTTGCCAATTACCTTATATTTTTTACCCAAAATAAATTTCAACCACAAAAAGTGATCAAGTAGATATTTATAAAGCATTAGGGACATATTGGAAACCGTAGATTGTACACTGATCAATTACTTTTATATTATTTTAGAAATTTTTACTTATCTCAAAATGTATTAAAATACTCATCTGTCCTCTTATTTCATGGATATTAAATGTATGTATATTTATTAAATATCAAAATTGAGTCTTTGTAAAAAAAGATTAAAGCTTAATAAAGATCATAGTCATATGCATAAATGTCACAAATATAAAACACTCATCCTCTTTTTACTACACCCGTGTTGACAGATGTTGAATTATATTCAAGTCAACTCATTTACTAGCCTTTCTGTGGGCTCTTAATAGTTATAAATTATTTTGCCAAATGTACAAGATTGCACTTGCATTGAAGTAGAGTCTAAGATAGAAAAAGAGGTGTACATTTGAGTATTTCAAGAGTTCCAACAAATGTGCAAACACAGTTCTCTGGTACTTCAGAAGAATTAGAAATCATATCCAATTCAAGGATATTAAGAAAGTCTTTACGGGGGAGGTAGCAATGAAGAGAAACTTGAAACAGATAGAGTCTCACCATCTGGCATGAGATGGAAAAGGCACATTCCAGACAGCAAAAGACATAAACACATCACTTGAAGTCATTCTCAAAGAAGGGAAAGTCATCTTTAAATATCACAGTGCAGCCAAGGAGAGATTAAAAGTAGTTACGTTTCTAGAGAGGGGCAAAAAATGACACTTTACTCATTAGAGCGAAATTTGTCTTAACTGAGATTTTGCAGAGACCTTATTTTACTTATCTGGTATCTCTTCTTTGACTACAGAGACATTTTTTAACATGAATGACTCATTTGAAATCTATACTTGGAAATGTTATATTTTCTAAGACTCAACAGGGATTTGCTATATTTTTAAAGATTAATTTCTAGAGGAAAGGGTTTTTAGATATAAAAATTAATCCCCTGGCATACTATACAAATACAAAAATCCTTTAGTATTCATGAACCTTGTTTCTAATTCTGACATTTCTACCTTCCAAGCTTGCTTCTTTAATCAGAGTAGTGTGAACGGCCTCAGTATATCACCACTGAGTTTTAATAGCAAGTAAAAAGCCAAAAACTCTTCTGACCTTTAGCTGCAGAGTTTATACCTGAGATTCTTGACAAATAGCTGCCAACTGATAGATTTTTTTTTTAATGTCATGTCAGTTTTCATTTTCCTGTGACTACATCTTGGGTAGGCATGGATATTATCCAGATTCTAAGCTAAATTGCATTCTATTATTAATAGCTTTAATCTGTTTGTAATCATCTCCTATTAATGTGATACATTGGATATACTGAGAATATAGATTTTTCCAAGAAATATATTGAGAAAGTGAAATTCTTCTGGAATTGTTTCTACCTACATATCCCACCAACAACTGAAGTCAACAGGCAGTGACACCAGCACTTACTCTACAAAGCATGGTATATGTTAAGATCCTTGCTCTCACTATTTCCAATAAAGTATTATAGCTATATATTTTTAAAATTTGAATCTCCTGTTCCATAAATCAATTTATGAAGGCACTAGTAACATATTTACTTAGATGCAGCTTTTCATCTGTCCAAAGACTTGGAAATGAGACAAAAGAAAGCATAACCAACAAACAAAAAATAAATATAAAAGTTGGTGTTTGTTCTGAAAATCTGCATGTCTTAAGTAATCTTTAAGCTCTGTCAAAGACAGAACAACATCGAATACAATCTGACTTAGAAATTTAGGAGGGATCATGAATAACAGAAATGTAAATAAAATGCAGATAGGAGTGATAATATTGAGAGTTGTTTAAAATAATAGGGTAGTTTTCTGTTGTTGGGCAAGTAATGAAAAAATAAATGAATATATTTTGGTTTTCTCTCATATTTGCACAAAGAAAAATTGAAAATATGCATATATAACTAATACAATTCTTATCTGTATAAAGCAAGGGGCAGGGTCAGACACAGTGAAAAGGAACAAGACTTGGAGCAAGACTTCTCGATGTCTAGATTTTCTAATATTTTGATTTTTGAATCACATGAACGTTTCAAATTAAACTTAAAAGTAAAAGGCAAAATTGTTATTGCAAATAGAGTTTCTTTAGTTGCTCATAGTAGAGACTTCAAAATTGGATTATGTAAAGATGTGTTCTCCTCACTGTATAGAAGAGCAATATATAGAGAGAAGGAAAGTAGAACAAGACGAAACTGGCACAGTGTTTGTGAGCAAACATTGCTAATTGATAGGGAATGAACATGTAAAATACCTGTTCAATACAGGAGATTTTGCAGTGGTTCATTGCAAATGGACAGTCACATGCAGACATAGTTGAGAGACCTCACAGAAGGAGAAAACAGATAATAGAATCAATAAAGACTGATGAAAATTATTCTCCTTTTCCAATATTTGAGCAGATATGGTTTTGAACTGATATCACTCTTAAAAAATTGGATGTAAAAGATGAACCCTCTTCCCAAAAGGCCGAAAATGCACATATATAGATGCACAAAACTATTAAATACAGACAATTTAGAAGTTAACACAGATGTAAGAGGACGAGCCTCCAAATTTTAATGGGCAAGATACTCTGATCCAAATAGAACTTGGATTAAATCTCAGTACTGCCACTGATGACTAACGGACCTTAGATAAATTACTTAATTTCTCTGAGCCTCGGTTTTCTTGTCTTCAAAATGGAGATAATGATTCTTGTGTTACCAGCATAAGGAACAAATTCAACATATATGAAATATTATTATTGTTACTATAATTATAATGGCTGTCAAACAGAATTAGGAACTCAAAAGCTGGGCAAAGAGATAGTCTTCCCTGTCCCTGTCAGGGTAACTGATATGTCCTCCTTCAACATACTGCAATTCTATTGATATTTAGAGGTAAGTACTCTGAATCATTTTGCTACCACTCACAGATTGTCTTTTCATTTTCTCACCCATATATCTTTCCTCCCAAAATAGTTTCAGAGAAACTCTAGCATCTTTACTCCAATGGTGTTAGACCTAACTTCATTTGTTTCAAGGAGAGAAAACTATAGTGATCACACAGTCAGGGAAGGAATCTCAAGTTTTGGGGTTTTGTTTCTAGTATAGCTTTATGGAGTGGCTGATAGTCTTACTATCTAATTAGATGCTTCAGGCACATGCCAGCTTTGAAAGTCTGGCAGTAGTTTCTAAGGGTGCAAAGAACAGTTTGAGGTGAGAACATTTGTTGAGGATGTCCTATTTTGATTTCTATAAAAATATAATTATATGAAATCATAATATCTGTGTCCCTGGTACTGCTAAGATACGGAGCATGCTACCAAAGAACAGCCCCCTTTACTTGAAGGAGACAGAGAGAAAAAATTATATCTCCATGAAATAATGCAGTGATTAATTTAAAAAGCTGTCTCCTTTCTCTTACCTTTTAAACCGTGAGGGGATTTTTTTTTGTCCTATTACGATAATATCAGTTCTAACAAGATAAACTCAGTAAAGCCCACTAAGCATTAGTTTATGCATGAACCTTTGCACTCTTTGACCCACTTTGTATAAGTATATAAAGAGAAAATGAAAATGAGTTTGCAAATCATGCTTAGCATAAGTCTGAGAACTTGCTTACTGTTTGTTATTCCATTAGGAATTTTATTTGAATTGTTGCTTCAGTCTCACCCCACCTCTCTGTTGGTTTTCAAAGATGAGCTCAGAATGATTGAACTTAATGTTTAATGGCTTCAATTGTGAGGGCAGCTAAGTGGCTATATACTTAAAGAACAAGAGTAATAAACATACTTTCCTTCATTTGCTGTTCTGCCATACTATTAGTCTACCAAAAAAGTTTAAGTTTTAAATGACGAGTAACAGATTGATGACATGCACTCTTGACTAATTAGGTGAATCCCTCATTCTATATGGTACTTGAGCTTTAATAAGAAAAATAATATCAGCATAATAACAATAACCTGATATTATCCATTTAAAGTATCTACTTCACTGCCATTGAATATAGCAATTAGGAGGACAGGTCCTAATGACAATATTTAGCTAGTACCGTTTCAGTGATATAAACCTTTCAAATCTGCTCATCATCATCTCTTCTTCCTGAGAATAACTTTTTTTCTCAGTATTAATTAACTATTCCAAAACTTAGTGAGCTTCTCATTCACCTTATTCAGTTAGTTTTGCTTACTAATAATCATAACCCATTCTCTTTTCAGAATACAATTCATAGATTTGCTGTATAGATTTGCTTTCTCACCCTCCAGCTGCTCTCAATTCAGTTCCAGTCAGTTTGTGAGATTATTGGATTTAGTGAGGAGGCTACACTCTGAATCTCATCTTTTCCCTAAGGCACTCAAAGCCTTTCTAGCCCTTTTTCTTTCTCTCTCTTTCTTTTCTTTCTTTCTTTTTTTTTTTTTTTTTAACAACTTAAGGCCTTAAAATACTTTGTTTTTGCAAAATTTCGGCAGCCATAATTTCTATACTATGATCTTGTATTTCTTCGTGCATCCTGGCCAATCCTCTCCTGGCTCATCTCCTTCAGGCAATATGAAAGTGTGTTTTTTCAAATTCTAATTCTATTAAAAGAGGAAGAACCTCTGCCTTCTAGACTACCATAAGCAAGAGTTTTATCAAATGTTTTACACTGCATAACATAAATCATCATTTTTTTCAGCCTTCTATATTAGTTTTCCTAGGCCAACACTGTATATTTTATGTTGTGTTACATCATCACTCCAATTCTAGTACAAATTTGTCTTCTGATGAGGTTAACTTAGGCTATGCTGAGATAACGACTCTGAAAATTCAGTGGCTAAATGCATGAATATTTTATTACGTGTCTTGCTCCGTCCTGCTCTGTGTGTCACAGGGCTTTACTGCTCAAAGTCACTTGGTTTTCCAGGGTAAAGAAAGCTCTTCCGTGACCCAGCTGTTGTACCATTAGAAACACTCAGTTTCTTTGGGATTTTCAACAGAACACAGGGTGTAGTGAATTGATATTGTTTTTCTGTGACTCAGCCTATAAATGACATATGTCACTTTTGCTTATGGTCCCTTGATCTGGACTAGTTCCTTGGCCCCGTGTAACTGAAAGACAGCTGAGTTACATAGAAGGAGAAGGGTATGTGGCTATTAATTGAGAAGTAACTACTTGCTACACTATAGAAGGAGAAGGATATGTGGCCATTAACTGAGCAGTAACTACTTGCTACACTATAGGTAAAAATACCTTGATCAACTACTTTATAATTTTTTTCACATAAGATTCCTTTGGCTTCCTAGATGTCACTAGTTGATTATACCTCCTTTACTATTTTATTAAAATTCTATTTGAATTTTTAAAATTCCTTATAATCCCTTATATTCAATCCAATATACATTTAATTTCTCTCATTGATAAAAGCCTGGTCATAACTCTGACCATTTTTTAAATGCTTTGATATCTCTAGTTATAGGAGAAAATAACTGATAAAAGATTAAATATTAGATATATACAGGTAAAGGAAATACGGAACCACAGTTTCTAAGCCTCGAAGTAATGAAATGACAATGGCTCTAATAAATCAGCCTCTTTGAAATATGAACACAGAGAAATGCATGTTGACAATGGTTAATAAAGTTTCGTGTCAATAATAGATTATGATTTTTAAAAATATTTTAAACTTTGCATTCCAACCAAAGGCATTTACATAAAAAAGTAGAAGTATAATCATCTCTGCAATCCATACATAATTATATAATGGTCATGACCATGCCATAGATGATATAGATGGATTCACATGGCAATCTGAACTTAGAAAACAAGTGTTTTTGCAGAAAGGAAAAGGTATTCAAGATGATACTGCTCAGAGCTGGCAGATGACTTTGAATCTACTCCCCAAATTTAATATCTCAGATGTTGATGTGGGAGGAGCACAGTGAAAGTTTTAGCACTCAGCAACTTTGAAGAATGAAGTTCTCAGAATGATTAAGCATTCTAATTAATATATATGGCATAGATATCATGTGTGGAATACCAGTTTTTTAGAGAACTGAAATAGTATAGAATCTATTTTTAAGTAATATCAAATAATTTAGTATTTATTTGACTACTCAGAAGACACATGAGGTTCTCAAAGAATTTGCATAAATAAATTTTAGTTATTATTCTGAAGATTTAGAAAAACGTAGTTTAAAAAATATTTTCAGTAATTAAAAGGTGTCATTTTTTATGGTATAACACAGTCCACAGCTCACATTCTAACAGTGTCTCTTACTTGCTAAATAGTATAAGCAATTTACTGTCTCTAAGCATCTTTCATTACCATTACAATCATTAACTGTTTCATAATATTATCTGGAAAATTCTCAGAGTGAATTCCATGGTTATAGTAGAGTAACATTTGGACTGTTTATCTGTTAATATTAATTTATTCTGAGTTGTTCTATTTAAGGTCTGCTTAATGAAACTACTTTAGGTATTTTTTTGAACCAGGAAGTGGGTAATCGGGTGTAGCACATACAATTCAGTGAGTCTGAGTCTGTTGAAACTTATAGCATTTAAGGTCTACTGTGTTCTGACTTATATCTGTGTCTCCCAGTATATCTACAGTACCTATCTGTGTTAGTTCATTGTCACACTGCTATAAAGAACTACCTGAGACTGTGTAGTTTATAAAGAAAAGAGGTTTAATTGGCTCACAGTTCCACAGGATGTGTAGGAAGCATGGTTGTGGAGACCTCAGGAAACTTATAATCACGGCAGAGGTCAAAGGGGATGCAGGCACAATCTTTACATGGTGAAGCAGAAGACAGAGAGCAAAGGGGGAAGTGCTACATACTTTTAAACAACCAGATCTCATGAGAACACACTATCAAGAGACAAGTAAGGTGGAAGTACATCCCCATGATCCAATTGCCTCCCACCAAGTCCCTCCCCCAACATTGGGAATTACAATTTGACATGAGATTTGGATGGGAACACAGAGACAAACCATGTTATTCTACCCCTGGCACGTTCCAAATCTCATGTCCTTCTCACATTTCAAAACACAATCATGCCTTCCCAGCAGTTCCCCAGTGTCTTAACTCATTCTGGCATTAACTCAAAGTTCAAGTCCAAAGTCTCATCTGAGACAAGGCAAGTCCCTTTCACCTATGAGCTTGTACAGGCACAAACAAGTTAGTTACTCCAAAGATACACTGGGGATACAGGCACTGGGTGAATAGATCTGTTCCAAGAGAGATAAATCAGCCAAAACAAAGGGGCCCCAGGCCCCATGCAAGTCCAAAATCCAGCAGAGCAGTCATTAAATCTCAAAGCTCTGAAATAATCTCCTTTGACACCATGACTCACATCCAGGGCATGCTGAAGCAAGGAGTGGGCTCCTAAGGTCCTGGGAAGCTCCACCCTTGCGGTTCTGCAGGGTAAAGACCCTGTGGCTGCTTTCATGAGTTGGCATTGACTGCCTGCAGCTTTTCCAGGTTCACAGTGCAAGCTGTAGATGGATCTACCATTCTGGGGTTGGAGGACAGTAGCCCTCTTCTCACAGCTCCACCAGGCAGTGCCCCACTGGGGACTCTATGTGGGGGCTCCAACCCCACATTTCCCTTGTGCACTTTCCTAGTAGAAGTTCTTCATGAGGGTTCCATTCCTGCAGCAGGCTTCTGCCTGATCATCCAGGTGTTTCTATACATCCTCTGAAATTGAGATGGAGGCTCCCAAATCTCAACTCTTGCCTTCTGCACACCCGCAGGTCTAACACCGTATGGAAGCCACCAGGGCTTGGGGCTTGCACCCTCTGAAGCCATGGCCTGAGCTATATTTTGGCCCCATTTAGACACAGCTGGATCTGGAGCCGCTAGGATGCAGGGCACGATGTCTTGAAGCTGCACAGAGCAGCGGGGCATTGGGTCTGACCCATGAAACCATGTTTCCTTCTTAGACCTTTGGGCCTGTGATGGGAATGACTTCCATGAATGTATCTGAAATGCCTTGGAGGCATTTTCCTCATTGTCTTGTCAATAATAGATTATGACATTATTCCATTGATATGATATGACTATTAATATTCGAATCCTCTTTAATTATGTAAATTTTTCAGCTGGGTTGAATTCCTCCTCAGAAAATGGGTTTTTCTTTTCTACTGCATGGTCAGGCTGCAAATTTTCCCAACTATTATGCTCTACTTCCCTGTTAAATATGTTTCACTTTCAGTTGATTTTTCTGTTTGTTCAAATGAGTATAGGCTTTTAGAAGCAGCCAGGACACATCTTGAACACTTTTCTGTTTAGAAATTTCTTCTGCCAGATATCCTTAATCTTTTAATCTCAAGTTCAAAGTTCCACAGATTCCTAGAGCAGTGGCACAATGACTCCAGTCTCTTTGCTAAAGCATAGCAAGAGTGACCTTTACTCCAGTTCCCAGTAAGTTCTTCATCTTCATCTGAGATCTCATCAGCCTGGACTTCACTGTTCATATCAACATCAGCATTTTGGTTAAAACCACTTAACAAGTTTCTAGGAAGTTCTAAACTTTCCCACATATTCCTCTCTTCTTCTGAGCCCTCCAAACTGTTCCAGCCTCTGCTCAGTTCCAAAGGTGTTTCCACATTTTCAGGTATCTTTATAGCAATGCGCCACTTCTGGGACACCAATTTTCTGTATTAGTCCATTGTCACAATGTTATAAAGAACTACCTGAGACTGGGTAATTTATAAAGAAAAGAGGTTTAATTGGCTCACAGTTCCACAGGCTGTATAGGATGCATGGCTGGGGAGACCTCAGGAAACTTACAGTCATGTCAGAAGGCAAAGCGGAAGGAAGCAGGCACAATGTTTACACGGAAGAGCAGCAAAGGGGAAACACACTTTTAAACAACTAGATCTCCTGATAATTCAGTCACTACTATGAGAACAGCAAGGCTGAAATCTGCCCCCACAATTCAGCCACCTCCCACCAGGTCCTCCCCTAACAGAGATTACTAGAGGCTGGAAAGTGCAGGAGGAAAGGAGAGATAAAGAGAGATTTGTTAAAGGATATAAAATTGCAACTAGACAATAAGTTCTAGTATTCTATAGCACTGGAGAATGACTATTAGACATGACAATTAGACATGAGATTTGGATGGGAACACAAAGCCAAACCATACCGCCATCTAAATGCACTCTCCACTTGAGGTGACAGATTTTTACTTTTAATATATTCTGTGGCTGTCTCGTGTTCACATTGCCATTTTCAAATACTTCCTTTCAACTGGACTTTTTCATCTTCTTCCCCTGTCTTCTCCGCCTCATGGAGTTCTAAGTCTTATCTCTAACATCAGGTCCTCCAAGATCCTGCTGAGTCACTCACATTGGATGGTTAAACACTGCAGTGTTCCAAGTAAAATCTTCAGGTATTAAACAGCAAGATGAACAAGACAAAGTCCCTGTCTTTGGGAAATCCAGGATGTTGTAGAGGCTGGTACAGAAATAATTTTAATACAAAGTAGTGACTAACGAGAAAATGTGCAAAAAATGTTATCCATTACTTATCCAAACTCCCAAAGTAATGCCAGTGCCCCTTCTGTGGCAATAATGTTACTCAGTAGGAAAATACAGTGGAAAGAGAAACCTAACTGAAGTTTTAAGTTATTTTTTATTGATGCATAATAAGTGTACACATTTTGGGAGTACATGTGATAATTTAATACATTCATATAATTTGCACAAATCAAATTAATGCACTTGGGATATCAATAACCTTAAATGTTTGCTTTTCTTTATGCTTGAAACATCTAAATTATTCTTTTCTAGCTATTTTGAAATACACAGTAGATTGTTATAAACTATAGTTACCTCACTTATGTATGGAATACTAGGTCTTATTGCTTCTATCAAACTCTAAGAACAACTATAAAGCTTCTGCACAACAAAGGAAACAATCAACAGAGAGAAAAGACAACCTGCAGAATGGAAGAAAATATTTGCAAATGACTCGCCTGACAGGGAATTTATATCCAGAGTACACAAGGAACTGAACCATCTGAACAGACAAAAAAAAAAAAAAGAAAAAAGAAAAAAAGAAAAGGATAGAGAAAGAAAAAGGAAAAAAACAACAATCCAATTTAAAAAATGAGCAAATTATCTGAAAAGATATTTCTAAATAGAAGACGCAAAAATGGTCAAAAATATATGAAAACATATTTAACAACATTAATCATCAGGCAAGTGCAGATCAAAATGGCAATCTCATTCCAGTTAGTATGACTGTTATCAAAAAGAGAAACAAAAACAAATGCTTGTGAGAATGAGGAAAACCATTTCTAGTACAATTAATATGGAGAATAATATGAAGGTTCCTCAAAAATCTACAAATAGTACTACCATATGATCCAGAATCTCAATTCTGGGAATCTATCCAAAGGAAAGAAAATCATTATGTCAAAGAAACATCTGTGTCTCCAAGTTTATTGCAGTAGTAGTACAGTCACAGTAGCCAAAATATGGAATCAAACTATATGTCCAACAATAGCTGAATAAATAAAGAAACTGTGGTATATATACACAATGAAATACCATTCAGCTATAAAAAAGAATGAAATCTTGTCATTTGCACCAACATGGATGGAGCTATGGGATGTTATGTTAAATGAAATAAGCCAGGAACAGAAAGTTAAATGTCACAGGTTTCCACTCATATGTGTAAGTTCAAAAACAGTTGATCTCATAGAAGTAAAAGGTAGAACAGAGGATATTGGAGGCTGAGAAGTGTAGGGGGAAAAGAGAGATATGGGGGGGATTTGTTAAAAGATATAAAATTACAACTAGACAATAAATTCTAGTGTTCTATAGCACTGTAGGATGACTATAGTTAACAGGAATATATTATGGAGTTTCCAGCAGCTGGAAGGAGGATATTGAACATTCCCAACATGTATATATTATATATATTATATATATTATATATATATGTTGAAATATCACTATGTATCACATGAATGAACAATTATTCAATTAATTGTTCACTCACTGAATGAACAATTATTGTTTGTCAATTTAAAAATAAAATTTAAAAAAGGTCAAACTCAAAAAAAAAAAAACCCTGAATTTTAATACAAGATTTTGCACTTACTTGTTGTGACATTGGGGAAAATACTTAAATTGTAAAATCTCTTAGGTTTAAAAAATTTTAGTTGGTTTAGGTGTACAGTTCAGCAGTGTTTAGTGCATTCACATGGTTTTGCAACTAGTCTCCATAGCTCTTTTTATCTTGCAGACTTATAATTTGTATTAATTATGAAAATAATAGCATTTACAAGATTTTCTGAGAATTAAAAATGATGACATATAAAATACCTAATTCAGAACCTGGCACATAGACACTGTTCAAATGGCAGCTATTTTTGTTTTTCTGTACTTCTGTGATGAGATGATATTGTTCTCTGAGTGGACCTATCTCAGATATATATCAAATAGAAGTTTTTGTGGTACTTTGCCCAGTGTATTAACAGCAGGTACCTTGCAGATACTCTATTACAGTGAATGTATAGATAGCTGCATAGGGAGAAAAGCAGATGGATAAATAAAGGTAAGGTTTTTAAGAATGCTTGAAGCAGATGTCTCAAACCAGTAATGTTGCCAAAAGAAGGGACCAATGAGAAATACATTAGAAAGCAGGCATATTGCACAGATTTTGGAACTGAAGCATGATGAATGAAAGGGAGTTCTGAAGCCAGGTCTTACTTTACTATTATATTTCTCACAAAACAAACACATACACAAACAAGATTATTAAATTACAGACATTGAGGAGTTAACCAGTGTCACATAGTAGATTGATATTCAAATACAACACAACTACTTATTTCTAGAAAAATCTCACCCCATTGCCGCTTCATCTGATATATTAAGTTTTGTACTATTGAAAAAATTCACAATTTTGACTGTTTTTTACACATGACTATTAAAGGCATCTAAAAAGAATGTTAATTGGTACCATTTCCTTTCTTCAGAGTGTTGAATACAAAGGAAATAGCAAACACAAGTAATTAATTCTTCCTCTTCCATTCTTAATAATACCATTGAAATTGAAGCAAAGGAAAAAGCTTTTAGGAAATCTCTTGGCTTAAAATGCTTCACAGAACTCCAAATAAGACTTACACCTGGGGACTATTCAGCTTCTGCCCAAATTATTTAATTGTATCTTGGGGCCTTAGTGTATTAAAAAATGTAACAAGGAGGTGGAGATAGATCATAAAATCTGTATTTTAAAGAAATCTCTAGCTCTAAGTAAATGAAGGGAACAGGGAATCAATTACACTTGAGTATGTAATTTGAATAAATGAAAATGCCAGAATGATTGAAGCTTATTTATTCAGGATGATAGTACAAGTCTGAGAGTGGGTGACTGCATTTTAATAATATGAATACTGGAGGAGAACAACAACAACAAAAAAGAATAAGAGAGAGAGAGTGACATAAAATAGAAGTTATACTAAGCTGTAACTATTTTGAAATAAAGAATTGGTATACAGTTACACAAAAGACATTATGAATGAAAAATTTATGACTCCCTCTCATAGAGTTGAAACAACCTAAAATGAAAAATTTAGGATTGTCTCTGATAGAGTTGAAACAACCTAAAAATGAAAACGTGTCACTTTGTATGTCACTTTTTAAAGAGATATATTTATACATTAACGTCATGAACAACGGGTAACAACGCATTATCAAATTAATGGGTTATTTCATGTGAAATTGAAAAGTAATTATACCCTTTAATTTTAATTTAATTTTTATTTACACTTCCCCAAATTTGTAGATAAACATCACTGACAATACCTTAACATGCGCACAAACACACATGCCCATATATGCACATGCACAGATGCACACACAGTTGCAGGAGGACATTATTGAGTTACAGCAAATGTAGAACTATTACTGTATTTGAGATAAATTTAGCCCTGGGAATCCTGAAGGCCAAGGTCAAAAGGAAATTTTGAAAAATCACCTGGCTTTCATTGCTTAATAAAAGAAAGCTGTGATATTGTGATATAATAAGAAATATATTCTTGATCTCTGCCCCCTAGTTTCTGACACAGACCTCCTAGGAACTTTGTAATTTCCTTAGTAATAGGAACATCTGACACAGAGCTCCTAAATCCCTTGAAATTTCCTGGGTGATAGCCCCTTTTGTTCTAATGAGGTGACTCTTGCTAAGCTCTTGGATTGCCTCAGGATAAAGGCTGGTTGTCAGGAAAACCAACCACTTGATTAAAGGGTTGGAAATTTTAGCCCCACCCCAAACTCTGAGAAAGAAAGAGAGGCTGAAGTTTGAGATATTGATCAATGGCCAATGATTTGATTGACCATGCCTGCAAAACAGCCTCCATAGAAACCCAAAAGGATTGGGCTTGGGAGCTTCTGGATTGCTAAGTGTGGAGATTTCTGGAGGGTGGCACACCTGGAGAGGGCATATCACATATTTGGTCCTATGCATCCCTTCACCTGGGTTTTCATTTGTATAATTTGTGATATTCTTTATACTAAATAAGTAAATCTATGGAAAATGTTTCCCTACGTTCTCTGAGCCACTCTAGCAAATTAATCGAACCTGAGGAGGAAATCACAGGAACCTCCGATTTGTGGTTGGTATTACCAGTTGGTTATAAGTATAGCTGACAACCTACTACTTTAAACTGGCATCTGAAGTGGGGGGAGTCTGGTGGGACTGAGCCCTGAACCTGTGGAATCTAACGCTATCTCCAGGTAGATTGTGTCAGAATGGAATTGAATTAGAGGACACGCAGCTAGTGTCTGCTGCAGAATTGTGTGGCTGTTGTGTGAGAGCAGGAAAAAACAAAAGTGTTTTTTCCCCCCCGTATTCCTATTAGAAGCATCACAGATATTTCCTGGTATAAATTAAATAAAGACATATTAATGTTATTATTATATAAAAGAATTGGAGCAAGATAATAAGCACACTTTTGAAAATGCCTTTGAAACATATATGTTTGACATAAAACTTAAAGGAAAAAAAGACTCAGTAAAAAAGTAATTGGAAAAAAAAAAGTAATTGGATAATTTTACCCACAGACAGGGAAGGTTGAGTGGTTAGAAATAATATGACAATAGACCTGAACTACAGAGTAACGGATCTGTTTTAGGGAACAATGAAAAGAGTCCTTAATTTACTTTACATACTGAAAGCCGTCTTGTTTTTAAATTATTTTGTAACTTAAGTATTTTATTTAAAAACAAAATTGGCTGGGTGCTGTGGCCCATGCCTGTAATCCCAACACTTTGGGAGCCGAGGTGGCAGCTCACTTGAGCCCTGGAGTTGAAGACCAGCCTGGGCAACATGGTGACCCTGTCTCTACAGAAAAAATAAAAAAATTACAAAAAAATGGCCAGGTGTGGCATCATTCGCCTGTGGTCTTAGCAACTCAGGAGAGTGAGGTGGGAGGATTGCTTGAACCCAGGAGGTTGAAGCTGCAGTGGCTGTGATCATGGCACTGCACTCCAGCCTTGGTGACAGAGTGAGACCATGTCTCAAAATAAATAAATAAATACAAAATAAATCCCGTAGGGATAATCAAAAGATGTGCAATGCAAAAGTTTGTAAAGCAGAGTATGGTAGCCATAGAACAAAAGAGAGAAATCCTGCCATGAAAAATTCAGAGGCTATTCTGCTATGAAACCAAAGTATTTTGGCAATATGCTGTAATTTACAAGGAATTATAGGCGATAATTCACTAAGGATCAACATGACAGCTCCTACTTTGGGAAGTCTATTATTTTTCTCTTCAATGCCAGGGTGTTTTATGAAGATGCACAGATATAATTATAATAGGACTCTATGATTTAGGTTTGATTTATAATCTTTGGATGTGAATGTTCATTATGTGTTGTCTCTTTTAATGAAATTGCTACCTTTAAACTTAAAGTACTTATGAAATGGTGTGAAGAAGCCCAGGGAAGGCTAAGGCAAATTTTTGGTAAACACTTTTATAAGTATTAAAGGTATTGTAATGTAGTATCATGGCAGTAACAATTAAAAGGGAGATTACATGTAAACATATTTTTTTGTATTGGTTCTACCATTTAGAGCTAGAATTTCCTTTATAATATTCCATGTATTAATAATTACTTTATTCATTCAATAAATATTTATGGAGTATCAAACTCTGTCTACCACTAATGCAGACATCAGGGATATAATTGTGAGTAAAACAGACGAAAATTCCTATCCGCATGAGTGTTTTGTTCCAAAAAGGGAGACATGCAATAAACAAGGCAGAAATGTAAAATATGTTGAGTGATAAATGTAGGTAAATAAAGGAGGGGTGAGGGATAGGAAGCCTCAGAGTGTGTAGAAAAAAGGCTGACTAAAAAAGTGATATCTAGTTGGGTGCTGGTAATCCCAGCACTTTGGGAGGCTGAGGCAGGTGGATCGCCTGAGGTCAGGTTCGAGACCAGCTGACCAACATGCAGAAACCCCGTCTCTACTAAAAATACAAAATTAGCTGGGTGTGGTGGTGCATGCCTCTAATGCCAGCTACTCAGGAGACTGAGGCAGGAGAATCGCTTGAACCCAGGAGATGGAGGTTGTGGTGAGAAAAGATCGCACCTTTGCTTTCCAGCCTGGGCAACAAAAGCAAAACTCCATCTCAAAAAAAAAAAAAAAAAAAAAAAAAAAGATGTATGTGTGAAAACCTGAAGGAAGTGAAGGAACCAGCCATGCAGATATTCAGCAGAAAAGCATTCCAAAGAAATGAAATAGCAGTGCAGTCTCTCCACTGTACCATACAGAAAGTGCCGTTTTTGTTTTATTTTATTTTTTACATGATCCACAATGCCTAACAATGTATCTGGCACAGGTGCTTAGTATGTATTTGTTGAAATAAAAATACTGATATTAATAACGCTTTTCATCTTACTACCTCCTACTTTTACCTCAATTCAAACACTATATATATAAGGAAGTCTTCACCAACCTCTCTCATTTTGTTAGGTCTTTCATTTTATGCACTCAGAGCAGTGCATATACTTTCCTCACAAACATGTATCATAATTAGAAGTGAATTTGATTTGATGAGTGTTTATCAAACTTTACTAGACATCTGGTTTTACACATCATGATATCCCTAGTGGCTAGTGCTTGACATATAGCAGATGCCCAATAAATGTCTACTGAACCAATGCATGAAAACAATGTTCTCATGATTTCCTAAATATTTACATCTAGCTTGCATCCAAATTTACACAGAAAATAGAGGCCAGCTGACTGGAACACTTCATCTGCATAGTGTCTACATCTGTACCCATCCTCTTTCTTTCATCTTGCAAAAGGGAGCTTCCATCCATAGATGCTTCTATGTTACGACAGCAATGATGATGGCAATGATGATGAGTAAAGTTTATTTGGCACTCACAATGTGCCAGGCTCTTCTCACTTTTTCAGAAAACTTACATGATTTCTCTTACATAATTATGCACTCTCTTAACTCGATTAGCTTTTAAATATTCCCATTTATCTCTCATTAAAAATCAAATAAAACCCTCAATTAAGCCCACACATTTTTCAGATATTGCCTTATTTATTTCATCCAAAGTTAAATATCTCAAAATAGTTTAAGGAGCTTAGAGAGTGATCTCCTACTTCTCCAACCTCAATTCTCTTCAATTTGCATCTATCAGAACTGCTCAGTTTAAGTCGCCAATGGCTTTCATCACATTAAAATAAATAGCTATTTTTCCTTTTTTTTCTTTTTTTAATTATTATTATACTTTAAGTTTTAGGGTACATGTGCACAATGTGCAGGTTAGTTACATATGTATACATGTGCCATGCTGGTGTGCTGCACCCATTAACTCGTCATTTAGCATTAGGTATATCTCCTAATGCTATCCCTCCCCCTCCCCCCACCCCCAACAGTCCCCAGAGTGTGATGTTCCCTTTCCTGTGTCCATGTGTTCTCATTGTTCAATTCCCATCTATGAGTGAGAACATGCGGTGTTTGGTTTTTTGTCCTTGCGATAGTTTACTGAGAATGATGATTTCCAGTTTCATCCATGTCCCTACAAAGGACATGAACTCATCATTTTTTATGGCTGCATAGTATTCCATGGTGTATATGTGCCACATTTGCTTAATCCAGTCTATCATTGTTGGACATTTGGGTTGGTTCCAAGTCTTTGCTATTGTGAATAGTGCCACAATAAACATACGTGTGCATGTGTCTTTATAGCAGCATGATTTATAGTCCTTTGGGTATATACCCAGTAATGGGATGGCTGGGTCAAAGGGTATTTCTAGTTCTAGATCCCTGAGGAATCGCCACACTGACTTCCACAATAGTTGAACTAGTTTACAGTCCCACCAACAGTGTAAAAGTGTTCCTATTTCTCCACATCCTCTCCAGCACCTGTTGTTTCCTGACTTTTTAATGATTGCCATTCTAACTGGTGTGAGATGGTATCTCATTGTGGTTTTGATTTGCATTTCTCTGATGGCCAGTGATGATGAGCATTTTTTCATGTGTCTTTTGGCTGCAAAAATGTCTTCTTTTGAGAAGTGTCTGTTCATATCCTTTGCCCACTTTTTGATGGGGTTGTTTGTTTTTTTCTTGTAAATTTGTTTGAGTTCATTGTAGATTCTGGATATTAGCCCTTTGTCAGATGAGTAGGTTGCAAAAATTTTCTCCCATTTTGTGGGTTGCCTGTTCACTCTGATGGTAGTTTCTTTTGCTGTGCAGAAGCTCTTTAGTTTAATTAGATCCCATTTGTCAATTTTGGCTTTTGTTGCCACTATTTTTCTATCCAAATCTTACCTCTTCTTTTGCTGAAATGTTTTTCTTACCAGGAGTGATGAAAAATGTCTCTGTCCCTGCCTCTGTAACATAAAATTCTTTTAGTTTCCCTCTTGTATCTCAGGTTCCTCCTTCATGGACTCATTTGGACTTACTTACCTGGCAATTGAATGTTGAAATGCTTCAGGCAGGACTCATTCTCATTGCCTGGAAATTTGCTATTATCTATGTTATTTTTCAAAGATATTTTATCTATGTCCATTTTAACTATTAATATTCATACATGAATGACTCACAAAATTCTATTCTTTATGCAGATTTATCTTCTAAGATTTTAGGCCCATATTTCAAAATGTCTACTTAATATCTCATCTCAAATGATTTATGACACCTTAGACTTGACATATCCGGAATCAAATTCAGATTTTTACAATCAAAACTTGGTTTATTCCAAGGATTTCTTATATCACTGAATAGTAGCATTATCCATCCAGTTATTCCAGACAGAATCTTGAGAATAATTGCTAAGATATTTGTTATTCTTACAATCATTTCTCAATGTCCCTTTTTTTTCTCAATTTAGAGACTATATTTTTAATTCTTTTAAATTCACAGCAAAATTAAGAGTAAGGTACAAAGATTTCCCATTTATCTCCCTGGCCCACATGGATAGGTTCTATGATTATTAAAATTCCCCTCCAGGGTTGTAAATTTGTTATAGTTGATGGACCTATATTGACACATCCCTATCACCCAAAGACCATAGTTAACATTAGGGTTCACTCTTGGTGTTGTATATTTTATAGGTCTGAAGAAATATGTAATAATATTTATCCACGATTACAGTATCATACAAACTAATTCCACTGCCCTAAAAATCCTCTGTGATCCTCTTATGCACCATTTCCTGTCTGGTAATCTCCAGTAACTACTCTACTTTTTATTGTCTCTATAGTTCTTACTTTTCCAGGATGACATATGGTTGGCATCATACATGCTGTAACCTTTATAGATTGACTTATTTTATTTAGTAATATGCATTTAAGTTTCCTTTATGTGTTTTCATGACTTCACAGTTCTTTTCTTTTAGCACTGAATTATTTTTCATTGTCTGGATATGCCACAGATTATTTCTCTATTCACCCACTGAAGGACATCTTGGTTACTTCCAATATGTGGTAATTATAAATAAAAATGCTATCTATAAACATTCATTTACAGGCTTTTGAGTGGACATAAGTTTTCAACTCCTTTGAGTAAATAACAAAGCGACGGGTTGTTGGATCATAGGGTAAGAGTATATTTAGTTTTGTAAGAAACAGACAAAATGTCTCCCAAAGTGGCTGTTCCTTTGCATCCGTGCTAGCAGTGAATGAGAGTTCCTATTGCTCCACATCCTCACCAGCATTTGATGCTGTATGTGTTCTAGATTTTAGCCATTCTAATAGGTCTGCAGTGGTATCTCATTGTTGTTTGAATTTGCATTTTCCTTATGACACATGATGTGTAACATATTTTCATATGCTTATTTTCCTTCTATATATCTTCTTTGGTCAGGTGTCTGTTAAGATCACTGGCTCAATTTTTAATTGTTTGTTTTCTTACAGTTGAGTTTTAAGAGTTACCTGTATATTTTGAATAAAAGTCAATATCACTTTAAAAATTCATCTTGAATTTATCTATTTATATCTGTCTATACCAAGGCAATAGTAACTCTTACCTGAAACACTCAAACAGCTTTTAAAGCAGTAAATCTGCACCTACACTTGCCTTTCTCCTCCAAAGGGCTCAGCCTCAGAAGATGTTATATTTTGCTATCGAAACACATTAGTGATTTTCCACTGCATTTTAGCATAAAGGCAAATTTCCTTAATGAGACCAAGGAGGGTTGCAGTCTGAGTTCTACATTTTAGTCTAGTTTCATTCCATAACCCACATTCTGTCTGAATTTCTTTTTACCATGTCGGCCTTCTTTCATGTTCATTGATCTTTACTCTGCCTCTGAGCCTTCGTACAGGCATTTCTAAATGCATGAAGTATTTGTTCACAATCTTCACTGTGGTAGATACTTACGTGTTGGTCATTCATAAACCATGCTGCTGAAACTCACATCAGTTTGTAGCCCTTTCCTACACTGTTTCTGGGTGTAACTTGCTTTGACAAATGGAATATTAGCAAGCTAAGGCTGATACTTCCTTGTATATTAGAGCATGCAGTATTTGCACCCTTTTTGAGGTACATAGCACCATGCTGTAAGGAAGCATTGGCTAGGTTACTGAATAGTAGGGACACCACATGGACAGAGAGATCATAAGGAAGAGCACTAATTCATGAAACTCATGAGTGAAGGCTTCTTGGACCATTTAACCAAAATAGCACTGCCAGCTAAATGCAGTTTATTTTCTCCAATCAATATTACATGAAAACATAACAAACTTTATAGCCAAGTTTCTGGACACACATAATCACGAAAAATAGTTTCTTATTATTTCAAATTACCAGGGCTTTAAAAAAATTGTCGTTCTGTTGTTCATGTGGAAAGTGTGTGTTTGTTACACGGCAATAGACAATATTCACCTAGTAAACAAATACTTATATTTTATAGCAAAATCTAATCAGGGAAGAAGATTCCTTGAGTTAATAGACCACTAAATATAATAATAATATATTATAATTATAATTATCAAATAATATATTAGACTATATTATACTAATATAATATAATATATAACACATAACATAATTATACATAATATAATTATTATATAGAATTATATATAATATAATAAATGTAATATTCAAATGCATAATACTAATATATATTATGATATATACTGTATATATTACATATATTAATATAATATTCCTGATAATATATGTTATACATTATATATTAATATTGCAATATAGATTAATATAAGTAATATATAACATGTAATTACATATTTAACATATTCAATTGCATATGTAACACATGTAATTATAATATAATATATAATATAATAACAACAATAATACCCAGTACTAATTCAGTATTTACTATGTACATGGCAATATTCTAAGTACTCCCCATACATTACCCTACTTAATCTTTGAAGCAGTGCCATATGATGGGTACTAACACCAGCCCCATTTTACAGATAAGGAAAGCTGAAGCACAGAGGTAAATGTTAGTTACCTATTAACTCTTGCTTATAATCTCCATTCCTGTAGCAAATTCCCATTATCACATTATTTATCAAAATTCTAGCTATACATTGTTGGGGAAGGCAGCTCACACATGCATTCTTTGGACACCCTCTCTGCTGTACAAGAATAGGCTTTGGACCTGGTACACATTCTTACCAAGAAATTGAATCCTTTCAGCCTGTGTTGGCCTTATCAACTTGCATGACGTATTGTAAATATTTCTGAATTTTCTGTATATTATGATGTTTTGACACCTTAAAAATCCTTTTTCACTGAAAGAGATTACCCTTCCCAGATCTACCCAATTCTTAGGTATAAAAGGGCTCAGCCTGGAGTATGTCTTTGATATGCAAACTAACCAAGCCAGAGTCATATCTTCTCTATCTGGGCTGTATACCCCAGAAGACAATATTCCTCTGCCTAAATCATCCAGAGCCAGGTACCAGGTAACTAGAGACCACCCCTACAGAAGAAAGCCTACCAAAATTATTCAAACTAACCAGTCTTAAACTATTCACCCTGCCCTGCCTTGCCTTTGCCATGGAAATTCCAATAAAGGCAGTAGCCTAAACCTTCCCCTTACTCCTGTCTTCTGCCTCTTGTTTGCCCTAGTGTCTTTCCCATGTGGTCCTACATGGAATGCTGTGCCTCATGTCTCTAGGACCCGTTGAGTATAATAATCCCTTAATTTTATATTCTTCTCCAAGTATAATTTTTACAACATGTTGGAGTTATACTTAAACACCCCAAAAAAAGTTTTTTCCCCATTTACTACACTTACGGGAATATCTTTCTATGTCTCAGGCTCAATATGTACTCCTTTGCTCCTGCTTAAGCATGTGTGTCATATGGCACCTGGGCAACCCCACTACTATATCTGTCCCCTGCGACGAGGGTATGATATTCTTCTGTTGCAGCACAAGAGGTATTCATGCAGGCCGATCACCAAGTGTTGGCTATCAGAGGAACCTGCTGGACAGAGAGGACTGACTCCTGCTACTAAAGCTGAAGCTACTCTGCCTCTTTACGAGTAAAGGGTGGTTTCATCCAGTACTTGACTGTTTTTCTCCTCAATGATTCTGGTATCAAGATGCAGTGGGCAAAAGTGCTCAGACTCCTACTCCTGATAATAGTTAACAGGTGTCACTTGCTCAACGTACATGTAATTGTATGACTATTCGATTAATTTTAACTTATCCCAATATACCAAAAAATCAAGGAGGAAGTAAGTCATGACTATTTTTCACTGCATTTTATCACCAATACCTATTTATGCTAGATTATAATTTTTTCTTTTTGAGACAGAGTCTCATTCTGTCACCCAGACTGGAGTGCAGTGGCGCGATATTGGCTCACTGCAAGCTCCGTCTCCTGGGTCACGCCATTCTGCTGCCTCAGTCTCCCGAGTAGCTGGGACTACAGGCGCCAGCCACCGCGCCCCGCTAATTTTTTGTTTGTTTGTTTTTAGTAGAGACGGGTTTCACCGTGTTAGCCAGGATGGTGTCGATCTCCTGACCTCGTGATCCGCCTGCCTCGGGCTCCCAAAGTGCTGGGATTACAGGCGTGAGCCACGGCACCCGGCCCAGAAAAGATTTTAAAATGAGTAAAAATGTATATAGAAATAAGCTAATGATACTATGGCTGCCCTTGCAACATTTCATTATCTTGACAAAGTGCTTGGTTTTAGTAGTAATTGGGTATCAAAAGATGAATCCGTGTAACTGCACAGGGGTACACTGGAACCAACACCTGTGTATGAAGATGGGACCCATGAATATTTAAAAAGATGTATATTAGAAATATCTACCTGACAGCAAAGAGATACATGAGGAAATTTGACTGTCTCAGTCTGGCTGTCCATAGTAAAAATATGTCACTTGTAAATCTAAGTCACATCCCTGCTCTTACCTAGATTTGTGAGATTTTTCTAAATTTTTAAATTAAAATGGTGGGTACATAGCAGGTATACATATTTATGGGGTACATGAGATACTTTGATACAGACATGCAATGCGGAGTAATCACATCATGTTAAGGGGGTACCCATCTCCTAATGCATTTATCCTTGGATTGTGTGATCAACCATCCAATTATATTATTTTAATTATTTTTAAATATACACTTAGATTATTATTGAAAGTTGTACTACAAAATACTAGGTCTTATTCATTCGTTCTAACTACTTTTGTACCCATTAATCATTTCCACTTCTCCACTAACCAACACCCTACCCTTCCCAGCCTCTAATAACCATCCTTCTACTTTCTGTAAGTTCAATTGTTTTAATTTTTAGCACCTGCAAATCATGAGAACATGTGCAGTTTGTCTTTCTGTATCTGGTTTATTTTACTTAACAGAATGACCTCCAGTTTCATCCATGTTGTCACAAATGACAGGATCTCAGTTTTTCTTATGAATCAATATTACTCCATTATGTATGAACCAGTTTCTTTATCCACTCATCTGTTGGTGGACACATAGGTTTTTTACAAATCTTGGTTATTGTGAATAGTGCTGCAATAAACATGGGAGTGCATATATCTCTTCCATCTACTATTTTCCTTTCTTTTGGGTATATGCTTGGCAATGAGATTGCTGGATCTTATGGTAGCTCTATTTTTAGCTTTTTGGGGAACCTTTAAACTCTTCACCATAGTTGATTATACTAATTTATATTCCCACCAATAGTGTACAGGGGTTCCCTTTTCTCCATATCCTCTCCAGCATTTGTTATTGCTGATATTTTGGATAAAAGCCACTTTAACTGGGGTAAGATAATATCTTATTATAACTTTGATTTGGATTTTTCTGATGATCAACAATTTTGAGCATTTTTTATACTTATTTGCCATTTGTATGTGTTTTTTTGAGAAGTGTCTTATTAAGGTCATTTGACCATTTTTTAATCAGATTTTTAGATATTTTACTATAGAGTTGTTTGAGCTTCTTATATATTCTGGCTATTAATCCCTTGTCAGAGAGTTATTTTGCCAATATATTCTCCTATTCTATGGCTCATCTCTTCACTTTATTGATTGTTTCCTTTGCTGTGCATAAGCTTTCTATCTTGATGCGATCCCATTTGTTCATTTTTTGGTTTGGTTGCCTGTGCTTGTGGAGTATGACTTAATAAATCTTTGTCCACACCAATGTCCTGAAGAGTTTTTCCAATTTTTTCTTGTAGAGGAATTTTGGAAAATATACTAACACATAGAAATTACAGAATATACTTTTGATTGACCAATGAGTCTGTGAAGAAATTAAGAAAGAAACTTTAAAAAGGTCAAATGAAACAAATGATAATGGGAGTACAACATAGGAAAACCAATGTGATAATGTGAAAGCAGTACTAAGAGGGGAATTTATAGCTATAACTCCCTGTGTCAAAAAAGAAGAAAAGCATCAAATGAATTGCCCACTGATGCACCTTAAAGAATTAGAAAAGGAAGAGCAAACAAAATCCAAAGTTAGTAGAATAAAAGAAACAATAAAGATTAGAGCACAAATAAATGAATTTGAAATGAAGAAAACATATGAAAGATCAGATAAATGAAAAGTTGGTTTTTTGAAAAGATAAAAAAAATTGGCAAACTTTTAGCCAGGCTAGCTAAGAAAAACAGAGAGAAGTCCCAAATAAATAAAACTAGAGATGAAAAAGGAGACATTACAAGTAATACTACAGAAATTAAAAGGATCATTAATGACCACTCTGAGCAAATGTATGGCAATACATTGGAAAATCTAGAGGAAATGAATAAGTCCCTACATACATACAACTTACTAAGATTGAACTAGAAATAAATCCAAAACCCCGACCAACAAATAACAAATAATTAGATCAAAGACATAAGAAAAAGTATCTCAATAAAGAAAATACCTTACTGCTGAATTCTACAAAACATTTAAAGAAGAAATAATACCAATACTACTCGAACTATTCCAAAAAACAGAGGAGGAAGGAGTAATTCTAAACTCATTCTATGAGGCTAGTATTACCAAAAACCAGAAAAAGGAAAAACCAAACAAAGGTACATTATAAAAAGAAAACAACAGGCCAACACCCTTGATTAATAATAATGCAAAAATCCTGAACAAGATGCTACCAAACCGAATTCAACAACACATTGGAAAGATCATTCATTATGACTAACTGGGATTTATCCTAGTGATGCAAGGATGGTTCAAAATATGCAAACCAATCAATGTGATACATCATATCAACAGAATACAGGACAAAAACCATATGATCATTTCAATTGGTGCTGAAGAAAACATTGAATAAAATTCAACATTCTTTCATGATGAAAGTCCTCAAAAAACATAATAAAAGCCATATATAATAGACCCACAGTTAGTATCTTACTGAATAGGACAAGACTGAAAGTCTTTTCTCTAAGATCTCGAACATGACAATGATGCCCACTTTCACCATTGTTATTCAGCATAGTACTGGAAGCCTGGGCTAGAGCAATCAGTTGAGAAAGAAAAAAAGGGAATCCAAATGGGAAAGGAAGAAGTCAAATTATCCTTGTTTGCAGATGATATGATCTTATATTTGCAAAAACCTAAAGATTCTACCAAAAAAACTATCAAAACTGATAAACATATTAGGAAAGTTACAGGATACAAAATCACCATTCAAAATTCAGTAACATTTCTATATGTCCACACTGAACAATCTAAAAAAGAAATTAAAAGTGTAGTCTCATTTACAGTAGCCACAAATAAATACCTATGAGTTCACTTAAGCAAAGAAGTGAAAGATCTCTATAATGAAGCACATAAAACACCGATGAAATAAATTGAAGATTCATAAAATTGGAAAGATACCCCACGTTCATGGATTAGAAGGATTAACATTGTTAAAATGTCCATGCTACCCAAAGCAATCTACAGATTCAATGCAATCCTTATCAAATTCCAATGACCTTCTTCACAGAAATAGAAAAAACAAAACCCTAAAATTTATCTGGAACCACAAAAGATACAGAAGAGCCAAAGCTCTCCTAAACCAAAATAATAAATCTGGAGGAATCACTTTACCTGACTTCAAATTATACTACAAAGCTATAGTAACCAAAACACCATGGTACTGGCATAAAAGACAGACATATAAGCCAATGGAACAGAATACAGAATCCAGAAACTAATTCATACATCTATGATGAACTCTTTTTCAAGAAGATGACAAGAACAGACATTGGGGAATAGACAGTCTTTTCAATAAATGGTGCTGGGAAAACTGTATATCCATATACAGAAGAATGAAACTAGACCCCTACCTCTCACCATATACAAAATTCAAATCCATATGGATTAAAGACTTAAATCTAAGATCTCAAACTATGAAACTACTACTAGAGTTTGTGTTTGCATATACTCTCTCTAAAAGATCAGGGCATCTCCATACTGAGAAAACGGCCACATAGTACTAGCAGTATTACAGTAATAAACACAAATATCCTCTAAAAGGTCATCTCTCTAACTTGTAACTCAAATAGGTTTCCCATAGAAACCATGTGGCTCCCATCTCCAAAGACAAGTTCATAATCAAACATTTAAAAAAAGACACAAATCCTTATAAGTGTCCTCAGAAACAAACAAAAAAAGAGATCCAGAACCATAAAAATAATTTTGCGATAATTAAAAACATAAAAGGTAATTCAAAAACATAATTGTAAAATGAGAATAGTCAGGTTTTAGAAAGGAAGTAGATATAAATAAAAATTCTTACCGTGAAGGTGATATTCACTGGAATTAAGAAATTGTGCCCATTATTCAAAAGCAGATTAGATACAGTGAAAAGAGAATTATTGAACTGAAAGATGAATGTGAAGAAATTATCAAGAATGCTGCACCCAGGGAAGAAGACATAGAAAATGTAAAAGAAATGCTAAAAGATATAAAGGACAAATTATAAGTCTATTCAGAATTCAGAAGAAAATGTAGAGGGAGTATTTAAAGAGATAATTGATAAGAATTTTCCATAATTAACTAATGGCATGATTCTTCTGATTGAAGATATACAGTAAACTTAACCAGAATAAATAAAACCACATATAGGCATATTAGAGCTAAGCTTAATGACATAGGCAAAATTATCCTACCATCCATTAGAGAAAACAGACTATCTGAAAAAGAAGATAATTTGACTGTTGGGTAATTTTTCTGGAAGCCAGAAGACATTGCGATACTATCTTCAAGATACTAAGAGAAAATAACTGTTACGCCACAATTATGTAAGTAGCTACTCCATCATACTGTAAGATGTTGAGATAAAGACTTTTTCTGGCTAAAATAAAGTGAAAATTTTACTACCAACAGATGTTCATAAACAAATTTTTAAGAAGGTTCTCTGAGGAAACAAACAAGAAACCAGAGGGGAGCTGAGATGCAATTAGTAAAAAGACGCAAAGGCATTGATAAATATATAAGTGCATCCAAGCATACACTAATAATATAAGTATAATATTGTGAATTTTGTTAATAGGAGAAAAACCAAGGCAGGATGGGAACATTAGACAACAATAATGTAATCCAGAGAGTGAAGAATCAGGCATACAGTATTTTAAGTTCTTTCAATTGTGCCAGGAAAAATAATACATAGACTTTTAATTATGTTTATCAAATTTTTAAGAATTACACTAAAGATAAATAGTGTATATATTCTTCATATCATTAGGTGGGAAACATGAAATTTTACAAAAGCGACTTCTTAAAGAGACAAAAAATAAAAAATAATAGAAAAATTAGGGTTAGTGCAACACAGGATACAAATGATAAAAAATAATTTAAATGTATTAGTTACTGATAAATATAAATAAACTAAGCTCCCTGGCTAAAAGCCAGCACTGATCATATTAATAAAAAACATACTCAATGCCATGCAGCTCATAAAAATATTCTAAAGCATATAGACATAAAAATTTGGAGAAAAAAAGAAAAACAAAACTGCTCTCAAAAAAGCGTGAGCAGGCTTTAATGATTCAAGAGTACCTTTTAGTATTTAAGTCCTAGCAACACAGACAAAGGTCAAGGTAAACTTAATTAGGTCTCCACTGTGGTTTATATTTGTAGCCTCAAATTTAACAGTGCATATTTTATTCTTGTGTTTATTTTATATAAAATGTTGTATTTTCTACATTGATTTTTCTTTGCTGAGATATTATTTGTTTTATTTATATGTTCACTATCTATCTTACTCCAGTAGGGTGGAAGCTCTAAGTGTTCAAATGCTTTTGTCTGTTAATTAACTGCTATATCCCTGGTGCCCAGAATAATACCTGACAGAAATTAAGTATTCAACAAATTTGTATTAATATAATTGTTGGTAAATCTGAAAACTTGGTTGCCAGTAATAAATCATTTCTAAGTGATTAAATGTTTACTATGCAAACTTACTTATACCCAATGTTTGGAACAGGAGTAATTTTTGAATAAGGAACTACTTCTGTTATGGCATTTAAATAAATGTTGATAAAAGAATGATGGAAGAAAGCCAGTGCAATCTACTTTTAGTTTGCATATTCCCCTGTTATTCTGTGTTAATTATTTGTACAAATACAGTTTTAAACTCCTACCTAATAGGACATTTTCTGATGAGAAAGAACATCTATTACAAAAGAGAGGAGAGCAGTTGAATCAGAAATACGTGATATACTGCCAAAGCTGTTGTGATTTTAATTTGTCTTGATTTTTAGCAAGTGTTACATTGCAAGTGTGTTGCAATTGGCTGACATTTTTCAGACATTTAAAAATTCTGGAATATCTAACATATTTTAGGCAGTTCTAATAAAAATGAAAACCCGACAATAAGCATAACTGATAAAACCTCTTCACAATTTTGGCCCTGCTTTAGAATTTAATGCACTGACTTGTTCTCAGTCCTGCAGTGCTTAGTATCTCCTGTGTACCCTTTGTATGTTCAATTGCAGTGCTAGAATATATTATGAAGACTAAAGCCCAAATGTAATCTATATTAGGAACTATTCATAACCAAGAGTCCACATCTGCATAAATTAAACTTGAGAACGATGTCATACATATTTTATACATAAGCTATCTTTTCTCAACAAAAGTAAACTCGTTAACTCAATAAATAATTTTGCTTTTGTCATTTTGACCTGCAGGTGAACACATATATGTATAACGAAGTAATAATTTAGTTATGCATTTTTACCCATTTTCTTGTTTATTATCTTTTTCTCTTATTGGCAAAATCAAGATTATAAAATGTGTTCAATGGCTTTTTGGCCAACTATCTCATTTGCACACACTGACTAGAGAATATTTAAAACTATTACAGTGTGAAGTTTACATCTGCTGTTTGGGCCTAATTAGGTTCCATACACTTTTACTTTAAGAAATAGCCACTTGATTTTCTGGTGTTGATCCACCTACTCCTACTTGCCGTTTTCACAGTTTGGGAAGGGAGAATGCCACCCTCACGCCATTGGGGTTGACACATGACCTAGGCCGGAGCAGTTAGAGAAATAACATCCCTCATCTACTGTGGTTGACTCAAAAGTCAGCACTTAATCCAAGCTAAGCCAATGAAGCCATTCTTCAACTTTTGCTAGAAATATTGGGAAGGAAACATTTTGTTTCTACTAAATTACTTATCAAATAGGACATACGACTGTTGGTGATGGCAATCTCTGTAGAAATCTACCTGAAAATGAAGGCAACAGGAAAGCAGGAGCAAAAGATGGAGAAATACTGGTATCTGTGGCTTTCCTCTCTGCCTCTTCTCCAGCTACACTGCCCTCATTTCAATTCCCCTCACATGCAAAACACACTCCCTCCTCAAGGCCTCTGCACTTGCCACTCTTGTCCCTAGGATGCTGTTCCACCAGATATGCACCTAGGTATCCTCTCATTTCAGCCAGGTCTTTATTAAAATACAAAGTTCTCAGTAAAGCCAACTGGCTGTTCAAGCTATCACACAGATGCCCTTCCCCAGTTTGCCTATTTTTTTTTCTTCATAGCAATTATTTTATATAATAAATCATTTAAATTCTTTTTTTTTAATTTTTAGAGACAGGGTCTCATGTTGTTGCCCAGGCTGGAGTGCAGCTCACTACAGCCTCAAATTCCTGAGTTCAGGTGATCCTCCTGCCTCAGCCTCCCAAGTAGCTGGGAGTACAGTCCTGTGCCATCAATCTAAGCTAATTAAAAAAAAATTGCAGAAACATGGTCTTTAATGTGTTCCAGGCTGATCTCAAATCTATTTATGGTTTGTTTCACCTAGTAGAATGAAAGCTACTTGAAGGAGATTTTGGTCTCTTTAATTGACTTCTCTATTCTAGCTCTAGAATAGTAGTCAACACTTAATACTCAAGTCTGTTGAATGAATGAATGTCATAATGTGGGCATCTTTATCCAATTGTGCCTGAAGCTTGTGGACCTTTCACTTATCTGAGAAAAACAATTTCTCTTGTATTCTTTAATCAGGAGTTTTACATCAGCTTTAATTTAAAAAGTGTACATAATAAACAATTTTATATTTATATTTGTATAAATTGAAGAATGGCACTTAATTCCTTTGATTGAAATCAATAAGTTGCCCATGATATAATAAGACTCCTGATTTTCTGACTCCCTAAAAGATATCTGCCCTTAATAAAAAAATTAAGTTATGCTTTAAAACAATAAAAATTACACAATTTGCAAACAAATAAGTGAGTTATGTCTTATTCATATGGATTTTGTAAATTAAACTCACAGGTAACAAAAATCCAGCATAGAATGTGGAAGACAAAACATGCTAAAGAAAGAGGTGTATGATTAAAAGTAAACATGAATACAGTTGTCTCTTGTATCCTTGGGGGATTTGTTCCAGGACCCCCGTGGATGGCAAAATCCATGGATATTCAAGTCCCTTATATAAAATGCCGTAGTATTTGCATATAAGCTATGTACATTCTCCCACACACTTTAAATCATCCTTAGATTACTTATAATACCTAATACAATGCAAATGCTAAGTGAATAGCTGTTGTACTGTATTGTTTTTGTTTGAGTTATTTTTATTATGTTATTTGAATTAGTGTTTTTATTTATTTTAAAAATTTTCCATTCATGTTAATGGTTGACTGAGTCCATGGAAGTGGAGCCCACAGATACAGAGAGCCAACTACAATAGTGCACTTCACTTAGAAGAAGCTTTTATATCACTTGCTGTAGAGGGTTCAGTGTGTAAGGATGTTGCAAGAATTGGTGTGACTTAGATTGTTAACATATGCACACACATACACAAACATGGAAGAAATTATGAACCATTTGAAAGACTACATAAGTGTATCATTCTTGGGTCATTTATTAGGATGAGGAATGAGATTTTTTAATATTACCACTATAAAGTGATCTACTTACTAAGCTCTTCACTGTAATATCATGATTTAAATTCACCTTATGTTAGTGATATCTAGAACCTCAATTACTGGTGGAGCTTTTGCAACACAATTTTGATTTCAGTCTCAATGGAATTGCATTATGAGCTGTTAAACAGTAGGGGTTAATTTAATTCCAAATGATGATGTTTAACAATTTTAAAATGAGTCAATAAATGATAAAACAATACATGAATATATAAATTTGTGTATTCTCATGATTTCATCATACATTTATGAAAAAAATAGTAAAATCTATTTAAAAAGCCAACACATGGAATTTCTGGGAAGAAATTTTGATGTTTTGGTATATGTTTCAGAGATGTCTAAATTATTTTCTGGTCATCTCTAAACTCATTTTATTAAAATAGAAATCTTCACATTCTAACAAAATATTTTTTCTAAATAAATCTTAATACTTTTATTATAATAGACCAGGAACAAAGGTAACATGTCTTTCTATACCAAAATATTGAATACTTTGAAAAATAAATGACTATAATTTTAGCTAGCCTCCATTATATGGCATGCAATATATACAATGCATGTTTTTATTCTGTTAGAATAGTTTATCTTGATTTTAAAAATAGAAAAAGTAGCACTTTTTGACTTCCAAATCCACTTGGATTTTCTAATAAAAACTAAAATCTAGGTAGCCGAATGCTTCTTTTTAGGAGTAAATATTTTCAGAACAAGAATAAAGAACACGAGTCTGTAATGCAAAGGAAATGAATTGGCAATCATTCAGGGTTTTGTTTGTTTTCATTGTTTTCTTTTGTTTATAATGACTTATATACTGAATGTTATCCCAATAGAATATTTCAACAGTATTCCTAATCTGTAGATTCCTAATGAATTTGTGTACCTATGAAAATAAATTCTGAATCAGTTAATGAAACATGAAATAAACACGTATCTGTACATAGACACACACACACACAGTATGCCCTAGTGCTGGGCTTCTAAAACTCGATGTGCACATGAAACACCTGGAGATCACATTAAATGCAGATTCTGGTCCAATAGGTCTGGATCTTGCATCCTTTACAATGTCCCAAGTGATAGCCGTACTCTGCTCCTTGAAGCAAACTTTGAACATCAGGGGTTACTTGGCTGACTACAAGCCTGAATATGTTTTCACCACAAAGGTTTTTATGTGATTTCTTCATTGGCCTCTTCTTTTTAATATTATAGAAAAAAAAGCTTTAATATTATAGAAAAAAAGACATTATGTTTCCTAATCTTTTTATGTTTCTCTACGGCTAACATTTTTTATATGAAGGTAATATTAAGTTCCTTTGTCTTGGGACCAAATTTTATTCTAGTTATGTCCAGATATAATTTCAAATATGTTTTGTCTATTGGTCAATGAGAATTTTGTCTATAGAATCAATGTTTTCCAATTTTTTTCCTTAATAGCTTTTGAATATTTATTTCTATTATTTTTCCATGTTTTCTAATTTTGTTATATCTCCAGGTGCTGTTTTCCATATTGTTTGCCATTTTTTAAAAAAACTATTATAATTCTTTTTTTTCCCTGAGTTTAGGAGAATTGCAGAAATGTGGCGTTTTATTGACTCCTTCACCATTCTGAATTTAGTAATTTGTATTTTCTTCTTGTTCTCTTATTTTCTTCTTTGCAATTATCTTAGTAATGGATTTAGTGTTGGTTTATAGTCAAAAGATTTTATTTTTTTCATGAGTGTAAGATTAAACCAAGAAAGGAAACACATTTTATACATATCCATTCACTTCATTTATTGACTTTATAAACTAATTAATTTATTTATGCAATCACTCATTGAACAACTTCTACTCTTCAACAACTTAGGGTATAACTGATTTTACAGACAGAATAATCCTTGTAATTCTGGGTGTCTTAGCAAGATAAACCTCATTTACTTATCTTCTGCTTATCAAAGTTACTGCCCCACAGTCTTCTGTTTGTGGCAGTTGTTGACCTTTGAAAGAGATATGTTTTTCCTCTTCTAATTATTGCAGACTTCACGCAGGGGAGAACAAAACTGATGGGTTCATCTGAAGAGCAGTTCAGCAGCTGTATCAGTCTCATTCATATTAAGATCTTAATACCACAAAGAACACTACCTTGAATAGCTAGGGGGAGCGAGTGAGCTTCTAGAGAAACCTGTTCCCTGTTATTTTTATCCAGTTGGGATTTGAGGAATTCCACCTAATACTGCCTTATTGCTATCATACCTCATAAACATTTCTCAATGTACTTACAAGTAGACAACAATGTAGGTTGGTTTCCCTTTGGACCAACAATAAATTTCCCCCATTTTTATATTTTATTGATCATAATTATGAGAAGCTCAGAGCAGAGCTGGAAAGTCTGGGTACATTTTGCCATCTTAGTATGAAGTTTTGTACTATACCTTACAAGACTGTACTAGAGTGTCGTATATCCCATGAGGACTTACTGAATTGTGAAAGTCATGAGTTTTGTAAAACAAAACCTAGGAACCATACAAAGTACTTCTAATGCCTCAGGGATTGCAAAAGTAATAAATAGTAATTAATAAAACAACAAAAAAGTAATTTGATTGCTAGAATATCATCTATTTGACTTTATGACCAAGCATGTGTCTTATGATGAAATAATTTGTGAGCAATACATCAATTTCTAAATCATGAAGATAAGCAGAAAGGATAGCTGAAACATGTAAGTAGAATATATAAATATATATCAACAAAATTTTTAAATTGTGGGTTTTTTGCAGATTAAAAGATTATCATTTTCCTTTTTGTAATTTTAGCCTTTATTTTAGTTTTGAAGATACACGTGCATGTTGGTTACCTAAGTATTTGTATGATACTAAGATTTGGGGTACAATTCATCCTGTCACCCAGGAACTGAGAATAGCATCCAAAATTAGTTTTGGGTGCCATTATTATTAGTTTTATTATTATTATATTATTATTCATTATAAATAATAATTATTTTATTATTAGTTTTTCAACTTTTGGTTTCCTCCCTGTCTCCCCTCTTTAGTAGTCCCCAGTGTCTATCATTTTTATATCCCTGAGTAACCAATCTTTATCTCACAGTTATAAGTGAGAAAATGTTATTTTTCTGTTCTTGCATCAATTTGCTTAAAATAATGGCTTCCAGCTACATCAATATTGCTGCAAAGGAAATGATTTTGTTCTTTTTGAAAGCTCTTTAGTATTCCATGGTGTATATGTACTACATTTTCTTTATCCAATGCACCACTGATGGTCACCTAGATTGATTCCACATCTTTGCTCTTAGAAACATTGCTGTGATAAACATATGAGTGAATGTGACTTTTCGGTAGAAAAATTTATTTTCTTTTGGATACTCAGTAATGGGATTACTGGGTTAAGTAGTAGTTCTATTTTAAGTTATTTTAAAAATCTCCTAACCGCCTTTGATAGTGGCTAAACTAATTTACATTCCCATCAACAGTGTACAAGCATTCTCTTTTCTCTGCTGCCATGCCAGAATCTGTGTTTCCTAAATAATAATAATAATAATAGCCATTGTAACAGGTGTGAGATGGTATCTCATTATGGGTTTGATTTGTAGTTCTCTGATGATCAGTGGTGTGGAGTACTTTTTCATATGATTGTTGTTCACTTGTACGTCTTCTTTTGAGAAGTGTCTGTTCATGTATTTTGCCCATTTTTAACGAGATTTGATTTTTGCTTGTCCAATTGTTTAAACTTCTTATAAATACTGTATATTAAACCTTTATTGAATGCATAGTTTGTTAATATTTTTCCCAATCTGTAGGTTTTCTGTTAACTCTGTTGATAGTTTCTTTTGATGTGCAGAAGCTCTTTAGTTTAATTAGGTCTCACTTGTCAATTTTTGCTTTTGTTACAATTGCCTTTGAAGACTTAGCCATAAATTATTTCCGAAGGCCAATGTCTGGAATAGTATTTCCTAAGTTTGTTTTCCAGAATTTGTGTAGTTTGAGGTCTCACATTTAAATATTCAGATGATGAGACTGACATGCTGACTACTGCTCCAATGAGGCAGATACATTTAAATCTTTAATCCATCTTGAGTTAATTTCTGTATATTGTGAAAGGTAGGGGGTCCGGGGTTTTTTTTGTTTTTTGTTTTTTTGAGACGGAGTCTTGCTCTGTCACCCAGGCTGGAGTGCAGTGGCTCGATCTCGGCTCACTGCAAGCTCCGCCTCCCGGATTCACGCCATTCTCCTGTCTTAGCCTCTGAGTAGCTGGGACTACAGGCGCCCGCCACCCCGCCCAGCTAATTTTTTGTATTTTTAGTAGAGACGGGGTTTCACCGTGTTAGTCAGGATGGTCTCAATCTTCTGACCTCATGATCCACCTGCCTCAGCCTCCCAAAGTGCTGGGATTACAGGCGTGAGCCACCGAGCCAGGCCAGGGAGTCCTGTCTTATGCGTCTGCATATGACTGGCCAGCTATGCCACCACCATTTATTAAATAGGGAGTCTTTTCCTCATTGCTTATTTTTTGCCGACTTTGTTGAAGATCAGATGGGTGTAGTAGATGTGTAACTTTGTTTCTGGGTTCTCCATTCTGTTCCATTTTTCTGTATGTCTGTTTTTGTACCCGCCTAGTGCTGTTTTGGTTACTATAGTTGTATAGCATAGTTTGAAGTTGAGTAATATGATGCCTCTGGTTTTGTTCTTTTTCCTTAGGATTACTTAAAAAACTTTTTTTTTTAAATACAAAGGTAGTAATAGCTAATTGAGTATGTTAAATAACATAAAGTGATTGCCTATTACTTTAAGTGGCTTTAAATATATAGGCATACCTCAGAGATATAGGGAATTCAGTTCCAGACCACCACAATAAAGGGAATATAGTAATAAAGCATGCCACACATTTTTTTGGTTTCTCAATGCATATAAAATTTATGTTTACAATATACCATAGTGTATTGTGTTCAAAGGTATTATATCTCAAAAACAGTATGTACCTTAATTTAAAAATACTTTTTTTTGCTGAAAAAATGCTAACAATCATAAGAGGCTTCAGGAAATTTCAATCTTCTGGCTGGTAAAGGGACTTGACTTGATGTTGATGGCTGCTGACTAAGTAGGGTGGTGGTTGCTAAAGATTAGGGCAGCTATAACAATTTCTGAATATAAGACAAAAATGAAGTTTGCCACATTGATTGACTCTTCCTTTCATGAAACATTTCTCTGTAGAATTCTACGCTGTTTAATAGCATTTTCTCCACAGTAGATTTTTCCCCCAAAATTGGACACCATCTTCTCTCAAATCCTGGTACTGCTTTACAATTAAGTTCATGTAATATTCAAAATCACTTGCTGTCATTTCAACAATGTTGCTTCTACACAGCATCTTCACCAAGAGCTGATTCCATCTCAAGAACCCACTTTCTTTGCTCACCCATAAGAAGCAGCTCTTCATCCATTGAAGTTTTATCACAAAATTGCAATAATTCAGTCATATCTTCAGGCTCCACTTCTATAATTATCTTGTTATTTCCACCACATCTGCAGTTACAGCCTCCACTGAAATCTTGAACCTCTCAAAGTCATCAGTGAGGGTTGGAATCAACTCCTTCCAAACTCTTGTTAATGTTGCCATTTTGACTTTCTCCAGTGAATCACAAATGTTCTTAAGGGCATCTGGAATGGTGAATCCTTTCCAGAGGTTTTCAATTTACTTTGTCCCGATCCATCCGAGGAATTACTATCTACGGCAGCTATAGGTTTTCAGATATATTTCTTAAATAAGAAAACTGGAGTCAAAATTGCTCTTTGATACAAGGACTACAGAATGGGTGTTTGTTAGCAGGGCATGAAAACAACATTCATCTCTTTGCACATCTTCATTAGAGCTTTTGCATAATGAGATGCATTGTCAATGAGCAGTAATATTTTTAAAAGAATCTTTTTTTCTATGCAGTAAATCTCAACAGTGGGCTTAACATGTTCAGTAAACCATGATGTAAACGGATATACTGTCAACCAAGCGTGGTTGTTCCATTTACAGAGCACAGACAGACTAGATTTAGCATCATTTTTAAGAGCCCCAGGGTTTTTCAAATAGTAAATGAGCATTGGCTTCAACTTAAAATCACCGGCTGGATTAACCCCAAACAAAGAAGTTAGCTTATCTTTTGAAGTTTCAAAGCCAGACATTCACTTCTGTCTAGCTATGAAAATCTTAGATGGCATCTTCTTCCAATGTAAGGCTATTTCGTCTACACTGGAAATTTTGTTTAGTGTAGCCCCACTGATAAATGATCTTAGCTAGACCTTCTGAATAACTTGTTGAAGCTTCTACATAAGCACTTGCTGTTTCACCTTGCAATTTTATATTCTAGAAATAACTTTTTCCCTTAAATCTCATGAACAAACCTCTGCTACCTTCATACTTTACTTCTGCAGCTTCCTCACCTCTCAGGTTTTATAGAATTGAAGAGAGTTAGGGCATTGGTCAGGCTAGGCTTTAGCTTAAGGGAATGTTGTGTCTGCTTTGATTTTCTATCTATATTACTCAAACTCTTCATATCAGCAATAAGCCTCTGTGTGTGTGTGTGTGTGTGTGTGTGTGTGTGTGTATGTTTTACCTTCTTATCATTTGTGTGTTCCCTGCAACAGCAATTTTAATCTCCTTCAAGGACTCTTCCTTTGCATTCACAAAATGGCTGTTCGATGCAAGAAATCTAGCTTTCAGTCTGTCTTGGCCTTCAGCCTATCTTGGCTTTAGGCATGCTTACCTCATTAAATGTAATCATTTCTAGCTTTTGATTAAAAGTGAGAGATATGTGACTCTTCTTTTACTTGAACACCCAAAGACCATTGTAGGGTTATCAATTGTTCTAATTTTAATGTTGTTGTGTCTCAGAAAATACGGAAGTCCAAGGAGAAGGAAAGATATTGAGGAATGGCCAGTTGATGGAATGGAGAGAAGACCACACAGTATCTATCAAATAAGGGCGTAATTTGTGGCATCTCAAAACAATTACAATAGTAACATCAAAAATAACTAGTCAGAGATCACCATAACAGTTATAATAACAATGAAAAGATTTGAAATATTGTAAGCATTATCAAAATGTAACAAAGACACAGAGTGAGTATATGCTATTAGAAAAATGGCACTAATAGGCTTGGTCAATGCTTGGTTGTCACAGACTTTCAATTTGTTAAAAATGCAGTACTGTGAAGCACAGTAAAGCAAAGTACAATAAAGTGAAGTATGCCTGTACTCATAATAAAAACAAAAAACTGCAAATAAGAATAAAAACTTCTAAAGAACATAATAATATTTTTCTTCGATAGCAGGAATATAAAATCCTAAATATTTGTTCATTTTTTTGAAATGATATATGGGATACAAATTAGTTGGTTTTCTTTCTGAATTCCTATATTTGACCCAAGAAATATAAATATCTGTTATAGATAGGTGTTCAGACGTTTTGATAAGTTTGTGTTCTCATACATTTTATATGGTTAAAATACTATTGATGTTTAAAGAAAAGATGAGCTATATTCCTAGGTTTAAATTCTGTCATCTCCAAATTTCTGCTCTTTTTTACTTTGTGTAAAAGGATAAGAAAAAACCTATAATAAATATTCAAATTTTATTTTGTTTAATTCTTCTCCTCAAATACCATTATATCTAAATGAATTATTATAGTTTTTTTCTGATGTAACTCCCGATTCTAAAAAGAAATAAAAAAAAGAGGATTATTATTTATTGGGCTCCTGGGAAGCCTGCATTCTCTTGAATTCAACATATGCTTCTTAGAAAACAGAAGACAGTGCAGGCTATAACTATTCATAGAAGTTTTGACCACATATAATCAATAGTTATAAAAAATTATTACGAAAAGAGGTCATATATTTCATAGAAAATTAAATAATTATTCTTAGAGCCCACTACAATATTAGCATATTATATGTTCCCTCACAGAAGGAAAAATCTCTACAAATACAACACATTAATTCAACTGTAGCACCTCTAATACCTTAAGTATCAAAAATAAAATGGGAGTATAAGGCCATAGCCATCATTTCATTAAACTATACAGAACCTTTATCTTTCAGAATGTATACTTATTATTGATCATTAAAAGTTAACTCCAAATATTGCTAGAATATAGCTAAAACACATTTTAAAATACAATATAGTTCTGAAATATTCTGGTTCAGAGAAAAAAATGTGTATATATATGTGTATACATACATGTATACAGACACTTTTTTATATGTGTATTTGTGTATATATGTATGTATGTGTGTATACAACACACATATACACACACACACAGACATACGTAATGCTGGAATCATCAAAGTATGTCTCAGAGTCAAATCTAGCTCACTGTCAATATTTTTGTTGTTTGTTTGTTGAAGAGCAAGTCATGTAACATCAGATTAACCATTTGAAAGGACGCAATTTAGTGGCAATGAATACATTCACAATGTGGTGCAAACCACCACCTCTATCAAGTGTAATGCATTTTCATAATCCCCCCAAAGATACTTTGCACTTACTAAGCAGTCAGTCTCCATTCACCCTTCCTGCAGATGCTGGCAACCACCAATGTGCTTCTGGTTATATGGATTTACCTATTCTGGATATTCCATATAAATCCAATTATATAGTACATGAATTTTCTGCCCGGCTTCTTTCACTTAGCACGTTTTTGAGATTCATCCATGTTATAACAGATATCAGTACTTCATTTCTTTTTATTTGTGAAAGACATTTCATTATATGTATATACTACAATTTGTGTATTTATTAATCTATAATGAACATTTTGACTGTGTAATAATTTCAGTCTTTTCTCCTTTATGAGTCAAGCTAGTTAAAACTTTATCAATTTTGTGGATATTTTTTGAAATCCAACTTTTGGATTTGTTCATTTTGTCTGTTGTTTTTCTGTTTTCTCTTTTTAGAATATCTATTGTAATCTTTGTGATATCCTTCCTTCTACTAGCATTAGATTTAGTTTACTCTTATTTTTCTAGTTCCTTGAGGTATAAAATCAGGTTATTGATCTGAGATTTTTTTATTTGTTATTACGCACATTTACTGCTATACATTTCCCTCTAAGCTTAATTTTTATTAAATCCCATACGTTTTAGCATTCTGTGCTTTCATTTTCATTTATCTTTAAGTACTTTTAAATTTCTCTTGTGGTTTCTTATTTACTCATTGGTTAAGGGTGTGTTGTTTAATTTCCACATGTTTGTGAATTTTCCAGTTTTCCTTCTGATATTAATTTCTAGTTCCATTCTATTGTGCTTGTGGAATAAACTTTGAAATATCATAATATTTCAGCATTTATTGAAACATATTTTTTACTTGATGTATGGGCTATTCTCAAGAATGTTCCATGTGCAACTGAGAGAAATGTGTATTCTGGTGTTGTTGGGTGGAGCATTCTGTTTATGTCTGTTTAAGTATTGAGTGTCGGTTAAGTTGTTGTATCCATTATTGAATATATTGTTTCTGATCAAATACTGTTTCTGTTTTTGTTCTTTCTCTCCACTTTGTGAGACATCTTTTATGTTTATATTGGTATGTTTTATGGTGTCACATAGGTATTTTAGCTCTGTTATTTTTCTTCCTTGTTTCATTTTTCTGTTGCTTACACTGGGTAATTGTGATTGACCTATCTTCAAATTTGTTGATTTTATTTCTTCTGTCTCTTCAAATCTACTATTAAAACTCTCTAGTAAATTTTTATTTTTGTTATTGTGTTTGTTTTGGCTCCAGAGTTATGTTTGGTTCTTTTTAAATAATATATATTTCTTTATTGATATTTTCTATTTGTTTATATGGTGTCCTATTGGTTTTCTTTCTCTATTTGTACATGGTATATTTTAGCTCTTTGAGCATATTTAATATCATTGATTTTAAATCTTTGTATAGTAATGTAACATCTTTGTTTCCTTGGGATAGTTTTTGTTCATGTCTCCTGAGAATGGACTATACTTTCCGATATCTTTTCATTTTATTTTTTGTTGCAAATTGGACATATTAAGTATTATGATGAAATAATTCTGAAATCTGATTCTTCTCCTTCCTTGGGTTTTTTTTTTTTTTAATTTGGTTTTTGTGGGTTGAGATAGTTTCGGTAGTGACTTTTTAAAAGTATTTTCAGAAAGTCTATATTCTTTTTTATGTATGGTCTCTGAATTCTGTGTAGGTTTAGCTTGTGGTCTACCAGTGTTTTAACAGAGATTTTCTTAAACAACTGAAGCCAAAAAAAATTAAAAGAAAAAATAAAATGAAAAAATATTATTTTCCTATTCTGACAAGATTGGCTCTATGTTGACGCATCATTTTAATGCTTAATCAGGCCGTTTACAACTCTGTCTAAGCCTTCACTTCCTGCTGCCCTGAACCCAGGGATCAGTGCAAGGTGAAAGCTTTGGGCCTTCTCTCTTGTCTGAGGATGAGTCCTACTCTGTTTTCGTGTGTTCCTTTGTGTGTTCTCTGGTATATGCAGGCACTTTTCAATTCCCTAATTCCCAAAGAAACTCTCTCCAGCTTTTCCTCCCAGGCTTCAGCTTTTCTGTTGTTTCCCTTGACTGTAATGTTTTGCTGCAGTTGGCTATGGGTTGTTCAATTGCTTTATAATGTTTTGAACAAATATCCTCTGCATAGTTGTGGTCTGCACTGAGAGAACTCTGAGTTCTGTGAAACAAAAGCAAGTACCTCGGGCCATTCCTTCAGGTAACCCTCAGACAGGTCAAAACAGACAAACACAAATTATCTGAGAATAATGTCTGCTTTACTCCTTTCATGACCTAGGGCCAGTGTTCTATACTAGGAATGTGGGCTACTGTCTTCAAGACTGCCAGGGAAGTAGGTGAGGCAAGGGAAAGTAAAAACATCACAAAGATTTCTTGTCATTTTTAAGTTGTCTTTTCCTTGATTCAGCATTTAGTTTGTTGGTACAGTCTTTGAATATTTTTCAGACATTGGGGAAAATTGATTCTGACAGTTTTGCTTAATTTTTCGATGTTTCAGTTGAGGGACAGGCCCTTGAAACTACCTACTCTGTCATTTTTGCTGACATCATGCCTTACTGTATATTTTTGGAGACAGATTTTTATTGGAACGCAGCCACTTTTTTCTTTTACTTATAATCTATAGCATCTCTTGAGCTACACTGACAGAATTGAATAGTTGTAACAGACTGCCTAAACTGAAAACCCTAAAATATTTACTACCTGGTCATTTATAGAAAATGTTTTCTAACCCCAGCTGTAGGATAGGAAAGTTTAGAAGTATGTACCTTCCATCTCAATGGTGAAAATTATCTAGAGTAAAAGGATACAAAGTTTTAGGACTGATAATAAAAATAATCAGCTAGATAAACACTGACTTTTTTTTTTGCTATTGTACAATTTATTTCCACATGACCAAAGGGATTACAATGGATTGATTTAGTTTGGTGATTTCATATTACACACTGTGGAGCCCTAAGATTCTGCAGACTTGCCTTAGGTTGACAGCAGGGCAAAGCTCTGGAAACACTGGTGTATTTCAACCAAAACATCTCCACTTTTGTTTCACGTATCTGAATGTGTATAAAATTTCATTTGTAAAAAACGTTCTTTTGATTTTGTGAAAGATTAAAAATCACTTCTTTCGCTGATTGATTTTCATCATTAATTCCATGAAATTTAAATCTAATTACAGAATTGCAAGAACTAAATTTATAATTGCCATATCTTTGTTTTACTTTATTACTTTTCTGAGACCTCACAAATCATTTTCAAAGTAGATATCAATCCCTATGTTGTCACTCTGTAGAATACAGTGCTTGATCAAAGATTTAAATTGGTGCTTTTTTGTACAATGATTTGTGAGTCTTCGTACAGTGAATAAAGTAGAGGCTTTCATCAGTAATTTTAAATTCAGTTATTGTAATTCTATAATAAGATACGTGACAAACCTCATATGTTATTCCAAAAATAATTTTTCATTTACGCATGGAAAGAGCAAGGGAGGAAAAACAGAGAGAGAAATTGAGAGACAGAAAAAGAGGCAGAGAGAGAGAGAGAGATTCTTCAATGGAAGAAACTAATTCCTTTAAGGCGAGAAACTTGGTAGGGTAGTGAAAGAAGTTAGTTTAGGAGAAAAAATGGTGAATTCTCATTTGTATAGTCTTGTTATTTCTGCCTTTGTGCTTTTAATAACTTGAGCCTTTATTTCTTTCTTTCACAAATATTACAAAAAATGTAGACAAGTTATTATATTTGAGAAATAAATGCACACACATATATATGGGTGTTCTCTAAAGAATTATGAGTCTCAACCAAATAATTATGGTTTTAATCATTTTGAATTATCCACTGTCACAATCACTATAAGCTCTTATATTTCTTTTAACAACGCTTTTTAAAATTAATTTTATTTTGTATATTTAAGATATACAACATGATGTTATGGGACACATAAATAACAATACAATTGCTATAGTAAAGCAAATTAGCATATATTTTAAATAGTATCAATTTTGATACACTTGTCATTTTTGTAGACTTTGGTATTTAATAAGTGTTAAAAATAAAAGTTCTTAATGTGTCAAATGACTACTTTGTGAACTCATTGTTACACTGATGTTTAGGAAATTAAGTCCTGACAGTTTTCTCAAATTGTAGCCACACTGTTTCTTTATCCTTTGATGGTAATTTGCTATGTTCTGAATATAAATGTACAAAAGCTAGAAATATAAAAATTTAGTTTTTTAAAGCATGTTGATAAATCCAAACAGAGCAGTGGAGTTGTGAGGTGAGATCATGTAATTGCCATTTAGAAGTACTATATGGTCCCCAGTTATTTTGTCTTTGACAAGAGAACAAACTTACATCTCTCTCACTTGTTTTTTGCCTATCTTCACTGCACTTGTTTCTGCCTTGTAATTTCCATGTCTTAGACTGTCCAAGACCTTTCCAAGGTCCTGAATTCATGACCTGTAAAAGATTCTAACCTTCTATAGAGTCTCATTTCCTAAAGTACTCATCTCCCCTACATATTATTATATATTAACTGAGGGATCAACAAATTTCTTTAAATATTCAATGATTATGTACCAAAGACATTAAATACTTTATACTTTATAGGGCATATGATATCTGCTGCCATTACTCAAATCTGCTATAGTAGCTCAAAATTAGCCACAGGCAATATGCAGACAAATGACTATGGCTGTGTTGCAATAAAACTGTATATATGGATAATGAAATTTGAATTTCATATAACTTTCAAATGTCACATAATATTTTTCTTTGAAATGTTTCTTTCTTTTTTTCATAAAAGGGAATTTTTTATTTCCATAAACATTTAGAAACTGACAAAACTCAGGGTTATAAAATTGTTATTTTAGGAAACAAAAGTGATTTAACTCACAAAGACAAGGCAATGAAAAAAACATTCATTTTAGTTGCTTGTAAATGTGGAAATAAATTGAGAGAAATTTTGGCATAAATGATCAAATCCCTTGGTAACCAGATTATTTAAGTCACTGCTATTAGAATTAATGAGACTGTTCTCAGGAAAAAGAATCTCTGGCCTTTACAACTCTTTACTTAGAAGATAGTATTTCAGTAAAATTAATAAACAATAACTTATTTGGAAAATGTATTTGGATTAGAATTAAAAACATTGATTACAACATTTCACATAAGAAAATGGAAAAAAACTAGTTTGAACAAATACATTGTTCATATTATAAATTAAACAGCATAACATGTTGCTAATACTTTTAAGTTCCTGTGATTTTAAAAATGAGAATATTTTCAAAATCTATGTGTTATACAGTTGCTGAAACTCTACTGATAATGAGAGCCATTTAAAGATGAATTTCATGGAAATAAATTTGTTCTAGAATAAAATAAAAATGGGAAGTATTAATCCAGAAATCATTCATAAATCAATTCCTGAAGATTTTGAAAATTATATTTTTTAAGTAAAATCATTCTTATTTTGCAATTACTTGATACATTTTACATTTTTTTTTACTTTTATTTTAGGTGCAGGGGTATATGTGAAGGTTTGTTATATAGGTAAACTTGTGTCATGGTGGTTTTTATACAGCTTACTTCACCACCCAGGTATTAAACCTGGTACCTAATAGTTATTTTTTCTGCTGCTCTCCTTCCTCCCAACACTCCACTCTCAGGTAGACCCCAGTGTCTGTTGTTCTCTTTTTTTGTGGTCATGAGTTTTCATCATCTAGCTGCCACTGATAGGTTAGAACATGCGGTATTTGGTTCTCTGTTTCCGCTTTGGTTTGCTAAGAACAATGGCCTCCAGCTCCATTCATGTTCCCGCAAAGGTCATAATCTCCTTCTTTTTACTGGTTGCGTAGTATTCCATGGTACAAATGTACCACATTTACTTTATCCAACTTGTCACTGGTAAGCCCTCAGGTTTACTCCATGTCTTTGCTATTGTGAATAGTGGTTCAGTGAACATTTGTATCCATGTGTCTTTATGATAGAATGATTTATATTCCTCTGGGTATATATTCAGTAATGGGATTGCTGGATCAAATGGTAGTTCCACGTTTAGCTCTCTGAAGAATCGCCATCTGCTTTCCACAAAGGTTTAACCAATTTACACTCAGACCAACAGTGTGTGAGTGTTCCCTTTTCTCCACAACCTTGCCAGCATCTGTTATTTTTTGAGATTTTAATAACAGACATTCTGACTGGTATGAGAATGATATCTCATTGTGGTTCTGGTTTGCATTTCTCTACTGACCAGTGATATTGAGCTTTTTTTCATATGCTTTTTGGCCACATGTCTTCAAGCATTTAAAAATGTAAACACTATGTTTAACTCAAAGTCCATTCAAAAACAGGTGGTAGACAGGATTTGGTTCAAGATCCATAATTTATTCACCACTGTTTTATTTTATCTTCTATATGTGTTAAAGTTTTGTCTATCACTTAATAATGCTTTCCACAGGGAAAAAAATAGGCATATCTGTAGAATTACTTTGTTAGAAAAAGGGCTGAAAGCTGGTGAGCTACATTCACATACTGCACATGTGGCCCACATTAATAAATTCAGCACAATTACAAATTGATTTTTTGTTTTTCCTTTAGAGCTAGTGAATAATAAATCAGAAGCACAAATATTGCAGGTACAAAAAAAGAGTAGACAACTGCTAATGATCTACCACTTGTGAAGAATGTCAAATGAAAACATTATGTTACCTCTCATTTGGTTACACATTGCAATAAAATAAGAATAGCTAGCCACATGCAGTGACTCACACCTGTAATCCCAGCACTTTGGGAGGCTGAGGCAGGAGGATTGCTTGAGGCCAGGAGTGGGAGACTAGCCTGGAGTACATTGCAAAATCTGTCTCTTAAAACACACACACACACACGTGGGTGTGTAAATATATAAAAAATAATAGCTGTTACCTGGGGAAAGTGTGCTGACATGAAGTGAAGCCAATCCATTACATCAGTTTCAAAATAGGGGTGATCTTGTTGATACATATAAGTACACAAAGTCCATTATCTAACACATCTTGCATTGTTTGATTAATTGATGTAGTATTTTTTGAGCACTTACCATGTGGCAGGCTTCCTGAAAAGAGCTAGAAACAATATTTGTTCAATGCTTACCCAAATTATTTTGCTTACTCTTTAAGGAAGAAAAAAATGAAGGAAAGAAAGAAAAAGAGAGAGAGAGAAAGAAAGAAAGAAGAAAGAAAGAGAAAGAAAGAAAGAAGAAAGAGAAGGAAGGAAGGAAAGAAAGAAAAAGAAAGAAAGAAAGAGTGAAAAGATGAATGGAAGAAAAGGAATGAAGAAAAGAAGGAAGAAAGGAAGAAAAGAAGGAAGGAAGGAGGGAAGGATGGAAGGAAAGGGGGAAGGAGGGAGAGAGGGAGAAAGGAAGAGACAGAGGGAGGGAGGGGAGCGAAGAAGTAAGGAAAGACAATTTTTCCCCCAAAAAAGAAAAATTACACAAATAATCTAAAGAGACAAATGTATAAATATTGTGAAGAAATGGAGTAATGGACTGAAGAAGATGTAACAAAATTGAAGATCATTTAGACAGTAGGGTTAGACAGAGTCTCTCTGAGAAAATGACTACCAAGGTAAAATTTCACACCCATTTCCAATTAGAGATTATCTTTCCCATTATAATAATAAGAATTGCAGTGCCTTGCAATGTGATCATCCGTGTTATCCACATAGATTACACTTTTTTTGTTGTTGTTGTTGCTCTCCCACCAGGAAGCTTTTATTTTTTTTATTATTTTTTATTTTTTTACTTTATTTTATTTTATTTTATTTATTATCATTATACTTTAAGTTTTAGGGTACATGTGCACAATGTGCAAGTTAGTTACATATGTATACATGTGCCATGCTGGTGCGCTGCACCCACTAACTCGTCATCTAGCATTAGGTATATCTCCCAATGCTATCCCTCCCCCCTCACCCCACCCCACAACAGTCCCCAGAGTGTGATGTGCCCCTTCCTGTGTCCATGTGTTCTCATTGTTCAATTCCCACCTATGAGTGAGAATATGCAGTGTTTTGTTTTTTGTTCTTGCAATAGTTTACTGAGAATGATGATTTCCAATTTCATCCATGTCCCTACAAAGGACATGAACTCATCATTTTTTATGGCTGCATAGTATTCCATAGTGTATATGTGCCACATTTTCTTAATCCAGTCTATCATTGTTGGACATTTGGGTTGGTTCCAAGTCTTTGCTATTGTGAATAATGCCGCAATAAACATACGTGTGCATGTGTCTTTATAACAGCATGATTTATAGTCCTTTGGGTATATACCCAGTAATGGGATGGCTGGGTCAAATGGTATTTCTAGTTCTAGATCCCTGAGGAATCGCCACACTGACTTCCACAATGGTTGAACTAGTTTACAGTCCCACCAACAGTGTAAAAGTGTTCCTATTTCTCCACATCCTCTCCAGTACCTGTTGTTTCCAGACTTTTTAATGATTGCCATTCTAACTGGTGTGAGATGGTATCTCATTGTGCTTTTGATTTGCATTTCTCTGATGGCCAGTGATGGTGAGCATTTTTTCATGTGTCTTTTGGCTGCATAAATGTCTTCTTTTGAGAAGTGTCTGTTCATGTCCTTCGCCCACTTTTTGATGGGGTTGTTTGTTTTTTTTCTTGTAAATTTGTTTGAGTTCATTGTAGATTCTGGATATTAGCCCTTTGTCAGATGAGTAGGTTGAGAAAATTTTCTCCCATTCTGTAGGTTGCCTGTTCACTCTGATGGTAGTTTCTTTTGCTGTGCAGAAGCTCTTTAGTTTAATTAGATCCCATTTGTCAATTTTGGCTTTTATTGCCATTGCTTTTGGTGTTTTAGACATGAAGTCCTTGCCCATGCCTATGTCCTGAATGGTAATGCCTAGGTTTTCTTCTAGGGTTTTTATGGTTTTAGGTCTAACGTTTAAGTCTTTAATCCATCTTGAATTAATTTTTGTATAAGGTGTAAGGAAGGGATCCAGTTTCAGCTTTCTACATATGGCTAGCCAGTTTTCCTGGCACCATTTATTAAATAGGGAATCCTTTCCCCATTGTTTGTTTTTCTCAGGTTTGTCAAAGATCAGATAGTTGTAGATATGCGGTGTTATTTCTGAGGCCTCTGTTCTGTTCCATTGATCTATATCTCTGTTTTGGTACCAGGACTAGATTGCACTTTTTAATTCACTCAAAGACTCTATAGCAGAAGAAGACATTAGGGCACAAGGAGGTTGAATAATTTCCCAATATCACAGAATATTAGTGGTGTTCAAATCATTATTTGAACCTTGATGACTTGATTCAAAGTGTGCATCCTTAAGCTAACTCATCTTGCCCCATTTTTTTTAATAGAACTTGTATTAGTCATTGACCATTTTCTAGCAACGAACTTTAGATGAGCTCTGGAACTTCTTGTTTTATGTGGATGTCATTCCTGCCATACTTTATTGTAAGCAGCACATTACTACAATAAATATGTTATACATGCTATTGGATTGCTGCCTAGTCTCACATTCAAGCAATTTAGATATTTGTGCTACCAACCATGGTGTGTTTATTTAAAATTTTTATTTTCATGGGACTATGTTATATGCCATATTTCCAAATTTCAAGAGAAGTTAATATGCAATAGTATTTTTTCATCTTTTATTTAAATTTTGTTACTTATGCAAAGTAGAGTTCTAGATCTATGTTCTCATTTCTTTTTCTGTGCTTGGTATTGTATTCATTGCACAGAGGATTCTTAATATAGTTGCCAATACTGCATAGTAGTCATTGTTCTCAAATTTACTACAGATGAACCTTAATGCTACCTCAAATATTATATTGCTCTTATTATTTGTTTGTGTGTTTCATTGATTATCCCTGCAGTGGCAGAAGCTGGGATGCTGGTTAACTGTCCCTAGGTTACTGTTTAGAGTTGTAGTTTTATCTATTTTGTTACTCCTTGGTTTAAATACACATTGATTTTAAGTGAGTTCACAGCTTCTTACAATTCTCCTAGTTTACTGTACTTGATGCTTAGGGTAACAATATTGATTTTCTAACCAAACATTTTAACTGCACTGTGTGAATATATTGAACAATAGGCTTGGGAACATATGTTTCTATTATTTCCTTCAGATAGTAGGGAATGGAAAATCGGTACAAACACTAGGTCCCCACTTGTAATTTATTTATATGATGCCCCCATACTCAATTGAAGCAAGCAGCAGCAATATACATCCTGCAACATCTCAAGTTAGATTAAAGGCTGAACATCAAGAAAGGAATGCATAATTTTGGTGCATGCTAGTTACAATGCAATCCCTTTCCAAGGCAAACTCCATGCTTTGGTATCTTGAAAGCCAGAATACATACAATACATTAGGATTAGTATAACTTGCTTTCTTCTAGGGCTTTTCACAAGAGGCTTGCAAGAATTTCAGCACTGAAAACATTACACCAGAACATGAGCTGGCAGGAAGAAGGTTTGCAGATTTCCCTCCCTGGAGGAAATAATGAGTGGATTGAAAATGGACTATTTTTGAAACATTGTTATAATTTCCACTATCAGTTGTTGACATCTTATAAAAAAGTTATCTTTGTTTTAAGTTACTTATACGATTGTCTGAAAATGTGATGCTTTTAGTATTCTCCTTGTCTGACGGCACAATGTTTTAACAATTTTGTGTAATATGAGTTTCAATGTTTTAAATACATATTAAAGATATATACTTTAGTAACACAAGAACATTTTCAATAATTTCAAAAATCTTTAATTGATCCCTATAAAATACCCACCTATGCAAAATATTTGATATTTATATAGAAAGTCATTGACTTGTGCATATATGCACCTCCCTCCCCCGTGAAATCCATATGTTGAAGCCCTAACCCCAGTACTGTTAATAATTCCCAATTCTGCAGAATGTACATTTATTTTAGGATAGGTCATTTAAAGAGATAATTATGTTAAAATAAGGCCTTTAGGGTAGGCTTCAATTAAACCTGACTGGTGTCTGTATAAGAAGAAATGATATACAGGGAGGTAACAGGATTTGCAGGGCACAGAGGAAAGACCCTTTGAGGACACAGTGAGAAAGTGGCCACCTGCAAGGCAAGGAGAATCAAACTTGTCGACATCTCGATCTTGGATTTCCAGCCTCCAAAACTGTGAGAAAATAAATTTATCTTGTGTAAGCCACCCAGTCTGCAGTATTTTGTTATGGCAACCATAACAAAATAATAAAATAGTACCCCCTTATCTGCAGGGGATATATTCCAAGACCCCTGGTGAATCCCTGAAACCACAAGTAAAACCAGACTCTATGTATACTTTGTTTTCTCCTATACATACATACCTACTGTAAATTCTAATTTATAAATTAGGCACAGTAATAGATTAACAACAACTAGTAATAAAATAGAACAATAACAATCTACTGTAATAAATAAAAGTTATGATAATATAATCTCTGTCTCTCAAAATATTGTACTGTATTCACTTGTTTTTGAACAGCAGTTGACTTGGGTAACTGAAACTGCAGATTATGGGAGACTACTGTATGCATATCATCTTCAAAAACCAAATCTTTAATGAGGAATGATGAAGGACAGCAACACTCCTTTGCCAGTTGTTCATTCTTAGAACAGTTCACTGCTGGGGCCTTTCTTCCAGAATAGTAATAACTCACTGTAAACCACCTATTTTTTTTAACCAGTAAAGTAAAACTTTGTTTTATTTCATACCATTTTCTCAGTGTCTAGAATGACACCTGACACACAGTAAGCACTCAAAAGAACTGATCGAGTTAGAAGAAATATGAAACTTCATTGTGAAAGAAGACTGCTTTCCTTTGAATTAATTCAAGGACACACTAGATGAGAATGGTCATTGACCAAGATAAGAAATACATACGAAATGAAATAGTTTTGCTAAAAATGCCAATTGTATTGCTTAAATGAGTCAAGAGAGAACTTTGTATTAAAATATTCATAGTTTAAGTTAATTCCAATTTAGAGGAGACTCAGTCTGCTGCAACAATGATAGTGGCACATAATGGTCACAGAACTCATTTTTAAAATAGATCCATTACCAAAAAAGTGTTTGTTAAGCAATAAAAAATCGAAAATCAATTCCTTCCTTTTCATTTCACTTTCATCAAAACATTTAAAATAGTTTTTTTATTCTGATCTTACCAATCTATGAACAAAATGAATCTCTTAACAGACAAATTTTAGAAAATGCTAAAATCAATGTATAAGCCATAAGCTGTCATTAAAACACCTGTATTTGTATGATTTTTGTAAGAATGATTTATGCAATAACTTAAAGTCCAAAGGAAAAGCTAAAAGGAATAGCTAAATAGAACACAGCATATTGAAAGTTCCTTCTGTTTTATTAAAGTCTCTCCCTAGAGCTTTCAGCAAAACTTTGGGTCACTGAAAAGATTCTATAGGTAATGTTGGAAAAAGAAGGATATTTGTAAAGATAGAGAAGAGAAACGTACGAGTAAACTGGGGAGGCAAGTATTGAGAGCACCTCAGTTCTCAAATTGACTGGTTCAATGCAGGTAGGATAAAAGACCTGGCAGCCCATGTACTCATTCATTTTTGCAAAACACTATACATTTAAAAATAATCTAGAGAGTTGTTTGGGAAAATACAATTACAAAAACCGTCTCCCACCCCTCCCCAAAATGTCCAAAAATGTAGTCAAAAATGAGAACAATTTTATTATTGAATAAACACTGAACATGACTATAACGCACATCACAGGCAATCCACTGAGAGGCTGCAAAAACAGAAAGAAATTTCATCCTTTTATATAGTCAAACAAATGCAACCCATTACATACATACTTTAAAGATAAACAATAGATAATCCCCAAGAAAACTTGATAGCACCATTTGTCACATATGGTTCAGTCTAGATTCACCTGGTGATACAGTTTGGATATTTGTCTCTTTCAAATCTCATGTTGAAATGTAGCCCCCAGTGTTGGAGGTGGGGCTTGGTGGGAGGTGTCTGGATTACCGTGGTGGATCCCTCATGAATGGCTTAGCTTGGGGCTCTCCTTGCAGTGATGAGTGAGTTATCATGATGAGTGAGTCCTCACCCTTTTAGTTACAGAAAAATCTGATAGTTAAAAAGAGCCTGGAACCTGCTTTTCTCTCCCTTGCTCCTTCTTTCACCACATGAAACACAAGCTGCCTTTATCTTTCACCATGAGTGAAAGCTCCCTGCAGCCCTCACCAGAAACAGATGCCAGTGCCATGCTTCTTACATAGCCTGCAGTACTGTGAGCCAAATAAATCTCTTTTCTTTATCAATTACTCCAGCCTCAGGTATTCCTTTATAGCAATGCAAAGCAGACTAACATACCTGGTAACTGCAGTGACCGGTGTTAGCTAATTGATGGTATTCAATGAAAAAACACACTTTTATATTTTTATGAAAAAAGGTAATTTTGTAACTTGGAGCAAGGCACCCACTAAAGTGAGGCTCCTACCCTCTTACAATAACTGGGATATAGGAGTGCTGTTTCTCTTGATGTTTGCATTTCAAGGAGATGGCTCCCATGCTTTTGAGACAGACTTGCCTAGGTCATAAAAGCCTATCTAGTTTTCAAAAGGATGTACATACATCTCAAAGAGGAGAGAAAGTACTTATGTAATTACAAGTTTTCTAAAGTAAATGCTCTAAGAAAAAGGAGACGAGAGAAATCTTTCTTTATTTTCAACATGGAGAATTGAGGAGACAAAAGTGGCTCCATCTTAGATGCTAATCTGCCATGTTGACTTCTGATCAGCCCCAGTCCCAGGAATGCCTCCTAATTTCTACTGTATTTACTGTTGTTATGGTAAGACTATGTCACCCTTGATGTTACTGCACAAATTGTAGGCTATGATGCATATAGCATGCTCGCCTATTCTGGAAGTTTGCCTTTAATTGTCTTGCTGGAGCGCATATGCCCTTTCCCTATGGTTTAGAAGCCCTGGGTATGGAGAGTAATGGGGTGGAGACTTGCTTGTCTTGCTGTCACCTAAGACCATGCTTCTGTCTGTAAATTCCCCCAAGAAAACACTTTACCAACAAACTGGATTCGTCTGCTTTGATTTCTCAGTTACTTCAGCATTGGTGGGTCACTTTGCATATACAGTTCTTCCATGAAACCAAGAATTAAGCCTCTTATTTTTACTTTGTATTTATATTCTTACAGTTATTATCATTATTTTGATAGTATTAGTTTGGTGCAAAAATAATTGTGGTTTTATCATTGCTTTTAATGGCAAAAACTGCAATTACTTTTGCACCAACCTAATATATAGCAATAGATTAAATAAAATGAAATCATAGGCAACCCACCAGTAAGGAAGTAGATTTTTCAGTCACTATACATCCTCTCTTTTAAAATAGTAGGTTTATGGGTGATTCACACTCTAACTGCTAAACATAAACGTATCATGGACATGAATATGCTGCCCATAAAAAGGGTTAAGAAAAATATCCACAACAGCTTAGTTCGATAATGATGAAGAAAAATCAAGAGTATTTAATTACTTCAAGAATAGTACAAACTCAAAACAACTCTGATGACCCACAGGTAACATTTCCTACAGAAAAAATATATAAATCCCAATTATCTATAGGAGCCTTGTTAAATTATCTGGCATTCTTAGAAGCCAAATTTCTTAATAGAATACAGAATTACAATCTTCATGAAACCTTGATAACACCCTGAATTTAATTTGAGTAATAAATGATCGTATGTCTTAATAACTCACCTAATAGCTTATTTATAAGTAGCTTCTCTCATTAAAACTAAGAGTCAAGAAATTACATTAACTTAATCTATGAGGAAGTTAGTATGTGTGTGTGTGTGTGTGTGTGTGTGTAGTTGAGGCTTACAACAAAGTAAGGACTATGCTTCAAAGGTATTGCATAGCATATATTCATAGAAGACCAAGCTAGCTGTAGATATAGATAGGTAGAAGTCCCAAATGTTTGGAGATAACAATCTCAGGGTGCTGAAAGACATTCTTTATTTTATTTATTTATTTATTTATTTATTTATTTATTTATTTATTTATTTATTTATTTTGGAGAAAGGGTCTTGCTCTGTCCTCCAGGCTGGAGAGTAGTGAAGTCAACATGTCTACCTGCAGCCTCCACCTCCTGGGCTCAGGTGATCCCTCCACCTCAGCCTCTGGAGTAGCTGAAACCACAGGCATACACCACCATGCCTGGCTAATTTTTAAGATTTTTTTGTAGAGATGGAGTATTGCCATGTTGCCCAGGCTTGTCTTGAACTCCTGGGTCAAAGCAATCCTCCTTCCTCAGCTACTCCCAAAGTGCTGGGGTTACAGGCATGAGCCACTGCACCTGGCCTTGATTTAGAATTTAACTCACAAGTCCTAAATCAGTTCCTATTATTATCATGCCATTTATATCTTCAGTCTAGTACTAAAAATTCCTTTTGATATATGAACTTTACCTACACTAGATATTAATAGCTATCAAGCCATTTTTAATCATTAATTCAGAAGCTCAATGACTTTATCATATTCAAAGTAAAGTTAAATGGAAAGGTGAAGTAGCTTTGTGTCCCAGTACGGCTTTTACAACTTCATTACCTTAAAATGAGTTAATTGTGTCTTCTGAATCTATTTTCTCACAGAAAATTTGGATTATAGCCCACTTCAATTTTTTTTCATAATTAAGCAATACATGTGACTGGTTGAGAAAACATCAGCGTTTTCTATTCATCATCTTTCACGTTAGAATGGGGAACGGGGTGTTACAGAGGAAGTGTTGATAAGAGGGTAGTATAATGTATGTAGAATGGAATTCTACCACCACGGGAATAAATAACTTTTATAAATTAGGAGTAATTATGTGACAATTAAGTGCTTTCACAGAGTTAAATCAATACATTTTCAAATAAAGGAAAGTCACCAAACATGGACCGGAAAGATTTTGTTCTATGGTTAGGAATAATTTTTAAAGTAGATTGCATGGAAGTCTCTATGAATTGTTGTATTACATGACTCTATTTATATACATATATATTATATGTAATAAATATATATAATATATGTTGTATATATATTCTGTAATGTTAACAGTTAATTTAAATGTCTTCAAACTATATTTTTGTATGTATATACATTTAAGATTATTATATATTAATGTTTTTAAATTTTTATTTATTTACTTTTTTTATTTTTATTTTTTGAGACAGAGTCTCGCTCTGTCCCCCAGGCTGGAGTGCAGTGGCGGGATCTCGGCTCACTGCAAACTCCGCCTCCTGGGTTCCCGCCATTCTCCTGCCTCAGCCTCCGGAGTAGCTGGGACTACAGGCGTCCGCCACCACGCCCGGCTAATTTTTTTGTATTTTTTAGTAGAGACGGGGTTTCACCATGTTAGCCAGGACGGTCTCCATCTTCTGACCTCGTGATCCACCAGTCTCGGCCTCCCAAAGTGCTGGGATTACAGGCGTGAGCCACCGCACCCGGCTATTATATATTAATGTTATATTGATGGCATTATATTAATATAGGTTATATATAATATAAAATATATATTTTATAATATAACATATATACATTATATATTATATAATATATTATAAAACATACATTTGTATATAAAAACTATATAAATAATGTACATTTATAATATAAATAAAATAATAAAATTATATAAATATAATCATATAAATACTAAAATACAATAAATAATAATATACATTTATATGTATATACACACAAACACAAACACACACACACACACACAGAGAAAGCTCAGAGAATCCATGTAACCAGCCTCCAGATTTGGAAATATTTTATTACCAGCATGTAAAGATCTTTCTTCAAATCGTCTCCTTCCCTCAGATTTATATATGTTTCAAGACTTTGTGACTACGTAGTATATAAGTGAGTTAGGTTAAGTTTGTTAATTGTGTTGCTCAGATATTCTACATCTTCACTGATATTTTGTCTGTATTTTCTCAGTTATGGAGAAAAGTGTCTTATTTCCCTTTATGCTGGTCAATTTTTATATTTTCCCTTTCTGTTAACAGTTAATTTAAATGTCTTCAAACTATATTTTTGTATGTATATACATTTAAGATTATTATATATTAATGTTATATGGATGGCATTATATTAATATTATATAGATACATTATAGAGAATCCTTCTTTACCTCTAGCACTGCTTCTTCCCATAAAGTCTCCTTTGTCTGACATTTGTTTTGTTATACCATCTTCTTATCAGGTAGTGTTTGTATAAATGTTTTTTCTGTTCTTTAACTTCTGATTTTTAAGGTAGATAGATAACATATATTATATAAAAATACTTACCCATAATACATATTACATACATATATTTAAAGAGTGTTCCTGTGTTTTGCTCAATTCATTTTGGCAGCTGTATTTTATTTGAAGCTGTCAGCTTATTTATATTTAACACAGTTACTACCAAATTGGGTTTATTAATCTCTTTTGTCTCATCAGTTTTATGTTGCTTTTCTCTCCTTTATTTACTTCTTTCAATAATTTTATATTTTTATTATTCCATACATTCCTTTTATTGACTGGTTAAATATATATTCTGTTACCATTCTCAGAGATTACAACATGCATCCTTTACTTTTTAAAGTCTAATATAAATTTTTTCTTTGCCATATTCTTAATGCAGCTAGAATTATAGAAATTTTGAAACTCCTTAGCAGTTTTTACTATGATTGCCTTTAATTTCAGTTCTGTGTATAATTTAAATGAAACTATGCTTCATAAAATCAGTGTTTTTTCGTATTTGACTTCCTATTTGCTTTTTCTGATGTTTTTCACTTTCCCTTGCATTTTCTTTTGGAATCATTTTCCTGCTCCTTAAAGAATTCCCTTTAGATTTTCCATTCTTGTAGATCTACTTAAGAAAATTTCTCCCATTTTTGTCCGAAAATGTCTTTTCCTACATGTGGTTTTGCCGAATATTTTCTATTAGATATAGAATTCTATGTTGAAGTGTATTTTCTTTTGCCACTTTAAAGATGGGTATTATGGGCTGAATTGAGTCTCCTTCAAATTTATGTGTTGAAGTCCTAATCCTTAGTCACTTACAATGTGAGTGTATTTGGAGATAGGGTCTTTAAAGAGGTAATTATTAATAAAGTTAAACCAAGTCATTAATGTGGGACCCTAATCCAGTAGGACTAGTGTTCTTTTAAGAAAAGGAGACAGCAAGGGATGCACCCACACAGAGGAAAGGCCATGTGAATACAAACAAAAGGTGGCCATTTGTAAGCTAAGGAGAGCAACCTCAGAGAAAACAAACCTGCTGACACCTGCATCGTGGAGTCCTAGCCTCCAGAACTGTGGGCAAATAGATTTCTGTTCTTGAAGCCCTCCAGTCTGTGCTATTTTGTAATAGCAACCTTAGCAATCCAATATACATGGCATTACTTTATTTTCAGAATTTATTTTTTTCCTCTTGTTCTGTAGTCATTAGTTTTACTGTTGTCTCTTTGAAAGTATGATGTCTTTTCTTTCCTCTGGCTGCTTGTAAGACTTTTTTTGTTACTTGTCTTTAGTTTTCAAAAGTTTAGGGCTATTTGCTTATGGGTTGTTGTCTGGGAGTTTGCTGAGCTTCTTGGATTATTGGATTAACCTCTTTTGTTAATTATCTCTTCAAATATTGTTTCTATTCATTCACTTTCATTTCTTTCCTTCTGCAATCCCAACTGTATGTTTGTTAGTTCGTTTGAGAGTATTCCATGTCTTTAATTATTTGTTGTTTATTTACACTATTTTTAAAGTTCTGTTTTATTTATAATTCACCCATAACAATTATACATATTTATGGGGTACAGTGTGATGTTTTGATACATGCGTACATTGTGTAATGATCAAGTCAGAGTAATTAGTAAACCATCACTTCAATATTTATCATTTATTTGATGTGATAACATTCAGAATCCTCTCTTCTATCTGTTTTGAAATATGTAATAAATTATTGTTATCTATGATTACTCTACCGTGCAATAGAACACTAGAACTTATTCCTCTTATCTAACTGTAACTTTTTAGCCATTGACCAAACTCTTCCTAACCCCACAATTTCCCCCTACCCCAGCTTCCTGTGATGACTTTTCTACTCTCCACTTTTATGAGTGAGTTAATTTATTTTTAGATTCCACATATAAGTGAGATCATAAAATATTTGTCTTTCTGTGTCTGGCTTATGTTACTGAACCTCTATACTGTTTTCTATAATGGCTACTAATTTAGGTTTCCACCAATAAATAGTGTGTAAGGGGTCCCTTTTCTGCACATCCTTGCCAACACTTATCTTTCACTTTCTTTTTTTTTTTTTTTTTTTTTGTGAAAGAGTCTCACTCCATCACCCAGGCTGGAGTGCAGTGGTACGATCTCCACTCACTGCAACCTCTGCCTCCTGGGTTCAAGCGATTCTCTTGCCTCAGCCTCCTGAGTAGCTGGGATTACAGGCATGCACCACCATACCCAGCTAATTTTTTTGTATTTTTAGTAGAGATGGGGTTTCACCATGTTGCCCAGGCTGGTCTCGAGCTCCTGACCTCAGGTGATCCACCTGCCTCGACCTCCCAAAGTCCTGGAATTACAGGTGTAGCCACCATGCCCAGCCTCACATTTTTGATAATAGTGCTTCTAACATGTGTGGGTGATATCGCATTGTGTCTTTGATTTATGTTTCCCTTGTGATTAGTGATGTTGAACATTTTTTTCTACATCTCTTGACCATTTGTATTTACTCTTTTAAGACATGTCTGTTCAGGGATTTTGCCCATTTTTAAATTAGATTATTTGTTTGCTATTAAGTTGCTGGTGTTCCTTATAAATTCTCAATATTAACCTCCAATCAGATGCATAGTTTGAAAATATTGTTTTCTCTTCTGTAAGTTGTGTTTTCAATTGCTGATTTTTTTTGCTGTGCAGATGGTTAACTTGATGTAATCTGTTTGTCTAATTTGTCTAATTTTTCTTTTGCTGTCTGTGCTTTTGAGATCTTATCAAAAAAATTATTGCCCAGATTAGTGTCATGAAGTGTTTACACTATATTTTCTTCTGGTAGTTTCATGGTATAGGGTCTTACATTTAAGTCTTTAATCCACTTGGAGTTGAGTTTGTACATAGCGAGAGGTAAGAATCTAGGTCATTCTTCTGCATGTGTATATTCAATGTTTCCAGCACCATTTAATGAAAATGGAATCCTTATCTTAATGTGTGTTCTTGGCCCCTTTATTAAACATTAGTTGGCTGTAGATATGTAGATTTATTTCTGGGCTCTCTATTCTGCTGGACTATGTGTCTATTTTTAGAAAAGAAACAAAAAAAAGAAACATTCCCCTCCCAAATAGCGAAAGCCTTGGGACCCTTTCTAGCAATACACTGCCATCCTATAAAAATAACGCTATGTCTGGCTTACATAGTATTATCATCTGTGGATATGTAATGACTGTTACAGATAAGGTGTCACGTGAGGGAGTTGATTGAATTTAGCTGCTTATGGATCAAGCTAGAATTCCCCATGTAGGAATTCCTGCCACGAGTATTGGATACAAGACCAACACCCTCATTCTTAAGCTCACCCTAATAGTAGTGCCAAGATAAATATTACTTTATCTTGTGAATTTTAAAACTACTTGCTGTATCCTTTATAGAAGGAGTCCAAGACTTCTCAAAGCTGTTTTCCTTTGGGAAAAAAAAAACTCAGTAGAAGTAACCTTAACATTTAAATTTTGCCTGTCTTTCTTTAATACTAAAGAATAACAGGTTATTAGCATCCCAAAGTGCTGGGATTACAGGCATGAGCCACCGCACCCATCCTAAAGAAAATATTTTATGCCTTGTGCTTATGAACTTCCCAGATGACAGAAATATTTGGGAAATTTACACCTAAATCACACTGGTACATTAATAAGGTCAAGGATATCCTTTTACCTTTCTTGATTTTACAGATCTAAATATACTACAAATTGCTTTTGCTATGATCTTGTGTATTCTTTGAATATGACTTATTGTTGATCTCATCTCATATGTCTGCTGTCTTAGCACAGTCTTAAGCTCAATATTGCTCAAATTGCATAAATTACATATCGTGTCTACTTACAACTTTGTTTTCTTGCTAATATTATAACAGTAGCAAAAGAAACAATAATAAAACCATCTCTGATCCTGGAATCATCTTCCAAAAAACAAGTTTGGGTCTTCTGACTTCATCTCTGATTCCTACTTTCTCTATCTGCATGTATTCAATCACAGGCCTAGAACCATCCCTCTATTTCCTAACAGCTCCTCTATCAATCTGCCACCACGCTGTTTTAATTTCTCACTAGCTTTGATATTGAAGTATTTTATTAGCTAACATCTGGTCTTTAAACCTTAGTCTCTTTTCCCATTTCAAACTTATAATTGTCTAATAAATTATATTTCCAAAGATCAATTCTGGCCATGAGAAGATGATTTCTCTCTGTTGGTGTTGTCCACCTTCGGTCAAGGCCAAACTGTGGTCCTCAAATTTTCTTTTCCAATGTTTACCTCAGTGTTCTTCCCTCATGCTATGTTCCAGTCAATTTAGAATTTCAGAGCTTCCGCTCTGCGCCCCATGCCTTTCCTTCACAATATGCATACTCATTTGGTCCTGCTACTTGGAAAATTATTTCTACTACTGCCTTATGTACTGCTCTAACATAGTTGCAGGTTCTTATTCTACCAAGTCTTCAGGATTCCCTTTGAATTCCAACTTCTTTATGCAATATCCCTGGCTTACTGTCTTCTGAGCTGCCATACTTCTAACTTAGCAACCAACATAACATACCCATACTTTTCTGAGAGGACTTATACTTCCCACCTGCCATTCAATCTATATCTTATTTTTTATAATAGACTTTAAATATATATTATAATGCTAAAATAACATAATCATAAAAATATTTAAAAGCCTGTTTTAATGTATTTTGTGGATGGCAAAAATATAGATATTATGAAACATTCACAAAAAAAATGAAGAACAAGATGTTGTATACAATTCCAGAACAAAGAGAAACAATGACTCATGCTTTTCAGAAATGTTTAATATTGACAAGTTTATATGCAGGAGATTACAGAATTGAAAGATAACTTTTTAAAAGTTCATATGCTAGGATTTCCCCAAGACTTCTAGTACAACTATTATTGAGGGGAATATAAAGATTCAGCAGTAACATCAGATAAGCAGGTCTCCTGTTGCTTTTTTTGTTTTAGTTTGTTTCTTTGTTTGAAAGAGAACTTTTTTGAAGGCCCTTGAAACACTTTACAAATTGAATTTCAGAAAATGTTTCATCAATTTATTTCCATGCAAGAAATGAGAAACCAACATTGATTTTTGTAATTTTTAATTCCTCTCGAGAAATGGAGAAAAAGTGGTATATTTTATTAGTTTGAACTCATTTACTCAATTTAAATGCTGTATTTTAAATTAATTTATTCAACAAATGTTTACAGATTGCCTACTATGTTTCTATCATGGTGCAGGAACTCCAGATTTAATTGGAGAGGGGGTTACAAAACAGACATGGTTCCCACTTTACAGAAATTTATATTCTAGATGGCAAAAAAAAAAATTAAACTTGGGACCAAAGTGGTTTCATAATAACAAATAATAATAAGTGCTGCACAGCATATAGAATAGTGACTTAATCTAATCAGAGGCTGAATGCAATTTTCCCTGACATTTTATTTATTCTTGTTAATGGGTTATTTAAATTTATTCTTTTGTGAACTAGCTTTTCATTTCCTTTACCTATTTTTCAATTGGGGTATTTGTCTTTTTCTAATTAAACATATTAAAGAAAATTTAAAGGAGATATAAATCCAGTGTAATGTCCCAACCAAAAGTAAAGAGTAAATTATTTATTGTGAATTGCCTTCAGTTCAAGGCAAATATGTGCATTGTATAAGTATTTAGTTAATGTGATGATGCAATTTGAACCCTATTCTTTATCTTTAGTAATAACAATCTGTAATTACTTAATTTGTTTATTTCTCAGTTGTCTCTATTTCCTGTTTCAGTAACAAGAATATAAGTAGAAGAATGCGTGGCTCTCATCTATCTTGTTCCATATATTACTAGGATTTTGCACAAGTTAGATATTAATAAAATATATATTGGATAGCAAAACAAATATTTTCTGTGTATGCCATTCTGATACTTAACATTTTTGAGAGTATTGTGATATAATATGGACTTTTTGATGGTAGTATATTAACTTTTTCATTTATTTGGTAATGCTTTCAAATATTACATTATTAATTAATATGTTCATTAACACCACGATATATATGGATTTTTTTTCATTTTCTTTTGAATTATCTCCCAAATGTAGGAAAATTGATTCAAAGGAGATTGCTAAATTTTGCAAGCAGTTTATCATAGAAGTTAAGTTCACAGACTTCAAGACAGACTGCTTTATTTCACATTGACTGTATCAAACCATCTCATGTACACCATAAATATACACAACTACTATGTACCAACACAAATTAAAAATAAACAACATTTTAAAAATCAAAGATAGATTGCTTTGACTTCTAGGCTTCATCACTTATGAGCCATGTAGCTCTGTGCCCTATTTCCTCATCTAGGAAATGACTGACACATAAGGTCACTGGAAGATTTAGGTGAATTAATCTATGTTGTGCTTAAAACAGTAATTGATATGCAATTAGCAATATATGTGTTCACTCTTTTTGTGGTAGTTGTTCTGTTATTATATGAAAGTGGCTTTTTTTTTTTTTTTTTTGACGGAGTCTCGCTCTGTCGCCCAGGCTGGAGTGCAGTGGCACGATCTCGGCTCACCGCAAGCTCCGCCTCCCGGGTTCGCGCCATTCTCCTGCCTCAGCCTCCAGAGTAGCTGGGACTACTGGCGCCCACCACCACGCCTGGCTAATTTTTTGTATTTTTAGTAGAGACAGGGTTTCATCGTGTTAGCCAGGATGGTCTCGATCTGCTGACCTCGTGATCCGCCCGCCTCGGCCTCCCAAAGTACCCGGATTACAGGCGTGAGCCACCACGCCCAGCGAAAGTGACTTTTAAAATAAAACCTTTGTCCCTAGAAAGCACTTCAGACCCCCAAAAAAGAATAATACTGTAAGAGGCTTGGGGCTGAGTATACCATGTTAAAATAATTTAGCTGGATGTAAATTAACAAACAAAACAAAAAATCCAAATGAAAAGCAAATATTTAACTATATAAAAGAAATACTAAATAATTGTAGCCAAATATTGGGGTGGTGAAGTAGAACTATGAAATCGGATAATATTACAAAAGCATACTGGAGAAGGGGCCTAAGAGTTGAACCTTAAGTAAGGAACTAGCACTTCATGCAACCTCAAGTAGTCATATTTTTAAAGACAGTCACTTCTTTTATAATTTCTCCATGTTATTTTTCTGAGAGTATAGCTGTACTTACACATTGATAAATGATTATGCCATGTTGCTTTTCAAAACAGTGTTCTAATTTGACTGTAAGATCTAGGAATTAATCTATATCTGATGTACTTGTAATACTCCTCTGCTTTTCACTTTGGTAATCATTAAGAACTTGGCTCTGTTGTCAGATATCATGCATTAGCGTGACTTGAGTGAGACAATCCATCCCTTCAAGCCTTGAAAACAAAATTTCATTTGAAAAATGGCGATGGTAAAAGTACTATCTTTATTGGATTGATACGAGTTCAGTGAGAAAATCTATGCAAAACGGTTAGTAAAGTGCTGGACAAATAGAATGCCAGCTATTATTAGGTGAGATAAAATGTAATGTAGATGTTAAAAAGCATTGGCTCACTTTCCACTCCATCTTCATTAGGCATAAATGACAAATGAAAATTGTATACATTTAAGAAGTACAAATTGATATTTTAATATAGGTGTACATTGTGAAGTAATTGCCACAATCATGCTAACATATTCATCACCTCATAGTTACCATTTTCTTTTGTCATTAGAGTACTTAAGATTTACATTCTTAGCAAATTTGAAGTTTGCAGTACAATATTGTTAACTATATTCACATTGTTGTACATTAGATTTCCAGAATGTTTTCATCTTGTGTAACTGAAACTTTCAACCGCTTGACCAACATCTCTCCATTTCTGCCTCCCCTCAGTCTCTGGCAACCACTCTTTCGTTCTCGGTATATATCTATTCAACTATTTTAAGTTCTACATTTAAATGAAATCATGTGGGATTTGTCATGTTGTGTCTGCTGACTTCACTTAGCATAATAACCTTCAGTTTTATCCATGTTGCCCCAAATGTCTCAAATAAGTATTTTCTTATTTTTAACACTGATTAATATTACTGTGTATGTGTGTGTACATTTTCTTTATCCATTCACCCATCAATGGAGGTAAGACTATTTCTGTTTCTTGGCTTTTGTGACTAATGCTGCAATGAATGTGGGAGTACAGATATCTCTTTAACACACTGATTTCATTTTCATTGAATGTATACCTAGAAATTGTATTGCTTATAATAGTTCTAATTTTATTTATGTATTTATTTATTTATTGAGACGGAGTATCACTCTGTCATCAGGCTGGAGTGCAGTGGTGTGATCTAGACTCACTGCAATCTCTGCCTCCCGGGAGTTCTATTTTTAATTTTTGAAAAATTTTCATACATTTTTTGTTAATAGCTCTACTAATTGATATTCACACCAACAGTGTACAAGGGTTTTATTTTCTCCACATGTTTATCAACACTTGCTATCTTTATTTTCTTTTCGATAATGCTCATTATAACAAGTATAAGGTAACACCTCATAGTGGTTCTAATTTGCACTTTTCTGATAATTAGGGATGCTGAGCACCTTTTCTCATACCTGTTGTCCATTTGTATGTTTTGTTTTGAGAAATGTCTATTCAGGTCTTTTGTCCATTTTTTAATCAATTTTTTTTTCTACTGAGTTCCTTATATATTTTGACTATATATTTTAACTTTTTTTACATGTATGGTTTGCAAATATTTCCCCTAACTCTGTAAATTGCCTTTTCACTTTGTTGATTTTTTTCTTTCGGAAAAAAAATTGGCTTTAGAGTTAAATTGAGGTTGCTTGCTGACGTGATATGAAGTTAGACAAAGATGTTTATGAGAGACTCTATTACTGATCACTCATTTCACTTCTTTAGGAAATTGGAGCAGAAAGAGAGGTTGACTCTTCACTGAGACTGGGTTTGGTCAGTCAGGTTTAGCTAATGAAGCTTGAGTTGCATGGGCCACTTCAGGGGCAAAAGCATTATTTGCTCACTGGTGCTTCTCAGCATTCTCTCATTCCCTTTTCTTCAGTTAGTGGTTTCTGGGCAAACTAAAATCGTGGAATGAAGATAATGCAAAGCAGAGGAAAATAAACTAGCATCAGAGAAGTAGATTTTGTTGACTTTGTTTGCCCACCCTGACTGATTCAAAACTTCATCTCCAAACCTTAGTTTGGCTCATTGATGAGAAAAGAATAATAATTTGTCCTTTAAGGTTCTTGGTGCCAAGCAATTTACTGATAATTTTTGTCTTAATATTTGATCCTTGAAACATTTTCTTCACATGACAATCGAGAAACTTGTCCAGCAACTTTCACATTCTGAACTTCAAATGCTGGGTCATTACTCCTCAGAAGCTACAGTGGCATATATGAATCTTAGATGGATTTCCTGTGGGGCTCAACTACAAGAACCAAAAAGGATGGCTTTAATTCCCATCTCTATCTGTACCTATTAATAGGTGATCCTGCTTAAATAATTTTAAATATAAATATATTTCTGGGCCTCTATTACCTTATATGTAAACTGGAGTTAATATCACTAATCTTAAATATTTATTGCAAGTTCTTAAAACTGATGTATGCAGAAATATCAAGCATAATTTCCAGAAGATACTAATCAACTAATGAATAGTACTTCATTTCCCATTCCTCAATACTTATACTTTCTCTTTAGATACGCACTTCAAAACATAAACCTGGAGCACCATGAGAAAATGTTAAACAGAGGCCGGGCGCGGTGGCTCACGCCTGTAATCCCAGCACTTTGGGAGGCCGAGGCGGGCGGATCACGAGGTCAGGAGATGGAGACCGTCCTGGCTAACATGGTGAAACCACGTCTCTACTAAAAATACAAAACAATTAGCCGGGCGTGGTGGCGGGCGCCTGTAGTCCCAGCTACTCGGGAGGCTGAGGCAGGAGAATGGCGTGAACCCGGGAGGCGGAGCTTGCAGTGAGCCGAGATCGTGCCACTGCACTCCAGGCTGGGTGACAGAGTGAGACTTCGTCTCAAAAAAAAAAAAAAAAAAAAAAGAAAGAAAATGTTAAACAGAATGTGTATTTCTTTTTTTTTTTTTTTTGAGATGGAGTCTCACTCTGTCACCCATGCTGGAGTGCAGTGGCGCAGTCTCGGCTCACTGCAAGCTCCGCCTCCCGGGTTCACGCCATTCTCCTGCCTCAGCCTCCCGAGTAGCTGGGACTACAGGCACCCGCCACCATGCCCGGCTAATTTTTTGTATTTTTAGTAGAGACGGAGTTTCACCATGTTAGCCAGGATGGTCTCGATCTCCTGACCTCGTGATCTGCCCGCCTCACCTCCCAAAGTGCTGGGATTACAGGGGTGAGCCACAGCGCCCAGCCCAGAATGTGTATTTCAGCAAAACCTTAAAATTTTCAAGACCCACAAGTAACCAGGTTTTTTTCATATCCAAAACATGCCTACACTCAACTGATCTGGGAGACAATAGAAGTTTATCTTAGATTAAAAATAAAGCCATGACTGCCAGATAAGATTCTACCACTACTTTATTCCAACTTATTATTTGGTAGTTTGAACTTGTTTGTAAATTTTCACATTGGTTTTAATCACTAGCATTTCAAGATTTACTGAGGTTTATGTGTTTTTGTGTGGAAAAACATCCTGCTCTTTTTTAGACTCTAATGCTTGTTTGCTACTTAGCTAGCATAATCATCTTTTAAAATACACGCATTGACGATAGATTTTACATTGAAATCTAGTCTAAACAACATTTTTAAAATATAATGGGTTTTGCAAATTTGACAATAGCGTGGAATCATGACAACTGTTAAACACCAAACTCTCAACTTCTCGCTTTTGCAGTGATCAGTTCTGCCACTTTCTTGCTTTGTTACCTCCAGAAGATGATGAATGAGTAACAAAAGGCACTTGACCATAGTACCATTTTATAATCTTGTATCATAAAAGCCCCAGCTGAAAACATTGTGGGCTTTGTGATCATGATCTCTGCCCAGTTTAGATAAACGATGTACATGGACCAACCTACTTGCAGATCATAGTTATCTTTGCAAAGCGGGCTTGTTCTTACTGAAAATAATGTTCTTCATAGTTACCCATGGCAAACAGTGTTGTATCTCCTTGTTCATATGTAATTTGCTGAATATTAACTGATACTTTACGGAAGTCAATATGCTAAGTGCTATAAATGTTTGGTACAGAAATAATTTAGACCTAAACTTTATCACTCCTATTTGATTAGGTCAAGGAAATCTCTGGAGAATGGGAAATTCTTGAGCTGGGTCTTATAGAAAAAGTGAGGTATTTTCAAATAAATGAAGAAAAATAGCTTTCTGGAGAAAGAGAAACATGTATAAAGTCAGGGAGATAAAATCTGAGTATGGTGACTTTGGGGAACTGTGAATAAATCAGAATGATAACAGTGTAAGTTGTATATATGTAAGGAAATAACAAGAACGAAAGAGATATAGCAGCAAAAACAAAAATTAGAGACTCTTTTATGTAAAAGTATAAGAAATTTAGATTTCATGCTTTATACAATATGGAGCTATTCAAGGCTTTCTAAGAAAGAAAGTAACATGAAGTTTTGTGTTTTTGTTGTTGTTGTTGTTTTTGAGAGGGAGTCTAGCTCTGTCGCCCAGGCTGGAGTGCAGTGGCATGATCTTGGCTCACTGCAAGCTCCGTTTCCTGGGTTCACGCCATTCTCCTGTCTCAGACTCCTGAGTAGCTGGGATTACAGGCGTCCGCCACCACACTCAGCTAATTTTTTGTATTTTTAGTAGAGACAGGGTTTCACTGTGTTAGCCAGGATGGTCTCGATCTCCTGACCTCGTGATCCGCCTGCCTCGGCCTCCCAAAGTGCTGGGATTACAGGCGTGAGCCACTGCACCTGGCCGAAGTTTTGTGTTTTAAAAAGATGACTCTTTTTGCAAAAGTGTAATAGTATGAAGGATATAGTGAAGGGAGGAGGAGAAACAGATATAAAACTAGTTTCAGAAGAATGATGATGGCTGGAGCATGCTTGAGTTGGATATAGGGAAGGGGGGAGTGGGACACATATACAGAGTTAGTGAGGTATAGTTAAGGTTTGATATAATAAGAAAGATTAAGACTCCCAAACTGAACAACTTGATGAGTAGAGGAGATACTGACTAGAATTACATTGAAGGAGAAGCAACATTTTGCAAGGTTTGTGTTTTGTTACATTTCTCTTCATTTTCATTCTTCTTTCTTTCTATAGTAGATGGTTTGCAAAGATAGACACCAATGTCACCTTGCATCCTTGAGCATACATAACATTATTTCTATCAAAAAATTAAGTCTATTTTACCCTTGACCTGGGCTAGCCTCAAGACTTGCTTTGAGCTATAGAATGGGACAGAAATGAAAATATGCTTATGAGGCCCAGTAGCTTCCACTTTTGCTTTTTTGAAGTCCTGAGCTATCATGTAAAATTGTTCAACTACTATGCTGGAAAGGGAGAGTATAGTGAGAACTTCAATGGTTTGGGCCTATAGAGAAAGAGAAAGAGAAAAAAAAAAAAAAAGAAAGAAAGAGAGGGAGGGAGACTGACCAGCCAGGTCCTAGACATTTTGGTCACACCAAAGGAACCAATAAACAGGTAGATGAAGTCATCTTGCAAAACTCTACCCCAGACAAATCTCTCCAATCAACATGACATGTAGCATATACAAGACATCCCCACTGTGTCTTGGCTATACTGCAGATTCAAGAACAAATTAAATAGTTTGCTGGGTGTGGTGGCTCACACCTGTAATCCTAGCACTTTGAGAGGCTGACACGGGCAGATCACTTGAGGCCAGGAGGTCGGGACCAGCCTGGCCCTCATAGTGAAACTCTGTTTCTACAAAAAATATGAAAAAAAAAAAAAATTAGCCGGGTGTGGTGGTGCATGCCTGTGGTCTCAGCTACTTGAGAGGCTGAAGCAAGAGAATTGTTTGAACTTGGGAGGTGGAGGTTGCAGTGAGCAGAGGTTGAGCCACTGCACTTAGGACTGCGCGACAGAGCTTGAATCTGTCTCGAAAAAACAAAAAAGGATAAATTGTTGTGCTTTAAGCTATTCACTTTTGCAGTAGTTTTTTATATGCAGTGATTAATAACTGATAATCCCTTTTACTCTGTCTTCTCTATCTCTCTTTCTGAGGCATCATTATAAGTAGGAAAACAATAAAAATATTGCAATAAACTCAGTCATTTAGATCATGACTTCCATAGGAGGTGAATAGTTGCTATTCCTATCCTTTGAGCAAATTTCTGTATTATAAATTTCCTCCTATGATCTCTAAGGCAGACCACAAAGATACTAAAAAACATTATTCATATATAAAGTTACAAGTTAGGAAAGGCTCTGTAACCTAGATTTTCATGAGATATGTTAAGAAATCACAACATCTATAAATATCTTTATATATTCAAAAAGATAATTATTAATCTCTATCCCTGGGGAAAAAAACTATAAACTACAAGAACAATGGAAAGAATTAAGGACAAAAAAAGACTTTTTCATCTTGTGTGCCATTTTCCATAGTTGGACATCTTGAATTATTCTTTATTGCAACTGTAGATATACAAATTATAAGGTTGACATTTTCCTGTAGGTTGGCAACTGGTGAATGTTCTTTAGTGTGTTCAGAATGACATAAGAATTTTTTTAAACATTGAGGTTAGTAATTCTGCTTTAAAATCAAGAATATTTAATGTATTTCTTTGGATTAACTTATTATTTAAATATTTCATTTATAATATCCTACCCTCTTTAGTAATCAAATAATTTTAACATGGAGGTCCTTCTCTGCAAATGTAAACCCAATTTATAAAATGTTAATTCATTTGCTTTAAGGAAAGCACACTCAGCAGAACAAACTTTTTCATTATGGAGGGAAAACTCAAGGGGTTATCAAAGTCTACCTGGGGAACTTTTTCTAAATTACTTTCACATTTATTAGAGGCAGAAGTAGACATTTATTTGCAAAATATCCATAGCTATGCTGCACAGCCCACAACTTTTAGAAGCATTGTTATATAGGGAGAGAAAAAAAAAGGTCTCAACTTTTTTCTTTATAAATTAATTAAGTTCTTTTGCTTCTATTAGTTTTCATCTAAATAAATGGCAAGCATTTTAGCCACCTGGAACTCTCCTATTATCTGATTAAAAACAACCATTTGAAATTCACCATCTACCCAAAATGTTTACGTCAGTTTTGGTTAACACTGTTTCTTATACCTTGTGTTTTGTATTCTATTAGTTCCAAGTAATGTATTCTACCTCATTTTCAAGGACTAAATTATATCTTATCCCTTCTTTTTCAATATAGTCACCAAGACAAATATTGATCTTTCCCATCTATTAATTTCTAAAACTTTATTCTTTTCTCACAATAAAATTATTTGCAAAATAAAATCATTAGTTCAATAAATTTCTAAATACTTGTTTAGTCTTCTGGTCAATGAAACTAGGTACATTATTTCTTTAGAGCAGGAATTCAGGCATAGCTAATATTAAGAGAATGAACAGTGAAGAGTATTTGTATGACAGATACATGTGTTTTCTGCCCCTTTTGGTGTGTGACCTTGGGTAGTAGCTTAAACTTTCAGGCTTATTATATCCCCATGCGTCAAATCAAGACTCTGATCTCTAAGGCACTTTCAGCTCTAAGGTTTTAAAGCTGCTAATCTGAGATTTCCTGCCAAAGTTCATCTGTTTGCTTTCTATTGTCCAGTTTTATTGATATATTGTTTCAATAAGCATTTTTGAATTCTGTATTATATGGCAGACATAATTTTTTTTTAGTATTAGAGAAAGAACATGAATGAGACAAGAAAGCCTCTATTCTCAGAAAGCTTAAATTCTGGAGGAGAGGTCAGTGGGACACACGCAGACAATAAAATAAAGAATCATAAAAATCACCAAGGGGTTAAAGATGATATAAAGATCAACTCTTGGGTGTCTATTTTAGATTGAGTGGCAGGAAGGTATCTCAGACATAAATGGCATTTTAGCCAGGTTCTGAAGGATAAAATGTTAGCCATGCAAAGATATAGAAAGAGCATTCCAGGCAGTACAAAGATTCCAAGGACCTGTTAAAGTAATAAAAAGAATGTTGTGGAAGCTGGAGCATCATCAGGGAGAGAGAGACAGTCCTAGAAAAAGTCAAAGTAAGCCAAAGTCAGATCACATAGAGTTTTGACATGATGGAAAAGGACTTTGCCTTTCTTTTAAATCTAATGAGAAGAGGAATGACATTGCTCGATGAGTTCACTTTTAATAATAATCATTTTAAGCCAATATTTTGTCCCTAAATAGTAAAACCAGAAATTGCTTTCAGGCAAATATTTAATACCGGGGAGCATTATCCTACCACACAAGAGTAATTTCAGTCCAGATGTCTGACATCTGTAGTATATTATTAACATTTTTTTCAGGCTTCATAAATTGAAGGTGGGGAGTGGATACTTCATTATATTCTCTTACAGATTTGAATAGAAATATGAATGGATTTAAATTTTTTAATGATAGCATTTTTTACTTCAAAGCAATTTGCTTGCAGCTATCTTCCACATATATACATGGTGAAAATAATGAATATTTAGTTTTTTCAGATAAATCAGAGTTAAATACCTTTATTTTGTCCTCTTAGAGTGGCATTTATCCTACCTTCTTCTGGACAAAAAAAAAAACACAAACACTCCTGTATGACATTCGGATGTAAAAGATTATATAGCGTTTCTTTCTCAATTATTTTTGAATATATATAATTACCTCTGTAATAACTGGAAATATTTGTCATTTGACTTTATAACAGCTAAATATCAACTCGATATTACTTATTATTCCTCATGGGAAACAAAAATTAGATTCACGCATTATATATATTTAGAGTGTGACAGAAACTGTTCTTAGGAAGCCTCTGACATATTTACTGAGTCTTTTTTTTTAATCTCTCCACTATAGAAATAGGTTCTTAAAATTTGGTTAGAAAATTATTACAACTTAATCTTGTTGATGAAAAATAATGGCTTAATTCTCTTTACATTGTCTGTATATTTTTTACATAAGTACATTGGCATAAAAAGATCTATTAATAACTTTAGTGTATATGAGACAAATAAAAATGTATAAGATTATATCTGCTTTATATTAGATAATAGAATCATTAAATTATATCTTTTCCATTTTATCCTATAAAATCAAAATTGTTTTTACAGGATGTGGAAACTTTCAGAATCAGCACGTAATATTTATTCTAGGAACTATTTGAGTTTTATAAATCAACAAGATGAATTGAGCACCTATTTAATTAAATATATATATTAGGTGTTGAATGACAGTAATGAGTAATGAATTATTTAACTGTTTAAGTCACAGCCCTGCCCTCAAGCAACTTTGTAGTATAATTGGAAAGATAAGGAAAAGCTAACTAAAACCATAGTAAACAAGCACTGAATAAACAGGGAATCAGAAAAAAAAAATTTTTTTAATCTCAGCTGTAACTTCAGGAAAGCCACTTAAGCTTTCATAGCCTTTGTTTGTACAACTGTAAGGAAAAAGTCAAATTAATTGCTTTTTAGGATGTCTTCTAACTAATATTCTAAGGGTTTCACAAGAATGCTTGATACTTCAAATGTACCAACTAGCTTCAGAAGATTGATGTATCTAAAATAAACACAAATCGATTCCAGCAACATAACTGAATTATATATTAGAAAACCCACTCTCTGACCTTCAACCTCTAATTATAAATGTAGACATATGCCAATCAAGGCAATGCTTGTTATTATTATTTTGAAGAAGAAGAAGAAAACAAACAATAAGACAGCTCAAAAGAAATGGGTATCTTCATGTGTTATATGGCAAAATTTAATGTTCCCAGCTACAAATACTTACATCGCAGATTATCTTACATGAAGAGATAACCATGTAACCCATATCACGTTGTTGAGATATACATGGAATTGATGACTGGTGTTTCAGGAAAAAAACTTTTAAAGGTAACAAGCTCAGCTGACATATTTTTTTTTCACTTTTAGTTCTTTTCTCCTTTGCCTTGATTAGAAAACTGGGTGCTTAGAAGGGGGAAAAAAAAACCTTTGAAAAAAAGTCTACATACAATAAATATAAAATATCTAGGAATACTTTGAACCAATGAAGTGAAAGATTTCTGCAAGGAGAAATACAAAATACTGCTAAAAATAATCATACATGACACAAACAAAGGGAAAAATATTCCATGCTCATGGATTGAAAGAATCAGTATCATTAAAATGGTCATACTGCCCAAAGCAATCTACAGATTCCGTGCTGCTTTCATTAGACTATCAGCAACATTCTTCAAAGAATTGGAAAAAAAATCTAGGCTAAAATTCATATAGAATCAAAAACAAGCTCAAATAGTCAAAGCTATCATAAGCTTAAAGAACAAAGCCGGAGGCATCACATTAACCAATTTCAAACTATACTATCAGGCTACAGTTAACAGAAACAGTATGATACTGGAACGAAAACAAACATAGACCAATGGAACAGAACAGAAAATCTCTATAGAAAACCACACACCTACAGCCATATGATCCTCAATGAAGCTGACAAAAATAGGCAATAGGTAAAGGATTCCTTATTCAATAAATGGTCATGGGATAATGGGCAAGCCATGCAGAAGAATAAAATTGGACCCATATCTTTCACCATATGGAAAACTAACTCAAGATAAATTAAAGATTTAAATATAAGACACCAAACTATAAGAATCCCAGAAGAAAAATAGAAAACATTCTGGACTTGGGAAAGAATTTATGACTAAGACCTCAAAAGCAATTGGAACAAACACAAAAATTGACAAATTGGTCCTAATTAAACTAAAGAACTTCTGCACAGCAAAAGAAACTATTAACAGTGTAAACAGATAACCTACAAAATGGAAGAAAATGTTTGCAAACTATGCATCTGGCAAAGGTCTGATACCCAGAATCTATAAGAAACTTAAACAATTGAACAAGCAAAAAACAAATGACCCTATTAAAAATAGTCAAAAGACATAAACAGAGACTCTCAAAAGAAGACATACAAGTGACCAACAAACACATTAAAAAAAAAATGCTTCATTTCACTAATAACCAGAGAAATGCAAATAAAGTGCAAATCATTGGTAATCGACCTGGATATATGCCCTAGAACTCTGAGTTAAAGATCTGTGGTTCACACAAAATGAATACATTGTAGTAAAATTATATAGAATAAAACAGTATATAAACTATATTTCAGTTAATTAATTTGTAATTAATTAAAGCTATATATAAAACTCAAAACTACAATGTAGGCCAAAAAGTAATGTTAGGAAAGTATAACTTACATATATAAGTTTCTTCCAAATTTTTAGAAAAGAAGTATCTGTGGATATCTACCTATATGATAACTTATGATATATAGTCTAAATAGACCTCAAGATATTGGTGATTTTTAGGGAAGATAACAGGGGTAACTTCTAGAATAGCAGCATCAACCCACTGTTCATGAAACAGCCATTACTGGTGCAAATTATTATTTTTTATAAATAAAATCTCTCGGGATTGTCCTAAAAACATACATTAAATAAAGAAACATCTATTCAAGAAAATCTACCAAAGCCCTGTAAGGAGAATGTAGATTGTGTGGCACCTAAGCCATGACCTATTCCCCCCCTACTCCTTCTGTAACATAATATGATGACAGAAGCTCTAATTCAGGGAGATATGATAAAGAAGGAGGGTCCACCAGACAAAGGACAGGTTATCTCACTGGAAAGGGCAGGCTGACAGCATTTCTTACTGCCCCTGCAAACTTCATGTTCACAGGGTAAATTCCATCAAGGGTCGTAGAGAGATTGAGGATGCCTTTCCTTCATCCATAGCTGCTTCATAGGACAGAGGCTTGAGCCCAGGAAAAGCAGGCCAATAATATTGGGATGCTGATTGCCTTTCCCTCACTACACTTGTAGAAAAGAAGTTCCATACGGGTAGAGACAAATCAAGAAAAGCAGAAAATAGCGTCCCATCCCCAGGTTCTTCTCATAAAGCAGAGATGTCACACCAATAGAAGCAGGCTGCTGTCCACGTGCCAGATCCAGAGATTTTGATAGAAAAGAGGCAGTATAAAAACAAAACAAAACAAAACAAACAACAACAAAAAAACAGAGATCTGAATCTCTCCCCAATGGACATGCCATTATTTGAAACTGACTATGGGACATTAAAAAGCCCAAGAGTGTTCTCAAAAACAATGGACATTTTGGTGATAAGTAACTAAGTGCAACAACCTAGACCAAAGGCCAGCAGTTTGACAGAAAGAACAAGGACTTGAATTAAAATCTACCTGTGAAAATGGGCCCCAGCTTAATTGGATCAGACTGTGGAGCAATTTATGTCCCAGTGCTTTATCACACAGAAAAAAAAAAAAAAAAAGAGAGAAATCAGCAAGCAATTAGTGGACCCTGAAAGCTGGATGTGACATAACAAATGCAGACACTTTACAGGAATATCAGGGAAAAAGACAGCCAAAGAAAGTCCTGCTAAAACCACTGCCATCCTGGCATGACTGTGTGCATGCCCACAGTGCACTCTCTGTGAATCAACATCAGATGCTTTACACGGAAAAGATAATAGATTTCCCTAAAATAGCCCAACTTTATCACTAAACAAGAAAAAAGAAAACTACAAGAAAAACAAGGCCCAGGGAATGGAAGAATCAGTATCCAGAGTTGCTATGATAGATTCTCTTAAGTGACTAAATGTAAACAACAACAATGACAAATACGAGAAATGCAAATAAATGGTGTTACCCTTGGGAAGGGAAATTTAAAAACAAGCAACAGATACCATTTGTGACACGATCCAGAAATTATGAAACAAAGAATTCAAAGCAGCCATTATAAATGTATCTGAAGAATTAAAAACAAAAACAAAAACAAAAAAGCATGTTTAAAGAAGTAAAGGAAGGCATAATTACAATGTCTTAGAAAGTGGAAAATTCAGTAAAACAGTTAGAAATTAGAAAAGAATGATTCAAGTAGAAATACTGCAATTAAAAATCAATAGCAGAAATAAAAAATTCACCACAGGGGTTCATCATATTAAGTTGGTGCAAAAGTAATTGCAGTTTTTGCTATTCCTTTTGATGCAAAAATCGTAATTAGTTTTGCACCAACCTAACGGATTTGAATTGGCAGAAAAACAATGACCCATTAATAGAGATTTTTCAATCTGAAGAATACAGAGAAAATCAAATGAAAAAGGATGACCAGAGCATCAACATACATTTAATGGGTACAGGTTCCAGGAGATGAGGAGAGAAAAGAAACAACAGGAAAGAAAAGGATAAAAATAATGGATGAAAAACTCCCAAATGAGTGAAAACCATTAATGACTGAAAATTTTTTAAATTATGAAAAAAATCAATCTACCCATCAAACAAGTTTACCGAAACCAAGTGGGATAAATGCAAAGAGATTCACACTAGGTACATCATGGTTACAATAGAGAAAGCCTCAAGGAGAACATTTTGAAAGCAGCAACAGAAAAATGACTCATCACATACAAGGGAATTTCAATAAGATTAACATCTGTCATCTCATCAGAAATAATGGGTGCCCAGAAGGCATTAGGAGCATATAGTAAATGCTCAAAGAGAAAAACAAACAAACAAAAACATATACACACACACAGCTATCAACCGACTATTATATCCAGAATGCTATCTTTTTAAAATGGAGATGAAAAATATTAGTAGATTAAAACATAAATAAATAAATACTAAGAAAATGTTTTGCAAACAGGCTTGCCTTACAAAAAACACTAAGAATACTTCAAACTAAGAGCAAGTAACACCAGATCATAATTTAGATCCTTAAAAAAAACCCAATAAAACAATTAAATAATTATCAAAGAGAATATAAATGAGTATGTCTTCTCTTTGCTTTTCTTAACTGAGTTTTAAAAACTGTATAAAGTAACATGTATGTAATTGTATTGCTGGACCTAAACCATACAGAAATGTAATATATTTCTCAGTAATAGCACAGAGGTAGGTGTCATGAAACTTCTTTTGGAGTATAGAAATGATACCAGATGGTAATTTGAATCCAAATGAATAAATTAGTAGAACCAGTGATGTGTTCTAGATGTTTTGTCCCCTCCAAATGTCATTTTGAAATCTGACCTCCAAAGTTATAGGTGGGTCTAGTGGGAAATGCTCGGGTCATAGGGGTTGATCCCTCATGAATGGCTTAATGTCCTCCTCATGGTAATGGGTGAGTTCTTACTCAGTTTACTGGAGAGCTGGTTGTTTAAAGGGTCCTGGCACCTCTTTGTCCCTCTCCCTCTCCCTTTCACCATGTGACACACTGATTCCCCTTTTTTTCCACTATGACTGAAAGCTTCCCAAGGACTCATCAGAAGAAAAGCAGATGCTGATGCCATGCTTGTATAGCCTGTTTAAAATGTGAACTGGCCAGGTGCAGTGGCTCACTCCTGTAATGCCAGCACTTTGGGAGGCCGAGGTGGGTAGACCACCTGAGGTCAGGAGTTCGAGACCAGCCTGGCCAACATGGTGAAATCCCATCTCTACTAAAAATACAAAAATTAGCCAGGCACAGTGGTGTGCTCCTTTAATCCCAGCTACCCAGGGGGCTGAGGCAGGAGAATTGCTGGAACTCGAGAGACAGAGGCTGCAGTGAGCCGAGACTGCACCACTGCACTCCAGCCTGAGCAACAGAGCAAGACTCGGTCTCAAAAAAAAAAAAAAAAAGTGAACCAAATAAACCTCTTTTGCCCAAGGGCGGTGGCTCACACCTGTAATCCCAGCACTTTGGAAGGCTGAGATGGCAGGATCATTTGAGGCCAGGAGTTTGAGACCAGCCTTGTCAACACGGCAAAACCCTGTCTCTATTAAAATTACAAAAATTAGCTGGGCATGGTGGCACATGCCTGTAATCCCAGCTACTCAGGAGGCTAAGGCACAAGAATCACTTGAACTCAGGAGGCAGAGGTTGCAGTGAGCAGCGGTCATGCCATTGCATTCTAGCCTGGGTGACAGAGTGAGACTTTGTCTTTAAAAACTAAATAAATAAATAAATAAATAAATAATACTTTTTTCTTTATAAATTACCTAGTCTCAGGTATCTCTTCATAGCAACAGAAAATGGACTAACATGATCAGAAAATAAGTGGTAAATTAGAAGGTTAATATAGCTATTAGTGATGCTATCTCCCACTTTTAGACACTGAATAACACAATAAACTGAATCCAAAACAAGTAGAAGTAAAGACATAAGAAAAATTTTTTAAAAATGTATGCTTCAAAAGACATTAGGGAAGTGACATGACAACCCACAGAATCAAAGTCAGTATCTGCAAATCGTATATCTTATAAAAAATTGTTTATAGAAGTATAAATAATTCTTACAACAAATATTAAAAAACAACATTCTAAAATGGGAAAATATATGAATAAACATTTCTCCAAAGAAGATATATAAATGGCCAATAAGCACATAAACAGAGCCTCAACAAGATTAGCCATCAAGGAAATGCTAATCAAAACCACAATAAGATAACATTTCACATCTGCTTGGCTGGCTATAATTTTAAAAGTAGAAAATTACCAGTTTGAGTGAGAATGTGGATAACTGGAACCAACATACACTGCTGATGGAAATGTAAAATGGAATATATGCTAGCTTCTTTACAAAACAATCTGACAGTAACTCAAAGGTTAAATTTAGAGTTGCCATTTGACCCAGTAATTCCACTCGCAGGTATATAGCCAAAATTGTATACAGATATTCCACAGAAGCATAATTTACAGTAGCAAAAAATTGAATGAACTTAAATGTTTAACAATTGAGGAATGAACTTTAAAATGTGATTTATTAATAAAATGGAATGTTTTTTAACAATATAAAAAGAAACGAATTACTGCTGCAAGATGGGTAAGTGTTGAGGGGGTCCTATATCTTTTGTCCAGGCTACACTTATTAACATAAATCTGTCACCAATCCTTGTTTGTACAAAGAGAAAACCCTTAATGAGTACCTTCCATATGCCAGGCATTGTGCTAGGAAGTTATGAATGCACTTTTTTTTCACCTTTATAACTTTATAAAGGAGATCATATTGTCCCTTTTTTTAAGATAAGCAAGCAGAAGCTAAAAATGAATAAATAACTTACCTAAGGCCATAAAGCTACTAAATGCCAAGGCTTGGAATTAAATTTCTGTCTGTCTTATGCAATAGGCTTTTGATTTTATCCCATGATATTCAGTAATAAAAATAATGCAAACCCGGCCAGGCGCAGTGGCTCATACCTGTAATCCCAGCACTTTGGGAGGCCGAGACTGGCGGATCATGAGATCAGGAGATCGAGACCATCCTGGCCAACACGGTGAAACCAAAAATAGTTTATTCTCTACTAAAAATGCAAAAAATTAGCCAGGCGTGGTGGCGGGCGCCTGTAGTCCCAGCTACTTGGGAGGCTGAGGCAGGAGAATGGCGTGAACCCGGGAGGCGGAGCTTGCAGTGAGCCGAGATCGTGCCACTGCACTCCAGCCTGGGTGACAGAGCAAGACTCCGTCTCACATAAATAAATAAATAAAACAATAATAATAATCATTCAAACCCACTTATCAGTAGAAGAAATAGCAAAAATAAAGTCATATATACCTTTTGAGTGTGAAGTTAGTACAACTCCCCAATTGGTTGCTTATTTACAAATCAGACCTACCTTGTTTGGATTGAGTCAACAACCCTGGTCAGTGAGTTTATGATGATCACAAATTAATGAACTCCCTAATCTAGACTTTCTTAAGCAAGGAAGTAAGATAAAAGCCAGGGTTGCTGCAGAAGCTGGGAATGTTTTGAAGTGTGAGGACACGGAAAGGGAAAGGAATAGAGAGTTAAAAAATCACTGGAGGATGTGTCTGTGTGTTGGTGGGGGAAGGGTTTTTTTTGTTAACGGAGAAATTTCTAAGTTACCACCATCTATTAAATATTTCCGTACTAAAGACTAACTAGGAAAAACACTTGCATGAAAAAATGTTATCAAGAGAATCAAATGAAAGAAATTTTCAGTATGGTCCAGGAAATATATGAAAAACAGATTTTCTTAAATGTTGTCAAGTCTGTCCCTGATACTTTCTATATAAACTCTTACTCAAATTATGAGTTACCCAATAAACAGTGCCTGGTAGGCCTGCACTGAATATTTACCCTTAGGTGTAATTTTAATGGTAAGGAGAGATGTTTTGTTGTCGTGATATGTATTTTATGAGTATATAGTCAATGTTAAGTGGTCTTCGACCGTGCTTTTGGAAACATAAATTTTCATTTGTGGGCTATAGTTTATTCTTAAGTAAAATTAAATTTTAAGTTTAAATATATTCTAAAGGTTTCTTCCAGAATATCAGCCTACTTTCATTTAACCTAATCACAATCCACATTCACTGAAATGAAGAAAAGCAAAATGGCCCCTCAACTCATGAAGATGGGGATGTAAATACAGTCTAGTGGAAAATGGAAGGCTCAGTCAGGAGGAGCAGAAATTGAGATTATGTAAGGCACTTAATAATCAGAGGCATTTATAATTAATTTAGAGATTATAAGTAAAGTTTTTTGTACACGTGATCTATTTCACTATATTTTGTAGTAATCATTCTTTGTTAGAATTTCCCAACAGCATCACTTAGAGAGCCCTTTGTGTAAATTAAAGACCATGACCCTACCTCTGAAGAGTATAAATTATTGGTATATTTTATTTCCCTATTATTTATTCTTAAACTGAAATAAAAATTCTGACATGCACCATTAATAACAGATGCTGACAAGGATACAGAGGAAAGGGAACTCTTATACACTGTTATTGGGTATAAGAATAAATAATAGGCCGGGCGCAGTGGCTCACGCCTGTAATCCCAGCACTTTGAGAGGCCGAGGCGGGCGGATCATGAGGTCGGGAGATCGAGACCATCCTGGCTAACACGGTGAAACCCCCTCTCTACCAAAAATATAAAAAATTAGCCGGGCGTGGTTGTGGGTGCCTGCAGTCCCAGCTACTCGGGAGGCTGAGGCAGGAGAATGGCGTGAACCCGGGAGGCGGAGCTTGCCTTGAGCCGAGATCGCGCCACTGCACTCCAGCCTGCGCGACAGAGAGAGACTCTGTCTCAAAAAAAAAAAAAAAAAGAATAAATAATAAAATAATAAAGCCACTCTGAAAACTATTATACACTTCTATTGGGTATCTGCACTAAATAATAGAACCACTATGAAAAAAATGGAGATTTCTCAAAAATTAAAAATAGAACTACCGTATAATCTTGAAATTCCAGTACTATTTATTCAAAGAAGAGGAAATCAGTATATGAAAGGTATACATGTACCCCCATGTTTATTATGGCACTAGTCACCATAGAGAAATATGGAATCAACTTAAATGTCCATCAAAAGATAAATGGATAAAGAAAATGTGATATGCACACACACACACACACACATAATAGAATACTGTTAAGCCATTAAAAGAAATGAAATCGTGTCATTTATAGCAACATGGATAAAACTGGGGTCATTATGTTAAGTCAAATGAGTCAGGCACCAAAAAATCAATTATTGAATGTTTTCACTCACATGTAGGAGCTAAAAATGTTGGTCTAATGGATGTAGGGAGTAGGATGAGAGCCGCCAGAGGCTACAAAGTATAGGGGAGGTAAGAGAGGGGGATGAAGACAGGTTGGTTAATAAGTACAAACATACAGTTAGATAGAAGGTTTAAGTTCTAATGTTTTGCCCAGAGTAGGGTGACTGACTATAGTTAGCAACAACGTATTGTATATTCCAAAGTAGCTAGAAGAGAGGACTTGAATTGTCTTCAACACATAGAAATGATAAATACTCAAGGTGAGGGATACCCCAAATACGCTTACTTAATTATTACACATTCTATGATGTAACAAAATATCACCTGTATCCAATACATATGTAAAATATTATAAATCAAATCAAATGAAACGTTTTTCCAAAGGAATTCAGGTTAAAGTTGGTGCTTTGCTTTTGAAATGAATGTCAGTTACTCAAAATGGTGTTTAAGATATGTAGCCTGGTTTGGGGGGGCAGGGTGGTATTTCCCATTATAGAGTTCTTTAGCCTTTTGTAGTGATACAGTTATTCTGTACGGACTCCTGCAAAGACAGAATGTTACTGTTCCACATGATACTCATTAGACAGAAATCCTTTTGTTTAACCAATAATTTTAACTAGCTCATCCAAATATTGTTTTATATAAATGACCTCTTGAATTGCAGTAAGGAAATAATAATATTCTCAGTCATATCCGAAGTGATATTACTAAATAATAATTCAAAATAAAATATAAAAGAATTAACTGTGTCATTGGCTTCTGCATATTCCTTAGATATTAAAATATTTTGGGCCGGGCGCAGTGGCTCACGCCTGTAATCCCAGCACTTTGGGAGGCCGAGGCGGGCGGATCACGAGGTCAGGAGATCGAGACTATCCTGGCTAACACGGTGAAACCCCGTCTCTACTAAAAATACAAAAAATTAGCCGGGCGTGGTAGCGGGCGCCTGTAGTCCCAGCTACTCGGGAGGCTGAGGCAGGAGAATGGCGTGAACCCGGGAGGCGGAGCTTGCAAGTGAGCCGAGATCGCGCCACTGCACTCCAGCCTGGGCGACAGAGCGAGACTCCGTCTCAAAAAAAAAAAAAAAAAAAAAAAAAAAAAAAAAAAAAAAAAAATATTTTGTGTAGAAACTCCAAGTCTTCCTCTATACTGATATTTTTCCTATAGCATCTCAGATTTAACAAAACTTGTAGGGAATAAAATGAATCTGTGTTTCTAAGAGTTACTGTAAAATTAAAAAAGAAAGTCCTGATCAACCACTTAAATATAAAATAGTTCTAAAATAACATAAAACTAATAAACCAAACAATTTATACATGGCATTTCAGGAATTGTGGCAGAAGTAAATTTAACAGAATTGTCATATAAAAAGTACATACAGAATTTCATAGAATAATATTGAGAACTCAGTGCTTAAATAAGCAAGAAAATAGAACAGACTATTCGGTGATAACATATAACAAATATTAAAAAGATGTCTGTGGCCGGGCACAGTGGCTCACACCTGTTATCCCAGCACTTCGGGAGGCCGAGGTGGGTGGATCATGAGGTGAGGAGTTCAAAACCAGCCTGGCTAAAACGGTGAAACCCCATCTCTACTAAAAATACAAAAATTGGCTGGGTGCAGTGGCAGGCTCCTGTAATCCCAGCTGCTCGGGAGTCTGAGGCAGGAGAATTGCTTAAACCCCAGGCGGCAGAGGTTGCAGTGAGCCAAGATTGTGCCACTGCACTCCACCCTGGACGACAGAGTGGGACTCCATCTCAAAAAAAAAAAAAAAAAAAAAAAAAGGTCTGTGAAATAGTAACCTTGTTTTAATTAAAAATATACATTTAAATTAGATATAATTTATTCTTATTAAATATGGGAAACCTAATTCTTAGTACTATAGAGAATACATGAACTGGTTATTGTCATGCAGAGTTTGGCAAGCAACAATAAAAATTCTGACATTTTTGGAAAGTAAATTCGCTATGCGTTTCAAAAGCCTTGAAACAGATCATATGATTAGTTAGCAGCTCATTCGGATTGTGCCAAAGAAATAATCAAGGAAATGAAAAGTTATAATAAAATATAGTTATGATTATTACACAACAACCTAAAACATGCATACTATGTACTGTTGAGTAAAGATATTAAAAGCAAACAATATGAGCACTCTACTTGTGAACATGTCAGAACAGTTATTTATACAGATAAGGTCTAGAACAGAACTGATGCAAAAATACAAACAATGGTCATGTTAAGGTTGTAGTGTCATACTCTGCCCCTATTTTCCAAGTTCTCTTTAATTTTGTTATACCTTTGATGAAATTGACATAGAGAAGTGTAGAAAGTAAGTAGAGAGGGCTGGGCATGGTGGCTCATGCCTGTAATCCCAGCACTTTAGCAGGCCACAGCAGGGTAATTGCTTGAGGCCAGAAGTTCAATACCAGCTTGTGCAACATAGTGAAACTCTGTCTCTACAGAATTTTTTTTTTTTAATTAGCTGGGTGTAATGGTGCCACCTGTAATTCCAGCTACTCAAGAAGCTCAGTGGGAGGATTGCTTGAGTTGAGGGGTTCAAGTCTGCAGTGAGCTATGATTGTACCATTGCACACCAGTTCCGGTCTGGACAACAGAGCAAGACCCTGTCTCAAAAAAAAAAAAAAAAAAAAAAAGGAAGAAAGTGAGTAAAGGGGCTAGGTGACATACTCACTATATTCATACACTGAGATGAAAGGCAGTGGTGAAAGGCTGTGAGAAGGACAGAATAAGCACATTTCTTAAAATTTTATAGAGCTGTCAAACTGGTCAGAAATCATTCGGTAAAATGTACTGTGAGTCTTTTCTTGGTTTCTTTATTATTGTTTCTATCACCTGCAGATTTGGCATAACAAAATTATGATGATTCACTGTTATGCTGCAGAAAGGTTTATAATGTATATGGAAAAATCTTAATAATGTTTGGAGCTTGAGAGTCTGTAGGAAACCATGGGAAATTGCTTTTGCAACCACACTGAAATGAGAACCTCATTTAGAGAGACCAAGGGGGAGGGAATCCTATAGATAAAAGCAAGTGAAATACAGTATTTAGAATGACAGGTCATCATAGAAGCTAAAAAATGCATTTAGCTCATCCAGGTGTGCTGCATTTACTCAATTTTGAGGGTCTGTTAGTAAGCAAAGCACATATTATATTATGCTTCTTGGTGTTTTCATTAGTTGTCTAACAGACTAAGTATAAACATTCTCTTGAAAGAGAAAGTGTGTTAAACACTTATAAAAGTAAACCAAGTTAAATCTTATATCTGCTAGGTAAAGATCAGTATCATATCTAACAGAAGATAAAGCTCAGAAAGAGTTATATCCTTCTTTGAATGGATAGCAAAACAAATTTCCATGCTGTCAGATCATAATGTGTTAATGCAGAATGAGGCCCCAGTGACCCACCTCTGGGTGCAGGTGTTTTTAGATTGAATTTTAAAGCAGACTCGTCTCTTTTGAACAAGTTTATGCAATAATAATTAAAATGCACTAATACAAGAGGAGAAAAGATTTAATTTTCTATAAGATACTACTTCAATTGCATGTCTCACATATATCCGGTCTTTTGGTCCAAAGTGAAAATAGATGATTTTATAAACTGGAAGAGAATTTCATAACTTGCACTCAAAAGTAAAATTGGGCAGTCAATGCCAGAGGATTTTTTCTTTCCACCTTTTGGACAGGTCAAAAGTGAAAGTCTTTCGGAGGCTAATTTTACAAATGTACATGGAAACACAGAGGTTAACTGGCTTGTTCAAGTTAACATATTTAACTATGATAGAAATATTAGAACTTTATAGTTTTTCCTCACAATTAATTATATGTTGAAAATATGTATATAAATTTTAAGCGAGTATAGTTATTTGGGACATATAGATCCACTACAAATGTCTACATTTTGCTTTATAGGTTCAGAGAGGGCAAGGAGGGATTGCCTTTGACCAATAACTGACTTTAAGATTTAAAGAGAAAAAAATCTTTCATTTCTTTAGATTGACAACAGTAGACCTTAAAACTACAAACAAACATATTTGCTATGTTGATACCTGAGTGCAAGAAAGAGTAAAGTCACTATACCTACAGCTGGCTCTTAGATCCCACAGAGAATAAAATAAAATCCAATGAGATAAAGATGAGAAGGATTTCATGAGTCTCCATGAAGAAATAAAAAGGTTAGAGAAAATATTTAATACTGAATTATGAAATAGGTGTTAAAGGGGAAAACAAGTTATATATTTAAGATGACCTACTCAGGGTTATCTGTTATGACATTAAAAATAAACAGAGGAGGCCGGGTGCGGTGGCTCATGCCTATAATCCCAACACTTTGGGAGGCAGAGGCAGGTGGAAGACAAGGTCAAGAGATTGAGACCATCCTAGCCAACATGGTGAAACCCCGTCTCTATTAAAAACACAAAAAATTAGCTGGGCGTGGTGGCACACACCTGTACTCCCAGCTACTCAGGAGGCTGAGGCAAGAGAATCGCTTGAGCCTGGGAGGCAGAGGTTGCGGTGAGCCGAGATGGTGCCACTGCACTCCAGCCTGGGAGACAGAGAGAGAGACTCCAACTCAAAAAATAAAAATAAAAAAAATAAAATAAAATAAACGGAGGAGTTACTTCAGATCACTTTCTAGAGACATTGCCTTGTGAATTATTGTGAGGCAACACAACTGGAAAAATTCCAGGAATCATCTTGACCATTTTTAGAAGCTAAAGAGAAAACATGATCCTCCTACATGAGAATAATAATGGATGGTTGAGAAAAGAAACATATACTTGTGAGAAGCATGGAGTCATAAAAAAAATGTGAGGACAGGATGAAAACAAATGAAGTTGACTGAGAAGGGAAAGCCAAGGAATAAGGAGAAGAAAGAAACAAAACAAAACAAAACAAAAACAGGTGAAGCTTGATCTGTCAACTACAGAGCCCACTGCAGCTACAATATATTCCAAGAGAAATGTTGCCACCCACTGCTTAAGGGGCAGCCCTGCAATGATTATTCAAATCATTTCACCTGAATATTTTTAATGAATCAGCATTTGATTTCTAAGCCAAGAGTAGTTACTCCATAAAATAGCCAACTAAATATGATGTGCAAGAGAAGACAAGAATGGGCTGCAACAACCATATTATGTCTCTGGAATTATATTGGGCAACACAGAAAAAAAAATTAGCAATAGAAATTAAAAATTACAGACAAAAAGATGGTAGATTGAATTGGGTCTATGAATGTTCCTAATAAGACAAAAGAATGAGGACACAGACATTATGGAGTAGACACATGATATAAAAGTAGAAGAAAGAATGAGTCAGGGAAGAAAATGAAATCAACAAGAAAATCTGAGACATGCTATGAGAAAAAAAGAGTTCCCATGGTTAAGGAAGTTTTCACTACCTAGAATTTTCTTTCTCCCTAAAAAGAAAAAAAAGTGGTTAAAAAACACATAAGGTTAAACTTACTGCCTTAATCATTTTTACATGTACAGCTCCTTAATGCTAAGTATATTCATGTTATTCTTCAACAGATCTAGAACCTCTAAAACCTTCTCAACTTGCAAAACTGAAAGTGAAACTGATTAATTTATTAATCAGTAATTCTCCCTCCTCCCTACTCCCAGTCCTTGACAACCATCTTTCTATTTTGTTTCTAGGATTTGACCACTTTACATACTTCATGTGAGTGTAAGCATATAATAGTTCAGTAGTCGTCCTTTTGTGTCCCTACAGATTTCTTGAGTCTTGTGATTTTTCAATGTCTGATTCAATTTGGGTCCGTATGGATCCTTACAAGAAGTAATAAAAAAAATTACCACACTTGAAAAATATGCAAACAAAACAATTTAAAAGCCCAAGTAGGACTGAGAAAGATTTTCCTATGATTCTAGGAAATAATTGAAACATACACTTTGAAATGACACTTTATTCAACAAAATAATATTTTCAGGAATACATGAGCCCAAATGATGGATTAGGTACTTGTGTTTAGGGGAGATTAAAATAAATACATCTCACTTTTGCCTGGTGCCAGGGAAAAAAAACCTTTTAAAATACTTTATGGATTTTAAAGTAAGCTTAATGTATTTTAACTGAGCTTAGTGACTTGAGGGAGAATGCAACTAATGATGGATTTTTTAATAATGTTTTCATAGAACATTAAAATAGATTTTAGTTCCACTCATCTTCCACAATGATAATACTCTTTCCTGGATTAATCTTAAAATAAAGTTGATGTATTTAATCCTGTGTGAAGATATCAAATATGCATTTCAATGTATCGTAATAAAATACATAAATTATCACATCTCTGTAAACAGTACCACTGTACATATATAAAGATACTGCTGAGCTCACTGGCCATCATAGACTGAGGTTATGAAGTGTTTTGCAGGCTTTGGAAGACTTCTCTTCTTCATCATAGTAAACATTGCTAAATTTCCTCTTCTTTGGCAAAACTAGACTATCTTGCATCTCATGAAAATCTGTAATTGGAGTTTATTTAGAAAACATATTAAATGCTATCAGAGAGCTTTTGTGGAAGCAAAAGCAGAAAAATAAGCAGGGCACAGATTTCTCTGACATACTGGATTAGAAAAAGCTTCATGCAAAGATAACCTATAATATTCAATAATTCTTGAAAAAAGTGTTACTTTGAATAAGGAATATTTATCCTCAAACCCTCATGGGTCTCTTTAAATGTAAAGGAGTGTTGCTTATTAATGTTAAAGTTAGGCCCCAAGTCATTATACAGAATAGAAAGTTTGACGTGGTGTATAGAAGAGCTGTGGACTAGGAGTGCTAAAATTTTGGTCCTGTAGCACTTCATTTTCCCCTTTTTGGACAATTCATTATTATACAAGTGGCTTATTGCTCTTGAGGTTGATCTAGAATCGAGGCCGCCATACTCATAATGGAATAGAAATTCCATGGTAAGAGAGACCTTAGAAACAATCTTATTTATGCTTCTCATTTTAAAGAGTGTTATTGTAAAGTCCAGGCATGATAATATTCCCAGACACAGAAACCAAGTTCCTCTCAATTAACTGCTCTGTCTCTCTCAGAGAAATGAGTGCAATAAAAGATATTAAAAATCTCAAGAGTTCATATTAGGCTTCATCTTCTAAATACCCCAGCTCTTATATCAGGTCTTGATGAGAGAGAAAGAGATAGAAGACATACATTTGGGCAATAACTCAAAAAAGTTAAATCAAACATAATACACAGAAGGTCAAGGAAAAGCTCCTCTAGAGTAAAAATTTTAAGAGACACAGTTATGATGAAAACGGAGTTACACCAAGTTGAAGCAAAACCATTTACCAAAAATGCTTATTTAGATTAATTCCATATTGCAAAAAAATTGCCGACACATTCAAAAATGTAGACTTAGTGTATCTCTTAATTTACTGCAAGCTAGAAAACAGCATATCTATAAAAATAAATGGCAATTCTGGAAAAAAATTGTTGTAGAACAACAAGGGACAAGGTAGAAACTAGTTTAATTCTGTCATTTTATACATAAAGAAGCTAAATCCCTTAGAAGTAAAACTGATTGTCCTAAATCACACCAAGTAAAGATACGAATTTGAGTCTCCTGATGTCATGCTAAAGCACAATTTTATCAAGCACACTTCTATCAACATGTTTAATAAAAGCACACTTTTATCAAGATATTACTCTGTTAAAAAATAGAAATCAGGAGGAGAAGTAGAAAGGAAAGAAAATAAAAGACATAGTGTAGTGCAGAAGCAAGGGCCAAGACTCAGAATCTGATAAACTAGAAGTTTCTGAAAACCTCAAATATCAAAAAAATCATTTAGAGGAAGTTAAGACAAAAAAGTTCTTAATTGAGGCTGTTAGTAATTGTTTCCAGAAATTGAGATTCATGACAAGTGTCATAGACTACAAGAATGCAAATTCTGATTCAGAGAAGACACTCTTTTCTCCACACCCGATTTAGGTGTAGGAAACACCAGCTCTCAAATATTACTCTTGGGAGACAGGACTCAGGGCTCTCAACTTGAATACCAGTTGTAACTGAGTAGAAACAGAAATTGTAGAATTCTTGAGTTTTTAATGAATTACAAAACCCCCAAAATCAGGATATCCTATTTTTACTCACTATTAATCCTTTCGTTGTTTTTTTTGTTTTTGTTCTTTATTGTTGTTTGTTTGTTTTTGAGACAAGGTCTCACTTTGTAGCCCAGGCTGAAATGCAGTGACATGATCATGGCTCACTGCAGCCTTAACCACTTGGGCTCAAGCAATCCTCAACTCTCAGCCCCCAGAGTAGTTGGGTCTACAGGCGTGTGCCACCTAACCTGGCTGTTTTTTGTTTTTTTTTATTTTAATTTTTTTTTTTTTTTTTTTTTGTAGAAACAGGATCTTAGGTTGCCTAGCCTGGCCTCGAACTCCTGGGCTTAAGGGATCCTCCCACTTTAGCCTTTCAAATTGCCTGGATTACAGATGTGAGCCACCATGCCATATCCAATATTAATTCTAAAGCTAGAAATAAAATACATTTTCAAAAGTTTATGTTTTGTTTTTCTTTGACTCCACTAGAAACATGGAAAGAAAACATGCTATTGTACATTTGCTGTAAGTATTTACATGTAAATAAATTCTCTCTACCAATAATAAACTAAAAATATTTTCAAATATTCAGAATAGCACCTAGGTATAATTATTTTCTTGATTTATTGGATAAGGCACCTAACTCAAATCAAAATTATTTCTGTTTTGAATTTTAAAAATAAACTTTTCTATAAAAATTCTGAGAATTACCTGGTTCAATTTTTAGCTTTAATATTTGTGATAAATCTCTAGAGTTTTAATTTTGAAAGGGCAATAAACATACATTATTCAATATGATTTTGATGTCTTAACTTTGATGTAACAACTGCTACTATAATTAATTCAGAAAGATCTCTTGTCAATCTGCAGATTTTTTAATATGTAAATATTACCAGGCATCAATAAAAATAGTCCATACAACATATTGACTCAAACTCCATCATTTCAGTATGTATAATCATTTGGCCATGATTGAAGAAAATTTTATGTGAGCACGCACAAACGCGCACACACACACACACCCACACACACACACACGATCTTTTCCTCATTTTAGAAATAAGTATTATCCTAAGCAAATTAATAATGTAAAAAAAATTATGTAGAGAATGCCAACCTGCCTTATACACTAGCTTTTGGAACATTCGCATATAACTTATTTGTATGCAAAGAAATATTTCATACCATATTTATTGTATCTAAAGCCAAACCTCAACTTAGCAACTTGTAAGTGGCTTAAGCACTTACAGCAACCATGACCCTTGAAAAAATAATTCAACTCTCTTGAATAATCTCATAATTCATTCCCTCAGTTTGTATGGATTTGTTAGGTTTTCTAATGATTCCAAATGTTTTATTTATTTTATCTTTGTTAAGATAAAGAAATAATTTAGAAGTATTTCAAAGCTTCAAACTCAAATATTATTTCCATGTTGAATAATTCAGGCAATTAGGTTATTATTTTTTATTTTCCTGGATATCCTGGATGTGAAAAAACAAAATGCCATCTATGAAGTCATATTAGAAATAGCTGTGGCCAATCTTATCTTACAAAATAATAAATCACTATGTTTTCTGTGTGATCGAGACATTCTAAATTGATTTTTTTTTCTGTAGGAAAATTCTAAAAGCGGTGCATTTCGTATCATAATTCAAAAGCCTAATATTAGTGAGAGACCAATGGAAGCCACCCTAATATCAGATCATTCGCATTTACTAATGGGTTAACAATTGTGAAGTGTTCATAAAGAAAGAAAACATTAATTCTGAGAGCCTAAAATTTCTAAAAAACTAGGTATTTTCTCAATTCAAGTATTGTTGGTGTGTTGTTTTTATTTGTAGTGCACAAATATTTAGCCATGGTCACAGATTACATGTCACATACTTAACAGAGCCAGAAAAACAAGTTTAGCCTTGATCAAGTATTTCACCACCCAAGATGATTTATTGTCCTTGAATGTAGATTTAGATAAAATAATGATGAAGTACTGATACATCAGGCTATTATCAGATGTTATAATTTATATGGTCTACACTGATTTTGTTCTCTGTAGGACCTAATACACATGCTCTCAGATTTAGCAAAAAGGATTTTTAAAAGATAGTATAAAATCTATGAAATATACGACTTCATGAAATTTTATACCAGCAAATCCATGAGCACTGAACTGAGGCACAGGCAGTCTATATTTTATATGTTATGTAATTTAACTCCTCCATCACCCTTTAACACATAACCTCAAGCGTAAAATCTAATTTTCTTCTGTTTCAATAATTTCAACATGATAAAGAACAAAAAGTTACAACTCTTTCTATCACCTTAAGAATAAAAATCAATTTTCCCTAGTCAAAGACAATATAAAAAAAATTGAAATACAATTTTTTTAAACTCACAGTATCAGCAAATAGGGTTTTAAAAAGTATACTTCCTTTGCTTTCTGATAGCTGAAAAACCAATGAGGACATCTTTAAAACAACTTATATGTCTAAAATTCAAACAAACATCTAGAGACTTATTTAAGATTTAGAAAAGGGTGCAATCTAGAAAATCAGCTATAGATTATGTATCTGAATAAAGAGGAATGAATTCTCTAAAAAAATTTATTGTTTTATTCTTCTACTTCTGATTGTACGGTAGACTAAACACTCTTAAAATTTCTTCCGTTTTATTTTATTTCTTATTATTTTTATTCTTTATTTTCATCATAAGACGGTAGAGCTTCTTCCATTTTAAATGTGGAATTAAACCCTGTGTGAAACAGAATCTTATTACATATTATGACTAGCAGGAAATAAAGGAAATTATCAACCCTCCTTTCAAAAAGAGTTGGAAGGCAAATATACGAGCAGGAACAGTAATGAATGCAAATGTGGCATTATCCTGAAGATAATTATACAATACATGCTACTATCTAAAGACTAAGCTGCAAATCAGTGGCAAAATGGGAGAACTGTATTTAAAACTCCTCCTCCCTCACTAAACCTGGGACACTGAAAGGGCCCTAAAATGTCCCCTCTTCAGTAGCACCCCCCATACCTCCTAGAAGAAGTAAAGGAATGAGAGCATCACTTAGGCTACAGGGATCCCCATGACTTCAATCAATCAAAATTGCATTTACAATAAAACTTATGAAACCAACAAGGAAACAAGCTAGCATTTATATTTTAAATCGCTTACATTCTAGGCCAGTTGACCTAGTAGAAAAATAAGTCAACTGGCCTAGAATGTAAATGATTTAAAATATAAAACATAAAATAAATGTGTACAATTTAAAAATATGAAATAAAAATAACAAAAATGATGAAGCAACAGGAATCTACAATAAATGAACAAGAAAATTTGAAAAATAATCAAATAGAACTTCAAGGAAAAAAAAGGATTATTACTAGGAAATCCTAAATGGATGGGTTACTAAAAAATTAAGCTAAGAAGAGAATGAACAAACTAATGAATGGAAATAATTAATACCCAGAATGCAGCAGAGAGGCAAAAAGATGTAAAATATAAAACTAAATGTAAGAGTTGGAGAATTAAAAGTCTAATTGACAACAAGAAATCTCAAAAAGAAATAATAGATGCCAGGCACGGTGGCTTATGCCTGTAATCCCAGCACTTTGGGAGGCTGAGGTGTGTATCATGAGGTCAGGAGTTCAAGACCAGGTTGGCCAAGATGATGAAACCCTGTCTCTACTAAAAATACAAAAATTAACTGGGCGTGGTGATGGGTGCCTGTAATCCTAGCTACTTGAAGGCTGAGGCAGAGAATTGCTTGAATCTGGGAGGCAGAGGTTGCAGTGGGCTGAGATTGCGCCACTGCACTCCAGCCTGGGTGACACGGTGAGACTCTGTCTCAAAAAAAAAAAAAAAAAAAAAGAGAGAAAAATAGAGAGGAAATATATGACATTATAAAATCTGAGTTTTATTTGTTAAAAACTAATAACAAACTAATAAAGTATACTTTTCAAAGGTTACATGGGCCACAATGTATATAAGAAAATTATTTAATATATTCTATTAAAACTAGGGTACGCTAAAGACAGAGGCAGGACCTAAGCTTGGAGCCAGAGAGGAAGAAGAAGAAACAGCATAAAGCCAGATCATCAACACAGAACCACAATTATCATAGACTGACACCTGATTTCTCAATAGCAAAAAAGAAACATGGATTTTTAACATTGTAAAAGTCGCTATTACTCTGGAATGCGGTACCTAGCAAAGCTGTATTTTTTAAATGATAGTTATCATTTTCAGTTAAATGAAATAATTGTTATGCAATTAAACATAACTTAGAGGAAAATCCATAGCATTTAATTCTCTCATAGCATTTAATGTTTATATTTAAAAAATACAGACTTTAAAACATTAATAAGGGAAATGTATGTAATGTAATTTTAGGGAAAAAGGGCAGAATCATAAGGAAGTCACAGAAAGGAAATCACAGAAATCATAAAGAAAAACATATTAAAGATATGAGAAAAATTTAATAAAATAAAATAAAAACTTATAGAATACAGAGACTCAACGAAGTCAATAGTAGTTATTTGAAAAATTAACAAGGTAAGTGAAAGAGTAACGAAATTTATCTAGCTGACTAAATTTTTAAAAATGCATATATAAATAGATTTATAACAAAAAGGGCACATAACTAGACACATGCAAATGATTAAAAATGAGTATTAAGAACAACTTTTGTCACTTAAATTCTAAAAATTAGACGAAATGAGTGAATATTCAGAAAAATGTTAGTGAAACTTAAGAGATATGAAGTCTGAAGAAACAGAAATTTTTAAATACTTTCACAAATCAAACATCTGACCCAGACAGTTTTACAAATAATTTCTACTAAATTTTCAAGACATAAATAATTTCAATTTATACATTATTCTATATAACAGACAATAAGGGAAGATTCTCTAGCTCATTAAATGAGGCCAGTGTAAACTTGATTCCAAAATTAGACAAGAATGGAAACAATAAAGAAAATTCAGTAACTAATGATAAAGACACACAAATGTTAAACAATGCTATGGCAAATTGAATCTAACAGTTCAATAGACCGAAAAATGGCCCCCAAAGATGTCCTTGTCCTAGTATCCAGAACCTGTATGTATGCAACCCTATATAACTAAGAGACTTTGCAGAGGTGATTAAGTTAAGAATCTTCAGATGGGAAGATTAGCCTGGCTGGCCCAGGTGGGCCCAATGAATTCACAGGGGTCCTTATATGAAAAACCGGAGGGCAGAAGGATCAGAGTCAGAGGAGATGCGGCAACAGAAGCAGAGTTCAGACACAAGGGAGATTTGAAGACATTATGCTGCTGTCTTTGAAGATAAAGGAAAGGGCCATGAGCCAAGGAATGCAGGCAGCTTCTGGTAGCTGGAAAAGACAAGAAAATGGATTCTCCACTAAAGCCTCCAGAAGGAACAGCTCTGTTGACAGCTTTATTTTGGCCTGGTAAGATCCTCTTCAGAATTGTGACCTCTGCAACTATAACAACGGTAAGATAACAAATGTGTGTTTTTAAGACACTAAGTTTTTTGTAATTTGCTGCAACAGCAATAGTAAAATAATACAAGTAGTCTGTTTATGTGTGTGTACACCCATCATTAACAAGTTGTGTTTCTCTCAGGAATGTCAGAAGTATTTAACGTCAGAAAATGTATTAATGAAAATGTACCATATTTGTAGCTTAAAGGGAGAAAAAACTATATTACAACAGATTCATAAATATATTCTGATTAAATATAAAACCCAATTATAATTTAAAACAAAGTCTATAGCAGCTAATAATAGAAGCTTCTTTAACCTAATAAAAGGGTATATATGAAATATGTATAGAAATTATTCATCTTAACTGTAAAACATAAGCGTCACTTTCTTTAAAATCAGAGACAAGTCAAACATCTCTACCATCATCACTTATACTGTACAATAAGAACAAACATAAAATTAAAAATTAAGAATTTGAGAAAAAACAAGGCAGTTATTTTTATGATTTTCTGTGATCTACACAGAAAACCTTAATGTATCCATACCTAAGTTACTAAGAATACATATTGGCCTAGCAAGGTGGCTGACTATAACAATAAGGTTCCAAAACCCATCACATATATCCTAGTGTGGTGGACAGCCTCTAGAAGAATCCTACATAACTTCTACCTCTGGTATTCATGCCCATGTATAATCCCCTCCTTCTGAGTGTGGGCTGAACCTATAACTTGCTGTCAACGAATAGAAATTATCACAGGTGAGGGGATGTCACTTCCATGATTGAGTGATATTACATGACACTTTTTTCTAGCAGACTCTCCCTACAAACTCCCCTTGTTTGCTTGATTAAATAAGCCTGCCATGTGGTAAAGAACTGTGGGAAATATCTGGGTTCTATTGGCAGCCTGTAGGAACTGAGAGTCACAGCTGACAGCCAGCAAAATATTGGGCCCCAAGTCCTACACGGGGAAATAAATACTGCCGGAATTCTCAGTGAGCATCAAAGTGAATTCACCTGGAGGCAAGCCTCCAGATGAGAATGCAACCCACAGGCACCTTGCAGCCTTGTGAGACTCTGAGCAAATGATCACAGCAAGTCATATGTGAATTATTGACCCACGAAAACTATGTATACACGTGTGTTGTTTTAAGCTGCTACATTTGTATATGTGATACGCTGCATAGAAAACTAGTGCAACTAATCACCAATAGCTTTAAGAGTGCATTACAAGGCCAAAAAATCAGTATAATAAATCTATGATTAAATTTTTTATTATTATATAATAAAAAAGTGTAAGAAAAATGTAGCAAAAAGTATAAAACATGATTTAAGTAAGTTGAAGTATAAATAAGTAGAATGCTATATCATGTTCATTGATAGTTCAACTCAGTCATAAAAATGCCAATTCTTCCCTATTTTATCTATAGATTAAATAAAATCTAATAGGATTTTTGAGTGTGCTGACAAATTCTAAAAATAAAAGAAGACAAGTATAAGAATGGCCAAAGCATTTCTGAAGAAAAAGATGGAGGTAGTTTTAAGCACATATCAAGGTTGTTTATCATAAAGTTATTATGAATAAGAGATTGTGGTAATGACACTCTGAAATCAAATTTATCCAGTGGTAAAAAATAGAGAAACCAGAAGCAAACCTATGCAGCTATAGAAGCAATAAAATAGAGATTTCATTGTAACAAGGGGTGAAAAGAGGAAAGATTTAATAAAAATGCTAAAATTATTTGTCTTCTTATATAAGAAGACGAAAATTATTACAGAAGATGAAAATGAACAAATTAATTAAATGTAAATGGCATAACTTTAGGACAATATCTTTACAAACTCAGGATATTGAATTGTTTCTTCAATAAGGCACAGTACACTAACCATAAAATACCTACCAATTAAACTACAATAACATTAAAAACTTCTGTTTGTTTAATTATTCATTCAACAAATATCTACTGAGTGCCTAGTACCAAATAGTATATTCTAGGCATTAGATACATAACAGTAATCAAAACAAATCCCTGCCTTGGTGAATTTTACATTCTAGAAAGAAGGTAAAGAAAGAAGAAATAAGATACACAGTATGTATGCTATATGGGGAGGGGATCATTAAGGAGTGAGGGAGCAATTGAGCCACTGGAGAAGAGTTATTATATTGAAGTAACCAGCAAAGATTCACTGAGACATTTTTGCCATAAATTCCTGAATGAAGCAAGAAAGCGATTTTCCATGTAGTCATCTGGGGAAGCACGTGCCAGTCAGAGGGACTGCAAGTGAAATGGCACTGGCGTAGCAGCATGCTTTACGTGTCCGAGGAACAGTGAGAAGGCCACCTGCCTACAAAAGGATGTATGAGGAGAGTAGGAGGAAACAGGTGAAACAGTACTGGAGGCCGTGTCACAGGGGATTTTTCAGTCATACTAAATCATTTGAATTAGATTCTTCTGAGTAAAATGAGGAGTCATCAGAGCATTTTAGGAAAGGAGTAAAATGATCTGCTCACATAAAACTAGATCCCTCTGGCTGTTCTACCATAAGAAGATTAAAGAAGGGCATAAACATCTGTTAGAAAGCTACCGCAATATTCCAGGCAAGAAATAATGGTGCATTTACTAGGGTAGAATCTGTGAACACGAAGAGAAGTAGTTAGCTAATCAAATAACCAACCATGGAGAACATAATCATGTGTCAATGGGTTTACATCCAAAAAATATATAGAACTCTGCTGAATCAATAAAAAACCCATACCAAAAATAGAAAATAAAACATTTTTACAAAATAGGAAATACGATTTCCCGATAAACATAGGGAAAGATATTCAACCTCATCTGAAATCAGGAAAATGCACACTAAAACTAAAGTGAGATGCAATTTTATGCATATTCTATTGAACAGATTAAGTCTGACAAGAGTTGGCAATCTGAGGATCAACAGGAACTCTTAGGTACTCCTGATGAGAATGTGATTTTACAACAGCTTTGGGAAAGCAATTTGGGATTATCTTATAAAGCTGAACATTTACACAATCTACCAGGACCCCACAATAACGCTACTGGGGTTACACCTTAGAGAAACTTGAACATGTTTAGCAGGAGACATTTATAGAATGTTAATAGAAACATAACTTAAAATAGGAAAAAATAAAATAAAATAACAAAAACAGCAGACAATGTTAATATATATAAACAAAAGAATAGATACATTATTCACTTCATGAAATATTATATAGCAGTGGAAGGGAGGCCGAGGTGTGCAGATCACAAGGTCAGGAGATCGAGACCATCCTGGCTAACATGGTGAAACCCCGTCTCTACTAAAAATACAAAAAAAAAAAAAAAAAAAAAATTAGCTTGGCGTGGTGGCTCACGCCTGTAATCCCAGCATGTGGATCACGACATCAGGAGATCAAGACCATACTGGCTAACATGGTGAAACCCCGTCTCTACTAAAAATATAAAAAATGAGCTTGGCGTGGAGGCAGGAGCCTGTAGTCCCAGCTACTCGGGAGGCTGAGGCAGAATGGTATGAACCTGGGAGGTGGAGTTTGCAATGAGCCAAGATTGCGCCACTGCACTCCAGCCTGGGTGACAGAGTGAGACTCTGTCTCAAAAAAAAAAGAAAATAAAAATTGGTATGGCACAGGTTAATGTGATTAAATTATAAAAATATAATATTGAAGAAAAAATCATAGAAGCCCATCATAAAATGACAGCATTTTGTATAATGCCCAAAACCAAGCAAAAATTAATTATATAATTAATATATACATGCATACATATATATATACATAAACACAGACATTACATATATACATGTAAGATAATATATATTCCACATGTAAAATTAAAAGAAAAAATTATAAACACAAATTTACGTGGCTTCAATAGTGTTTATAGTATTCTAGTTCATAAATATAGCCTCACAGGTATTCATTTCATTAATGTGCCATAACTTACATCTAAATAATACACATTTTGTACATATTAAATATTACACAAATATAAATTTTCAAAGCTATAAATTTACTTGATATTTGAATGTTGAATGTTCCTTAGGTTAAAATTAAAGTGGTTATGATATGTGACAATATACCAATTTGAGATGAAAGTAATCTGAGGTCTTCTTAGGTGATCAAACATGAATAAGGAACTCAATTTTGGATTAAAGTTATGACATATGTAAGTATCAAAGTACATTATATACATCCTTTTTCACCTGCGAAATTAAATTTACATTTCTCAGCTAATCCATTCTGAGCGTACTTGACATAATTTATGCTCCCTGGCATAATTGTTCTAGCCTGATAGATCCTATAATGTTTTTTATTTAGTACTTTTTTCCAAATATTATAACTATGCCCTTATGTGTCCATATTACACAAACCTTGAATTTCTTTAGCATATAAATGGTCCTTTATACATCTAATGCCAAGTAACTTATCTGTAGCACAATCCATAAATATTTGTGGAAAGAAAATAACAAATCAAAATGTTAAACTGTAATGGCTTACTTAAGTTAATCATTCCAAATCTTTGGCTTCATTGTGAGGAATTCTTAGTTGAACATCATACTGTGAAGTGAAAAAGACTAGGTTTAACATATCTTTATGTTCTTTAATAAATTTGGAGTAGTCAGGGAATCACAAACAGTGATATTTAGTTTCAGTATATCTACTACCGATATTTATATTTTTGACATCATGATTTCATGTCTTAACGACACTGCTGTTTGTAAGATTAGTCTCATTAAACATATTTTAGTATCTGCTCTTTCTCTTCTATTGAGTTGCTCTTTCTCTTGTGGTATTGAACAGGTTAGATGCAAAGGTGAAAGAAGTCCATATAATAGATGGAAGCTGAACAGAAGAATTGGTAAATTTTAAATCCACTGTCAGGAATGATAGCTTGCAAAGTACAATTTAAGTGAACATTTCAGAAGTTAAGATACATTAGACATAGTCATTACCTTTGAGGACATTACGGTCTGCTGTTCACATACAGATAAAGAGCTAAATTTGAACATTATTAAATGTCTGACATTATTTTTTAAGATAATGTGGTCCTTGAAGGATTCAGAAAAACAATATGAGATTTCTTTATGATGGCTCTTTAAGCTAATACTTTATAGTATGTGGCAAGGATAGAAAAGTAAAAATTCAAAGAACACAGACGATATCTGAAATAAGCCAATGGTCTCTGTAAACAGAAATGGAACAGAAAAGTGAAGCAGGACAAAAATCAAGAGATGGCTACAAGTCTGCCGCAAGCCTGCACGCAGAAAGAAATGACTAAGAGTTTGGCTTCTGTGGGGTAAAAAGTACAAAATTAGCTATGTAAGTGTCTGGCTTTAGCAAATGAGGGGTTGAGATCTTTATTATTCATGAAAGAAAAACAAGTAGGTCGGGCGCAGTGGCTCATGCCTCTAATTCCAGCACTTTGGAAGGCCAAGGCAGGCAGATCACAAGGTCAGGAGTTCGAGACCAGCCTGACCAACATGGTGAAACTCCGTCTCTACTAAAAATACAAAAATTACCCAGGCATGGTGGCATGCGTCCGTAATCCCAGCCACTCAGGAGGTTGAGGCAGGAAAATCACTTGAACCCAGGAAGCAGAAGTTGCAGTGAGCCGAGATCACACCATTGCACTTCAGGCTGGGCAACAGAGTGAGATTCTGTCAAAAAAAAAAAAAAAAAAAGAAGAAGAACAAGTAAAACCACTGTATCCAAGTAAAACCACTGCATCCCTGTGACTAAGGCTCATGTTGGGTTTATACCTAGAAAGAAAAAGAAGCAAGCATTACCTCCACTTGAGAAATGAACCAAACTGAGCCAAAAATGGAATGAAACAAAAATTCAGTTACTAGACTGATAACATCTCTACTCTGTTCACAGTGTGGCTACCCCTATTCAAACAAGTTAATAAGACCTGTTTATGAACCAGGAACACCAGAAGTCTAATTTGAGTTAACGAATGGGTATTGACTGGGAGAGGAGTTGGTTATAAACACACCACACAGGAATGAAAAAATAAACATGAACACTAAACAATCAATGAGAAATAAATTGCTTCAAAGTCAAAATGAGACTAAAAGCAAAATTCTAAAACACATAGAAGAAACTTTTTTTTTCTTTTTTCAAGATGGCTAACTAGGGATATCAGATGCCAGTTCTTCTCAGAAAGATTAGAGTTACAAGTGGTGAGGGGGGCTATATTTAGCCCTCTTAAAAAATGCCAACAAATAATTTTATATCATGCTAAACTAAGCTTCATAAATAAAGGAGGAATAAAGCCTAACCTAGAAAAGCAAATGCTAAGGAAATTTGCCATTACTAAACCAATTCACAAGAAATGCTCAAAAAAATTAAACATTGAAATGAAAGGATGATACCTACTACCATAAAAGCACACATAAGTACACAGTTCACAAATCCCTATAAAGAAATTATACAACTGAGACTACAAGGCCCATAGCTAACAGCACTATAACAGGAACAAACTTCACATATAAATACTAACCTTAAATACAAATTGCCAAAATGCTCCACATAAAAGATACAAATGGGCAAAGTGGATTAAAAAACAAGACCGAAACATCTGCTGCCTACAAGAGAAACACCTAATGTGTAATGACACCCACAGGCTCAAAGTAAAAAGGTGGAGAAAGACATATCACCCAAATAGAAAATAAATAATAGCAGTGGCTGTATTTTGTATCAAACAAAACAGACTTTAAACCAACAACAGTAAAAAAAAAAAAAAAAAAAAAAAGACAAAGAAGGCACTCTGTAATGATAAATTGTTCAACTCAATAAGAAGATTTAACTATCCTAAAATATACCCACCAAACACTGGAGTACCTAGATTTGTAAAACAAATACTATCAGGACTAAGAAATCAGAAGGACAGCCATACAATAATTGTGGGGAATTTTAACACCTTACTGACAGAAGACAGGACTAGACAGATCATCATCATATAACACTAACAAAGAAACTATGGATTTAAACTGGAATTTTGACCAAATGGATGTAATAGAATATTCAAGCCAACAACCACAAAATATATGTGTTTCTCATCTGCAAATGGACCACTCTATAAAATTAACCATATGCTTTATCGTAAAGCAAGCCTCAATACATTCAAAATAATTAAAATAATAACAAGTTTCACCAAAGACCACAGTGGCATAAAATTAGAAATAAATACTAAGAGCAACTCTCAAAACCACACAAGTACATGGAAACCAAACAACTCTCTCCTGAGTGACATTTGGGTAACAAAGAAATTAAGGTAGAAATCAAAGAAAAATTTGAAACATATAAAATACAGACACAACATAGTAAAACCTCTGAGATATAGCAAAAGTGATGTTAAGAGGAAATTGTATAGTGCTAAAGGCCTACATCAAAAAGATGAATCTCAAATTAACAACCTAACATCACACCTCAAGGAACTAGGAAACAAGAATAAAGCAAACTTAAAGCTAGCAGAAGAAAAGAAATAACAAAGATCAGAACAGAACTATATAAAATTGAGACCAAAAAAACCATACAATGAAATCAATAAAACAAAAAGTTGGTTCTTTCAAAGAATATACAAAATTGACAGACTGCTAGCCAGATTAACTTAGAAAAAATAGAAAAGATGCAAATAATCACAATCAGAAATGATAAGGTGGCATTACAAATCATACCATAGAAATACAAAAGATTATCAGAGACGACTACGAATATCTCTATGCACACAAACTAAAAGACTTAGGCAAAGTGTATACGTTCCTGGAAACATACAACCTCCCAAGATTGAAACAGGAAGACACTGAAACCCTATACAGATCAATAACCAGTAATGAAATTGAATCAGTAATAGCAAAACTCTACCAACCAATGGTAGATTTTCAGATGGATTCACAGCTGAATTCTACAAGACCTACAAAGAAGAGCTGGTACCAATCTTACTCAAACTATTCCCAAAAAATCAAGGTGAGAGATTCTCCCCTAATTCATTCTGTGAAACCAGTATCATCCTGTTAACATAATCTGGCAATGACACAGCAAAAAATGAAAACTACAGGCCAATACCTCTGATGAACATAGACTCAAAAATTCTCAACATAGTACTAGCAAAACAAATCCAACAGCACATCAAAAAGATAATTCATCACCATCACATAGATGTTATCCCAGTAATGTAAAGATTGTTGAACATATGTAAATCAAAAATGTGATTCACCACATTAATAGAATTAAAAATAAAAACTATATGATAATTTCAGTAGATTCAGAAAAAAGGATCTAGTAAAATCCCACATTGGTTCATGAAAAAAAAAAACCCTCAACAAATTAGGCAACTAGGGAACATACCTCAAAATAATAAAAGCCATATATGACAAACCCACAGACAACAACATACTGAATAGAGAAATGTTGAAACATTTCCCCCTAGTAACTGGTGCAAGACAAGTATGTCCACTCTCACCAATCCTATTCAACATAGTACTGGAGGTCCAGAGCAATCAGATAAGAGGAAGAAATATAAGACATCCACAATGGAAAAGAAGTCAAATTATCTCTGCTGATGGCATGACTTTATACATAGAAAACCCTAAAGTCTCTCCAAAAAATTCTTATATTTGATAAACCAATTGTGTGAAATTTTAGGGTACAAAATCAACATACAGAAAGCAGACGCATTTCTATATGCCAATAACAATCAAGCTGAGAACCAAATCAAGAAAGCAAACCTATTTAAAATAGATACAAAAAGATAAAATACCTAGAAATACATTTAACCAAGGTGGTAAAAGATGTCTGCAAAAAATAAAAACAACAACAACAACAAACAACTACAAAACACTGATGAAAGAAATTATAAGTAACGTAAACAAATGAAAAATATCCCATGCACATGGCAAGTATTAGTCATTATTATTAAAACAACTATACTACCCAAAGCAATTTACAGATTCAACGCTATTCCTATCAAATTACCAATGTCACAGAATTAGAAAAAACAATTCTAGAATTCATGTAAAACCAAAAAAAGCTCAAATAGCTAAAGCAATCATAAGCAAAAAGAACAAAGCTGGAGCCATCACATTAACTGACTTCAAATTACAATAGAAGGCTATAATAACCAAAATAGCATGGTACCAATACAAAAATAGACACATTTGTCAATCGAACAGAAGACCCAGAAATAAACACATGCACCTACAGCCCACTGATCTTCGACAAAGTCAACAAAAATGAACAATGGGAAAAGGATGCCTTATTCAATAAATAGTGCTGAGAAAAATGTCTAGTTATATGCATAAAAATGAAACTAGATCCCTACATTTTACTACATACAAAAATTAAATCAAGATGGATTAAAAACTAAAATATGAAACCTCAAACTACTAAAATCCTAGAGGAAAACCTAGTGAATACCATTCTTGACATCAGCTTTGGTAAATAATTTTTTCTAAGGTTCCAAAAACAATTGCAACAAAAATAAAAATTAGTAAGTGGGATCTAGTTAAACTAAACAGCTTCTGCACAGCAAAAAAAAAAAAAAAAAAAAAAAAAAAAAACCAATGGGGTAAATAGACAATCTACAGAATGGGAGAAAATATTTGCAAACTATGCATCCAACAAAGGTCTACTAATATCCAGAATCTATAGGAAACCAACAACTCAACAAACAAAAAACTTAAGAAGACATACATCCAGTCAACAAATATTTGGAAAGATGTTCAACATCAGTAACCATTAGATTTTGTAATAAAAACCACAATGAGATACCATCTCAAACTAGTCAGAATAGCTATTATTTAAAACGTTAAAAAAAGAACAAGTTGATGAAGATGCAGAAGAAAGGGAATCACTGTATATTGTTGGTGAGAATGTAGATTAGATCAGTCCCTATGAAAAACAATATGGAGATTTCTCAAAGTAATAAAACTACCATTCTACTAGCAATCCCACTACTGGGTATCTGCTCAAAGGAAAAGATACTGTTTTAGCAAAAAGACACCTGCACTCATATTTTATCTCAGCACTATTCAAAATAGCAAAGTCCCATGGAATCAAAATAATTGCCCACCAGTGTTTGACTGGATAAAGAAAATATGGTAAATATTCACCATGGAATACTACACTGCCATTAAAGAATAAAATCATGTTTTTGTTTTTGCAGTAACATGAATGTAGCTAGAGGCCATTATGCTAAGTGAAATAACTCAGATATAGATCGAATACTAAATGTTCTCACTTACAAATAGGAGCTAAATAATGGGTACACATGGATACAAGGATGAAAATACTGAGGACTCCAAAAGTGGAGAGGACAGGAGGGTGCAAGGGTTGAAAAAAACTACCTTTTGGGTAAAATTTTCACTATTTGGGAGATGCATTCACTAGAAACCCAAACCTCAGCATTACACATTACATCCATGTAACAAACCTGCACATGTCCCCTCTGAATCTAAAATAAATTAAAATAGATAATAAAATACAACATATAGAAAAATATTATGAAAAATAGTCAACAACCAGAAGATGATTTTAGTCTGCATAGTATTAAAATAATGAAATAAAACTCCAAGTTGTTCCTAAAACACGTCAAGAGATAAATCAATTCTTTAAAATGGAACAAGATATTAAAAAACAAAATATATAAATAATTTTAAAAGAGGTAGATAAGAAAAAATGTATCACAAGTGTTATAAATTAAAATATATATCTATTTAAAATGTAAATCACTTGTTAAAACTTACTCTGCCAACCTAGATGAAGTAGGTGTATTAGACTAGGCCTCCTGCCATTAAATAGATATGTGTAACATTGAACAAAGTATAATGGGAACTACATAAATTTGATTCCTTAGAGAAGGAAAAGAAATAGTTGAACTCTATTATTGCCCTAGATTTTCACTGAGAGGCACTTTTTATGCCATAACACAAGGAGAAGATACCTAAGCATCCAGAAGACCTATGCAATGTTTGAGGAGGCGAAGGTGGCTAGAATTTGTGGTGCAGAGTAATGGGAGGTAATTAGTCATTTAAAAAAAAAATCCCTCTGGGTACACAGTAGGTGTATGTATTTATGGGGTACATGAGATGTTTTAATCAGGCACACCATGGATAATAATCACAAAAAGCGCTTAAGAGAGCTTACATGAAGCTGAGACATTTCAGTTCTGAATTGCTAAATTGGAGACCCTCATTGAAGAACCATAGCATTTGGTAAAAACCGTTGAAAAGCCATGGATTGAAGGAATCTGGACCTCCCCAAAAAGTGTAAAATAAATCTCAAAATGATTCACAAATAACCACCTGCCAGAACAAGATCTGTACGTGTAAGACACGGAATCTCACTCTGTCGCCCAGGCTGGAGTGCAGTGGCGCGATCTCGGCTCACTGCAACCTCTGCCTCCTGGGTTCAAGTGATTCTCCTGCCTCAGTCTCCCGAGTAGCTTGGGACTACAGGTGCCCACCACCACGTCCGGCTAATTTTTCGTGTTTTTAGTAGAGACGGGGTATCACCGTGTTAGCCAGGATGGTCTCGATGTCCTGACCTCGTGATCCACCCACTACTTCAGCCTCCCAAAGTGCCGAGATTACAGGCGTGAGCCATGGTGCCCGGCCAATAGGTACCCTTTTTAAAAATTAATAGACTTAATCTTTTAGAGCAGCTTTAGGTTTACAGAAAAATTAATCAGAAAGTACAAAGTTCCCACATACTATTCATACTCTCCCCTAAGCACACAGTTTCCATATTATTAGCGTTTTGTATTAATGTGGTATATTTGTTACAACTGATGAACCAATGTTGGTACATTATTCTTAACTAAAATCTATAGTTTACATTAAGGTTCACGTTTTGTATTGTACACTCTATGGGTTTTAACAAATATACCAAACATGTATCCACCATTATAGTGTCATATGGAATAGATGCACTGTGCAATAAAAATCCACTGCTCCGCCATTTGTCCCTCTCTTCTGCCCCATGATTTCTTAACAAGTAGTGACCATTCTTCTGTCCTCACAGTTTTACCTTTTTCATACATTGTTTTTACATAAATCCTTTCTCAGGCTCTGCTTTGGGGATAACGTAAACTAAATGTATGTGTTAAAAAAATATTGGAGAAGAAGATAGCTAATTAGTTGCTGGGGTTTTAAATTTTTTTCTGGATACATAGTAGGCGATATATATTGATCCGGTAAGTGAGATGTTTTAATACAGGCATGCAAAGCATAATAAACACATCATGGAGAATAGGGTATTCATCCCCTCAAGCATTTATCCTCTGTGTTACAAACAATTCAATTATACTCTTAGTTATTTCAAAATGCACAGTTAAATTATTGACTATAGCCACCCTGTTTTGCTATCAAATAGGTCTCATTTATTCTTTCTAACTATTTTTGGTACCTACTAACCATCCTCATTTCCTCTCAACCCCAACCCCCAACTACCCTTCCCAGCCTCTGGTAACCATTCTTCTATTCTCCATGTCTATGAGTTCATTTGTTTTGATTTTTAGATTCCATAAATAAATGAGAACATACAATGTTTTTCAGTGCCTGGCTTATTTTACCTAACATAATGATCTCCAGTTCCATCTACGTTGTTGTAAATGACAACAATGATGTCTTTTTTATTGGCTGAATAGTACTCGATTGTGTATATATAACACATTATGTTTATCCATTAATCTGCTGATGGACGGTTAGGTTGTTTCCAAATGTTGTCTAATGAGAACACTGCTGTGACCAACATGGGAGAACAGATATCTCTTCCACATACTCATTTCCTTTCTTTTGGGTACATGACTAGCAGTGGGATTGCTCTATCATATGATAGCTGTATTTGTAGTTTTTAGGGAATCTCCAAACTGTTCTCCACCGTGGTTGTACTCATGTACATTCCCACAAACAGTGTACACGTATTCCCTTTTCTCCACATTCTTTTAAGCATTTGTTATTGCCTGTCTTTTGGAAATAGGCCATTTTATTGGCTTTATTGGGGTGAGATGATAGGTCATTGTAGTTTTGATTTGCATTTCTCTGATGATCAGTGATGTTGAGCACCTTTTCATATGCCTGTTTGCCATTTGCATGCCTTCTTTTAGGAAATATCTATTCAAATCTTTTTCCCATTTTTTCAAATCATTTCTTATTCACATCTTTGCCCAAAAGCTAATAATTGGATTAGTAGGATTTTTTTTCTATGGCATTATTTGAGCTCCTTATATATTCCAGTTATTAATCCCTTGTGCAAAGACTCAGAATAACCAAAGCGATCCTAAATAAAAGGAAGAAAACTGTTCTTCACAGTTTTTAAAAGAACCTCCAAACCGTTCTCCATAGTGGTTGTACTAATTGGCCTTCCCATCAACAGTGTATGAGGATTCCCTTTTCTCCCCATCCTCTCCAGCATTTGCTATTGCCTGTCTTTTGGAAATAAGCCATTATAACTGAGGTAAGATGATACCTCATTGTAGTTCTGATTTGCATTTCTCTGAGGGTCATTTCTCTGATGATGATAACTATCCTTGTCACAAATATAGTTAGCAAATATTTTCTCCCATTCTTCATTAAGTCCCAGGGGATCTTCAGTCAGCTTGTGGTGAATGCTACCTTGCCTGGGACTCACCCTTCAGAGCAATGGGCTCCTATCCCGCCCAGCACAGGTCTACAAAGGCCATCCAAAAATCAAGTCCTGGAATCAGGGACACCAAGTGCCTGCTCGATGCTCTAACCACCTCCACCCCCTTGGCCAAGCTGGTACCTGAAACCATCAAGTCTCAGGATTTCACCTAAGGTCCTCAGCATAGTACCTGGCACTGGTTATTCAGGGACTGGGGACTCTTCAGTTAGCAGGTGATGAATCCTGCCAAAACTAATTTCTTCCCTTCAAGGCAATGGGTTCCCTTCTGGACCAGGGAGTGTCTACATATGTCCGTGAGCTAGAGCTTGGAAAGTGGCCTTACGACTCTGACCTGTGCCCTATCCTTCTGTGACTTAGTGGTATCCAAAATGCAAGACGAAGTCCTCCTTACTCTTCTTGCAACTGCAAGCTGTGCAATCTAGGGTTAGGGGAGTCTCTTCTGCAACTGCAAGCTCTGCAATCTAGGGTTAGGGGAGGGGTGATACCATCACTCCCTTAGCCACCCCAGCTGGTGTCTCAGTAGGTCAGGTGTCCCCCAGTCCACTGTCTCCAAACCTAGTTCAATAGTAAACACTAGGACTCCCCTAGGATTTGCATTCCTTGTGGCCTAGACCATCTTTTGAGTTTATTTAGAGCCCCAGCATACTTTACCCCACAGTGGTGAGGTTTGCCAAAACTCAATTTCCGACCTCTGGAATCAGCAATTCCCCACTGACTGGGGCTGGTCTAAACACTCCTTCTGTAGATGAGTGTCAGCTGGGTGTGATCCAGTTTTCCTTTCTACTCTAACAGGATAACACTGAGTTCAATGCCTCACAGTTACTGAGCTCTCCCTTCCCCAGCAACAGAAATGCTCTCCTCACCATGCATGCCTCTGCTTTCAGGTGGTGGGGGAGGATGGTGTTGGTAATTCAAGAGTATTTTTTCTACCTCTTCATTGCATCTTTCAGAAATACAAAGTTAAAGCCAGATACTATTTGTGCTCACCGAATTTTTGGTTCTTATGAATATAATTTTCTTGTGTGTAGATAGTTGTTAAATTGATATCCTTGTTGGGGAGGGGTATGATTCGTAGAGCCTTCTATTTTGCCATCTTGCTTCACTCTTCCCTACCTAATTACTTTTAAATAGCAAATCTAACACACACCTTTACTTAGTCTTCTTTCCAATGATCCCCCAAAAATGATTTGTATGTATGTCAAATAAGAAAGAAGAAAATGTCAACATTTTAGAAACCATAAAACAGCAGGGACAGAGATAACTGACTTAGCAGTAGGGAAGCAGAAAAGTAACTTAATTTGCAACACATGGTATCGGATATCACCTGAAAGAATACCTGAGAGATTTCCTGAAATTATTCTCTAAAGACTGTAAAACAAAAATCCCTAGATTGGGGCACAGCAGCTATAGTAGAAAGCAAGGGTATAATACTAAAACTGGGCAACTGAGTGAAAAGTAATATATCAATATTGGGAATTCCAGAATTTTTCTTTACTGGGCTTTTAGAATGCAGGCAAGCATGCTTACATTCCCTAGACAAAATACTGGAAGATAGCATAAGTGAGAGAATATATTAAACAGATAGGTTTGAAGATAATGTTGACAGAATCTCTCAGGATAGTAGACAAAGAGGCAAAGAGATGGGAAATAAGAGAAATGATGAGAACATTGGAAGTTTAGGCGAGGCAATATCTAATTAATTGTTTAGCAAGTGATATGGTTTGGCTGTGTCTCCACCCAAATCTCGTTTTGAATTGTAGTTCCCATAATCCCCACATGTCATGGAAGGTACCCAGTGGAAGGTAATTGAATCATAGGGTGGTTACGGTCTTGCTGTTTTCATGATAGTGAGTGCTCACAAGATCTTATGGTTTTATAAGGGTCTTTTCCCCCTTGACTTGGCACTTATCCTTCCTGCTGCCATGAAAAGGACATGTTTGCTTCCCATCCTGCCATGATTGTAAATTTCCTGAGGCCTCCCCAGCCATGCTGAATTGTGAGTCAACTAAACCTCTTTATATATTACCCAGTCTGGGGTATGTCTTTATTAGTATCGTGAAAACGAACTAATACAGTAAGTCTCATGGACAAGTTGATGTCATTGGAACAGAGGTATATTCCCCAAATGAAATCATCTTAACTCACATACCAGTGGGTGAAGATATAAAATTACTCATTTTGGCCTATACATTTTGGAAATCTTGTCACGTTACTTCAAAACCATAACTAATGTAATTGGTCCTAAATAAATTTTGGTTTTTATATTTGAATATGATTGTTTCTGACAGTCTTGGAACCTGCTTCCACCAAACAGCTCACCCTGCTAGTATCCGTGGGTGTTGGCAAGCCGTCAGGTTTACCTGTAATGCCCTGCCCTACTGAACTCCTCCCAGAATCTTTTGCCTTAATGAGAATAGACTGCTCTCTCAGCCTAACATAAGGGTTCTACTCTCTACAGCTAGGAAATGAATGAAGTTTTTTGTTTGTTTGCTTTGTTTTTACAGATTTTCTCTTTTTGCAAATAGGAGAGCAAGTTAAGAGGCCAACAGAAGAAGTGTTGAGAACACTAGATCTCAACAAGGCCAATAGTTTAGGTGTTAATGATTTATACCTATTGCACTGATTACCTCGATGCCAATAAAGTCATTGTGTTAGTTTGTACATCTGCTGGCTTTTCCCCTGTGCCACCACTGCTCGCTAAATACAGTTGCACAATTAGAGTTGACCCTGTCTATAACTGAGTCAAAATGATTTAAGTCAGTAAGGATTTTATGAGGGTTCTTTCCAACGGGATGTAGAAATACGGAAATAGAAGTCTTCTACCTTAGATTTCAGGATTAAATCACTTTTATAAGGAAAAACATCAGTTATTTCCAATATAACGAAGAGGAAGATTCTTAATTCAATCTATGCCTATGTTAGTCTTCCCAGAAACTCCTTTCTAGATCTTTACTCCCTGAACATCTGAGGGCTAGAGCTATATAAAACCCTTTGATAAAGCAGTGATGGAGTTTCTACTGCTATATTAAGTGAATTGTTCTTAATTTTTAGTCTTTCATTCCTTTTTTATTGTCTCTAGCGAATATTGGAGACCAACAGCTATCTGAACACTTGATACCATGCTCCAATCTCTTTGATCTCATTATCTCTTACTTTTGAGTCTTAATTCAGAAAAATAAATTTTTGTTCTCTGCTCCCTATTTTTCAGTTTCAGCTATCTCTGCCTCCCCAGTTCTGGCCTACCATCAATTTTAAACAAAGTAAATATGACTCACACACGCATAAACACACACAAACACACCATGGGTGACCAAGAGTCTTTGTTAGCCTGAGATAGAGAAGTTTGCCTGAACTGAACATTTAATGTTAACACTAGAAAAGCCCCAGGGAACCTAATACATAGTGGTCTTCCTATGTACATTTTCAACAAACCTTGTGTTGACCATGTTTTATGATGATTGTATACTTAATGATTTATGTATAACTTAATCATAACTGAGCACTGACTGTGTCATTTATAAACTGTATACTGGGAGGTTTGGGATGAACAAATAAAATTCTGTCTTCAAAGTTCTAGAAAAAGTACACTTATTATATCTATAGCTCATGGTCTAGGTAAAATATATGATAATTTATATTAGAAAATATTTAAATATTCTAAAGATTTATCAGATGAAACATTATATGTAGTTGCAGAAATTCATAGAAGATTTCACGAACATCTAACAGATAACTGAGCTTTACATGCAAGTAGGAAGGAAAGGTTTATGAAATCTGGAAGAGATGTCTGGAATGCAGCTGCGAATATGAAGGCGATAGATATCATTATATTGTACCTATACAGCTGATATCTCAGGCAGAGGCTATTGCTAAACAAAGAAAGAAAAAGAGGAAAGGTTAAGAAAAGAAGCTTTGGAGCACTGAGTTTGGGTGGAAAGAGATGAAGAAAATACTAGAAGTCAAGACAGGGAGAGAAAAAAGCCAGAGCCATGTAGAGGTAACTCAAGAGAGCAATGTTACAAAAGTCAAAGGATGATGTGCACCTAGAAGGGGCACACTATTCTGACAGAAACTCAGGAAATGTTGGGTTTCTGAACAATGAGGACATTCAACTGGAATTGATAATAAAGAATTATATATGTCTGCATATAAAGGCTTCCCTCATTTTACATTGATAATCTGCTTCTCAAAATCAGAACTTCTCTATGACGGCACTTAACAGGAACTTCTATCCCATAATTTTAAATATGAAAGAACATAATGTTTAAACAATAAACAAAACACTCAACAAGTTCTTTAAATGTAACTAAAACACAGTAAAACACACACGTGTGTATGCATATGTGTGTGTATTGGATACAAAACATAGCATATTATATTGAAAATATTATATCTTAATCACCGAACAGTTAGTGTGATTGTTAACATAGATAACATTTTTTATATGTATAGTTTCTACATTGTATTGTCAATGTTGCATTTCTGCTGTGACAGGTTAAATAACAAATAACAAAAATGTGAGAAATGTGTTAGGATAAACAAAAGCAAAACTTTAATTTGGCAGCTTTTCATTGCAGTTGTCCTACATCACAAACTGCAGCCTCCACACATGCCACAGCAGCATGGGAAAGTACATAGGCAACACAAACAATTCACTGTCCATCAAATCCTATTGTCTCAAATGAATTACAAGGCCTGCCAAACTGCAAGACAGCTAGGATAACTAGGGAAGCAAATGACTGTATTTTATTAATAAATGTTCCTTTGCAGAACCAGTATGTGCACGTATACATTTTTTCCCATAGATTTATGAGAGTGTGAACCAAATGGAAGATTTATTTAAGAAAAGTAACTTTATATCTTTCTATATCCTTAAAAAAATTATTTTTCTTCCCAACTTTTATTTTAGGTTAAAGTGGTACATGTGCAGTTTTGTTACATGAGTAAATTGTGTGTCATGGGGGTTTGGCATACAGATTATTTTGTCATCCAGGTAGTAAACCTAGTACCTGTTAGGTTGTTTTTCAATCCTCATCCTCCTCCTGCCCTCTGCTCTCAAATAGGCCCCAGTCTTATTGTTCTCTTCCTTGTGTTCATCTATATTTAATGTTTAGCTTCCACTTACAAGTGAGAACATGTAGTATTTGGTTTTCTGTTCCTGCATTAATTCGCTTAGGATAATGGCCTCCAGCAACATCCATGTTGCTACAAAGGGCATAATCTCATTATTTTATAGCTGCAGAGTATATAATATATGTACCACATAATATATAATATATGTACTACCTTTTCTTTATCCAGTCCACCATTGATGGGCATCTAGATTAATTCCATTTCTTTGCTATTGTTAACACTCCCGTGATGAACACATATTTGCATGTATCTTTATGGAGAACAATTTCGATTCCTTTGGGTATATACCCAATAACTGGATTGCTGGGTTGAATGGTAGTTGTGTATTAACTTCATTAAGAAATCACCAAACTGCTTTCCACAGTGGCTGAACTAATTTACATTCCCACCAGCAGTGTATAAGCATTCCATTTTTCTCTGCAACCTCACCAGCATCTGTTATTTTTTTGAATTTTTAATAATAACCATTCTGACTATTGTGAGATGGTATCTCATTGTGGTCTTGATTTGCATTTCCCTAATGATCAGTGATACTGAACATTTTTTAATATGCTTCTGGCCACATGTATATCCTTTTTTGAGAAGTGTCCGTTCACATCCTTTGCCAATTTTTTAATGGGGTGATTCGATTTTCACTCATTGATTTTAGTTCTTTATGGATTCTGGATATTAGACATAGTTTGTATATATTTTCTCCCATTCTGTAGATTGTCTACCTGGTCTGTTCACAATTTCTTCCCCAGTACAGCAGAAGCACTTTAGTTTACTTAGTTTTCACTTGTTAATTTTTGTTTTTGTTGCAGTTGCTTTCGGAATCTTTGTCTTGAATTGCTTGCCTGGGCCAATGTCCAGAGTGGTATTTCCTAGATATGCTTCTTTAGTTTTTATAGTTTTAGGCTTAATATTTAAGTCTTTAATCCATCTTGAGTTGATTTTTGTATATGGAGAAACATGTGGATCCAATTTTAATCTTCTGTGTATGATTAACCTGTTATCCCAGCAGCGTATATTGAACAGAGCCTTTTTCCTATTGCTTGTTTTTGTCAGCTTTTTTAAAGATCGTATGATTATAGGTGTGTCACCTTACTTCTGGGTTCTCTAACCTATTCACTGGTCTATGTGTTTGTTTTTGGACCAGTACAATGTTGTTTTGGTTACTGTAGACTTGTACTACAGTTTGAAGTTGGATTGTGTGATGCCTCCAGCTTTGTTCTTTTTGCTTAGAGTTACTCTGCTATTCAGACCCGTTTTTGGTTCCAAATGAATTTTAGATATTTTTTCTTATTCTGTGAAAAATGTCATTGGTAGTTTGATACAAATAGCATTGAATTTGTAAATAGCTTTGGGCAGTGTACTATTTTAATAATATTGATTTTTCCTATCCATGAGCATGGAATGCTTTTCCATTTGTTTGTGTCATCTCTGATTTCTTTTAGCAGTGTTTTATAATTCTTGTTGCAGAGATCTTTCACCTCCCGAGTTAACTGTATTTCTAGGTACGTTATTCTTTTTGTGGCTATTGTGAATGAAATTGCCTTATTATTACTTTTTTTTTTCACAAGTTTTCTGTCTTTCACTCAGGCTGCAATCCTCCCACCTCAGGGTCCCAAGTCTCTCAAGTAGCTGGGACTACATGTACACACCACCATGCCCAGCTAATGTTTAATTTCTTTCATATTCTCTGTGAGATGGAGTCTCACTATGTTGCCCAGGCTGGTCTCACATTCCTGGATACAGGCAATCCTCCGGCTTCGGCCTCCCGAAGTGCTGGGATTACAGACATGAGCCACCGTGACCATCGGGGTTGCATTTTTAATTTGGATTTTAACTTGGATGTTACTGATGCATTGAAATGTTACTGATTATTGTAAACTGACTTTGCTTTCTGAAACTTTGCTGAAGTTGTTTATCTGATCCAAAAACCTTTGGGCAGAGACTATGAGGTTTTCTAGGTACAGTATCATATCATCTATAAAGAGATATAGTTTGACTTCCTTTCCTTCTATTTGGATGCCCTTCATTTATTTATCTTTCCTGATTGCTCTGGCTAGGACTTCCAGTACTATGTTAAAGAGGAGTGGTGAGAGAAGGTATCTTGTATTGTTCTGCTTCTCAAGAAGAATACATCCAGCTTTTGCCCATTCAGTGTGATGTTGGCTGTGGGTTTGTTACAGATGGCTTTTATTATTTTAAGTTATCTACCTTCAATGCCTAGTTTCTTGAGAGATTTTAACATGAATGGATGTTGAATTTTATCAAAGCCTTTTCTGTGTCTATTGAGATGGTCATGTGGTTTTTGTTTAGTTCTGTTCATGTGATGAATCACATAGATTGATTGGCATGTATTGAACCAACCTTGCACCAAAGGATAAAGCATACTTGATGATGCTGGATTAGCTTTTGGATGTTCAGCTAAATTTGTTTTGCTGATATTTTGCTAAGGATTTTTGCACCTATGTTCATCATGAATATTGGTCTTAAGTTTTCTCTTTTTTTTTCCTTCTTTATTTCCGTAGGTTATTGGGGAACAGATGGTGTTTGCTTACATGACTAAGTTCTTTAGTGGTGATTTCTGAGATTTTGGTGCACCCATCACCTAAACAGTATACACTGCAACCTATTTGTTGTCATTAATCCCTCACCCCCTTCTCACCCTTTCCATTTGAGTTCCCAAAGTCCATTGTGACATTCTTACGCCTTTGCATTCTCATAGCTTAGCTCCCACTTGTAAGTGAGAACATACAGTGTTTGGTTTTCTATTCCTGAGTTACTTCACTTAGAATAATAGTCTCCAATCTCATCGAGGTTGCTGCAAATGCCATTAATTCATTACTTTATATGCCTGAGTAGTAGTCCATCATATATGTATGTGGTATATACGTATATGGCATATATATGATGTATATATATGTGGTATATATGGTACATATATGTGGTATATATATGGTACATATATGTGGTATATATATGGTACATATATGTGGTATATATATGGTACATATGGTGTGTATATATATGGTATATATATGGTATATATGATATGTATATGGTATATATATGGTATTTATATATGGTATATATATGGTATTTATATATGGTATATATATGGTATATATATTTTTTACAGTTTATCCACTCATTGATTGATGTGCATTTGGGTTGGTTCCACGTTTTTGCAATTGCAAATTGTGCTGCTTTAAACATGCGTGTGCAAGTATCTTTTTCATATAATGACTTCTTTTTCTCTGGATAGATAGCCAGTAGTGGAATTGCTGGATAAAATGGTAGTTCTACTTTCAGTTCTTTAAGGAATCTCCACACTGTTTTCCATAGTGGTTGTACTAGTTTACATTCCCACCAGCAGTGTAGAAGTGTTCCCTGTTCACCGCATCGACACCGACATTTATTGTTTTTGATTTTTTGATTATGACCATTCTTGCAGGAGTAAGGTGGTATCTCACTGTGGTTTTGTTTTGCATTTCCCTGATAATTAGTGATGTTGAGCATTTTTTCATATGCTTTGTTGGCCATTTGTAGAGCTTCTTTTGAGAATTTTCTATTCATGTACTCAGCCCAGTTTTTGATGTGATTGTTTATTTTTTTCTTGTTGATTTGTATGAGTTTATTATAGATTCTGGATATTAGTCCTTTGTCAGATGTATAGATTGTGAAGACAATTTTATAGTATGTGTCATGTGCAAATGAGAATCTATATTCTATTTTTGTCAGGTAGAGTGTTCTGTAGATATTTGTTAGGTCTGTCAGGTCAAGTGTCACGTTGAGGTCCCAAATATCTTTGTTAATATTCTCCATTGATGATGTAATACTGTAAGTGGGGTATTGAAGTCTCCTACCATTATTGTGTGGTTATCTAAGTCTCTTCATAGGTCTCTAAGAACTTGTTTTATGAATCTGAGTGCTCCAGTGTTGAATGCATATGTATTTAGGATAGGTAAGTCTTCTTATTGAATTGAACCCTACATCATTATGTAATGTCCTTCTTTATTCTTTTTGATCATTGTTGGTTTATAGCCATTTTTGTTTAAGAACATCAACTCCTGCTTCTTTTTGTTTTCTGTTTGCTTAATAGATCTTTCTCCATCCCTTTACTTTGAGCCTGTGGGTGTCCTTACATGTGAGATGTATCTCTTGAAGACAGCATACAGTTGGGTCTTGTTTCTTCATTCAACTTGCCAGTCTGTGCCTATTGTGTAGGGCATTTAACTTGTTTATGTTCAAGGTTAACATCAATTAGTGCAGATTCGATCCTGTCGTCATGTTGTTAGCTGGGTGCTATGTAGACTTGCTTGTGTACTTTATAGTGGTGGTGGTCTGTTGTCTTGAATATGTTTTTGTAATGTTCAGCAGCAGTCTTTAATTTGCAAGTTTAGCCCTCCCTCAATTATCTCTTGTAAGGCAGGCCTGGGGGCAAAAAATTATCTTAGTGTTTGCTTGTCTACAAAAGATTTTATTTCTCCTTCACTTGTGTAGCTTAGTTTGAAGGATATGAAATTTTTGGTTGTAATTCCTTTACTTTAAGGATGCTGAATATAAACCCCCAATCTCTTCTAGCTTGTAAGATTTCTGTTGAAAGGTCCACTGTTAGCCTGGTGGGGTTCCATTTATAAGTGACCTGCCCCTTCACTCTAGCTGCATTTAATATTTTTTTATTTCATTTCAACTTTGGAAAATCTGATGACAATGTGTCTTGGGAATGGTCATGTTGTATAGTGTCTAACAGGGATTGTCCAAATTTTCTTAATTTGTATGTCAGCCTCTCAAGTGAGATTGGGGAAATTTCCGTAGACAATATTCCCAAATATGTTACCAAGTTGCTTGCTTTCTCTCCTACTTAAGCACCCAGCAGATGGTGTTTAATCACAATCACAGGTGAGTAGGCTCTTGCTCAGCATCGCAGATCCTTTGTATTTACTTGCATTTGCAGCCATGCTACCTGTCAGTTTTTTTAGGGTGTGAACTCCTCTGCCACTTGAGTGCTGGCTGCAGATATTGGATTTATCCTTTAATTTGCAAAAAAACCATATGTGTTTTTTTTACTTTAAATAAATCAATAGAATTAATCAAAAAGCAAGAATATAAACATCATTTATTGCATTTTCTTTAAACATCAATATTTTCATTATACATATTTTATTAATGAGTTTTCAGAGTAGAATTAAAAACAGTAAGATTGCAAACTTGAAAGCAGGGAAAAATAATTATTTGAGAAATAAACAAATGTGGTTAATATAAATTATAGGTTTACAAATTTTAACAGTGAGATAAAAATAGGTGATGCTTAAAGGAAAAGGATGATTAAAAAAGAGGCTCTTCCCCTAACCCCCCAAGCATTAGGAGAAATACCTAATGTAGATGATGGGTTGATGGGTGCAGCAAACCACCATGGCACGTGTATACCTATGTAACAAACTTGCACGTTCTGCACATGTATCCCAAAACTTAATGTATAATTAGAAAAAAAAAAGACTTCAAAAAAAAAAAGAGGCTCCTTTTTGGATAGAAGGGATGATACTTAGAAGCAGGAAATAATGTTTTAGTAGAGAGGGAGCTATTAGAGATTGGAAATATAAAATGATGATGCTTTTATGTTCAAGGATATAAAATCTTTGACAAGAAATTAGAAACTATAAAAAGTGTTAGAGACAAAAAATTCTAAACAGAAATTAGAAAACCAGGCCAGGTGCAGTGACTCACGCCTGTAATCCCAGCACTTTGGGAGGCCAAGGTCAGTAGTTTGAGACCAGCCTGGCCAACATGGTGAAACCCCATCTCAACTAAAAATTCAAAAAATTAGCCGGGTGTGGTAATATGCACTCATAATCCCAGCCACTCGGGAGGCTGAGGCAGGAAAATTGCTTGAACCCAGGAGGCAGAAGTTGCAGTGAGCTGAGATCACGCCATTGCACTCCATCCTGGGCAACAGAGCAAAACTCCATCTCAAAAAAACAAACAAACAAAGAAACAAACAAAGAAATTAGAAAACTGAAAAAAAATGTATTAACAAAATTAACAATTCAGTAGATGGGTTTAACAGGAACTTCCAGCTAATGTGAAATGAGTGAAATAGAAAATAAGTCAAAAATATGCAAAGGAAGCAGAACTACAAAATATGAAGAGTGTAAAAAAAGAGAAAGAGAGAGTGAGTGTGAGAACAAGTGCTTGTGTGTGAGAGAGAGAGAGAGAGAAAGAGAGATAGAGAGAGCAAGAGAGAACAGTGAGAAGTTACAACTGGAAACCCCAAAAAGAAAAATGATAAATACTTTTGCAGGAAGAATATTTGAAAAGATAAAGGCGGAGATTTTCCAGGAAATGCTGGAAATACTAACCTGCAGATTTAGGTAACTCAACAAACCCACCTAAGTGAGAAAATAAATCCACACTCAGACATACCTTAGTGAAATCATGAAACAGAAAAATCAAATTAAAAAAACTTAAAAGCATACTCAAAAAAAAAAAAAAACACAAAACTCCTTCAATCAAAGGAGAAACAAATAAAACACTTCAATTCAAACTACATTTCTTCATCCAACTAAAAAAACCTTTAAGAACAAAAGTAGGCCAGGCACAGTGGCTCATACCTGTAATCCCAGCACCCTGGGAAGCTGAGGCAGGCAGATCACCTGAGGTCGGGAGTTCAAAACCAGCTTGGCTAACATGGTGAAACCCTATTTCTACTAAAAATACAAAATATCAGCCAGGAGTGGTGGCGCATGCCTGTGGTCCTAGCTACTCAGGAGGCTGAGGCAGGAGAATCATTTGAACCTGGGAGGCAGAGGTTGTGTTGAGTCGAGACTGTGCCATTGCATTCCAGCTTGGACAACAAGAGCAAAACTCTGTCTAAAAAAAAAAAAAGAATAAAGATAAATCTTATTTAATCCAAAAAACATATGCACTCTTCTTAGCTTTTACTTCTGCCTTCTGTTTATCAGGATTTACATCTATTTACCTTTCTATAAATCCAAATGGTACTATTCTTTGAAGGCCAGACGTGCAGACTGGCTTATGCCAATTTAGTCATTCTTTCTGGAAACTAAATGGCAGAAATTTAAAAGTGTGATAACCATAGGAAAGCAAGTCACATAACAAATTCTGTCACATAACAATTATTTTAAAAACATTTGCTATCAAGTAAGCACAAAACAGTAAATATAATCTTCCCATGAACTCAATATAATTCTAGCTCTTTGTTGTGTTTTTGTTTTTGTTTTTGTTTTTGAGACGGAGTCTCGCTCTGTCGCCCAGGCTGGAGTGCAGTGTCGCGATCTTAGCTCACTGCAACCTCTGCCTCCTGAGTTCAAGCAATTATCTGCCTCAGCCTCCCAAGTAGCTGGGATTACAGGTGCCCACCACCACACCTAGCTAATTTTTTTGTATTTTTAGTAGAGACTGGGTTTCACTGTCTTGGCCAGGCTGATCTTGTGATCTTGAACTCCTGACCTCATGATCCACCCACCTCAGCCTCCCAAAGTGTTGGGATTACAGACGTGAGCCACCACGCCCGGCCCCTCTTTGTTTTTAGGTTACACAACTACATCAAAAGATTCACTCAAGGCAGATGCAACAATATTCAAGAGGTGTTCGTTCTGATTATGGCATTCAAATTCACCTAGAATTTGGTGTAAACTTAACTAACTCATTAACTCATACAGACCATGGCAGTGTCTATATTTAAGTACTTTTACATAAATTGCATTTGTCTATATGCTAAGGATTCCAATAATTATTAATTTCAAGATGAATTTAACTTAAACTCCCCTGGATTTCAAATTAAAAATGAACAAATTGATATTTCTAAATTACTGATTTCTGAAAGACACAGGGAAGATGAAAGCCCTGGAGGGAGAGATCCGTCAGTCTGTGAGTCATTACTTCATATATACAGATCCCAGAAGGATTCCACTAAACTTCCCTTTTTCCAAGAGGCAGGGGCCAGAGATGAAAATAGGCTATTAAACAATAATGTAGAAAACAAATCTCAGTCTTAATAATGATTTCAGGATTCAAATTCTGACTGGGGAGCATGAAAAGCTTCAGGCTAACTTACACTTGTCATTAATTCTAAGCTAAGGCCAAGGACCTTGGTAATTACTGAGAAGTTGTACTTAGTCATGCAACTATAACAGAGTATTCTCATTTTTCTAAGAGATAGAGAATGAAGGTTTTAAAAATTATTTATTTGACTTTTCTCTTTTCTCCTTTTGCTTTGTTCCCCACTTCATGCTTAGCTCTTTACAAATGCAAATATAACCTTTTAACCTACCAGACACTCCCTACAGGGCAAATTCATCTAACTAGGAGCTTGGAAGCTCCAGAGCAGAACTGCCTCCCACCAGGAGATTCCCTTGAGAGACAACAGTCAATTTACAACCCAAAATATGCTTGCTATGAAATGCTCTCCCATCTGGAGAGTTTCAGCCACTTTTACAACCTAGTTCTGCCTGTGAAGGCACCAGCTTGACAACCTGGTAGATAAAGCACCAAACAGAGTTACGTGAACCCCACACCTGCTTGTTCCTTCCACTGCATGCCATGCATTCCAAGCCCCCTTTACAAAGTCCTCACTTTCTGCTGCAAAGGCAAAGTGGTAACCTTAAGTCAGGAATTCTGTACTTCTTCTCTTAGCTAGCTTCGGAATAAAAAGTCACTTTCTTTATAACAGACCTGACTGTTGTTAATTAGACTCTGCAAGTGGAGAGTAACTGAGCCTGTGTTTCAGTTACAAGACCAAGAACAAATATTTATCAAATGTAATAAATTACCAACCATGGGTTAACACTTGTTTTAAAAGTATTATTGTATCTAGGTTCACAAATAAATTTGGAATATGTCAGACCTCTGAGCCCAAGCTAAGCCATCATATCCCCTGTGACCTGCACACTATGCATCCAGATGGCCTGAAGCAACTGAAGATCCACAAAAGAAGTGAAAATAGCTAGTTCCTGCCTTAACTGATGACATTCCACCATTGTGATCTGTTCCTGCCCCACCCTAACTGATCGATTGACTTTGTGACAATACACCCTCCCCACCCTTGAGAAGGTACTTTGTAATATCCTCCCTGGCCCTTAAGAAGGTACTTTGTAATATTCTCCCCGCCCTTGAGAATGTACTCTGTGAGATCCACCCCCTGCCCACCAAAGAGTTGCTCCTAACTCCACCATCTATCCAAAACCTCTAGGAACTAATGATAATCCCACCACTCTTTGCTGACTCTCTTTTCAAACTCAGCCCTCCTGCACCCAGGTGATTAAAAAGCTTTATTGACCACACAAAGCCTGTTTGATGGTCTCTTCACACGGACACACGTGACAGAATATACTTTTCCTTTCTTGTACGGTCTTTGTCTTTGTTATCAAGATTACAGTGGAATCACTCAATAAGTTGTGAAGTATTCTTTCTTTTTATACTATCTGAAATATTAAAGTTATCTGTCTTCAATGTTTAGAAGTTCTTGACTGCAAAACTCTCTAACCATGATGTTCATATGTATATTTTTAAGACTAAGTTTTTGACTACAGAGTCAAGGTCTGTAATGACAGAACTTACATTTAGATTTTCTTTTTCTTGGGCAAGTCATTATCAGTTGTATATTTCCAAGAGCAGGTGAATTTTATTCAAATTTTGAGAATCATGAAATAAATGTATTTATGTATTTTTGTAACTCTGTAGCTTTGTTCCCTATTCCCACCCTAATAACACTTATTCATGCCTCTTTGTTATTTCATTATGAATCTTAGATATTTGACTATTTTATGAGTCTATTCAAAGAATCACATTTGGGTTTACTTGATCATCCAAATAGTTTTATTGTTTTCATTTTCAGAATATTTGATATTTGTTTCATTATTTCTTGCCTTATACTTTACACTTGATCATTTTTTAGTTTCCTGATTTAAACAATTAACTCATTAATTTTCAGTCTTTCTGTTTTTCTGCTACAGTTATGGATATAAGTTTTCCTGTTTTTACTGCTTAATAGTTTCCTCAAATACTTAAATGGGTATCTCTATATTATTCATTTCTAAATATTTAATACCCATAATATTATCTTTTCTAACCCATTGTTGGTTTTAAACTGTATATATATTTTAAAGATTTCCAAATATCTAGCATGATTTTGCTTTTGTTGTGAAGGAAATCAAAGTATTTTACCCCAGAATATGTTTATTTGACACTTGATCCTAGCCAAAAGGCCGAGAAGTGATGAATATATTTATATGAAATATTTTGAAATAGAAGCAAACAGAAGTGGCCTTGCAAAGCTGTCTTTTGTGGAGGAAATTTGCATCTGTAGATAATCTTCATGAATGCAACTGGGATGTTCCTTTCCAGGCATTTCCAGGATCTAGGAAAGACTGAGAGTTTGACATCTTTACATGTCTGAAAGGAAGTATTTACCATCTATTCTTTTTGAGGGCTACTACCTCTGAGGCTTCAGTCACATAACAAGGCCACCTTTGCCAGCCAAGCCTCCCTGCTTTGGTCATGCTCTGAGTCTGCATTCTTTCTGTAACCTCAAGATGGTGTGTAAGCTTCTGTACCTTGATGGGGATTGGGTGTTTATCCAAAGTTTCCCCTGTATACACTTTAAATAAATTTGTGTGCTTCTTTCCTTACTGCCTTGGCAAGTTGATTTTTCAGAGACCCTTCAGAGGGCCAAGGAGAAAGCCCTTCCTTGGTCCTCACAGTTACATTGCCATTCTTTTACTAGAAGATATTAGAGGGGAGGGAGATTTGACACAGAAACTGGTCTGTATGACAGATACTATTTTGTGTTGTTGATATTTTCTTTGTGGCCTGATGGAAAGCCAGTTTGGGTAAATAATCCATGTGTGCTCAGGAAGAATGTACATTTTCTTATTACTGAGTGTGTGTGTGCTTATATATACATAATAAAAAATATGTATTATAAATATAAAATATATTTATATTTATATGCACACACATATGTATGCACATTCAAGCAAGCATAATAGTTCTGTTGTTCAAATAGTCAATAATCTTGCAGCCCTCAGAATCACAGCAGATTCAGGGACAATGATTGCTAATTGTTGGTTTTACATATCATTTACTTGGATAAGATTTCCTAGTGTGAGTCCATTGTTTTTATCATTGCAATATTACCAGATTCATTTCCTGTATTTGGATGCAAATTTACATGGTTCTTATTTATTCAGGCTTTAAAAAATCTCACACCAACGTGGCACATGTATACACATGTAACAAACCTGCACGTTGTGCACATGTACCCTAGAACTTAAAGTATAATTAAAAAATATATAATAAAAAAAATCTTGTCAACATAATATATCTTTCATTCAGTTGTAGAAATGTGCGACCATGAGGACACCATAACCTATGAATGACACGCTGAGACTGGAAACCCAAAATGATGGTAACTGAGAATGGTGTTAGGACCCTATGTTTTCATCACACTCTCACCTAAGTGAGGACCTTAACAAAAAGGGGGAATTTTTTTAAACAAAATTATGGGAGGCCATTATTTTTGACTAAGCTCATGCACTAGGCCCCAGCAGACCACACCAAACAGAAATGGAGTTGTTCTTGCTAAATGTGACATAATCAAACAAAGACTTTAAGGAAACACATAAGACCTAGCACAGATCAGGTTTTGTTTTTCTCCTATAAACAGGATATTCCAGCAAGGAGATACCCTCTACTTAGTCCTTTTTCCTACTTTTGCAAAACTCACTGTTCTGCTGTTTCCTAGTGGGTTTCAAGAACAAATAAGTACATTTACGATGGTGATAGTGACATCAATGACTAATATTTTGGTCATTTTCTCAAAATTGAGAAAATGACCAAAAGAGGGGAATTGTTAAAGCAAACTAAATATGGCCTGAAAAGGACTCTCTACTTTTATATTAGAGTCTTTGCAGATGAACTACAACCTGACTTAATAGGTAGACAAGATTGAAAACCCAACTTAGGAGTATGCACCTGCAACAATAGCTGAGTCTTGGCCAATCTCAGCAGCCGTAGTTCAACCACTCATACACTGCTGAGTGTTCAAACTGTGTTCAAATAAGGCAAATACCGTGCTGTAACCAATGCAGTTGTTTCTGTAGCTCATTGCCAATTTATGTATGTCACTTCCCTTGTTTTGTCGATAAATCTTTTTCCACCACATGGCTGCACTGGAGTCTCTCTGAATCTACTGTAATTTCTGGGGACTGCGCGATTAGCAAATTGTTCATTGCGCAAACTACTTTAAATTTAATTCAGCTGAAGTTTTTCTTTTAAAAATGTCTTTTCCTTTAAATTTACGTTCAGCTTTTACTTCTTTAGGTTTTAAAACTGTCTCTTCCAAGCAGCAGGTAACAAGATTTTATTTGTTTTTGTATAACTTGAAAATTTATGGTCATTAATTAACATGTTTATTTATTGATATACGTCAATTTATTTTTTTACCTTCTGTTTTTTCACTTTTAGTTTACTGTGCTTTTTCTTTACTTTTTTATTTTCATTTTTTATTGTTCTCATTTTCTCCCTTTATTCAATTACATTTTATTTTCCCATTCATTTTCTATTACATTAGTTGTTTGCTGTACTTTTGTTGTTGTTACTGATTATTTTAATAAGCCTATTTGTCCTAACAGGGTCCAAACAGGGTCCAAACTTAATCACTAATTTCACCCTCTTGTTCCTGGAACATACAGTAGTGAATTTGAAATACAAATCTGTGTAGGGCTTAGACCTGTGGCGCAACTTCTCTGAGAGGATTTTGTTGTATGCAAAAATGTGGCTAATGCAAATAAATAATTGTGTTTTTTTACTTTTCTTGCTGCTTACAGATTGTTATTAGCGTACCTTTTTACTTAATGTGTTCTAGCTATGTGTAAGGGCCTTAATTCCCAGACCCAAACTCTTTTATAATTGAGATTAACACAGTCTCTTTCCCTCACAACACACACACACACACACACACACACACACACGCAGACACACACACAGCAACTGCAGAGTGTACTCACAACTTTACAATTCAATTCATGATTCAGTTTCATTGCCATGACTTCCAGATACCTCCAGCATCATACTTTCTTGGAACTCACATTTGTATTTTAATTAATTTTGTAATATTTTATGTAGTAATTTTATGCATTAGTAGGAAGAGTGTTTTAAGGTTATCTAGTATTTAACATAGATAGAACTAAAAGTGCTTAGTCACTAGGATTATGTGTATTAGTGATGTTAATCTCAATCTCCATGGTGTTAAATCTGATCAGGGGCTACTCTGTAATCTTTTCACATGAGCTATCAACAGCATCCAAAGGCCTTGACTTTCTTTTGTCCCTTCTTGGAACATTCGTTTCTTCATTTTTATCAAAATGCTCTCTTCTAATTTTCCTTCTCCACCGGTACCTTTTTCTCAGTATCTTTTGTCAATGTCACTTCTTCCTGTACATTCTTACCCAAGTTGATATTGTCCATTTTCATACTTCAATGTCTTCTGAATACAGATAACTACCAAATTTACATGTTCAACACATTTCTCTTCTATGAGACCAACTCCTACTACTACTTCTCACTTCATTTCCTAGGTCCTTCTACCTGAGAACCTATTGTCACCACTCAGTTTAGACCTCCCCTTCCTAGTTAGTGATATTCCTATCAATGCACTTCATTAAATCAGAGACCTGGGATTCATACATGATTCCCTTTCCACCTCTTCTGTGTTCAGGTGATAAGTATGCCTGTATTTATCCATTTGTTTCATTTGCATTGCTTCTGAGATCTAAGTCCATCATTTAGTCTTTTGTAATTTTGAGGCAAAGTTTTTTGAAAAATGCAACATAATCTACAAATACATTACTTATGTTATGTCATAAAACATAGCATTATACATAGACATGCATAGGTTAAAAAATGACGTGGAAAATTATAATCTTAGTGATTAGACTTATAGATGATTTCTATTTTCTTTTTGGGTTTTTAAATAATCATTATATAATTATAATCAGGAAAGCAAGTGATTAAAACAAATTCAAAACTTTTCTTGATACCAGATATGCCAAGGATCATTTTCCTTGATAATTTAACCAATCTCACATATGTTCTCTGGCTCAATTGGGCTAATGACTAGGCACATATAATGAGAAAAAAAATCATTTTTATTTTCACATGTGAATTGAATATGAAAATAGGTCTAATCATAATTTTCAAAATTTGGGTTTAGTAGTGAAGACAAAAAAGTTTATTTGAAAATCAGCATTGTGACTTATGTGTGATTGGCTACATGTATGTGACTAAAACATTGGGAGTCATGAAATTGAATGAATTACAAGGTCAGATGCGCTTTGTATATTGCTCTGTGCTTCAATTATGTCACTAAGATTGCATTCCCGTCTGTTAGTGGTCTTATTTATTTATATTTATGCATGCTAAGTTTGAAAGGCCAATGTTGATTCTTTTCATTGCCTATAATGGTTTTTTAATGAGGTACATTCATTTGAATTATGAGCAATCTAATATATATTTTGGAATGTGTTGCTTTAAATGACTGCTAATAATTCTGTGAAAGTTTACCTCAAAGGCTAAAATATATGACAGTTATGTTAGAAATGAGTGATATTGCAAGCACTTTATAAGTTTATTAAAAATAAAAAAGCTTGGATACTATGTTATTGATGACATAATTCACTTAAACGGGTGAGCCAGTGTGGAAGAATGAAACACACAAGGACTTTAGCAAAAGACAAGTCTGAATTTTAATCTTACCACATACTGTCTGTTTAATCTTAAGCAGTTTACTGAACCTCTCTGAGCTATCTATACAACTTGGAAAACCTTACTTTGCAGGATTGTTGCAAGAATCAAATAAAATTCATACAAAATGCCTAGCTTAATTTATACCTTCCTGACTACTGCTGCCTTATAAACCTAAATGATGTGATACCTGCAGGTCTGCTGCTCCAAAATCACCTACTTCATTGTTAGATGAGCATAATGGTTGGTTAGTCAACATCGTTGGCTACGTTGACACCTGACTCTCCTGGGGGCTCTATTACTGCTGTTCAGATGAAGATTGTATTGGATATTTGAGGGAGGGAAAACAGAGAATTACACATATAAACACACTCAGCTCAGTTAATCAAGGGAAAGCCCAGTGTAATCAGGGTGAAACTTGTGTGTACTCAGGATCCTTTCTACAAATCCTTCACCAATCTGTAGGGTTATATAACCTTGTCTCTGCTCATAAAGATAATACCAAGCATGCCCTCTAGAGCAACCTGTCTTGGCCTTGTTAGCCTCATCTGTCTCATACCTGCTGCCTCCCGCTAAAACAGAAAAATCAGTCCTTTTCTATTTCCCGAAGCAACACCTATTCTTTCATTGGCATTGAAATCATTTTTCCTTCATGACATTTAATGCTCTGATTTTCTTATTTATAATTACCTTTATAATCACTCCCCCAAAGAACTGTGAGCCCAGAAAGCAGTGTGTCTAGGCAAAATGATAGTGACAATTTTTTATACACTTTACAAGAATCTAAATACCTTAATGATTTTAGAAGAAACAAATTATTCCACCCCACCCTAAATTACAAGTTTCTTCAATTCTTTTTGTAAAGATGACAACTGACAAACTAGATTATCTACAGTGGTTCTAATCATTCAGGAGGTAGTAAAATGTCATATTTACTATAATGTGCTCCGGGTAGCCAGGGTGGAAAGGAGGGAGTGGGAGAGGACTATATACAAATCTAATAGCAAAGCATGTAAATATTTCACTAAAATATGCTGCTCAATTAGGAAATAATAATGGGGTAATAAGTAAAGTGAAATCAGTTTTAACTATCTTGGGCTTCTTAGTTGTGATGTAAATGGCATGTTGCAGCTAGTTAGCCCAGAGAGCAGTATCAATTCTTCTTATGACAGCTTCAGCCCCTCTCTGAATGATCAAGCTAAACAAGTAGATCAGCACAAAAAATCTGCACTGGAAACACATGAAGCAGAATCTGAAATAATTATTGATCAGGGAAATATTCATCATAGTAATTTCAACGTACTTCACAGCATTTGAGAATGTAAATTATTCCATTTCATTATGAAATTATACAATCCAATCAATAATATATAGAGATTTCTCATTTGCTGGTAAAACCTTAAACATAGTGAGACATTTTTTAAATGGAACCAGAAGAGGCATTTAAATGGCAAATGTCATTTTCGTTATTCCCCTCCTACAGGATTGACTTAAGTCAATTTACATAGATCATTATTGATTCTAGTTCCACAAAATGGGAATGAACAAATTATATCTGACATATTTTAAAGTCCACAAAATGCCAATATTTTTTCTCCCCTATATAACCTTAATCTGTTGGAATGCAAAAATGTTTTGTTTCGGTCTACATTAGACACTTCAAATTAAGTTACAATCAATATTATTATATAAAAATCCAGGGTAAAAATGTATTTTCAAGCCTCAACTTAGGACTGGCTAATAATAACAATATGGGTTATATTAATATTCTACCCCAAGCAATACATAAACAATTTATCAGAGTTCTTTGGAAATTCCTCATAGCACTGTCTAGAGGTAATCATTATTTATATTTTTATTATGTATTCTTCCAGAGCTTTCCCTATGCTGTATTTGGTTTTCATACATTTTGTAGAATGTATACTACTGTGTTTATTGCTTAAATTTGTTTATAGCAGTGGTGCTAAAACTCAATATGTCTACATTGTTACAAAATAATAAACCTATTAAAAAGCCTATTAAAAGAGCATATCTCTTTGAGCTTTACACCTGCTCAGCTATTCATTCTCATCCATCCCAAAGATTCTGATTCTACAGAAGTAGGATGGAGGCTAGGAACATTAATTTTAAAAATAAAACTTAATATAGCTCTGGGGAAAGTAGATTGTAATATTAAAAAACACAGGCCTATAATTTCTTTTTTGTGTTAATCTTATGAGGAGAGTGCATCAAGATTATCCTAGTTTGTGATGATACTTTGTTAAGAGATTCATCTTTTTCAGAATTTGAAAGAATCTCAATGATGGAAAATATCTGCTTGATAGAGCTTTCAGAGGAAATCACTATTATTTGGAGACTTTTGAAGGGCATGAATAATTTACTAACTTTTCAATTCCTTCCACAATTATGATTGTATCCGCGTTTTCTATCTTCCCTTAGACAATTTTTATAGCTAATGTTTTTCTAGAAAATTGACCATTATATTATAAAATGTGTTGGGAATGAAGTTTTTGGTGTTGCAAAAAAAAGAATTAACGCTGGAACAAATGATCTCTCAGCAAGGCGAGCTTTACTTTCTGCAGAAAGGGTGCTACTGAATAGCTGTCCAGCCACGAGAGCACGCTGAACAAAGAAAACAGAGTTATTTATATAATGCATATGTATTTTTGCATCTACCCTACTGCTGTGTCCAGTTTCCATTGGCTGGAATAGGACCTCACATTTCACATTTTACCCAATTGGCTATTAGTTTAAAACTTTCTTAATTAGGTAAGGGGAATAGAACAAAGAAAGGAAAGGAAGTTGCCCAAGGATAGTTAAGGAAGCATCTCCAAATAAGGAATGGCATGCATTATGGGCTGGGGCTTGTCTAGTTCTGTCCAGGCATGCCAGAGCAAGCTAGGACAGCTGGTTTGGAATACATAAATGTGTGTGTGTATATATATATATATATATATATATACACACACACATATATATGTGTGTATGTATGTATGTGTATGTATATATATATGTATGTATACACACACACACACACACTAATAGTGGATAACAATCTTATAGTAAGAAATTGTGACTTTGTATAATCTTTGAATGGGAACTTTCCCATTTCTCACAAATGTATTTGTGTTTGTGACATGGAAGACATATTCAATTAGAACAGCTCCAGCTTTTATCTTTGTCTCTTCTCCTTCCTTTTGTTTATTGCTCTCTATGCTTAGCTTCTTCAATTTCATACTTAATTTTTATTTGACATTTCTTTTATAGGTTAGTATCTCCTAAACATAGGCATAGTTTAACTCTGTTTTGATTTAGATATAGTTTGATGTCTTTCAATAATGCTTTTTTTTTTCTTTTTTCTCTTTAGACCTCATTTGCTATCTTTTATTTTTAGTTTTCATATAGATTTCATTGCTAACATCAATAGAATCATTTCTCATTTTATTGTTAAATCTTTATTGTTATTATACTGTGAGAGTTTGGATTTTTACGTACCTATATTTATGTTAGTATTTTGGTTTTGTACCTAGTAACTTAGCTGAATTCTTGTTAATTCCAGTGGTCTGCTGAGGTTCTTGGATTTTTTATTTTTTTATGCAGACAATGATACCATCTAAAAATGATTATATCTTTTTTTTTCAAGTTTTATTTTTCTCATTTTATACTTTCTTATTATTGTTTTAACCTGGCTAAATCCTCCAGTACAATGCTAGAAAACAGAAGTGATGAAAGCCAGCAATTTTATCAGGTATCACTAATGGTAAACTTCTAAAGTCTCACTATTAATATTGTATCTGTTGTAATATTTTTTACAAAAAAATAAGATGGGGTTTTTTTTGAAATGCCTTTATAAAATAAGAATCACCTATTCCATGAAGTATGAATATATTTGATTTAAATTGCCTTTTAAATCAGCTAGCCTTGGCTCTTTCTGATATTTTGATTACCAATTCAATGTATTCTATCTCTTTACTTCCAACTTTTCTGAGTGGTTTTGTATTAAATATATCTCTTTTAAAGATGATCTACCTAGATTTTTATTTTACTGTAGTGAGATAGGTACTTAATAACTACACATATGTTTTAATGACCGATACATTTGCATTATATCTACCATTTTATTTCTTTCACCATCCTTTTTCTTAGTTTCATTTTTAGTCTTCCCTTGCTTCTCTTGAACTGATACAATTTGTTTTATTTATTTTTTATGATAAGTTGGCAGCAATATATTAGCTCTCTCTTTTGGAAGCTATCCTTTAAATTGTAATACACATACCTAACTGTAATTTATTCTTTAGAAATGTTTAAAGGACTCGGCATTTCTATCTCTTAACCAGTAAGGCCTTAACTTTCTCTTTCAAGTGTAAAAATAAACATATTTTGATGCTCAATAATCAATGCATTTTCCTAAGAGAGTTTATCAGTTTTTAGGGCCTTCCATTATTTCTTGGAACCTATGCCTTCTCTTAATGTATATGTTTTCGGCTTTTATTTTTTATTTATTTTATTTTTTTGGGATGGAGTCTCGCTCTGTCACCCAGGCTGGAGTGCAGTGGCACAATCTCTGCTCACTGCAACTTCTGGGTCCCGGGTTCAAGCGATTCTTCTGCCTCAGCCTCCTAAGTAGCTGGGACAACAGGCGTGTGTGCCACCGTGCCCGGCTAATTTTTTGTATTTTTAGCAGAGATGGGGTTTCACCGTGTTAGCCAAGATGGTCTCTTGTACTCCTGACCTCGTGATCCGCCTGCCTCGGCCTCCGAAAGTGCTGGGATTACAGGTGTGAGCCACCACGCCCGGCTCTGATTTTAAAAATAATTTATTAATTGGGGTTTGTTGAATTCATTTTTTTAGTCTTTGTATGAAGATATCAGGAAAGCTTTTGTATTAACTTATAAATTAGAGTTAACTGACAGCCAAGTGAAAGAATCTCAGCTCCACGAAAATGACAAAACAAACTTTAGTGTAAAATGACAGTTGATAATCTAGCCCCAGGATGATCAGGCATTCTTCCAATTTTGCAAACCCAGGTAATCTGGAGTGCTAGATAGTGGCAAAACAAACGAAATAAAAACAGAAAAACTAGACAGTTTGTTAACTAACAAACAGTCAACAGTTAGGCGAATTCTGTCAATAATACCAGTATCAGGACTCCAGCATCCACTAAGTGGGGATTTACAGACAGGACTGGTGAAAGCCATGCAGTGTGTCATACACAGAAGAGCCTGGGGAACCAGGAAAGCTATCCAAACAGTTCTCAGAAACAGAGATACACGTTAAAGCTCATTTATCAAAGGAGAGCATAGGTTAGGGTTGCTGTAAAACAGTGATGAGATGACATCTTTCTAAACTGCAATTACAGAAGGTCTAGGACATCAAAAAAGATGGTCATTTAGGCACCCAACTATGGGGATTAATGAATCTAAGTAAATTAGCTAGGTACAGAGATAAGTTTTGGAACTAAAGACAAATATTATCCATATGATTCTGTCAAAGGCCATTTTTAATGTGAATGTTCATTTGTGAAGCACTAAGACATCCACTTTGTGGTACAACTTTAGAACTGCAGGAAAGCCTGTTAGAGTAAAACTGAGCATTTTAGGCCATTTATGTTCACTGAATGTGCTGTGTTTGAATTTGCAGCAATCTCCTAAAGATCTAGCTAAAATACCAATAATCTATTTCCAAGGGAAAGGTCATAATTTAAGAAGATTTTATTTCTCTTTTTTCACAAAAAGAAGAAATCTAAAAGTGTTTGAACATGTATTATATTCCTAGCATGGTATAAGGTGCTTTACATATGTGTTTTGAATGTAATTTTCAACGCGAATCTAAGAGAAAGTCTAATTGCTTCTAGTCTGCAAATGAAACCCAGACTGAGAATGACCACGTAACTTTCCCAAGGCAATATAACTCATGTCTGACAAAACCTGGAACTCTTATTATTTTTATTCCTCACAAAGATATAAGCAAACCACATTGACATGTCTGCGCCTTAAGAGTTAAATCCTCTATTTGAAGAGATTTATGTCTTAAACATGAAAACAATCATATGAGCCATAAGTAGTTTTAACATTACACTATACTCTTACCTTAAATAAGTTAATGTGCATGTAGAAAAGTTACTACTCACTGCATATCAAAATAACATGCCATTATATATTTTAAGCAGATGTGTAAAGATAATATCCATCTATCTAAAATTGGAACGAGACACTCATGTCAATATATTTTTCATGTAAATTCTACTTAAACCTGACATGTTGATGGTTAGATGTCAAGATCCTATATTTACTTTTTAAAAAACCATAAGTACCTCTGGGACAAACCAATTACCTCCAAGAGTTTTCATACAGAATATTGACCATTAATACATGTGTCTTCACAGTTGAGAATATTTAAGGCTTTTTTCCCCAATTAAATTAAAAATAACATATTCTACAGTATTTGACAGTAACATTGTTTCTAAATTTCAAATCATAGTAAAAGATGTGGTTTTGTATAAAAAGGATTACTTTGCATTAATATTCTTTTAAACTTCAAAGACATGCGATCTCTTCAAAACAGCACACGATTTAGGTTTTAAAAATTCTTTTTAATCTTCCATAGTTCTTCTAATCAGTATCTGTAAACTTAGCATAGTGCAAGAAAACTCAGTGTTTAAAAAGATGCATGAAAATTCATAATGTTGATGGTATTCTGAAGTTGTGTCCATATCTTCAACTAAAACGAAATCATTAAAATTTAGATTTAATGTATGAATACAAGCTACCACAGTGTATACATATACTTTGAAGGCACTGCTTAAAACATTCTCTTTAGGAAATAATTCTACTTTGTTTTCACTTTCTTTTTCTTTTTTTTCAAAATTTAATAAAAATTTAATGTAATTATCTTATTTGCTGACAAAATATATTAGAATATTGAAGGATTTCTTATTTCTTGAGGAATGAAAATATTGGGGGCCAGTATTTTCATAGTGGGACCTCATTTCTCCAAAATAAAGAAAATTAAGTTGGCTTGGTGGCAGGCACCTGCGGTCCCAGCTAATTGTGAGGCTGAAGTGGGAGGATGGCTTGAGCCCAGGAGGTCGAGGATGCAGTGAGCTGTGATTGTGCCACTACATTCCAGCCTGGTTGACTCAGCAAAACTGTCTCAAAACAAAAAAAAAAAAATCAAAGAAAATATTGGTGTTATGTTCATTCACAAATTATTTCAGTAATCCAACAATCACATTACACATTAAGTACTATAAATTTAATGATATTTCATTAGGTGTGTGAATGGTTAAAAATATCATAGATATGATCTATCGTTGCAAGTAAGAAAATTCCATTATTTTCAATTTGTCATAAATAAATTACCATGTTTAAAGGATTCTAAGACCCCATCAATTGCAAAGTGGATGTCTTTTGCAGGTTGCTAAAATGGGAAAACCTGAACACCTTGGAAATGATGTAATGTGGTATGATATTGTTAATAATTTGTAGACTGTAGAAGATCTAAAACCAAAACTCACCTAGGTTTTTGGTATCCTCTTATTTTACTTAATGATATACTACAACAGACCAGGCACAATGGCTCATGCCTATAATCCCAGCACTTTGGGAGGCCGAGGTGGGCAGATACTTGAGGTCAGGAGTTTGAGACTAGCCTGGCCAACATGGTGAAACCCTGTCTCTACTAAAAATACAAAAATTAGCCGGGTGTGGTGGTGCACGACTGTAATCCCAGCTACTCAGGAGAAGGAGGCACGGGAAGAGAATGGCTTGAACCAGGGAGGCAAATGTTGCAGTGTGCGAAGATCACGCCACTGCACTCCAGCCTGGGTGGCAAAGCGAGACTCTACTTCAAACACAAAAACAAAACAAAACAAAAACACATTATACTACCAGACTTTTCCTAGACCAAAGAAAAGTCTTTGAAAATATAATATTAATGACTCCATGTTAATCTATGATATGAGTATGACATAGATTATTAATAAGATTTCTGGCTGAGTGTGGTGGCTCACCCCTGTAATCCCAACACTTTGAGAGGACAAGGCGAGTGGATCACCTTAGGTCAGAAGTTCAAAACCAGACTGGCCAATATGGTGAAACCCCTTCTCTACTAAAAACACAAAAGTTAGCTGGTTGTGGTGGTGCACACCTGTAGTTCCAGCTACTTGGGAGGCTGATGAAGGAGAATTGCTTGAACCCGGGAGGCAGAGGTTGCAGTGAGCTGAGATCACGCCACTGCACTCCAGCCTAGGTCATGAAGCAAGACTCCATCTCAAAAAAAAAAAAAAAAAAAAAAAACGGCCAGGTGCTGTGGGTCCCGTCTATAATCCCAGCACTTTGGGAGGCCGAGGCAGGTCAGGAGTTCGAGATCGGCATGGCCAACATGGTGAAACCCCATCTCTACTGAAAATAAAAAATTAGCTGGGTGTGGTGGCACAGGCCTGTAGTCCCAGCTACTTGGGAGGCTGAGGGAGGAGAATCACTTGAACCTAGGAAGCAGAGGTTGCAGTGAGCCGAGATCACGCCACTGCACTCTAGCCTGGGCGACAGAATGAGACTCCATCTCAAAAACAAAAAAAAGAAAATTAAAAAAAGATTTTTGGTCACTGTTTTCTTTCTCTATTAAATATTGTCTTCTTGAACATCATTTTCACCACTGAATATTTTCTTAGAATGAATTACATTTTTTGCTTATTAATTTTAGGTTAATAATAATATCATAACATAATACTCTGAGTTGACACATATATTTTTACTCTGAAACATTTTTGTTGGCATGAATTACATAAAATACTTTTATGATTTTTTTTCTTTAGAGAAGGTATTAGATATGGCTGAAGCGCATTTCGATAAAACCTGAGCTATTTTATCTACAGAGTTCTTGGGTCACATTTATTTTTCCTCTGTGAATGTTACTCAGTTTTCTTCTGATATTAATGCTTTAGATTTCTCAGGCCAGCCCCATTTCTCTTCCTTTTATTTACACAGTGGACAATTTTGGGCATTCCTAGAGTGCTAGAAGTTGGCAAACAGAACAGCAGCAAAGATGGCTGGGTCATCACCCACATGGATCTTTTTGTCCCATAGAGTCTAAAATTTTAGACAGTTACATTTTTCAGCCTATGTGTTTGGAGAAATAGTATTTCCTTCCCTTTTATTCTTAAATTTTATATTAAATTCTGAATGGCAAGGAGATTTCATCTAATCTTCCAAATTGGATAGATTGCTAATGGCTGCCTCTGGGACTGCGTAGAAGAATATAAAATTGACTTTTAGTTCTTTGGGAAACAGTTCCATGATCAGTCACAGTAATATCTCTCATGCCCCCTGAGTATTTCCAAGTGTAAGTTAAGGAGAGATCTCCTCCTCAGTAGTTTTCCTGAATGTGGGTGATCCATTTCAACTTTCAGGTTCTTTTTTTCTTCAAGTCAGCCCTGCTATTATTCCTTTCATGATCAATTCTTTTTTTTTTTTTTTTTTTTTTGAGACGGAGTCTTGCTCTGTCTCCCAGGTTGGAGTGCAGTGGCGCGATCTCGGCTCACTGCAAGCTCCGCCTCCCGGGTTCACGCCATTCTCCTGCCTCAGCCTCCCAAGTAGCTGGGACTACAGGCGCCCGCCAACACGCCCGGCTAATTTTTTGTATTTTTAGTAGAAACGGGGTTTCACCGTGTTAGCCAAGATGGTCTCGATCTCCTGACCTCGTGATCCGCCCGTCTCGGCCTCCCAAAGTGCTGGGATTACAGGCGTGAGCCACCGCGCCCGGCCCATGATCAATTCTTTACGTTGGTGTTCTTTCCTTTGGAAACACAGAGTTTAAATATATCAAATGTCTATAATGTGCCTACTGTCTATTTCATTTTTTTTTTCCTATTTTTATCTCTATCCCCTGCTTATGAGTTTTGGGAAATATTTCCAAATTATCTTCTATATTCAATGAGTTTTCTTCTCATTGTAGCCATCCACTGCTATGACTTCTGTTTTGTTAGCTTGTTTGTTAATTAAATACTTTGTGTATTAGTCAGCAATGGCCGAAAATGCATGGTCCTCTCAAATTTGGCATGTTTAGGAACATTTAAAGAGGGACTATATACATAGATATGGGCTGTTTATAAGGATGCTACAAAGGAGAGTTGATCACTCTAGAACTACTGATACCAGAATGCTGTTCCCACCCCAAGCTTGAAATGAAGCATTAGTTCCCAAAACCTGGTGAAAGGGACAGCCACGTGGAGTGGCCCACCTGATATTAACTAATAGTTAGGAGCAGCAGAAAGCCCTTATCAACCCCACAGGGAGAGAGTCAGAGAATAATTCATACAAAAGTCATTTAGAATACAAATATAGTCTTCTCTATTTACCAAGGTAGTACAAAAAAATTTTAAAGGCAAAGAAAACAGGCTAACAGTATGAAATAACTTTATATTAACAAGTAATAAATAACAACACAATATGGTAGAATTGAGACCAAACATATTAACCATCTTAGTAAATCCAAATGGATTTACCTTGCTTACTAAGAGAAGATTGTCAGATTGGAGTATACAAATCAAAACCCAATTCTTTGCTGTGTATATGAGGCACAACTAAAATTAAAGTGATTCAGAATGGCTAAAAATAAAAGGATACAAAAGCATATCAGGAAAATGCAATAAAAAGAAAGTGAGGTAAAGTTTCTGATATCAAGCAAGGTAGACTTTAGTCCAATAAGTATTAAATAATACAAAGAAGGTAGGATTGCCAGATTTAGCAAATAAAAGTATTGAAATCTCAGTTAAATTTGAATTTCAGGCAACCAGGGAATATTTTAACATATTAATACCCAAGCATCATTTGCTTCAATATACAAAAATTAGTGACTTTAGATAAAATTGAAATTTAACTAGGATTCATTTTTTTAATGTGACAACCCTATTCCTTTCCCACTAAATAACAATTATCCTGAGCAAGCAAAATCTATGGAACGTAATCGTAAACCAACTTTATTTTTGTCTCACTGGCCCTGTAAATCTGCTGTTTTCTACCAGGTGTTACTCCTTGTCAATAACATTTCTAACTTCTCCAGGGTTGCAGCATAGGGAAGAAGGATTTGTAAGGAGAGAAGAAAGTTCTGACTTGATTCATAGTGTTGTGGTTATACAGAATACCAATCTTCTTCAATATGTTCAAAACTCACCATTTCCTTTGACATTTATTTTATGGTTTCTTTGGAGACCCTCTTGCCATCTCTGGGGATGTCTGCCTTACAGTGTTGTTACAGGTGAAGACACCTCACTTTTTGCTGGATGTACCCCTTCCTAGCTTTGTAGCAATACAGCACTACCTTTGGGTTATCTTTGCTGATTTTGCCTTGTTGCTCTAGGTGACCATTTTGGATAGGACCCCATATAACCTTGCGTGCAAGGCTGATGTGTGTTCACAGGAAGCACTGATACATTCTTTGCTCCTATTAATTTTGGAAGGCTAGCCCCTGCTACCGCCTCTCTTTCCCCAACTATCAAAATAACTCCTTAGCTCATTTCCAGTCCTTTGGATTTTCTAGGGAGAAACATACATTATCTTCTCTGTCTTATGTTGTAAGGGACACGTATTATGCTCTCTGAGGCCATAAGCTTCTAATTCTTTAGACTTCTTCTCTTGTATTTTGCCTATTAAAATATATTTAAAACATATGTAACATTTAAAAAAACCTGTACAAAACATTTCAAATAAAATATATATTTTAGTAAATTAGAAGGAATGAAATGATACAACCTCAAATTACAAACTCAAAGATGTATACTTAATAGGTTGCAACATGGTTTTATAATGTGACTCAATATTTCCAATCTTTTGAAAGACAGACATACAAAAGATCAAAGCATCCATTACAAAGTCTCAGCTTTCAAGTATTTTTTTGTTGGGAGTAAAAATGAGGTAAAGTGTTACGGGCTATTTTATAAATATTATTTTATTATGAACATTATATACATTTCTTGTAGCAATATAAAAATACAAGGAGTATACAAATATATATACATACATATATTTCTTGTAGTTTTATATTGCTATAAGAAACATAATATTCATAATTTATTCATAATAAAATATACACATACATATGTGAAAAATATGGATAAGCAAAGCAGGAAAACAAAAATACACATACTTACCCTCACCAGAGATAACATTTTAGCTTATATATTTCTATTATTTTTCTACATACAATTGTGTATAGGTTTTTATACAAAGGTATACATATAGTATACGTATTGTGGCCTGCACTTTTTTCACTAAATTATATAGCATATTTCCCATTCCATTAAATATTCTTTTTCATCATATTACTATTTCAATATATAGCATCCTAAAATGTATTTGCTCATTCCCCTTTGTGGGGACATATTACAAATAATCCTGTAACATGTATCTTTTATGTAAATTAATCATGCAGTTCATCTTGCGGTATAATCGTGTCCAATGCTTAGAAGTTTAAAAACTTCTGACACATATTGCCAAATGGTCTTCCATAAGGATTATGCATAATTGCAGTACTCATCAGCAATTTATTTTTTGCTACACTACCACCAATGTTTGATATGCCTATAAAATAAAAATAAATATTCCTCATTTAATTTTCTTAATAACTGACTCTGCCTAAACACTTTTAAAACTGTTTTCAATGGCACTGGTCTAAAAAATAGAACTTATGTTTGCTTATAAGAGTTTGGGAAGTGCCCAGTATAACAAAGTGTTTTTTTACTACTAGGTTTGTCAGAGCTTTTAACAGGCTTAACATGCTAAAATAGATCATGACTCATCAAACGAGGTCTATTGCATCTCCATTCCTAGTAGCCACTGAACTCCTTTATCTTGAAACCACAATCAACACATAGGTGAAAGCCTTAAAAAAACACACAAAATGCTGCTATGTTTAATTATTAGTAAGTATCAGATTTCAGATTCTCAACAGGCTTCTTTCTGATAACGGTGTTTTCTGTATTGGCACTTTGTGATTTTCTTAAAATTCAAGTTGAGAAACCTTATTTTTGGGATGAAAGTCTCCTGTCAAGATATTCATCATTGATCATTGTTCAAACTCTCTTTCCATTAGCTTTGTTTTTCATTTTTATTTTTGTTTCTTTATTATTTTTTTAACAATTGCCTGGATTCTTAGAGTAGCTGGAGATCAGTCTGGTTGTGGAGGAAATAGGGGAAGAAAACCTAGGTTTTGCTAATTTATATGTTATTTGTATGTTTGGTTTTTGACTGGCTATATCATCATCCATGTTTGGCTTTAGTAAATATCAGTTTGGCTCTAAAGCATTTCTTGAGAATATTCCCAGAAACTTTATTGTTAGGTAATTGCAAACCAAACTATAAGAAAAACATAGGTTTGCTTTTTAAAATACCTTTTCCATCTTTCAAATCTGCAGTTTTTCCTCACTGATGAAACTAAAGGACCTGGCCATTATTCAAAAAGCAATTTGCTATTATCTAAAATATTATTAGAGGAAATTGAGTAGTCATTTGGACACTCCCAGGATTTCAGTCTGGTTATAAAATTAAGATACACACTTAATGATGTTGTGTTTGGAATTCTTTTTAAGTTGCACATCATAAAAAATATGCAAAATAAAAGTTTAAAAATTCTAAAGTTCTGCTCTTTCACAGATTGTTGAACTTACAAGTTTGACCAAACTAGGTATGAAACTCAAGTACCACTCACTTCTTGAAATAATGATACTTCTTCATACTCCATCTAGAAACAGGGCAAGACAGATAGAAACCATGCCGGATGAATACAAAAAGGTATCAGCGTCCTTTTAAGTAAAAAAGTACAGAAAAACTACTGTTAAATTAAGAACCTGCGATGTCAACAATGAGGAAATATTTTTGGAAGGTAAGAAAACAAATTGGGAAAAGTCTGCTTTGGCTAATTAGTTTTATGGAAAGAAGCTACATTCTTTTTTCAGAAAAGCCATGAAACTTTCTGCATTTCTGTGAATCTTAGTAAGCATCAGATGCATGCTTAGGAAATAATTTACAACTCAATTGCATGAGTCAATGTTCATTCAGTCCAGTTAGCCCCATTTTGTTCTTTGTTTTTTTGTAAGTGTTACATATTTTTTGTTTCTCTCTGTTTTCTGTTAAGTATATATTTTCTAGTATACCATTTTTATTCCTTGTTCTTTACTATAATTTTTGAATTATGTTCTTAGTAGTTATTCTGGGAGTTAGAATTAACATTATTTTATAATAATCTAGTTCAGTTAAGTATAAATTTATTTTCCATAGTATGCACACTCTTTTCTATGACTTCGTCTGCTTTATGCTATTGTCAAACCAATTGCATCTTTATATATTAACTCACCACAACTGTTTCATTTTTTATTTATTTTTATCTTTAATTCTTTAAATTGACAGATAAAATGATATGTATTTACAATGTAAAACATGATGTTTTGAGGAAAATATACTTTGCAAAATGACTCACCCTAGGTAATTAACATATGCATTACATCACATAGTTATCATTTTTGTGGTGAGAACTCTACATCCACACTCAGCATTTTTCAAGAATACAATGTATTATTAACCGCAGTCACCATATAGTACAATAGAGCTCTTGAAGTTATTACTCCTATCTAGCTGAAATTTTGTATTCTTTGACCAATATCCCCCTAAACCTCTCTCTGTTAACCACCATTCTACCCTCTACTTCTGTGAATTCAACATTTTTAGATTCCATGTATAAGTGAGATAACACAGTATTTGTCTTTCTGTTCCTGGCTTACTTCACTTAACATTGTGTCTTTCAGGTTTAACCATGTTGTCACAAATGATATTATTTCCTTCTGTTTTAAGGCTGAATATTATTTTATTGCATAAATTAGGTTGGTGCAAAAGTTCTCTGGTCATGGCAAAAACCAAAATTGCTTTTGCACCAACTGAATATAAACTCCGTTTTTTAAATCCTTTCACTGATGGATAGACATTTAGGTTGATTCCATGTTTTGACTATCATGAAAATGCTACAATGAACATGGGGATGCAGATAATATGTCTTTGGTACACTAATTTCATTGTTTCAAATATATACTAATTAGTGGAATTCCTGGATTATGATTACTGTTTCACGCTATTGTCTTTTAAATTAGTTAGTACAGAGATTTCAAGTTTGGAAGTTAACCGGAACCATTTTTCTAAGGGTAAATGTTTCAGCACGGGCCATAATAGCAGGCAATCTAGCACATTGCCTCCATTAAAGAAGCCTTGCCCAAAGGCAACCATTATAGTCTTTCTGGAGATCCATTTTTTCGGGGAGCCAAGCAGGTCACACAAGTCTAGGAAATCAAAGGGAAATCACAGGCAGAGAACTAGAGCTGGCTGGGTGAGCGTGACGAGCCCCAAAAGCTCAGTTTCTCTGGTGCCATGACTTGGAGGGTCACACCTACAACCATGGGCGGCACATTTAACAGGATGCTGCAACCCAGGAACCAAGGAGGGAAAACAATCCGGGGACACTCCTACTGTCTTCTTCTCCACGCTGAGTCACATACTGAAAGGAAGGCAACTAAAAGGATGCTTTTATTCTCACTTCTTTTTCTAGATGAGTAACAGATTGTCTTCAGCTTGCACCCCTCTGGAGTGCACTCTGAAACACTGGAACTTCTTTAACCTCAGGAGTTTGAAGAGAGAAGTGACTCATTTTCTTTTACACAAGGGTATGGAATTTTTACTAAACCTTTGCAAGCATTGTAAGACCAGCTCTTTTATCAATCATATCAGGAAGGCCCAAAGATAATAATTCCTCCAAATTACAAAAGCAACTTCCATGGGAACCATCTGCAGCTCCTTATTTGGGGCCGCTTCAAGCTCCTTTCTCGTTTCAGGACCTTAGGCAAATAAAAGGAGACTTAGGCCAATTTTCTGACAACCCTGATAGATATATAGAAGCTTTCCAGAATTTAACTCAGGTGTTTCACCTCACGTGGAAGTATGTTATGCTGCTCCTGAACTAAATCCTAACAGCAACTGAAAAACAGAAAGCTCTGCAGGCAGCAGACAACTCTGGAGATGAGCAACATATGTTCTATAATACACCAAAAGCAAGGAAATGTGACGGGGAATTGCAGAAACACCGTTCCCAATTGAAAGAGAAGCAGTTGCTCTTGACAACCCTAATTGGGACCCCAGTAGCTCTGCAGATGAATGGAAAAGCAAGCACGTTTTAATATGCATTTTAGAGGGGCTACAAAGAACTAAGGCCAGACCTCTCAATTCTAAATTGAGTTGGTCTAATTCTAAATTTGATTTGTCTATGATAAACCAAAAGCCAGAGAAGAATCCTGTAGCCTTTATGGAAAGGCTGAGGGAGGCACTGATAGAGTACACCTCCTTAACCCCTGACTCAGTTGAGGGGCTGCTCATTCTAAAAGACAAGTTTATTACACAGGCAGCTTCTGATATTAGAAGGAAACTATAGAAGCAAGCTACAGGACCAGATAGTACCTTAGAGAGCCTCCTGAGGGTGGCCATTTCAGTCTTTTATAATAGGGACCAGGAGGAGGCCCAAAAGAGGGAATGCTCAGGAGAAGAACAAAGGCTATAGCAGCTGCTTTGCAGGCTTGCAAATTCCAGGATCCACTAGGTGCATCCGCTAGTTGCTATCCGTGTGACAAGCCAGGGCATTTTAAGAAGGAATGCCCAAACAGCAAGAGGAAGCCACCTCAACCCTGTCCAGCCTATGGTGGAGGCCACCGGAAATCAAACTGCCCCCAGAGACAAAGGTCACTGTGTTTAGAACCAGTCTCACAGAGGGTCTGATGGGTCCTGGGGCTCAAACACTGGCTCCAGAGTCTCAAACTGCCATTACAGTGCAGGAGCCCTGGGTGATTATGGAAATTAAAGGAAGGAAAGTAATCTACCTTCTAAACACTAGAGCCAGTCTCCCTCTTTTCTCCTGTCTAATCCGGGGCTCCCCTCTTGCCACAGCACAACCTTGTAAGGGGTATCTCAGGAAAAACTCTAATCCAATATTTTTCTAAACCTCTTAGTTGCAGTTAGGAGGACCTATTGTTTCCAAACCACTTCCACAGTAGCTTCACTGGTCAGAAAAGCCTCCAAATTAACTTTAACTCTTTACACCCCACATAATATGGCAAGATTACTGCCTTCTAGGGGGAGCTCTTAGCTAACAAACAGCCAGTAAAGCAAGAAATACATAAGGCAGGATAAACAGTAGTCACTCTAAATAACATCTCTCCCCACACACAAGTGCTCAATTAGCTGAACTAATAGCTCTTACAAGAGCACTGAAATTAAGCAAGGGAAAGGTAGCTAACACTTACACTAACTCGAAGTATGCTTTCTTAGCTCTCCATGCTCATGCTGCCATTTAGAAGGAAAGACATTTTCTTATCACTAATGAATCGCCTATAAAATATCATCAGGGAATTAACAGGTTATTATCTTCAGTTTTTCTTCCATGAGAAATACCAGGGATTCATTGTAAGGAACATCAAAAGGAAACAAAGTAACCAAAGGAAATAGGTTAGCTAATCAGGCAGCTAAGTCAAAGGCAAGGAAGCCTCAAGGCATTAACACACTTCAAGCCCCTTCTAATCTAGGAAAGCTCCATAAGAGAAATTAAATCTCAGTATTCCCCTGCAGAAATAGAATAGGCCACTTCTTGAGGGCGTTCTTTCCAGCCTCACGATGGCTTCAGTCAGGATGGCAAACTCCATTTGTCAGCCCCTAGGCAACGGAAAGTCCTTAAAATCCTTCACCAACCTTTTCACTTTGGAAAGGATAAACTTAGCAAAATGTTCAGAGATTGTTTTCAGGCAGAAAACCCCTAGTCGGTTAAGCATGTAACCTCACTAGCTCTCTTCCAACAGGAATTGACGCAACTAGCAGAAATCCAACTCCAGGAAATAGGATCACCTCTATTTAACTCAGGACATTTGGTTTTAGTGTAAGCTCATCTCTCTCTTTCCTTCCTTACACCTGTGGGAAGGGCCCCACACTGTTCTTCTTTCAACACCCTCAGCAGTAAAAGTTACAGGTATCAACTCCTGAATACATCACACTCAAGTCAAAGCCTGAAGAGCTGAGGGAGCAACCCCTGGCAGCCCAGAGGAATGTCCTGAATATCAACACGAAGAGATAGATTTTAAGCTGAAAATCATAAAAGATAAGTAACTGAGTGAGGGCTACTCATCTTACTCAGTCCCACTCCTACCTCACCAGATACTTTTTATCATTTCTACGTTTTCCTCAGGAATTCACTGCCAAATATTATAACTTCTTTTTAATGCATATTTGCAGGGAGATTTTAATTATTCATAGAATTGCATTTGTACTTTTGTAGATCCCCCAAAGGGAAATGTTATATCTTGGCAAGTAAAGTTTTTAACGGAAATTATTTACTACACCTCTTGTGGGAATTGTTATAGTCATACTACTATTTACAATAGAACTATACACTGTGACACCTACAATGTGGATTTCTGGCTATAAAATTCTAATTGCTGTAATATTTTGCCTAATCATCGTCCTTATAACAGAATTAATAACTACAGGAAAAATTTAGTCAAGGTTGTTTTGCTTATAGCATTGGTAATAGTTACAGATAAGAAGTAAGCATGAAAGTTTTACTATCATTAAGTTTGATAGGACTTTTTATTAAAGATTGGTAATATGGTTCACTCTAAGCTATGGAAAGAAGGTTATAAAGAAAGTGATTTTATATAAGGAAGGATCTTATATGGTAAATTTTTGTCCTAGAAGGAAATGACTGGTTGTTTAAAGGAAGGATATTTAGAACAAGTTAGAAAATTTGCGTATGTTGTACGAAGGTCAGTGAAAAATAATGAAATAATTTAATAATTAAAGGAAAGGAATTGGCAAGATTAACACTAAAGTTCTATTAGCCACCCAATGACATATTTCTCCCAATCATATTGCAAGTTATAAAAATGGCCTAAACCTAAAATTAAGGGGGAAATGTATGTTTTTCTCAAGGAAAATGTTGTTTATATTAACATTTCTGGCAATGTACAGCGATATCTAGTGGAGGCAAACTGGTATTACAATCCGCTGGGATAACTAACAGGTATCAAACTCTACTGTCATAGTTATGGTCTATAGGACGCCCACTAACAGTGGTAATCTTTTTTTTTTTTTTTTTGAGACAGAGTCTCGCTGTGTAGCCCAGGCTGCAGTGCAGTGGCGCGATCTCTGCACGTTGCAAGCTCTGCCTCCCGGGTTCACGCCATTCTCCTGCCTCAGCCACCCGAGTAGCTGGGACCACAGGCGCCCGCCACTACGCCCGGCTAATTTTTTTGTATTTTTAGTAGAGACAGGGTTTCACCGTGTTAGCCAGGATGGTCTCGATCTCTTGACCTCGTGATCCGCCCGTCTCTGCCTCCCAAAGTGCTGGCATAACAGGCATGAGCCACCGCGCCCGGCCTACCAGTGGTAATCTTAATGCTCATATTCTAACCCTATCTTTCAAACCTCCTTGTAAAATTTATCTCTTTTCACGTAGACGCAATCAAACTACAAATGGCACTGCAAACCATGCATGTACACGCAATTCTTCCCAGAATGCTTTATCAACTTCAAGAGGAGGCCCAACTGCTGTCCCCACCACACGATGCCTCTTTTCAACAGGAAGTAGCCAGAAAGAATCATCATCCAACACCCGCCTAACAGCAGTTAGGTTTATGTCTCCTGAGGGGGGAAATAATACAGGAATTATTAAGAAATTATTTTAGGCAGCTAGAAAGGGTGAAAGTTCTCGGTGGAATTTTTCTTTTAATAAGAAGCAAACCCCAAACCCATTTTTTTCTCTAACAGAAAGTAACCTGAGAAGCTAAGCATAGATGTAACTTTGTGTGAAAATCAGTCTTAATCCTTTTAAGTATCTTATTTATACATGAAATTCACTTTCTGAAATTTTAGAAAGTTAAAATAGATTTTCTTGCTTTTCTAGTCTAGCACTAACTCTTTCTGGTTCAGTTATTAGTTTAGAAATATTACCTTGAAATTCTGTAATCTGGTATTATTCTCTTTCTCTTATCTGTATATTCTTTGTTTTATGAGTTTTCTATATTTGTTTTCTAATATGTCTGCATCTTGCTAATTTATACTGCTCCCAACAACTTCTTCCCAATGAATAGGATATCTTTCTCCTTAGTTTTGAAACCCCAAAGGGCCCAGACTCCTCCAGATCCTTCAGATTTTATTCTGGACCAGTTGCATTGATCCATGCATTAAATTATGTAAAAACTGCTGCCTAGGTTTACACGCTCTTCTGAAATTGTCTCACTGTTCTTCCCATGAACTTCTGTTTGCTCTCTGGGGGAGTCTCATCTTCTTGCATTCCTCAAATGCCCCGTTGATTCCCTGAGATCACATGAGCACAAGCTGTCCGTGCTTTCTTCCAATTCACTTACAGTTTCTAGTTTGGGGGAAAAATTGTCACTTGAATGGTCTGTTTTAAGATGTGGTCTATAAGTTTTAGGTTTTATTATTAGGGATAATCTGTCTTTCTTAGGGAGAAGATTTGGAAATATTCCAAAATATTCTACAATCATCATCACTGTTACAAGATGTACTTGGCATATTGATTTTTTAATGACCTCTGTTCCTCTTAATGCTTTTTAGATATTGTTCCCATATTGTCCAGTTCTCAGAGTTATGTATGGAGAGCCTGATGTCATTTTCCCTCTGTCTTAAACACTTTTGTTTGTTTGTTCCTTTGTTTCTGCCTGTAAAATTTCGAATTTTTATTTTTGCCTTAAAGTAAACATCTCACTTAACATTTCTCTAAATGTACTTAGTCTCTTTTAATTCATAGTGCCTACTATTCATTGAATCTTTTTTCCCCCCACTCCTCTCAGGTAAAATTAAGTTCCATGTATTTAAGAAGAACCTAATAGAATAGAAAATAGCAAGACAATATCCAATAGAACTTACGTTAGCTCCCAATACTGCACAGACATAAAACATGTGTACGAATGACAAAAATGTAAATCATTGGAATGTCTTAGCATCTTTCTTTTACCATTCTGCATAAATCTTGTGGTCATCAATTATTATTCTTTATTGCTTCTGTTTTTATCTGCTCTCTTCTCTAATTGTGCAATTCATTTTATACATATACTGCATCACCTGGCTCTTTCAGTCTCTTATCTCTTCCTTCATCTTCATTTTCATTTAAACCTATAAAAAATATCTTGATCTGCTCTTCTAATGCAGTGTTTATTATTGTATTTTGCAGTAATCAATGTGTTACTTATTCTCTTCATCACATTTTTTATTCAGCAGTAATCTTTCTTATTTAATATGGTTTACAGATTGGTTTATCTAACTCTTATTGCATTTATGACGGATTATTTTTTATATTTTTAACTTTCCTCTTTCTTATTAAATGTCTCTTTCAAATGGGGCCATTTGCTCTGAATACTTTCCTGCCCTTTCTTTACTGAACTTAACAAATCTCTGTTATTCCTGGTCTGATTGTTTATTTGTAAAAGTTAGTTTATTTGGGAACTAAGATGGGTTAACTCAAATACTATATAGTTACCTGTTCAAAGTGTTAAATTCTGTACAAAAGAAAACTAGACATTTTCTTAATTTTTCCAGTTGAGAAGGTTCACTTACATGAAACAAATACAAAGTAAGCTGAAATATTGTAGGGTAAAGTATTTCACTATCAAGGCTAAAGATTTTTCCTCTCAGCTTTTATCATTGTTCTATTCGTGTGGCTATGATTAACTGGGACATGATCCCCACCTTCCCTAATTGTCAGAACTGCCCTCATTTGGAACTTGCTGTAGCTCCATTTCAATAAAGTATTTTCTAATCCAGGCACAGACTGAGCATGACCACACAGCATCTGATGCACTTCCTTGTCATCACACATAGGATTGTACTTAGCTCCAGCAATTGCCTCATGACCTCCCAACCCATAGTTCTTGTTACATTTGAAAGCCTGTGGTAGCCTCAGCTGGAGAACAAGCCAGGGACCTAACTGAGTAAAATACTAATTACCTAAAGAAGCAGCCAATACTGGAAGATTCGATGCTAGGTAGAATATCTTTATTACGAGCTTTTGTGTGGCAGTCAAATTTAACAAGGGCTAGATTTCCTTCTGCAGCTGGCTAACTATCCTTTAAGGCAATACCTTGCCCTTTACTTAATACACTGGTTCAGACAACTCCTAAATGAAAATCAGCATGTGCCACCATCCAATGAATCTCCTGTAATAATCTGTAAATTTAAGACTTATTAGGTACTGGTACACCATAATTTTTAAAAGCTCAGGTTATAAACCCTAGCTATATGGTAGATTCCAGAAGCATTTTGTTTTTTGTTTTGATTTTGTTTGTTTTTGTTTTTCAAAGCTGATGTTCAGCTTCATGCCAGACTAATTCAAAAAAAAATCTATGGGATTGTTATATTTAAAATCTCCCCCAGGTGATTTTAACCTGTAACCAAGGCTAGGAATCACTGTTAAGAGCCTACATTTGTATCCTTACTTCTCCATTGACAAGCTGTGTAACCAATCAGTATATTTTGGATTCTCTATAGAAAGGGATAGTAAGAGCACATAATTCATGTTGAGAATGATAGACAAGTTAATATACCTAGAGCAGTCTGTGTGTGGGAAATTAGGGCTACAGTATATCAAAGGCTAGTTATAGTTCCCTTGAGAAGCATCTATTTTACTAAAATAAGTTATTAATTTTTTAATTTAATAGCTATAATGTGTTGTTATTAATCTTAATGACATCCTTACCTTTCATGGAAAAAGTTGCTTTCAGATTATTAAAATATGCCCCTTTTATAGTGACTGTCTTAAAACATACTCTGTGTGGGATTTTGGGATGGGGCAAATGATCCAAAAATTACATAAGTAAATAAAGTATGATTCTTATACTCGAGAATTTTAGAGTCTACTTGAGAAACAAGAAAAAAAAACCATAATCCAGCATAATGTATTGTGATGATCACAAAGATAAAGGGAAATGCAGAACAAAGTACAACCAAATCATATTCTGTGTTTGTGTATTGCAGGATGGTTGAGAAGGAAATAAGGTATGTGTATGACATCAATGAAGTCTCAGAATAAAGAGCATAATATGGAGAACACTGCAGGAATAAAAAGACATGAAATCCAGGTATAACTCAGAAACTTTCTAGTTACATAATCCTGGCCAGGCGAATCCCTCAATTACTTTCCTCACATTTAAAACTGGAAATATAAAAATTGGCATGCATAGCTTTTCAAGTATATTGTGTGAAACACATCATGTGTGTAAAAAGTAGATTGGAAATTATAAAGTGCTATATAAATATCATATACTACCAATGTTACCTGTAACTTTATATTTTCTTTAAATACTGTTGTAGAAAATATGTTCATATAACAAAATATAGAAAACATGAAAAAAAAACTCGGCAATCAAATATAACAGGGAGGATGCATTTTATTTCAATAAAGGGTAATCACCAAACTAAGACATGTAATTGGTTCCAATTTTCAAAATGCAGTCAAATTCTCTTATTTTGGTAATTGATCAGATTATGTTTATGATCATATCCCACATATTTTCTAAAAGGAAAAAGTTACTGCTTTTCCAGTCTCCAGGAAGAAAGGGGACCAGAGCAGGATTATTACTGTTTGTTCTCTCTGTTCTGCTCATCTGATCTTCTTATGGAGGAACTCTGAACAACTGACACAAGTGATGGACAAACTGAAAAGATGAAACAAAGATACTCTCTGAGTTTTCTCATAATTTATCTTTTTTTTTTTAACCTCACATGCCACCAAGTCTCTACAACAGCCTTAGACTGGAAAAAGTATGCGAATTTGCATTGCACTATGCCTTGGGCTTCAGAATCATAATTTTGCCTGATTATCATTGCATCCATAATTATAAATCATAAGCAAAACACCAGCTTACAGTAGTTACTTCAGGCATAATTGTTGTGGTAAGCAATAACATCAGTAATCAGTGGTTGACAACAACCAATGTTTCTTTCTCTTTTTTCAAAAGCTGTATTTTCATTTTGAAGCCAGGCTAAGTAGCTCCAATCTGTGACTGTTATTCTCACGCCAGTGGTCAAGAATGGGAAAGAGCCTAACCTAACGAAATAAGCATCCTTAAGCTTCCACTTGGTCATGGAAAGCATTATATGATCTTATATCCCATTGAACAAAGCATGTCTTATAGCCAAGTCCGAAGTCAATGAAGCTGGTATGTATATTCCACCTAAATTATACGTGTGCAAGTCACATGATTGTGGACAGCAAGGCATAATTCTAGTACAGGGAGGGGGTGAATAATGGAGGAAAATATTCCAATTCATTCCTGGCCAGGTGGCATTTGCTGCAGATGTTATATTTAAAATCTTATTAGGTATGAGGGCCGCCTGAATAAAAGTAAACAGGACAACACCTGGGAATTAAATTTTTAAACATTATTTTTATCTATTAATTAACAAATAAACATTGTCTATATTTATTGTGTTCTACATGTAAGTTTTAAACATATGCATTTTTAAATAGCTAAATTGAGGTAATTAACACACTTTTCTTTACATACTTTTTTTTTGTGGTGAGAACACCAAAAATCTACTCTCTTAGCAATTTTAAAGAATACAAAACATTGTTATTAACTATAGTTGCTGTAGTGTTCAATAGATCTTTGGAAATTATTTCTACTATTAAACTGAAATTTTGTGTCCTTTGACCAACATATCCTCAATGCCTTACTCTCACCGCTCAGTCATCAGCAACCACCGTTTAACTCTCTACTTCTCTGTGCTCAACTTTTTAGATCATGCATTATTTGTCTTTCTGTGCCTGGCTTACTTCACTTAACATAATGTTCTCCTGGTTCATCCATGTTGTCACAAATGACAGAATTTCCTTCTGTTTTAGGGCTGAATAGTATTCCATCGTGTATACATAACACATTTGCTTTATCCATTCATCATTGATGGATACTTAGATCGATTCCATATCTTAGTTATTGTGAATGATGCTGCAATGAACACGAGAGTACAGATATCTCTTTGACATGGTGATTTCAGTCCTTTTGGGTATATACCCAATAGTGGGATTTCTTCATCATATAGTGGTTCAATTTTTAATATTCTGAGGAATCTCCACACTGTTTTTCACAATGGTTGTACTAATTTACCCTCCCACCAACAGTGTGCAAGGGTTCCATTTTCTCCATATCCTCTTCAACACTCATTATTTTTTGTCTTTTTGATAATAGCCATTCTAACAGATGGGAGGTGATATTTTATTGTGGTTTTTTATTTCTCTGATGATTAAACTTGTTGAACTTTTTTTCATATATCTGTGGGCCATTTATATCCCTGGGATCATCAGAATTTTAAACTTTATTTTTACAGATTCAAATTTATAAAAATAATGGGATTTTATTGTGAATTTTTACTTTGCGAAATTAATATTAGGAGAGATTCCATATTATTTGAAATGAAGTGGTCTATTGTAATGCATATTAGTGACCTTAGCTGCGTCACCACTGGTCCCAGGAAGATAAACCAAATAGCTACGTATGCTGTTGGGGGAACACTTGAATGAAGGCGGGAATAAGATTCCTTGAGTCTAGTATTATCTCCGTCCTTGGTGAAGTTAGCCAATTCCTGGTTGATCTTGGCTTAGCTGTTGATCAGCAAATTTGATGGGTTAAGAAACAAAAATGAAAAAAACAGTGGAGGGTAGAAAGAAGATGCACTTACTTGCATCTGTATCACATTTTTAGTATGGAATGGGGATTTTTCCTCCACTCCTCTGGAGGAATGACATTGAAAAATTAGAAAACGTGGCTTTACGAAATGTCTTGTTTTCTTTTGACCTCTCCTGTGTTTTGTTTCCTGGCTTAAGGAGAGGTAGGATTTCAAGCATTTTCTTCCTTTCATGTGGTAAATAGACATGGAGGCTTTTTTGCCAAGATGCAAGGGAGGCCTGAAATGTAGTTTCTGTCCTTCTCCTTGCTATGTTAAATGTTCCTTCTTCAGAGAAGCGCATTATCTGTTTCACTTCTTCACATGATACCATCTCTAACTTTCTCTTAGATTATCAAGCTGAAAAACAGGCTATGGCTCTTAGGCAATGGGCTAATGAAAGCGCCCAGACTTTGGCCTACAGATCCAGAGGCCTCCTCCAAGGTCTAGAGCAGAGCCTTCCAACAAAAACATAATATGAGCTGCATATGTAATTTTAAAAATTCTAGTAGCCATGTTAAAAAAGTAAAAAAAGCAGGTAAAGTTAAATTCGTAATATATTTTGTTCAGCATGGTATTTTCAAACACTATCATTTCAGCATGTAATCAATATAAAAATGGTCAAAAGAGTTTTTCTTTTTTGTATTAAATTTTTAAAAACTGATGTTCATTTTATACTTAGAGCATATCTCAATTCAGACTAACCACATTTCACAGGCCCAGGAGTTACATGTTAGTAGTGGGTATCTACTGAGCAGTGCAGATCTGGAGTTTTGTTTTAGTTTCCATTACAGTTTGAAAAGGGTTGCAAATTCTTGGATCACTTCCTTAACCCAAGCAGTCCTGAAGGGCATATTTCAAAATAGCATACCAGAAGAACTTTATTCTGCTATTTATGAAAGGGTAGCTTATACTCTATTTGATCCTCATCTGCTTATTTGTACCTACTCTCACGTAGTTCAGCACATCAGTTATTAAAATTGAGTTGCCTGACTTATTTTTTTTTTACCTGGATGAGAAACATTCTACCCTAAAAAGGCCAGTGGATCCATAGGTTAACATGATTTTTAACTTCCAGGCTTGCAAATTGTAATGATTCACAAGTAGACAAGTTAATTACTCATAGGTAAAGCTAATGACATTTTTAGGGACATACAAAATTTTGAAACAATTTATTAATTATTTTTAATTTTTGTGGGTACATAGTAGATGTATATATTGATGGAGTACCTGAGATGTTTTAATACAGGCATGCAATATAAAATAAGAAAATGGTGTACCTATCCCCTCCAGCATTTATCCTTTGAGTTATTTCAAAATGTACAATTATTATTGACTACAAGTCACCCTGTTTTGCTATCAAATAGTTGCTCTTATTCATCCTTTCTAACTATTTTTTTTGGTACCCATTAACAATTCCCACCTCCTCACCAGTCCCTAAATACCTTTCCCAGCCTCTGGTAACCATCCTACTTTCTGTGTACAGGAGTTCAATTGTTTTGATTTTCAGATCTCACATTGTGACATAAGTGAGAACATGTGATGTTTGCCTTTCTGTGCCTGGTTTATTTCATTTAACATAATAACCTCCAGTTCTGTCCATGGTACTGCAAATAACTGGATCTCATTTTTTTATGGCTAAACAGCAATCCATTTTGTGTATATACTACATTTTCCTTATCCTTTCATCTGTTTATGGATACTTAGTTTATTTCCACATCTTAGCTGTTGTAAACAGTGCTGCAATAAACATAGGAGTGCTGTTATTTCTTTGATGTATTGATTTCCTTTCTTTTTGTTTTATACCTAGCAGTGGGATTGTTGGATCACATGGTAATTCAGTTTTTAGTTTCTTTTTCTTTTCTTTCTTCCTTTCTTTCTTTCTTTCTTTCTTTCTTTCTTTTTTTTTTTTTTTTTTTTTTTGAGATGGAGTCTTACTCTCTTGCCCAGGCTGGAGTGCAATGGCATGATCTCAGCTCACTGCAACCTCTGCCTCCCAGGTTCAAGTGATTCTTCTGCCTCAGCCTCCTGAGTAGCTGGGATTACAGGCACCTGCCATCATGCTCAGCTAATTTTTGTACTTTCGTGGAGAAGGGGTTTCACCATGTTGGCCAGGCTGGTCGTAAACTCCTGACCTCAGGTGATCTGCCTGCCTCTGCTTCCCAAAGTGCTGGGATTACAGTTGTGAGCCACTGCGCCTGGCCCAGTTTTTAGTTTCTTAAGGCACCTTCAAACCATTATCCACAGTGGTTGTACTAATTTACATTCCTACCAACATTGTACAAGGGTTCCCTTTTCTCCACATCCTTGCCATTATTGTTATTACCTGTCTTTTGGATATAAGCCATTTTGACTGTGGTGAGATGACATCTTATTTTAGTTTTGACTTGCATTACTCTGGCGAGCAATGATGTTGAGCACCTTTTAACTTGTATGTCTTCTTTTGAGAAATGTCTATTTGCCACTTGTATGTCCTCTTTTGAGAAATGTCTATTCAGATCATTTGTCCATTTTTAAATTGGTTTGTTAGATTTGTTTCCTATAGGGTTGTCTGAGCTCCTTATATATTATGGTTATTAATCCTTTTCCAGACGGGCAGTTTGGGAATACTTTTCTCCATTCTGTGGGTTGTCTCTTCACTTTGTTGATTGTTTCCTTTGCTGCATAGAAGCCTTTTAACTTGATGTGATCCCATTTGTCCACTTTTGGTTTGGTTGCCTGTGCTTGTGAGGTATTGCTCAAAAAATTCTTTCCCAGATCAATGTCCTGGAGATTTTCATCAATGTTTTATTGTAGGAGTTTCATAGTTTGAGGTCTTAGATAACTAAGTCTTTAATGCATTTTGAATTGATTTTTGTGTATGGTCAGAGATGGGGGTCTAGTTTTATTCTTTTACATATGAATATCCAGTTTCCCCAGCACCATTTATTAGAGAGACTATCTTTTCCTTAGTGTATGTTCTTGGCACCTTTTTAAAAAATGAGTTCACCGTAGGCGTGTAGATCTGGATTCTCTGTTTTGTTCCGTTGGTCTTTGTGTCTGTTTTTAGGCCAGTGCCATGCTGTTTTTGTTACTATATCGCTGTAGTATAATTTAAAGTCAGGTTTCATGATTCTTCCAGTTTTGTTCTTTTCGCCTAGGATAGGTTCAGCTATTCTAGCCTTTTGTGGTTTTGTATAAATATTAGAATCTTTTTTCTATTTCTGTAAAGACTGTTATTGGTATTTTGATAGGAATTACATTAAATGTATAGATTGCTTTGGGTAGCATGGACTTTTTTTTTTTTTTTTTTTTGAGATGGAGTCTCACTCTGTCACCCAGGTTGGAGTGCAATGGAGCGATCTTGACTCACTACAACTTCCGCCTCCCGTGTTCAAGTGATTCTCCCACCTCAGCCTCCTGAGTAGCTGGGGTTACAGGCACCTGACATCATGCTTGGCTAATTTTTGTATTTTTGTAGAGATGGGGTTTTCTCATGTTGGCCAGGCTGGTCTTGAACTCCTGACCTCAGGTGATCCACCTGCCTCGGCCTCCCAAAGTACTGAGATTACAGGCATGAGCCACCGCACCCAGCCCAGTAGAGATATATTAACAATGTTGATTCTTCCAATCTTTGAACATAAAATATTTATTTTATTTCTTAATGTCGTCTTCAATTTTTTCATTAGTGTTTTATAGTTTTCATGGTAGAGATCTTTCACTTCTTTGGTTAGGTTAATTCCTAGGTATTTAATTTTATTTGTGGCTATAGTAAACAGAATTACTTTCTTTTTCTTTTTCAGATTGATCACTGTTGACATATAGAAATGCTACTGATTTTTGTAAGTTGATGTTGTATTCTGCAACTTTACTGAATTTGTTTATCAGTTCTAATAGTTTTCTTGTGGAGTCTAGGTTTTTCTAAATATCAGATTATATCATCTGCAAACAAGGATAATTTGACTTCTTTCATTCCCATTTGAATTTCCTTTATTTCTTTCTCTTGTCTGATTGCTCTAGTAGGACTTCTAGTGCTATGTTGAATAACAGTGGTGAAAGTGGGAATCCTTGTCATATTCCAAATCTTAGATAAAAGGCTTTTAGTTTTTCCCCATTCAGCATGATAGTAGATTTGGGTCTCTCATAAATGGCTTTTATTGTGTTGAGGTACGTTCCTTCTACACCCAGTTTTTTGAGAGTTTTTATAATGAAGGGATGCTGAGGTTTATCAAATGCTTTTTCAGCATCGACTGAAATGATCATATTGTGTTTGTCCTTCACTCTGTTGATATGACGTCTTACACTGATTGATTTGCAAATGTCAGATCATCCTTGTATCCTAGGGCTGAATCCCACTTGGTCATGATGAATGATTTTTCTAATTTATTCTTGAATTCAGTTTGCTAGTCTTTCGCTGATAATTTTTTGTGTCAGTATTCATCAGAGATATTGGCCTGTAGTATTCTTCTTTTGATGTGTCTTTGTCTAGTGTTGGTATCAGAGTAATACTGGCTTTGTAGAATTAGTTTAGAAGTATTCCCTACTCCTCTATTTTTCAAAATATTTTTAGGAGACTTGGTAATATGTCTTATTTAAAGGTTTGGTAGAATTCAGCAGAGAAGCCATTGGGTTCTGGGCTTTTCTTTAGTGAGAGGCTTTTTATTATGGCTTCAACCTTGTTACTTGTTATTGGTCTCTTCAGGTTTTGGATTTCTTCTTGGTTCAATTTTGGTGAGTTGTATGTGTCAAGAAATTTGTCCATTTTTTCTAGAATTTCCAATTTGTTGGCCTATAGTTATTCATAGTATCCACTAATGATCCTTTGAACTTTTACAGTATCAGTTGTAGTGTCTTGTTTTTTATTTCTCATCTAATTTATTTGGATCTTCATTTGTGTCTTAGTTAGTCTGGCTAAAAGTTTGTCAATTTTGTTTAAATTTTCAAAAAAATAACTGTTTTATTGATCTTTTTTATTTTTTCATTTTGATTTAATTTATTTTTGCTCTGATTTTTATTACTTTTTGTTTCTAATTTTAAGTTTGGTTTTCTCTTGTTTTTCTCTAAGGTCCATTATTAGATTGCTTATTTGAAGTTTTTCCTCTTTTTTGATGCAGGCATTTATAATTATAAATTTCCCTTTGAGTACTGCTTTCACTGTATTCCATATGATTTGGCATGCTGTGTTTCTATTATCATTTGTTTCGAGAGATTTTTCAGTTTCCTTTTTAATTTCTGTTTTGACGCACCAGTCATTCAGGAGCATATGGTTTAATTTCCATGTATTTGGATAGTTTCTAAAATTCCTCTTGTTACTAAATTCTAGTTATATTCCATTGTGGTCAGAGAAGATGCTTGATATTATGTCAATTTTTTTAATGTTTTAAGACTTGTTTCTTGACCTAACATGTATATGGTCTATTCTTGAGAGTGATCCGTGTGCTGAGGAAAAGAATGTGTATTATTTAGCCATTGAATGAAATGTTCTGTAAATATATATTAGATACATTTGGTCCATTGTGCAGATTAAGCCCAATGTTTCTTTGTTGATTTTCTGCCTGGAAGATCTGTCCAATGCTGAAAATGGAATGTTGAAGTCTTCAGCTATCATGGTGTTGGGGCCGAACTCTACCTTTAGCTCTAATAATATTTGCTTTATACATCTGGGTGCTCCAGTGTTGGGTGCATATATTTTTAAAATTGTTATATTCTCTTGCTGAATTGATCCCTGTATCATTTTGTGGTGCTCTGCTCAGTCTCTTATAGTTTTTGCTTTGAAATTTATTTAGTCTAATATAAGTATAGCTACTCTTGCTTTTTCCTTTCCATTGGCATGGAATATCTTTTTCCATCCCTTTATTTTCCGTCTATGTGTGTCTTTATAGGTGAAGTGCATTTTTTTGTGGGCAACAGATCCATGGGGTCTTGTTTCTTCATCCATTCAACCACTCTATGTCTTTTTATTGAAGAGTTCAGTCTATTTATATTCAGTATTATTATTGATAAGTAAAGACTTACTCTTGCCATTTTGATATTTGTTTTCTGATTGTTCTATGGTCTTTCTTCTTTCTTCTTGTCTTCCTTTGGTGAAGGTGATTTAATCTGATAATATGATTTTGTTGCTTGCTTTTTATTTTTTGTGTATCCATTGTATGTATTTTGGTTTGAGGTTACCTTGAGGCTTGCAAATACTATATTATAATTCATTATTTTAGCCTGATAACAACTTACTATTTACATAAACAAACAAGCAAAAAGAAAATCAATACAAATTCTACGCTTAAACTTCATCTGCCCACTTTTTAAATTTTTATTGTTTCTATTTATATATTATTGTACTGACCATTTCTTGAAAATTTGTTGTCATTATTATTTTTTATTTGTTCATTGTTTATTCTTTCTACTCAGGATAAGAATAGTTTACATACCACAGTTAACAGTGTTATCATAGTCTATGTTTTTCTGTGCACTTAACTATTACTAGTGAGTTTTGTGCTTTCAGATGACTTCTCATTGCTCATTAACATCCTGTTCTCTCTGATTAAAGTACCCCCTTTAGTATTTCTTGTAGGACACGTCTGGTGTTGACGAAGTCCCTCAGCTTTTGTTTGTCTGGAAAAATCTTTATTTGTCCTTCATGTTTGATGTATATTTTAGCCGGATATAGTATTCTAGAGTAAAAGATGTTTTCCATCAGCACTTTAAATATGCCGTGCCACCCACTCCTGGCCTATAAGGGTTCCACTGAAAAGTCTGCTTCCTGATGTACTGGAGCTCCATTGTATGTTATTTGTTTCATTTCTCTTGCTGCTTTTAGGATTCTTTCTTTATCCTTGTCCTTTGCGAGCTTGATTATTTAATACCTCGAGGTAGCCTTCTTTGGGTTAAATCTGGTTGGTGTCCTATAACCTTCTTGTGTTTGCATATTAATATCTTTCTCTAGGTTCTATAAGTTCTCTATTATTATTCCATTCCATAAACTCTCTACCAGCATCTCATTCTCTACCTTTTTAATAAGGTCAATACTCTTAAATTTGCCCTTTTGAGGCTATTATCTAGATCCTGAAGGAGTACTTTATTTTTTTATTCTTTTTTCTTTTGTCTCCTCTGACTGTGTATTTTCAAATAGCCGGTCTTCAAGTGCACTAATTCTTTCTTTTGTTTGTTCCATGCTAGTAAAGGATGCATTCTTCAGTATGCCTAATTCTGATGCATTCTTCAGTATGCCTGTTGCATTTTTCAGCTCTAGAATTTATGCCTGATTCTTTTCAATTATTTCAATCTCTTTGTTAAAATTATCTGATAGAATTCTGAATTCCTTTTTTTTGTTGTTGTTGTTCTCATGAATTTCTTTGCTTTTCTTCAACACAGCTATTTTGAATTCTCTCTCTGAAAGGTCACATAACTCTGTTTCTCCAGGATTGGTCCCTGGTGTCTTATTTGGTTCATTGGATTAAGTTATATTTTCCTGGATGGTGTTGATGCTAGTAAATGTTCTTCAGTGTCTGGGCATTGAAGAGTTATGTATTTATTTGTAGTCTTTGCTATCTGCACTTACTTGTAGCCATCCTTTTTGGGAAGGCCTTCCAGATATTTGAAAGAATTTGGATGATCTAAGCTGTTTCTGCATTAGGGGGCACCCCAAGCCCAGTAACACCGCGGTTCTTGCAAACTTGTAGAAGTACCACCTTTATAGTCTTGGAAAGAGAAGATCAGCTATTTGAAAATACACAAATAGTGGAGTGGAGTGACACAAGCACCCCTGTGGACACCATCACTATGACTTTGCTGGGTCAGATCTGAAGCCAGCACAGTACTTGGTCTCTCCCAAGGCCTCCTACAACCACTCCCTGGCTACTGCTTATGTTCACCCTAAGCCTTGAGACTCTATAATCACCTGATGGTAAAGCCAGTCAGATCTGTGTCTTTCCCTTCAGGGTGGCAAGGTCTCCTAGGCTTCAGATGGGTCCAGAAGTGCCATTTGAGAGTCAGGGACTACAGTCAAAAACCTTAGAAGTCTACCTAGCGTTTTATTTAGCTGGCTGTCAAACCACAAGATGTAGTCCTCCCCACTCTTCAGTCCCCTTTCCAAAGGCAGATAAGCTTCATCCCATATGCATCACTCCTGCTACCTCCACTGGCTATGAGGTGTAGTGTCACACTACCATCGATGTTTCCTTAAGGCCCAAGGGCTCCTAAGTCAGATTGTAATGAATGCTGCCTGACCTAAAACTCACCCTTCAGGGCAATAGGCTGCCCTCTTGCCCAGGGCAGGTCCAGAAATGCTATCCAAGAGTCAAGTCCTAGAATCATGGACTCCAAGAGCCCACTTGGTGCTCTACACTCTGTGGCTGTGCTGGTACCTAAGGTGTGAGACAAAGTCCCCTTTATTTTTCCCTCTGATTTTCCCAAGAAGCAGGAGTTTTGTCCCATAGACACCACAGCTACTAATGTGCTGAGTCTTCCTTGAAGCCAACATGTTTCAGAGGCTCACCCAAGGCCCTTGATATAGTACCTGGGTATCGCTGCTGGTTATTCAGGGCCCAAGGGTTCTTCAGTTAGCTGTTTATGAATGCTGGCAGAACTGAGTCCTTTCCTTAAAGGCAGAGGGTTCTCTTACGGCCCTAGGTATGTCTAGAAATATTGTCTGGGAGCTAGGGCCTGGAATGGGGCCTCAAAACTCTGACAAATGCTCTATCTTGCTGTAGTTGAGCTGGTATCCAAAATGCAAGACAAAGTCTTCCCCACTGTTCCCTCTCCTTAAACAGAAGAAAGGGGTGTCTTTTGGAGCCATGAGTTGTGCAGCTTGGGGTTAGGGGAGAGGTGATGTGATGCCAGCACTCCATTGACTACCCTAGCTCGTGTCTCAGTATGTTACCCCACACTCCACCACCCCCCAGTCCACTGTCTCTGGGCCTAGGTCAGCACTAGGGCAGACCTAAGAGTTGCAGTCCTTATGGCTTGCATTGCCTTTCATGTTTACTTGGAGACAGAGAGCACTGTAGCCCTTGGTGGTGAGGTTTGTGGGAACTCAAGTTTAGACTACTGGGATTAGTGATTTTCCTCTGTCTAGGGCTGGTTTAAATGCTCCCTCCATGGTTGGGCATCAACTGAGTTTGGTCCATTTTTCGTTTCTGCTCTAGCAGGACAACACTGAGTTCAAACCCTCACAATTGCTGTTTTCTCTCTCCCCCAATGCCCAGAGACACTCTCCGTACTACACTACCACTGCAGGGGGTTGGTAGAGGGGTGGCATCAGTGATTCAATACTGTTTTTTTCTACCTCTTCAGTGCCTCTTTTAGAGATACAATGTTAAAACCAGGTACTATGAGTGCTCATCTGATTTTTGGTTCTTATGAAGGTGTTTTTTTCTGTGTAGATCGTTATTAAATTGGTGTCCTAGCAGGGGCAACAATTGGTGAAGCGTTCTATTACACCATTTTGTTTTGCCTATCCAGCTCATAACAATTTAATAGAAAAAAATCTACATATATTTCAACTGGGATAGAAATGTATGGTCTTTATAATAATTTATGTTTCTCTCACTTTTAGCAACAAATTATTTATTAATTTAAATTGTAGCTAAAGTGCAAAGCTCAGTTAAAGTGGTATATGCACCTAGTGAAATAAAAAGGGGACATTTTAAGTTCCAATAACAATGTTTACATACCATAACCTTAAACTTTATATATTTGATATTGCCCAATAAAGATAATTATTTTTCAGTTATAATGTAATAATGTCATAGTGTGTGACCATTCACAGTAATAGAGAACTTTGACTGCTAATAAAAGAGCAAAAAACCTAATTAATGAAGTTCTATGGTGTCATAATAATAATCACCATATCAAAGGGTTCTTTCACTTGATTAAGTCATTATGCAGATATTTAAGCAGCAATTTCAACTATTCTATCAAATGTAGATAAAGAAAAAGAAGGCACTTTGAACATTCATACATGTTTTACATTCTTTATGGACTCATCTAAGTCTCTAAAATACAAAAGACTCATTGTATGGCTCCATTATAAAAGACTCCAGCGTAGCATTATGAAACTCAGCTTATATACTCCGTCACTTAAAATTCCAATTTCTACAGTAGACCACAAGCTGCAATTGACATCTGGTGATCTTATTTTTCTTTTTCCTACCAGTAATCAATTCTAGAAATATTTGAATAAGATATATGCAAGGTAGTATGAAATAATCATTAAACATACAAGCTCTATAGCCACAGTACGTGCATTTCAGTTCTAGCTACATTCCTTGCTAGCTCTGTGATTTGGGACAATCTATTAAAACTCTGTGTGCCTTGGTGTTCTTGTCTGTAAAAAGGAGGTAATATTAATTAACCACAGATTTTTGTGAGGATGAAGGTAATTCATATATATGTAAAATGACTCAGAACATTGATAGCATATAGGAAGTACTCAATAAAAGTTTTGTGATGGTATTTTATTAGTAGTATTATTGCCATTACCTACATGTCTGTACACAGAATATTTAAATCACCCTTTAATAAATAAATTAGAATATCTGCATTCCGGAATGAAAAAACAAATCTCAACCTTACTTTTCAAACTTAAATTTCCTTCCTTTAAGTTTCTATCAAAAAATTCACTATGGAAAAATAGTTGTTACTCAAAGATGAATTAAAAGACATTATGTCTATCCATTCTTTGGTCTACAAGAGTTGCCTAATAAGTATCACCCATTATTATTGTTTTATTATTAATTACACACCTACTGATATATTCTGAGCTCCAATGTTTTAACAATTTAGAGATCCATAAAGTTATAAACTGGGGTCTATCTTATTTATTCCCACTTTATCTTATGTCATTATCAACGTACATAAAGAACCTTCATTTATTCACTCACCCCATGAACAATATTTGTTTAATACTTACAATAAAACTGGGCAGTATGCTTAGTACTGTTGTTAAAAACAAAGCTTCTGTTTTCCCAGAGCTTACAGGGTTTACAGGGAGTTTAAACTCTCCAAAATAGGGCTTGACATTGAGATGTGGGATAAAATTTTTTTCATTTCCATTTGTATTTCATCTTATCCTTTAAAAAATCTATTTTAGGCATATTTTATGTAGTGCATACATATTTATACAGTGATATATTTCAGAAATAAAAATATTCATATATTAGAAAAAATTAAAAATTGTATCATAAGAGCATGTAACTGTTTAGAGATCATGATATAAACAAGTCTAAAAAAGTATAAAAATATGATTATAGAAATGCATAAATTAGGAAGAGATTGCGAAGTGGACAATTCTCCTAATTTTGACAGTTTAGAGAAAGCTATGTCCTGGTAATGATACTTGTGATTAAAAAAAAAATGGGTTCTTGTCCAGTTACAGAGTCAAAGAGTAGAAGAAACAAATAACACCAGCAGATATTTAAGGCTGAGTCTACCAAATGGGGTTATGAATGACAAAGGTTGTATGATTGATGTGAAGATAATGTGGAAACCGTGTACTCTGAACAGTAAGCAGGGCTAAGTCATGCAGAATGCCACATGTTAGGATTGGCAGTTGGGATTTCATTGTGGGCAAATGAGAATTTGTTGAGATAATGAAGACCAATGCAAGGATGCAAATCTGGGCCTATTGACCACAAAAGTATGTTCTCTTCATTGTCATAGTAGGGTGGAGTATAGCCTATGACTTGAGACTCTTAATAAGCAGTTTTAAACACACCAAGAAGAAATGATGAGAGTTCAGGCTGTGGTGCTGAGCCAGCAGTGGGCATTGAGATCAGGAGTTGAATCAGTTCAGCGAAATTTAACGTATTTACTGTATAGGCAGGTAGAGTGTTCTGTGTGTGCATGTAAAGTGTTTTCTGTGTGGTCACTGCTTATACTGGCAGCATGCAGCATAATTACTGGATGTAATGTCCATTATGACATTCAATATCTCCCTCATAAAAATATTGATAGATACGTTTCTGTGAACATGTCTGTATTTCTTGATAAACAAGCAAGATTTTTTTTGGTAAGACAATTTGAATTGTACGATTTAACAAGTTTACTTTCTGTTTCAAGTTTCAGGAAGGAGGGATGAAAGTTCATAGCCAATTAATTACTTATATTAGCCTAATTTTGCTATGTTCTTATATTTTATCCTCTGGTGTTTTAAAAATGTATTCTTTGTGATGATTTTGTTATATATAATTCATTAAAACTCATATCAGTTTTTGAAAGGAATATGCCATACAACACAAATGGTTAAGGAATTAAAACTATAATTCAAAAAATAATATCCTGTAATTTATAAATAAAATGTACAATTTTCTCTGTGAATAGAGACACTTTAACCATGTTTAAAAAAAGGGAAAACAATTAGGAAAGTTAAAATATTTTCTAATCACATGAGTACTCTCAAATTGAAAACAATATTAATTACCAAGACACCTTCGTAAATATATATTTTTTATACTGTGACCTCTATATTTTTATTGGAAGATTAATAACATGTATCTTAGCAACCACACCTGGACCCAAGGCACATGGGAGAGACTTGGCAGCATTCAAGGTGAAATTTTCTAAGTTTAGACCGCATGCCAACAAACTATGTACTACTTTGCTTCTAAAACATATTAATACATTTATCTAAATAGAAGGAAAAACCTAAGGAAAAAAGGTAAAAGAATAAGGAAGAAAGGACAGAAAGAAGGAAGGAAAAATACTCAATGAGTAGGTAAACAACCACTCAATATGATAAAGCAGAGTGCAATAATTTAAGGAAATATGAACTTAAGTGTCCATCTAACGCCAGTAAACAGTAGGCAGATTTTAGGTTTGTGACCATAGCTATGGGAAGATATGGGTGTACATATAATGAACAATTATGAAAGATAAAATAAAAGTAATGTTTCTTAAACTTAAGCAAGCCTTATTAATGCCTGCACACATATCAGAAACAATACCTACATAGACTTTCATGGACTAAGGTATACGAATCTTATGAGAATTCATATTTTCCGACTGGAGTCAGATATTAATAACCCCAACAGCTGCACTATTAAAGTTGTAAGAATAAAGTTAGAGCAAATAAATTGTAACACATTGATGTGTTATTCTTACTACCATTTTATATATGTAGAAATAGATGAATAAGTTTAAAAGATGACTTTAAGTCTTTAATGGGTATAACATTCAGAATCTCTAAAAATTCTATGTGTGGAACTAGACAGAGAATGCATAAAGTGAAATTTCCCCAGGTTTACAGATTGTCCTGTGAAATCAGAAAAGATTACAGAGGTGAGACATTCTAGAGAATATTGTTGAGACAGGGTGCATGTGCATTTAATTTGCCTTTTGAGCCCTAAGACAGGTTAAAATTAGCAACTCAAATTTAATTATTTTGACTTAGAGCAAAAGCTTTAAAATTATGGTAGCTTGCTATATGATTGTGTTTGACTTGGATCCTATTAGAAGTATTATGCAATGTATTTATTTTACTCACAATTTTAATCATTATATTCACATTCTGAGAGTCAGAAAAATAAAATGCCCTAAAATCTTACAATCAATAAATTTTAATAATCTTGAGAAAACAGCTTACTAAAATACTGAATATTAAAAGCTGAATTACTGTCTCATCTAGGATGTGGAGAAATGATTTGGTTCTCTGAAGGGGACTCACAGGACATAATACTCAGGCAGGAATGCTTTGCCATGAGCTGATTTCATTTTTACTTTCTAATATAATTCCAAGGGTTCCCATCAGCATTTCTGTGAAAACACAGACTCACATACAAACACACAAAACAAGATTTTTCCCCGCAGGAGGAAAAACTAAGTGGCAGAAGAATGCATATCTTATTTATTCTCCAGAAGAAAGAGATATTAGACGTCACACAGTTTAGGTTCCTTATTTTATAATGAAAACCAATAATATGGATTCAAACATAGTAAGTGATGAGTTGGGACAAAAACCCTTCTCTCTTGATTGGATGTCAAGTACTACTGTTCTTATCTTTGTGTCATTCAGTCAAAGTATATAAAAATTAATAATATAAGGCATTATTAATATAATGTAAGTTGATATAAATGTAGATGAAATTAATAAGTGTGGAGAGGCCTTGCATGATCAAGGAAGTTTAACAGAGGAGCAGGGACTTGTGCTGGTCATGGAGAATGTAGATTATGTAGATTTAAGATGGGAATGGCATACAGGAGGGAGAGCAAACTTGGGCAGAATACTTCTACTCCACATGGTAGAGGGCAAATCTTTATTTATGTCTCCCTTAACTACACTAAGTATACTGTAGGAGAGATACCAGTAACCTTCTAAAGCCAGGTCTTTCTTATGTTTTTAAGCCAGAAGAAAGACTTTCTAAGAGATTTTCACATATATCATTTCTCTTGACTAACACAATCACTCTATGAGATAATGTTCACATTTTATCTATGAGTAAATCAAGGCTCAAACATTTTACCTGATTTATCCACAGTCACATAGCTTTTTAGCCACAGAGATGGAATTGAATGTCAGTATTATGACTGCAAGCCCTGTGTTTTCCAATCACATCATAGCTAAGACTCATCCAGCCTGACACCGAGCCAGTTCTCCACCAATGGGAAATACTGGAAGAAGGTGCAGACGCAGTTTGCAAAGACTTCTGCCACTTTTTGTCAAAGAGATGATGGCAAATTTAATCTGGATTTAACATAAAGGAATTCTATCTCAATTGTGTTATAAATCTCTTTCCCACACGGCCACTTATGTGTCCTCAGGCTCTTTCGTTGGGAGAAAACTCAGAGATTAATGTTGCTGGGATAACTCCAATGTCCCACACGCATTATATGGCTCTTATTTATATTATCTAACTCTAACTAGTCAAGGGTAAGGAAAGGATATGACAAGATTTCAGTAAGTTTTTAAAAAAGTTCAGTTTACTGATACAGGTTGGGCATTCCTAGTTCTAAAATCCACTATCCAAAATGCTCCAAAATCTGAAACTTTTTGAGCTCCAACATGATGCCACAGGTGGAACATCAAACACCATAACAGGTTGCAGTCAAAACTCAGGTGTGCAACACACAGCTTATTTAGCATCCCTGAGGGGAAAAAGACTCTCCCAGCCCAGATTCCTCAGGCTAGCCTGCCCACAGAGGGTACTAAAATGACACAGGTGCAGGTCAGATGGCAGGTTTCCCATGATGCCTCACATCAGGCCAACACCCTTGTGCGTTACTGTGTTTTGTTGTATATTCTCTGCTCTGTGGTGTAAAGATATTATTGAAAATGTCAAAAAGGACTGCACATATCCCGACAGGTAACAGTGATAAGAAAAAGAAGCATTTATGTGTACTGTACAGTGTATAGCAACCTTTTAATCAAAACACAGCATCATAGTTGGAGACTGAAAGCCTGCCATTGTTTGCGGTTGCTGTTGTCTAACAGCTGACACAGGTCTTCTGGTGATGATACTGTGCTGCTCAATTACCATGAACACGTTATTTCTTCACTGTATTAGTGGCATGCCATCTTTTTAAATCAGTAGTACTAATGTGTGAATAAATGTAAGAAAATGATGCTTATCAGTGGCATATAAATTCAGAGTCAGGAATGACGGTGATGACAGACAACCACAGGTTGTCCACATGGGTGCGTGAGATTGTGACACCTTTGCTTTCGGATGGTTCAATGTACATGAACTTTGTTTCATGCACAAAATTATTAAATATTTTATAAATTACCTTCAGCCTATGTGTAAAAGGTGTCCATAAAATAGAAATAAACTTTTTGCTTAGACTTGGGCCCTATACCCAATATATCTTATGTATATGGAAATACTTCAAACTCCAAAATAATCCAAAATAATTTGAAACACTTCTGGTCCCAAGCATTTCACATAAGGGATACTCAAGCTGTAATTATATTCTAACTTCATGTCAGCAAAAGTCACAATGCAATGTTTTTATTGTTCAGTGGAAACCTAGTCATCTACATTTTTGTCATCTATTTCTTTAAGCTCAAATTGATTTAACCAATGACTTCTCAAATTCAAGATAAAATCAATCATATCACTAAAAACAAAACCAAACAGCCAAGCAAAAACAAAAACACTGACTAAACATTTAAAACATAGCCAAGTAGACAATGTTTGAGAGTACATTATAGACAGTTATTTGTATATTAACAAATTTAATTTCAATGATTGACAGATTTTGCACTATAAAAATATAACTACTCCTTTAATTTAGGCACTGTGGCAGTTATGGAACTTCTTCAAGTAAAGACTTGCTTTCCAGATGTGGGGAAAGCAGTTAGTAGTGAAGAGCCTGTTAGCTTTTCCAGGCTTGCTTCAGCTTCAAGCTACAGTCACATTCTTCTTGGGGTGGCCTCTGGCCAGTGACTAAGTGAGGTCGGTAGCTGAGGGCATACCATTATGAAGACATCCCCAGCTAATGACTGAGTAAGGTGGTACTACCAGGATCTCCACATTTTCTTTCATTCAGTGTGTGCTCCAGAGTGCCCAGTAGACTGGCAGAGATTTTGCAGGTTTTCAGGATGCTCTGACACGTCCCTCTGCCCCAACCTGCTTTCTCTCATTTCCTTTCTCATGTTTATTTCCCAGTAACTGTAAACTGCAAGATTTGTTTAATCCTAGGTTGGAAATGATTGGGAATTCTTATCAGAATAAAGGCTGAGATTTTTTTTAAGTTAAAATGTCACATTCTCTGTGGCATCTCTGATATCTTTTGGCATATTTATTCAAGTTTTCTTGTAGGTTAGCGACACTTTGTTCATCCTCTGTTACAATATGTATTATGGTGTAATTGTAATTATTTGGTGTGGTTGCCCTCTCTAAATCCACGAAATAAAGTAGGGTTTATTTTTCCCAGTGATATCTTTGTTGGATTTATTAGTTGTCCCTGTATAAAATACATATTTAGAGAGACATTATTTTTCAGATAAATGTTATTATTTTAGAACAGTAGATTGCGAGAGATTGGGGAAATCAAAGATGGAGAAAATGTTTGAGAATTGTAATCAGTGTCTCTCTGCTGAGCTATCCATCCCTTACTTTATTCTCATAAAGAGATGCTAATAGCTAAAATATGTGGTGACTTTATGCTCAAATCCTAGCACAGAAATTCACATAAAAATGTCATATTCGGTGAGATTTAGTAATTCTATGAAGAGTTTAGATTAGAAACCTTGAACTCTACATTTCAACAACCTTTTCCTGTAAAAGAGTAAGAATGCAAAAAAGGGGAACCCTATGATACAATATAATTCTGGGAAAGTGTGTAGACGTGAAGCACACACATTTTATTAAAAATTTCTAGTATAGTTAAAATTTGTAAGGAAAGGCAACCAATAAATCAGTTACTTTTGATTGTGGTTTGGTTTCTGAAAGCCTCTGTAGTGAGACTGATAGCTTCATTCGATAATTATGTTAAACTATTATAATGCATGTCATATATGGAAATCGGTTTTATAAACAAGTGAGATAAATTTATTATATAATACTAAACCTCTAGATATAAATGTTAAAACAAAAATACGTCCCGATTTTCTAGAAGGGTGCACTGTGCTATTTATATCACCCTTTGATTGAAACAGCTAATAGGGTACTTTCTTCGGTTCATGCCATGAAGATCGAAAGTTATGAAATTCACATATATTTTTGAAGAATAAAAATAATGTAATTTACTGAACAGCAGTAATAATAAGATAAAACAAAAACCTGAATTTAAACCTTTATTTGTTTAGGAAGAAAGAAAAAGAAAACTATAATTATGATGTGACTAAAATAACATTTTCCCTGTTTGGGCTATTATCCCATTGTTTTGCCTCAATGCTTTTGCTAATATTGCACTACATTCATTAAAGAAAAAAGGCACACATGGCAAACCACATTTTGCCATCTGGCAATTAAAATAATCTTGTGGCCAGCTGAGAAGCCACTTATGCATGGCATATATATCCAGGTTCAGAATCCAAAGGATAAAAGTGGGTCATATCATAATCAAGAAAACACAAATGCAAGCTGATCTGTACACTAAAATCAGACAGCAACGCTGAGTGGAGTCAGAATCTGCAGACAGGAGTGTGACTAACAAAGGAACAGATTCAGCTATCCAGAGAGTCGAGACAGATAAATGAGGACCCAGGGTAGAAATCTAAATTCCTGGGACAAAGAGTTAGAAGTAAGCTGAAGTTGAAGGAAGCATCTACAAAAGAAGTAAGAGGTGAGAGAATATGCCTAATGAAATTGTGGAGAATGAGGAAGCTATTGCTGTAGTTTCTTTTGACCCAAACATTTCTATCCCTGGTTTTCAAACTCATGGAACATAGCTTCAAACAAATGCTTAAAAACAAGGGGAATTTTATGCATAGTATTAGTTGCATTTATCAAATGCCCATGTTACCTTTACAATAAGGGTAGTTAGCAAATGTAAACATGTTTTTTGCATTTCCTTGAAAGTAGAAAGTAATATATATTAGGACACACCCATTGACTTGACTCAACTATATTTGAATGAGCACAATCTGGAGGACCTTATCCAAAGATAGAGTCTCAGACATTCTAGAACTATCTTGTCTTTGTCTATATCAGATGATAACTTTATTAAAGCTTCTTACAGCTGTAATATTTTATTTATTTATTTATTTATTTTGAGATAGGGTCTCACTCTGTTGCCCAGGCTGGAGTGCAGTGGCATGATCTCAGCTTACTGCATCCTCTACCTCTCTGGCTCAAGGGATCCTCTCACCTTGGCCTCCACACTAGCTGGGACCACAGGCACATGCCACCACGCCTAGCCAATTTTGTTTATTTTTTGTAGAGACAAGACCTTACTATATTGCCCAGGCTGGTCTTGAACTCCTGAGTTCAGGTGATCTTCCCACGTAGGCCTCCCAAAATGTCAGGATTACAGGCATGAGCCATTACAATCAGCTCTAATATTTTAATTTTAATGAAAAAAGTATGTCTGAAAATTGGTTGTTTAAGAAGTCTTCCTTTTGAGGGTGTATTTTTACAACTACTCAGATGTAGCTAACAATAAAAACAAAGCATATTAAAAGTGTGCTAGTAGAGAAGACAGCACTACTAAATTTATTATCATCAGACTTCTGTTCAAAGATATCTTTTAAAACACCTGCATAAAGTTATTAACTGATTAACCTGCTGAGCAAGGGATCTTGAACCAGGGGAGCTTGAGGAGAATTCCCACTCTGTCAATTTTTTAAAAAAAATACTGAACCAATTAATTTTTAATATCCGTTTTTGTTCCTATTTTTCATTTTTAAACCAAAATGACACCTTACATCTTCCCACATTATTAAAATTTCAGGAGTATAAAGGCATTGACTGACTGAGGCATTTATGTAATTTTTACTTTTCACCTTGTATGGATACCTTATGAAATCAATATACCAGATATTAGAGTATCTGATATTATATTATATTATATTATATTACATGCATATGTTTCCATAGTATCACAGGTGAGCAAACATGGGGTATATAAAGTCTGTAACATTTAATTTAATGTAGAAAGACAGTTTTCTTTATTTTTCCATTTTTTAAAATTATAATGTACCCCTTCAAATTATTATCAACAATTATATGAAATTTAAGATTAGAAAAAAATTTGGTATTAAAAAACAACTAGAATAATCTAATTCAAATTTTTAAAGGTTAATACTGTTTAAATTTGAGAGTTATTAGAGATTCTATTGGTTCCTTTTCCAAAATATTTTTATTTTTCTCCAATACTCCACGTTGTGTTTGCACTGAAAAATAGAACATTGACTAATTTTGGTAATCAGCAAATGACTTAGTAGCTAAGTCACTAATTAAATTTATAATTATACTTTTGTCATCCACCCTACATTTCTCAGGTCTTTGGATTTAGGTCTCTGTAGTTAGTCACTTTTCTTGCTACCTGTCAGGAAGAGATGATGTGTCAAAATATAACAAGTTCATTATATTCTCTTGTAAGTGCTAGTTAGTCACTTCCTCCCTCTATGCTCCAAATACTCATCGAATATGGCCATGTTACAACTCTTTCTCATTGTTTTGTGATTCGGTTTTCTACCTCTGTATCTCCAAATAAATTCTGAGTCCAAAGTGGGTAGTCTAAGTTGCAATTTTTGGGATGAACCCAGGACCTAAAAAAGTATCAGACATATTTTGCTTGTTCAATTTTTGTTGAATAAAATGATAAATATTTTTAAAGGACAACAGTTTGGATTTATGAATGAGGTCTCACTTATGTTCTCATAACTGATTTTCCTTCGCAATAGCATCACAGATAAGTTACTAACTGAATAATTGTCTGAGATATAATTTTATTTTTGTTGAAGTTACGTGTTTGAATTTCATACACTTACATATAGAGAACTTTATTTCATAAGTTTCGAAGATGATATGTTCAAACCATATCATTAGTTTTGAAAAAAATGAAATTATATATATTTGGTTATATTTCAAGATACTTCAAACAATTGAAGAATATAGAGGTCAGGTTTGCATAACAAAGTGTGGCATTTCATCTCAGGTGATGAGAGGTATTTATAGTTTTTTATTTTTCCTCCACCCAACCAGTTTTCTGAATCTCTGATACCAACTTATGTCCTACAATTCCATTTGATTCTAACTCTAACTACCAGGAGTTAGTATCAGACTTCACAGGTTTAAAAGCTTAGTCCCTCAAAACTGCCCTCACCGTAGATGCCACTTGCAAGTATCAGGTGCTCAGGCTGCCTACTCTTTGGTCTAACTTGGCTACAAAGTCAAGGGTTCCCACAATCTCCCACACCAAGGTTAATTTGCTAGAATGACTCTGAAGTCAGGTAAATGCTGTATTTACTATTACAGCTTATATTAAAGGATACAAATGAACAACCAGATAAAGTGGTACATAGTGCATGGTCCGGAAGGGTCCTGAACACAGGGGCCTTGGTTCTTATGAAGTTGGGGTATGTCGCCTTCCATGGACATGGATGTGTTTGCCAGTTTGAAAGCTCCTTAAACCTTATGTTTAGTGTTTTTATGGAAGTTTTATTATGTAGCCATGACTGTGTCCATTGGTAATTAACTCAATCTCCAACCTTATTCCCTCCCGGGAGCTTGGAATCTGGGGCTGAAAATCCCAAGCTTGTAATCAAGGCTGGGTCTTTCTGTGATGAGCCCCTTTTCTGAAGTGGATGGTCCTGCCAAGAGTTACCTCATTAGAACAGCAGATGCTTTTATCAGCATTATCACTCTGGAAATTTCAAGAGTCTTAGAAGCTCTATGCTAAAACAAATACCAAGTATCTTTCTTATTATACTATAGATGATAAGAAACTCACTACTGTTGAAAAATAATTTAGTACTGAAACAAGCAGTAGGGCTGGGATCCATAAGGATTCAGGTTTTAGTCCCACTCCTTAGCAGCTGTATAATCTTGCGCAAAAAAAAAAAAAAAAAAAAAAAAAAAAAAAAAAAAAATTTAAATTGTTTAGTGCTCAGTTTTCTTATTTGGTAGAAAGACAAGAAGTAGGGTTAAATGACTTAAAGCATGTAAAACACGGAGCACAGAGCTGGCACAAGGCAAGCACTCAATAAGAGAGAGCTATTATTATTTTAATTGGGGATCCACAAACTTCTTTAAAGGGCCAGCTATTTTAATACTTTACAGTCTATAGCCAGTTCCTGCTTCTAATACTCAACATATCATTGTAGTGTGGAAGCAGCCATAGATGATGTATAATGAATAAACCATCCCCATAAAACTTTATTTACCAAAACAAATGGCAGGCCAGATTTGGCCTGTGGGACATAGTTTGTCCACATACGTAGTTCACATTATACAAATCCAGAATTAAGATACTGTTGTATTGTATATCACCTCTACATTTACATAGGCCTTGAGCACATAGAATGCACTTTGTTAAATTAATTATGTATTATTTCCTCTAATTCTAGTGCCTTGATGTTTTGGGTTGTTATATCCCCCTAAAAAAGGCATGTTTGAGTCCTAACCACCACTATTTCAGAAGGCAATTGTATTTGGAAATAGAGTCTTTACAGAACTAATTAAGTTAAAATGAGGTTATTAGAATGGACAATAATGCAGTATGACATATGTCCTTATACACAGAAGAAATTTGGGCACAGACAGACATAGTGAGAAGGTGATGTGAAGAGAGGCAGGGAGAAGGTGGCCATCTACAAGCTAGGTAATGCCTGAAGCTACTAGAAGCTAGGGGACATGCCAGAAACAGGTTCGTCCCTAGAGTCTTCGGGGGCAACATGTCCTAACCAACACCTTCATTTTAGGTTTCTGGCCTCTAACATTTTGAGGCAATAAATTTCTGTTGTCCTAAGCTACTTGATTTGTTATGGCAAAAAAAAAAAAATGCAGATTTTATTCTAGGAAGTTGGATGCTACTGCCTCAAATACCTAAAATATGAAAGTGGCTTTGGAATTGGGTCCTGCTTAAAAGCTAGAAGAGTTTTGAGGCACATGATACAAAGAAAATGTCTAAATTGGCCGGGCACGGTGGCTCACGCCTGTAATCCCAGCACTTTGGGAGGCCAAGGTGGATGGATCACAAGGTCAGGAGTTCGAGACCAGCCTGGCCAACATGGTGAAACCCCATCTCTACTAAAAATACAAAAATTAGCCAGGCGTGGCAGTGGACGCCTGTAATCCCAGCTACTCAGGAGGCTAAGGCAGAGAATTGCTTGAACCACAGAGTCAGAGATTGCATTAAGCAGAGATCATGCCACTGCACTCCAGCCTGGGTGACAGAGCGAGAATCTGTCTCAAAAAAAAGAAAAGAAAAGATAAAGGAAATGTCTAAATTGCCTTAAAGAGACTGTTGATATAAATATGGACATTAAAGAAGATTCTGGTGAGGGTTCCGGAAGAGGAGTGCTGTAAAGAGTCTATTGTCTTAGAGAGAATACATATATCATCACAAACAGAATATTTCTAAAAACACAAATGTTAAGTGTGCTTCTGGTGACATTTCAGACAAAAATGAGGAATATTTTATTGAAAACTGGAGGAAAGGTGATTTTTGTTATAACGTGATAAAGAACATGCATAAATTGTGTTTTGCTGGGTGAAAAGTAGAACTTGTAAATGATAAACTTTGACATTTAGTTGAGAAGATTACTAAGCAAAGTGTTAAACTGAAGTCTTGTTTCTCTTTGTTGCCTTTAGTAAAATGTGAAATAGATAAATTGAAGAAGAAATTGTTATGCAAAAAGAAACCATAGCTTAAGGACATATAAAATTTCTCAGCCTATCTGTATTGCAAAGAAATGAGAAAATGTGCTCTGGAGAGAACACCAAGGGTGTGGCTGGACAACTGTCAGAACCTCTTATAGATTAGAGTGTGACTTATGGATCTAATCAGCCATCCCAGCAGACATGCTGCAGCCTGCAATTAAAGAGACAGAGATAGAATAAAATGAAGGACAGCTGTTAGACTTCTGGGATTCTAGAAGCAGTTAATGGCTGATAGAGGTATTTACCTGTAAATATGTGTTCTCTGCCAAGAAAAGGGAAGAATGACCCTGAAAGCAGTTTAGAGGCTGGTGGGGTGTTGCTGCCACCAGAAACTGAGGTTGCAGGCATAGAAATCAGAGTTCCTTCCTCTTCAGTTTCAGAGGAAAGGGCTACCAGCATGTTGGACCAAGAGAACAGAGCATCCAGCCAAAGATGCTAATTCTCATGTCTTAAAATATAACTGTTTTATATAAATTTTAGAATTTTTTTCTATTTATGTAAAAACATCACTAAGCATCAGTAAAATGCTAATCGAAATCATAAAGAGATATCACCACATGCCTGTAAGGATGACTAGTATGAAACAACAGCAAGAAAAATGACAAGTGTTGGCAAGAATCTGGAGAAACTGGAACCTTTGTACACTGAGAATGAAAATGCTATGTCCATTGTAGAAAACAATGTATGGAAGTTACTCAAAAGATTAAAAATATAACTATCATATGATCTACCAATCCACCTCTGGGTATTTATCCAAAAGAATTGAAATCAGGATCTTGATGAGATATCTACTACTACTACTCTCCCTGTTTATTGCAGCACTATTCACAATAGCCAAGAGTTGGATGCAACCCAAATATCCATCAATTAATGAATAGATAAGCAAAGTGTGGAATATACATAAAATGGACTATTATTCAGCCTTTTAATAAAAGGAAATCTTACAATATGCAACAACATGGACATATGATATAAAATAAGCCAGTCACAGAAGAACAAATACTGCATGATTCTACTTATATAAGGCATCTGAAATACTCAGTTTCATAAAATCAGAGTGGAAGGGTGGATACCAAGGACTGGGAGGAGGGGCAAATGGGGAATTACTAATCAACAGGCATAAACTTTTGAACAAGGTGAATAAGCTGTAGAGATTTGCTGTATAATATTGTAGCTACAGATGACGATAATGCATTGCACACTTAAAAATTTGTGAAGGGGTTAGATCTCATGTTAAGTGCCCTTACCACAATAAAATAATAAATAAATGTAATAAAGAATTTTAAAAGAAGCATTCAAGGATCAGGATTTAATAAATGTATTTCCTTTTTTACTGCTTCAACAAGAAAAAAAAATCTAATGGAATTTTCCCTGGTAGATTTCAGACTTTCCTGATACATGTAACCCCAGTTTTCCTTCCAATTTCTCCCTTTGGTGATGGCAATATCTATCCTATGTCTTTCCCAGCATTGTGTTTTAGAAAACAGATTACTTTTTGTCTGGTTTCACAGATTCACAGATTGAGAGGAATTTTGCCCCAGGATTAATCATATCTCTAGTCTCACCCATAACACTTATTTAATAAGATTTGTTTCAATATTATTAAGAAAATGTTCATGCTGAAGCAGTTTGCCATGGAAATGAAAAACATTTTTAAAGAATGATTTAGAAAATATTTATAATGATGTATCTTGAAAAAATGTCAAAATAGCAAAAATATTTAGATTTCTTAAAAGATTTTTTAAAAGTCCTTGAAAAAGGTAGAAGTCAAGAAAATTTCTCAATACAGGCATTGCTTTCAAATGAGTAAATGTTATCAATATGACAAATGGAAGCCAGTTAACATATCCTCTGAGTAGTTCTTCTAAATCATTTTTAGTTATATACAATTATTTTGTGTTTTCACAAGGACTCCAAGGTAATGAAGTCTTCTGTAACCTGGGATTCCCTAACTGCCACAGATGACAACTTTTACACAATGTTAACAGATGCTTCACAAATGAGAGGGAGAGAGAGAGAAAAAGAGGATATTTTTTTTTTCTGAATTAAGTAAGGAACATAGTGTAGTCTTTTCATTCACTGGGAAACTGGTGCTAAGAAAACATCCTTTTTTGTGTTCCAGTATAAACTTTATGCCAATTGTGGATTCATAAATTCAATTCTTTTTATCAATGACTTTCCCTGTGGTATGCAGCTATTGGTACTGAAAGTTGAATATAATTTTGTGAGTGTGGATCTGCTGAAAGCCGCAGATGGAGTGAAATTGTTCAACACTATTCTCTGTATCATTCAAGAATCTTGGACCTACCAGCAGGGAGTCATAATAAAAGGATCATTAAAAGTTGCATAAAGAGATGTGGGACCATTGATATGCCTCTGATGACTGGAGGAACACCAGGGTCCTTTGCCTCACTCGTGCCAATTTAGATAAAAGGACACAGACACACGTGGAGTGGCTTTAAGGAGACAAGAGTTTAATAGGCAAGAAAGAAGAAAGAAGCTCCCCCATAGACAAACAAACAAAGGGGGCCTCCAAACCAAGATAGGAAACCCCAAGTGTGATGGGAAACAGTAGGTTATATTAGGAGGCCAGAGGAGTATTGGTTTGACCATATACGTCATTTACGTAGCCAGTGAAAAAACTGGCCCTCCCACCCTAGCCTTTTAATATGCAAATGCAGGGCGCCATGATGTCCTGCACATGTGAGGTTATCTGGGCATGACCATGATGGTTAGCACACAGGGTGACAAGGAGAAGAGGGTGGAAATAGCCATATTGGATGGACCCAGTTTCTGACGGCCATTATTTGCATATCAAAGCTTGCCAGCCAGCCCCTTCAAGCCAATTTTCTGCTAGATAAAAAACTTTTCTGGAGCTGCTTTAAAAGAAAAAAACCTTACCAAGGACCTCTTATCCTCTCTATCTGCCTAAAATAATTTCTAATAACTCCTATGATACCATGAAGAACAAGGGCAGTGGTAGGTCTTCTTTTTATCCTGGGTAATGAGAAGGGTTATATGGGAGGTGGAGAAGGGAAGCTACACTAGTGAACCAAGTCTTCCATAACTCTAAATATCATAGCTAGGAAAGTGCCAACCTTTGTGGCTGAAAGGAGCTGTCAGAGAGTGTTCCTATGACTGCTATTGTTGAGGCTTTCTCTAGACACTAACAGGGATTTAACCAGTGTCAATTAGCCATTCCATAGACACAGCAGCTGCTGCAACAACCAATGCTTGTGAGATTGCCACTTTTAAGATAAATTAGTACCTGTGCATCAATCAGTAGACAAAAAAATTATAGAAATGTGTACGAGGATTTCTTCAATCTGAAGGGAGAACAAGTAAAACACTCAGAACAAAAAGGATCTTGAAAACATAGACATGTTGAGGTTGATATGTAAACATTTGAATAGAAAAAAAGCAAGAACACTCAAAAAGATTATAGTAGAACATATTTGATAGAACAAAAATGAAATAACCTTAGGCCAGACACAGTGGATCATGCCTGTAATCCCAGCACTTTGGGAGGCCAAGGTGGGTGGATCACTGGAGACCAAGAGTTTGAGACAAGCCTGGTCAACATAGCAAAACCCTGCCTCTACTAAAAATACAAAAAATTAGCTGGGTGTGGTGGTACATGCCTCTAATCCCAGCTACTCAGGCGACTGAGGCACTAGAATCACTTGAACCCAGAAGGTGGAGATTGCGGTGAACTGAAATCACACCACTGTGCTCCAGTCTGGGCATAAAAGCAAGATTCTGTCTCAAAAATCATAATAATAATAAAAAGAAATAGCCTTAGGTGAGGTAAAAGAGGGTGGTTGATATGGTTTGGCTGTGTCGTCACCCAAACCTCAGCTTGAATTGTAGTTCCCATAATCCCCACATGTCATGGGAGGGACCTGGTGGGAGGTAATTGAATCATGGGGGTGGTTACCCTCACGTTGTTCTCATGTTAGTGAGTGAGTTCTCACAAGATCTGATGGTTTTATAAGGGGCTTTTATCCCTTTGCTCCGCACTTCTCTCTCCTGCCACCATGTGAAGAAGGACATGTTTGTTTCCCCTTCCACCATGATTGTAAACTTTCTGAGGCCTCCCCAGCCCTGTGAAACAATAAGTCAGTTAAACCTCTTTCCTATATGAATTACACAGTCCCGGGCAGTTCTTTATAGTAGCGTGAGAATGGACTAATGCAGTAAATTGGTACCACAGAGAGTGGGGTGCTGCTGTAAAGATACCCAAAAATGTGGAAATGACTTTGGAACGGGTAACAGGCAGAGGTTGGGACAGTTTGAAGGGCTCAGAAGAAGACAGGAAAATGTGGAAAAATTTGGAATTTCCTAGAGACTTGAAGGGCTCAGAAGACAGGAAGATGTGAGAAATGTTAGAACTTCCTAGAGGCTTGTTAACTGGCTTTGTCCAAAATGTGGATAGTCATATGGACAATGAAGTCCAGGCAAAGGTGGTCCCAGATGGAGATGAGGAACTTATTGGGAACTGGAGTAAAGGTGACTCTTGCTTGGCAAAGAGACTGGTGGATTTTTGCTCCTGCCCTAGAGATCTGTGGAACTTTAAACTAGAGAAAGATGATATGATGATTTAGGGCATCTGGTGAGAGAAATTTCTAAGAAGCAAAACATTCAAGATGAAAGATAACATCAAAGTTTGGAAAATTTGCAGCCTGACAATGTGATAGAAAAGAAAATCCCATTATCTTAGGAGAAATTAAAGCCAGCTGCAGAAATTTGCATAAGTAATGAGAAGCCAAATGTCAATCACCAAGACAATAGGGAAAATGTCTCCAGGGCATGTCAGAGACTTTCATGGCAGCCCCTCCCATCACAGACCCAGGGTCCTAAGAGGGAAAAATGGTGTCCTGGGTGGAGCCCAAGTCTCCCCTGATCACACAGCCTCAGGACATGGTTCCCTGTATCCCAGCTGCTTCAGCTCCAGCTGTAACTAAAAGATACAGTTCAGGCTGTTGCATTAGAAGGTGTAAGCCCCAAGCCTTGGCAGCTTCCATGTGGCACAGGTTCTGTGGGTGTGTAGACAAGAATTGAGGCTTGGGAACCTCCATCTAGATTTTAGAGGATGAATGGAAATGCCTAGACATCTGCTGTGCAAGGGCAGAGCCCTCATGGAAAACCTCTGCTAGGGCAGTGCAGAAGGAAAATGTGGGGACAGAGCCCCACACAGAGTCCCCATTTGAACACTGCCTAGTGGAGCTGTGAGAAGAAGGCAACCATCCTCCAGACCCCAGAATGGTAAATCCACTTACAGCTTGCACCATGCACATGGAAAAGCCACATACACTCAATTCCAGCCACGAAAACAGCTAGGAGCGGGGGTTGTACCATGGAAAGCCACAGAAGTGGAGCTGCTCGAGGCTGTGGGAGCCCACCATTTTCATCAGCATACCATGGATGTGAGACATGGAATCAAGCAAGATCATTTTGGCACTTTAAGATTTAATGACTGCCCTATTGGATTTAGGACTTGCATGAGGCCTGCAACCCCTTTATTCTGGACAATTTCCCCCATTTGAGACAGGTGTATTTATCCAATGTCTGTACCCTCATTTTATCTAGGAAGTAACTAACTTGGTTTGATTTTACAGGCTTATAGGTGGAAGGGACTTGCGTTGTCTCAGATGAGACTTTGGACTGTGGACTTGTGAGTTAATGCTGAAAAGCATTAAAACTTTGTAGGACTGTAGGAAGGACATCATTGTGTTTTGAAATGTGAAGACATAAAACTTGGGAGGGGCCAGGAGCAGAATGATACTGTTTGGCTGTGTCCCCACCCAAATTTCATCTTGAATTGCAGTTCCCATAATCCCCACATGTCATGGGAGGGGCCTGGTGGGAGGTAATTGAATCATGAGCGCGATTACCCTCATGCTGTTCTTGTGATAGTGAGTGAGTTCTCACAAGATCTGGTGGTTTTATAAGAGGCGTTCCCCCTTTTGCTCAGGACTTCTCCTTCCTGCCGCCATGTGAAGAAGGATGTGTTTGCTTTCCCTTCCACCATGATTGTAAGTTTCCTGAGGCCTCCCCAGACACACAGAACTGTGAGTCAATTAAACCTCTTTCCTTTATAAATTACCCAGTCCTGGGTCCATCTTTGTTAGCAGTGTGAGAATAGGCTAATTCAGTGGTCATTGCAGGAACAAATATTAATGGCCTGCAAAGAATACATCAATCTGCATAGTCAGGATGGAAAGAAGGCAGAAAGGCAAGCAAAAGTAAGAGAGAGAGCAAAAACGAAGGCAAAGAGGAGGGATTGAGGGAAGGAAGGGAGGGGGGAGGGAGAGGGGGGAAGGAAGGAAGGAAGGAAGGAAAATAAAGAATAAAAAAACTTTTAAGGCTTATCGATTGAGGTCATATGCAAATGAAAGTAATGCCAGGTAGAGAAAAAGAATCAGGGGCAATGCATTTAAAAATCAAATAAAAATTTCCTAAGATTAAAACAAAAATTTTGATCTTAATTGATTAGACTTGAAATTTTAGACAGCATTGATGAGAAAAGATATATACCTACAAATAACCTAGCAAAACTTTTGGACTACTAAAATAAAAGGAAATATTATGTATTTTCAAATAAAAGTATTTTTAAAATAAGAAAGACAAAATATTTGGATTAAGATAAGAAATATCATACTAGAATTGAGAGGATGGTCAGATAACAACTATAAGTTGCTGAGGAAAAACTACTTCAAGCTAAGAACTGTATCCCTTGTCAAGGTATCACTCACCTACTACAGTAAAATAAATAGATATGGACCTGTCATTAGTAAATTAATGTATCACACAACTAAGAGGATAAAATTAAAGGGGTAAGGAGAGAGGGATAATTTACTTATTCCCAAACTTTAATCTTATACAGCATCCTTCCACAACTGATATTCTGAGAGATATTAAGCCTGCAAAAATTATTTGAGTATTTTTAAAAAATTATTCCAAGGATGACAAATAGCTAATGTCATTCTAGATGGACATTCTAGTTAAGTTAATTCACTACATAAAATATATTCATGGTTTATTTTCTCACTTGAGCCTTGATGAGGAGAAGTGGTAGAATAATAGAGTATCATAATATATAAAAACATCTGATAATTCAAAAGGAGGTAGGCATTATTGGAAGAGAAAAGTTAGTGGTAATTTTTAGTAGTTTAAAAATAACTTAATCACATAAACAAAAATAAGGAACGAACGACAAAAGAAACATAACTAATGAGAAACAAAAAGGAAGATATAAATGTCAAGTTTATCAGTCGTTCTACTAGATGTGAATGATCTGAAATTCCTTACCAAAATATTGAGACTATCAGTGTTACACTAGGTATCTAGTCAGGTATTAGCAGAGCAGAAGAGGGCTCTCCTCCAACACACCAAGAGTGTTGGGCAACCATCAGGTGTGATGGTCAGGCAGTTGTTAACTGCTTCTCTAAAGTAATTGGTCACAGCCAGTGCCAGAAAAAGGCAGTCTCCTAATAGATAGAAAATACCTGAAATTGATCAGCAGCTTCCCAATAAGATTTGAAGAGTGGGCAGAAGTAATTCAAGATCCTAGTAGTATGCCAAAGTATAAAACCCCAAGTCAAGAGGTCAAGTTGTGCACTTGGTCTCTCAAGTCACCAGCTTAGCCCTCTTCCAAGTTGTACTTTCCTTCTTTGATTTCTTTCTTTTTCTCATTGTTCTAAAGCTTTTTAGTAAACTTTCACTCCTGCTCTGAAATTTGCCTCGGTCTCTTTTTCTGCTTTATGCCGCTCAGTGGAATTCTGTCTTCTGAGGAGGCAAGGATTGAAGTTGCTGCAGACCCGTATGGTTATACTGCTGGTAGCTCAGGGTAACTTGGACTTCTGCCACAGGTAACATCAGGAGTAAAAATAAAACAATTTAAAATAAAATGTTAGCAAATATAATAAAACAGTTTATAAAAATAATGCAAAAATCTTATATTCAAAAATATATCATTCATTATATTAAAATTCATAATGATAGTTATATGGGAGAATTATATTATCTTAATAAATGGTGAAAGACACAATGAAATTCAAGAGTATGTTAATAAGGACTCTAAATACATTGGGAGTTGAAGGAAATATCTTAAATATGAGTAAGACTACCAAAAATCAAGGAAAAGCATAACTTAAAGTCATTTCCAAAAATAATAACAAATTTGGGATGTTATTTACTTTGCTGTTATTCTATTTTATTTTAGAGCTTTTAGTAAATCCATTGAGTTAAACTTTATAAACTTTGGTAAATATTAAAATATCATTTTGCTAATGAAATTATTGTACAGAAAGGCTCTTGGTTAAAAAATATAACAAATAAGGTAATTTGAAAAAGTAGTTAAAGAAAATACACACAAATTAATAGATCTTATTTGTATGCCAATTATAAGTATCTTAAAATAACAAGAAAAGGACTGAGCTATACAGAGAAAATGATAAAATTTTCTTGATGAATGGAAAACAACAGTCACCTATTCTTGGATAGTAAGGCTTAATAACATAAAAATATAAATTTTCCCATAATTAATACATATATTTTATAAAATTTTAAAAGTAATCTCAAGGGAATGTTTTGAAATGTAAAAAATAGTATTAAAATTCATATTTAAGACTGTGTATAAAATAGCCAAGGATATTATGAAAACAAAGACAAGGGGACTCAACAAATATACTAAAACTTTTAATAAACGGAATGGCACTAGAATAAGCATAGACAAATAAATCAGTGAAACAGAAGAGAGTAGCCAAAATAGGTCAATTTTATGGCTTTTAATTTATGAGAATAGAAAGTACTAAAAGTCAATAGAGAAAATGATTCACTCAATAAATGGAGCTGATATCATTGGCTATCCAGCCGGAAGACAATAAAGTTGGATTCATATGATACCATCCGAAAAAAAATTAAGATGGATTAAAAACATAAAAGCTAACACCCAAAAAAATAAGAAAATTTAGTAGGCTCTAATTACAACTTAGGAAATGAGAGGACCTTTGTAATTAAAACAGTACGCTTAGAGAAATCATAGACAAAATCCATAAACAACAGACAACGGTATCAGAAAAATATTTACCTCCCACATACAAAAAATTTAGTCATTCATTCCCAACATATTCAACGAACATTGAGTTCATGCCTGTCACCAGGAGCTGCTCAAACTGACAAGAATAGAGCAGTAAATAACATTCACAAGTGCCGTGCTTTCCTGGGTTACATGACATTGGAGGTAGCAGACAATAAATAATTATGTAACATGTCAAGCAGTTATAATTGCCATAAAGAAAAATGATGTCAGTTAAAGGAATAGAGAAAGAAGAAGTGTGGTGGGGGTACTAATTTATATAGGAGAGTCAGGGAAACCCTCTGTATTAAGATGCCATGTGACCAGAGGTATGAGTGAAGTGAGGATGCAAGCAGCCAAGACAATATCTGGGAAAACAGTGGACCAGAACAGAAGCACAAGGTAGAGAAGCCCCAAGGTGGAGACAGCAAGAACGACAGCAGTGTTAGATTGGAGTGTGGGAGAAAACGCTAAAGAGGAAGATGGATAGAGACAAAGGACCACACCACACACAGCCCTACTAGACATGAAAAGGACGTTGATTGTTAACCGGTGTGAGATCAAAAACCATGGAGAATTTTGAGCAGGAGAATTGCATTATCTGGCTTATTTTTCAAAAGGATTACTCTGGAATTTCTGGAATTTTTTCATAAAATTAGAACTACCAAAATTTATGGATATATGTAAGAGGAAATTTATTGCAGCACAAATGTTGGGGGGGCGGATATTGAAACAAATGAATGAGAATGATTGAACAAATGGTAGCCCAGCTTCACCATGGTATATTATTATTATTATTATTATTAATTTTTTTTTTGAGACGGAGTCTCACTCTGTTGCCCAGGCTGGAGTCCAGTGGCGCGATCTCAGCTCACTGCAACCTCCGCCTCCCAGGTTCACGCCATTCTCCTGCCTCAGCCTCCCGAGAAGCTGGGACTACAGGCGCCTGCCACCATGCCCGGCTAATTTTTTTTTGTATTTTTAGTAGAGACAGCGTTTCACCGCGTTAGCCAGGATGGTCTCGATCTCCTGACCTCGTGATCCGCCCGCCTCGGCCTTCCAACACCATGGTATATTATACAGCCACTGAAAAGAAGCAGTTACAGCAATATCAGTCTTCATGGATAAATGTTTAAATGCAGAAGGTAAGACATTTAAAAGTAAAATAATATAGTCCAATTTTTCTAAAAGGAGCAATGATGAATACCCCTCTATAGATAACTTGAATATGTTTTGTAGCATCCAGTATTTTATTATTCCGATTTTCTAAAATATGCATGTATATAAAAAAGGACATCAAAAGGATAATGGTGCCATCTTTACATAATGAGATTTCAGGTGGCTTTTGTTGTCATCTTTCTATTTTACATATTATTTGGATTTATTGAGATAATTATTCATGATATGAATGATCAGAAAAAAATATAAACTTAATTTTTTAATTTATTTCTAAAGACTCTTAAAAATGCCATAATAGGAAACCTATTAAATTTTATGCAACTGTTTCCTTGTTTTTTTTTTTTTGTTTCTTTATTTGTTTGTTGTTGTTGGTTTTTGAGACAGAGTCTCACTGTGTTGCCCAGGCTGGAGAGCAGTGGCATGATCTTGGCTCACTGCAACCTCTGCCCCTTGGGTGTAAGCAATTTTCCTGCCTCAGCCTTCTGAGTAGCTGGGATTACAGGTGCCTGCCACCGCGCCCGGCTAATTTTTTTGTATTTTTAGTAGAGACGGGGTTTCACCATCTTGGCCAGGCTGGTGTTGAACTCCTGACCTCGTGGTCCACCTGCCTTGGCTTCCCAAAGTGCTAGGATTACAGGCGTGAGCCACCACACCTGGCCAACTGTTTTCTAATTTATCTGACTAGAGTACCGTCTTTTTAGCAGAACACCTAAAAGCTTCTCTTGAAACAAACTAATGTTCCTTGGTAAAATATCATAGAACATACTGTTCTAATAAGTCTATCAAAAAGGAATGATTAAACACCTCCATGACGATGGTGCTTCTGGGAAGTACACATAGATTAGTGAAGTTCTGCTCCACGTTAATATGAAAGGCTCTGGGTTTTATTTTCCCCTGAATCAAAAGAAGGATACTGAATAAATTGCCAAAGGACATGAAAGTTTTATTCAAGGAGCACCCTGGCACAATTCACTGAAAGAGAGAGATGAATGTCTAATAAACTCATGAAAAAATGTTCATGGCCACAGTTATCAAAGAAATGCAGATTAGAATAGGGTATAATCATTTGCCTTTAAGTTGGCTGATTTTTAAAGAATAATAGCTTTGAGGGTGCATAGACTAGCATTCAAGTACGTTGCTGGTGAGAGTGTACATTGGTGCAAGCTGACAGGTAAATAATTTGCATTAAAAAGCTCATATACCTACAAGCAGTGATTCTTCTTCTAAAAATATATCACAAGAAAATCAGAGACATGGACATATTATTTTGTTACAATGATGTTCACTAAAGCATTATTTTTAAAGACAAACATTGAAAACATTAAAGGAAATGATTATAGTTTATAATATGCCTGAAAATAAAAATATTCATAAATACTTTTTAGTATTATGGAGAAATGTTCACAATACACAGTATGTTCTCAAAATATTTGCATACTCATATTAAAATATGCTAACTAATAAAGGAATAAAATGTGCTAAAGTTAATAATGGCTATGTTATTACTCTGTATTGTAGGATTTTAGATAACTTCTATTCTACATGTAGTTCATCTTTTAAATCATTCTTGTTTATGAGTTTAGGAATAGGAAAGTTAAGTACTAGAGTAAAAGAATCTTTAAAAGCTGCAAGGAATATTATGTTATTTGTAACATATCTTCAGTATTAAAAGAAATTATCAATTGTCTATCAGTAAAGACTAAAATCTGTTTGCTTCTTTGTAGGATATTTACCTGAAAAGCAAACACTTTATATTAATCAAGAAAGAAATTGAAATATATTTTAGATAAATTTTAAAATAGCTTTATTTTGGATAGAGGAGAAATAAAATAATTTCTGCATTTTAGTAAAATAGTATACACTCTGCTTCAGGAAGCAATGTATACTTTGGCCAACAAATGCAAATGTCAACACAAATGCTGTACAGCATTCCAAGGAATCAAATAAGAGCCAGGAAGAGGGAAAAATCTATGTTAGGGTAGGAATCATAGCAAAATTTCTTCTGAGATTAAAAATACTAAAAATGTACAATCCACATTTTGCCATTAAGCAATACATTTCCTGATAACTAGAGAGACGCCATCTAAAGTCATGAATATGAGAAGATTAATGCTCTAAAATCCTATTATTTCATCACCATATAACATTGAACTCCGTCAGGAAGTTAATTATCAGATTTCCTAACTATGAATAAAAAATAAATTAAAAACATCAATTTACAGTTCAGTGGAGGGATAGTATTAATTGAGAGAACATTCAAATGTGTAATTTTCAAATTTAATAATTTTAAGAATGAAAACCTTTTGCTTTTTATACCTTGTTTAGTTAGTTTGTTTGTTTATAAGGAAGAGCATCTCCTGAAACTACTGTGTCCACAAGAATAGGTTAACCTGATGTGTCAAGTTGAGATCATTGAACCCTGTGTAGAGCACTTCTGTTTCCCAAGAAGTGCCTCCACACCAGAAGCCTCTCTTCAAATTCTAACAGGCATTTTTATTCATTTTACCAAAGGAACTAATGATAACAGATATCAGAAATACGGAGCTTCTTAAATAACAACTGAAAATTATAATTTGAAAAGAAACAACACCATCCTAATTAATTAGCTGTGTCCACTTCATTCATTCATTCAACAATTACTGAGCATCTCTTATGAACTAAGACTATGTTAAGTGAAGTGTGTGCAACAGTAAGAAAGAGTGATATGGTTTTAATATAATAAATGTCAAACTAGCGGACATACCAAGGGGTTATGGAAGTACATACTGTAGGCAACTAGGGAAGTTAAAGAATTCTCAGAAGAACTGACATCAAAATTGAGAATTAAAATATACAATAATCAAGACCAGCCAAGCCAGCATGCTGAAACTCCGTCTCTACTAAAAATACAAAAAAATTAGCTGAGCGTGGTGGTGGGAGCCTGTAATCCCAGCCACTCAGGAAGCTGAGACATGAGAATCAGCTGAACCTGGGAGGCGGAGGTTGCAGTGAGCTGATGTAGTGCCACTGCACTGCAGCATGGGTGACAGAATGAGACTCTGTCTCAAAAAAAAAAAAAAAAAAAAAGCAAGAAATTTTTGTTTTGCCTAAGCAGAGTTAGCCAGTGTATCTCCAAAATTGTATAAATAAGGTTTTTGGAAGAATTAATCTTGGAATAGGTGAGAGGTTCATTAGAGGAAGCCAGTGTGGTAGTTTTAGATATATATGAGTAGAAAATCATCCCTAAAATATCCTCTTAATGACAAGGATTCTTACAGGCTACCAATCATGTGGCCAAGTCATAAAATTAAAAAATTAAAGCAGAATGGCACAAAAAAATTAATTTAAAAAGCACAGTTAAATAGATTAGAATTAATGAAAAATGACAAAATTAACAGCAAAGAAAAAATAATAAAATATTTGGAATGTGGTGATTTTAATAATTAGATGAATTATTTAAAAGGAAGCTAAATTGTGTTTTAATATTGTAATTAGAAGACAATAGATGAAATAAACAGGAAAAACAAAAAAGGATAATCTAGCAATAGCAAAAAGTTTTAAAAACTTAAAAAAGAATAAAAAGCTTTTGAAAGATATAAACCAGAGATAAAAATCTAGAAGTAAAATAACAACAATAGAGTATAAGATGATGAATGGTGATAAAAGAAATATGTAGCAGGAATCAGAGTAAGAGTGGTGTCAATTCTGGGGAGAAGCCAACCATTCTGGCAGGCCAATAAAATTTTGCTTAATAAATTTATGCAAATGTATGCCTTCGATGAAAAGATGTCTAGATGCTAAGAAATGTCCCCTAAATTTGTTTTCTTTTCTTCTTGACAAAAGCCTGGGGGGCAGAGTTCCACAAAGGCTTTTTTCTCTCACCTTTCATTTGCAGCAACAGGACAGCTTGTAATTTGAGCACAACTTTCTATACCTGTCAGTGAGGTTAAGGCTCTTGCAGAAGGATGCTGAAGAGTATCAGCAGAACCTAGCAAATTTGTAGCCCTCTGGCCTCAGGCATGTTCCACTGCCTACTTCATTTTGTAAGGGGGAAATATATTTAAACTCAAAGTATTGTTTTATTTGTTCAAATAAACAATGTACCCCCTCCTGAAGGAATCATATCTCTTTTCCAATGACAACTCAGTATTTATTAATATATCACTATGATTAGTTTCAGTCTTACTCTTATTTCAGTCCTTGCTGGGATGTAAAATCTTGTATTCTTACAAGAACTGCTGCTTTGGCTGGACAGGATAACAAATATTGGTTTCACTTTTCCCCATGTTTTGGGCTTAATAAAATCCAAGTTCTCTATATTCAAGAGGATCCTTCTTAAAATCTATCATTATTTGGTGGTCTCTGCTGATTTGGAGTGATGGAGTAAATATCCAGCCTGTTCTTATTTGAATTACAATTGGAAGTGTAATGTGTCTACTAAGCATCACATATGCTTTGAAACTGGGAATGAATGGCTGACGGAGGAGCGTTATGCATATTGTATATGCACAGTATCACACAGTGAAGCTATGATTAAGAGAGGCAAGGAAAAGCCCAGACTCTCAAACGCATATGCCTGGGATAGAAGAAGATTCCTTCTGGGCAGTCTTTTCAAATTACAGCGTATGGGATGCTTGAGTTACCTTTTTTTCAGGTAAGAAAAAAAGATGAATTTTTTTTAAAAAAGCACTGATTTTAACAACCTAATTTTCCTGATTTTCTATTTTAGCAAAAAGTTCTACAGCAGGCATTGAAGAGGTAATTAAAGCCAAGATGTTCAGCAAATTAACTTCAATAGCATTGGAAGAGAAGATATAATGCTCTAGGGTATGTCGTGTTTAGTACAATATGCTTATATGATTTTGAGAAAAGAATTGAAAAATTAAGTGTAACAGATAGAGCATACTGTTCTGCATCACCTTGGCATTGTTAAAACCCTCGCCTGAAATTGTTACCTCCCCATGCACATTAATAGTCCTTCAATCAACTTCAGGCATGCATGCCCTAGATTGACCTAGGTCTTAACTGGGTTATATAGGATATATGCATTTATAATGAGATATAGTCCTTTTCCTAAAGGGAAGGTCTGGGTCACCTTCATTTGTCTTTTTTTTCGGTAAAAATATAAAATTTACCATTTTAACCACTTTTTAATGTACAGTTTAGTAATGTTAAGCATATTCACATCATTGTGAAACAAATCACCAGAACTTGATGGCAGCGGTGGCCCGTCTGGAATAGCCACTGCGAAGATGCCAGCTGCATTGGTGAAGGTGAATCCGGGGCTGTGCACTCCATAGAACCGGTGGGAGCCAGCAACAGGTGGGAAACCCACCCCTGATTGTTTCGATATCTGGTAGTTCTGATTTGTGTTTCTATGGTGACTATTGATGTTGAGCATTTATATGTTTACATCTTTTTTAGACAAATGTCTATTCAAGTCGTTTATGTGTTTTTTAATCAGGTTGTTTGTTTTTGTTTTGTTTAATTTTGTATTGAGTTGTAGGAGTTTTTTAATAATATTCTTGCTATTAGCCTTTTATTCGATATATGATTAGCAAATATTTTCTTGCATTCTATAGATTGCCTATATATTCTGTTGATTGTGTTTAAGCTTTCTTTTTAAGTTTGTTGTAGTCCCATTTGTCTATTTTTTTATTTTGTTTCCTGTGCTATTGGTGTCATATCCAAGAATTGATTGCCAAGTATAGTGTCATGATTTTACCCTGGTTTCTTCTAGGAATTTTATAATTTTAAGGTTTCCATTTAGGTATTTAACCCATTATTTTGACTTAATTTTTGTAAATGGTATGAGATAGTGGGCCAATTTGATTGTTTTGCAGGTGGATCTCTACTTTCCTTAATACTACTTGTTAAAGAGACTGCCTTTTCTCCGTTGAGTGGTCTTGGAACTGTTGTTGAATTTAGCCATATACACAAGGGGTTACTTCTGTGCTTTCTATTCTATTCCACTGGTCTATTTGTCTGATTGTATGTCAGTATATCACACTGTTTTAATTACTATAGCTTTGTAATCTGCTTTGAAATCAAGAAATGTAAGTGATCCACCTCTGTCCTTTTTAAAAATTATTTTGGCTACTTTGGGTTTCTTGACATTATCTATATTTCTAGGATGAACTTTCTATTTTTGTAAAAAATGCCATTGGGCGTTTTGACAGAGATTGCAGTGAATTTGTAGATTGCTTTGGCTACTGTGGAATAATATATAACCAGCTGTTGTTTCATGGAGTGGTCTAATTTACCTATAGCACTTTTAAGTCCTATATTTCTTTATTATCTTCTGCCTAGTTCTATCCACTATGGAAAGTGAGATATTGAAGTTTCCTACTTTTTTGTGTTACTATATATTTCTTTCTTTGATTCTGTCAAGGTTTGCTTCATATATTTAAGAGTTCTATGATTTGGCAAATAAAAATTTATAACTGTTATGTCTTCTTGGTGAATGGACCCTGTAATTATTATCTAATGCCCCCTTTGTCTATTCAGCCTTTAAAAAATTAGCCTATTTTTAATATTAGTATAGCCAGTCCTGCTCTCTTTTGATTACCATTTGCATGAAATATATCTTTTCTCATCCTTTCAGCTTCAGCCTATGTATGTCTCCAGATATAAAGTATGTCTCTTGTATATAGCATATAGGTGAATTATATATTTTTAATCCATTCAGCCAATCTGTCTGTTTCATTGTGGAGTTTAATCCATTTATATTTAAAATAATTATTGATAGTGAAGATTTATTATTACCATTTTGCTTATTGTTTTCTATACATCTTGTAGCTTTTTTGTCCCTCTTTCCTCTCTTGTTTCCTGACTTTGTGTTTTGTTGATTTTTTGTAGCCATATGTTCGATTCTCTTATTTCCTTTTCTGTATATTCTATAAATTGTGTATGTGCATGATTACCATTGCAATTACGTAACGCATCTTAAAATACAAAATTCTGTTTTAATCTAATAACAGATTAATTTAAATCACATAAAAATCTCCACCCCACACTCTTTATGTTATCAATGTTAAATTTTTATCTTTATATACTGTATACTTATTAACATTAATTTGTAATTTAATGGTTTTTGTCATTTAAATTCTATGTACCAAACTTACTGTAATACAAGTTAGTACATTTGTCCGTGTTTTTACCTTTGCCAGAAAACTCTATATTTTTTGTAAAGCTGCAAGTTTCTAGCTACCAAATTTTCATCTCAAATTGAAAGACCAACTTTAGTGTTTCTTGTAAAGTGAGACTAGTGGTAATGACCTCCATCTGCATCTGCTTTTGTTTATCCAAAACAGTCTTAATTTCTCTTTCTTCTTCTTCTTTTTTTTTTTTTTTTTTTTTTTTTTTTTGAGATGGAGTTTTGCTCTTGTTTCCCAGGCTGGAGTGCAATGGTGGAATCTCGGCTCACTGCAACCTTTGCCTCCCAGGTTCAAGCAATTCTCTTGCCTCAGCCTCCCGAGTAGCTGGGATTACAGGCACCTGCCACCATGCCCAGCTAATTTTGTATTTTTATTAGAGATGGGTTTCCTCCATGTTGGTCAGGCTGGTCTCAAACTCCCGAACTCAGGTGATCCGCCCGCCTTGGCCTCCCAAAGTGCTGGGATTACAGGCATGAACCACCATGCATGGCCATTTTTTTTTTTTTTTGAGACAACATTTTGCTCTGTTGCCCAGGCTGAGTGCAATGGCACAATCATGGTTCATTGCATCCTCAACCTCCCAGGCTCAAGCAATCCTCCTGCCTCAGCCTCCTGAATAGCTAGGACTACAGGCATGTGTCACTCACACTCAGCTTACTTTTATAAAAATTTTTTGTAGAGACAGAGTCTTGCTCTCTTGCCCAGGCTAGTCTTGAACTCCTGGGTGTGAGCAATCTTTCTACCTCTGCCTCTCTGCTTTGCTTTTAAAGACAGTTTTGCCACATGTAGCATTATTCCTTCCCTATTCTTTTTTCTTTCAGCACTTTAAAAATATCATCCCACTCCCTTGTGACCTACAAAGTTTTGCTGAAAAATCTGCTGATAATCTTATAGAAACTCCCTTGTGTGTGATGAATCACCTTTCTTTTGCTACTTTCAAGACTCTGTTTTTGTCTTTGATTTAGGCAGTTTGATTATAATGTGTTGCAGTATGGTACTCTTTGGATTTAGTCTAGTTATAGTTCTTTGAGGTTCTTGAAACTTATGTTCTAGTTTTTTCCTCACTTCCTCAGATTTAGGAGATCTTCTGCCATTATTTCTACAAATGAACTCTCTGCCCTTTTTTTTTTTTTCTCCTTTCTCTTTCTGGGACTCCCACATTGGTTTGCTTGATAGTGTTCGATAAGTATTATGGCTTCATAAGTACCTAAGGTTCCCTGCACTTTTCTTTAGTTTAGTTTTCTTTTGTTTCTAACAAGAGCTGAATCAAACAGACTTTATTCTACATTTTAGGATGAGGAAAAAATGATATAAAATAAGTCATAAGAAATACTTTCTTATACTCAAACCATTTTCAATGTTTTGCAAAATGCTCCATAGCAAATGTGAAAAGCTTCAACACACTCTTATAACTTCTGCTGCAATAAATGCAACATTAAGCAAACACACAAATTTCTTCTGTACCAACCTTAAAATTTGAATTACTGAATTACTAATTGTTATGATGTCACTCATACATACTTTCATTCATACACTTTAATGAGATCATTGTCTGTCATGCAGTTATCAAAAATTTTACAATATATTGCACAGGTTTATAGTACAATTTAGACTCTAGCTCCTTACTATCAGCCACTTTTCTGATTGCTTTCATGGTCTTCCTTTACTACAAAATTATGATCAGCACAAATTGCAAACATATCTGCTTCAGTACAAACATTTCTCAGGGTCTGCTTCATTAAAGCCATCTGAAAACATCACAAAATTGCTTTACAATCGATTTCACCATGGTTTGAAATGGGATCCACATGGACTTTCAATATGCCTAAATTTGCTTGTTCATTTGGCAAATCAGTATGTACTTTTCTATCTAATCTTCTTGGATGCAGCAAAGCAGGATCCAGGAAATCTGGTTGACTTATAGCCATGGTTGTTTTAACTCTATGCAGAGTATCCAATCCATCCATTTGATTCAGTAACTCCATTAAAGTTCTCTGAATCTCTCTGTCAGGTGAATTACTCTCAGAAAACCGATAGCTACCAACAACACCTATTTCACCTGTAAAAAATGATGCATGAATATGATTTTTTGAAGGTGAGATGTTTCTAACTGTGTGGCATTATTTCCGGGCTCTGTCTTCTGTTCCATTGGTCTATGCGTCTGCTTTTGGACAGTAGCATGCTGTTTTTGTTACTGTAGCCTTGATCATAGTTTGAAATTGGGTAATGTGATGCCTCCAGCTTTGTTCTTTTTGCTTAGGATTGCCTTGGCTATTTGAGCTCTTTTTGGTCACATGTGAATTTTAAAATAGCTTTTCTTATAATCATGTGAAGGATGCCACTGCTAGTTTGATAGGAATATCATTGAATCTGTAAATTGCTTTGGGCAGTATGACCATTTTGACAACATAAATTCTCCCTATGCATGTGCATGAAATGTTTTTGTGTGTCTTTTGTGTGTCATCTATGATTTCTTTGGGTAGTGTTTTACAATTATCATTGTAGAGGTCTTTCACTTCATTGGTTAAGCTCTATTCCTAGGTGTCTTATTGTATTTGTGGCTATTGTAAATGGGATTGTGTTTTTGATTTGGTACTCAGCTTCAATGTTGTTGCTGTATAGGAATCCTACTGATTTTCATACATTGCTGTTGTATCCTGAAACTTTGCTAAAGTTATATATCAGACCAAGGAGCTTTTGGGCAGAAACTGTGGGGCTCTCTACACATACAATCATATCATCTGTGGACAGGAATAGTTTGACTTCTTCTCTTCTTATTTAGATGCCTTTAATGTCTTTCTCTTTTGTGATTGCTCTGGGTAGGATGTCCACTACTATGTTGAAAAAGACTGGTGAAAGAGGGCATACTTGTCTTGTGCTAGTTTTCAAGGGGGAATGCTTCCAGTCTTTGCTCATTCAGTATGCTATTGTCTGTGGGTTTTTCATACATGGCTCTTACTAGTTTGAAGTACGTTTATTCAATGCCTAGTTTATTGAGGCTTTTTAATATGAAGGAATATTGAATTTTATCAAAAGCCTTTTCTGTATCTATTGAGATGATCATGTGGTTTCTGATTTAATTTTATGTGGTGAATAAAATTTACCGATTTATGTATGTTGAACCAATCTTGCATCCCAGGAATAAAGCCTACTTGATCATGGTGAATTAGCCTTTTTATATGCTGCTGGATTCTGTTAGTATTCTGTTGAGGATTTTTACATCTGTGTTCATCAAGGATATTGTCTTGAATTTTTTTGTTATTGTTGTTGTTTCTGCCAAGTTTTGTTATCAGGAAAATGCTGGCCTCATAGAATGAATTAGAAAAGAGTCCTTCTTCCTCAATATTTTTGGAATCACTTCATTAAAAATGATACCAGCTTTTTCTTATATATCTGGTAGAATTGGTCTGAGAATCTATTTGGTCTTGGGCTTTTTCTTGTTGGTAGGCATTTTATTATTAATTCAATTTTGGAACACATTAATCTGTTCCATGTTTGAATGTTTTCCTGATTCAGTCTTGGGAGGTTGTATGTATTTATCTCTAAGAACATATTTATTCATTCTAGGTTTGCTGGTTTGTGTGGACAGGGTGTTCGTAATAGTCCCTGAGGGTTTTTTGTATTTCTGTAGTGTTGGTGGTAATGTCTCCTTTTTCATTTATAATTGTATTTATTAGGTTCATCTCTTTTTTTCTTTATTAGTGTAGTTAGTGGTCTACCTATCTTATTAATTCTTTCAAGAACCAGCTCCTGAATTCATTTGTCTTTTTTCTTCTTTTGTATCTCAATTTCCTTCAATTCAGCTCTGATATTTGTTATTTCTTGTCTTCTGCTAGCTTTGGGGTTAGTTTGCTCTTGTTTCTCTAGTTCCTCTAGAGGCGATGTTAGGTTAATTTGAGATGTTTCTAAGTTTTTGATGTAAACGTTTAGTGCCATAAACTTCCCTCTAAATACTGCTTTTGCTGTGTTCCAGAGATTCTTGTATGCTGTATCTTTTTTCTCATTAGTTTCAAAGAATTTCTTAATTTCTGCCTTAATTTCATTATTTCCCCACAAATAATTTAGTAGCAGGTTGTTTAGTTTTCATTTAATTATATGGTTTTGAGTGACTTTGTTAGCAATGATTTCTGTTTTTATTGCACTGTAGTCCAAGAATGTGGTTGATATTATTTCATTATTTTTGTTTTAGTTTTTGATAAGGGTTGTTTCATGCCCAGTTGTGTGGTCTACTTTACAGTATGTGCCATGTGGCAATGAGAAAAATATATATTCTGTTGGTTTTGTGTGCAGGGTTCTGTAAATGTCTATTAGGTTCATTTCTTTAAGTTGTAAGATCCAAAATAATGTTGTTCATTTTCTTCCTTGAAATGAACAACATTTCAAGGAACATATTACTGTCAGTGGGATGTCAATGCAGATAATTCAAACTAGACCCTTTCCTTATACCATATACAAAAATTAACTCAAAAATAGATTAAAGATTTAAATCTAAAACTAAAAACGATATAAACAATGAAAGAAAACCTAGGAAATACCATTTTGGACATAGGAGCTTGCAAAGACTTTATGATGTAGATGCCAAAAGCAATTAAAACAACAACAAAAAAAATGACAAATAGGACCTAACAAAACTAAAGAGCTTCTGCACAGCAAAATAAATTATCAAAAAACTAAACAGACAACCTTCAGAATGGGAGAAAATATTTGCAAAATATGTATCTGACAAAAGTCTAATATCCAGGATCTACAAAGATCATAAACAAATTTACAAGCAAAAAACAAACAACCCCATTAAAAAGTGGTCAAAGAACATGAACAGGCACTTTTCAAAAGACATGCACACAGCGAGCAAGCATACAAAAAAAGTTCAACATCACTAATCATAAGAGAAATGCAAATTAAAACAACAATGAGATACCATCTCACATTAGTCAGAATGCCTGTTATTAGAAAGTCAAAAATAACAGATGCTGGTGAGATTGTGGAGAAAAGGAAATGCTTATCCACTGCTAGCGGGAAAGTAGATTAGTTCAGCCATTGTGGAAAGCAATTTTGTGATTTATCAAAGAACTTAGAAAGAATTGCCATTTGATCCAACAATTTTATTAATCATTACTCAATTTCATTATTAAGTATTGATCAAGAAGACTTCATGAGGCAAAATAAGGAACTGTCAAACATAAAGACAGGTAATTTGAAATCACTAAGTCAGAGGAGCTAAAAAAAACTGTGAAGTTTCTCATCATGGTAGTCCCTAGAGGTAAGCTGCTTCAGGACTACCACAGGAAGCTAAAAGAGCATAAGGAAATTGATGGCCATTTTAAGGAGTTAAAGGAACAATTAACTCTAGAAATTCTTCTTCTTTTTCTTTCTTTCTTTTTTTTTTTTTTGAGACAGAGTCTCACTCTGTCGCCCAAGTTGGAGTGCAATGGTGCAATCTTGGCTCACTGTAACTTCTTCCTCCCAGGTTCAAGGAATTCTCCTGGCCTCAGCCTCCTGAGTAGCTGGAATTGCAGGTGCACACCACCATGTCTGGCTAACTTTTTGATTTTTAGTAGAGACAGGGTTTCACCATGTTGGCCAGGCTGGTCTTGAACTCCTGACCTCAGATGAACCATCCGCCTTGGCCCCCCAAAGTGCTGGGATTACAGGTGTGGGCCACCACGCCCAGCCAACTCTAGAACTTCTGATTGAATCTTTCTTTATAGGTTCTATACTATCATTTTGTTCAATAATCATTTTTCTGTTTTTTATTCAGTTGACCATTTGTATTTTTTCAGCTCCTTAAGCATTCTTGTGGATATTATTTTAAATTCTTTATTACTCAGCTCATAGATCTATGCTTCTTTAGAGTTTTTTTTTTCGGGAGTTTTATTTTGCTTTTTTAATTTGGCCATGTTGTTTTCTGTTTCTTTGTAGGTTTTATAATTTTTACTAGGATTTGAGCACTTGCAAAACAAATTTACCTCTTCCTGTCTTTACATACTGAATTTGTTCGGGTAAGGACTCTCATCACTCAGGCTGATTGTAGGATGTTCTTTTTCTTTTTCTAAAAAAACATTTTTTCTAATCTCTTGCTCTCCTTGGCATCTTCCCATAGAACTGGGGCTCTAATATACTTCTCACTTCTTTCTTAACGACTTCTAAACTCTGCCACCAGTCCTGTCAGCCCTCTAACTCTATTGAGGCAGAAAACAGTTTCTCATGCAGCCTCAAGACAAACCAGAAAGTTTAACACATGCTCAACTCTTTTATTTCTGTCCTAAGGTATGAAGCTCTGGTATGGTGTGGTTTCCTCCTGTCTGCTCTGTATTGTGCTACATAGGGAGAAGAGCACAAATAGTCATGCTGTTATGAGATCTTTGGGGTGTCAATTTTTCTGGCCAGAAACCTCGGTGGCCATGGCACCTTTGCCAGAGTTCTTGTCCTGCGTTCAAGATGAATCAGGTATGCAGGCAAGTGAAAGGTGAGTAAGAAGAGTTTTATTTAGTGTTAGAACAGCTCAGAGAAGTGATTAACTCCTCTCTATTGGCAGGTCATCCCTATCCAGTGTTCAGCTCTAAGCAAAGAGGAGGACTTGGAGAGGGTAACTCCTCTCTGCAGGCAAGTCATTGGGATGTCTGCACAGGTCTCTGAAGCTTTCAGCAGAGGGGGTAACTCCTCCCTGCTGGCATGTCCTCTTTGCAGCTCCCAGTGGAGAGGGTACTCCTCTCTGCAGCTTGTCATCCAGTTTCTCTACCCTCTTCCTTCTCTGGCCATCCTCTGCCCTGCTCTGGCTGAGCCCAGGGCTTTTATGGAACTCAGAGGGGAGGAAGTGCATGCTGATTGGTCCATGGGTGGCCATGGGCAGGCCTGGAAGAGGCACGATGAGTCCCCACTCTGGTCTAAGGGACTGGCAGCCCAGCCCCCAGACTTCAGGCCCTCTCTGGCCTGAGGATGGGGCCTTACTGAGGACCCCACCCACTTCTGCCCAGAACTCTGTCTGCCTCCCCCTGCCATTCATGGCCTGGGGGCTTGGCTTCAACCAAGCCTCCCAGATTGGAGCAGATGCCGGGAACAGAGAGAGGCCAGACAGTGGAAGCAGACACCCCTGAGCCTGCAGGGAAGGGGTGTGGTGCAGGCAGGGTGGGGGTGACCTTCCTGGGGTGCCCTTCCTGGGGTGCCAAGGGTGCAGGCTGCAGAGACACCCGGGTCCTGTGCCTGGGAGGGCAGCCGCAGCTGCACCCAGAGCTCCTGCCCCACCAACTCAGAAGGGGCTGGGCTCCCTCTAGTCCCTGCCTCCTGTCTGCTTCCGGGAGCCAGAGGCCCAGGTCTGCAACGGCAGGAATGGCTGTTCCCGGCTGATCCTGCCTGTTCCTGGCTCCCCCAAGAGCACAGGGGGGCTCAGATCCACAGCTGCAGTTTGGGAGGCTGGAACCAAGGGTGGGGCTCCTGCCTGCTCCGCAGAGCCGGAGGCCTGGGTCTACAGCTGCAGTTTGTGGCTCCCATCCCAAGAAGGGGCGGGGCTTCCACCAGCTCCATAGAGTGTGCAGCCCCAGCCATGCAGCTGATGGCAGCAGCTGCTGTCATCAATGCCAGACACCACAAATTTTTCTACCCTTTTCACTGGAATTCCTTGTTGTTTTTACACTAACCTGGGTGCTGTAGCTTCACATTTCATCTCTAGAATTCTAACAGATATTGTCATTGCTATTTTGTTGGTAACTTTATTTTATTTTTATTTTTTATTTTATTATTATGCTTTTTGAGACAGAGTCTCCCTCTCTCACCCAGGCTGGAGTGCAGTGGCACCATCTCCGCTAACTGCAAGCTCCGCCTCCTCGGTTCACGCCATTCTCCTGCCTCAGCCTCCAGAGTATTTGAGACTACAGGCGTCCGCCACCACACCTGGCTAATTTTCTGTATTTTTAATAGACACGGGGTTTCACCGTGTTAGCCAGGATGGTCTCGATCTCCTGACCTCGTGATCCGCCTGTCTCGGCCTCCCAAAGTGCTGGGATTACAGGCGTGAGCCACCGCTCCCAGCCGTATTTTGTTGGTAACTTGATGTCTTTGTGGAGGAATAATGGTCTATAGCTTTCTAACCTGTCATCTTGCTGATGTCTACCTTGTTTGTTTGCTTTTCAACAATTTTTTTTAACTTCTGTCAGGATTTAGATAATCTTCTAATAGACTCCCTACCTTAATCCTTGCCATCACCAATCAAATATTTAAATTACTAATCTGATCATGCTACTTCATTGCTTACATTTTTGAAGTAGCGTCTTTGTCTACAGTGTAAATTTCAACCTCATGCACATACTTCACCTGGCCTTCCAAGACGCATACCTCATCCAAATTTTTCTCTTCATCTTCTAATTCCCTCTTCAGCTCATGTAACTTTGCACCAACAAATGCCTTCATTATTCTGCTGTTGATTAATATTTTCATTCTACCATGATTTAAGTATTATTTTACCTGTCAGGATCATCTCTTTTTACCTTCCCCTACTTATCTTATGATCTACTCAGGTTTTGGCTTCTAGGTGAACTGGACCTATTACAGTTGAATTAAATATTTCTCCATGCTCCTGAAAATACTCTATCATGGCATTCATTAAATTGTGTTTTACTTACTTGTATACTTGACTATTATTCCCTTTTCTATTATCACTACTTAACATGAAATCCACATAGTAGGTGCTCAATAATTGTCTACTGAATAGATAAATAAAATAATTGCCCTGAAATGTACTATTTAATATTTCCCCAGGACATCATTTTTTAAAAAATAAATGTACGACTGAGTTTTAATAAGATGCCCATTTTAATTGAGAGCTTTTCACTCCACAGAAACTGCAAAGTTGCCTCTCAGAAAAAAAAAAATTTTCATTTGAGACATTTATTTTCAATATTTTAACACAAACATTAGCAGATATGAAAAATGCTTCTAAATGTTTAGTGAATTCAATAGCTCAATACTTTCATGTTTTGACAATGTCTTAAAAGAGAAAAGAAAATGAAAATGACAGTTTATATTTGCTGATGTTACTTAGAGATAAGAATGTTCCTTTTTCTTTTCTTTCTCATTGACCTAAAAATTTATCTTCCAGATTTAAATTCCTAAGAATTATTTTTGCATTTTTCAAAGGAGATGCATGCCATCCCTTGTTCAGTCTTGCTTTAAGGTGCCAATAATTTCTTTCTGCGAACTCTGCCCAGGTATGTGCTCATGCTTTCATTCACCTCAAATTTAGTATATCCCAAATGTAAGCTCGTAGCCACTTTTTTATACTTAATGGTCTATCCTTGGTGCCCAGAAATGCCTAGCTAGCAATTAAGAGTAGACACTTGGTAGAAGTTTTAGTGACCATTAATGCATTCTACCTCTTTTTGTTTGTTTTAATATTCTTCTTATCTTCATATGCACATACTTCATTATCCTGGGTAATAAATTAACAATATCCACAGTCCATGCTATTGGACCTATCTTGCATTAGTCTATGTATTAGTTTTAAATTCTTATTCACCTCTTCCAGCTTCCAGTGAATGCCGGCATTACCTAATTTATGACTGTGTCACTTTTGTCTCTGTCTCAGTGATCACCTTACCTACTCCTGTCTGTATGAAGATTCACTTTGTCTTCCTCTTATAAAGGCACATATAATTGCATTTAGTGCCTATCTGGCTAATCTGCAATAATCTTTCCATCTCACTATCCTTAATTAATCACGTATTTTGCCATATAAATCCACGTTTACAGAGTTCATGGATCAGGGCACATTTTTCAGCCCACCATAGTCTGTTTCTATAGGACTTGGGCCAAACTTCTAATTAAAGATTACTGTACAATTAGATGAGTAAGTAATATTTTTAATAATGATATGCACAAATAAAATAATGTTTCAGAACTTTTTTCTGGGAGTATGAGGGTTTTGTTTTGGTTTTTAATTCCTAAAACTGCAGATTTGCCTTTCCCCTTTACTAACAAAATATTATACTTAGGAATATGAGTGATTGGAACATTTTGAGTGAAATTCTAATGTGAATTCTTTCTTTATGTTTCCAACACAACATTAAGCACAAAATAATTCTGCAATTATTTTACTTATTGCAAAATATATTTAATGCATGGCGATTGATGGGGAATGTCACCCCTAACTACTGAATATGTTACCAAAACTCTGTTTTTTCTTTTATGCTGAGGAAGAATGAATAATGTATAAAGATGCAGGTAAGAGACCTGAGACGTTTTTAATATGGTTAAAACTTTGGCTGTGTAATATTCAAGTAGCTATTTTTGGCGGTGTTTTAGAAAGTAATGCAAATGTACAGACAAGGCAAGGATAGAGAAGCCAAACGTGGATTTGGAGAGCAGAACTTACTTCATACTTCAAAGGCCTGGGAGTTGCTGTGCATTTTTTAGCAAAGAGAGTGTTTGGAGAGGCAGGTTGACAGGAGCGTACAAAGATAGCCACAAAACTACTGAATGCCCACCGTCTGTGGATAATCTGGAGCAGTTCCCAAATACTGGTCTATGGACCAGTCCAGATACTCAGACTCTTCTAGGTCTGTGGGGAAATGGCAAATACTCTATGAGAAAAGTGAGTGTAAACTCACTTATACTCATCAAAGTAATAAATGTCTTCAAAGAGCTAAAGTTTGAAGTTTAAAGTAAATCTTCTATAAAGATATTAAATCCTTTCTAATTTTGGATGGCAAATGATATTTCTTTTATGACATAATGGTGAGAGCATTTACCATAGGGCTAAACACATGATGTTCATACAGCTTCTAGAGGTATTTAAGCGCATGGGAAATACAATGGACCCACAATTGTACTAGACATTGTCAGCTGTGGCCACATCATATTCATTTTTCCCTTTCCTAAGGACACCCTGATCTCCTTTTAACAAATATGTTTCTTTGTGTATAGATTTAGCAGAATGATAAATTTAGATACTCATGTTCAACTCTAAGAGCCTTTGGTACAAGATCTCTTCTCATCCGAGTACAAACTATGAAGCAGATGCATGACAATTGGAGACTTATTTATTTATTTATTATTATTATTATTTTGGAAGTATCCTGGTTGGATGTTTGCTGCTGTGGTTTCTGCTCCTTGGCTTGCTAGAAGCTCTCCCTTCCACTCCACTCCCTAAGCCCAGTTTTCCTTCTAGTATATAACCTTTTTTTTTTTTTTGCGAGAGAGTCTCACTCTGTCCCCCAGGCTGGAGTGTAGTGGCGTGATCTCGGCTCACTGCAACCTCTGCCTCCCGGGTTCAAGCTATTCTCCTGCCTCAGTCTCCCAAGTAGCTGGGACTACAGGCACGCCACCACACCACACCTGGCTAGTTTATGTAATTTTAGTACAGACGGGGTTTCACCATATTGATCAGGCTGGTCTCGAACTCCTGACCTCAGGTGATTCGCCCACCTCGGCCTCCCAAAGTGCTGGGATTATAGGTGTGAGCCACCACGCCTGGTCAACAACGTATTTAATTTATCCAGATTTCTCTTTAATTGCAGTCATACTATAAACTAGCTGATATGTTTACCAAATACCTATGCAATCTTGGAAGTAATTGCATCTTTTCTAGAGCTGATAATAAAACCTGCTTCAGAGAGTCAAGAACATTACATGAGTCATTATATATAAAGTACTTAGCAGGTAGTTAGCTATTTTCCTATCATCGTGGTTACTGCCACATAAGTTGCACAATCCCGAGCCAAAAAAGACATTAAAAAGCATGAGTGCCTTCCCTATGACTATCAGATATTCTTATAAAAGCCAATAGAGTTAAAGGATAAAAGCCTAATGCTTTACCCTCATATGTCCAACAGCCACCTTTAAAATCAATTTCCAAGCATAAGGCATGACCTTGGCTTGGAAATAAATTGAATTAATTTGCAGTACCTGCTTCTAAGCCTTGCTTTTTAATGCTGACTCTCACTCACCCAATATCTTCAGCAGTTTAGCTTTTTTCAAAATCCCCACATAATTCATTCAAATGAAGTTCTCCAGGACATCAAAATTGTTCAATTTAGTGGACTTTCTTGACAGTGGGTTCTCTGTAACAAAGTGCTTTCTTTCTCAAACTGCATAGAAATCAGGGAAAATAACATCTTAGTTCCCCTCCTCAATCCAGGAACTAAACCAGGCAAAAATAGAGAAAGCAGTGTAAGCAGCTGCTTACTCAGACTGAATATATGATAGAATTTATTAATAACCTGATTAAACAATCAATCAATCAATCTGCTCTGATGATCTCTTGTCCCTGGGTAATAAATTACCAAATTAAAGCAGAAGAAAATGTGAAGCATTTTGTTGCTAAAAAGCAACAAAATATTATTTCACTCACTTTATAGTTTTTTGCCCTTTAATCTCATGCTTCTTTTCATGTGGTGTTTGATTCCAGTGGGCAATTTGAATATGTGGATGGGTTTCTTTTCCCATAAAGTAATTAGGGTGTCTCAGATAGTAAGCCAAACTGAAGAGTGCATACTAATTAAAGGCTTCTGCTTTCACTTACGAAGAGCCAACCTTAAATCTTTTCTTCTTCTCCTCCCTATGGTGCAAACTGCACATAATTGAGAATGTTTCTTACAGAAACTAGAGAAAGCACTTGTGCGAGAATTTTACTACATAGAGCTCACTGAACCTGGCCCATCTAGCACTTTTATGGCTCATCTACAAGGAATGGAAGTCACATGGGCACTCACAGTGCTCAACTGTTGTTACACTTGTACCTGGGATAAGACTGCTCAAGATAGTAGTACTTTTGCCCAGCAGCCTAAGCACGATGCCTGTAAATACAGACAGACATAGTTTTGGATTATTATTTTACCTTGCCTTTATGTCTTCAGATTTTTTTCAGAAAAGAGACCTTTTTATTACACACAGAGATCAATAGCTTATATTCACAAACAATCTGGTTGTGATGGCTCAGAATCAAGCTGTTTGCTTGCACATTTCCTTGAAAACTGGCAAGTTTTGGGATGAGAGGAAGAGAGGTGGCCCTATTAAAAAAATAAAGATTAAAAAAATAAGAAAAGGAAAAAGAAACTATACTAATTACTGGTCTGTCCTACTTTCCTTACTGCTTTTGGCTTCACGTCTACATGGATTTTACTTAAGAACACGGAGTGAAATAGGTCTGGCTGTTTCCCAGGCTAGCACCTTTAGCTAGCCTTTTTGTCAGGTCTAAGAAGACATAGAGATTACATCACTTTGGAGACATTTAGCTTGAGTTGAAAGGTTTACGGATAGCTTTCACCTTTCTGCATGAAGATTCTGCAGTGCTATTTTCTACAATATGATAAACGTGGTCGTCATTCATTCATTTATTATGGAATTAGTACCTTATAAAAGTGTCCCTGGCAAGTTAGCTAGCTCTTTCTACCATATGAGTACCAGTGACAAACTGCCATTTATAAACCAGAGAGTGAGCCCTCACCAGACACCAAATCAGCCAGTGTCTTAATCTTGGAATTCCCAGCCTCCAGAACTGTGAGAAATAAATTTCTATTGTTTGTAAATTACTCTTTTTTGGCAAATTGTTAGAGCACCTCAAATGAACTCAGACAGGTGTAAGCACTGAGAGACAGAGATCATTGGAATCCATGTCAGAATCTGACTACTTCACTACCAAATATCAGAAATTCTATTTTCTTTTGTGTCCTGGGCAATATGCAACCCATATTGTTTTAACTGTCTAGTGACTCCTCAATCATCCTCTCAAAAATCTTTTCAACATCACTTTAATTATTTGACTTGTCCTTTTTCACTCTGTATTCTCTTAAACTACATCTGTATAATCATTTCTTACAGTTCCAATTACTTTCTCTATGGTGATAAATCTCAAATCTACATCTCTAACCCAAATTTCTTAACTGAGTTCTAGATACTGTATATGAGGAATCAATTAAACCTGATATTCTTTTCCATTACCCACAGAGACCTCCATCCCATCATATCCAAAAGTGAGATCACCATGGTCACACTCCTCCTCCAATATGTTCAGTCCTGGACCATCGAAGTTAGAAACCTGGGAGTCCTTTGAGATCCCTTCATCACTCCACACTGCTTAGAGCCCTTTGATTTTGGCTCCAAACATATCTGTCCAATTAATCACTTCTGTTCTTAGACTACTCATTGTATTTCCTTGTTCCCATGCACATTTTAAAGGAATTAATGCAAGAGTCTTGGCACTCTTCCGTTTGTTACTCTCAAAATGTTAGCAGATATATATTAACAGCAGGGTTGGCTGCAAACTTTGTAGGCCCTTGGCAAAATGAAAATTAGGGACCCTTGTTCAAAAGTTGGCAAGAAGCTTTATGAACTATACTAAACATACATTTCTTTTCTTCCATAGTCTCTCTTCTCTCTGTCTCTCTCTCTTTCTCTCTCACTCTCCTCCTTAATGATGATTTTTATTTTTATTTTTATTTGTCATTTAATGTCATACTCCCTACAGCATGGGAATATTTGCGGGGTGAGTGAAGAACCTCACAGGCACCGAGGTCCGGCCCCGTGATTCTTCATATAGCATGTGCACAGTCCACCAGTATCTGATTTCTCCTCCTAGTACCTGACAGATATGCCCTGGTGGAGTTGAGAAAGGCAATCTCCCTCCCACGGATCTCACGCTCATCACTTATCAGACCAGTGACTACCAAGGAATAGGGATATACTAACAATGGCCATATGCTTTCGCTTTTCCCTTTCCTTTACCAGTTGTAGAGTTTTACTGGATTAAAAACCTGTTTATTGGCTGGTCACGGTGGCTTACGCCTGTAATCTCAGCACTTTGGGAGGCCGAGGTGAGTGATCACAAGGTCAGTAGACCAAGACCATCCTGGCCAACATGGCGAAACCCCGTCTCTGCTAAAAATACAAAAATTAGCTAGGTGTGGTGACATGTGCCTGTAATTCCAGCTACTTGGGCAGCTGAGCCAGAAGATTCACTTGAACCAGGGAGTCAAAGGTTGCAGTGAGCCAAGATCGCACCACTGCACCCCAGCCTGGAAACAGAGGGAGATTCCTTCTCAAAAAGAAAGAAAAAAAAACTTTGTATTAATTCGTTTTACTCCTTAGTAGCTTCAAAATTATACATTATTTGCCATTCTTCTCTTGACTTCTCTTAAGATTTATATATAAGCACACAAATATATACACACAGATATGTTTTTCTAACTATTCCCAACCTTGAAACAAAACAAAACCCTTAATTGATTTTCACCTACCATTTCCACCTTTTCCTTCCACATTTCTTAAATTTGAGTACCACTTTTCCTCTAAATTCTCTTTTCTTCTAATTTTGGAAATGATTTTTTGTTCTTTTGGAGTGAATCGTCCATTTTTTTCCAGATAAATGTTTTGAGCCATTACATGCCTGAAAAATGCACTCATTCCCTTGTCTAATGTGAATGATCATACATCTAGATAACACCCTATCTTTGCAGACACTGTTTTGTTTTCTCTCATTCTATGTTGTTGCAGGTAAGAAATGTAAGGCTGTCTGAGTTGCATTTCATTGTAAATAGAATGTTCTTGTTTTAGGTTAGTTTTTTCTTTTAAACTTTAAAGATTATTTATATTATAATTGAGGTTCAAAAATTCCACCAGATTTAAGTTCAGATGTGAATGTTTTACTTTTTTTGCTCAACCCCTGGCAGACTTATTCAATCTGAAAACTCAGGTCTTTACCAAGATGCCAGGATATCATGCATTCTTAAGTTATGGAATAAGTATGAATCTTTTCTAAAGATGTCAGTAGGTGTCTCATTGGTTGTAACTAAAATCTTCACAGCCTCACCCCCCTTTAATGCCTTCAAAAAATCCTTCATAATCATTGCTCATCGGGTACATGTAAGCATATTGTGCTATGAAGCCAATGACAATCCTTACTTATGGCTATTAATTTCTATCAAACTCCTCCCTGTGGGAGTAACCAAACCCCTCGCTCAAAACCCTCTTTCTGTGTAGGACATAGCTCAGAGAATAACCAGTCAGTGATCATCCAGTGACATACTGCTCATTAATGAATTTGACACAATTTATCAATGACTCACTTTGTACAAGCCTCTGGTTGGGCAAGAATTTTATGTAAATGAACAGGTTGAATCCACATGGTATGAAGAAATCAAGGCCACTTTAAGACTGTGTCACTAAAATGTTATGGAGCATTTTGTTTCTCTCTTGTTCTACGTATATTAAGTCATCACCTGACCTTATTGTTTACCTGGGTTTTATTTTTTCCAGCCGGTCGTGCCATCATTGATCTGCTCTCATTATAGGAACACCTCTATCTGTATCTATTTCTTGTTTTGTGTGTGTTTACTGCTCCTTGGGAGATTTCTGAGTGCTGGAGTCATTGGCTCCGGCTGCATAAATTGGTGAGCTGAAGTTGCAGATTTGGAGCTGTCGCAGCCGCACTCTCAGGGTTATAAATGATGCTGTCTGACTGGAGGACACTGCATTAATGGGCATTATGGATAGGCCTGTTCTATTTCAGAACCATGATTTTCAAGCCAATCGCTTGTATCTGAGACAGGGGAGATTGTAGAAGGCTGTGGTAGAGGAAAAGGCTTAATCTGTTTTTTAGAAGAAAAATAAACTTAAAATAACATATGAAGTGACCAGCTATGTTAGAAATTGAAGAGAGTCAAGGCATGCTGCTGAAAAAACATCAAACTATTTTCTTTTACCAAATAGTCTATGAAACCTCAAAGTTTCATTTTACTTTATGTAATACCTTTTTAAAAATCTTAAAGCTGCAAGTACATTATGTCCAATTCTTTCTCTTTTGAGGGAATAAAATGGAGGTGCACTGTGTATGATAAGGTTAAAGTAATTTTAAAGCTAAAGAGAAAGAAGGGAAAGCTGTGCTGGAGCAGACAAAGATGCAGAAGAAAAGACGAGTTAGATGGTTGACTCTGGTTCACTATAAGTCAGGGAAGTTGCTGTTAAGAGGTTGCTATTAGGAGGGTAATGAAGAGGCTTATGGAAGTGACTTTACAGGTTAATGCCCTTGATGTACTTGCTTTATTATTTTGTTTACTTTCATTTCTTCAAGGTAAAATTATGAGGATTAAAATACATCTCAGGAAGATCTATAATACCTATATTGAAAACTGAGGGAGGAATATTAAGTGAAAAAGCTTAAGACTTGGAGCTTAGGACATCAGGGCTGTTTACTCTCCTGACACTGAATGTGATCTTAATTATGTTATTTAACCCTTCTAGACTAGATATTCCTCTTCTGAAAGGAATGTGACAATAGTTCTCTTACACTGATGTTGAAGCACTAATACAATGATGTATTTTAGTACCAACCACAGAACCTGACACATTACAAGTGATGAATAAATACCTGCTTTTTCTTTTGTTCTATCCTTCCTGTTAGATCACTTCCCATTAGTTCTGCCTGCCATTGGTTTCATTTTTCAAATATATGTTTTATGCAGGGTGGTTTGTTTTGTTTTGCTTCCAGTCCAGTGTTCATAGTTAGCACTTGAGATTCATAGTATTTGTCATTGAAATTCTCTGTTTCCTCTTGAATGTTGAGATAATTGAGTAAATCACAATACAAGTTAGGTCTTATAAACCAGTGCAGCATTCATTAATTCAGCCATTACAATGTGACTGAAGGGTCATTTTCACACTGAGAATTTTGAAGGTACCACTGCTAAGACTAAAATAATTTGGGAAAGAGGACCATTTTAAGCTAATAGCATTCAGTCATGTTCTCAATTTAGAGACCTTCTTCAAAGTATTAGCTACAAGCTACAGAAGATAGCAAATCAACCTGATTTCAGATCATTTAATACAAGAAAAAAAAATGAGCAAGAAGTTTTATGTCATTGTAATTTTCACTATTTAAGTCAAGAAGGATAAAGATAGAAGATCAGAGACTTAAAATCTAACCTAATCAGTGAAGTTCCTCGACCGGAGGGTTATTGTTAAAATCCTTAAGGAAGGAGCAATAAGATTTCAAGGTTAAACTTTTTAGACAATAAACACTTAAACATTAAGAACATCAGGGCATGATCAGTTCCCCAAAGGGCTGACACAGGTTCCTGAAATTGATCTCACTTCTAATTTCTTTCTTGTGTCTTGGGAGTAGAGTGTGGTTATGAAATGATGAAGCCTCCTTATGCAAATCACAGGTGCCTGGGGTCAACTCCAGTCCTTACCATGGAATTACAGTCAATACGCCATGTCAGCATGTCACTAAGGCAATGTAATGTTTAACAAACAAATAGTAAGAACAATTTGAGTTAAATGTTTTTCTCTCTTAGCGTCTGGATGGCAAAATCTGATGTGTAGAACAAGCCTCTTTACTAGGGCTTGCACTATATCCTCTCTGCTGATTGGAAGATACAGCAAAAGTTTTTAATTTATGAATAAGTTTTTGTAGCAAAATTATCTGGTGGCATTATGGAAAAAGCAGCAACAGATTGCTTCTGTAAGGTATTGGGTGATCACGTGGTCCGCTGATATCTGCCACAGCGGACTAATGTCTGACCACGACGCCAAGAGCAAGTGAGGTGAGACTTCATTGGCTCTTCATGGGCTTTCCTGCTTAGGATTTCATCCACCACTGTCTAGCGTACCCCTAAACGTACTTTAACTTCTCTCATGTGTTCCCATTGACAGGCCCATAGGGTGACTTTATCTTGACATATATTAAAAGCACAGCAATACCTAGCAGATGCTCCATAAACAGTATTTATGGAAGTCGTATATCTCCACGGTGATCACGCCATGCAATGTGTAGCACAGCTGCAATTAGGGAGATCTATGATAGGTCCATTGTTTTATGAGGTGTCCTCTGGGTCCTGAGCAGGAAAATCATAAGCCCATAATGTTTAGATGTTCACTTTTTAATACATATGATTTTTTCACCAAGACAAGTAACCTTAACAAGTATCTATTCTTTGGTGCATTTTTTTTTCTTTATTCAGTGTTTCTTTTCTTCCTTTTTTCTCTTCATGAATGCCTTTTATTTATTTATTTTACTTTTTCATTGCATTTACCTAGAAGTTGTGTGTACTTTAAGCCAAGTAGACAGTGATAATAGTAAAAGAAAAAAAGCACAAATTATTTGTGAGGCACAATGCTAAGTGCAATGAGGAATATAGTTATAGTAACAAAGTCCTTATTCTCAAGGAAGTTATCCTAGTTAAACATGCAAATTTGTACACACACATATATAGAGCCACATAATGGTGGCAATACGTATCAAGGGATACTATGGAAGCTTAGACGGAAAAATTTCACTGCCTCCCTTACACAAAAAAGTTTACATAAGCAAACAAGTGACAGTTGAATTAGGCCTTGAAGAGTGGCTAAAGTTTTACAGAGAGAAATAAAGGATAAGAATTCAAAACAGATGGAATAAAATAGAATACTGGGAGTTGGGGAGTCGATCTCCAAATTTGAAAGTATTTTTAAGGAATTGTTACTAGAGGTTGGTGATATTATTAGTAGCAAAATCAAACGAAATAAAAACCAAAATGGAAAAATCAGCAGGTGGTAAATGATTTGGGGGTATAGTGATAAATAGTCTATATACATATTGATGTTTTTAGAACAGAAATGAAAATTCAGAACTAGAGTAGAGGATAAATATTGGAGACATAGACACAAAATGCTGATATCTGGAAAGAAGAACTAATGTTTTGGGAAGACAGGAAGATATAACTATAACCTCATACAGAACCTTTAGGAGAGAGTAGGTATAAATCATATAGAGTGGTGAGAAGAGGAGTAAGTCAGGATGTTGAGAATGCAAACTTGTTAGAGGTGAGAGAAAGCAAGCAAGTGGAAAGTTGAGTTAGTGAAAAATTATGAAAGTCAATGACAAAGGGATCATTATGTCAGATGCTGCAGAATCAAAGAAGAGGACTTAGAAAGGACTGACGTGTATAATTAGACAGAGTGGAGCACAGGGTTTAATTATGCATATATTGGGTTTGTACCCTTGGTTTCCACACTAGTTGTGTGATCTCAGGCAAGTCACTTAGCCTCTCTGGTTCTCCACTATCTTAATTATAAAATAGAGTTGTCATTGGGAGTAAATATGGAAAATAATTTGAAAATACTTGGTAAACAGTAAGCATTATACATATATTTTTATCTCCTTTCTCTTTCTGCAAATTATCTTTCTTACTCCCATTTGTGCAACGTGCGTGAAGGCTGATCTAAATGGTGGTCCCAGGTCCTGAGTCCACATGACCTTTCAGCTCAAGGACACCCAACACTGATCAACTCTGCTTCTATAGTATTTTGTTTTGCTTTTTTCCCCCCTCCTAATTTCCTTCAAAAAGAACCTAATTGGCACAACCATGTTATGTTTCTTCCCCAAGGCCACTCAGCCTTGACCAGGCATCAGGGTCAGGTGGCAATAAACTCTGCTCCTTTAGAGATGTGGGAAGTGCAGACTGTCTAGAGTTGGAATGTTAGTGGGATCCGATTGTCATTCCTTTTTTTTTCTTTCCTTTCCTCTCCTTTCTTCTCTTCTCATTCTTTCTTTTTCTTTCTTTCTTTCTTTCTTTCTTTCTTTTTCTTTCTCTCTCTCTTCCTTCCTTTCTCTCTCTCTCTTCCTTCCTTTCTCTCCTCTCTTCCTTCCTTCCTTTCTTTCTTTTCTTTCTTTCTTTCTTTCTTTCTTTCTTTCTTTCTTTCTTTCTTTCTTTCTTTTCTTTCTTCTTTCTTTCTTTCTTTCTTTTTCTTTCTTTCTTTCTTTTTCTCTCTCTCTTCCTTCCTTTCTTTCTCTCTCTTTCTTTTCTTTTTTTTGGGGGGGATCTCACTCTGTCACCCAGGCTGGAGTGCAGTGGCACGATCTTGGCTCACTGCAACCTCTGCCTCCTGAGTTCAAGCAATTTTCCTGCCTCAGCCTCCCCAGTAGCTAGTACTACAGTCATGTGCCACCATGCCCGACTACTTTTTTATTTTTTTATTGTAGTAGAGACAGTGTTTCACCATGTTGGCCAGGCTGGTCTCAAACTCCTGACCTCATAATCCCCCTCTTTGGCCCCCAAAGTGCTGGGATTACAGGCATGAGCCACCGCCACTGGCCTGATTGCCATTTTTTTTGTGTGCCAAGGGAATAGATGAATGCTCGAAAGGATCAAATGTAAATTCTGGGTTCAGGCTGCCCCCTTCTGTTTATGTCCTCTTAGTAGACAGGATGGGTATTTGTGAATAGTCAAATGGTAGCTTACAGCTCTAGTCAAGCACATGGCTTTATTCACCAAAACGTAATGGAGATGGAGCAAGTGGTAGGACATCACTTGATACCCGTTCCATCCTCTGACATCTCTGCCATCAATCATTATTGTGAGATTGCTAGACTCTTCAGTCTGAGGACAGAATCTAAATTCAGGCAGTACTCTGTTCCAAGACAGACTCTTTCACTTATTCTAAGTGACTTTGGTTGGGTTCCTTAGTATGTGTGCCTCAGTTTATTTGCATATGAAATAGGAACATATTAACCAGCTCACAGATCTGTTATGCCTAGCACAGTATGAAATTTAGTAGGTGTCCAATAAATGCTCTATCTTCTTGAATAGTGAACACAGATAAACACATCTAGTATATGAGACAGTGTAAAACAGAAGAAATGATGCTTTAATAAAAGTTCTTATTCTAGAGTTCTTATCCTCTCTCTGTAATTCTAATTCTAGAGTTTTATTTTCTCTCTATACTTTCCCCAGCTGTGCAATGTTTGAATATCAATTTTTCTTTGAAATTCAAAACTTTTGTGTACAAACAGAAATATTCTTTACCACTATAAATATTTTACTAGGTTATCAGAAGCTCAAGTGAGCTAAGGTATAGAAAACACTTTACAAATTAGAAAACACTAAATGCAAAGTATCACTAAAATCTTACTTCAGTTATTACTCTTGAATAACTAGAATTTTAAAATGCAGTCCATATAGATTTCATTTGTAAAAACACCATTAAAGTAGATTCTGGGATAAAATGTGTTTATCTTATCTCCTAAACAGAGATTTTTTTTTATGCTTCGGGCAAAATAACGATGAAGAGATGGGCTTGGGTTTGCTGTATACTGTTTAAAAAATAATGTTAAAAATGTTTTTAAAACATGTTTAAAATGGGAGATTTTATTTTTTAATAAAACCTATACTTGAAATTTTTCTTCAAAAGTAACAGGGATATTTTATAATAGTGAGATAGCATTTAGCTTGGCCAATGGTCTGTTATAGCTAATTAGCAGCTGCCTACTTTCAACAGTGCTTCCACACTCTGGTTTGCCACAGTTTCTACTAATTGTTATTACCCCACACACTGAAGCTGAGTGTCACTTGCTATTTATCACCACACACTATTCCATTCCACATGTGCCACTTTGTTCTTTATAAGCCAAGCCTGCTTTATTATTTACTTTATCCCTCTTGCCATTGTAGGCAATTGGGTTTGTGATCCTTGTCCTAATATATGCACAGCTAACTCATTGCTTTTGCATAAAGCATTCATTTCCTAATCATAACACTAAGGAAATAATCTGAACCTCCAATAAGATGTTATGCTGAGAGGCAGAAAAGTCGACTATTATTAATCAGAAATGATTCCAAATATAAAATTAAAACAAATGTTGCTTTCTTCTTGTTGAACAGAAAATTCATCAATTTGAACATGCCACTCTTAACAAATGCCTATTAATCTATATTTTTTACCTTTAATATAAATTTTTCCTTTTTATAAAACTATTTCACTGAAGACACCTATGAATGGGATTTATAGAGTCTGTAATGTCTAATATTCTGTGTAATATATTTTGTATGTTTTTATTTGTCTAGAAAGAAGGTCCTCAGTTTTACTTAGATTCCTAAGTAGGTTGGTGGCACCAAAAGGCAGGAGTCACATTACTGCAGAGAACTGACGAAGGTACTTTAACCAAACTGTCTGAGGCTGTGTTAAACTTTATTACTCGTGAAAACAAGAAATACATTTTCTTAGTCAATTTTGATTTTGAATTTTAATGGGTTGAAGGCAGGGATATTATACAAAAAGAAATCTGTGCGTGTGTGAGTGTGCACGTGTGTGTATGCACGTGTGTGAGTGTGCATGTGTGTGTGCATATATTCTTTTGATTTATGAAAATGTAATGGAAATATAGGATAAATCTAGAAATAGGGTTTGCATTCAATGAAATCCTTTTCAGATGCTACATATACTCATTAGGAGACAATTTTCCACTGGTCTCTCCTGTTTCATCACACCTTGTAAGCAGAGGCACTAACTTCCCTTTTACTCTGAATTATTGTTGCAAGGATGCATAGCAAACAGCCTTGGAAGATAGAGATAGCATCTCCCTTTCAAGTAGAGGGCAGGTTTGCCTACTGTCCAGTGTCATAATGATGTTTTCCTTTAGAGAAAATTGCCTAAAGGAAATTTTGTTTCTCTTTGTTTGCAAGTACGATAAAATCTTAGACGCTTCATGGTTTTTAACAACATTCAGCTCCACCAAATCTTCTTTGTTAGAGCCCTTCATCTTAACCACTAGCTTTCTATTCCTTATTCTGCTTCTCTGGGGTCAATATCTCCACCTACATTGGCATAATCCACTATCTTAAGCTTCTCTTTCCACTGAGAACTGGGAGCCAAATTGCATTTAGTTTCAGCTGATTCAAGTCTCTAACCCATTAGGGCATTACTGACATCTCAGAATTGTATTAAATAATATTCCAGTTGAGAATAAGAATAAAAGTGGGGGAAAGGCATATCTTTATCTTAAGATTGACTTTTTGTTTAAGAATAGAATAGAAATTTATGGAATCAGTGGATCTTGTGAATCCCCCCATCCAGATGTTTGTCGGGCCATAGGGCTGGCAAATTTATTTAGCTTTGAGAAATGTGAGGTGACAGGATAGCTTTTTAAACTCTCAGAAGTTCTCAGATGAAGCAAAAGGATATGAATCTGCCATACAAAGTGGGGTTGTTGTATTGATTTTCTTCCACTGTTGTGCACCTTATCCTTCTGCAACACTTTAGTGACTTAAATTTAGGATATTAAATGGTGGTTACTGAATAATCCCCTGACATATCAATCCTTACTTCACTTATATAAAGGCACAGGGGAGCTCAAAGTGAACAGAAGCAAAAATGGAAATAGGAGACGAAGTTTGCATTAGGATGATGTGTCATGTTGCTTTCTGCTTACTTTGATTATGATATGTCAGGAAGGCTTACTAAGACTATGGAAAATATAAGGTTTTAAAAAATGATTTAAAAATTTAAAGTTTTAGTTATAAGTTAAACCTGGGGAAACAAATTCCTTCTGGTATATTACATGTGAATCAATATACATGCTTTTACGTGCATATGTCTCTATGGAAAAAAATTGAAAGATATAATTAAGGGAATATTCTCCACAGATATTTTACTTCTCATTTCTCCTTTTATATCTCTGGCCTGTTTCACTTCTGATTTAAGCCTTCATGTCAAGATTTTCCCTTTGGGAGGTTTACAAATGATGACCCAGTAATATTAAGATAGTTAATCAGAAGTCTGCCTTCCAAATACAGTAAAAGTGTAATCAACTAGAGAAATACTATTGAGATTCACAATCTGCCCCCACTGTCCTTTGACAGATGTGATATCTTATTGTTCAATTTTGCAACACTGGATATGTTTCATTTATTTTTTGCCAAGTTAAAAGGAATTAAAATTTAATTTTATGTTGAAAATTATTTTGGAAATTCAAAACAACTTGAGGTAACTGGAAATGATCTTGGGGCCAGAGGCTGGAGGTGGAAAACAGGCAGAGAGTTCAAAAACAAGGATGAAATGCATGGTGTCAGATTCAGGAGCGCTTTCTTAAGCATACTAACTCCTTCCTGAGGTGGACCAAACTTCTGCACATCAAATAGATACTATTCTCAGACTCCTTGGGAATAATAAAAGCAGAGCCTACAAAGTTACTATAGGTAGAATCAGAGATGCATGCTACTGTATACACCATTCCTCAATCAAAGAAAAATCACATAAGAACAATACATCAGATAGCACTCCTTTTATTACAATCTGCACTTTCTTTTCACCTATGCTGGAGCGTCAAGTGAGTGAAGTTGGAGATATTTAGTTATTTAACAAATAAATAAGCCTATATCTATTAGACAATATCGAATAGAGAAACATATCTCTTAATTAATTTAAGCAAGTTTTATTCAGAGACTGTTATAGTTCAGATTTGGTGCTTAGTACTAGGAATACGTTGACGAATAAAATAGATAAATGACCTGTCTTTGTAAGTCTTGCAGCTTAATGGCCTGGGCCTACAGAGACGTTGACAGCAGGGAAGAGAGGAAGCAGAATGCCAGTCTATAATTGCTCACCTAGATCTGAACTGGAGCCAAAAGCAGAAGAGGCTACCAGCAGAAAGAAAAAAGGGAATTGGAAGGATGCAGCAGGAAAGTCTATTGTTCAACCCTATTCAGTTTTACTCTTTCGGGGTACAGGGCAAGGACATTTTTTCCAGTCTCCTTGCAGCTAAGTGGAGCAGCATGCTTGGTTAGAATCAGTGGGCTGTGGGAAGAAATGGGTATGTCACTCCCAAGTCAAAGCATGTAACATCCATAGCTGACATAGCATGACTCTGTGGTTGACTCTTCCCTGCCTCACCAACCTAAGAGAACTGTGGGTAAAACAGTGTAACTGTCAGAATGAAGTAGTCTGAATTGTTGAGTAGCTACATGGAAGACAGTTTCCTGGACAGTTGTCTTGATTTGTGGTGGACTCTGTGTGACAAAGAAACACTTTTGTTGTATTAAGGAGAGATGGTAGGGTTCTTGTATCATAACCTATCATGCCCTGGTCATAGAGGGGTTATTGATCATGTGTTTCTTGACAGTAGATATGAGGTGCTGAAAAAAAGGGATTGAGAAGGAAAGGGGAGAGAGACTAGAGAAGAATTTTTGCACTCTTGAAGCCAATAGGTAGAATTATAGAAATCCCTCTTGATTTACAGGAAAGTGTATCTAACCCAATTTCAATTTGTTTTCCAAATGAGAAACAGATTGGAAAATTACTTAGAGTGCAACTGTTCTTAAGATGAAGAAATGAAATATTCTCTATGATCAAAGGAAGGATATAAATACACTAAGTCTGGAAGAGTTTTTGTTTGCTTTAAGTGTTACCGTCTTGTCATATTAGCAATTTTAATTTTATTCATATGAAATATTCAAGTACAATGTTTTGTGTTTGTATGTGTGTGTATATATGTATGTGTGTAATACAAAACTCACTTAATTTTATTCAGTTCCACCAGAGAAATTCCAATGTAATTTGTCAACTTTATAATAAAATGGGTTTTAGGTGGATGGGCTCAGATCTCTGACTTATGGAGAAAAAGAAATAATCATTTTTTGCTTTGCTTCAAAGACTGGAAACAAATAAAAAACATGCAAAATTTACAAGACATAAGATCAGTAATTTACTTTACAAAAATTGGTTTTTGACTCAGTAGTGGAAAAAATTACTTATTTGTGTCACGGTCACTTAGCAGCTATTAGTACCTAGTTATTTTGGCATTGAAAAACCATTTATTTATTAATTCAATCATTCATTCAATAAACACATATTGAGTAGTTACTATATGCCAGTCAACACTGGAATTTCTGAAAATTTGTCTGAGAACAACGCAGGCATGGTCCATGATCTCTTAAAGCATACATTCTACTGGGGGGAGACAGAATGTAACTAATACGTCAAAAAGAAAATATCAAGCAGTGATGCATACTATAAAGAAAAGATATAAGGATGGGGATTTGAGTGTCTAGAGGCATCTTCAGATAGAGTGGTCATGAAGGCCTTTTTGAAGAGATACTTTTAAAACAGAAACTTTAATGACAATAGGGAGACACCCTTGCAAAGACCTGGAGAAGCTTGATACTCCTGGCAGAGAAAATCATAACTACAAGGGACCTTATGTGGGAGTACTTGGCATAGACAAGGGACAGAAAGAAGACCTGCTCCAGCACAGTGAATGTCATGGCACAAGGTAGGAGGTTTCTCATTACATAGCACCTCATATTAGAAAGTAAAGTTTGAATTTCACTCTCAATGCAGTGAGAAATCACTGAGAGATTTTAAGCAGGAGGTGAAATGATTGGAATTAATTTCATTTTTAACTTACTGATAACTTTGCACAGAATGAAAAAAATTGTTAAGAATGGAAGTCTGAAGATCAGTAAAGGGGATTATTGTAGTAGTCCAAGAGATAGAGTAGAAGGGTTGGGAATGGAGGGAAATGACACATTCAAAATATATTTGGGAAGTAAAATCAATTAAGATTTAATAATGAACTGGAACTAGGGGTTAAGAGGGGACTCAAGATTCATCTATTGATTGTTGGTTTAAGCAACACAGTGAATAGTATTTATTTATTTACTGATACAGAGATTACAGAGAAAGGTAAAAGTTTCCATTGAGAAAGTAGTAAAGGTAGGGGGATGATAGAGTTTTGTTTCAATGATGTTCAATTTGAAATGCCAATTCAACATTTGAGAAAAGATTGAAATGCCTTTGCAAAACTATCACAGTAAAAGAAGTCTGACATGGCTGACTTCATCTTGCTTCTACCCTCTAAGCTATCTTCACCCATTCCTGGTTGTAGGTCACATGGGAGGAATTTGGATTATAATTTGACCTTGAAGCAGGGAAAATGTAGTCCTTGATAAAACTGATTCCCTCCTTGTTCACAGACTGAAATTGGCTTTGTAAAACCAATGAAAGGCCATGAGAATAGAATTATGAGAGGACCCTGAATTCTGCTAAAATCTAGACATAGTTTCTATAATCCTTTACTGCCCAGGAGTCACGTGCCCAGAGGTCATAAGATTTGTGACTTCCTCAATTGCTCCTGTAGATACCATCACATTGTAACACCTTGGGTGTTTTTTTTTTTTTTTTTGAAATTTTTTCAGACTGATCTCACCCATACTCCTGATTCATGACTTAACCAGTCCTGTGGCCCCACCCAGAGGCAGACTCAATGCATGAGGACCATTTGGACCATTTTTCACACCCCTATCATTTCTTTCCCAACCAATCTGGAGCACCTATTCCCTAGCCTCCTCCCCACCAAATTGTCCATGAAAACCCTAGCCGCTGAGCTTTGTGGATATTGATCTGAGTAATAACTCCATCTCCCATGTGGCCAGCCTTGCGTCAATTAAACTCTTTCTCTAGTGCAATGTCATGGTCTCAATAAATTGATTCAGTCTAGTCAGTGGGCAGGAAGAACCTATCAGGTGATTACAAGATGATAAATTGGCAATTAGATATACAAATCTGAAATTAAGGGAGAAAATCATGCTTGAAGAAAAAAATTGAGGAGTCAATTAAAATATATGTAAAATAATGGAGCTAGATGGTACTTCCTAGGGAATGAGTGTGCTTTCGGTAAGATTTTATGTAAGAAATAATAATAAAAAACCTACATTGAGCTGTATGAAGCATCTAAATTTAAAAGACTGAGAAAGACCAGCAATAAGGATGGAGAAAACCAGACAAATCTATATTTTAAAAGGTTAGACAGAGTATTCTGGATTAATGGTATCAGTTGCTATTGAGAGGTCATGTAAAAAGAAAGGAGAGAAATGACGACAGGATTTGGCACCATTGAGGTTATTAGTGACCTTGCCAAGAGCAACTATCAAAGGATTATAGGAACAGAGGCCTAAAGTATGTGCACTGGGGAAAGAATAGAGATTGGCACGAGAAAGTGAAGACCGTGACCATAAACAACTCTTTTATGGAAAAGTGTCATGAAGCCAAAGTGAAAAATGGTACTGTAGCTAAAGGGGCAATATGAGGTCAAGGGAAACTTCTGTTATGTTTAAAATAGAAATTTCTGAGGCATGTTTTAATGCTTATGAGAGCAATCCAAAAGAAAAGGAGAAACGAATGACTCTAGAGAAAGACAGGATGATTATAGGTGAAAAATCCTTGAGACAGGGAGAGGTATTAGAATTCAGAGCCTAAGTTAATCTAGGATGAGAGTAGGTATACTTAATCAGATTGTTTCTATTTTCTCAAAGAAGTGTGAGGCAACACCCTCAGCATAGCATAAGCAAGAAGGAAGGTGTTTGAAGTCCTTGGAGTGAGGAAATGGCTTACAGTAGTAACACATTTGAGTCGAAGTTCAATATACCAGAATGTTTTGTAATTTTTTTTTTTTTTTTTTTTTTTGAGATGGAGTCTCGCTCTGTCACCCAGGCTGGAGTGCCCTTACGCGATCTCCACTCACCGCAAGCTTCGCCTCCCGGGTTCATGCCATTCTCCTTCCTCAGCCTCCTGAGTAGCTGGGACTACAGGCACCTGCCACCACACCCGGCTAATTTTTTGTATTTTAAGTCGAGACAGGGCTTCACCATGTTAGCCAGGATGGTCTAGATCTCCTGACCTTGTGATCCTCCTGCCTCAGCCTCCCAAAGTGCTCCTGATTTTAAAACTAAAGCAAAAAGCACAGTTGCATTTTCCTCCAACGAAGAACAGCTGTTCAGTTGAGATAAATGAACAGAGTAGAGAGATAACTGGATTTAATGCACAGTCAGTTGAGAACAGTAGAGAAAAAGAGAAGGAAATTAAGACATTAGAGTAAACTTGATGAGCTATTGACTTTTGCTGGACTAGTAAGGGAAATTAGAATATGAGAAAAATGATAGTTAATAAAAATGATCAGGGCCAATGGATTTGGAGATCTTGTTGAGATTAAAACAAGGCTAGAGAATAATGACTGGAAAGAGTAGTAGAAAATGCCAATTGCTAATATCTGTTTATTTCCCTAAACCCATTTAAAAATTAAAAACAAGAACAAAGAGTTGACAGAGCACATGACCACATGGAAAGAAGACATTTTACAGCAACAACGCTCATAAATTCTAGCTAATGTGGATGTGAGTGAAAGTATCGTGCAACTTTTGGGAAGCTTTCTTAAAGACATGATGGCTGGAGCATAAGCAACCATTCTGGAGCGTGGAAGCTTTGTGTTAATGGTAACAGAGGTCCGGCGTAAAAAAAACCTGAAGGCCTGATGCTTTTGGGACGCTCCCTAACCAGTGTCTGCTTCTTTGAACTTATTTTACATGAGAGCTTCTGTCAGGTTTAATTCAGATTTTCATTTGTTTGGTTGGTTTTTCATTTGTTGTTATATACATCCATATTCAATGCTAAATAATACAGAAGAATGAGATGTTTCCAGATAGTAATATTCAAGTTTAACATTTTTGAAGTGATACAATTATTGGTAAATGTAAAGGTCAAAAGTTATAACCATAAAATGGAAGAAAACATATCACTGAGCATGAAAAGGTCATGGAAGTGACAGGCTTTTTAGCCCAGGTATGAGGAAGATAATTCCAGTAGATGAGGAAATCACAGACTTAGAATTTAAGCAGAGAGGGCAAAATAATAAACTAGGTGCTAAAATCATCAACGAATGATGGAAAATGAGCCAGAATTTGTAGAGGGCAAAAAGAGAGGTGGTAGGTGACTGTTTGAGAGAAAAGTGGTTTATTGAAAAAAAAATGGGGACCTAGAAGAGAAAAGTTTCTACAGGGTGCTTCCCATTTGAAGGAAGAGGTATTTGGTTCAAGCTGTAAAGTCAGAATGCAGAGCTACAATATTGATTACCACTTTCGAGTTAAGAACATTAGCAAAGGCCAGGCGCGGTGGCCCACGCCTGTAATCCCAACACTTTGGGAGGCCGAGGTGGGCGGATCACCTGAGGTCAGGAGATTAGGACCATCCTGGCTAACACGGTGAAACCCTGTCTCTACTAAAATACAAAAAATTAGCCAGGCGTGGTGGCGGGCACCTGCAGTCCCAGGTACTAGGGAGGCTGAGGCAGGGGAATGGTGTGAACGTGGGAGGCGGAGCTTGCAGTGAGCCGAGATCTAGATGGTGCCACTGCACTCCAGCCTGGGTGACAGAGCAATACTCCGTTTCAAAAAATAAAAAATAAAAAAAAAACCTTAGTCAAGTCATTTAACCTATCTATGCTTCAGTTTTATCATTGGTAAAATGCAGATAATATTTTGTAAAAACAAGATTGTTTAAGAATTAAATGAGATAATTCATGTGAAGTTGTTAGTATATTATCTTACAAATTTTTAACACACAGCATGTTAGCTGTGGTTTTGGTTGTTCTGCTCAAAACATACCAATTACATACCAATTCTAAAATATAACACAATAGATGAATGCTTAGCTCTTAGTCTTTAAGTTTCTAAATGGGGTCAGTTGCTTAATACACCTCATCTCAATGAGGAGCAGTGTTGTAGACACACAATGTGCTACTTTGGACCCCTTCCTTGCTATTTCTAATGGAGTGTCTTATTTCATTGGTGAAAATAGAGAAATGTCTGAGCATACGCCATCCCATTTTAGACTCTTTATCTGTTAGAGACTTAACAACATGTGTTTCCTCCTCTTGCTCTCACTTCCATGAAAAACACAAACATCAGTGTAGGCCTGGGTTAAGCCTGGAGACTTGGGTGTACTCCTGGGGTCTGGGTCCTAATGCACTTGATGGGATTAATCCAGGCTGCAGTTTTCTTGTCTTTCTTTCTTTTTTTTTTTTGAAATGGAGTTTCATTCTTGTTGCCCAGGCTGGAGTGCAATGGAGCAATCTTGGCTCACTGGCTGCAGTTTTCTGGAAAAAATCACTGATAAGTATCTGCTCTCAAAATCCAACAATCCCCCAGGGCAGATGCCAAAGTGAATACAGGGAGTATCAAGAAGCCAAGAAGGCTGGGCGCAGTGGCTCATGCCTGTAATCCCAGCTCTTTGAGAGGCTGAGGCAGGTGGATCATCTGTGGTCAGGAGTTCGAGACCAGCCTGGCCAACATGGCAAATCCCCGTCTCTACTAAAAATACAAAAATTGGCTAGCCATGGTGGTGCACACCTGTAATCCCAGCTACTCGGGAGGCTGAGGGAGGGAGAATTGCTTGAACTCGGGAGACGGAGGCTGCAGTGAGCCCAGATAGTGCCACTGTACTCCAACCTGGGTGACAGAGTGAGGCTTCATCTCAAAACAAATAAAATAAAATAAAATAAATAAATAAACAAGAAGTTCTTCTAACACAATCTATTTAATAACAAAGCTCTTACTTAGCTATAACAGATACTTATAGCTATCTTCGATTGTTTTAAAATTTTTGGGGAAAGTGATTTATCACTTGAAATGTTCACTATACAAGAATCCCCACAGAGGAAGAGGCTTACAGGGTTTGGACATTCAGAGGTGAGAGATGATGAGTCTCTCAAAACATGAAAGGGAAAAAGAGATACACAATCAGCAGTAAAAGAAAACTCTACAATGTGGAACCAGAAAAAAAAAAATTCTGTGATAAAGTTCTCAAATGTAAATGACAGTCTACAAAGACTGAACTTTACTGTAATAAAATTAAAAAACAAAACAAACCAATGAGCCAGGAATGCCAAGACAGATCACAGATAGGAAATGAACATTTGCAAATGTTTGACATAACCTTGCTGAAGGGAGTGGGGAGGAAAAGACAAACTAAATAACTTTGGAAAAGTGTTTGACTAGATATTTAAAGGTTGATAATAAAAGTAACTTTCTCTAGTTGGAAAATTTGTTTCCCACAGAGTTAGCAATTCTGAAACTACTTTAAATGTATATAAGTTTAAATAAATAAGTAAATAAGTTATACAGAAGAGCCAGGTTTCTCACTGTAAGAGAACTAAATTATTAAATGAAGAAGGGTAGAAATGACAATGAAACTTTGTGGTAGCTGTAATATAATTGGAGATAGCAGTATGAACAATCATGTAAAGAAATAAAGATTTGTGTATATACCTGGGTTAGTAGCGATGCACTTATTTTTGACCTCTGTCTACTGAAAGGGCCTAAAAACAATGATACCTCAGTAGTAACAAGCATATTCAGCAACTTAATTCTGGCTTCTAAATATTATTTCTCTGAGAACAGGAACTTAGACTTTTTGGAGAAATGGCTGATTCTAGAGTTGAGACAGGGAAAATACAAGATGAATCTGTCATATCTTTTAATTCCAGAAAGTGAACAACTGGGAAAAAAAAATGAGGACTTACTAAAAGGTGCAGAACCCAACCTGAAAGAGCACCCAAAGTCTAAAGTTGGAACAATTTGAGCAACAAGATAAGTAACAGTAATGTTGGATTATTAACCAAAGAATAAAAAAAAATCACAAGATCATACTCATATAATGAAATAATTAAAGAAAGAAAGAAATGGGGCAGGGAGGAGAAAGGACAAATCTCCCATAAAGAAGAAGAATTTTAAATAATAAAAGTAGAAAGAATAAGAGAAAAGAAAATCACCATTGTAACAACAGTTCTAACTGTGGCAGGCAAAACCCATTGATAAATGCTGAATTTAATGGGTGACTCTTGAAGGAAAATAGGATGATTACATAGCCTCTAAGCATCTCTCTCTCTCAAGATATTAATTACTTCGAGGTTTTTAACATGCTTACAAATTCTTGATATTCCTTCTTTCAGAAGTAACAGAGTAACTATGATTCTCTTAAGTGTGGACTAGACATAATGACTCACTTTTAACACACAGAATATGAAAAGATTATAAAAGTTACTTTGCAATGGAAAAATAGGAAGATACTACTTTCCCCATATCACTAATTATAAAGATTGATATCACTAGTAATTGGTCATGTTGGTATCTTGTATCTCCTGATAAAATGCAATGAAAAGGTATTTCATCTCTTTGTTATTTTCCAGAAATATTCATAATTTCAGTCTAATCATAAAAAATCAGATAAACTCAAATTGAGAGTTATTGTATAATATGCGTGCACAGTGCTTTTCTAACATGACACTAAAAATAAAGACAAACTGAAAAACTATTATAAATTGCAGGAGAAAAGGAGACATTGTTGCTAAATGTAACATGGTATCCTGAATTGGATGCTGGAACAAAAAAAACTATATTACCGGAAATACTAATAAAATCCAAATAAGGTCTGCAGCTTAATTAATAAAAATAAACTCCAATGTTAATTTTTTACTTTTTCTAAAACTATCAAGATTATGTACATTGTTAGTATTAGAGGACGCTGGGGTAAGGGCATATGGACATTCTCTGCACTATCTTTTCAACTCTACAATAAAATTAAAATTGTATATATAAATATTTTATGAGTAAGATATATCTTTTGTCTAGGCACAATATGACTTAAAGATGTTGGAGAGTTGAATCTGTGGCCATTCACCATGTTGGTTATTTTGTTATGTCTTGGGCCATTTTCAAATTTGGTTTAGTGATTAAGAGTTTGGACCCTGGAGTTAGACTAATGAGTTGTGTAACCATGCATACCTAACTAATTTCTCCAAAACTCAGAGGATAATGATAGTAACAATAATAATACCTAACTCATACAATTATGGTAAGGAAGCAATGAGACTGTACCTATAAATCAACTAGTACCGTAACTTTTTTGTTTGTTTGTTTTTTTGACACAGTCTCGCTCTGTGGCCCAGGCTGGAGTGCAGTGGCATGATCTCGGCTCACTGCAAGCTCCACCTCACAGGTTCACGCCGTTCTCCTGCCTCAGCCTCCCAAGTAGCTGAGACTACAGGCGCCTTCCACCACGCTTGGCTAATTTTTTTGTATTTTTAGTAGAGACGGGATTTCACCGTGTTGGCCAGGATGGTCTCCATCTCCCGACCTCGTGATCCGCCCACCTCGTCCTCCCAAAGTGCTGGGATTACAAGCGTAAGCCACCGCGCCCAGCTGTAACTTTTACATACGAAACATCGAAGGCATTTTAGCTACTATCAATATTGTTATGGCTATTATCATAATACTTACTGTTGTCAGGATTTAGTAGTAAAACCCCTTAAATACGTAGGACCTCTATGCTTGTTTGGGTGACACTGAAATTCAGATTTCAGGGAAGTAAAGAAATCAAGAAATGGGAAAGTGATGATGACTTTAAATCACAGTAAGTGGTAGAACGCTTTCATCACTGGGGCCTGTGTAAAGGAAGACAAAGGTGTGTGTGGGTATAGAAGTTGAGGTGGAGCAAGAAGCACTGCCTCTGGTAGCAGGTGCGGCTTCCGTCATTTACTCAGCAAGCATTTATCATTCATTTTTTGATGTTTGCCTTCTATTAATTAAGTAAAAGAAAACTTATTAAATGTTCGGCGTCTTATTAGGTGCATAATAGATCCGTAAACTGGTAGCGGCCTCCTTTCCTTCTACTTTATCATTTTTAGAAAGAAATATTTATGAAAGTCTTTTTATGCATCATGCATGGATGTTGGTGGGAAAGAGAGCAAGCTGAAGAAGATATAGACCTTGTTAACAAGAAAGTTATGAACTTCTGTATGCGACCATACTAATAAGGGAAAGTACAGAAATCAACAGATATATTCCCCACCATTAGAGAACTAACAATTTATAAACCAGCCTGAAAAAAGATCAATTATTTCTTATTATTAACCTTTTCAAATTAAACAAAAAAGACTAGCAATTAAACATGTAACTTTTTCAAAGTATCCTTTGGGGTAAAGAGAAGGCCTGGGAAGATGATTTGACATGAGCTTTATTTAGAAAACTATCATCCCGGGTGTTAGGTTTTTATTCTGTGACTACACATAAATATTTTATAAATATAAATAAAGTTTGCTAACCTGGAGTTTCCTTACCTCGTAGAGTCTGCACAAAAATCTTTTTGCTGTTCGGCAGTAAAGAGGGAGCTGCCAAAAGGGTCAGATTTTAGACTGGATATGGTAAGTCTTAATTGGGACTTCCATGTGGGAAAGCTCACAGAAGAAAAGTATTATCATGTAAATACAGGGTCTTGAAGCCTCCATGATAATTCAAAATGTATTTGCCACATGTTAGTAATGGATGAGGTGTACCAATTTTGAAATTTAATCAACACTAACACTAACAATTGGCATTACTGATAACTTACTGTTAACTAGCAATTCATGATATGCTTTATCTGCAGTATCTCGTTGAACTCTGCCAACCACATTTAACTTTATTATCTCCATTTAGAATGTGAAAACTGAGCTTTGAGAGGCAAAGTGTGTAGTAGACTCTGCTAATATCAATTCTTCCTTTCTTATTTATAATTGGAAGCCCAAATGATTAAGGAAAATAATGTTTACAGACAAAAAAAAAATCACTTTTTTTGAATTGAACTTCCTTGTATGGGTGACACTGCAATTTAGATTTCAGGGAAGTAAAGAAATCAATAAATGGGAAAGTGATGATGACTTTAAATCACAGTAAGTGGTAGAACACTGTCATCATTGGGGCCTGTGTAAAGGAAGACAAAGGTGTGTGTTTAGGCATGACCATGTCACTCATTTCTACCCAGTAAGGTGTAAGCAAAAGTTGCTTGGAGGCGCTTCCAGGAAAGCTTAAAAGGAAAAAGGATTTGGCTAATATATTTTCCTCAGTTTTTTGCCTTTTACCCTTTACCATTCCTTTTATTCTTGTCTGAAATATGGCTGTAATGCCTGAATATCCAGCAGCTACCTGATGATCATGAGAATAATGACCACATAATAAATATTGAGGAAAATCAAAATAAAAGAAACAATTTTTAAAATCATTTATGCTTTGTTTCATTGGTACATTTACATAATATATGCATGTACTGTTACTTTTATAATGTATTTTAAAAATTGTGCCAAGGTTATTTAAAGGAGAGTTTTCTTTCCTTTATTCTTCATTGGCAGATTGTGTCTTCTATGGTTGAGATTATTTTCTGGTTTTATGTGATTGTGTGTAGGAATATTGCACCTTCCCTTTTATTTCTTTTTTATTTTTACTTTGTTTTGTAAATCTTCAAAGATATTTATCGATAGCCTCTTTTTTGAACATCATACAATTTACATCAGGAAATTATAAAAATAGGAGATCCTTTGTCATCTTTCTAACAGGACTGTCAGGAAAATCATATTTGTGAATTTAATTTTAGTTCCTAATGTGTCCATCATTTAATTTTTAACTTAAGTTTTTTTCACTTTTATTTTAGGTTTAGGGGTTCATGTGCAAGTTTGTTATATAGATAAATTGAGCATTCTGGGGGTTTGGTGTGCAGATTATTTTGTCCTGCAGGTAATCAGCATGGTACCCAAAGGTGGTGTTTCAGTTCTTATCCTCTTCCCACTCTCTACCCTCGAGTAGGACCTGACATCTGTTGCTCCCTTCTTTGTGCCCATATGTACTAAATGTTTAGCTCCCACTTATAAGTGAGAATATGTAATATTTGGTTTTCTGTTTCTGTATGAGTTTGCTTAGTATAATGGCCTCCAGCTCCATCCATGTTGCTGCAAAGAACATGATCTCATTCTTTTTTATAGCTGCATAGTATTCCATGGTGCATATGTAACACAATTCCTTTATCCAGTCTACTGTTAATGGCATTTAGGTTTATTCCATGTCTTTACTATCGTGAAGAGTGCTGCAAACATACAAATGCCCATGTCTCTATGGTAGAACAATTAATATTTCTTTAATCATATACCCAATAATGGAATTGCTGGGTTAAATGGCAATTTCTGTTTTAAGTTCTTTGAGAAATCACAAAACCACTTTCCACAATGGCTGAACTAATTTACATTGCCACCAGCAGTGTATAACCATTCTTTTTTTCTCTACAACCTTGCCAGCATTTGTTAGTTTTTGACTTTTAAATAATAGCCATTCTGACTAATGTGAGATGGTATCTGTTTTAGTCCGTTCTGACACTGCTATAAAGGAATACCTGAGACTGGGTAATATATGAAGAAAAGAGATTTAATTGACTGACAATTCCACAGGCTATACAAGAAGCATGCCTGGGAGGCCTCAGGACTTTTAAAATCATGGTGGAAGATGAAGGTGAAGCAAGCACATCTTATCATGGTGGAGCAGGAGAGAGAGAATGAAGGAGTCGTGCTACACACTCTTAAACAATTAGATCTCATGAGAGCTCACTATCATGAGAACAGTAAGAGGAAATCTGCCCCCCTGATCCAATCACCTCCCACCAGGCCCCACCTCCAACCCTCAGGATCACAATTCAACATGATATTTGAGCTGGGACACAGAGCCAAACCACATCAGTATTTCATTTTGGTTTTGATTTGCATTGCTCTAATGATTAGTGGTGGTGAGCATGTTTTCATATGCTTGTTGGCTGCATGTATGTCTTCTTTTGAAAAGTGTCTGTTCAATGTCCTTTGCTCACTTTTTAATGGGGTTGTTTTTTGCTTATAAATTTATTTAAATTCCTATGGAATCTGGATATCAGAACTTTGTCATATGCATAATTTGCAAATATTTTCTTCCATTCTGTAGAGTGTCTACTCTGTTGATAATTTCTTTTGCTGTGTAAAAGTCTTTAATTGAATTAAGTCCCTTTTGTCAATTTTTGCTTTTGTTACAATTGATTTTGGAATCATCATCATGAAATCTTTGCCAGGTCGTATGTACAGAATGGTATCTCTTAGGTTATCTTCCAGAGTTTTCATAGTTTTAGGTATTACATTTAAGTCTATCATCCTTTGTTAATTAATTTATATATATATATAGTTTAAGGAAGGGGTCTGAATTGATTTTCATATATAGTTTAAGGAAGGGGTCCAGTTTCAATCTTCTGAATATGGCTAGCCAGTAATTTTTGCACCAATTATTTAATAGGGAGTCCTTTCCCCATTGCTTGTTTTTGTCAGATTTGTGGAGATCAGATGATTTTAGGGGGTGGCATTATTTCTGGGCTCTCTATTACATGGGTCTATGTGTCTGTTTTTATACCAGTACCATGCTGCTTTTGTTACTGTAGCCTTGTAGTATAGTTTAAAGTTTGGTAATGTGATTCCTCCAGCTTTGGTCTTTTTGCTTAGAATTGCCTTGACTATCAGAGCTCCTTTTTGGTTCCATGTAAATTTTGAAATATTTTTTTCTCAATCTGTGAAGAATGTAATTGATAATTTTATAGGAAGAGCATTGAGTCTGTAAATTGCTTTGGGACAGTATTCCCATTTTAACAATGTTGATTCTTTCTATTCATGAATATGAAATGTTTTTCCCTTTCTTCGTGTCATCTCTGATTTCTTTGAGCAGTGTTTTGTAGTTCTCATTGTAGAGATCTTTCACCTGTCTGGTTAGCTGTTAATAAAGTACCCGGTTAGGTATTTTATTCTTTTTTTGTGGCTATTGTGAATGGGATTGCATTCTTGCTTTGGCTCTCAGATTAGATGTTGGTGTACAGGAATGCTAGTGATTTTTGTACAATGCTTTTATATCCTGAAACTTTGGGGAAGTTGTTTATCAGATCAAAGAGCTTTTGCACAAAGACTGACTACAGAATTTTCTAGGTAATAGTATCATATTGTCTACAAACAGAGATAGTTTGACTTCCTCTCTTCCTATTTGGGTGCCTTTTCTTTCTTTCTTTTGCCTGATTGCTCTGGCTAGGACTTCTAGTACTATGTTGAACAGGAGTGGTGAGAAAGGGTATCCTGTGTTGTGCTGGTTTTCAAGGGGAATGCTTCCAGCTTTTGCACATTCAGCATGATGCTGGCTGTGGGTTTTTTATAGATGGTTCTTATTATTTTGAAGTATGTTCCTTCAATGCCTATTTTTTTGAGGGTTTTTATATGAAGGGATGTTGAATTTTACATGAAGGGATGTTGAAATCCCTTTCTGCAGTAGCTACATTTCTTGATAACATTAGACTGTTTACCCTTGTTCTTTTTCTTGCATAGAACAAATAGGCATCTTATACATTAAAACCTCTGTGCTTATAGCCTTATAAAATCTTGCAAAAATCAGATATCTAGCACATGGAGATGACAGGATTAGAAGCCAGGCCTGTCTCACTCAAAGCCCACACAAATACTAAGCTACCTTGCCAATTTAGTTTGTTTTGTTGTTGTGTGCTTTCTCACTCTATTTTGACCAGTCCAACAAATCTTAAATTATTGAAGTTCTAATATGTTCAGACAATTTTAGAAACTCTTATTATTTCACAGCATGAATTTGGTTGGGAATTTCAATTATCTTAAAACAGAATGATTTGCATGTACAATTCCTGATTAAAATGGCATGAGATTATCAAATAGAGAAATAGAGAATATTTATAAGCATTCAAAAATTGATTGCTACAGTCTCTTTCTTTTCTAAGAATCAATGTCTTTGAGCTATTGTGAGAAAAAAGTTTGGGACTACAGTGTCCCCTACCAAACTGGGAAGAAGCCAAGTGACCAAACTATGATTCAGAAAAGTCTAACTTGATGAGTAGATGAATTTATTAGGACTTACATACACTCTTGGATAACATCAGTAGAGCTGTAGAGATCTGTGCCACTTCCTGTCTCCAAATTGCTTTTAAGCTAATTTTCTGTGTCTGTCTCTGTCTCTTTGCCTACTGTGTTTGAGTGATGAGACTGTTTTCCTTGGTAGGTTCTCATATATTTTCTAGAATGTTTAGGTTCTCAGGGAAACCTGCTCCTCTATTGGACACCATGGCCTTGGCTCACTGCCAAGTCTTCAGGGTTCAGACAGCAGATATTCACTCGTAAGTAACCTGGTGGGAGACCCATCACACTACAATCCACCCTGTTCCCCAGCTCTTATATTTTTTTGCCAATCTTATGTGAGTGTCCCTGAACAGCATACAAGGGGAAGAACTATATGTGCCTATAATGTATACCCATGGCTTTTGTGTACAGGCTATACCTATCCTATATAACAGCATTAAAAGCTGAAAATAACTACAATTATGATGCCTGTTAGCAAAACATAACTCCAATGAATAGGTAAGGTGTCTAATTTGAGAATGAGTCAAAGAGACCTAATTGGTTGTATCATGGATCTAAGTTGACAAATGATTTAAAGCATTTATGACATTATAATTTTCTTTATCTGGGATACAGGCACAACAGGTAGCACCTATAAGGGCACATGTTGTTTGTTCTTCATTGAGTTGCCTATCAGGCCTCCAGGTGGAAACAATCCCCAGTGAGCCCAGGTTGTATTTTAGGTGTTGTTTATCCAGTTATTCTAGCTCTGTAGAGAGAACGGCAGAATATTCTAAGGCATACCATCATCATTTGTTAGGGGAAGGTATCTATATATGCAACAATCAGACTGGTTGTTGACTGCTGCCATATTTGCAACCCAGTCCAAAAAAGGTGCTACCAGCTGCCATAAGTACCAGGAACAACAGCCTATGGGTATAAACACAAGTGTTTAGTGAGGACCATCATGGATATATTTATTTTAGCATCATTACCATTGAATTTGTATCCATTGGCCCTATTAGGTGGCCACTGTGGGCTTGAGGCCTGGCTTACAGTACTAGCTTCCCTCCATAGAAGTGGGATAATAGCCAATTTATAAGTTTTGGGCCTTGTCCATGCTACCCGCATGATGATCACTCCCGCTGGTATTGGTACTGCTGCAAGTTGATAGTATAAGGCTCTTGGATCTCCATCAATAAGCACAACTGGGGCCGGGTGTGGTGGCTCATGCTTGTAATCCCAGCACTTTGGGAGGCCAAGGTGGGTGGATCACCTGAGGTCAGGAGTTCAAGACCAGCTTGGCCAACATGGTGAAATCTCATCTCTACTAAAAATACAAAAATTAGCTGAGCGTGGTGGGGGGTGCCTGTAATCTCAGCTACTCGGGAAGCCGAGGCAGGAGAATTGCTGGATCCTGGGAGGCAGAGGTTTCAGTGAGCTGAGATTGTGCCATTGCACTCCAGCCCAGCTGATAACAGCGAGACTCCATCTAAAAAAAAAAAAAAGAAGAAGCACAACTGGGACCAGCTGCCCTCTGGCAGGCTTCACGGCACCCTCTGGTGCAACCATACCATGACAGATGGTGGGGCTGTACAGGTACCCTTGTGGTAGCACCTGGAAAGCCTATTGTTGGACCTTTTAAGTAAAAGCAAACTGGTCCTGTTACCTTTTTGCTAAAGGAAAACTGGAAAAGGCATTAGCCAAGACTTTCACAGTATGGATATTATCCACCTTAAGGATCACCTGCTCTATATTTTCCATTAATGATTTCAGAAGTGTCACCAATGCCCCATATCATAACCTTTTTAAAATTTGAAATGACCCAGACAGTTAATTAGTACTTAAAACAATTTTAAGATTTTTAAACCATACAAAAGTTCTACCTACTGGCATTTGTCTCATTTATATTTACTCAATTTATTTATATTTAGAAGTTTACCTCGATTACTCATGAGAACCAAGACAATAGACAAAGCTAGTCATCATTTCAAGTGATTTTACAGTTAGTCATTTTCATAGCCTGTGAATATCAGGTGTTTATTTAAGCAAGGTCCTTAAAGTTAAACACACAGGCATTTTGGCAGTAACTCAGAAACTTTAGCCAATTTAATTGGACTAAAAATATTGAATTAGTTTTACTTATCAAAAAATCACAAAAACGAAGACTATTCTGGTCTTGGATAATTATATTCATAACCTTTATTTCAAACTCTGACACTTTATAATATTTAGCTGAGGCTAATATAAAACTCTAATCAGTAAACCCAGAAAAAGTTATGTTGACAATTCTAAAGACATTTTTCTTTTACTAATAATTTTAAAGCCAGATTATTTATTAAAAATTACTTAACATGTACTTTAAAAATTTGGACATAATTTATAGGTACTCATGTACTTATAAGTCATTTGGTACCATGATAGATACAATATAGAACATAATACACATACAAAAACATAAAAATGTAATACTTGTATACAGACACACAAACAAAAATCCAATAGCTTTTACCTTGGAACTCTAGACATGAGGCACCACCACAAACTCTTTATTTTACAAAGATTTCTAGATCCAAATTGTTTCTAACAAAATTGAGATCCGAAAATATGGTTAAACTTTGTTTGCTCTTATAGGTAATTCAATGAAGTCTGTGGACCAAAATTTTGGATAGAGCAGTTTCTATAGAAGTTTGATTATGAAAACCTGTTTTATTCTTTTGTTTCCCTCGATTTCAAATGATTTTTAATGTCTACATTTCAGTTAGAATTGGCCAAACTGTATAAGAAAAATGATATCCCAAAATGGCCTTGAATTAGTGAGTTTTTTCTCCACACAAGTAGCTTAATAATAGCATATTCAAATAAGGCAGGAAATGAAAGAGAGAAATAGAGAACTTTAGAAGAATCTACTTAACTCTATAGTTGCAGCTTAACCATTTGAGCTCCGAACTTTTCTTTTGTAATTTGCTCATCAGTTTTAAAATGTACACAAAAATGAGCCATAATATGTAACCAGCTAGAGTCCTAGAAAACCCGGCATGCCTTTGATCTTCTGCTGGAGTTTCAATCCTTTCTCCCATTTCTGCTCTGCTCTATTTCTCGGTAGCCAGACTAACTGCAACAACAGTGTGCTTGCTGTTCTTATCATACTTTAATATATTAGCTATTAAATATTTATAATACATGCTCAGTCCCCACTGGCATTTTCTGAGCATTCCCATATTCACATATCAGCTCACAGCAGTTGAGCAGTTGAGCGACTCATTTCACATGCATGTTGCTGACCACCTCAGGATTCCCTCCACACTGACTCATCTGTGGTTCTATTCGTGATGCCAATTGTTACAAGAAAAGCTTAAGACTGTAATGTTCCCCACCAAACTGGGAAGGAGCCAAGAGACCAAAGACTGACTCAGAGAAGTTCAGCTTGATAAATAGATGAGTTTATAAGGACTTACATTTGGGCACTCCTGGATGGTCACAGGACAGTTGTAGAGATCCACACTGACTCCCATCTCAAAACTGCTTTTAAGCTAATTTTCTAGATGTTTGCCTACTGTGTTTGACTGATGAGGCTGTTTTTTTGGTAGGTTCTCATATATTTTCTGGGATGTTTGGGTTCTCATGCATACCTGCTCCTTGGTTGAATAGCATAGCCTTAGCTCACTGCCCAAGCTTCAGAGTTCAAGCAGTGGATGTACACCCTTAAGTAACCTACTGGGTATCTTGCCACAATATAGGAGCTTAAGTAACATACATACACCCTTAAGTAACCTAGTAAGTATCATGCCACAATACATGAGCTTCAGATTTTTCTGTGTTATTTGACATGATATTAGAGGAAAAAGAAGCTCTTGGATAGAATGGCAATGATAACATTTCTCCAACCCTACATAAATCCTACAAAAAGTTAAGTGAGAAAGGTCCAGTTTCACACTCATTCCTAATACAAAGCCTGCTGAGTGAAAATGGTCATGAGAAGCTTGTTCACAGTAAAGACTATGGACAACAGTCAGTCTACCTCCATTAATAAAATATAGACTACCTTGGCCGTGAGCGGTGGCTCATGCCTGTAATCCCAGCACTTTGGGAGGCCGAGGCGGGCGGATCAGGAGGTCAGCAGATTGAGACCATCCTGGCTAACACGGTGAAACCCCGTCTCTACTAAAAATACAAAAATTAGCCAGGCGTGGTGGTGGGCGCCTGTAGTCCCAGCTACTCAGGAGGCTGAGGCAGGAGAATGGCGGGTGAACCCGGGAGGCAGAGCTTGCAGTGAGCCAAGATCACGCCACTGCACTCCAGGCTGGCTGACAGAGTCTCAAAATAAATAAATAAAAAAAAATAAAAATGAAATAAATAAAACAAAATATAGACTACCTTGCAGTTTGGCCTATGTGCAGAGGACAGATGACAGCAGCTATTGTACATTTCTACAATTGGAAGAATGTGAGTGAGAAGGGGAAAAATTAATGCATCAACCATATCTTAAGCTCAAACTCATATGTAAGAAGTCCTCAATATAATGATGGCCATAACCACGTTTTCAGAAAAAAAAAATTATGTCCAGTGAAAATGATTCTGAGAGCATCTACTTATTTTAGAAAATACATATTAAAAAGGGGGTATTTATACCTAAATTCAGGTCTTTTACTAATTTTTTTGTGTTTTTAAAAAATCATTATTGGATAATACATTCACAGGGTTCAAAATTCAAAAAGTACTACAGGATTTGCAGTGAAAAGCTTTTTTTCAGGTAATTTGTGTTAGCATTGACTTGTGTATCTTTTCAGAGATACCTGTGTATATTCAAGCACATAAGCACTAACTCTACTACCTCTACACTTTTTCGAGACTGACATATTTTAATCCTTTTTTTTGCATTCTGGCATTATCATGTAAAACTTATTGTGGAGATTGCTCCATATTAGTACATTAAACATTCGCTCATTTTTATAACAACTTTTTAAAAATTTTAAAATGTAGCATATAGAGGTAAGACTACTTAACACATAAATTTGTAGTTTCAAAAATAATAATAACACAAGCACTTACCACCCAGGTGAGTAAAATAGTAACCCAGGTTAAGAAATAGTATAATTCTAGGGATTTAGAACCCCCGGGTGATCCTCCTTAGTAGCATCTGTCTCCATTTGAAACCTCTCAGAGGCATTCACTGTCTTGAATTTTGTTACTTAATTTTTAAAATAAATTTGCCACCCACATATATATGCTTAAATAATATATTAAGAGGATGTCACCAAGATGGAAGAATAGGTCACATGCTCATATCCCCTCACAACAACAAGAATCCCACACTCATCCACAGATGGAAGTCTCTCTGAGGGAGCTTGGAGATTCAGGTATGAGGCTGTGAAATCCCAGTGGAGCCCAAAACTTAGGGAGGCCATTTTGAGTGTGCAGACCAGCCCACAGGTAGCAGACTTGCTGATTTTGCTCCTGAGTTCAAACCCATAAATTTGCCCTGCTCCCTAAAGGGCATGGCTACAGTCATGTTTGGCCCTTAACCTGAAATCAAAACCATCTGCCAAAAGGTCCAGGAAGAATCTTTCACACTAGTGCCTTGGCAGAAAGGCTTGTCTGCCTGCTGACATCAGTCTCAGCAACAGATCTGAAAGTTACTTAGTAACTCAACCTCTGCTCCCCTCAGCCATAGTCCCAGCTTATTACTGCTCACGCAAGAATTTAGAGGAAGACTCACTCATATCTTGTAGCCTGGAAATTATTTACCCATCTGAGACTCCATGATAGGCACAGCAGCCTCTATCTCAAAGCAGATTATGAGAGGCTTCAGTCTCATCTCTGGCCTCTCTTGCTTCAGTTAGGAAGCTGTATCACCTATGTAGGGAGTTGCTAGGGATGCACCCCTGCTGGGGACACAGGAGTGTGCTTGCTGGTCCCCATCCTACAGCATATTCTGAAAGGGCCCAGTACCAGCTCCAGCCTCTCTCACTACAGTTGGGGAACTGCTCCATCTGTGCAGAAAACTGCTTAGAAGTGCACACATCTAGGCTACTGAGAAGTATCACCAACTTCTATCCCGCTGCATGTTCTGAGAAAGTCCAATCTTGACTACAACCCCTCTGACTTCAGTCAGAGGATTATCTTACCTGGGAAGAGAACTGCTGGGAAAATTACTTGTCTTTGCCAACAGGACAATCTTCCGGGCTCAGTTCCCTAGCCAGCTTTTCACACAGTCCGAGTATAACCCTGCCTTGGGTCTTCTCCAAGTACATACAGCCCAGGTCATCACACTAACCTTGGAGTTCTCACAAGATTTAAGGTGAATCTGGGTTTAGGTTTTCTTCTAGGGCTGAGAAAGTGGCAGCAGTCATGGGATTTGACAATATTCAGCCTCTGAGATTTCTGGACAAGCCCACAGAAGAAAGACAGGCACGAACAAACCAGACTGCATAGATTGGAGTAAATACCTAATTCTTCAATGCACCGACATCAGTGTATGGCTACAAGTATTAGGAATAATCAGGAAATTATGACCTCATGAAAGGGACAAAATAAGTTGCTAGTGATTGAAGCTAAATAGATGGAGATGTGTTATATTCCAGACAAGAAATTTAAAACAATTCCATTAAGGAAGCTGTATTAGTCCGTTCTCACCCTGCTAATAAAGATGGACCCAAGACTGGGTAATTTATAAAGAAAAGAGGTTTAATTGATTCACAGTTCAGCAGGGCTGTAGAAGCCTCAGGAAACTTACAATCATGGTGGAAGGGAAAGCAAACGTACCCTTCTTCACATGTTGGCAAGAGAGAGAGGTGCTGAACAAAGTGGGAAAAGCCCCTTATAAAACCATCAGATCTCATGAGAACTCACTCCCTACCATGAGAACAGCATAAGGGTAACTGCCCTCATGATTCAATTACTTCCCACCAGGTCCCTTCCGCAACATGTGAGGATTATGGGAACTACAATTCACGATGAGATTTTGGTGGGGACACAGCCAAACCATATTGTTCTGATGCTGGCCCCTCCCAAATCTCATGTTCTCATATATTAAAACACAATAATGCCTTCCCAATAATCCCCCAAAGTCTGAACTCATTCCATTATTAACTCACAAGTCTCCAAAGTGTCATCTGAGACAAGGAAAATTCCTTCTACCTATGAGCCTGTAAAATTGAAAGCAAGTTAGTTACTTCCTAGATACAACGAGGGTAATAGCATTGGGTAAATACACCCATTTCAAATGGGAGACATTGGCCGAAACAAAGGGGCTACCAGCCACATGCAAGTCCAAAATCCAATTGGGCAGCCATTAAACCTTAAAGTTCCAAAATGATCTCCTTTGACTCCATGTCTCACATCTAGGGTATGCTGATGCAAAAGATAGGCTCTCATGGCTTTGTGCAGCTCTGAGTATGTGGATTTGCAAGGTACAGCCACACTCCTAGCTGCTTTCACGGTCTGGCATTGAGTGTCCGGAGGCTTTTCCAGGTGCACAGTGCAGGCTTTCAGTGGATCTACCATTCTGGGATCTGGAGGATGGTGGCCCTCTTCTCACAGCTCCACTAGGCAGTACCCCAGTGGAGACTCAGTGTAGGGGCTCCCATCCCACATTTTCTTTCCACACTGCACTGGCAGAGGTTCTCCATGAAGGCTCCACCCCTGCAGCAAACTTCTGCCTGGGCATCCAGCCATTTCCATACATCCTCTGAAATCTAGGCAGAGGTTTCCAAACCTCAATTCCTGACTTCTCTGCACTCGCAGGCCCAATACCATGTCTAAGCTGCCAATGCTTGGGGCTTCCACCCTCTGAAGAAATGGTGTGAGCTGTAAGTTGGCTTGATTAAGCCACAGCTGGAGATGAAGCAGCTGGGATATAGAGCACTATGTCCCAAGGCTGCATAGAGCAGAAGGGCTGTGGGCCCAGACCACAAAGCCATTTTTTTCCTCTGAGGCCTCTGGGCCTGTGATGGGAGGGGCTGCCATGAAGGTCTCTGACATGCCCTGGAGACATTTTCCCCATTGTCTTGGCAATTAACATTTGGCTCACTAGTTATGCAAATTTCTGCAGCCAGCTTGAACATCTCAGAAAATGGGTTTTTCTTTTTTATTGCATTGTCAGGCTCCAAATTTTCCAAATTTTTATGCTCTGCTTCCTCTTGAATGCTTTGCCACTTAGAAATTTCTTCCTCCAGATACCCTAAATCATCTCTCTCAAGTTCAAAGTTTCAAAGATTTCTAGGTCAGATGCAAAATGCTGCCAGTCTCTTTGCTGAAGCATAACAAGAGTCACCATTGCTCCAGTTCCCAAATTCTTCATCTCCATGTGATATCACCTCAGCTTGGACTTCATTGTTCATATTACTATCAGCATTTTACTGATATTACTATCAGACTTGTCAAAGCAATTTAACAAGTCTCTGGGAAGTTCAAAACTTTCCACATCTTCCTGTCTTCTGAGCCTTCCAAGTCTCTAGAAATTTCCAAACTTTTCTACATTTTTCTATCTCCTTCTGAGCCCTCCAAGCCATTCCAACCTCTTCCTGTTACCCAGTTCCAAAGTCATTTCCACATTTTCAGGTATTTTTACAGCAGCACCCCAGTCCCTGTGGTACCAATTTACTATTAGTCCATTCTCATGCTGCTAATAAAGGTGTACTCGAGACTGAGTAATTTTATAAAGAAAAGAGGTTTAATTGACTCATAGTTTAGCATGGCTAGGGAGGCCTCAGGAAACTTACAATCATGGTAGAAGCATAAGCAAACATGTCCTTCATCACATGGCAGCAGGAAGGAGAAATGCCAAGCGAAGAAGGCAAAAGCCCCTTATAAAACCAACACATCTTGTGAGAACTCACTATCACTAGAACAGCATGGGGGTAACTGCCCCCATGATTCAATCACTTCCCACCGTCTCCCTCCCATGACACATGAGGATTTGGGGAACTCCAAATCAAGATGAGATTTGGGTGGGGACACAGACAAACCATATCAGAATCTCAGTGAACTTCAGCAAAACACAGAGAAACAATTCAGAAATTTATAAAAGAAATTACACAAATTTAAAAAATGAAAATAATCAAACAGATATTGTGGAGCTACAAAACACAATGAATAAAGTGAAAAATGCAGTAGAGAGAATCAACAGCAGAATTAATCAAGCAGAAGACAAAATCAGTGAGCTTGAAGTTGAGTTATTTGAAAATATACAGTCAGAGGAGGAAAAAGAAATATTAATGAAAAAGAATGAAGAAAACTTGTGAGATCTGGAGTATAGCATCAAGCAAGCAAATATTCAGGTCACTGGAGTTCAAGAGGAAGTAAAAAAAAGAATAAGGAGTAGACAGATTATTGAAATAAATAATAACAGAAAACCAATCAAAAATGAAAAAAAAGATGTAAATATTTAGGAAGAGGAAGGTCAAAGTTCACCAATCAAAATCAGCCCAAATATGATTATCCCAACACATTTTATAATTAAATTCTCAAGTTTCAAAAACAAGGAGAACCCTGAAGGCAACAAGAGAAATTAAATAACATCCAAGGCAGATCCAATATGCCTGGCAACAGGGTTCTCAGCAGAAAAATAGAGAAAAATTCAGGATACTATAGTACTGTAATCATGGTGTATAAACCACTTACAATTTTAATATGAGGACTAAAAGAAAACTATTTAAAAAATAGCTACAATAATTTAAGAAATAATATAAAAAGATGTAAATTATGACATCAAGAATTCAAAATGTGAGGAGAAGATTCAGCTAAGTGTACAGGTTTTTTTGTTTATTTTCTTTGGTAAGTTGTAATCAAGTTAAAATAACTTCTTCAAACTATAAGATACTATTTTAAGCTTCATGGCAATCACAAAGCAAAAATCTGTAAGAGATACATTAAAAATAAAAATAAAAAAATAAAAACATATTACCAGGGAAAATTACTTAACTATAAGTGAGGACAGTGAGAGAGGAAAAAAGGAGGAAAGGATCTACAAAATAACTAGAAAACAAGTGGCAAAATAGCAGTTGTAATTTCTTATCTACATATAATTACATTGAGTGTAAGCTGATTAAATTCTCCCATTAACAGACGTAGATTGGCTGAATGTTTTTCTGTTCTATTTTGTTTTGTTATATTTTAGAAAAAACAGTACCCAACTATATGCTGCCTAAAAAAGGCTTACTTTACCTGTAAGGACACAGATATATTGAAAGTTAAAGATTGAAAAAAGACAGTCTATGCACATGAAAACCAAAAAGAGCGGGAGTGGCTATACCCATATTACGTAAAATAGACTTTATGTCATAAACTGTAATAAAAGAAAAAAGGCCACTATATAATGATAAAGGTGTCAATGTAGCAAGAGGATATAATAAATTTAAATATAAATGGATTCCACATCAGAGCACCTACATATATAAAGCAAATATTAATAGACATAGTGGGAGAGACAGACCATGATACAATAATAGTAGGGAATTTTGACATCCCAATTTCGGCAATAAACAGCTCATACAGACAGAAAATCAACAACAAAAAAAATTAAACTGTACTCTAGACCAAATAGGCCTAACAAACATTTGCAGAACATTCTATCCAACAGCTGAAGAATACACATTCTTCTCAACAACATGTGGAACATTCTCTAGGATAGATCATATGCTAGGTTGCAAAATAAACCTTAACAATTTTTTAAAAATTAAAATCATATCAAGTATTTGTTATATCCACAATAAAATAAAATTAGAAATCAGTAACAGCAGGAACTTTGTGAACTATACAAATACATGAAAATTAAACATCATGCTCGTGAACAACCAACAGATCAATAAATATAGTTTTTAAAAAATTAAAAATTTTAGACACAATAAAAATGGAAACACAATATATCAAAACCTGTGCAATATAGCCAAAGCAGTTCTAAGATGAGAATTTATATCAAACTAAATAAAAAAAGTAGAAAGGTCTTAAACAATAACCTAACACTTACCATTATCACTACTATTCAACACAATTCTGGAACTCCTAGCCAGAGAAATTAGGCAAGAGAAATAAATAAAGGGCATACAAATTGGAAAGGAGGAAGTTAAATTGTCCTCTAAAGATTCTACAAGAATTATTAAAACTAGTAAACAAATTCAGTAAAGTTGTAGGATATAAAATTAAAATACAAAGACCAGCAGTGTTTCTACACCCTGACAGCAACGTATTTTTAAAGATCAAGAAAACGATGCCATTTGTAATAGCTAGTGAATGAATGAATGAATGAATAAAATACTTAGGAATACATTTAAGCAAGGAGGTAAAAATATCTCTACAATGAAAACTATAAAACATTGATGAAAGAAATTGAAGAGAATACAAGTAAATGGAAAGATATCTCATGTTCATGAAGGAGGAGGATTAAGGTTAAAATGTCCATACTGCCCAAAGCAGTCAATACAGTCAATGCAATCTCTATCCACAGATGAATGACATTCTACACAGAAATAAAAGAAACAATCCTAAAATTTGCATAGAACCAGAAAAGACCCTGAATAGTCAACATAGTCTGGAGCAAAATGAGCAAAACTGGAGTCATCACATTATCTGACTTCAAATTAGACTATGAAGTTATAATAATCAAACCATTGTGGCATAGCCATTAAAACAGACACATAGACCAAGCGAACATATCAGAAAACCCAGAAATAGATCCATACATTTATATTACACTACTTTTCAACAAAGGTGCCAAAAACACATGTTGAAAAAGAGCAGTATCTTCAATGAATTATGCTGAGATAACTGGATGTTCACGTGCAGAAGAATAAAACTAGACTTCTGGCTTCCATCATATGCAAATATCAACTCAAAATAACTTAAAGCTCTAAATGTAAGACCTGAAACTACTAGAAGAATATAGGTAAATACTTTATAACATTTGTCTGAGCAAGGAATTTTTGTATAAGACCTCAAAAGCACTGGCAACAAGAGCAAAAAATAGACAAATAGAATTCCACTAAACTAAAAAGCTTTTGTACAGCAAAGGAAACAATTAAGAGAGTGAAGAGATAACCTACAGAATGGGAGAAAATAATTACAAACTATGTGTCTGACAAGAGGTTAATATCCAAAATATATAAGAAACTCAAACAATTCAAAAGCAAGCAAGCAGTCCCATTTTATACATGGGGAAAATACCTTAGACATTTTTAAAAGAAGATATACAAATGGGCCAACAGTTATATTTTTTAAAATGCTCAAATCACTAATTATCAGGGAAATGCAAATCAAAACCATAATGAGATATTATCTCACCCCAGTTAAAATTGTTATTACCAAAAAAAAGACTGAAAATAACAAATGCCGACCAGAATATGGAAAGAGTGGAACTCACACACTGTTGGTGGGAATGTAAATTACTGCAGTCATCATGTACAACAGTATATGGGTTCCTCGAAAAATTAAAAATAAAACTACCATATGATTCTCTAATCCCAATATTGGATACACATTCAAAGGAAATCAGTATGTAAAAGATATATCCATATTCCCATATTTATTGAAGCCCTATTCACAATAACCAAGACCTGGAATCAGTGTCCATTGATGGATAAATAGATACAAAAAATGTGGTATCTATGCACAGTGGAAAACTAGCCATATAAAAGAATGAAATTCTGTTTTTACAACATGGAGGAGGCTAGAGAACATTATTACAAGTGAAATAAAACAAGCACAGAAGGACAAATACCACATGATATTGCTTGTGGAATTTGAAAAAGTTGATCTAATAAGAATTAAGTGCAAAATAGTATAATTTAGCAAGGTTACAGTTAAATAGGAGAAATAAGTTCTGGTATTCTATTACACAGTACAGTGACTGCAATTAATAATAATGTATTATATATTTCAAAATATCTAGAAAAGAGAATTTCAAATGTTCTCATCACAAAGAAATGACCAGTGTTTGAAGTGATGGATATGCTAATTACCCTGATTCGATCATTACACAAAGTATAAATATATCAAAGCATCACACTGTACTATATAAATATGTACAAGTATGTGACAATTAAAAATAAAACAAAACAAAATAAAAAATAAAGAGAGTATGTTATTAGTTTTGAAACCCTAAGTGGTAAACACAGATTATCTTTGTAAGAAAAGGGCATCTCACAACTTTTTAGATGTGGACTCACAGGAGACTAGAATCTTTTAGGGGACGTCAGTGGCACCATCATGAGAGTCTTGGAAAATACGTAACTGACCACAGTCTAAGCATCTAGTGAGGCTGAAGGGTAAAACACGTACCGAGCCATCTGGGAGATACTTGATCAAAGAGAGTGAGCCGCTCTTATTTTTATATCCCGAGTTCAACACAGTCTATCTTGAGTGCTCAGAAGTACTCAAAGAACACATCTGTGGGATGAAATAAGTGACCTAAGCTGATTCAGCCTGCCTAACGTTGAAAAGGGGATCAGGAACTTCATCCGTACATTGTCAATAAGCACAGGTCAATATTAAAGGCACTTTGTGCTACTGGCTTTTGAGCTTGTTGAGGGTTCTGCCATTCTCAGATTTCTAGTTGGAGATTTAATTATTGGGTGCCTGCTATATGGGTTATCCTTTGCCTGTCTGCTGTTCAGCTTCCAAAATTTTATGATCGTTATCTTCTCTCCCACCATCCTTATTCCTTTGTATTTTATATCTTTTTAAAAATGTCTTTATGGTAATTCTATTGAGTATTTGACTGATAGCAAGGTCAAACTGGAACATTTAATTTATATGCTTTGCCAAGCAACCTATAAAACCTCTTTAAAGAAAATAGTACTGACATATTTATCAATAAATTTAACCTATGTATTGTGTAACATACCATTTTATAAAGTTGGTAAAATACAGCAAGTTAACATTATAGTCAAATATACCCCAAACCATATTCAAAAGTATTTTATTCTTACCATAACTGTTTTTCTTGTTTTTGCTTTATTCTTTTTAAAATAAATCAAAAGGGTAAGTCAAATAAAAAATTTGATTTTTATTACAAAAATCATGGGATTGAGGAAGATTGCTTTGGGGAGATTTTGGGAGACTCATGAAGAGATTTGGTGTAACTCTGACTTCGTCAAAGAAACTCAAGGATATTTGCTCCCCTGACTGATTTTTTCTCTTAATTGTAAATTTCTTCTAAAACAAGCAATAGTCTTAAAATACATCTCCCTAATTGTGAGTATGTAGTAGATAACTCTCAGGGGTATCACCCCAGCCCATGCCTCTCTTCTCCATAAACTGTTTCTGTAACTACAATGTCAAGTATATATGGATGTATTTTCTTGCCACTTCTCTGATCTAAAGGAAATGAGTATTCATCAAAACTATTCTGTTTGCAGGAATCTAGAAGCAGAAATCCCCTTCATAGTTCCTGAAAGTGTATGCTCTCAGTTCTGAAATTAGGACAAAATCAATGGCCTCACACTTTCTGAATGTCTGGGAGAATTTCTTTGTTCTCACTTGTGCCATTTACCCACCCTTGGTGAATGATTGTACTACAATATTAGGGGCCTCCCGCCAAGCCCCATGTTTATAGAACATTGAAAATTATAGAATACAGGATTCATTATAATTGAAAGACTTTCATTATTCAAAATGTAAATAAATAGTGAAAAACTGTGTTTATGGTCGGAAAGCTGGAATAATAATACATTGAAGTCACAGGAAAATAAATTTACAGGATGGGTTGATTGATAGTGTCAAAGAGCATAAAGGAAAATCAATTTGTTTGTTTATTTTCAAACGTGTAGTTTTGGGAGTTTGAAGAGAGCCTGAAATAATTATAGTATGTAAATAACAAACTAGGAGAGAAGGCATTTATAAACCAGAGGCCACAAGTTTACACTTTGCATTTTATACATTTGGCAGTGAAAGAAGGTAGAAAAAGAACTATGACCCATTTGTAAAATACTTCTTGTTTTCAGTGTTGCAAACACTAATACTCTGATGGATTTTTAATGTGTTTTAAAATCAACAGTAAAATTATTAAAGACTTATCATTTTTGAGGAAAACTGCATTATAACATCATCCATGTAGAAGGGTTTGGTAAAATGCAGATCCAATGCTTGCTCACGCTTATGAAAGATTACCAGAAGGCTCTCACATATAAAATGATGCCAGAGAGAACTGGATGAATAATGTAATTAGGTTTGTTGAATACCTCCAAGTGGGTTAGCTTCTTTCTTACATTTAAGGTTAAGTCAGAGTCAAAATGAGATTTAAGATAGATTGCTGTTAGGAATTAACTGTGGCACAGATCAGAATGACTGCATTATTATGTGTTGAGTGTCTCAGGCGTCTTTGATTGTAAACATCAGAAATGAGCTCTGGCTTATTCGAATAAAAGTTTACTTGTTAGAAGGATAGTAAGGTAATTCACAGAATCAAAGGAAACTAGCTAATGGAAGCCTTAAGGGCTAGACTGGCTTTGAGAGACTCAGCAGCAGAAACCCAGGGACCATCTTTCCAGAGGCTCACTGTATGGTAATCTGCCCCGACAGCCTTACATTCCTCCTTTCCATTTAAGACTTTTACTTCCTGGGAGATAAAATTGAATTGACTAAGTCTGGATCAAGAGTCTCTTGATGTCAGGATTAGTATCTCACGGCCAGAAGATACAGTAAGAACAATTGCGGGTTTGAAGCCCCTTCTGTCTTTCAGAACTTTCAATTTTCTATCCAGCCTGTTGGCTAAGACAGACCCTTTCCGTTGGAATCTTGGTACATACAGGACATCTATGTTTGGCCTATGCTGTGGAAGAATAAGGGTTCAAAAAACAGCAAGTGCTCTGCTAATTCCCTGCTTGTAAGATCATCTCCCATAAGCTCCGTATCTGTGCCATGTGGCACTAGTGGCATGTCAGTGATCCTCTTGTTTGACAGATTCCTTCCTATCTCTTATATTCTTCACCTTATCTGTAGGCAAATTGTATCAGCTCTGCCTTTAACATAGATTCAGAATTTGACCACTTCTCATCATGTCCCCTATTACCACAGACTAGGTGGCTTAGACAACAGTAATTTTTTTTCTCACAGTTCTGAAGGCTAGAAGTTTGAGGTCAAGGTTTCAGTATAGGATTAGGGCCCAGCCTAATGAACTCATTTATACTTAACTAACTCTTTAAATACCTTGTTCCCAAATAAAGTGGCACTCTGACATACTGGGTGTTAAGATATCACCATATGAATTTATGGAGGGACAGAATTTAGCCTATAACATTCACTCTGCCCAGGCCCACTGGCCTCTATGCAGGTCCCAGGACTTAAGCCTGGCTGGAGGGTTCCTGCATGAGGGCAAGAACTGGATGTTTCTATCTGCTTGGACAGTGATTCCTCCAGATATCTCCATGTCTCTATTATTAACTTCGGTAAGGCTTTATAAATATACCACCTTCTCCGCATGGGTTTGTCTGCCCAACGTGTTTAAAGATGCAACCATTAAGCTCAGCACCTCTGTCACACTCCCTCATTCATTTCCCTGCATAACACATTATTTTGTTTATTGTCTATCTCCCCATTAGAATATAAGCTCTATGAGGAGCTGTTTTAACTGCTGAATCTTAGCAGTCTATAATAATAGTGCCTAACACATAGCCAGCATTCAGTAAATATTAATTATAATTTAATTCATCAATGTCTGAATTAGTTGGTTTTTGAATATGACCTAGATGTGCAAAAGTCACTCATTTCCAAACCCAATTAAAAATAAGTTATTTCTAAAAATTCTGAGTTCCCATAGACATATGATGCCATTAAAAAATTAAAAAGTGTTTCATGTAGAAATGTATAGTATAACATAGAATGATAAATTGAAACTTCCATTACATTTTATCTTTTCAAACCCAGTTTCTATGGAATGCTATAAAAGTAAGCATGAATTAACGTTATCATTTCCTAAGCTTAAAAAAGGATTTTCTCTCCAAATGGGTAAGTACTAATACTACTACTTAAAAAAAAAAAAAAAAAGGCTTCTTTGCAAACAGCAAGCACTGTTGACCAGGCATGAGAGCAGGTGTGGGAATCCTGAATCAAGATTCTGAATCACCTCTCTGCTTAAGCCAGGGAGAAGGCGCTGCTGGAAAGACAGAGCCCACCGTCCTGCCAACGGCAAGTGCAGAGGCAATTCCCTGTTGAGTTTTGCTTCTGCCTTATGCTTCTTGGAAGCAGAGTGTGGTTGTTAATACATCAGAAAGACTGGGGACTGCAAAGAGGAAGAAGAGCTGGAGCACTACTCAGTAAATACTTTAAAGTACCCCCGGGATTGAAGTAAGTGTTTGGAGTGAGTGAGACTGTTTACCTAACAAAGCTTATATTATCACATTTCACATTTTGCCTGGCTCCAATGATGTGAGCCACATAAAAATGCATTCAACTGTGGCATTCCCCTGCTTCACTGGCTTTAATTAAACTTGCTTTGTGCTTAGGAAATTTGCAAACTCTTTGCAGTGGAGGAAAGGAAAACACGGGTTATTCACGTGGGTAGGTTTTTCCCTTTAACTCACACAGCTCAGAAGTTTTGTCATATTCAGTGACTCTGGTGGTTACAGCACAGTGCCAAAATTCATTAACAGACTCTGCTCACCATTCCTGGGAATGGAATTGCCACCTAACTCTAGTACACATGATTGATAGCATCAGAGAAGAAGGTCACTAGATTCTGGCCCTTATCAGAGATCTGTCACTCTGTGAAATGGCTTCACAGAAATGAACAGAAAACGATGGAGCTCCTTGCTGTGCCAACAGAGGCATCGGCTTGGGTATTTCCTGGCCTTTCTAGCATACACTACTCCACTTCACCTGGGAATGACTGGCTGGTGGTGAAGGGCTAAGCCCATAGCAAACTACCTTTCAGTTGTTACAAAGAAATAACTATATGACAAATCTTCAGGCAAGAAAAATTAATTCTTTAGTAGCAACAGTGCTCAGTATTTCAGCTGAGAGGTAACAGAAATCTGGGAGTGAAAAGAAAGCAAAGCTCTTCTTGCAGTAATTGGGGGATAATTTCACTTTATTTCAGGGGGAAACACAAAACTGTTAAGAAGTAATTAAGGCAAATAAAATTGATCCTAGAGAAAAAATTTGAAAATTCCATAAGCCTCAAATTTGTTTGAGGTCAAAAATGATACGGTATGGTGACATATGTCCTTAAACTACAAATTGTCACAGAAACTACACATTGTCCTTGTGCTGCCCGATAGATTTGCCCATGACCACTGAAGATAATAGTCCACTTAATGGAATTCCAAAGCTTCCAGAAAAAAAACAGCCATCCCTTAACGCTTTCCTTTTCATGTACTACTTCTTGGATTCCTTGAATAATGTTAATTATACTCTCTCCTCTCTAGTCTCCTCTTCCTGGAATGTTCCAATGCCTTCCTGCCTTTGCATGTGCTACTTCTGATAGAAGGTTTCCCAAGCTGGGAAGCAATCCCCTTTGTGGTATTTGGAGACTTCAAATGAGCCTCATTCTATACTCATGTAAAACCACTGTTTTCCATACCTAGAAATAAGTCAAGCAGTTTAGGGTGCATCATAGACCTGATTGATTAATACATCATATTGTTCATCTTGGAGGTTCATAGAGTAGTATGTTCATCTTGGAGGTTCATAGAAGGTGCTAGACTCAGGGTACAAGTTCTGCCATTCCAGTTTGAGTTCACTTATATGCCTTGACTTTGTATTGATCTTCCTACTATTTGACATGTTCATTTCCTTATATCTGGACTCCAGTTCCTGAGAAGGTGATGTGTTGTATTCGCAATTTTGGGAACAGATGACATAAAAAATGTCATACTTTACCTCCCCTCAAAGCTCCGGTAAGAGACAGATATTCAACTTTGAGGTGGATGCAAACTGCCTCTCTCCAAGGGAGGAATTTATGGCCTTAGACACACACTTATGAGAAATGAATGCAGGCTGGTATTCATTGTTCAAGAGGCTCTTATCTCAATTGTTGCTATGCCTTAAATGTGCTTCTCTCTATCCTTCATACCCTCCTTCACCTGAAGAACATTTATATCCATTTTAACTCACAACCTAAATATTACTTCCTCAAGATGGCATTCTCTGGCTACTATGTCAAGAATAGGATTCCACCCCCATCACCCACTGCTAAATTTGACTGGCCTTAAGAGAAAAAAATTAAAAAAAAACTCATATTGTTTCCTTTTATATTACTTTGATTTTTTCCCCTTTGTAGTCTTCTCTTTTGTGGTTTTTTCCTCTATTGTCATTGTGGATTTTTAACACTTAACATGGGCAAAAACCTGCCTGTTTTGTTTACTGGTATACTCCTGCAGCTGTGATGGTAGGTTTTCATGATGAAGGAACAATGTTTGCTGCATAAACAAACTAAAAGAGTAAAATATAACTATAAAAAAATAAAACCATCTCTTACAGGGAACACATAGATATTTAAAGCAATATTAGCACTTACCCTAAGACCAGGTTATGATGGAAAGAAAGTACTATCTCTAAGCATGGAGGATGAGAACCATGCTCAGTGGCCAACTCGAGCTCAGTGGCTAGAGTTGTACACCCCTAAGACTACCTATTTATCTATTAACTATGGTTTTTAGAAAATTGATGTTAACAAATGTGTGAAGTATTGTACATTGTCATGAATCAGTTGTTATTAGGGTGCCTCTTTACTTTGACTATTGGCTCTTATTTCCCCAAAGTGTTGGGGTCTGAATGATTAGCCTCCAAAGACTAATACAGGTATCAAAGGATCGTAGAAGCTACAAGGAGACAGGTTGCAAAAGATAAGTGTCCTTCTCTATGATTGTCTGAATTCAATATACGGGAGGTCTCTAATTGAGAGTGGGGAGCTAAATGTGCCATCACTGAAAATGGTTGAAGTTGATCTCACGAGAGAAATAGTTTCTAAGAAGTAAAGACATTGAAAGTTTGACCACAAAACCTTGAAAAGATGAAGCTAAAAAAAAGCTTGAATCCAAAGTTAGGTATGCGATAAAGAAGCAGAGAGCAGCAATTCATCAGAAAGGCAGGCAGAACGCAATCAACTTTTAGAGCATTTCTGTTGTGCCGCAGAAAATGTTTCTGAGGTCCAGGTCACAAGGTGTCATTGTTAAAATGATAGATACCCTGTCCCAGGCTGCAAGCAGTTTACCTAGTCCTTATTCCCAATGGCTCAAAACCTGCACTTAACTGCCTGGGGAGGGGGCATCTCAATACCAAATATTAAGATAAAGAACTAACAAGAATGAGGAATGCCTTCTAATGCTTTTCCTCAGATTTCATCAAATTAAACATTCAATTCTCACTGCTGAAACTAACCTAAGCTGGCTTTCAGGTTATGGCCACCACATTTATTTCTGTGTTCCTAAAACTTGATTTGAAATTGTATAGAATAGGGCCAGATCTTACTGGAGACAAGGGTGATATAGAGGCTAACAGTGTAAGGTTACTCTGAAACTTTGGACCACAATTTGTTAAGTATTTGACTGATTTTTGTTCGTATATATTTGGTGAACAGACTGAGTTGAGGAATCTCTGCAAACAACGCAAGTCAATCATTTACCAGTCAAGAGCTGGACAATGGATTTTTCCAGGAATCTCATAGTTCTCCTTAAGGCTGTTAATATTGGCATTTCCACACTATGTCAGAAGGGATTATATTCTTGTATTAAGATTATTTATTTTTGACTTGATTTTCATATATATTAAGGTAATTTAGAATAATTAGTGAAAATACATGTAATTAACTAACTATAGTAATAATACGTATAAGTGAAGAAGAATGGAATGGTAATATTCTTGCTGGAAGAATGGAATATTACCATTTAGTTTCATCCTTTTAAGTTGCCACTCATACTTGTTATACTAGAGCTCCATCTTTAAAAAATCAAAATCAGTGTAAGAAAGATGACTCATCAAATGTAGTTTTTTTTTTTTAAAAAAGAAAAAGTGTTGGCTCCCATGCATTCTCTCCTTTAATTGCTACCCCCAAGCTCAACACTTAGAGTTCTCGCTTGCCTTTAAAAAGCTTCCTGTGGTCATGATTAGTTGACATTGTAGATGTTTTCTTTCATTTTCCTTTCCTATCTTTTCCATCAAATCCTGTCTCTCAAGTATATCCCCTTTCCACTCCTCTTATTCACAGAAACCCAACTTCCTAGAGACACCCTGCTGTTAATTAATGGTTACATTTCAACTAGGTACCTTTGCGGAACAACCCAGAGGAATAGATAAATCAGTAAATACAATAAGTAAATTGAAGTTGTATAGAAAGATGGTGTATTCATAATGCTATTTTTCTTCAATTGCAATTAACAAATATGATTAAAGTGTAAAAATGGGATTCTAAGCCAAAACAAATAAAAAAAGAAAATGTGTTATCTGTAGAATACTTCCAAGGCGGCAACAAGTTGTAATCATGGAAAAGAGAACTCTGGAATTAGATAGACCTGGGTTTGATTCTCACACTACCATTACTGCTGTTACCTTTAGCAAATTTAAAAATTCTCTGAGCCTTAGCACTCTAACTTACAAAATGGGAATAGTAATGATTACCTCCAAAGCTATATGCAAAAATTAAATGAGATTTAATGTGCAATGTGCATTTATTCAGTGTTACATTTTTTTCAGCCCTACTACATAAAGACACAACTTTAGAGCCCCTTCCAAGTCTTAGATATAGGAAACACAATCTGATGCACTTAGAAGCAGCTGTTTCTATAGCTCCTGTCCTTCCTTTACCATTTTATCCCATGGAAAGGAAGCAGATTAAGAGGAGCCATAATAATCATCAAGGAAAGAACAGTGGACCACGCCAGGAATCAAATAAGATAATGAAGAAAACACAGGTATTGGCATCTCATCTGTGCTCAAGTCCTATTGTAACCATTTGATGGATTCTGACCTTCATTCAATCCTTCAATCATTTATCAAATACGTGTTAAGTTATTGCTAGATACTGGACATTTTTGTAGATACTGGAGGAATAGGCGAAGCAGACATTTGCTGTTTTAGGAAGGAGGAAGGGGTAAAGACAACTTTGTAATCTCTATAATGGGGAATGCAGAGTATACCCTAGGGGGAAATCAGTAAATTGCCTAATATAGCCTTAAGGGATTGAGGGAATAGTGATGTATATGCTGGGCCTGATGTATGTGTTGGAGTTATGAGGGAAAGAAGGGTAATTTCATTCAAAAACATGTACTAACCAACTATGTACATACATCTGAAAGTACTAAAAACACAGAGGTGAAATATCACAAAGATTTCTGTCTTCAAGGAGCTTAACTTCTGCAAATGTTAGATAAACAAATAGGTAAGTAAAATAGAGTACATGTCAGTGGTAAGGAGACAAGAAAGAGGAGTGGAGAGTGCTTAGGGGAGATCTGAACAGCGTGTTCAGTGTAAACCTCATAGAGGTGACATTTATTTGAGTGGAAGGATCCCTAAGCCAGGAAAACACAATGTGCAAAAACACAAGCATGAGGCCCCCAGATTTAGGTCTAAATGTAGGAAAGTTCAGTGAGAGGGGAAGAGATGGAGAATGATGAATCTAGAAAGATAAAGTCCTCATAGGAATATGTAAAAGGGATTATGTTTTAAAATATCCACTCCAAAATATTGACACCCAGAATCAAATAAATAATAACTGAAAGCACTTTGCAAAGCAACAAGAATGTTCAGTATGATTATTATTATTATTATTATTTGAGATGGAGTCTTGCTCTTGTTGCCTAGGCTGGAGTGCAATGGCACGATCTCGTCTCACTGCAACCTTTGCCTCCCGGGTTCAAGCCATTCTTCTGCCTCAGCCTCCCGAGTAGCTGGGATTACAGGCGCCAGCCACCACGCTGGCTAATTTTTGTATTTTTAGTAGAGACGGGGTTTCACCATGTTGGCCAGGCTGGTCTCAAATTCCTGACCTCATGATCTGCCCGCCTCAGCCTCCCAAAATGCTGGGGTAACAGACTTTAGCCACCCCACACCCGGCCGTATTATTATTATTTATAGCGCATATTATTATTAGGGCAAGTTAATCCATTCTCTCTAATCTTCAGTTTTACTCATTTGTACCATGGATAAAATAATGACTCTTTAGTCTTCCTTGAGAACAGCATGGGGAAAAATGAGGTATTTAAGCATTATAAAATACTTTGAAAATCCATACTGCTTTTCATATATATGATACTATTTGTCTTAGGAAAAAATAGATACAGCATAAGTAAATGCTTGTCAGCATACGTTTAAACTCTTTCAGCTCTTAGAGGGTTCCTAGAGGGGAGAAATATATCAGTTTTCTATATATTTCAAGCTCATCTCTTTTGGGAATATATATATTTAAAAGAAACAACAACAACAAAAAAATCAAGGAAAGAACTTTGTCAGCAGAGGCTCCAAATTCAGCACAGGTTTGCAAAGGTCCTGATCCAGCAGGATTTGGATGGATGCTCTGGATATCAAATAGACTCCTAATGTGGAGGGTGTAGTTCAAATTTCCTTTTCAGTATTGCACAGGTACCAGACTCACATCAGATTATGGGGAGGAATCTCCAGCAACCTTCGTGACCAACAGCTACCAAGCTATAGACCTTTCCCAGATTGCTGTCATGGACTTTGCACTGATGTACTAATCCAGAAAACATTCATAACTACATGGTACTGTCTTTGAAATGACCCCAAGGCAGTTCTTCAAATTTGTTAACTCTGCCTTTCATTTGTGTATTTTGTTTACACATTTAGGAAGACTCAATGCCAGTATTTGAATGTATTGTTTAAATGGCAGGCATATCTAAAAAATATTGTCATTTCTGTGCCTCTGCTTTCCATTTTATTTTGAAACAAACAAAAACAATTGTTTAGTCCAGAAGAGAATAATTCAGAGAAACTGAAGCTTTTGGGGAGACGAGATTTATTAAGCATTTACCATGTTAGTTCTACGACACTAAAGGTGATCCCAAACATTCTCGGAGGTGTTTTGCTGGAGAAACAAAAATTATACTCTTGTATTTAAAAGTCCTATGAGTTCTCAAAAATAATAATTAGTCTTTACTAAGCACTGATTATATACTTAGCACTATCAACAGCCATCATGTGTCTGTGTATACATACATATAATCTCACTTACTTTTTGCATTAAAACTATGACATAAACATTATTATCCTCATTTTAAACACAGAGAAATTTAGTAACTTCCAAGGTCACATAGCTAGTTACGTGATAAAGATGACAATTCATCTCAGGTCTGGCCTCCCCACATTTCATACTCTTAACCACCAGACTAAATAGCATCTGTCAAAGAAAAAATATAAGTAAATAAGGAATTCTACTGCCAATTAGTCTGGTGCTTCACATGAATGTAGAGAGAAAAGCTGAATATCTACAACATCATATGGCTTGCAGGAGAAAATTTTGAGTAGAGAGGCTATTTACCAGGTTTCCTGGAGTTATGACTAGCATAGATAATATTTGTATTTGGTTTAATTGCTACATGTGCTTAAAACAACAGATCTGACCAGATGTGGTCGCTTATGCCTGTATTCCCAGCATTTTGGGAGGCCGAGGCAGGCGGATCGCCTGAGGTTGGGAGTGCGAGACCAGTCTGACCAACATGGAGAAATCCCGTCCCTAGTAAAAATACAAAATTAGCCAGGTGTGGTGGCGAATGCCTGTAATCCCAGCTACATGGGAGGCTGAGTCAGGAGAATCTCTTGAATCCAGGAGACAGAGATTGCGGTGAGCCAAAATCATGCCATTGAACTCCAGCCTGGGCAACAAGAGCAAAACACTCCGTCTCAAAAAAAAAAAAAAAAAAATCCACCAGCACCAACAAAAAAACACAGATCTATCCATACATGTGAACTAAAGGATCTGAAATTCAATCTAATGATTTAGGGGTAACCCAACTTTGACTTATCCAAGAGATCATCCTTCTCCATTAGCATAAAGGATTCCAAATTGAATTTTTTAGTAAATGCTTTTAAAGCCAGGTCGAAAAATTTCTCTTTTAAACTTGCCAAATATTTCAGAAATAATTAAGTCATTAGACTATTTATCAAAATAGAAAATGCATATTTTCTTATATCCAGCCATTATATTTCTAGGAATTTATTTTACAAAAAATTTCACACATCTACTTATAGATACATAGACAGATGTTCATTGAAGCATTGTTTAAACAGTAAAGGACAAGAAACGAAGTTAAGACCCATCAGTGGAGACTGACTGAAACCATTCTTTATTCAATTAATATTCCTCATGCATTCTGTGTGTCAGGGATTGCTTGGTCAATGTGATTTGGATTTACAAATCACAATGACATGGAAATTTTATAGCACTAAGAGACAGAATATTCAAAGGGTTTCATGAACTCTTTAGTTTATCTCAAATGCAGAGAGCAAAAATAGATAAGTAATCCAAACTCTAATTTTAGGCCTCTTCCTATAGGTAAGAAGAGTTTTGAATCATTGATTGATGCTGAGCCTTAATCTTGATACTCACCCCTGTCTGACAAATGACAGAACAGTGCCCACAGCTTATAACCAAATCAAGTCACCCGAAGGGTTGACTAAAGCTGATCCCAGCATGATGGAGGTAGGGAATGCAGGTGGCTGATTGTCCTGACAATGTCTTGAATTTCCCAGGGATTGGAGTAGGTGGCCCCTGTTAACATTCAATCACAAGAATTGCCTATGCTGAATTCTATTACAACGTGTGCTTGTTTTATTTTGCATTCAAATGGGGTGAGTTTGTTCCTAACCTATTTAATTAGACATAAATATAAAAAAAAAACAAAAAAGCAGAATTCCTAAAAAAACAAAATAAATAAATCTTTAGGGACTCAAAAATATGCTTTTATCTTCTTAAGTGCAGTTAAAAGACAACTTGGAGGAAAGGGCCCAACAAGCTTGTTTGGCATATCTTACTTTAAAGAAGTGATCATAATCTACCTTCCTCTCATCATTGTCCACAAGAAGTAAAAATAATTATGTGGCTGTTTGGCAATAAAAGAGGGGTGGTTCCTTAGAGCTCTTTTGGGAATTTTCCTGAAGATTATCACTTCACTCTGTGTGTGTGTGTGCGTGTGTGTGTTTGTGTGTTGATGGAAATATTTAGTAGTTACCTTTGAGCAGGCTGCCTGGAGATTTTTAGTTTTGGTTGGGAAGAAGACTTTTAAAAAATTAGTGTTTTATATAGAATAATGTCAGATTTAGAGAAAAGTTGCAAAAATCATACAGTTTCCATACATTCCTCATCTAAGTCCCCCTATTTCTAATAGTATATATCTCTATAGTACACTTGTCACAAATAAGAAGCCAACATTGGTACATTACACTGAACTCTAAACTTAGATTTTGCTAGGTTTTCTTCACTAATGTCTTTTTACAATGGGACTTCATGAAAATCTTAAAATATAAAAAAATCCCATATACATATGTAATTTATAATTTCTTTTCATAATCCAAAATTTGATGCTTATTTATCAGGAATTTACAATATGATTAAGATGCTCTAAGGAATTGAGAGGAGTAGTTGCAAAGAAAATGTATTCCTCTCCTTTAATTTGCTTATAATATGTATATTTTTTAATTATAATGAATATTTTACCAAGAATTATCTGTAATCAAATGATAAGGATTGCTAAAAATTATGTTATGTTGTTAAAAGAGCCATTGACACTTTAGGCACTGTGCAAGGCATTTTACATGCTTTACATGCGTTATCTTGCTTAAGCCTCGCAATAACTGCAAACAAACAAGTGGGTATTACACCTACTTATCTATGAAAGCCAGAATAACCAAAGAGACAACTTGTGACAGAGCTAGAATTTGAAACTCTTTTTTGTGACTTCAAAGCATCTGTCTCTTTTCACTATACCATGCAGTTCCTATTAACAAGTTAAACTTGACCATTGTAAGGTCAAATAAGTTGACTTTCTATTTCTGAACTCAAGCTAACTGACAGGATAGGGAAATAAAGGCAAGAAGGTAGAGGGCATTAAAATAAAAAAGGAGACTCACCAAAAGTAAAATCATTGCACATTAATTTTGCACATTTTGCATAATCTTTAATAGCTATTTTAAATCACAGTGTGCTCAAGACATTAGGAATATAAAGCACACTCGACTTCAATGTTCCTTAATGTGCTTGTAGCTCATACCTGAAACTGCATTCCACTATGATTTGTTCCCATTTTCATTAAATCTTGGGCTTTTAAAAAATTTTATTTCTTCCTCCTGTAGATTCACCTATAAAATATGTTGAGGAATCATATCTTCTCCTGAGGCCTTCTTTTCCAGATACTGTGTATTTCAAAGTGATGGCCCAGAGGTGGAATAGAGATTAAGTGGAGGAAGATGCATAGAGAGGGAGGCTGCATCTGTGGTTAGAAGAATAAAGCAGAGAGAGATTCGAGGAGGGACTAGGCTCTTGGCTTAAAGTATCATCCTCTCTTAACATGGGAAAGGGCTGGCACTTTTCACCAGAGTTGTATTTTCATGATATCATATTTATTCACAGGTCTTAAAGCTTAGAAAATAAGGACTCAGCAAGAAATTTTAAAAACGTATTGAAATTCAGACTTCTCTAGAAGTTTAGCTTTTTTCTGGATAGAGCCTACACTCAAAATTAGGAAAGTACTTAGATTAGGTTTATTCAGTATTTCTGAGACTTACAGGATTAAGACAGAATAAAAACCTTGCATGCAACTGTGCCTCATTACCAAGGAGGAAAGTAGTAACCCATTAAAATCAAACACTAATGATTAAACAGTATTAAATCAGTCTTCTCAGTCTTATTAATGCAGACTATCATTTCTTGAAAAAAAAAAGCTACCCAAATAAAGATATGAGATTACTCATGGTGTAAGTGAACACAAAAATAAATACAACTAAGACAAATCAAATTGCTATCTTCATTACACTGTAAGCTCTTTGACATCAAGGAACGTGCTCTCTTTTTCACGTATTATCCAGCTTACCTTGAAACCTTTGAACATGTTCTTCATTGGTGAACCCATTATTTGTGATACAATAACTACAACAGGAAATAACTTTCATTAATTTGCATCATGACTTAGAGAAACAATTCAAGAGTTTGAATTAAAACACACTGGCTATCACTGGCTCTATGACTTTTGAAAAGCAATTTACAGTACAGAATTTTTCTGACATATGAGAAAGTAATTTTAAAAGTAAAGGTGTATATATAATGTTTTACTATGAATAGTATAATATATAGTTAAATAACTTAGCTGGCCCCTGATTATTTATATTCTTCTTACCCAGAGTATGTTTGACATTACAATGATTGTATAATAGGTTACACCAGAACACAGGATGTGCCATTCATCAAATCTTATTCTGGGTCCCCAAACAGATACATATTTCAGTGCAAACACTGTAGGGAGATGCCCTGAAACTATTGCTATGGAATAAAAGATGAAATGCTCCTGATTATTGTAAATACAAAATTGCATGCAGGATTGTGTAAAGACAATGCCAGGTTGGGCTGCCAGAATGAGCCAACAGCGCATGATGTGCTTCCCCCTGCAGAGAGCCTATAAATGAACGTGCAGTCAGGGAGGTTTCACACCACCAAGATTCCTATCCCAGAAAAGTAGATATTCATAGCTCTGGGAATGGAATGCGACCCTTGTGGAGAGCCTATAAGCGGACACATGCGGGGCGCCTGTTCATATGGATAAGATAGGGCTATAAAAGCCCTTATCTTGCCACAGCTCTTCTAGGTCTCTTTAGGGTTAAGGCACACTCCCTTCTGAGAATTTTTGGTCTAACCAGTTGTCTAGCTTAACTTCCTGTTTCTATTGATTGCTCGCAACCAGCTTTTGCTGCAACTGTTACTGCTGATTAATATCTTGCTAATCATAGGTTATGGATAGACTGTGTTTCTGTTTTAAGACTCTGTTAGAAATTGCTGACACACACACTATATTGAAAATTCTTATCTCTGTATACTGTACTTCTGCATACCGATGTTATGTTAAAGAATTACTTCATCCCCATGTGACTATCTCACCTCATAATCAAACGACCCTAAATCCCTCACTAACCTACCCCACCCTCACTAAACTTAATAATAAATGCTGGTATACCCAGTGCATTGGCGGCATCACAGGACCAGAAGGCGGTGACCCCCCTGGACCCAGCTTTCACTATCTTGTGTGTGTCCATTATTTCTCATCCTGCCGATCTGCCTGGGAACAAAGAAAGAGTCCCATTGCATTGCGGGCTGCTGGCCAGATCCCGCAATAAAACACGCCATATCATTTCCTTATTAGTAAGAAGACTAGCTGATATTTAACATATCAGATTTAATTTGATTTTCCAATAATGCAGAATTATACCTGGCAACTCATTTACTTTATTGTGTTCAAGTACTCTCTTCCTAGTGTTTGCAGGATGAACCATTGTCTTAGGTGGAATTATCGCAGATACAGACTAGTAGCCAAGGATTTGAGTGCAATTGATTTATAAGGTAAATGTTCCTAGAAGTAACTGGTAAGGGAGAGGAAGAAGCTGGACAGAAAAGAGAAATAAACCGAGCAAGGGTACAATTTCAGAAGTTCCAGCCTCAGTCTGATCTCACAGGGAGCTACGGACTGTACATTATAACTCAAAATTTGTGGTCCCAGGAGGCAAGGGAACAGCAGCCAGTCTTTGGCTCTTGGCAGCAGTGCTGGTGTGTGGGTTGGGGAGAGTGACTCAGAGGGAGGCAAGCTGACTCAGCAGAAGCACCTGCTGTCTTTTACAGTTTATTGTCTGCCTGCCTGAGTCAAGGATCCTTTGGTCACAAGTAATAAAGGGTACCTCAAGCTTGTTTAAGCAAAAAGAAATTTATTAAACTAATATCTGACTATGTCATAAAATACTAGATAGGAATAATAGCCTGGGACACCAGGGACTGAATGTGGAAACCAGAAAGCCAAAAGGGACCAAAGAAGTCTTTCATTTTCTATCTCTTTCCCCAATGTGTCTCTTGCCTCTGTTTCTTTCTAAAGAAACCCTCTCTCTGATGCTCTTTTGTATATTATGCCCTCCAGTTCCTGAATTTTCATGAACTTTCAGTTGCAGAGAAAATGTAGACTGACTCAGAGCTTCTGTCTCTTAGTTATAGACCTTGTAAGAGGGAATCTGGTTCAGGTAACAATCTTTTTCCATGAGATTGCTGGGAAGGAGAAAGCCAGCATCATAAAATTTGCCTGGAAGAACCCACCCCTGGCAACTCACAAAGAATCAGTGTGGACTAGACAAGGACCCTGAAAGCATTTCTAATATACTACCTAAAACCTACTCTTCCAACATGTAGAGGAGTGTGTAGGAGGTGGCAGTTAAATGTTTTGCTTTTAAATGTACAGTCTACCTTTGAACAACATGGGTTTGAATTGCCCTAGTCCACTTTTGTGTAAATTTTCTTCTGCCAACCCTGACACAGAAAGATGAACCCCTCCTCTTCCTTTTCCTTTTCAGCCTACTCAGTGTGAAGATGACAAGGAAGAAGACGATTATGATGATCCACTTGCACTTAGTAAATAGTAAATATGTTAATATATTCTTTTCCTTATAATTTTATTTATTTATTTATTTTACTTTTAAGTTCTGGGATACATGTGCTGAAGGTGCAAGTTTGTTACATAGGTATACATATGCCATGGTGGTTTGCTGCAACTATCAACCTGTCATTGAGGTTTTAAGTCCCGCATACATTAGGTATTTGTCCTAATGCTCTCCCTCCATTTTCCCCCAACCCTCTAAGCCCCCGACAGGCCCCACTGCATGATGTTCCCCTCCCCGTGTCCATGTGTTCTCATTGTTCAACTCCCACTTATGAGTGAGAACATGCATTGTTTGGTTTTCTGTTCCTGTGTTAGTTTGTTGAGGGTGATGGTTTTCAGCTTCATCCATGTCCCTGCAAGGGACATGAACTCATTCTTTTTTATGGCTGTGTAGTATTCCATCGTGTATATGTGCCATATTTTCTTTATCCAGTCTATCATTGATGGGCGTTTGGGTTGGTTCCAATTCTTTGCTATTGTAAATAGTGCAGCAATAAACATACATGTGCATGTGTCTTAATCGTAGAATAATTTATAATCCTTTGGGGATATGCCCAGTAATGGGATTGCTGGGTCAAATGGTATTTCTGGTTCTAGATCCTTAAGGATTCACCACACTGTCTTCCACAATGATTGAACTAATTTACACTCCCACCAACAGTGTAAAAGCATTCCTATTTCTCCACATCCTTGCCAGCAGCTGTTGTTTCCAGACTTTTTAATAATCGCCATTCTAACTGGTGTGAGATGGTATCTCATTGTAGTTTTGATGCACATTTCTCTAATGACGAGTGATGATGAGCTTTTTTTCATGTTTCTTGGCCACATAAATGTCTTCTTTTGAGAAGTGTCTGTTCATATCCTTGGTGCACGTTTTGATGGGGTTGTTTTATTCTTGTAAATTTGTTTAACTTCCTTGCAGATTCTGGACATGCGACTTTTGTCAGACGGATAAATTGCAAAAATTTTCTCCCTTTCTGTAGGTTGCCTGTTCACTCTAATGATAGTTAGATTTTGATAGTTGCATTTTGCTGAGCAGCAGCTCTTTAGTTTAATGAGATCCCATTTGTCAATGCTGGCTTTCATTGCAATTGCTTTTGGTGTTTTAGTCATGAAGTCTTTGCCCATGTCTATGTCCTGAATGGTATTGCCTAGGTTTTCTTCTAGGGTTTTTATGGTTTTAGGTTTTACACTTAAGTCTTTAATCCATCTTGAGTTAATTTTTGTGTGAGATATAAGGAAGGGGTCCAGTTTCCATTTTCTGCATATGGCTAGCCCGTTTTCCCAGCACCATTTATTAAATAGGGAATCCTTTCCCCATTGCTTGTTTTTGTCAGGTTTGTTGAAGATCAGATGGTTGTAGATGTGTGGTGTTATTTCTGAGGGCTCTGTTCTGTTCCATTGGTCTATATATCTGTTTCGGTACCAATACCATGCTGTTTGGGTTACTGTAGCCTTATAGTATAGTTTGAAGTCAGGTAGCGTGATGCCTCCAGCTTTGTTCTTTTTGCTTAGGATTGTCTTGGCTCTATGGGCTCTTTTTTGGTTCCATATGAAATGTAAAGTAGCTTTTTTTAGTTCCATGAAGAAATTCAATGATAACTTGATGGGGATAGCATTGAATCTATAAATTACTTTGGGCAGTATGGCTGTTTTCACGATATTGATTCTTAATATCCATGAGCATGGAATGTTTTTCCATTTGTTTGTGTCCTCTCTTATTTCCTTGAGCAGTGGTTTGTCTCTGCATTGGTCTTGCTGATTGCTGCAGACTGGAGCTGTTCCTTTTCAGCCATCTTGCCAGTGAAAAAAAAGCTATCATTTTCTTAACAACATTTTCTTTTCTCTAGCTTACTTCATTGTAAGAATACAGTATGTAATACATATAGCATACACATTACTTGTTAATCAACAGTTTGTGTTATCAGTAAGGCTTTTACTTAACAGTAATCTATTATTAGGTAAGTTCTTGGGAATCAAAAGTTATACAAGGACTTTCAAGTGCAGGAGGAGCTGGTGTGCCTAACCCCCAAAATGTTCAAGGGTCAACTGTATTTACTATACAGATTCGGTGGGAAACAAAAGCAGATTGTGTGGTCTGTTTACTAATATCCTAATTATTCCCTATTACAGATAATGCCATTAAAAACTGGAAATACAGAAATGCATAAACTAGCATCATTGAGAATTGCCTAAATTTAAGATGGCCCTAAATGACTGATTTTCATATGTAGTTAGTAGCACTGTAAATTGCTACAACCTCTTAGAAAGCAATTTGATTATAAGTATTAAGAGCCATAAAAGTGTTCATGTCCATTGACCCTGTAATCTTACTTACAAGAAACTATCATAAAGAGTTCAAAATATGGGGAAAACTTTTATATACCATATGTTTATTACAGAAGTACTTACAGAGAAAAAATAGAAAATAATCTTAAAATGCTTCAAAAAGGGAATAATTAAATAAACCACTGGAATATTCTTCAGTCATTAAACTTATGTTCATGGGAAATATGAAACACCATGGAAAATGTTTATGTGCTCTTAAGTGAAACAGCAGAATGCCACACTGGAAGGAAATTCCAAGAGAGAGAAGTGTAAAAATGCATTGAGGATAAAAATTATCCTAAGACACTAATCATTATTGAATTCAAGTGGTAAAATTACATGCTTTTAAAAAATATCCAGAATTGTTTCCTATGTGTTTATTTAATAAAATAGCTTACAAAATTGCTAAAATATTACCATCACCTTATATATTGGATACAGTTTACATTCTCTAGAGCTGCTTCTTACTACTCTTCAATGGGCTACAAACTCTCTTGAAACCTATTACTTTTTGAAAGGATTTTATAAGTTAAAGACTATATCTCTAAGCACTTGAAAACTACTGAGAGGAAAATAGACAAGCCAGCTTAAGTAACTACTGTGAAGAAACTTTAGAAGAGTCTGAAGAAGTGGCTCTATTTAGAAAAAAATAAATAGTAGAGGAGGAGGGGACCTGTAAATCCTTAGAAGTTTCTGAAACTGTCAAAAATAAAGCAGCAATACAGTAGAAGAATCTACAGCTTTCAGTATAGATTTTATGAAGTATCCAGTAAGGCAGCAAAAGAAATAGCAATTAGCACATGCTCAAGAAACCATTAGCCATGTAGATTTTCTTTTCCCAGTGATTATTAGCTTGATTCTCCTGCCTGTTGATAGGAGGATGGAGTATTACAAAATCACACAGAAATGAAAGAATTTACATCTCCCATTCTCAGAGTAAGTAAATGGTGGCTCTCTTATTGAAACTGCTTTGAGGACGTAATGCTACGCCTATACAGCATGAAAGGAGAATTAATAAGGCCATCATAATGGGTCACAAGATGCAATGCAATACTTTCCAAATTATGTTCTGCAGCAAACAGTCCCCCAAAACATTCCTTTTAAGAAAATATTTTGGAGGTGAAATGTATCTGTTACATGTTGTATATGTGTCCTCTATAACAATCAGTATATTCCTAAAAATATTTCAATAAAGAACACTATTTTATCAGAATTTCCCAAACTTTGCTCATGAAACCTCACCCTAAACACTCCTCAATAGACTAACTATCGGAATTGAGTAAAATAAGTGTTCTATAAAATATAGTTTGTTAAATATCTTTGTAATGTTGGCAGATTTCAGAACCTACTAGTGCTAGGATCAAATCCAATTTCTGCCACATGGTAGCTTCAAGAATCTGAGTAATTAGTTGAACTGTCTTGTTTAACTAAAGATCTTTAAGCAGTTTTAGCCCACTGAAAATATACAAGCCATATTGCCATAAACAAGCAAGAATTCATTAGGAACAGGCATCCCTTATATCTGGTAATTTCTGAGATATTTCTCTCACTTACTCCTCTAGAACATACTATTTGTTATCCTAGCTCTTCCTTCTCTGGGCCGTTCTTCCTAGACCTCAGTAGTTTTCTCAGCCTCCTTTATCATCATTCCTGATTTTGACACACATTTCTAGGTCTGCTTAGAGATGACAAAGTCTGGACTCGAGGCTGGAGCGGAGCAGCACAGGATGGCCACGCAACTGCACCACTGAGCAACTGTGCAGCAGCTAGAACCAGCAAGAGAAGCCCCTTCCTCCGGCAGTGTATGCCTTCTACTGAGTATGGTTAGCATTCTGCTCACTGTAAAAAAAGAATGCTTAAGATAGCCAGTCCAATATCACAGCTGGTGCTGAAGGGCAAATGTGCAGCTGAAAAGCAATAAATTAATACTGGCCCAGTAGTAGTGTCTAATTATGGTTTTAACTTGCATTTCTCTAATGACTAATAATATTGAACAACTTTTCTTGTGTCATTTGTATATCTTCATTTAAGCGTCCAAACCTTTTGTTACCCTCCATTTTTTAATGATTTTTCTTCATATTTTCTAGTAGTAAGGCTTTTTCATATTTTCTTTATATATTCTTTGTATATATTCTCTATATATTTTATATATTCTTTGTACATTTCTTTATATATTCTTGGTATTTTTGTGTGTGTATATACATACATATTGCATATGTGTGTGTGTGTATATATATATATATATATAGCATATATATGTGTGTGTATATATATTGCAATTCTTTCTCCCAGCCTGTGATTTGCCTTTTAATTATCTTAACTATATCTTTTGAAGACCATTAAAAAAATTCAATGAGTTTTAATTTATCCATTTTCTTGTTTATAGTCCATGCTTTTAATGCTCTATTAAATAACTCTTTACCAAAGTCACTATTTTTTACTGTTATATTCTAGAAATTTTATGGTTTTAATCCTTTCATGTAAATCTATGATCCATTTGAAGTTAATATTTATATAGGGTGTGAAGTAAAGGGCAAGGTTTATATTTTGCATAAAAGACAAGAAAAGACGGTTTCCACGATGAAGGTCAAAGCTGGTCCCAGGAGGAGCTGCACAGGAGCTACTCCATCCAGTGTAAGGCAAACGGTAGAGGACTCCAGGAATGACAGTTCCACTGGAAAATCAATAGAATTAGTAGAATATCTGATGTATTTGACTATGTGGAATGAGTGTTACCTTTTTGGTAAAAAATTTGAGAGAAGAATAGGCATGGTGGTGCACACCTGTAGTCCCAGCTACCTGGGAGTCTCAGACAAGAGAATTGCTTGGGCCCAGGAGTTTGAGGCTGCAATGAGCTATGATCACACCATTGCACTCTAGACTGGCTGACAGAGTGAGACCCCATCTCCTAAAAATAAATAAATAAATATGTGTTAAGAATTTAAGAGAAGAATCAATGATAGATATATGGAAATAGCTATGAATAGACAATTATTAATGCTAAAGGAAACAACATTTACAAGAAACACTGTGTGATCTTAGTATACAATATGATACAACTGAGTATAATGTCTTCTTAGCGAAGAGAAGACTATTGATTAAACCACAGACTGTCATATAACTATATTGAGGAAATGGAGAAAGGGAAATACCTCTGTATGGGCAACAGTGAATAATGTTATTATGTGTATGTTAAATCATTTTTTTCATGGAAGAATGGGAAGAGATATTATCTAATTGAAAAAAATAAGAAATATTAATGTGACTTTTTTTTTTTTTAGAAAATATAGACATAAATAGCAAAAATTACCATAAAAAAGAAGAGAGTGTTTGTTAGGGTGTGGGTAGACATTGGTGCATGTAAGGGGTAGACCAAGAATGTGATTTTGTTTTTGTTTCTGTTTTCGTGTTTTTTATTTTTTTTTGTAAGTCACATAATAGTATTAGGTTGGTGTAAAGTAATTGCAGCTTTTGCTCTCACTTTTAAGCCATTTATATGAATACTTTTAACACAAAAAATTTAAAACTATGAGCAAATATAAATTAGAAACTTTTAAAAAATCCCAACAGAAATACTTGATAATAAAGGAGATTCTTTCCATGATTTTATATGTTTTCTATAAATAAAAGAAAACAGATGGGTGAGATACAAACCTAAAATAATTACATGCTTATACAAAACTGATTGTCAAAGAATGCTAAAGAGCTAGTTTTTAAACAGCAGTTTGTAACATTTTAAGTTGATGCAGACTCTGTACAAAACCACAGTAAGATTCTGAGATTTATTTTTTGTGCTCATCGACAACAAGCCTCAATATTTTGCAGGGTTCAAAAGGTCACCGAAATGTTTATTATTATTTCACTATAACTTGACGGGAATACTGTTCAACAGAGAAATCTAATATAGAAAATAACTTTTGATGATTATTATACTAGTAACAAGAAACTTTTCACTACTATAATTTTCAGATTTTTTCCCTATCTACAAATATATATTGGCAACTTTTGGTAAAACTGTTAAGTCTTAATTTCGAAGCAAACTTTTTACATCATAAGGGATTGATTCTATGTGAAAAGAGACATTAAATGTTAATATCATTAAAATAGTTAATAAGACATTTGAATTTACATTTGACGTAGCTAGTGTTCTCACTGAAATAAATCACATGAAAATACTAAATGGATTAGAGGGTACAGATTCCTCCTATCATCAGTTAAGTTATTGAACCTAATTACACGGAAGAGTCTTTGGAAAAAAATCAAATTTCTGCCTTTTCACATTAGCAAATTATTTCTGAAACTTTATGGTAATGCTGATGTTAAAATCCATTTATATATTTGTAATTTGAAAATATTGAACTGTTTCAATGAGACCAGTATTTTTGCAATTTTTTTTTCAGGCTTAATTCACTTTATTTTTCTTGTATAAAAACCCTGTGTTGTAGCCACAGCTGGAGCCTGGGTCCACTGCACGAAGACTCTGCTGTGGGTCTTGACGAGGTGGTCAGTGAATTCCTGATAGGGAGACTTGGTAAATACAGTCTCCTTCCAGAGGTCGGGGGTCAGGTAGCTGTAGGTCTTAGAGATGGCGTCAAAGGTGGCCTTGGCGAAGTTGCCCAGGGTGGCAGTGCAGCCCCGGGCTGAGGTGTAGCAGTCATCGATACCAGCCATCATGAGCAGCTTCTTGGGCACAGGTGCGGAGCCAATGCCAGTGCCCCTGGGTGCAGGGATGAGGCGCACCAGCACAGAGCCGCAGCGGCCTGTCACCTTGCAAGGGACGTTGTGGGGCTTGCCGATCTTGTTCCTTCAGTAGCCTCTGCGCACGGGGACAATGGAGAGCTTGGCCAGGATGATGGCCCCACGGATGGCGGTGGCCACCTCCTTGGAGCACTTAACACCCAGGCCGATGTGGCCATTGTAGTTCCCGATAGCAACAAACGCCTTGAACCTGGTGCACTGGCCAGCACGGGTCTGCTTCTGCACCGGCATAATCTTCAAAACCTCGTTCTTAAGAGAGGCCCCCAGGAAAAAGTCAATGATCTCAGATTCCTTAATGGGCAGGGAGAAGGGACAGATCTCCTCCAGGGACTTGATCTTCATTTCCTTGACCAAGCGGCCCAGCTTGGTGACGGGTATCCACTCCTTATCCTCGGCCTTGCCTCCGCGAGCTCCGCGGCTTCGGCCCCGGCCCAGTCCATGGCCGCTACCCCGGCCCCAGATGCCACTGCCGGAACCTCCGCGGAAGCCACCGCGGTTCCCAATCCCAGGGCCCCGACGGCCACCAGGGCCTCCGGGTTCCAAGCTGCACCTGCGTCATCCGCCATTTGGTGTTTCCTCGGAGAAGAAGCTAGTTTTGCAATTTTTAAAGCCTCAAATATCTTGCATTTTTTCTGAGAAACAGGTGAGAGTATTAAAACACTATTTCATTTGTATGTTCAGAATTAATTTGGCTACTTTGTTGCAATCAATAGAGATATGTCAAGGTCAGAAAAGCAAGAAAATGGGAAAAATTCTGAAGTACCACATAGTCAGTCCTCCTGGGGAAGTGAAACATTATTTAGGACCAAGGCTTCTTCTCAAATCCTGCCTGGTCAGTCCCTAAGAAAAGGCATCCAGGCCCGGTGCGGTGGCTCACGTCTGTAATCCCAGCACTTTGGGAGGCCGAGGCAGGCGGATCACCTGAGGTCAGGAGTTCAAGACCAACCTGACCAATATGATGAAACTCCGTCTCTACTAAAAAAACAAAAATTAGCCCGGCGTGGTGGCATGTGCCTGTAATACCGGCTACTCGGGAGGCTGAGACAGGAGAATCACTTGAACCCGGGAGGCAGAGGTTGCAGTGAGCCGAGATCATGCCACTGCACACCATTATGGGCAACAAGAGTGAAACTCCGTTTCAAAAAAGACAAAAAAAAAAAAAAAAAGCATCCAGTCCTCCTCACCCTAGAACTCCACTATTAAAATAATTGAGCTATTTCTTTTTGATGTGCTGCTGGATTCGGTTTGCCAGTATTTTATTGAGGATTTTTGCATCAATGTTCATCAAGGATATTGGTCTAAAATTCTCTTTTTTGGTTGTGTCTCTGCCCGGCTTTGGTATCAGGATGATGCTGGGCCTCATAAAATGAGTTAGGGAGGATTCCCTCTTTTTCTATTGATTGGAATAATTTCAGAAGGAATGGTACCAGTTCCTCCTTGTACCTCTGGTAGAATTCGGCTGTGAATCCATCTGGTCCTGGACTCTTTTTGGTTGGTAAGCTATTGATTATTGCCACAATTTCAGAGCCTGTTATTGGTCTATTCAGAGATTCAACTTCTTCCTGGTTTAGTCTTGGGAGAGTGTATGTGTCGAGGAATTTATCCATTTCTTCCAGATTTTCTAGTTTATTTGTGTAGAGGTGTTTGTAGTATTCTCTGATGGTAGTTTGTATTTCTGTGGGATCGGTGGTGATATCCCCTTTATCATTTTTTATTGCGTCTATATGATTCTTCTCTCTCTTTTTCTTTATTAGTCTTGCTAGTGGTCTATCAATTTTGTTGATCCTTTCAAAAAACCAGCTCCTGCATTCATTAATTTTTTGAAGGGTTTTTTTGTCTCTATTTCCTTCAGTTCTGCTCTGATTTTAGTTATTTCTTGCCTTCTGCTAGCTTTTGAATGTGTTTGCTCTTGCTTTTCTAGTTCTTTTAATTGTGATGTTAGGGTGTCAATTTTGGATCTTTCCCGCTTTCTCTTGTGGGCATTTAGTGCTATAAATTTCCCTCTACACACTGCTTTGAATGTGTCCCAGAGATTCTGGTATGTTGTGTCTTTGTTCTCATTGGTTTCAAAGAAAATCTTTATTTCTGCCTTCATTTTTTATGCACCCAGTAGCCATTCAGGAGCAGGTTGTTCAGTTTCCACGTAGTTGAGCAGTTTTGAGTGAGTTTCTTAATCCCCAATTCTAGTTTGATTGCACTGTGGTCTGAGAGACAGTTTGTTATAATTTCTGTTCTTTTACATTTGCTGAGGAGAGCTTTACTTCCAATTATGTGGTCAATTTTGGAATAGGTGTGGTGTGGTGCTGAAAAAAATGTATATTCTGTTGATTTGGGGTGCAGAGTTCTGTAGATGTCTATTAGGTCTTCTTGGTGCAGAGCTGAGTTCAATTCCTGGGTATCCTTGTTAACTTTCTGTCTCGTTGATCTGTCTAATGTTGACAGTGGGGTGTTAAAGTCTCCCATTATTATTGTGTGGGCGTCTAAGACTCTTTGTACGTCACTCAGGACTTGCTTTATGAATCTGGGTGCTCCTGTATTGGGTGCATATATATTTAGGATAGTTAGCTCTTCTTGTTGAATTGATCCCTTTACCATTATGTAGTGGCCTTCTTTGTCTCTTTTGGTGGGCTTCATCCCTGGGATGCAAGGCTGGTCCAATATATGCAAATCAATAAATGTAATCCAGCATATAAACAGAACCAAAGACCAAAACCACAGGATTATCTCAATACATGCAGAAAAGGCCTTTGACAAACTTCAACACCCCTTCATGATAAAAACTCTCAAGAAATTAGGTATTCATGGGACGTATCTCAAAATAATAAGAGCTATCGATGACAAACCCACAGCCAATATCATACTGAATGGGCAAAAATTGGAAGCATTCCCTTTGAAAACTGGCACAAGACAGGGATACCCTCTCTCACCACTCCTATTCAACATAGTGTTGGAAGTTCTGGCCAGGGCAATTAGGCAGGAGAAGCAAATAAAGGTTTTCAATTAGGAAAAGAGGAAGTCATATTATCCCTGTTCACAGACGACATGATTGTATATCTAGAAAACCCCATTGTCTCAGCCCCAAATCTCCTTAAGCTGATAAGCAACTTCAGCAAAGTCTCAGGACACAAAATCAATGTACAAAAATCACAAGCATTCTTATACACCAATAACAGACAAACAGAGAGCCAAATCTTGAGTGAATTCCCATTCACAATTGCTTGAAAGAGAACAAAATACCTAGGAATCCACCTTACAAGGGACGTGAAGGACCTCTTCAAGGAGAACTACAAACCACTGCTCAATGAAATAAAAGGATACCAACAAATGGAAGAACATTCCATGCTCATGGGCAGGAAGCATCAATATCATGAATATGGCCATAATGCCCAAGGTAATTTATAGATGCAGTGCCATCCCCATTAAGCTACCAATGACTTTCTTCACAGAATTGGAAAAAACTACTTTAAAGTTCATATGGAACCAAAAAAGAGCCCGCATCGCCAAGTCAATCCTAAGCCAAAAGAACAAAGCTGGAGGCATCACACTACCTGACTTCAAACTATACTACAAGGCTACAGTAACCAAAAAAGCATGGTACTAGTACCAAAACAGAGATACAGATCAATGGAACAGAACAGAGCCCTCAGAAATAACGCCACATATCTACAACTACCTGATCTTTGACAAACCTGGGAAAAACAAGCAATGGGGAAAGGATTCCCTATTTAATAAATGGTGCTGGGAAAACTGGCTAGCCATATGTAGAAAGCTGAAACTGGATCCCTTCCTTACACCTTATACAAAAATTAATTCAAGATGGATTAAAGACTTAAACGTTAGACCTAAAACCATAAAAACCCTAGAAGAAAACCTAGGCATTACCTTTCAGGACATAGGCATGGGCAAGGACTTCATGTCTAAAACACCAAAAGCAATGGCAACAAAAGCCAAAATTGACAAATGGGATCTAATGAAACTAAAGAGCTTCTGCACAGCAAAAGAAACTACCATCAGAGTGAACAGGCAACCTACAAAATGGGAGAAAATTTTCTCAACCTACTCATCTGACAAAGGGCTAATATCTAGAATCTACAATGAACTCAAACAAATTTACAAGAAAAAACAAACAACCCCATCAAAAAGTGGGCGAAGGACATGAACAGACACTTCTCAAAAGAAGACATTTATGCAGCCAAAAGACACATGAAAAAATGCTCACCATCACTGGCCATCAGAGAAATGCAAATCAAAACCACAATGAGATACCATCTCACACCAGTTAGAATGGTGATAATTAAAAAGTCAGGAAACAACAGGTGCTGGAGAGGATGTGGAGAAATAGGAACACTTTTACACTGTTGGTGGGACTGTAAACTAGTTCAACCATTGTGGAAGTCAGTGTGGCGATTCCTCAGAGATCTAGAACTAGAAATACCATTTGACCCAGCCATCCCATTACTGCAAAGGACTATAAATCATGCTGCTATAAAGACACATGCACACGTATGTTTATTGCGGCACTATTCACAATAGCAAAGACTTGGAACCAACCCAAATATCCGACAATGATAGACTGGATTAAGAAAATGTGGCACATATACACCATGGAATACTATGCAGCCATAAAAAATAATAAGTTCATGTCCTTTGTAGGGACATGGATGAAATTGGAAATCATTATTCTCAGTAAACTATTGCAAGGACAAAAAACCAGGCACCACATATTCTCACTCATAGGTGGGAATTGAACAATGGGAACACATGGACACAGGAAGGGGAACATCACACTCTGGGGACTGTTGTGGGGTGGGGGGAGGGGGGAGGGATGGCATTAGGAGATATACCTAATGCTAAATGACGAGTTAATGGGTGCAGCACACCAGCATGGCACATGTATACATATGTAACTAACCTGCACATTGTGCACATGTACCCTAAAACTTAAAGTATAATAATAATAAAAAAAATAAAATGATTGAGCTATTTCTACCCTGCTTCTATTTTCTAGCCAGCTAATTAAGTTAGCGTGATTGATAAATACAGTCTTTATGCAAAAATAGACAGACCTGTGGCACCTGACCAGATTGTATGCTTTTAGCCAGACACTCTAGGAAAACCATTACAGGCAGCCTTTGAGTCACGCTCTTGGATATGGTTAGCAGTGGTTAAGGTAGGAGGATTACAGTATACTAAGCATGGTGACCTATGGACAAAAAAGGGAACAAACAAAATGGCAGATTCTTTCTCATAAACTAAGAGTTTAAGAGAAAGGAACATTTAAGACAGACATTTTGCTCATCTTGCCTAGTATGGAACTTCTATAGCCTTTAAAGACCAGTTCAAATGCCAATGCTTTCTAGAATTTCTCCTTAGGCCAGGCATAGTGGCTTGTGCCTGTAATACCAGCCATTTGGGGGGTCAAGGCAGGAGGATTCTTTGAGCTCAGGAGTCAGAGACCAGCCTGGGCAACATAGGGAGACCTGCATCTCTATAAAAGTTTTCTTTAAATATTAGCTGGATGTGATTCCAGCTACCTCATGAGGGCTGAGGTGGGAGGATTGCTTGAGCTTGGGAGGCTGAGGCTGTAATGGGCTAAGATGTGGTGCCACTGCAGCCTGGGTGACAGAAGGAGACCCTGTCTCAAAAGAACAAAAAAACACACACACATCCCCAAAAAGCAACTCTCCTTGATCCTTGTCAGAATCGAGAATCAATGAGTTAGTCCTGAGTACATCTACCACGTTTTTATGCCTCTATCTCCATCTTCAGAATTGTTTATTATTTATACTGTAACTACTTGTAGGTTAAAGTATGATGCTCCAAAGCACAGATCTGTAGAGACCCTGGGAATTTCTCCCAGGTCATCATCAAACTGTCCCAAATGCTTCCTGAAACTCCTTTTACTTGTCTACTTTTCTTTACATCCATTGTGACATTTGGATTGACATTATGTTAATTCAAAATGCCATTACATCTTTTTTTATCATGTATTAATTTAATGCAATATCTCCTAGCCATTCTATTTTCCTCTAGAAGCCATTCCACTCTCCTTATACTATAGTGCTCATCATAATAAGCAAATCAAAGATAATGCCACTGCTTTCTTAAAGCTTTTCAATTATTCCAAGATACATTTCTTTACGGTATCGTCTAGGTCTGTGTAGAGACAGGTCTTTACTTTTTCCAGTCTCAGCTCTCACCACAATCTTGCTCATACTTGTCTAGCTACAGAAATTTCCTCTTTTACTAAAAACAATTTTACTGTGGTAAGAACACTTAGAGATCTAACCTCTTAATAGATTTTAAGGTGTAAAATACAGTACTGTTGACTATAAGCAAAGTGTTGTACAACAGGTCTCTAGAACTTATTCATCTTGCATAACTGAAACTTTACACCCTTTGATTAGTAACTTTTCATTTCCTCCTTCCCACTGGCCCTAGCAACCAACACTCTAATCTCTGCTTCTATGAATTCAACTATGTTAGATACCTCATAAGAGTGGAATTTTATGTATTTGTCTGTATGTGCTTGGCTTATTTCACTTAGCATCATTTCCTCAAAGTTTTTCCAGTTCATCATATATTGCAGGATTTCCTTCCTTAAAAGGCTGAATAATATTTCACTGTTTATATGGTCCAAGTTTGCTTTATTAACTAATAAATTTATGAATTTTTTATCATTTCTAGAGCATTCCTCATTAGAGAGACCCTCTTCCATTACACTACCTTTCACAGAGCCCCTGAAAGAAGAATTATATGGGGGTGTGTGAGTGTGTGCGCATGTGCGTGTATATGTATATGTGTGTGTATGTGTGTGTATATATATACATGGATACATATATGTGACCATTGATGGAAAACCTTTATATATATATGTTTTTCAAAATATATAAGGAACTTCTACAATTCAGTAGCAAAAAAAGCCCTAATATTTCAATAAAAAAATGGCTGAGGACTTGCATAGACATTTCTCCAAGTATGACATATAATTGGGAAGCAGATATATGAAAAAATGGTTGACTTCACTATTCATCAGGGAACTGAAAATCAAAACACATTATCACTTTATATTTGTTAGGATAGCTATTATAAAAAAAGATAAGTATAGGTGACAATGTGAAGAAATCATAACTCTTGTACACTGCTGGTAGAAATGCAAAACGATGACTCTCCTCTGGAAAGCAATATAAGGATTCCTCAAAAAATTAAAAATAAAACTATCATATAATCCACGATCCCACCTTTGGGCATTGATCCAAAAAAAATGAAATCACATTAACCTTGTTTTCACCACTCATTCTTACCATGGTCCCTCCTGCAATGGGACCTGTGCACATTATATGTTCCTGCCGGTAATGTGATTTTTCTCTCATATTAACAAAGTAAATTCCTCTTATCCTTTTGGTCTTAGTGCCACCATTATTTCTTTTGGAGGCTCTGTGAAATGTAGTGTGCCAAGAGAGGTCTCTGTAACCAGAAACACTGTGGAAATGATAAAGTAATTCATGGATTTATTAGTTAATAAAGCAAACGTGGACCAGCTGCATAACTTCTCAAAGCATCTGCTTCCTCGTCTATAAGACTAGAATAATACCTACTTTATAGGATTGCTTTGAAAGTTATAAATGGTCATTGCCTAGCAGAGTTCTAGCATATGGCATGGCTCAATAAATGCAGCACACATTATTTTTTTTAATGATGACACTACTCTTGACAACATAATTCAGAACAAAACTGCTGTTAAAATTGTGTTCTATTGTGTTTGTGGGGATAGAACCTACACTACTCTAACAAGAACCTGCCAAATAAATTGCTTCATCAAGATGAAAGTCAATTTCATTCTTACATCTAACCAGCTTGGAAGGCATCGCAGGGTGGTTAGGACAATTTTATAGTGTTGAAGATCCAGAATGCTTGCTCAGTAATCTTTGGAGTGTTACCCTTGTCTGCACAAAGACGACCACACCCACAGGGACACCTCCCGCTTATGGTCATAAATCAAAAAGTTGCACATACTGCTTTCACTAACATTTCCCTGGCCCAAACTTAAACTCAGTCATTTGGTCATGGCTACCAGCAAGGAAGAGTGGGGCATGTCTTTACCTGGGCAGCCATGAGCCAACAGAATAATTCTATTACTATAGGGAAAAACTGGAGAAGAAATATTGAGAAAACAGATAGTAGTTTCCTTCACAGCTTCTGAATTTAAAGGCTTTAAGGTAAAATAATGTCCTACCAAAATGTAAAAAAAAAAAAAAAAAAAAAAAAAAAAAAAAAATTAGGGTTGAGTTTAAGAAGCAAGACAGCAAGACAGAGGCAAACGAAACGTTTTTTTTTTTTAAGTTAAGTCCTCATATACCATAATTTTGCCAACAAAATGAAAGACAATAAAAACAGAATCACATTAAGCTTGTGAATGAAAGGACTCCAAGGTTCAGGATACTAGTCTTATTCCCACTGGGGCACCTGAGAGAAATTTAAGCTGTATGCTATAAGAGATGAGTCACAGTAGATGGTGTAATAAGCAATATTGAGAAAAAAATGCAAGCAAAAGAAATAGAGACTTTTTAGGAGGAAGATTGTAATTTTAAATAGAGTGGTCTTGAAAGGTCTCACTGAGAAGAGGACATGTGAGTAAATACCTAAAGAAAGTTAAGGAGCATGAACCGTGGATATACAAGAGAAGACTATTTCAGGATAAAAGCAGCAAGTGCAGATGCCTTGGTCTAGGAGTGTGCCTGACCTTGTTGAGAAACTGCAAGGAGACCTGTGTGGCCAGAGAAGTGAGTGAGGAAAGAATACAACGAGATGACCCCAAATGCCATCAGAGAATAGAAGGATGGGGGGTGGGGGAGAGCCAGAGTGTAAATGACCTCCTAGGCCATCCTTGGGACTTTGGCATTTAATCTTTGAGATATGGGCACCCTTAGAAGCTTTTGAGCAAAAGAGTGACATGATTGAATTTTTATTTTAGCAGAGTAGTAATACCACTATTGATAGAGCCTCAATTTATTGAACGTTCTATTCTTGGCACTATAACAAGTTCCTTATTTACATCACCTCACTTCATTCTCACAGCACTGCAAAATCATAATTTATACCCCCATTTTACCAGATAAAGAAACTGAGTCTTGCAATGGTTGAATAAATTAATCAGATGAATAAATGACATTCTTGGGATTTTTGATCTTAAGTATATCTGCCTGCAATGTCCTTACTGTTATTTATACTGTTTTATTTCTATCGGTATTGTGATAGCTCACTTGAAAGGTTTATATGTTATTGTCTCACCATAAAATTGTTTCTCATTATATTCTGTCCACTAATATCCTAAATAGATGTGATAAAGAGGTATTCTGCTGTGTCATTATGAAGAGTAGTGTTACTTATGATAGCAATTATTACTCATTAGCATTTGATAAAAACGAGCTCTGTGCCACTGCATTCCTAATCTAAATGGAGCATCATAAATAATAAACCCTCACAATTAGAGTAGAGCTTCTGAACTTGTCTCCTTTTTAATCCCAATAACGAGGCATTTAAATTTATAATTAATTTCCATAGTTTTATGAGCTTTTCTCAACTCTCTTCTCTCCCTCCCCTCCAAATCTTACCCTTTTTTTTTTTTTTGAAGCTTCCCTCCACAGAAGTTGACTTTCCTGATTTTCATCTGTCCCCGCTTGTATGGCCCCCACACAAGTCAGGCACAGCAGTCAGTGTACATGGGAGTGCCAGTCACCAGTGAATATTCAGAATGATCCTATTCTCTTTACCATCACCACCACTCTCCTAGCTGAAGATCCACCATTAACTTCTGTGGGGCTCAAAACAAGAGTACCAATGGAGGCCCACATACCTTACATCTATCAGATTGGTGCAAAAGAAATTGCAGTTTTAGACCATGAACTAGGCTCAAACACATCTTTATGAATCAAAATAAGAACCATTAAAATCAACACACTTTTGCCAATGAGTAATGAATTTGTTTATTTCCATAATGTGAAAATCTGTGCTTTGGGATTCAAGCAACTCTTAGAAAGCATTTTCTACATCCTGATGGTTGTGGAAGTGTTTTCCCTGCAAAACGTTGTCGAGATGCTTGAAGAAGTGGTAGTCGGTTGGTGAGAGGTCAGTTGAACATAGCAGATGAGGCAAAACTTCATCGCCCAATTCATTCAACTTTTGAAGCGTTGGTTGTGTGACGTGCAGTCGGGCGTTGTGGAGAAGAATTGGGCCATTTCTGTAGACCAATGCCATCTGCAAGCATTGCAGTTTTTGGTGCATCTCATCGATTTGCTGAGCATATTTCTCAGATGTAATGGTTTTGCCAGGATTCAGAGAGCTGTAGTGGATCAGACCAGCAGCAGACCACCAAAGAGTGACCATGAGCTTTTTGGTGCAAGTTTGGCTTTGGGAAGTGTTTTGGAGCTTCTTCCCAGCTCAACCACTGAGCTGGTCATTGCTGGTTGTCATAAAAAATCCACTTTTCATTTCATATCACAATCCAATCAAGAAACATTGTTGCATAGAATAAGAAAATACAATACTTCAAAACGGCAATTTTTAAAAATTTTCACTCAGCTCAAAAGGCACCCATTTATTAAGCTTTTTCACCTTTCCAATTTGCTTCAAATGCCAAATGACCATAGAATGGTTGATGTTGAGTTCTTTGGCAACTTCTCACGTAGTTGTAAGAGGGTCAGCTTATATGATTGCTCTCAATTGTTTGTTGTCAACTTCCGATGGCTGGCCACTATGCTGCTCATCTTCAAGGCTCTTGTCTCCTTTACAAAACTTATTGAACCACCACTGCACTGTACGTTCATTAGCAGTTCCTGGGCCAAATGCATTGTTGATGTTGCAAAGTTGTCTCTGCTGCTTTACGACCCGTTTTGAACTCGAAAAAGAAAATTGCAGCTGGGCACGGTGGCTCACGCCTGTAATCCCAGCACTTTGGGAGGCCAAGGCGGGCGGATCACGAGGTCAGGAGATCAAGACCATCCTGGCCAACATGGTGAAACCCCGTCTCTACTAAAAATACAAAAATTAGCTGGTCGTGGAGGCGCACACCTGTAATCCCAGCTACTCGGGAGGCTGAGGCAGAAGAATCGCTAGAACCAGGGAATCAGGGATTGCAGTGAGCCGAGATTGAGTCACTGCACTCCAGCTTGGCAACAGAGCTAGACTCCATCTCAAAAAAAAAAAAAAAAAAGGAAAAAAAGAAAAAAAATTGCTCGAATTTGCTTTTTGTCCAACATCATTTCAATAGTCTAAAATAAACATAAACAGCAAGTAGTGTTGTTAGCAAAAAACCATAAATCAACAAATGCCCATTAAAATGATGGGCATAACTACATTTATTTAAGAATGTATTTCAATATCAAACAGCAAACACCAACAATGCAAAAACTGCAATTACTTTTGCACCAACAAATGTTACAGATCATGCAAACAAATTGTTAAGTAAAATATATTAAATATGTCCACCTTAACAATTGTAAGAATTTATCTTCAGTCCTTTAAAATTTTTTTCTGGTCCCATCTTTTGTTTGCATTTGAGTGTTTTATTTATTTTAATCTTGATCTCAGACTATATACATTCTCAGTGTAAGATAAGAAATTAAAAAAATAAAATGGAATTATATTCAAAGCATATGTATTTTATTATATACTTTATTAAAATATGACTTAAGGGCCACAAAAATGCCCTAATGGAATAGTATGGAGAAATGAGGATCCACTATGTTATAGAGATTTTAAAAATAAATAAATGCATCAATAAATAAAATGTAAGTTAAAATAAATGAAGAAAATCCTAAGGTATTTTCATAAATTTTCTTTTCTTTTCTTTTCTTTTTTTTTTTTTGAGATGGAGTCTTGCTCTGTCACCCAGGCTGCAGTGCAGTGGCTGGATCTCGGCCCACTGCAACCTCTGCCTCCCAGGTTCACGCCATTCTCCTGCCTCAGCCTCCTGAGTAGCTAGGACTACAGGCGCCCGTCACCACGCCTGACTAATTTTTTTGTATTTTTAGTAGAGACGGGATTTCACCGTGTTAGCCAGGATGGTCTCGATCTCCAGACTTCGTGATCCGCCCGCCTCAGCCTCCCAAAGTGCTGGCATTACAGGCATCAGCCACTGCACCCAGCCCACAATTTTTCATATAGACCTTCTAAAAAGTTATTTTATCTAAATATTCAAATGTATTAAAATTAAAAAACAAAATACAAATTATAACATGAGAGATCCATATTTTATATCTTAATTCTATTATAACACAAACTACCAATAGATACCAGTGTCCTAAATTATGTTAATTAAACTAAAATTTTAGTTGATTAATTTATCAACTCATTAAATAGTCTAGAAAACTAAAGCCATTGACAATTGTAGCCCTCAATGTCCATCTGGTTGTGAATATAAATATAGTCAATCCTCATTATTTGAGGATTCCGTGTTTGCAAATTCTCCTACTTGCTAAAATCTATCTGTTGCCCTGAAATCAACACTGCTTTTGCGGTCATTCCCAGACTTGCCTATATATAAAAACGCGAGCTTCCTAAGGTGCAAGTTCCCAACTGAGCTCAAACAAGTCGAAGCTCTGCCTTCTTGTTAAAGCCTTCATATGTAAATACGAATCCTTTTGGTGATCTATGTAGTATCACATTTTTTGCATTTTGTACTTTTAGTTGGTGATTTTTTGCTATTTAAAATGGCCCACTCCCAAACGTAATGTTGAGTGCTCTCTAGTGTGCCCAAGCACAAGAAGGCTGAGATGGTCCTTCTTAGCTTCTATCAGGACAAAATGCATGTATCAGATTTGCTTTGTTCAGGCACGAGTTACAGTGCATTTAGCCATAAGTTTAATGTTAATGAACAGAGAATATACATTAAGTAAGGTCTGTTTAAACAAAATCACATAAAACAAGGCTATGTATTGATTAGTTGATGAAAATGCTGTGACCAGAGGCTCTTGAGGACCTTACCACAGATTTACGTAGGACCCATTATTCAGCATTGGCTTGTTCAGTGCTGAAGGCAACTTTATGGAACAGAAATACTGTAGATAACAATAATTAGATACAATCAGTATCACATGTTACACATTATGTCTACACCTGCCTATATACAAATTTAAAAGTAATTTGAAATATGTGATACTGCAAAATGTGCCTCAGTCAGCCACTATGTGAAACTGTTGCTAATACTACATTTAGTTTTGTATACTTCTGGAGCCATGAATCAAAGCATGAAAAGAAGTGTAAAAGTGGACATGCAATGTGAGAGGAAGAATTTGAAAAGTAACTTGTCTTTTTTCTTACATAAGCATTTCTGCTCAGATCCTCTTCAAACCCAAAAGAGATCCCATCTCTGGCAATAGTAGTGGCCTGGATTAAAAATCTTTACAGTATTCCAAAACTATCACCGTTGCTTTTGATGACACAAGGCAAGAGATAAATACATGTTTTCCTGAGGTCTGGAAGGGTATTTATCATAAGAACTAACAGTAACATTTACAAGTCCTTTTCTGTCAACAGTAGAATCTAAATTTAAGTGATAAAGATGTCCAGATCTTTAATACATTTCTTTAGAGACAGGCAGTGGCTTTCTAAACTGTGGGACCCGGAAAAAGAACCCCTCTTGTCCTAAAGGTGAAAATACCTACAGGACTATTCTAACTTCATATACTTGCGTACACAACAGGGCACTAAGTGACTTCCAGAATCATAGACTCTGTTAGGTCTCTCTCCCCATTCCTGAGTATCAGGCATGCGTTGTGTCTTACATAAAATGTAAACTCTTTAGCACTTAAAAGACTTAATGAAATAGGTTCCAACCCCTTTTTCAATCACACTTTACAAAACTCCCATAATGTCTACTCCCGATCCTTCATGTATGCCTTGAATTTCCTTACCTTCTTGGTTTGATTTTGCTCTCCAGGTTTGCCAGCCCAGAATCTTTGTCCACTCTTTTTCCCAATGTCCAATCCTATACCTTCTGAAGGCCCATTGAGAATATTGTTTCAGGACAACTTTTCCATTTTCTATCAGCTATAAGGAGTCATTCCTGCTTCAAAAATCCCATGCCAATACTTCAACACTTTCCTTATAGCCATGAGCAGTGTCTACATAGTTAATTGTGCTTTTTTTTTTTTTTACAACGTAAATTCCTTTAAGACAGAGTCCTGTCTGGTTTATTCCCATAGCCCCACAGCACAGTACTTTTTCAGTTAATGTTTGTTGATAGAAAAAGAAATGACAAAAGTAATGAGAGAATGACTTTCAGTTGTTGTTTAAATGAACAGACTTCTGCCGGGCTCTGACATCATTTTATATCAGAAATATGTAAATGGCAGAGGATTTTCTATTATCAGATCCCGCTCAGAGTACTTTGCAGCATCTTGAGCTGGTGTGCCCATTCTTGTTCCATCCCATCTTCAACATGTGGGTAAAATGCCTGACTTCATAACTGTTTTAGAAGGCACTTTGACAGCTATCAGAGGCCAGCAAGCATTTCACATGTTGACCAAATATTTTCACATCGGAAAATCTATCTTAAGGTAATCCAGTATAAACAAAAAGCCTTCTATAAGGCATAAATATTTAACATTATGTCTAACAAACTGCATGTCTAAAATTAAGGGCAGAATTAGGAAAATTGTAATAATTCTACATGATAGAAATAAATGTGGATTTACTATGGATGAGAGTAAACTGAAAAGCTTAATAAAAGTACAGAAAACTATCTGCAAAATAATGTTAAATGACAAAAAAAGATATTTATTTTTAAAAGTATGATTATGGCAATGTAAATTCCATTGATATAAGAAAGTGTGAAAGGATATATACAGTGGTTTTATTAGTTGAAAGAGGAGGGAATTTTTTTCCTTTCTTATTTTTTGAATTTTGAGAAGCTTTATATAAAATTAAATGAACTTACTGTGACTCAAAAAATTTTCTATGACTAACAATATGAATGAAGTTAGCAGTGAAGAACTGGTCTGCACATTCTTATGAAATAAAATAGTAAACAATATTTTGTGCTTATTTTGGATTTATAATGTAACTTATAACAATGGTCATGGAAGGGTCTAATAAAAGATTATACAAAATGTGACAATTAGAAATCAAAACCAAAGTAGAAGTATCTTAAAAGTTGCTAAAAAGTTAACGCCTCAATACCCTTGAAATAAATTTTATTTTTAATAATCCATCTTGAAATCAAGTCAAACCTGGGTTAGAAAAGGAAATATGCCCAGTTACATAGATTTTCTTACCACTGTTTTATAAAAATTGTGGTAAAGTATACAAAACATGAAATTTACTATTTCCGCCATTTTTAAGTGTACAGTTCAATGGCATTAAATAAATTCACATTGTTGTGCAACCCTCATAACCATCATCACCATTCTTATCTAAACCTCTTTTATCTTCTTCAACTGAAATCTTGTACCCATTGAATACTAACTCTCCATTCATTTGAACCCCCAGACATTGGAAGTCACCATTCTACTTTTTGTCTCTATGAATTCTATTCTAGGTACCTAATATAAGTATAATCATACAATATTTTTCTATTGGGTTACTGATTTATTTCACTTGGCATAAAATCTTCAAGATTGAGCCCAGTTGAAGCACATGTAACAATTTCCTGCCTTTTAAAGGCTGAATAATATTCCATTGTATGCACATACCATATTTTACGTATCCTTTCATCCACTGATGGACATGTGGGGAGCTCCCACTTTTTGGCTATTGTGAATAATGCTCTGTGAACAAGGGTGTGCAAATATCTGTTTGAGTTCTGCTTTCAGCTATTTTTGGTACGCACTCAGAAGTGGAATTTTTGTACCATATGATAATTTTATCTCTAATTTTTTGATGAACTGCCATAACATTTTCCATTCCCACCAGCAACACACAAGCATTGCAGCTTCTTCACATCCACACAAACATTTGTTATTTTAATTTTTTGATAATAGTAATCCTAATGGGTGTGAAGTCATATGTCATTGTGCTTCGGTTTGGATTTCCCTAATTATTAGTAATGTTAAGCATCTTTTCATGTACTTGTTGGACATTTGCATATTTTTTTTTAACAAATATCTATTCAAGTTCTTTGCCCATTTTAAAGTTGGGTTGTTAGTTTATTTGTTGTTGAATTATAGGAATTCTTTATATATTCTGGATATCAATTCCTTATCAGATGTACAATTTGCAAACATTTTCCACAGTTCCATGGGTTAACTTTTCACTCTATTGTTTTATTGTCCTTTGATACACAAATGTTTTTAATTTTGAGGAAGTTCAACTTACCTATTTTGTTTTTAGTCACCTGTACTTTAGGTATCATATTTTAAAAATCAATTGCCCAATTCAATGTTATGAAGTTTTCCCTTGTTTTATTAAGTTTAGGTATTTGGTTAATTTTGAGTATTTTTAAAAATATGATATATGGTATATGGTATATTTTTTAAAATATGGTATAAGATATGGTATATGGTATAAGAGCTGCCACCACCGTCTTCTTCCTCCTCTTTTTTCTTCTGTTACTTCTCCCTCACTTTTCTTCTGCACTTCTGTTTCTCTTCCTTTTTCTTCATGTGTATATGCAGTTTCACCAACAATATTTCTTTGTCCATTCTTCATTGACTGATCTTAGCACTGTTGTTAAAAATTATTTAGCCATATACACAAGGGTTTATTTCTGGGCTAATTATTCTATTCCATTGGTCTTTATGTATCTTTTTATGCCAGTAAAACAGTATTTTTATTATCACGGCTTGGTAGTAAGCTTTGAAATTAGGATGTGTGAGACCTATACGTTTGTTCTTTTTCAAGCCTGTTTTGGCTATTCAGGGTCCCTTGAGATTCCATATGAATTTTAGGATGGATTTTTCATTTCTGAAAATAAAGCCATTGAAATTTTGATAAGGATTGCATTGAATCTGTAAATCACCTTGGGTAGTAATGATGTTTTAACAATATGATATTTTCCAAACTATGAACATAGAAGGGGAAAATGGTCATACTGCCCAAGGTAATTTATACATTCAATGCCATCCCCATCAAGCTACCAATGACTTTCTTCACAGAATTGGAAAAAACTACTTTAAAGTTCATATGGAACCAAAAAAGAGCCCACATTGCCAAGACAATCTTAAGCCAAAAGAACAAAGCTGGAGGCATCATGCTACCTAACCTCAAACTCTACTACAAGGCTACAATAACCAAAATAGCATGGTACTTGTACCAAAACAGAGATATAGACTAATGGAACAGAACAGAGCCCTCAGAAATGACACCGCATAGCTACAACTATCTGATCTTTGATAAACCTGAGAAAAACAAGCATCTGATCTTTGACAAACCTGACAAAAACAAGAAATGGGGAAAGGATTCCCTATTTAATAAATGGTGCTGGGAAAACTGGCTAGCCATATGTAGAAAGCTGAAACTGGATCCCTTCCTTACACATTATACAAAAATTAATTCAAGATGGATTAAAGACTTAAATGTGAGGCCTAAAACCATAAAAACCCTAGGAGAAAACCTAGGCAATACTGGTAATTCAGCACATAGGCATGGGCAAGGACTTCATGTCCAAAACACCAAAAGCAATGGCAACAAAAGCCAAAAATGACAAATGATCTAATTAAACTAAAGAGCTTCTGCACAGCAAAAGAAACTACCATCAGAGTGAACAGGCAACCTACAGAATGGGAGAAAATTTTTGCAATCTACTCTTCTGACAAAGGGCTAATATCCAGAATCTACAATGAACTCAAACAAATTTACAAGAAAAAAAACAAACAACCCATCAAAAAATGGGCAAAGGATATGAACAGACACTTCTCAAAAGAAGACATTTATGCAGCCAACAGACACATGAAAAAATGCTCATCATCACCAGCCATCAGAGAAATGCAAATCAAAACCACAATGAGATACTATCTCACACCAGTTAGAATGGCTATCATTAAAAAGTCAGGAAACAACAGGTGCTGGAGAGGATGTGGAGAAATAGGAACAATTTTACACTGTTGGTGGGACTGTAAACTGGTTCAACCACTGTGGAAGACAGTGTGGCGATTCCTCAAGGATCTAGAACCAGAAATACGATTTGGCCCAGCCATCCCATTACTGGGTATATACCCAGAGGATTATAAATCATGCTGCTATAAAGACACATGCACTTGTATGTTTATTGTGGCACTATTCACAATAGCAAAGACTTGGAACCAACACAAATGGCCATCAGTAATAGACTGGATTAAGAAAATGTGGCACATATACACCGTGGAATACTATACAGCCATAAAAAAGATGAGTTCATGTCCTTTGTAGGGACGTGAATGAAGCTGGAAAACATCATTCTCAGCAAACTATCGCCAGGACAAAAAACCAAACACTGCATGTTCTCACTCATAGGTGGGAATTGAACAATGAGAACACTTGGACACAGGAAGGGGAACATCACACAGCAGGGCCTGTCCTGGGGTTGGGGGAGCAGGTAGGGAAAGCATTAGGAGCTATACCTAATGTAAATGACGAGTGAATGGGTGCAGCACATCAACATGGCACATGTATACATATGTAACAAACTTCCACGTTGTGCACATGTACCCTAGAACTTAAAGTATGTAAAAAAAAAATTAGTTGGGACCTGGTAAATTGATTTCATGACTCACTAATGGTTTGTGACCCAAAGTTTGAAAATCACTGAGTAACAGGACAAAAAAAAATTAAAATGTAAAAAATAAATCCTGGGACTAGTGAAAAAAAGAAAAGGATATGTTTTCATTTATTTGTGTCTCCTTTCATCTCTTTCAGTAATATTTTGTAGTTTTAGTGTATAAGTTTTTTGCCTTCTTAGTTAAGTTTATTTCTAAGTATTTTTTCATACTTGTTTAAGGTGTACAGCATGATGTTTTAATATACATATGCCTTGTGAAATGATTACTATGGTCAAGCAAATTAACATATCCATCTCCTCACATTGTTACCTTTTATTTTTTCTGTAAGTCGTGTATGTGATAAGAGCCCCTGAAATCTACTCTTGGCAGATGTCCATTATGCAATGCAATAGTATTAACTAGTCCTCATGCTGTACATTGGATCTCTGGAGACTTATTCATTCTATATCCTACATCACTACAACTTTGTACTCTTTGGCCAACATCTCCCCATGCCCATCTCACCCCTGGTAACCATAATTCTAGCCTCTGTTTCTATGTATTTGAATTTTTTAGACTTTCTATGTGAGTAAATGTATGCAATATTTTTATTTCTGTGTCTGGCTTATTTCACTTAGCATAATACCCTGGTTCATCCATGCTATCTTTTTTACACTGAATATCTCAATTTTCTTCTGTTCATTCATCCATTAGTAGAGCCACCAGCATCTTTTAGTTTCTATTTGCATAGAATATCTTTTTCCATCTTTTCACTTTCAAACTCTTCGTGTCCTTCAATCTAAAGTAAGTTTCCTGTGGAAAGCATATAGTTGTATTCTTATATTTATTTTTAAACGTAACTATACCTATCTATTTTTATATAAAGGACAAACAGATCTTTTGGAAATTGGAGTCGACTCACTGTATAACCACAGGGTATAAAAATAAGACTAGTGTAGAAAAGCTAGGAACCACTGGCTTGAAATTCTCACTGCCAGATCAGCAGTGTAGAAAGGATTGAGGGGCACACATCAATCTCAATATTTGAAAAAATTTTCTAATGTTCTGTTTTATCTAGCAAAGAGTAGGTAGGCGTGTGATGTGTTAAAGCAGATGTTGGATATACATGAACACCTATCACACACATAAATTTGGATTGTGTGAAAAAATATACTAGAAGAACTCTTAGTTTTCTTATATTTAATTAAAGATGGCAGAATATGGATTGTAGATAAAGATAGAAGGATAAAGCATAATAATTCTATTTAAAAATAAATAAAAATAGTTAAACAACTCAGCAAAGTTATTTACTAGTAGCTGTGAAACAAGAAAAGGAATTCAGCCTTATGCCATTCATTTAGGAAAGTGATAACCAAAGAAAGAAACAGGAGATTCTAATCAAGTTTCCTAATGCTTTTCCCACAGTCCAAATCTGAGACCAAAAAAAAAAAAAAAACAGAAAAACAAAAACCAACTGTGAGAATACAAACTACTGGCCATCAATTTCAAAGTAATACAAGAAATAGGAAAAATAAATGCCCACCATTTTTCTAGAAACCACTTTGAAGTGATAAACTATCAGAAGCCCAACTATCCCTGCCTCCTGAAGTAAAGTAAAGCTACAACTGCAGAGTGACAAAGACTGAACTGAGGTATAGAATGTTTCACAAAATATCAGGGCCCACCTCTGGTTCTTTCTTCCCCTTAACAACATTGCCTCCCATGACACACTGAAGTTACAAGAAAGTGAATAGAAAGCAATACTCAATCTTACAACTGTATATCTGAGGGGAATATAAATTAATCTGAAACAAAGTGGAAAAAATTTCAAAGAGTTTCCACTAACAAAACATCAAAGCAAAGAAATGACCTGAACAAAGTTGATCATATTAAAGAGAAACAGAGTGGCTTCTGCTGCCAGAGTCACAAAATAACTAGAATGTGCCCAGAAAATATAGCTCCTTTATTGTTTATAACTAAGCTGTTCATTCTCATAACTCCCATGCACTAAATAGCTTGTGTTGGAGTGGGGAAGGTAGTAAGTATCTAATAGAATTTAATGCTTCATCAGATCCAAAATTGTAATAGTCCATATCAGGTAGTATTCAGTCTTTGAGATATAAATCTCCCCAGTGGCCTCCCCATTCCCATCTTCTGATGAAGAAAGAAGAAGGATGTGATTTTTTGACTGTATGGCACTAAGGGAGAGTCGGCATACTCAGGCCTGATATCTTCTATATTTTCTGGTTTAGAGTCAGTTTCTCTTATTCACCTTGATATTGCTTGCCCGGATGATGCTGGCAGCTTTATGAAGTCTACAGTTGTTGTAACCTACAACTTAGTATTTTTAGACTTTATTAAGACCTACTAGAATTGAATTACTAATTTGGTAGTTATTTTAATGGCTTTACTTGTTAATTTAATTAACCATGTCATTTCTGGATCCGTTTCCGTTGGTGGATTTTTCTTTTGGTTATGGGTTATACTTTTTTATTTCTTTTAATGCTGATAACTTTTGATTGAATGCAGATATTGTGAATTTTACATTTTGGGTCCTGAATTTAAAAAAATATATATATATGTATAACATATATGTATAAATGTATACATATGTGTGTGTGCGTGTGCGTGTGCGCGTGCCCTTTTCCTTTCTGGAATGCAATTACTTCCAATCTGCTGGATCATTTGGAGGATTGTTTTCAGCTCTGTTAGAACAGCTCCAGAGTAGTTCTTAGTCCGTGGCTAATTTAACCCTATTACTAAGCAATATCCTTATGAGAACTCTGTCTGACGTTCCATATATTAGGATTAGGAGTTCTTTCCACTGTGGATGATGAGAATAGGAAGTATTCCCATTTTTGCATGAGCTCTGGGACTGTTCCACTCACAAGTGTACATTGGTATTCAGACAAAGCCTCAAGGGGAACCCTCCGTGGATCTCCAATTCTGTCTCTCTTTCTCTCTCTCTTCTCTCTCTTTCCCTCTGGGGATCTTAGCACTTTTTATCTGGTTATTTCACCTACAAACTTTGTTTCTTTGGCCTCCTCCAACTCCAAACTTTGTTTTCTTAGTCCAGCAAGGCCACCAAGCTATAAAGTCTTCCCGCTATCTGTACTGTGTCCAGAAAACTCCAGGCAGTAGGTTAGGGCAATCACAGATCCTACCTTCTTTATGTCCTCCCTCTCAGGGACCCATCTCTTAAAATGTCTGTTGTTCTATGTCTGAAGACAATTGTTTCATATATTTGCCTAGTTTTCTAATTGTTGAACAGAAAGAGTAAGTTTATTTCCTTACTCCTTAATAGCTAGAAGAGAAATTTAAGCCTTATTTCTAATTATGGAATAAAACTGGATTTCCTCTAGAAAATAAATTTCAGGAGCCCATGGGCAGATGAGAAAAGTAATATTTGATTTTTGGTTGTTCTTTTACCCCAATTTTTATAGATTGTTAGTTGTATAGGGTTTCATATAAATATCAGCCTAGTTTGTCTTCCAGCAGGGCCACCCTTCTGTTCTGTTCCTTACAGTTACTGAAACATTGTGTACGGATTACTGACCATCCTAGTTTGTGGTCTTCTGTAACTGAGATGACTCATTATTGTGCTATTGAACAAGACAGATCTGAATGCTATAATTTGGTTCTAATTTTCATCATGTTTGTTAATTGATCTGCTTCAGAAGTGCAAAATAGAATCACTTGGTCAACATTTTTTTTAAAAAAGACATGCAGATAGGAAGGGCCAAGATGGCTGAATAGGAACAGCTCCTATTCAGGAGCTAATAGGTCTGCAGCTCCTAGAGAGACCAACGCAGAAGGTGAATGATTTCTGCATTTCTAACTGAGGTACCCAGTTCATCTCACTGGGATTGTTTAGGAAGTGGGTCCAACCCACAGAGAGCGAGCAGAAGCAGGGTGGGGCTTGGCTTCACCTGGGAACTGCAAGAAGCCAGGGGACCTCCCTCCCCCAGGCAAGGGAAGCCATGAAGGACTGTGCTACCCGGCTGGGTTACTATGCGTTTCCCACAGTTTTTGCAATCTGCAGATCAGGAGATTCTCTCGTGTGCCTACACCACTAGGGTTCTGGGTTTCAAGCACAAAACTGGGTGGCTGTTTGGGCAGACACTGAGCTAGCTGCAAGAGTTTTTTTCATACCCCAGTGGCACTTGCAACCCCAGTGAGACAGAACCATTCACTCTCTTGGAAAGGGAGCTAAAGCCAGAGAGCTAAGTGGTCTCACTCAGCAGTTCCCACTCCCACGGAGCCCATGAAGCTAGGAACCACTGGCTTGAAATTCTCGCTGACAGCTCAGCAGTCTGAAATCCACCGGGGATGATCGAGCTTGGTGGGGGAAGGGACATTCGCCATTATTGAGGCTTTAGTAGGCGGTTTTCCCCTGACAGTGCTAAGGAGGATGGAAGGTTTGGACTGGGCAGAATTCACCACAGCACAGCAAAGCAAAGCGGCTGTGGTCAGACTGCTTTTCTAGATTCCTCCTCACTAGGCAGGGCATCTCTGAAAGAAAGCTAACAGCCCCAGTCAGAGGTTTACAGATAAACTTCCATCTCCCTGGGACAGGGCACCTGGGGAAAGGGGCAGCTGTTCACACAGCTTCAGTGAATGTAATCGTTCCTGCCTGCCAGCTCTGAACAGAGCAGCTGATCCTGGCAAGATGGATTCTCCCAGCACTGAGCACCAGCTCTGCCAAGAAACAGACTGCCTCCTCAAGTGGGTCCCTGAGCCCCGTGCCTCCTGACTGGGACAGACTTCCCAACAGGGGTTGACAGACACCTCATACAGGAGAGCTCCGGCTGGCAACTGGCCGGTGCCCCTCTGGGATGAAGCTTCCAGAGGAAGGAGCAGGCAGCAATCTTTGCTATTCTATAGCCTCCACAGGTGATACCCTGGTGAACAGGGTCTGGAGTGGACCTCTAGCAAACTGCAGCAGACCTGCAGAAGAGGGGCCTGACTGTTAGAAGAACAACTAGCAAACAGAAAACAACAACATCAACATCAACATAAAGAACCCCCACACTAAAACCCCATCCAAAAGTCACCAGTCACAAAGATCAAAGGTAGATAAATCTACGAAGATGAGAAAGAAACAGTGCAAAAATGCTGAAAATTCCAAAAAACCCCAGAATGCTTCTTCTCCTCCATATGATCGCAACTCCTCTCCAACAAGGACACAAAACTGGATGGAGAATGAGATTGACCAATTGACAGAAGTAAGATTCAGAAGGTGGGTAATAACAAACTCTGAGCTAAAGGAGCATGTTCTAACCCAACGCAAGGAAGCTAAGAACCTTGATAAAATGTTGCAGGAACTGCTAACTGGAATAACCCCTTTAAAGAGGAATGTAAATGACCCGATGGAGCTGAAAAACATAGCATGAGAACTTTGTAAAGCATAAACAAGTATCAATAGCCTAATCGATCAAGTGGAAGAAAGGTTATCAGAGATTGAAGATCAACTTACTGAAATAAGGCGTGAAAACAAGGTTAGAGAAAAAAGAATGACAAGGAATGAACAAAGCCTCCAAGAAATATGGGACTCTGTGAAAAGACCAAACCTATGATTGATTGGTGTACCTGAAAGTGACGGAGAGAATGGAACCAAGTTGGAAAACACACTTCAGGATATTATCCAGGAGAAATTCCCCAACCTAGCAAGACAGGCCAACATTCAAATTCAGGAAATACAGAGAACACCACTAAGATACTCCTCGAGAATTGCAATCCTAAGACGCATAATTATTAGATTCTCCAAGGTTGAAATGAAGGAAAAAATATTAAGGGCAGCAAGAGAGAAAGGTCAGGTTACCTACAAAGGGAAGCCCATCAGACTAACAGCAGATCTCTCCGCAGAAACCCTACAAGTCAGAAGAGAGTGGGGGGCCAACATTCAACATTCTTAAAGAAAAGAATTTTCAACCCAGAATTTCATATGCAGCCAAATTAAGCTTCATAAGTGAAGGAGAAATAAAAACCTTTACAGACAAGCAAATGCTGTGAGATTTTGTCACCACCAGGCCTGCCTTACAAGAGCTCCTGAAGGAAACACTAACAATGGAAAGGAAAAACTGGTATCAGCCACTGCAAAAACACACCAAGATATAAAGACCTATAACACTATGAAGAAATTACATCAACTAATGTGCAAAATAACCAGCTAGCATCACCATGATGAGATCAAATGCACATGTAACAATATTAACCTTAAATTTAAATGGGCTAAATGCCCCAATTAAAAGAAATGGGCTGGCATATTGGATACAGGGTCAAGACATATTGGTGTGCTGTATTCGGGAGACCCATCTCATGTGCAAAGACACACATAGGCTCAAAATAAAGGGATAGAGGAATATTTACCAAGCAAACGGAAAGCCCCCCCCAAAAAATAAAATAAAAGCAGGGCCTGCGATCCTAGTCTCTGATAAAACAGACTTTAAACCAACATAGATCAAAAAAGACAAAGAAGGGCATTACATAATGGTAAAGGGATCAATGCAACAAGAAGACTATCCTAAATATACAGACACCCAATAAAGGAGCACCCAGATTTATAAAACAAGTTCTTAGAGACTTAGACTTCCACACAATAATACTGGGAGACTTGAACACCCCAGTGTCAATATTAGACAGATCAACGAGACAGAAAATTGACAAGGATACTCAGCACTTGAACTCAGCTCTGGACCAAGCAGACCTCATAGTAATCTACAGAACTCTCCACCTTAAATCAACAGAATATATATTCTTCTCAGTGCCATATAGCAATATTCTAAAATCAACCACATAATTGGAAGTAAAATACTCCTCAGCAAATGCAAAAGAACAGAAATCATAACAGTCTCTCAGACCACAGTGCAATAAAATTAGAACTCAGGATTAGAGAAACTCACTCAAAACCACACAGCTACATGGAAATTGAACAACCTGCACCTGAATGACTACAGAGTAAACAATAAAATTAAGGCAGAAATAAAGAAGTTATTTGAAACCAATGAGAACAAAGAGACAATGTACCGGAATCTCTGGGACACAGCTAAAGCATTGTTTAGAGTGAAATTTATAGCACTAAATGCCCACATGAGAAAGTGGGAAAGATACAAAATTGACACCCTAACACAAGAAGAAAGAGCCAACAAATTCAAAAGCTAGAAAAGACAAGAAATAACTAAGATCAGAGAAGAATTGAAGGAGATAGAGACGTGAAAAACCCTTCAAAAAATCAATGAATCCAGGAGCTGGTTTTTTGAAAAGATTAACAGAATAGATAGTCCACTAGCTAGACTAATAAAGAAGGAGAGAGAGAAGAATCAAGTAGACATAATATAAAATGATAAAGGGGATATCACCACTAATCTCACAGAAATACAAACTACCATCAGAGAATACTATAAACACCTTGACACAATGAACTAGAAAATCTAGAAGAAACGGATAAATTCCTGGACACATATGCCCTTCCGAGACTAAACCAGGAAGAAGTCAAATCCCCCAAAAGACCAATAAGAAGTTCTAAAATTGAGGCAGTAATTAATAGCCTGCCAACCAAAAAAAAAAAAAAAAAAAATCCAGGACCAGACAGATTCACAGCCAAATTCACCCAGAGGTAGAAAGACGAGATAGTACCTTTCCTTCTGAAACTATTCCAAACAATAGAAAAAGAGGGGATCCTCCCTAACACGATTTATGAGGCTCATCCTGATGGCAATACCTGGCAGAGACACAACAGAAAAAGAAAATTTCAGGCCAATATCCCTGATGAACATCGATGTGAAAATTCTCAATAAAATACTGGATAACTGAATCCAGCAGCACATCAAAAAGCTTATCCACCACAATCAAGTCAGTTTCATTGCTGGGATTCAAGGCTGGTTCAACATATGCAAATCAATAAATGTAATCCATCACATAAACAGAATCAAAGACAAAAACCACATGATTATCTCAATAGATGCAGAAAAGGCCTTCGATAAAATTCAACACCCTTTCACTCTAAAAACTCTTAATAAACTAGGTATTGGTGGAACATATCTTAAAATAATAAGAGCTACTTATGACAAACCCATAGCCAATATCATACTGAATGGGAAACTTATACATTCAAAGGGAATGCTGGAAACTTTGAAAACTTTGAAAACTGCCACAAGACAAGGATTCCCTCTCTCACCACTCCTATTCAACAGAGTATTGGAAGTTCTGGCCAGGGCAATCAGGCAAGATAAAGAAATAAAGGGTATTCAAATAGGAAGAGAAGAAGTCAAATTGTCTCTGTTTGCTGATGATGTAATTGTATATTTAGAAAACTCCATTGTCTCAGCCCCAAAAATCCTTAAGCTGATAAGAAACTTAAGAAAACTCTCAGGATAGAAAATCAATGTGCAAAAATCACAAGCATTCCTATACACAAATAATAGACAAGCAGAAAGCGAAATCATGAGTGAACTCCATTTACAATTGCTACAAAGAGAATAAAATCCCTAGGCATACAACTTACAAGGGAAATGAAGGACCTCCTCAAGGAGAACTAGAAACCACTGCTCAAGGCAATAAAAGAAGACACAAACAAATGAAAAAAATTCCATGCTCATGGATAAGAAGAATCAATATAGTGAAAATGGCCATACTGCCCAAAGTAATTTATAGATTCAATGCTGTTCCCATCAAGCTACCATTGACTTTCTTTGCAGAACTAGAAAAACTACTTTAAATTTTATATGGAACCAAAAGACAGCCTGTATAGCCAAGACAATCCTAAGCAAAAAGAACAAAGCTGGAGGCATCATGCTACCTGACTTCAAAGTATACTACAAGGCTATGGTAACCAAAACAGCATGATATTGGTTCCAAAACAGAACAGAACGGAGACCTCAGAAATAACAGCACACATCTACAACCATCTGATCTTCAACCAACCTGACAAAAACAACCAATGGAGAAATGATTCCCTATTTAATAAATGGTGCTGGGAAAACTGGCTAGTCATATGCAGAAAACAGAAACTAGACCCCTTCCTTACACTTTATACAAAAATTAACTCAAGATGGATTAAAGATAGGACGAATCAATATCGTGAAAATGGCCATACTGCCCAAGGTAGTTTATAGATTCATTGCCATCCCCATCAAGCTACCAAAGACTTTCTACACAGAATTGGAAAAAACTACTTTAAAGTTCATATGGAACCAAAAAAGAGTCTGCATTGCCAAGACAATCCTAAGCCAAAAGAACAAAGCTAGAGGCATCACGCTACCTGACTTCAAACTCAACTACAAGGCTACAGTAACCAAAAAAGCATGGTACTGGTACCAAAACAGATATATAGACCAATGGAACAGAACAGAGCCCTCAGAAATAATAACACACATCTACAACCATCTGATCTTTGACAAACCTGACAAAAACAAGAAATGGGGAAAGGATTTCCTATTTAATAAATGGTGTTGGGAAAACTGGCTAGCCATATGTAGAAAGCTGAAACTGGATCCCTTCCTTACACCTTATACAAAAATTAATTCAAGATGGATTAAAGACTTAAATGTTAGACCTAAAACCATAAAAACCCTAGAAGAAAACCTAGGCAATACCATTCAGGACATAGGCATGGGCAAGGATTTCATGACTAAAACACCAAAAGCAATTGAGACAAAAGCCAAAATTGACAAATGGGATCTAATTAAACTAAAGAGCTTCTGCACAGCAAAAGAAACTACCATCAGAGTGAACAGGAAACCTACAGAATGGGAGAAAATTTTTACAATCTACCCATCTGACAAAGGGCTAATATCCAGAATCTACAAAGGACTTAAACAAATTTACAAGAAAAAATCAAACAACCCCATCAGAAAGTGGGCAAAGGATATGAACAGACACTTCTTAAAAGAAGACATTTATGCAGCCAACAGACACATGAAAAAATGCTCATCATCACTGGCCATCAGAGAAATGCAAATCAAAACCACAATGAAATACCATCTCACACCAGTTAGAATGGCAATCATTAAAAAGTCAGGGAACAACAGGTGCTGGAGAGGATGTGGAGAAATAGGAACACTTTTACACTGTTGGTGGGATTGTAAACTAGTTCAACCATTGTGGAAGACAGTGTGGCGATTCCTCAAGGATCTAGAACTAGAAATACCATTTGACCCAGCAATCCCGTTACTGGGTATATACTCAAAGGATTATAAATCATGCTGCTATAAAGAAAAATGCACATGTATGTTTATAGCAGCACTATTCACAATAGCAAAGACTTGGAACCAACCCAAATGGCCATCAATGATAGACTGGATTAAGAAAATGTGGCACATATACACCATGGAATACTATGCAGCCATAAAAAAGATGAGTTCATGTCCTTTGTAGGAACATGGATGAAGCTGGAAACCATCATTCTGAGCAAACTATCTCAAGCACAAAAAACCAAACACCGCATGTTCTCACTCATAGGTGGGAATTGAACATGAGAACACTTGGACACAGAGTGGGGAACATCACACACCAGGGCCTGTCATGGAGTCAGGGGAGGGAGGAGGGATGGCATTAGGAGATATACCTGGTGTAAATGATGAATTAATGGGTGCAGCACACCAACATGGCACATGTAGACATATGTAAAAAACCTGCACGTTGTGCACATGTACCCTAGAACTTAAAGTTTAATAGTATATAAAAAAAGATTTAGGCATGGACAAATACTTCATGACTAACACCAAAAGCAAGTGAGACAAAAGCCAAAATTGAGAAATGGGATTTCGTGAAACTAAAGAGTTCCTGCACAGCCAAAGAAACTATCATTAGAGTGAACAGGCCACCTACAGAATAGGCGAAAATTTTTGCAGGCTACTCATTTAACAGAGGTCTAGTATCCAGAATCTACAAGGAGCTTAAACTAATTTACAAGGAAAAAACAAACAACCCCATCAAAAAGTGGGCAAAGGATATGAACAGACGCTCCTCAAAAGAAGACATTCATGCAGCAGACAAACATATGAAAAAAAGCTCATCATCACCGGTCATTAGAGAAACACAAATCCAAACCATAATGAGATATCATTTCATGCCAGTTAGAATGGTGATTATTAAAAAATCCTGAAACAACAGATGCTGGCAAGACTGTGGTGAAATAGGAACACTTTACACTGTTGGTGGAAGTGCAAATTAGTTTAATCATTGTGGAACACAGTATGGCGATTCTTCAAGGATCTGTAACCAGAAAGCCATTTGACCCAGCAATCCCATTACTTGGTATATACCCAAAGGATTATAAATCATTCTACTATAAAGACACATGCACACATATGTTTACTGCAGCACTATTTACAATAGCAAATACTTGGAACTAACCCATATGCCCATTGATGATAGTTTGGAATGTGGCGCATATACACCATGGAATACTACACAGACATAAAAAAAAGAGTTAATGTTTTTGCAGGGATATGGATGATGCTGGAAGCAATCATCTACAGCAAGTTAACACAGGAACAGAAAAACAAATGCCGAATGTTCTCACTTATAAGTGGGAGTTGAACAACGAGAACACATGGAAACAGGGAGGGGAAGATCACATACGGGGCCTGTCGTGGGTAGGGGGCAGGGGAAGGGAAAGCATTAGGACAAATACTTAATGCATGACAGATTGATAGGTGCAGCAAACCACTATGGCACATGTATACCTATGTAACAAATCTGCACATTCTGCACATGTATCACAGAACTTAAGTTCTTATTTTACTTATAGTAAAATAAAATAGACATGCTCTTTATCTCAGAAGAACTGAACAGATAGCGTTTCTAAAAGTGAGTCTGATGGAGTCCACAATTGGGAATTATTTTATTTTATTGATTTTATATATATATATATATATATATATATATATATATATATATTTTTTTTTTTTTTTTTTTTTTTTGAGACGGAGGCTTGCTCTCTCGTCAGGCTGGAGTGCAGTGGCGCGATCTCGGCTCACTGCAACCTCCCCCTCCTGGGTTTAAGCGATTCCCCTGGCTCAGCCTCCTGAGTAGCTGGGACTACAGGCATGGACCACCATACCTGGCTAATTTTTTGCATTTTAATAGATACAGGGTTTCACCATGTTGGCCAGGATGGTCTCAATCTCCTGACCTCGTGATACTCCCGCCTAGGCCTCCCAAAGTGCTGGGTTTACAGGCTTCTGCCACTGCGCCCGGCCCACAATTGGGAATTAAGTGTCCTGTTGATCACTATTCTACTTGTCAGAGATGTATTTGAATAGGGATTTCCATACTGTAATCAAAAAGGTGCTGATATTATTGTGTGAATAATCATAATATGCATTCTCAGAGACTGAAGAATGATTATTTTGTGTAATTTTTATATTTAATCATTTTATTCCTCTCTTGAAGCCTAGTGTAGAATATCTACTAACTTCTTTTTTTACTTGAATACTAGGGAACTCACCTTTCCCACATCAGACTGGAAAACAGAGTTCCTTCATAAAAACCTTAATTGGCCAAGAGATAAATCGGATTCCTTCACGGAGAAGCAGTAGAACAGGAGAAGGAAAATGAGGAGAAGAAGAAGGTGAAGGAAAGGGAAAGAGGAAGGGAGAGAGGAAGAGGGTTCATTTATTTGTGGACATCTCACACGTATAATGGTTCGGTTACAGATTCATTTATTCATCATCTTCCTGGGCTTGGTGCTACAGGTAGAGATTTGATTGAAATTTAATCCTCACTAGCAGACAGGTATCCAGTCAAACAAGATCAGTGGATTGGTAAAAGTCAATGAGATTAAAGGTGGCCCTAACAAAAAAATGTCACCTATCACTAAGAACAACAACAAAATCTTAAAAGTGTCTACTCTGAGTCACCCAACTTCTGAGACAACTTGTGTCATTTAACACATTTTACAGTCAAAATAGAAATGTGTCATAAGCTCTAAATACAGCAATGACACCAGTACCAACACAGATGTTTATTTCAGATCTTTTACACTACTTCTCAAACATGTACCTTTTCTTTCAGCAGCCTCAAAGATGTTATAATTGGAAGAAAAATACTTTGCCATTACTGTTTTGAATTTTTCACCTCTGGGACAGTTTTCTGTTGTAGGTATGGAACTTGGAAGTTATAGAAAGATACCATCTTAAGAACTTAAGATTGTACTCTGCTATGCAACAGGCAGTGAGCAAAGGTAAAGATATGAGAATATAATTTAAAGAGACAAAGAGACTCTCAGGTCAGAGACTTTCCAAAAATAGATGATGGATTGTATTTTTTTTAAATTTTCAATGTGAAGAGAAGGCTAACTTGCCTCAAAGGAAGCAACATAGAAATAAATATGCCATTGTCCACCCCAAATCCACCTAGGAGAAAATAAAACTTTAGTTAGCACATTTTACGATTAAGGTGCTGTAAGCTGAATATTTGTGTCCCTCTCCCAAAATTTATACATTGAAGCCTAATCCTCAATGTGATGGCATTATAGGTGAGGCCTTTGGGAAGTAATTAGGTCATGTGGCTGGAACCCTCATAAGTAGGATTAATGCCCCTACTCATAAAAAAAGGAGAACACAGGAGATCTCTCTCTGCTCGTTCCCATGACAGGATACAATGACAAGAGAGCCATTTATTTGCATACTGGGAAGAGTGCTCCCACTAGACACCAGACTGCCTGACACTTTGATCTTCGACTGCACAGTATCCAGAACTGTGAGAAATAAATGTTTGTTCTCTAAGCCACTCAGTTGATTGTTATTTGTTGTAGCAGCCAGAAATAACTACAACCTAAGATTCTTTTTAGTGAGATGAGTGTATTAGGCTATTAAACAATCAATTTACCTAATTCTTCTATTCTGTCTTTAAGCAATATTCTGAACATAATTTGGATTTTCACATAGATATGTCTACAATGAGAAAGTGTGTTAATCATGTGAACTTTTGGACAATTTTTCATATTATAAATCAATATGTTTTCATTATGTCTCAATACATAAATCCTATGAACTCAGTTTAATATGAGACATTGATTGAGAAACAAGTCTACTCTTCATGAGAAGACTAAATTAGGTTTCTGAGCCCAAATCAATGAACAAACAAAAAACCTGAGAGAGTGACCTAGTAAACTCACCAAGCTCTCTGGGCCATAGCTAAGTAGATGACATATACCACTCAATATGTTTTACAGTTTCCAAATTTCTTTAATACTTTCTTAAATTGTAAGGGTAGAATGGTCAAACATGTTATTTTATTCATTCATATTTACAATACCCTATTTTGTCTTGTCTAACACATGGGAAAAATTGAACACAACTCTGCTTGCTAGCTGCTTTTCTAAAACAGGGGATATAGCTAAGTTCAGGGAGATGCCTTCAAAATGTGTCACTTAATAGAATACAACATGGATGAATCTTCAAACATTATACTAAGAGAAAAAAGCCAGAAACAAAAGGCCATATATTTTACAATTTCAATTATATGAAATGTCCAAAATAAGCAAATCCATAAAGAGAGATTAATGTTTGCTAGAGTCTGGGGGAAGGGAGATGAGGGAGTGACAATTAATGGATACATGGATTTTGGGGAGGAGTGATGAGAATGTTCTGGAAATGTATAGTCATGATGGTAGCACATCTTTATAAGTATACTAAAAACCACTGAATTAGACACATTAAACGGGTTAAGTTTTTGGCATGTCAATTATAATCTCAATTTTTAAAAATGCTAATAGGGGCCATATGAGGGTAGTTGGATTTCAAATTATTTTTACTTTTACCCTTCGGTATAGATTATTTATTTATTTTTTAAATGAACACAGTCAGGAATGAAAAATAGACAGCTTTCATGAGTGTGGGGTACCTAGCTGAAAATCAGGCCACTTAGAGATTTTAATATAAATATCTGACTGTTAATGCCATACATACCTAGAAAAGTAAAACATTAAAATTCCATTTTAATTCTCTTCAGCTGGCATTGGTTATTATCAGCAACATGCTAAGTACAGAGTTGTGTAAATCTTTGGTCTACCACTTTATGTGAAATGGACTTGTATACGTTGATATAGATATTTACCTGGGATTAGTAAAATTTAAGACTTTATGAAGTTGCCCATTTCTTCAATAAATATTTCTTCAGCTATTATATGAGACTTGAGTTACTATATGACATGAACTGTGTCAGTTACAAAACCCAATGTGAGCAAACACTAAGTTCTTCCCCCAAATGCTCCTTAGAACAAGGGTCACAGATGAAAAATTAGACTGGAAAATCCATTAAATTGACCTACCATAGTATTCACACAACTTTTCATTCTTAATGTAAATGTAAGGAAAATGCAAGATTTCTTTTTCTTTTCTTTCCAACAGCTCCCAGTTTACACAGATACTAGTAGTAGATGTGGGAAACACACACTTGGGTGACAGTAACCTATTTACAATGAGAGAAAAATCTTCAGGGATGAGTTAACATGTTTTATAGTGTTAATTACAGAAAGTGCAATACTAATAATGTTCAGGAGTTAATTAACCACTTTCTGAACTTCACTCATCTTGTCTCACACACTTGGCAGAGGCCATCAAAATAATAATCTGTATCAATGACTCTTATCTACTTTGAGGTTTGCAGAACTTCTTTGAGAATCTCTTTACGTCTTTTCTTTCTAATAAATGCATATAAGCACGTTTAAACTGAAAACTGCAGAAATATCAAGGTTTTAATAATTATCTTGGAAACCATCCATAGATTCCTGAAACCTCAGAGATCTTAGGTTATAATTAATTCACTTATATGAAGAATGTCTTATTAATATAGATTAATACATTTTAGTTCATTCAATTAATTAAATGTTATCCATTATAAAATACTTAGAATTGTCTGGCTTATAGTAAGCTGTCAATGAGTGTTAGATCATTTTATTTTTACAGCATATGTTGAGCATCTCATGTATTGGGCACTTTCTTAAATGCTAGATTAATAATATATAACATTTTCTATGTTTACTATAAGACAGACATATATTTAATACTTTTAAATACCCTATGCAGTATATTTTTTAGTGCTTACTGCTTTAAGATGAAGAAACTGGCTGTACTGAAATTATCTTGCCCAAAGCCAGTAGGGCTTATCATCAAATCTAGTACTTTACTATGACTAGTATGACTTCTCTTCAATACCAGTAGAGAAACGGTAGGGCTTGTACTCAAATCTATTGCTTCTGATTCCAGAACCCATCCTTTTATTTCTGTGATATTCCATTGTTAGCAGATTTCACTCAACCTATGAAAAGCTTGTCTGGGATGATTCACTCACATCACCCAGGTGAACATATATCTCTTGTAGGAAGAACTTTCAGTTAGTATCAACTCAGATCAAAGCTAAACCTAGAGAGAGGCAAACTCCATAGTTGAAGTAAATGACATAAATTTGCATTGGCAGAGTGCTCAAAGTGCTATCTTTTCAAAAGTAAAAGAGTATATAAATTATCATAAATTTCTTTTGTTGAATGAACTCTCCCCTCATTCACCTCACTAGAAAAGGCTGAATATTTGAATTCCTATAATTTTAATATCAAGAATCCTAGTGCACATTTAAAAGGTTATACAGTTTGTGAAAGGAATGAGACTTTGCCCCTTGCTTTTGCCTTATGATGGTGTAAGTCAAAGGTGCTATAGTTTAAAATACTCTTGGTTAAATCTCAGAGTTGGGCTTGTGCATTTAAATTCTAGAGATATTATTAAGACTGTTGGTCTCCTTAAGAATCAAGACAGGTTTTTAAAACTTGCTAAGATGTTTGATTTTAAATACTTCTTAGATGAAAAAGTACCAGAGTCTAAAATGTTCAGATCTAGAAAAAAAGAGAGATTTGTTTACCAGTACATGTTTGAATTTTTAGGAAAACAAAAAGATTCATGGAGATATGGCCTTTAATCAAGCTATGTTTCCAATGCAGATGAAACTGAAGTGCAAATGCAAAAATAAGCTGGCTTGTCAATCATAGCTAGTCAAATCACCAGGGGTGTGAAAAGTTTGGATTTTTGGATTTTAAAGGGTTAGACAAAGAAGGGAGAGAAACTTGCTGTGTTGAAAAGAATACTGTTTTTGGAATTTTCAGACTTTTTGTCCTTACTGTTAAAATAAACAGCATCGATGGCACTCATTTCTCCTACTCCTTCTTCCTCCTCTTAAATTAAGTTTAGCCTAAAGCTGCCTCCTTACATATTTTAAGTTTGGCCTAAGGGTTTTTCTGTACATTGTGAACTATAACCAGCAGAGGTATAAACAGACCGTTGCCTACACTTGTGCCAATCAGCGAGTTTTGGCCAAATAGCCAACTATTCCAACCATGTTCAAATATGGCAAACACTGTAATCAATCCAGCAATTTCTATACTTCACTTCTGTTTTCTGTACCTCACTTTCTTTTTCTGTCCATAAATCTTCCACCACGTGGCTGCACTGGAGTCTTTGAGCCTACTTGGGCTCGGCAGGCTACCCTATTAATGTATTGTTCATGGCTCAATTAAACTCCTTTAAATTTAATTCAACTGAAGTTTTTTTCTTTTAACACTCCTCAGCAAAAAAACATTTGTAATGCTCCCTGCCTCACCAGCTAATCCATTCTTATCATCTGGTATTCTACTGGACACTATATTTTTAAACAGTCACTAGAAGAAATACACTTGCAAATAGGTAGTTGAGACTGAAAAATGATCAAAGAAGTTTAAATCTGATGAGACTCCTAGGGAAATACCTATTAGAAGCATGTGCATGGGTTGAGGGAGCTAAGAGAAGTCATAGTAAGAAACACAGTAATGGCCAGTCGTGGGTGGCTCAGGCCTTTAACCCCAGTCCTTAGGGAGGCCAAGGGAGGCAGATTACCTGAGGTCAGGAGTTTGAGACCAGCCTGGCCAACATGGTGAAACCCCATCTCTACTAAAAATACAAAAATTAGCCAGGCATCATGGTCGACACCTGTAATCCCACTACTCCAGAGGCTGAGGCAGGGGAATCACTTGAACCTGGGAGGTGGATGTTGCAGTGAGCCGAGTTTGTGCCACTACACTCCAGCCTGGGTGACAAAACAAGACTGTCTCAAGAAAAAAAGAAAAAAAAAAGAAAAACAGTAAAACCTATGGAGGCCCATAATTGCAAAGAAGCATGCTGACGGTATATAGCTGGTCAAACAAACAAACAAACAAAAAACAGGGAACAGGGAAACTCAGGAACATCTTATTCTGAATTCTATATTCTTCCCACGCTCTTCATAGACCCAACTCTAACAAATTGTTTTTGGGAAACCCTTTATTCCCCCAAGGCTCTGAGTTATTTTAGAAGGAGTGTACTAGATTCACATTTGGCTACTTAGAGCCAGATGTATACATCCATGTTACTTAAATGTTGACAATCTGCAGTGCGAAGGCTTGAAGCACGCAAAGAATACTTGGTGTCTCCTCTAAAGACAGAGCCAATACGACAGCTCCCTAATGATGGTGGCAGGGGCCCATCTGGGGTGGCCACTGTGAGGACTCCAGCTGCAGTGGGGGAGGTGCGACCAGGGCTGTGCGCTCGGTGGGGGCTGGTAACTGGTGATCCCAGTGGGAGCCCCATACCCTACTGAGTTGGCAGGGAGGGAGTCCCTGCCTGCAGGTGCAGCTACAGCTGCCCAGCTGCAGCTCCAGACCCAGGCATCCCTGCACTCTTGGGAGCTCAGGAAGCCCTCTTCCCCTGCAGGCTCAGAAGTGCCTGCTCCCACTCACAAACCTTTTCCTGCTCCTGGTGCCGACTCCAGTGCAGAGCAAAGTTGTGGCCAAGCCCGAGGGCTGTCACGGCCTGGCCGGGTGTGCGTGTACTTGGGGCAGCACTGACATACAAGCCCCCTGTTCCCTTGGCCCCTTCCAGACTTTGAGCACCGACAAGTGTGGGAGGGAGGCTGAGGTACTGAGGGCAGCTTGTCGTGGGCCTGTGTGTGCCCCTCAGCAGGAACAGCCTGTGCACTGTGGATGTAATGTTGATGGCAGCGGGAGGCACACAGATTCTTAGGAGGGAAGGGGCAGGTCCACAGTGAAACCCCACCTTCAAGCCAGGGAGAGCTTGAAGCTTGGGGGCCGGGCTCCCAGTTCCAGGTGGGGTTCATGACCAGGAGTGAGAACTTCATTGATGCCTTTCAGCCAGTCAGATGGTGCTTTTTCCAGGCCTGCCTATGTCTGCCTATGGACAAGTCAGCATGCGTTTCCTCCATTCTGATCATATTAAGAACCCCAGACTCAGCCAGACTCAGACACTTGTCAGGATGACCAGCCTGCAGAAAGGAGCTACCCACTTCAGGTCTCCTGAGAGCCATTCTGTCACTCAATAAAGCTCTCCTCCTTGCTTACCCTCCAGTTGTCCACATAAATTCATTCCTCCTGGACATGGGACAAGAACTCGGGAATTGACAAATGCAGGGAGTGAAAGGAACTGTAACACATTCCTGGCCAGCTCGCTAAGCTGCAGGTGGCGACACAGTCCTGGACTGCAGGAGTGAAGAGTGGCAACCCTTCCGGGGCCCAGACCTTAGAATACCCTTGGCCAGAACTGCAGTAACACTATATCCCTCCACCAGTGCTGGGTGGTTGCCCCACAAGACAGGAAGCAGCAGCGGTACAGAGTCAGCCCAAGAGCCGTGGCCAGAGTGGGACAGTGGGACTGAGAGACCTGTAACACAAACAGGCTGAAACACATCTCCCCAAAACTCGCCCCCTCAGTCACCAAGCTGTGGGCAATAATAAGGAGAAAAGAGCTGTGGCCTTTCTGGGAGCCCAGACCTCGGGGCTCCCTAAGTCAGGGGTGTGACATGCTATAACACTCTCTTTGGGGCTCTGTGGTTCCTGGCATCTCTGAGTTTTTGGGTGCCACTGTCTTTTCCTCATCCAGATGCTGGTGCCTGCAGCAGAAGCTTCTAGTGGTACATCTGGTCCAGCCTCAGCCTTGCACAAAGCTGGCGCCTGGAACTACCTGCCACACTACAGCAGACAGTGTGCCTGGCTGTGCTCAGTGTCCAGACCCCATGCTCGCTTGCTCACACACCCCTTGCCACTCCCCACCTGGCTCGTGGCATCCAGGCCAGTAATGCGAGCTGAGTACAGTCTGCCAGGCCAAGTTGGCATAACAAGCCCAGCAGGCATGAGCTTCCATACTCAAGCAGAAGGTGCCACTGCCCACAGAGGTTTCCAGCTGGCAAAGTGACACCCTAAGGATCCAATGACACTACTATACAAGTTGCAGGAACATGAGAACACTTTCCTTCTTTCATCTTGATTTGTCCTTAAATCTAGTTCAGTGAAAATGTGCATGGCAAACTGCCTTCCACCATGAAATCTGCTAAACGAGCACCCTGTTCCCATTAGTTACTGAACACACACACACACACACACACACACACACACACACAGAGAGAGAGAGAGAGAGAGAGAGAGAGAGTTATTCTTCTCATCTATCCTAAATTTTACTGACCTGGGGCACAGTCCCAGAATATAAAGCCTCTAGCTTTCAAACAAAGGGACAATTCAATGACACACAGCTCCTGAGAGAAATTTCCATTAAAAAAAAAAAAAAGCAAAATGAGCCCAGGTAGGTAGAGATTATCAGAGGGTAGTGCCATATTTCAGCCAGCTGATATTTCAGCCAGCACTGTAGGTCTTATCTACCTATCTCTCCTAGAATTGAGTAGTGAGGAGTTGTCAAGGAGATGCATATTAACAAATTTATCTGCTTTGACAAATGAAATCAGGTATAGTCAGTGAGAAAATTACTCTGATTTGGCTGAATGGTTGTCCAGCAACCTCTGGTTTTTCTATGGTGAATATTTTCTACATGGTGAATATTTTCCACAAACTGAATGAGGAAAATCTACTGTTCAAAACTTTGATGAAAATGTATTTAACAAATATAAACACTAGGTTGGGAAATAAACATGACAATTTTCAAACACAAAATTAGACGATAACTTAAAAATGTGTGAGGGGCCTAGCAGTTATTTTTAAAATATCTTAGGATGTATATAAGCAAAAAAAAAAAAAATGTGTAGACAACTTGCTTGTACCAACTTTAGAACCCTAGTTAGACCTGAAATCTACAATTTAAAAATAATGGTAACGGATACCTTTTCAGAATAACATGCATCTATCATTCTTGGAATAGTTAAAGCAACAGGTATATTTAGCTCTTTAACTTACAGAAGAGCTGTTATGGGACATCCAGAAGCTAACCTTGATTATTTTAAAGATTATCTTTTCAGGAATAGGATTAATCCTCCAAATTTTTCTAGAAGACAGAACTAGAGTCAGTAGGCTAATCACTTTCAAGAAAGCAGATTTCATCTTAATATAAGGTAGAGCTCCCTAACCATGAGCACTGTCCAAAAATGTAGTAGATTTCCAACTCTGAACATGTCTAGCACAGGCTAGAGAAACACTGGGTAGGAGGAATATAATAAGCTAGGTCATTTCTAGCTTTCAGACATAAAATAATGTAGCAGGTACAGTGACTCACTATTTACTGAACTTGGCCTTAAATCTTAAGGAAAGTAAATCTAACTCTTCTTCTTAGGAATGGTCAGATTTTCTGTACTTTCTGATGATCCTGTAGTGGAGAATAAGTGAAATTCATTTTCTTTAGCATGTGGTAATGACTACAAGCAAATAAATTTGATATTTATGAGATTCATGTAGAGGCCCCAAAGTATTCCACTGGGGAGCCTGAGATTGAATTATTCATCCACTGCAAAGGAATCACAAAACAGCAAAAGTACCAGGCAGCATAATTTCACAACTCCTTTTATTTCTGTCATTAAAGAGATTTTCCAAGTTTAGTTTTCTCCGGTTTCAGGTAGGTGTATTACTTATTCTACTTCCTTAAAACAAAAATTCACAGCCAACATCATCACAAGGCATCTCTGTTCACTTTACTAACTATAAATAAACTCTGCTATCTGCAGCTCCTTGGCTGCCACCTCTGGAAATGTTGCCACAACTGGTCCTCACTTTCCCCTTCAGCTTCAAACTCTCTCTGTCTGACTCTTTTGGTGTTTTATTCTCTCATAAGTTATTTTCATCATTTTTTTTAAATAAAAGTGATACAGAGAAAGGGGAAAGAAGAAGAAAGGAGGAAGAGACAGAAAATGACTCAAAGTTACCTTCCGTTTTTAAGAGGTCTCTTTGCATGGATAAACTGAAGTCATAAGTTGTGTGTCCTTGGATGACGCTTTAATATCATTAGTTTTTTGAAAATGAAGAGAATCCTGAGTTATTGCTTATGTTTATACAAATAAATCCCATATTTCACATCTGTCACTAACTTACTGACTTAATTGAATGCGTATCAGTTGGTATTTAAGGGCCAAAGAACTGTAAGAACTGATGTCATTTATTGAATCAAGCAATGGGTTATTGAAATTCCTGTAGCCCTGTTTTAGGTGCTAGGGATGCAGAAGTGAGCAAGATCCATGTCTTCTGAGGCTTTCTGTCTAGTGAGCAGGTACACTAAATGTGTTTTTATCAGAAACAAAATCTATGTTGAAATCAGGGAAAAAACACATGGTGTAAGTAACTCCTGATTCTGTTAAGTTGAATTACGTGTACTCTGTTGTAAGTAAAGGGAAAATACTCACCTGCCCTACCCGGTGGTTTATGCTCATTTTGTCTCATCTCATAGAGAGAAAGTGTGTTGTGGTTGGGAGAAAAAATGAACTGGAATAAGTTGAACTTGAGTCTGAGATTTATTTTTAACACTTATTAACTGTTGATCCACAGTGCTCTCTTTTCCTCTTCCTTCTTTCTTTACATGGGAACAGTAATAGATATGTCACATAGTCATGATAACTTCATGAGACAAAACATGCAAAACACATAGTAGTAGAGTGCTTTGGACCGAGTAGGTTGTTAAAAAATATTGCTTCTAATTTTTCTTCCCTTTACCTTCTTGTTCTTACCTGGCCACCATGAAAGGCAGACATGGAGACTCATTCAGCACTGCAAGTGGGACAATTTGATTAGGCTTATTTCTTTTTCCTTCATCATAAACCCAAGGTGTACACTGTGAAGTACACAAGAGACAGGAGAGCACAATAAATGATTACCTAATTTTAAGTGATTCTTTCAACAGCTTTCTCCACAGCTCATTTTAAAGTTTGTGGGTTTTTTTTTTCACTTTCAGCTCACAAGGACTCTAACCTTGACTAAATGCTTATGTCTGCACACTTATTAGCATCACAGGGGTCCATTAGAAGGCCTGGTCCCTAGAGAAGGCAGGGAGGCACCTGTTAGATTGTTACTATTAGGAATGTTTATTTAACAAGAAGTGTGGAGGTTATCGTGTTGCAGAGAGACACCTGCTTCAAGGTCAAGCCTTCTGACTGTGGGCAGCGTGAATCCAGTGATTGGCTGATATGGGAGCAAAAAGGTCTTGCCCCCTTGAGGGAAATTAAGACAAGTCTGAAGGAACATCATAAGCAGGGGCGGCTGAGGCCGTATTGTAATTTCATCACAGCCCAACTTTTCCTCCACCTCGTGTTTCTTCCTTCTCCTCTCCCACAGGTGTTGCTTGAGGGGACACATTCCAGTAAGTTTTTGTATGCACTAATCACTATCTCAGAGGCTGCTTTCTTGGGAAAGCCAACCTGCCATAAGGAGTCAGGTATTAACTGTCCCACTCACTGACATCAAGTGCCCTGCTCAGATTCACAGTCTAGTGTCAATTCCATAACTCAAAAGCCCATGGCAGTCTATTAATACAATGGAATATTCCACAGCAACAAAAATAAATCAATACTGGCTGTACATAACAGCCATTATTTATTTTGAGTCTTATGAAGCTGTGATTGAGACACAGAAGCTGAGACAAAAGAGTATATTTGTATCATGCCCAGTAAAATGTATTTCTCTGGGAAAACTTTCTATTTAAAAAATAGGAAAAATGAATCTGAAGTACCAGAATACAAAATAGTGATTATGCTTGAAAGGGGAAGTAATGATTAGGAAGGAGCACCAGGGGGGTGTCCTGGTGCTCATAAATGTTCTGTTTCTTGATCTGAGTGCTGGCTACACAGTTGATCTGAGTGCTGGCTACTTTATGAATATTCATCCAATGATACACATAATTTGTGTGCACTTTTCTGTAAGTAGATTATATTCCAATAAAATATATTTTAAAAAGAACAAAATATGTGTACTTGATAATGTAACCACTAGAGAAATAAACTGATTCCAAAATTTAAGGCTACACAGGCATTTCGTAGAATATTCCTCATGCTTATCATAAGCCAGGCAAAAATCACACAAGCAAGAAGAGGCAAGCATTCAGTATTAGATGGTTTGGTATTCTGCAGAATCATTTAAATATATGTCCTACAAAAAAATTTCCTCCTTCTTTATGATGACAAATTATTATGGCCTGGCAGGTGATAACTGCTGAAATATTTAGAAGGCACTTAAGATGGAGAAAAAAACCCTACAAACGCTATTTGAAATCCCTTTAAAGAAAATTTCTCTCCGAAGAGCAGAAAAACAAAGAGGGCAATTGATGGCAATTTATGACATGACAAAATCAATTACAGTCATGCGCCCCATAAAGATGTTTCACTCAACCACAGACTGCATAGACAATGGTGGTCCCATAAGATTATAATGGAGTTAAAAATTCATATTACCTAGTATTTACTATACTTTACTTCTTGTTGTTATTTTACAATGTACTCTCTCTGTTTCTCTCTCTCTGTGTGTATACATATACATATTTATATATATAATAGTGTATATATCTGTCATATATATACACAGTATATATAAACACACTCTGTGCATATATATGGAATGTATATATATATGTCATATATGTGTATATATATACAGTATGTATATCAGAGAGCGAGAGAGAGATAAAGTTAGCCATGTAACAGCCTCAGGCAGCTTCTTCAGGAGAAGGCACTGTTGTCACAGCAGATGACAGATTCATACCTCTTATTGCCCCCGAAGACCTACCAGAAGGACAGGACATGGAAGCCGATGTTATGGTGATGATCTTGGCCCTGTGTGGGCCTAGGCTAATGTGTGTGTTTGTGTCTTAGTTTTTTTTGTTTTTTCAAACATTTAAATAGAAAAAAAATTAAAATAGAAAAAAAGCCCATATAATTTAAAAGAAACAAAGAAAGAAAATGTTTTTGTACAGCTGTACAATGTGTTTTATGCTAAATGTTATTACAAAAGAATTAAAAAGATTTTTAAAGGTTTATGAAGTAAAAAGTTACAGTGTTATCATAAGCTAAGGTTAATTTATTATTGAAGAAAACATTGTTTTTATAAATGTAGTGTAGCCTAAGTGTACTGTGCTTATAAATTCTACAGTAGTGTTCAATAATGTTCTAGGCCTTCACATTCACTCACCACTCACTCACTGATTCACTCAGAGCATCTTCCGTTTCTGCAAGCTCCATTCCTGGTAAGTGCCTTCTACAGGTGTACCACTTTTTAATCTTTTATACCATACTTTTACTGTCCCTTTTCTATGTTTGGATTTGTTTAGATACACATAGTTACCTTTGGGTTCCAATTACCTACAATATTCAGAACAGTAACATGTTGTACAGATTTGAAGCCTAGGAGCAATAGGCTATGTCATTTATTCTAAGTGTGTGATAGGCCATACCATCTAGGTTTGTGTAAGTACACTCTGAAGTTCACACAACAATGAAATTGCCTAAGGAGGTGTTTCTTGTGATGTACGCCTGCCACTAAGTGATGCGTGACTACAGCTTCTTATTGGATTGTTTTGCTTTTAGAGTGAATACCTTGAAGATAACAAACTCACTTACTTTTTATGCCACAAATATATCATGTAGCATTGTGGCTCTGCGAGAATGAAAATTGTAACAAAGTTGCTTCTTGAGTAGGAAAAACAACTATAAACTGGCTTCAATGTGATATTGTGATGTAATAAGAAATAAATATCTGATCTTAGTTGCCAGTTCTCAGGTAGAGTTCCTAAAACCCTTGTAATTTCCTAAGTGATAAAGGTAAAAGGAGCATCTTCTGTAGTTCATTAACAAAATCCCTTTCAAACACACATGAGTTTATGTGAATGAGATGACTTTTGGAAATCCCTTAAAGGTGGGAGATAGTTACCATGGAAACCAACCATATAGTTAGAGGATTGAAACTTTCAGCCTCACCCTCCAAACCACAGGGTGAGAGGAAAGAGTACTGGAGATTGAGTGAATCACTAGTGGCCAATAATTTCATCCAGCATGCATAAGTAATAAAGCCTGCAGAAAAACCTTAACTGAAAGGATTTGGAGAATGTCCAGGTTGCTGAACATATGAAGGTGCTGGGTGGGTGGCTTGTCCAGAGAGGGTATAGAAGCCCCATACCCCTTCTCCATATTTTGCCCTGTGGGTCTCTTCCATCTGGCTGTACTTCAGTTGTATTCTTAATAGTAAACCAGCAAATGGAAGTGAATGTTTCCTTGAGTTTTGTGAACCCTTCTGTGAACTCCATAAAAAAAGAAGAAAATCCTGTTATTTGTTGCAACATGGATGGTCATTATGTTAAGCAAAATAAGCCAGGCATGGAAAGGTGAATCTTATATATCCTCATTCATATGTGGGAGCTAAAAACGTTGATCTCATGGAGGTAGAGAGTCCAGTAGTGGTTACCAGAGACTGGGAAGTGGGAGGAATGAAGAGAATTTGGTTAGTGGGTATGAAGCAGAGTTCAATAGGAGGAATAAATTCTATTATTCAATTGTACAGTAGGGAGACTATAATTAATGATAATGTATTATACATTTCAAAATATCTAGAAAAGAGAAAAATTGGAATATTCCCAGCACAAAGAATGAATACATATATGATATTTTAGCTATCCCAATTACCTTGATTTGGTAATTGTACATGTACATTGGGTACATGTATGAAAATATCACATGTACCCTATGTATAACTATTATATATCAATAATAAATAAATAGGTACTCAAGTAGTTTTTATATGGCATAATTTTCCTGCAGAGTTGGAAATGGTTGCTACACCCTTTAACCTCTGACTATACTCTCCTTTATGTCTTCTCACTCATCACCTTTTATTTTTCTCCTCCTTGCTAACCCTGGTCCAGCTTTGAGGGCTTTCTTACAATCCTTTTGATTCCACAAACAAGCCAGATATGCTTTCACCTTCATGTCTTTGCATTTGTTACTCCCTCTAGTTGGAATGCTCTTTCTTAAATTTGCAGGTATTTAATTTCATATTGTCTCTGTCTCAGTAAGGCACACTCTAGTGCCCCACCTCCACTCCCCAGCACACATATACTAGAACTCTTTTCCTTTTTTTTTTAAATATCGTGTGTCATACATCACGTATTCTAAGTTTTGTATTATCTGTCTCCTCTCTTACATAACTACAAAGCTCAAGGAAAGCAGAACTTTAGCAAACTGCTTGCACTGCTGTGTCTCCTAAAATAGTCCCTACTATATAGTAAGTTCCCGACAGAACTTGATTGAATAATGATTTTAATAGAAAATAGTATTAATTAAGCTGAAATAGAAAAAATATATTACCTAGAAATTATAATGAATCTTATAGGTCAAGTTATAGAATATCAGGTTCTCAACACCAGTGATAAGTCAATCTGCTTCTATAGAGATGCAACACAAGGTTTTTCAGAGGCCCTTATAATCTTTAAGATTCTCGCAAAGGCACAAGGAACTTCTGTGTATAAATCCCTATTAAGGGCGGCATCCATCATCTCTTCACTGAGACCACAAGCCTCTCCTGGTTCACTAAATCCCTCTGAGGCCAAGCACAAACTGTCCCGTCAGGCCCATCTGCAGAGTAAACCCATGAAACTAGACTATACATTACCAGATTGTGGGATTGCTGGAAATGGTATGAGGACGGCAACCACCAAGGATAGCCACGAAAAAGTATACAATGTATTCTCTATTCTCAGATCAACAAACCGAAAGAAGGTTTCTATTCTCCTGGTAGATACTCTTCAGAGTTGACCCCTGTGCATCACATTTATGCTTTTATAGATGTTCCTATCAATGCTGAATCTGTACCTAAAATGTAGCCAAAATGTCATTGTGCCAGTTTTGGGTGTAAGCCTTAAAAAGAACTTCAAGCTTCCATTCTGTCCTCTTGGAATCCTTGAGTTTTCATGTTAGAAGTCCAGCTAATCTACTGAAGCGAACGTGTAGAGGAAGAGTCCCTGAGACTACATGGAGAGAAAGGGGGAGGAGGAAGGTCTAGTCATCCCAGTACCCTATCCTCACTGAGCCCAGTCTTCTGGCTGTTCATCAGTGCTCCAGTCATGGGAATGAACCAACCTGGACATTTCAGCCACGCTAAGCCCCCAGATAATTGAAGCTCCTGTCCAAATCGCAACATCATGTATATCATAAGAACTCTTCAGATGAATACAGTCGATGTATAAAATCATGAAAAGTAACAAGAAAGATTGTGATTCCAAAACTTTTGGAGAGATTTTTTAATGTACAGATGGAAAATTAAAACTATTAAAACTACTACTACCTCATATAACCAACTGGGATGAGGAAAGAGAGTTACAGGGCTCTCTTTAAGGGGCTTTACAGGATTGTAAGGCTTCTGTCTCCATCTCATTTTCTGCATCTCAGCTTATAAATCGTAGAGAGAGCTGAAGAGAGGGTTGGGATTGCCACTTCAACAGTGATTCCTCTGAAGTCATTTGTCTTTCGTTAGAACAAAGATTCTGAATTTTAAACATAAATTCTATTTTTTTCTAATTATGTGACTGCTGCTTTCCCTTATTGGGAAATGCTGGCCTCATATATCAGAGCTCAGGTAAAGATAAAGGGCAATAAATGCTTTAAGGTCTGAATATGGCAGGAAAACAACATTGACACTATATACATCTTCTTATCACCTCTTTAGAATAGACAAGTGTCAGACCAAATCCTCCTGGGTCAACAAACTATTTTGACACAGAAAGAGGCCCCCACTTCTTACACCTTGGAGTTGATCCAATATTTGGATCATTATATCAGAGTATTTTTAGATTACATTACAAGCACGGACAGTATGTATCCTTAGGCTTAACATAAAGTATAAAAAAACAACTTTACAATAAGAATTTGGCCCAATGTTTTAATAAAAGAACTAAAAGATCTCAGGATTAGAAGCTTCACTCAGTAAAATTCCTAAGCCAACATCATTAAGTAATCAGGGAATCAGAAGTAGATTCTTACTCTTTTCTCAAATTTGCATTTGCTTTCCTTTACTTAATTTCTATTCTATAGACTCTGAAATAACTCTTTCAGCTGATTCTGTCTTAAAGGAAATAAATGTAACAATCTAATCTGTTCATATTCAAATCCTAGTACATGCACAAAGCCCTTTATAAGAAGTGTTAAATAATTCAGTGAGCAGATTATTATTACAGAGAATTAAATAAGTGGATGTGGTATATCTCTAATACCCTTGTGTAAAGCCTGTTTTAATTCTATAATCCCAATTGGATGCAACATACTTAAATGAATACCATTAACTTGTATTTTTTCTATTCTGTTTATAAACATAATAACAGTTGAGAGACATCTATTGAGAAAACATCAACTCTATTTGCACATTCTTAAAGAGAATATTAGAAAAACAAAATTTTAATTTTCATGTGTGTAATCTGTTAATATAATTAGAATGGAAGACGATTATGTACTTTCAGATCTTTCCATGTTAATTAAAAAGCTAATAACTTGAATGGCTATAAATACTGAATTAGTGGGGCCAATGCTCCCGGCGGTTAATCCTTTATTTGCCATTTACTGAAGATCACTTAACTAGGATACCATCTTTATATCAGGAATCCCCTACCAATAGTTGCAAGGGCCCTTAATCTTTGATGGTAGATCTTTGAGCCATTTTCCAATACACCGCACTCAACTCGGGAATTCCTAACAGTCAGCATTCACTGCCTTTGACTCAGTCTATCAAGGAATTTTACTGTGAGCAATTTCTCTGCCTCCCTAACCTTACTAATAATTTCTAGGTTTTAGAGAAAGGAAAAGCAGCTCCACTAGAAAAATTAAAAAAAAGGTTTCTAGCTCTAATGTTTAATAAACTTATTAATATTTTAACCAGAAATAGTAGGAGTAGACAATGTGAGCATCAAAAGATTAATATCAGCAATTGGTGGATATACATAAAACAGTGTTTGACATTTTTATACTAATGAAAATCCGTGAGTACATAGTAATTCAAACTAAATCACATTGGTCATCTTTGGAGGATGCTAGAGAACCAGTTCATTATTCTTAAAACTAGCAAATAAAGTGAAATAATATTTTTTTAAAAAATTACTCTGACTTTCCTTTACAAACTGTCGACGACAAGAGTCAAACTCTGTAAAATAATTAAAGAGATTTGTCCTGAGCCAAATATGAGTGACCGTGGCCTATGACACAGCCCTCAGGATGTCCTGAGAACATGTGCCCAAAGTGATCCGGGTGCAGCTTGGTTTTATACATTTTATTGAGATATGAGACTTCAATCAAACACATTTAAGAAATGCATTAGTTTGGTCCAGAAAAGCAGGACAACTTGAACTGAGGGTGGGGTGGGGCATCTAGCTTATAGGTAGATGAAAAATTTTCTAGTTGATAATTGGCTGAGTTTATCTAAAGACTGGGATTAATAGAAAGGGATGCCGAGGTTAAGATAAAGGGTTGTGAAGACCCAAGTTCTTATTAGCAGATGAAGCCTTTAGGTAGTAGCCTTAGAGACAATAGGTTGTAAGATGTTTCTTATCAGACTTAATGTCTGTGTTGATGTTAATACTGGAGAGGTATAATGAGGCATGTTCTACTCCCACTTCTCATCATGGCCTGAAACAATCTCTTGGGTTAAATTTTAAAACAGCCCTGGCTGAGGAGGAATTCCATTCAGATGGATGGGGGACTTCAGAATTTTATTTTTGGTTTAGAAAACCACACCCAAGTTTCCTTCTCAGGTACTCTTCTGGGATTAATATATGAGTGAGGAATGATAGACTTAGACTATCACCACATTGCATCCCGTAATGAGGTAAAGGATCTAGGCAATAATCATTAATCGTTGCCAAAACCATTAAGTTAAAAGAGGGCAGAGCAATCTGATAACACCCCACTCCATTGATCAATATTAATATTTATATCACTGAGCTTTTACTGCAATGATGTTGGTCAAAAAGTAATTTCAAAACTCAATAGCATGTACACACACACATTTATTTCTTGATTATGAAAAAATTGGATCTGTAGGTCAACTGATGCTAAGCTTGGCTTGGTTCCAAACTGTGGTTTGCTTTCAGGTTGACTTATTCTGTCTTCACAATCTGTATCCCAAGATAAAAGAAGCAGTTACTATTTGAAACACATGATTGTCATGGCAGAAGGCAAGAATTCTAGAAGCTAAGCCAGACAATGCAAACGCATTTGTAGTCTTGGCACCGATGTGATCTATGTCATCTACATTCACGTTCTATAAGCCACAGCAAGCCAAATTGCTAAGTTCAATACCCATGTAGTTGGGAGCTATACTTCTCTCATGAAGTCTGGGGAAAGGGAAGCATTCAATGGAAAAAGAGATTCTTTGTTAAATAATAATATGATCTACAACATCATGTAAAAAAAGAGACACACGAGTCATGATGTGCCCATGATGTGAACAAGTACGAAGTGTGCAAGCCAACCTATGAAGTATTCTAAACTATTTTTTGTCAAACTATCAATTTATAGAAAATAAAAGAAGTAGAGGAAGACGTCAAGAAACGTTACAAGGAAGCAACTGGCAACATCTAGAATGCGAAGAATACCACAGAGCAATAAATCATTTTCTTCTACAAATTGTTAAAAAAATAAATAAATAAGAATTTAAAAAAATGATGAAGGAGTAACATATAGATTGAAAGATATTTACAGAAATCTCAGAGAACTGTAATGTGTAGGCTTTGGCTGGATCATAAGTTGAACAAATCAAATGCAAAATGACATTTTACAAACTATCAGGGAGACTTGAACAATAATTACCTTTCTGATAATGTTAGGAAGTACTAATTGCTAGGTTAATGGTATTATGGTTATGGTTTCCAAATACAATTACTATCTTATATAAATATATACTGAAATATTTAAGAATGGAAAGAGATGTGCTTCAAAGTATTCTGAGGATAGTCAGGAGTAGGGAGGAGTATAGATGAAATAAGTTTTGTGAGTGATGAGCACTGAGTAAATTACCCTATTCTCTCTACTCTTGGATAATTTTTACATAACAAAAAAAGTCCTGAAAGAGAGAGAGAAAATTTCTTTTCACCAAACGAAGTAAAGTGGATAAGAGGTGGATGTTTCTAAGATCATGTTTTATTGTGCTTAAATTCTTTGCTTGAATCTCCCTACTTCTGCCCTGTATAAAGATCAAAACTTTTTCAGCTCAATGGGATAACAATGCAGTGCCAAAAACGAATGTCTTTCATTGTGCATTTTAAAGACAAAAAAATTGTAAATTATAAAGTTTTTTTCTCCTAAGAAATAAACAAGAGAGTCTCAGAACCTCTTCCCTTCTAAAAAAAGCAAGAAAATACCTCAAAAACAGGTATATTTAGACACGTCTAATGAATGCTTCTTGAGAATGAAACCAGTCTATGTAAGCAGGATTATTTATTTAGCTGGGTGAAATGCTTTTTTTGGTAAAGGAAATTTATTTTAATCCATTGAGAACTAGAAATTATTTTGTTTCATATAGAAAAGGAAACAGAGCCACTAATCAATTATATTCACTTTTTTATACGTGAACGAGAATGTGCTTATTCTATTAGGAAAACACCAATTTTATTTGAGATTATGATCAAATAGCAACATATTTTAGAAGCCACAGAGAGAAAATGAAATTTTAAGAGAACTATCCTTTCAAAAGAAAACAACTTGTGAATAGGGAGCTCATATTATCTTTCCCAGAAGAAAATGGGCAATGGTTACTCCTGTGTGGCATTTCAATCCATAGTGATTTACCTGAAGGAAATTATTAATTCTTCCTGGAGTTTTAGAATAATAACATGATGATGAGACACCTAAAAAGCACTCAGAGGAAACATTGGTTGCAAGTACCTGCCCAAATTGTTTAATGTTTGTCAAACTTGAATTGCATTTGAAGGGTGCATCACTAGTAATGGATTTCCAGTTCTATTTCCACATGGGCAAAGCTTTGTAGCCATTACAAGATGTAGTTTATTACCTTGCATTATGTATGAGATGATTTTTGTGAGCAGGTACACAAACACAAAAGGGAAAAATACAAGAAAGCAATTTCTTTTATTGCTCAATATATAGCAGTTAGGAATAATTTGGAAATTTTTCAAATAGCTCATTTTGGGAAATTCTTAGATCTACTCAGGACAGACTGTTTTCTACAGTGTTATTAAATAATTTGAGTGTAGATAAGACTGACATTAATTCCTAAGTGAGTTATCTCTCGTTACATAATAGAGGCAAAATGTCACAAAAGGGATACTAGATTTGGAAATAAAAGAGCTTTGAGCAATGTTTCTAACATGATTAACTGCATGTAACCTTGGTCATATAATTTAATTTCTCTATGCCTCATTTTCCTCTTCTCAAAACCAAAAATACAATACAGCCTGCCTCACACAATTATATTGAAGATTACATATGCCTAGCTCAATGATTACTAAAAAGCAAATACTCAAAAGTTTTTGATTAATTCAAATTATTAAACAAGAGCTAATACATGTAAATGGGTTTGTAAATTAAAGAAATATATACAAATATAACACAAAAACATGACAGAATCATTTTGTTTGTTTTATAAAATTTGTTTTCAGATGTCTTTTAATGTTTTACCTGATGTCTTTTAATGTTTTTTTTTCTTATTAGTGAAAAGACTGAGTGTCAAAAGTGAAACCATTCTGTCTTTAAACCTTGCTATACAATCAACCAGTTCATGAAATCTTATTAAATAGGGTCTTGAACTTTTGTTGTAAGAAACAAAGAACTATTATTAGTGATGCTATGGAATGGCTTCAAGATAGTGGTGTGTTTTGACATGAAAAATATTGTAGATAAATTGCAAAACGTGAAGAGAACTTCTTAGGTATAAAATACAGCCACCACAAAGTGAGCAACTAGTCTCTTACACAAAATGCCAGAGACTGTGCATTACTTTTTCGGCACAGCATTGAGTGTAGCCCCATTAGCTGTAATTTATGCACGAACGAGTGTAAGCAGAGGCAATGTGTACGTTCTTTGTGATATTGGCACACGGTTGTCACTTTCAATCCAAAACACTCTCAAATCTGGCCAATTTTTCTCCACATTTTGGAAGAATCATTTTCTTTTGGCCAGAGATTCACTGTAAGAATTTTCAAGCCTAGAGAGAAGGTTTTGTTTACAAATTCGGAAGGGAGAAACATCAAAATCCAGGCAAGAATAGAGGAGTTCCTGCAACCTTGGTTCTGCATGGAGTCACACTTCAAACTTCAGAATGAGAGCTGGCTGCACTCTGTGAGAAGGTTAATTCTCTTTCAGATGAGTGAAACCGTTCCCCAGTTAGAGAACACACTTCTAGTACTTATGCCTGAGTTCTTTAGCAGTGTTTTGCTCAGAGACTTTAGTATACTCTCTGTGAGAGTATACATAAAAACACATTAGCTACAAGCAAGGAAAGGCTAAAAACCACGAGCATCCATCCAGGGTACATGAAATGGATGGAGCAAAGCATGTTGCCACATCAAATACCATGTCAGGACTATGTAACATAAAGTGAAACAGCCCAAATCTAGGTATAGATTATGTTTCATGTCTGTAGATTAAAAATGCCAGTTGCCGGGCCAGGCACGGTGGCTCACGCCTGTAATCCCAGCACTTTGGGAGGCCAAGGCGGGTGGATCATGAGGTCAGGAGATCGAGAACATCCTGGGTAACACAGTGAATCCCCATCTCTACTAAAAATATAAAAAATTAGCCAGGCGTGGTGGCAGGCGCCTGTAGTCCCAGCTACTCGGGAGGCTGAGGCAGGAGAATGGCGTGAACCCAGGAGGCGGAGCTTGCAGTGAGCCAAGATCCTCCACTGCACTCCAGCCTGGGGACAAAGCGAGACTCCGTTGCCAAAAAAAAAAAAAAAAAAAAAGGCAGACAGTATTGAACAGTTATGAGGTCCCAGTAAAATATAATTCTGCTCTAATCTTTTTATCTTCTCAGGGTTTACTATATTCTATTTTCTTCTATTTCTTTTCATACCAGAAGCTTCTTTCATAACAACATTTAGGCTACAAACTGGAAACAGTATGGTGTAGTAAAAAAACACATGGGTTTTAAATTCTATGAAGCTCAAATCCCAGCCATATTTTTGTTCAAAAAAAGATTGTAAGCTTAAATTGCAACAGTGAAGAATTATTGTCTCTGAGCCTCACATTTCTTTAAATATTTGAAAATTAAATGAAGATATTAATGTCTCAAAGGGTTTTAAAATTGTTTTAAGACTTTAATAGATATATTATGAATTAAATAGATACATTATGTGTATACATATGTATGTGTACTATATATGTATATATGGTATATATGCAAGTCTATATAAAATATATGTTTATAGGCCAGGCACAGTGGCTCACGCTTGTAATCCCAGCACCTTGGGAGGCTGAGGCAGGTAGATCACCTGAGGTCAGGAGTTCAAGACCACCCTGGCCAACACGGCAAAACCTCGTCTCTACTAAAAATACAAAATTAGCTGGCCGTGGTGGCATGCGCCTGTAATCCCAGCTACTCAGGAGGCTGAGGCAGGGAAATCACTTGAACCCGGGAGGTGGAGGTGGCAGAGAGCTGAGATCACATCACTGCACTCCAGCCTGGGCAACAGAGCGAGACTCCATCTAAAAAAAATGTGCATATATATATATATATGTTTATATATACAAATGTTTAGAAAATGTATATGTATATATGTACATATATACATATACATTTCTTTTTTTTTTAGAAAAACATTTTATTATTGAGATTTCTGACTTATGTTCAGGAAATGACTTTTATGTACAATTTTTTAAAAATTATTATTATACTTTAAGTTTTAGGGTACATGTGCACAATGTTCAGGTTAGTTACATATGTATACATGTGCCATGCTGGTGTGCTGCACCCATTAACTCGTCATTTAGCATTAGGTATATCTCCTAATGCTATCCCTCCCCCCTCCCCCCACCCCACAACAGTCCCTAGAGTGTGATGTTCCCCTTCCCATGTCCATGTGTTCTCATTGTTCAATTCCCATCTATGAGTGAGAACATGCGGTGTTTGGTTTTCTGTCCTTGCGATACTTTGCTGACAATGATGGTTTCAAATTTCATCCATGTCCCTGCAAAGACATGAACTCATCATTTTTTATGGCTGCATAGTATTCCATGGTGTATATGTGCCACATTTTCTTAATCCAGTCTATCATTGTTGGACATTCGGGTTGGTTCCAAGTCTTTGCTATTGTGAATAGTGCCACAATAAACATACGTGTGCATGTGTCTTTATAGCAGCATGATTTATAGTCCTTTGGGTATATACCCAGTAATGGGATGGCTGGGTCAAATGGTATTTCTAGTTCTAGATCCCTGAGGAATCGCCACACTGACTTCCACAATGGTTGAACTAGTTTACAGTCCCACCAACAGTGTAAAAGTGTTCCTATTTCTCCACATCCTCTCCAGCACCTGTTGTTTCCTGACTTTTTAATGATCGCCATTCTAACTGGTGTGAGATGGTATCTCATTGTGGTTTTGATTTGCATTTCTCTGATGGCCAGCGATGATGAGCATTTTTTCCATGTGTCTTTTGGCTGCATAAATGTCTTCTTTTGAGAAGTGTCTGTTCATATCCTTTGCCCACTTTTTGATGGGGTTGTTTGTTTGTTTTCTTGTAAATTTGTTTGAGTTCATTGTAGATTCTGGATATTCGCCCTTTGTCAGATGAGTAGGTTGCAAAAATTTTCTCCCATTTTGTAGGTTACCTGTTCACTCTGATGGTAGTTTCTTTTGCTGTGCAGAAGCTCTTTAGTTTAATTAGATCCCATTTGTCAATTTTGTCTTTTGTTGCCATTGCTTTTGGTGTTTTAGACATGAAGTCCTTGCCCATGCCTATGTCCTGAAAGGTAATGCCTAGGTTTTCTTCTAGGGTTTTTATGGTTTTAGGTCTAACGTTTAAGTCTTTAATCCATCTTGAATTAATTTTTGTATAAGGTGTAAGGAAGGGATCCAGTTTCAGCTTTCTACATATGGCTAGCCAGTTTTCCCAGCACCATTTATTAAATAGGGAATCCTTTCCCCATTGCTTGTTTTTCTCAGGTTTGTCAAAGATCAGATAGTTGTAGATATGTGGCATTATTTCTGAAGGCTCTGTTCTGTTCCATTGATCTATATCTCTGTTTTGGTACCAGTACCATGCTGTTTTGGTTACTGTAGCCTTGTAGTTGAGTTTGAAGTCAGGTAGCATGATGCCTCCAGCTTTGTTCTTTTGGCTTAGGATTGACTTGGCGATGAGGGCTCTTTTTTGGTTCCGTATGAACTTTAAAGTAGTTTTTTCCAATTCTGTGTAGAAAGTCATTGGTAGCTTGATGGGGATGGCATTGAATCTATAAATTACCTTGGGCAGTATGGCTGTTTTCACGATATTGATTCTTCCTACCCATGAGCATGGAATGTTCTTCCATTTGTTTGTATCCTCTTTTAGTTCATTGAGCAGTGGTTTGTAGTTCTCTTTGAAGTGGTCCTTCACATCCCTCGTAAGGTGGATTCCTAAGTATTTTATACTCTTTGAAGCAATTGTGAATGGGAGTTCACTCATGATTTGGCTCTCTGTTTGTCTGTTATTGGTGTATAAGAATGCTTGTGATTTTTGTACATTGAAAGCTCTCCTCAGCAAATGTAAAAGATCAGAAATTATAACAAACTGTCTCTCAGACCACAGTGCAATCAAACTAGAACTCAGGACTAAGAAACTCACTCAAAACCACTCAACTACATGGAAACTGAGCAACCTGCTCCTGAATGACTACTGGGTACATAACGAAATGAAGGCAGAAATAAAGATGTTCTTTGAAACCAATGAGAACAAAGACACAGCATACCAGTATCTCTGGGACACATTCAAAGCAGTGTGTAGAGGGAAATTTATAGCACTAAATGCCCACAAGAGAAAGCAGGAAAGATCCAAAATTGACACCCTAACATCACAATTAAAAGAACTAGAAAAGCAAGAGCAAACACATTCAAAAGCTAGCAGAAGGCAAGAAATAACTAAAATCAGAGCAGAACTGAAGGAAATAGAGGCAAAAAAAAAAAAAAAAACCCTTCAAAAAATTAATGAATCCAGGAGCTGGTTTTTTGAAAGGATCAACAAAATTGATAGACCGCTAACAAGACTAATAAAAGAAAAAAAGAGAGAAGACTCAAATAGACGCAATAAAAAATGATAAAGGGGATATCACCACCAATCCCACAGAAATACAAACTACCATCAGAGAATACTATAAACACCTCTATGCAAATAAACTAGAAAATCTAGAAGAAATGGATAAATTGCTCGACACATACACTCTCCCAAGACTAAACCAGGAAGAAGTTGAATCTCTGAATAGACCAATAACAGGAGCTGAAATTGTGGCAATAATCAATAGCTTACCAACCAAAAAGAGTCCAGGACCAGATGGATTCACAGCCGAATTCTACCAGAGGTACAAGGAGGAGCTGGTACCATTCCTTCTGAAACTATTCCAATCAATAGAAAAAGAAGGAATCCTCCCTAACTCATTTTATGAGGCCAGCATCATCCTGATACCAAAGCCGGGCAGAGACACAACAAAAAAAGAGAATTTTAGACCAATATCCTTGATGAACATTGATGCAAAAATCCTCAATAAAATACTGGCAAACCGAATCCAGCAGCACATCAAAAAGCTTATCCACCATGATCAAGTGGGCTTCATCCCTGGGATGCAAGGCTGGTTCAATATATGCAAATCAATAAATGTAATCCAGCATATAAGCAGAACCAAAGACAAAAACCACATGATTATCTCAATAGATGCAGAAAAGGCCTTTGACAAAATTCAACAACTCTTCATGCTAAAAACTCTCAATAAATTAGGTATTGATGGGACGTATCTCAAAATAATAAGAGCTATCTATGACAAATCCACAGCCAATATCATACTGAATGGGCAAAAACTGGAAGCATTCCCTTTGAAAACTGGCACAAGACAGGGATGCCCTCTCTCACCACTCCTATTCAACATAGTGTTGGAAGTTCTGGCCAGGGCAATTAGGCAGGAGAAGGAAATAAAGGGTATTCAGTTAGGAAAAGAGGAAGTCAAATTGTCCCTGTTTGCAGACGACAAGATTGTATATCTAGAAAACCCCATTGTCTCAGCCCAAAATCTCCTTAAGCTGATAAGCAACTTCAGCAAAGTCTCAGGATATATACATATAGATTTCTATGTATATATATATATATTTTGTATATATTTATATGTGTGTGTGTGTGTGTATATATATATATATATATATATATATATATAGCAAAAAACTGCAATTACTTTTGCAGCAACCTAGTAGATGTCTCTCTGTTTCTCCCTCTCTCTCTCTTACTCTTCCTCTCTCTGTGGTTCTGGTTCTTTTCGCCTTTCCAAAGCTACTATAATGTAAATCCTGGTCCTAGTTTCACCACTCAACATTTTACCAAATACAGATGTAAATTAAAATGCTCAATCATTCTCCCAGCCTAAGAAAAGTTCTTATCATAGGAATCTTTCAAACTAATCACTAAAGTAACAGCTCTGGTCATTGTCCTTTATATGTACACACATTTCCCAACCAGATACCTAGTTTTCAATTTATATCTACATGAATTTTAATATATTTTACATAAAGACTTTTTCAGGGAAAAGTGCATGCAACATGCAAAATTATAACATTAATGGTATGTCTAGTGTGGTGCCTGGCATATAATAAGTGCTCAATGACTGTTAAATATATGATAGCTCTTCCGTTCCACTGGCGGGGCAGGGTCTCAAAACCCATCTGTTTTCAGTTAAATCTCAAAAGTCTGACTGGCTATTTGTCTGAAGAATATTCAAAAACCAGGATAAAGCAAAGAAAATTTTTAATCATTACGTCCTCTCAAATCTAAAATTTTGTGATTCTATTATGAGAAATAGCAATCATTATGTGTCCTTCAGAACATACAAACCTACAGGAACATAAATACATACGTACATACATACCTGTGTGTAACATCATGTTTCACTGTCCTCACCACAATGCTACCACCCACATTTACATACCAAAAAACAAAACAAAACAAAATAAAACATCTGAGAATAAGAGAGTTAGTAAATTGCCTAAGGCTCATATTTGGGAACTACAATCCTTGTAGGTTTTTTAATTGTATTCTGTGATTTGCTGGAAAAAAATCCTAAACTTACTCTATATATCTGTGCCCTTATCTCAATTCAAATAACTTTCAGAAGGGCCAACCCATAAAGGTTTTATCTAAGTTCCAGCTTTCTTATTAATAAGATGTGATAAATAATATCTACCCTGTTTAACTTAAATAGATTGCTAGAGGATCAAAAATTATGTGGTATATATAAGTATTTTGTCAACAACAGAGATATAGTTACACATGTACAGAACTTTTATAGTGTTATCAGCTCACAGATTGAAATTAATACTAAATTCTGTAATCTCCATTAATAAGATCGGTGCATAATTAAAAATTAGTAGGAGTAATGTTAAATTCAGTTTTTCTCTGAGTAATATTTAAAAATTTTTCTCACGAAGATTGATTATACCCCATTAAATTATCAAATAGATAATATAGTACTTTCAGTTTTTGCTAAGTGATTATAATGAATAATTTTTATTGGCTTGATAAAAATCTATCCATGTAATTAAGGAGACTGGTAATTATAACTCAGGGTAATGCCTGATAAAAGTGAGAATGTTTTCTCTCATCTTACTTGGGATAGTTTTGTTTTATAAAATATTATGTCCAATGGCTGATGAAATAGGAAGCAAGGCCCTGATCAAAGGTCCCAATTACAATACAGATATATTCTAGGACAACTTCCTGCCATTCAACATAATTTCCCACCTTCTAATATTCTCTTTCCCAGAAGATAAATTTTCAATGAAATAAAAATCAGAATTTCCTGGAAATATTTAACAAGTCATTTATTATGATTCTCCAATTGTTTTGACCATTTATCATGCTAAGGAAAATAAAACTACAAAAATAGTTGATTGTATACAGTCACATACATCCATACTCAATCAAATCTGGATAAAAATTCAATTTTGGATACAAAAGTTTTTATTCAGATTAGAGAATTAAATACCTTATAAAGAAGTCCATCACTCTTACATTGGAGAAATAAAAATGGAAAAAGAGACCAAAATCCAGAGTGAGAACCAAATTATTTCTTTTTAGAAGGGCTTTATCTCATCACACCATAAATTCATCCTCCACATATCCTTTAAACTTGTGAGTGTATGTGGTGTGATCTCGGCTCACCGCAACATCCGCCTCCCAGGTTCAAGCAATTCTCCTGCCTCAGCCTCCTGAGTAGCTGGGATTACAGGTGCCCACCACCACGTCCGGCTAATTTTTATTTTATTTATTATCTATTTATAGTAGACAAGGGGTTTCCCCTTGTTGGTCAGGCTGGTCTTGAACTCGCAACCTCAGGTGATCCGCCCACCTCGGCCTCCCAAAGTGCTGGGATCACAGGCGTGAGCCACTGGGCCCAGCCAAAACCGCATTTTCAAGAATCTTTTACAAAGTTGAAATAATCATATTAATTACCTTTGAAATGGTACTTAATAGTTTGCAAATTAGACTCATCCTTATTTAAAAACCAGAGAAAAAATGGAAGATTTGGTCTCTTTTTTTTCTTTTTGCAGATGAGAAAATGGAATTTCAGAAAACACATGATGCCGCTTCTTCAAGGTAAAGTAAGAATCAATTCCTGAGCTGACAAACCTACGCGTCCTTACTCTGGGTCTGGTGCTCTTTATATTAAAGGTGTGTGGCATGGTGGTCCTCTTCTCTCTTTGCAGAGACAGTCTATTCAGAGAAACAGATTAGAAAATAAAAAAGCCCGGGCACAGTGGCTCATGCCTGTAATCCCAGCACTATGGGAGACAGAGGTGGGTGGATCACGAGGTCAGGAGTTCAAGACCAACCTGGCCAATATGGTGAAACCCCATCTCTACTAAATATACAAAAATTAGCTGGGCGTGGTGGTGCGGGCATGTAATCCCAGCTACTCCAGAGACTGAGGCAGGAGAATTGCTTGAACCCAGGAGGTGGAGGTTGCAGTGGGCTGAGATGCTGCCGCTGCATTCCAGCCTGGGCGACAGAGTGAGACTCTATCCCCCCCACCCCCCAAAATAAGCAAATAAATGTAGTAATTACAAAGTATGAAAATAATAAGCAACATGTACTACGTGCTTACTGTGTGTAACACACTGTTCTAAGCATTTTCCATCAATTTTGTACACATTCCTTATAGCATCCTTATGAGGTGGATATGACTGGTAGCTTTTATATATTTAAAAAGAAAACCATGAAGCTCAGAGAGATTGAATAACTTATTCAAGGTCACAGAACTAGGAAACAGTGGGATCAAGATTCAAACCCAAGAAGTGACGAAAGCACACAGCTATTAAATGAATGACCAGAATGACAAGGAGCCAGTCCCAAGAAAAGCAGGGTATGCGAAAACCCTGAGTCAGGAAATAGCTGGGTGCATCAAAGAACTGAGAGATGACTGGTGTGACTGAAATATATTTTTTAAGAAGGGGGAAGAGTGATACTAAATAATAGGGAGGACTGGCAAGAGTGAATTATGCAGGGTCTTGGATGTCATGAAGGTAAGTTGAGTGTTTAAGCAATGAAATGAGAAGCCATTGGAGATTTTTTAAAGTACATTTAAAAAATAATTTGAATTGCATTTTTCATTCAGTCTGACTGAAAAATCCATGTTTGTTGAGGTTTGACAACCATCTTGTTATATATTTATTTATCCATTCACTCGTTTACTTAACAAGCAATTGCTAAATGCTGATTTTAGTATATATCTTTACCCAGAGTTTGCTATTTCAGCAATATCATGTATTCACCAAACCAAATATTTATTCACTAACACTAAATGGTTATATCTGGGGTTTTTTCAATAATTCCTTAATCCTAGCAGCTTGCACAACACTAGGTATGTGTAGTTGAAATAAAAATAGTCAACTTGTTATTTCCATTAAATCAAACGTTTAATGGATTTTCTTTTTCCCAGGATCGACTGGTTATTTTGATATCATGTCCTATTTCTTAGAACTTTAGTCTTCTTGCTTTCTGTTTCCAGGTAAGAATTTAAAAGTTATTGCAAAATGGTAAATATATGTTTCTCAAGACAGGCAGGTATCAGGCTCTGACAATGATAAACAACACTTATAACATTACCTACAGAGATCACACTGAGACATAAAGTTAAGGGTTTTTATTCTTGGTATAACTTTCATCTTCTACACTTAACAAACAGGCAAGACCAGCCAAAAAGATGAGCAGTCTGAAATATCATATCTGAAGCTATCCAATATTTGGTATAGCAAACATTTATTAAATATCTACTATGTGCAAAATGATATCCTGAAGCACCATAGGAAATATAAATGGTACGCTCTCATGCTTGCACATCTTTAATGACATGAGGTCTTGATTTTACGCAATTTTACTCTATGTTGTTAGACAATAATACCAAATGTTGTATTTTGTAGCAAATCTTCTTCAGAAACCTAAAAGTAGCTTTCCCAGTAAAACTACATTGTGTCTCATTTGTGAAATCAGGAGTATCTTTAAACGTTCAGCTTATGAAAATAAAATAAATTTCAAAGGCCACAGGTGTATCAAAAGATCATCTTTTTATTCACGGAACCACAGGATCATAAAATCTCTGAGTAGAAAGAGACCTAGAGGGCATCCAGCCCTATGCTTTCAGGCTTCACAGTAACATAAGAATAACCTGGGATGTGATTTTAGCGAAATGGATTCCCAGGTTCTGGCCCCTGGAGATTAATTCAGTAGGTCTGAGTGGAGCCAGGCAATCTGTACTTTGTAAAAGCTTCCCAGGTGATTTTGATATGTAGCCTGGTTTGAGAATACAAATCTAGCCCAACTCCTGGGTCTGATATGGAAATGTGTTCTGCACTACCTTTCCCTACAAGTTGTCATTTAGTTTCTGTTTTAATATACATGGGATAGAACCCTGACTCTCAAAAACTGTTGTAGTTATTAGAATGATATCTATATATCTGTATCTATCTGTATGTATGTATGTGCATGTGTGTGTATAAGTGTGTGTGAATATATGTGTGTGTATCTATATCTATCTATATCTATATCAGTCAGTATCTGTTTCCAAAAATGATGCTGTAGGCTCCGTGAAGGTAGAAGTTAGGACTGTTTTCTGTACTACTACATAATCTACCACTTAGTATAGACCTTTATATTTAGGAGATAGTTATTAAGGTTCACTGAATGCACACTAGATTAAAGTTCTTATTAGTTTGATCTGAAGTTGGAACATCCATCTATTATTAAGCTAGTTTTTATAGTTTTAGGAAATTTAATGCCTGCATGACAGATAGAAGGAATACAACTATGAATAAGTTATCCTCTTTGCTTCTCTCAAAGCTTTTTTTTTTTTTTAACCTGGAAAGATGCAGATTCTTTTCACACACATTCGTAAGTGCAATGTCAAAAATATGGAATAAATGTGGGAGTTGAGATAAAGGAAACTAACTAATCTGTGATTGAGGTAGAGGAAAGGGAGCTATGAATATCTGTGAGTACTTTCTAAGAAAAATGATGATGAGTTGAGTCTTGAGGGCCTAGTGCTTGAATTTTTGAATGTCAACACACCTTAAATCAAATACAACAAATTATATTCCTCTTCTATAAGGTAGCCATGTAAGTGTATATAGAAAGATCTGTCTCTCAAACTCTCTAGGACAAATATCCAAATTCCTCCAACCATTTCTCAAATACAAGTATTTTATATCACTTTTCATATTTATTCCAATATCAAATTATATTAAATATTCTGAATCGTATCATCTGAAGAACATTCTTTGAAGATGAGAAATATAGCACATCTTCCAAGTTAAAGAGCTACAGCTTTAGTGTGAATTAGAAGCAAACAACACTAGCTTGAACACTGAACTCCTAGCTTTAGTGTGAATTACAAGCAAACAACACTAACATAAAATGGAAGTGAAACCCACTCAGCATGCTAAATAGAGTTGAAAGCTAAAAGATGGCCAACACAAATGGATTTAAAGTGACAGAGGGACAATTTTTAGCTTTGTTATCTTGGCTAACTTTATAGATGAATATCCACAATTAAAAAATATATAGAAATCTTATAGATATCTCCAGGTAGTCAACCCCATTTAATAAGCAGGGGAAAGATGGCTCTGAGTTAATACTGTTGTCATAGAAACAATTCTTGCCTATTAAATCAATGTGAGGGTTGGAGAAGTATGGACTTATCTGGATAGGTTAAGGGTAGAGCATCAGGAAAATGTAGAAATGTCAGGAGACAGAGACACTAGCTATAATGGTAAAATAACATTCTCATTCTAAAAGTTAATTTCCTCTTTTTAAAAAAGGCATAAACTTAGTAAGATACCTCTCTCCTCTTTAAAAAATAACTTTATAAATGAAAATGATGCATTTCATTTCTTCAAACAGATTTGGGAAAATCTATTGAACTCCTCTGAATAACTAAATCAACCTCAGTTTGTATCCCTATACTGGAAAAGTATAGCCCCCCAGGGTGATCAGACAGGTCCAACAGCTGCTAGATGTCTGTTAAAACAATGTTAGAAAGGCACATATTTGATGCATATCTCCTGGGAGATTTGTATCTAAAATGAGACTAGAAATCACATTCTCTTGTATAAATCAACTTTGACAAGCCCCAAACTGGGAATACATCTGTAATTAATAAATGAAAATTACAAAGCTCATTTCCTGCGCTTACTTCCACCCACGCTACCCACTCTTGTGGGGCTACACCTGATACTTGTTAGGCTTTTGAAAAAAAGAGACTTAAAGAGAATCTATCACTCAACGGTTTGTCAAGGCATGAGCTTTTTTAGTAGGTTCACAGAACAAAATGTGTAAATGGTAAGTTCCTTGAAGGATTTCTTTGACATAAGAAATAGCACAAAGTGAGCATGTACTGCTTGGTTCTATTCAGTTAAAAATATAGGGGTGGCTTTGGTCTCTAATCTGGAGAAACTGCTCATCTACCAAAAGCTATTCAGGGCATGGCCAAGGCTGATATTTTGCATCTAGGGCCTTCTCATTTTGACAAATGCTGTATTTATCTCATTACTCAAGATTCACAGTGGTTTTTGGTTTTAAGATGGACTAGTCTGTCAGAATAAATTCCATTAAATGAGAGAGTTAGGCAGATGGTTTCTGAATTGTGAATTTTATATCAGCAAATATAAAAAGGGATTCCTCCAAAGAAGTTCCAGACTATCGAAATTGTAAAAGCACCCAATCAGCTCTCTATAAACAGATTACTGTTATTTTCACCAATGAGAATTTTTTTTAATGTACTACTAAAAATTAGGCTTTGGGTTCCCTTGACTAGCCAAATTCGACCAGTAATAGACACCATTTCTTCAGAAGGGGTGTCTTTATCTAATGCTATTTTGCCTGGCTATTGTCAAGAAGGTCAGAGAAACCTGTCCAGGGTAGTGATGTTTGAGGTAGGTATTGAAGAGCTTAGGAAAACCATGAAGACAAGGAAGGATTATTGTCAGAGGGCTGTACTAGTAATTCTCAAAATGTTGTCCCTGCACCCAGCAGCACCAACATTGCCTGGGAACTTGTTAAACATGCAAATTTTCAGCCCCACTTCAGACTTACTGAATCAACAACTCTGGCATGGAGCCTAGTAGCCTGTGTTTTAACAAGCCCTGCAGTTGATTTTCACATATCTTAATACTGAGAACCACTGGACTAGCAATTTGAAATTTGAAAGAAAATGGTGTGTTTGAAGGGCTGCAATTTCTTCCACATGGCTCAATTTTAGATTAAGTATGGATAGTGGGAAATCTTGAGGATGACAAAGCAGGCAAGATGATGATGTGCCTTAAGTCTTCATATGGAATTTATACCATATCATTAGGATGATGAGGAGCTAACAAATGCTTAAAAGCAGTGAATTAATAAGGAAGAACCTGTTAAAATAACTATAGGAGCAGTGTGAGAAATAGACTAAGTCCCTGACTGGATGAGGTTGCAAAAAAAAAAAAAAAGAAAAAAGAAAAGAAGCTCATAATTGGTTGGGAGATTAAATGATATCATGGTTACGGAAGACTTCTAGAGACTGGGAAAGGACTACCTAAGTTAGGATGGGCTGAAAGAGGAAGAACACAAAGATCTGTGTCAGGATTTTAAAGATGAGTAAATGTTGAAGTTACTAAAAGCAATTAAAAATAACAAAGACCTGCCATTTTCAGTAAGAAAATAACAGAATCAGTTTTGGATTTGTTAACTTTTTAGTTCCTGCAGGTGACTACAAGTTTAGGACTCATAATTCTGGTTATCAACAATCTATCTAGCCAGCTTTATATAAAATTAAACTGTAGGAACAAATGCAATATACTAGGGAAACTATATAAAAGAGAAAAGAACTGAAAAAAAGTCCTGAAATTGCTATGAAAACCTGTATGAACATGTTGGAGAGAAAGAGGGAGTAAAAGGAAACTTTTCTCTCTGATTTTGGCACTATTATCATGGATCTGCTCATCCATTGTCTGTCTAAAACATTACTAGCTAAGATGAAAACACTATGGCTAGCCTGGAGGGTCTAGAGTTTTCATAATTTTGAGAGAGACCCAGCTTTTTCAAAGGTAACGGTTAAAAAAACAAAACAAAACAAACTATTATGTGGGCTCAGTGGCTCAAGCCTATAATTCTATCACTTTGGGAGGGTGAGAAGGGAGACTCCCTTGAGGTCAGGAGTTTGAGACCAGTCTCTGTGCAACATAGCGAGACCTCATCCCTAGCAAAAAAAAAAAAAAAAAAAAAAGAAAGAAACAAAGAAAGAAAATAGCAAAGCATCCTGACACATGCCTGTAATTCCAGCTACTCAGGAGGCTGAGATGGTAGGATGGCTTTAACCTAGGAGTATGAGGCGGCAGTGAGCTATGATCAGGCCACTGTACTCCAACTTGAATGACAGAGTGCTAATGACAAATACAGTGTATTAAGAATATCTACATCATGGCCTTGAAACTAAGAAAGAACAACTGATTTAAAGCACAACTTTAAGTATTGATAATTTGGGGAAATAAAACATAATATTTTTTAGAAGACAATTGCCTCAAGCCCTTTCTCCTCTCCCTCCACCTGCATACAACCTCCTCTTGAAATGAGCACTGCTTACTTACCTAATTTATCCAGTATCCTCCTTCCACCTTCTTTTCAAAATCTAAGCTTTACTAGACTGACTGAACAGAAAAGTTAGTTTATAGTAGAATTTATTTCTATAGAGGCCCTTATTCCTAGGGAAGGTTGTAACTTGCTACTTCATGTTACTTTGGAGCTATAAGTACAATTATGATAAAATTCAACAGTCCAAAAGACAACATGCTCAGGGGTTGCTAGGGAGCTGAACGTAAGGCATCACCCTTACTCTGAGCTTGGCCTGTCTAAAAGTCAATGTCATTTATTTTATAAGCTAATTCTTATGCATGAAAATATTGCAATCTTGGCAAAATATATTTTTGCATCCGATGGTCTTAGCTGCCTTCCAGCCTTGCTTAACAACTTCTAAAGGACGCACACAAGTACTGCAGGGGTGGGGGGAGTATAAGATTAATTATCTCTTTCCACACAATGTCTTTTCTTTCTCTCCCAATTATGGATAATGAGGCCAGAAGTGTAATTACTGAAGGAGTTTGGAAAGGTAATTACTGAACTAATCTCAAAAATGGTGGTGACCACAGCACAACAAAACTCACTTTATAGCTGTCAGAGCCACTTGTAATGTGATATACATGTTGTGTTTGCAAACCCAGGTGCTGTACGAAAGGTAGTTTCATATTAGCAAATTACCACAACGACCTGCTACATTCTACTCATTTTGATTTTGTAATGAGAAAGCTGATTAAACTGTAATAACTTTAAGTTGTGACTCTTAAACAAGTTACACGTTTTGAAGGAGGTGAAAAAACAAAGATGGCGGGTTTGAGGAGCCTTTCTGGGATCCTGTTGAATATCGAGTCCTGAGATTTGCAAATAGCTCTACCTTCATCTATTCCCACTGATCACTGGAGAGTTAAAGTTTAAGGAAACTTCATAGCAATTCTCAAATTAAAGCACTGAGCTTTGAGACTGCCAGCCAAGGCCTCCTTTTATGCTTAGGCATAAATGTACATGGGACATATAAATTAAATTTCAACTCCATGGTTCCCATTGCTTCTCTGTTACCTGTTCTTTCTTGTCATGATCCGGAGAGCACGCCACATCCTCCTCCAACCCCTTCACCCTCACTGGCAGAGAACAATCTCTCCATTCCTTTGTGCTCCCGTATCATTCACTCCTAAGCCCTAGGTTCTGCCGCCTCATCTCATCCCTTTGTGACGTAGTGGCCCCAGTCCGGGCCCTGGCGCGCTAGGCTCACAAAGGCAGGCACAGACTGCAACCCTGCTCAGTGCTCCGGGCGCTTCAGGCTGGCTTGGGTCCTGCTGCTCCAACCCCAAGGGCCCTGGAGCGCTCCCTGATACCTCCATCACTCACCATGGCCAGCCAGTTCTGCCTCCCTGAATCCCCATGTCTCTCGCCCCTGAAACCCTTGAAGCCACATTTCGGAGACATCCAAGAGGGCATCTACGTGGCGATCCAGCGCAGTGACAAGCGGATCCACCTCGCTGTGGTCACGGAGATCAACAGAGAAAACTATTGGGTCACGGTAGAGTGGGTGGAGAAAGCAGTCAAAAAAGGCAAGAAGATTGACCTGGAGACCATACTCCTGCTGAATCCAGCTCTGGACTCTGCTGAACACCCCATGCCGCCCCCGCCCTTATCCCCCTTGGCTCTGGCGCCCTCTTCGGCCATCAGGGACCAGCGTACCGCCACGAAATGGGTTGTGATGATCCCCCAGAAAAACCAAACAGCCTCAGGGGACAGCCTGGATGTGAGGGTCCCCAGCAAACCTTGTCTGATGAAGCAGAAAAAATCTCCCTGCCTCTGGGAAATCCAGAAACTGCAGGAGCAGCGGGAAAAGCGCAGGCGGCTGCAGCAGGAGATTCGAGCTAGACGCGCCCTCGATGTCAATACCAGAAACCCCAACTACGAAATCATGCACATGATCGAAGAGTATCGCAGGCACCTGGACAGCAGCAAGATCTCAGTCCTGGAGCCCCCGCAAGAACATCGCATCTGCGTCTGCGTGAGGAAGCGGCCTCTCAACCAGCGAGAGACAACCTTGAAGGACCTGGATATCATCACCGTCCCCTCGGACAATGTGGTTATGGTGCATGAGTCCAAGCAAAAGGTGGACCTCACTCGCTACCTGCAGAACCAGACCTTCTGCTTCGACCATGCCTTCGACGACAAAGCCTCCAACGAGTTGGTGTACCAGTTCACCGCCCAGCCACTGGTGGAGTCCATCTTCCGCAAGGGCATGGCCACCTGCTTTGCCTATGGGCAGACGGGAAGTGGGAAGACGTACACCATGGGTGGAGACTTTTCAGGAACGGCCCAAGATTGTTCTAAGGGCATTTATGCTCTGGTGGCACAGGATGTCTTTCTCCTGCTCAGAAACTCCACATATGAGAAGCTGGACCTCAAAGTCTATGGGACATTTTTTGAGATTTATGGGGGCAAGGTGTATGATTTGTTGAACTGGAAGAAGAAGCTGCAAGTCCTTGAGGATGGCAATCAGCAAATCCAAGTGGTCGGGCTGCAGGAGAAAGAGGTGTGTTGTGTGGAGGAAGTGCTGAACTTGGTGGAAATAGGGAATAGCTGTCGGACTTCCAGGCAAACATCTGTCAACGCTCACTCATCCAGGAGCCATGCAGTGTTCCAGATCATCCTGAAGTCAGGAGGGATAATGCATGGCAAGTTTTCCCTCGTTGATTTAGCTGGGAATGAAAGAGGAGCAGATACGACCAAGGCCAGCCGGAAAAGGCAGCTGGAAGGGGCAGAGATTAACAAGAGTCTTCTAGCCCTCAAAGAATGTATTCTGGCTTTGGGTCAGAACAAGCCTCACACCCCATTCAGAGCCAGCAAACTCACACAGGTGCTCCGGGACTCCTTTATAGGCCAGAACTCCTCCACTTGCATGATTGCCACCATCTCTCCGGGGATGACCTCTTGTGAAAACACTCTCAACACTTTAAGATATGCAAACAGAGTAAAAAAATTAAATGTAGATGTAAGGCCCTACCATCGTGGCCACTATCCGATTGGACGTGAGGCACCAAGGATGTTAAAAAGTCACATCGGAAATTCAGAAATGTCCCTTCAGAGGGATGAATTTATTAAAATACCTTATGTACAGAGTGAGGAGCAGAAAGAGATTGAAGAGGTTGAAACATTACCCACTCTGTTAGGGAAGGATACCACAACTTCAGGGAAGGGATCTAGCCAATGGTTGGAAAACATCCAGGAGAGAGCTGGTGGAGTACACCATGATATTGATTTCTGCATTGCCCGGTCTTTGTCCATTTTGGAGCAGAAAATTGATGCTCTGACCGAGATCCAAAAGAAACTGAAATTATTACTAGCTGACCTCCACGTGAAGAGCAAGGTAGAGTGAAGCCAATGGCGAGAGATCAGGTCCGAAATGCTGCATTGCTGCAGTTTCCACCACTCTTATACAGGAAAACTGTCCAAATTATCTAAAGATCCTCCTGAAAAGCTTAAAACATCTTAAAATACACTGATGGGAAACGTGCTCTTTCTTCTGTCTCTGTATTTCTGTAGTTTGTTTTCATCCTGCTGAACTATAGTTTTCAACAGGGAATGGTTCCTCCCCACCCCCTACCAGGACATTTGGCGATGTCTGGAAACATTTTTGATTGTCACAACTGGGGGTGATGAGGATACTGGCATACAGTGGTTTGAGGACCAGAAATGCTGCTAAGCATTCTAAAGTGTACAGCAGCAGTCCCCAACTTTTTTGACACCACAGACCGGTTTTGTGGAAGGGAGTTGTTCCGTGGGTGGGGTTGGGGATGAAACTGTTCCACTTCAGATCATCAGGCATTAGTCTCCTAAGGAGCATGCAACAACCTATATCCCTCACATGCACAGTTCACAATAGGGTTCATGCTCCTGTAAGAATCTAATGCTCCTGCTGATCTGACAAGAGGGGGAGCTCAGGCGGTAATGCCCGCTCACTGCCAGCTTGCCTTCTGTTGTGTAGTGTGATTCCCAAAAGACCACAGACCTACCGGTCTGCAGCCCAGGGGTTGGGGACCCTGAAGTGTACAGGACAGCTTCTCACATCACGTGACTACCCTGTTGCAAACATCAATGGTATCGAGGTAGAGAAACCCTGCTGTAGAAGAAACCAGCTGTGATGAAAGCAGATACACTAAATTTCCAGCCGGGAAAGCAAAACACTGTGAGTTAAAGGAAATAGATTGGAAAGACACCAGGGGTACACAATGGAGTAAATCTAATGATACCGCTCATGAATCTTTCTCTTGCATTGCTGTTTAGATTCAAATGGTTTTTAAGATCTAATCATATTGGGAGGCTGGATTTTCCTTGAAACCATGTATGAGAGCCTAGAATTGAGAGGGACTTTTTAAAAGAAACATTTGAGTTGAAATGGCAAAGTATTGCACTCCCTAGAAGTGATTAAAGTGCATGTGTGTAGGGGTGTGTGTGTGTGTGTGTGTGCATGTTTTGCCTAAGTAGGGCTTTGTTGACTATAGTGTCTTTAATTTTTTTTTCCTCACACACTCTTTACCATATATTGTATTTATATGCTTCACATAAAAAGCCTTCCTGTATCAAGTTGGAGCAGGGTATAAGTCAAACAGTAGAAAAACTCCCACCTAAAATGGGACACATCCCATAAATACCTCAAAAATAGCATCAGAAACCTTGATACCTTAGATTGATTAGGTAATTGAAACATTTTCCTGATTCAAGGATCACAAAGTCCATTCTTTCTTTTAAAAAAAAGCTAATCTGATACGTAAATACAAATATAATAAATAATACGTGCAGCAAACTAATCTAATTAGCAAACATTATATAAAATACTGTAACAAAAAAAGAAGGGTCTTTCGGTTTCAAATCTTGTAAGTTCCAAATGCTTTTTAAAAAGAAATAAATAGAAATGATTTGCACAAAAGAAAAGTCCATGGCAGATTAAGGAAATTTAGACAATACGTAGTCTCCAAATTTTGCTACTCTCATTATTTTCAAATGTTTTCCTAAAAGTTACAAAGACCTCATTAACATTAGGATAACTGGCACATTACTATAGCGTAGAATAATAATGTCCTAGCAAAAGCTATCAGTGTAAAACAATAAGGATGACCATGAACATCTGGTCTTTTGTAATTAATATTTGTGGTCTTTAGAACACAAACACACACATACACACTTAGCAGTGCTTTGACTGGATTGCATTAAATCAATTAACTTGATAAAGATTAATATCGTTACGATTGTGAGTCTTCAATCCACGAATATTCCTCTTGGAAGTTTATTTAGTTCTTTATTAATTTCTTTCAGTCTTTTAGCATTGTCCATATTGAGGTGTCACATTCCTTTCATTAAAAGCATGATTAGATAGTCGATTAGATAATCAATGTTTTTAAGGCTAATCTAAATTTTATCACATTTAAATGTAATTTTCAAAATATTCCTAATATATACGGGAAAAGTTGGTGTTTGTGTTTGGACCTTTTAATTTAATGATAAATTAATTCACTTACTAATTCTAATAGAATTTGAAATATATTATGTTGGATGTTTTTAGGTACATAATTATGGGATTTGTAAATGATAAAATTATTGTTTCTCTCCTTCCAATTTTTATACCTTTTATTCAAAAGTATATACTTTTATTATCTTATTCCCATAAGGCCTTGTATGTAATGTTGAGTAGAAAAAGTCATAACAGGAATTGTCTGGTTCCCTATCTCAAAGAAAATATTTTAATAGTTTAGCAATTAATATAGTTTAATGGTTCAATTTTTATGCATAGACCAATCTTGTCAGATTCAGAATTTCTTTATCTATATCTAGTTATTGTTAATGAGTGCTAAATTTTACCCTGTCTTTTCTTCCTCTATTTAGATGACCATATGATATTTTCCTTTAGTCTCTAAGTGTAATGAATTACAATACCTTTTCAAATGTTAGATCAATCTTGCTTTTTGAAATAATTTCAACTTATACTTTTTTATACATTGTTGAATTAGAAATAATAATAATTAGTTTAGGATTTTTGTATCTATATTCATGAGAGATGCTATAATTTTCTTTTGATATCTATCTCAGGGATTGGAATTAAGATTTGTCAACTCTATAAAACAAAATGAGAAGCCTATTCTCTTTTTCTATTTTCTGAAATCATTCGGATTTTTTTTTTTTTTTTTTTTTTTGAGGTGGAGTCTCACTCTGTCACCAAGGCTGGAGTGCAATGGCAACACCTTGGCTCACTGCAAACTCCACCTCCTGGATTCAAGTAATTCTCCTGTCTCAGCCTCCAGAGTAGCTGGGATTACAGCTGCTTGCCACCACGTCAGGCTAATTTTTGTATTTTTAGTAGAGACAGGTTTCCGCCATGTTGGCCAGGGTGGTCTCAAACTCCTGACCTCTGGTGATCCACCCACCTCAGACTCCCAAAGTGCTGGGGTTACAGGTGGGAGCCACCGCACCGGGCTAGATATGATTTCTATTAAATTTTTGTTAAATACTTCAAAGCTATCTGGCTCTGGAGTTATCTTTATGACAAAATTTTCTAGATTCAATTCATTTAGTGGAAATAATATTATTCAAGTTTATACTTAATATTTTTCTCATACCAGATTTAATAAATTTTATTAATTTATTCTCATAAAACTATACTATACTCATTATCTATCATGCCCATATTATTTATTTCTTTTTTATCCTTCCTGATACTGGTAAATTGTGTCTTCTCTTTTTTATTTTTAATCAGACTTGTTGTATGTTTATGAATTATATTAGTTTTTTCAAGGAAATAACTCTTGGCTATTTTCTCTATTGTGTTTGTTTTTATTTTATTAATTCCATTTTTCCTTCTTTCTATTTAATTTCTACTTTTTTCATTTTATTAATTTCTATGCTTAGATAACAAATTTGTCATCCTTTTATAATTATTCTTTTTAACTACTGCTTTTAGTCAATCTACATTATATTTTTATTATTCAAAAAATTGAATACTCAAATATTCAAAGTATTCATTTTTTCTAATTTTCACTTACCAATAAGTTATTAAAAACATTGTTATATGCCTATTTTTAAATTTGTTTAATCACGTTCTTCAAATATTTTATAACACTTATTTACTTTATCTTTTACCATGATATTAAATTCTTAAACTTTAATTGTAGGCTTAACTACTTTTCCTTTTAATTCTGACAGTTTTCAGTTTATATCTTTTGAGGTTATGTTCTAGTTGCATATACATTTGGGGTTTTATATATGCCTGTTGAGTTCACAGTTTTTACATACTAAATTTTTCTCTTTGTTTCTCGTAATTTTTCTTGGATTAAATTCTGCATTTCCTAATATTAGTATAGATAATATTAGCTTTATTTTAGTTTGTATTTGTGTGGTATATACTTTGCTGCCCTTTTATTTTGAATCTTTCTGGTCTTTACAGCTAAGATTAATTCTTTATAAAAATATATAATTGGTTCTAAATAATTTTTTAATCCCATAGTATAATTTTTGTCTTTTAATGAACACATTTATGTCATTTAGATTTAATGTAACTACTGATAGATTTAGGTTTATGTCTGTGAGCATTTATTTCCTGTAACTTGAAAATCATATCATGCATTCTTATTATTACCTTATATTTCTTCACAGAAAGTGAAACTACCTTAAATATTTTAGTTCATTGTTTTTTTCCCAGATTTTATGCTTTTTATCTTTTAATTATTTGTATGTATAATTTAAGGCATTATATATATGCTTTTAATACATCATTATTAATATTTAAATGGTGGATACACATTTAAATAACTCATGTTTATTTTTCTGATATTCTTAATTCTGTATACATTGTATTTAATTCTTTATATCTAATACTTTATGCTTAATTCTTTACTGTTTCCATTTAGGATCATTTTTCTTCTTATATGACTCATATATGTGTATGTAAGAGTAAACCTGTTAGTGAAAATTCTGTTAATTTAAATAATCCTTATTTTACCTTCTCTTTTGAAGTATATTTTTGCTGCTTATGGAATTCTTGGTCATCTATTCTTTCATTTACATATTTATTTATTTATTTGCCCTTCAAAGAAATCATTATTTTGTTTTATTATTTTGCCATTTCTATTAAAAATTAACTGTCATTTTCAGGAACTTTTAAGATTTTTTTCCTTCTCTTGATTTCAAATCAGGATTGGTTTTTCTATAATGCAATAAGGTGTGTTTTTCTTATTTATTCTCCTTGTGTTTTATAAAACTTTTAAGTCTATCACTGATATCCTTCATAAGTTTTGATAAAGTATAAAGTATTAACTTTTTTTTTTTTTTTTTTTTGAGACGGAGTACTCACTCTTTCGCCCAGGCTGGAGTGCAGTGGTGCAATCCCGGCTCACTGCCACCTCCATCTCCCGGGTTCAAGCAATTCTTCTGCCTCAGCCTCCTGAGTAGCTGGGACTACAGTTGCCCGCCACCATGTCCGGCTCATTTTTGTATTTTTAGTAGAGATGGGGTTTCACCATGTTGGCCACGCTGGTCTCAAACTCCTGACCTCAGGTGATCCACCCGCCTCAGCCTCCCAAAGGGCTGGGATTACAGACATAAGCCACTGGCCCCGCCAGAGTATCAACATTCAACAGTTCAAATATTATTTTTGGATCTTTCTATGTCTTCCCTTCTTGGAAGTTACAAATACTTAAGTATTCTACATGTTTCATACTATTTTGTCTAGTTTGTATTAATTTATCTCTTAATGCTTCAGTTTGGATACTATCTAATTGCCTATCTTCCATTTCACTAATCCTCTTTGTCAAATCTATTAAACTCATGCATTAAATTTTTAATTTCAACTTTTATTCTTAATTCTAGGATTTTCACTTGACTCTTAAAGTAGATCTCTGTTTTTCCTGTTGATTCAAGTTGTTTGGTACTTTGTATGCCTAGTATGTTTTGATTGAATGCTGAACAATATGTGTGATATAATGTGAAGGCTCTATATGATGTTATATTTTTCCAAAGAGGATTTATTTTTCTTTCTGAAGACACATAGAGTAAAAGCATATCACCGTGATCCCTTGTTCTGGTTTACTCTTAATTTTTGGGCTTAGCATGTCTGGTATCTTAACTAAAAGCTTCTACTTTCACGGACTCTTGCTTTTCTAAATCTATAAGCTTGATAAATTATCTGCTGACTTTTAATCTGTTTTCAACTGCTTTATGATTATTTTCACATTTGAACCTTTTTCTATGTGTGCACAGTCTTAGAGTTAGCAATACATTAGGGAGAAATTGCACATATATTGTGTATTTCAATTCTCTGTCATCCTTTTTTTTTTTTTTTTTTTTTTTTTTGCAAAACCAGCCTTGTTGGCTCTGGTAGGCCTGAACTTTAATATTAGGGCTTTTGTGAAACTGTGTCCCTGTGAGACTGCAACAACATTTACTTGGCTACTGCCTTCTTTTTGGGCTTACTGTTCAGTTTCAAGAATCAGCAAATGCTCCAAGAGGGAAAGGTAGCAGTGAATATAATAATCATCTCAGTGTGGTTTCCTTTTCCCTGTGATTTTTAAAAAATATTCTTATTGAGATGTAATCTACACAATATAGTAATATGTATTTTTCTAAGGATTCTTACATTCAAGTCTACAGAATACAACTTAAAACTTCTACTTCATTAAAAAATTGCTTTCTTTCTATTTCTTAGTTTCTTTGCTTCCGTTGCATTAAAATTCTTTCTTAATTACTGTGCATTCATATTTCCATTGACATTAGTATTTTTTCCTGAGAATATACATGGTACTTGAAACAATGTAAAAATACAGCATACAATTTTGTATTGAATATTATAAAATAAAATATTATGTAAGTGAAAAAACTCAGAAAATAAATTAATTGGAGTCCACTATAAGAGAATTGTTGACAGCTTGCCCAGATGCCCTGAAATTATAAAAAAGATTGTAAGCAAATTAACGCTTTAACAAGATTGTAGAAAAAAAGTCAGAACTGCTAAATTAAGAAAAATAAATACTTTCAGTACTTTGAAAACATCCATTTACACACAAAAACTTGGCATGCTAATTATAAGCTATGCTTATCTATTAATTAAAGTATTTTTTCCTATCCTGTAGTGGACAAACTTATTTTGAATGGCTGCGTGAACTTTTACATAATAAAACTACTTTTAAAATACCAAACTTAAGGTTTTATAATTGCAACTTTTTCTTCCCATAATTTATCTGTGATTATAAACTTTTATACTATTAATATTATTCCACTACTTTTTATTTGATAAAATTATTTTTTAATAATCTACATGACAAAGCTGTATGAGAGCTCTAGATAAATATTTATGTGCTTCTTAGGTGAATGTTTAAATTATTTTTTGCTTGCAATTTGATTTCAGAATTAAAATATTCTTAGAGCAGAAATACAGTTTCTATCATGTATGGCTTAAGAAAACAAATGTCAAATAATTTGTTATTCAAAGTGTAGATATTATCTTCAAAGCAAGCCTGTCATTTATAAACTGTTTGTTTCTTTTTATTCTCCAAAAGAGCAACTCCAGATAGCAAACCTTAACACACCGTTTTTCTGAAATTTGATTTTTTTCCTAGTTAAGGCATTTTCTTTCTAATGTAATATAAATGTAATGTCTGAAATTATTTTAAAACGCTTAAAGCAGATATTGGCCAAACAAGATATTAAGGCCTTAAACAAGATATTGATCCAAATTACTTATTGAAGATAAAAACAGGACAGAGACAGGTTGCCTTTGCACTTCTGAAAACCATCTGTGTTTGAAGTGATTCTGAACATGAATGAAGTTGTCTACTGGTCATAGCTAGAATACAAGGGCTTGAATGGTAACAGTAAGAAGGAACACAGTAATCCAGAGCAGGAAAAACGGAAATAATTATCAAAGCAACAATTACAAATGGAAGTGTTTAAAATAAAGGTTATGGCATGGTGCCAGTTAACCAATATACCATGCTCACACTCATGTCTCATGAAGTTATGAAGCTAGAAAGGGATGAATGAATTAGGCCATGGTGGAGAATCTAAATAGTTTTTATACTATCTGGACATGAGTCCAAATGTTGAGATTAAACTCAAACAAGCTAAGTGAGCCAAAACACCTGCCTTAGAGTTAAATATTTTGGGTTTGACTTTAGGCTTTGTCACCTAGTATCTGTGTGAATTCAGACAAGTTTTTGACACTCTGTATTCTTTATTATTTTTTCCTACCTGTTAAAAAACAGTCTAAAAATATCCACTATGCCAAACTCACAGAGTCATTTTGGAGGACCAACTTAAGAAGTTTCAATAAAATAAGATTTTACTAATCATCTTCTATGTCTTCCTTCTTACTTGTTACCTTACTGTGTTCCTTCTTATTGTTACCATTCAAGCCCTTGTATTCTAGCTATGACAAGTAGACAACTTCATTTATGTTCAGAATCACCTCAAACACAGACGGTTTTTAGAAGTGCAAAGGCAACCTGTCTCTGTCCTGTTTTTATCTTCAATTAGTAATTTGGATCAATAGCTTGTTTAAGCCCTTAATATCTTGTTTGGTTAGTATCTTATATGAATTTCACCTGTGAGAAAAAGTATAGCTGTCTTTGTGTTTCAAATTGGTTTTTACGTTGATACATCATTCTGCCCAATGACAGAAAGTACAGTTTTCATGTGAGCGGTTGACACATGTAAATGGCTAGTCCTCAGGATTTGCTTGCGTCGGTAAACAGGTGATTTTAACAAGTGGTTATATCCCTCTTTTATTTCTTTTTTTTTAACCTTTATATTATATTCAGGGGTACATGTGTAGGCTTGTTACATAGGTAAGCTTCTGGGGGGATTTGTTGTACAGATTATTTCATCACCCAGGTATTAAGCCTAGTACCCATTAGCTATTTTTCCTGATCCTCTCCCTCCTGCCACCCTCCACCCTCCAATAAGCCCCAGCGTGTGCTGTTCCCCTCTATGTGTCCATGTATTCTCAGCATTTATCTCCCACTTTTAAGTGAGAACATGCAGTATTTGGTTTTCCTTTTCCACATTAATTCTCTTAGGATGCTTCGCATCCATGTCTCTGCAAAGGACATGATCTTGTTCTTTTTATGGCTGCATAGTATTCCATGGTGTATATGTACCACATTTTTTTTTTACTGAGTCTATTATTTATGAGCATTTAGGTTGATTCCATGTCTTTGCTATTGTGAATAGTGTTGCAATGAACATACACATTCACGTGTCTTTATAATAGAATGATTTAAATCCCTTCGGGTATATACCCAGTAATGAGATTGCTTAGTCAAATAGTATTTCCATCTTTAGGACTTTGAGGAATTGCTACATTGTCTTCCACAATGGTTGAACTAATTTACACTCCCACCAACAGTGTATAAGCATTCCCTTTTCTCTGTAACCTTGCCAGGCTCTGTTATTTTTTGACTTTTTAGTAATTGCCTTTCTGACTGGTGTAAGCTGTTATCTCTAATGTATTTCTCTAATGATCAGGGAGGTGGAGCTTTTTTTTTCATATGACTGTTGGCTGCATGCATGTCTTCTTTTGAAAAGTGTCTGTTCATGTCCTTTGTCTACTTTTCAATGGAATTCATTTTTTAAATAAATGTGTTTAAGTTCCTTATATATTCTGAATATTAGACCTTCATTAGATGCGTAGTTGGCACAAATTTTCTCCCATTCTGTAGGTTGTCTGTTTACTCTGTTGATAGTTAGTTTCTTTTGCTGTTCAGAAGCTCTTTAGTTTAATTATATTCCAAATGTCAATTTTTGCTTTTGTTGTGATTAATTTTGGAGGCTTCATCAGGAAATCTTTTCCCATTCTTATGTCCTGAGTGGTATTGCCTTATTGCCTAGGTTGTCTTCCAGGATTTTTATAATTTGAGTTTTACATTTAAGTCTTTAATCCTTCTTGAGTTAATTTTTAATTTTTGTATGTGGTGTAAGTTATTTATGTATTTATTTATTTATTTATGTACTTTTGATGGAGTTTCGCTGTTGTTGTCCAGGCTGGAATGCAATGGTGCTGTCTGAGCTCACCACAACCTCTGCTTCCCAAGTTCAAGCAATTCTCCTGCCTCAGCCTCCCAAGTAGCTGGGATTACAGGCATGTGCCACCATGCCTGGCTAATTTTTTGTATTTTTAGTAGAGACAGAGTTTCTCCATGTTGGTCAGGCTGGTCTTGAACTCCCAACCTCAGGTGATCCTCCCACCTCGGCCTCCCAAAGTGCTGAGATTACAGGCATGAGCCACCATGCCCAGCCGTAAGTTAATTTTTGTATGTGTGTTTGTATGTGGTGTAAGGTTGAAACTGAAAGGGTTCAGTTTCTATCTTCTGTATATGGCTAGCCAGTTATCGTAGAACCATTTATTGAATAGGAAATTCTTTCCCCATTGCTTGTTTTTGTCAGATTTGTCGAAGATCAGATAGTTGTAGGTGTGTAGTCTTATTTCTGGGTTCTCTATTCGTTTCCATTGGTCTATGTGTCTGTCTTTGTACCAGTACCATGCTGTTTTGGTTACTGTGGCTTAGTAGCATAGATTGAAGTCAGGTAACATGATGCTTCTAGTTTTGTTCTTTTTGCTTAGGATTGTGTTGGCTATCTGGGCTCTTCTTTGGTATCAAATAAATTTTAAAATCTTTTCTTTTCCTAATTCTGTGAAGAATGTCATTGGTAGTTTAATAGAAATAACGTTGAATTTATAAATTGCTTTGGGCAGTATGGCCATTTTTACAGTATCGATTCTTCCTATCCATGAGCATGAGATGTTTTTCCATTTGTTTGTGTCATCTGTGATGTCTTTGAGCAGTGTTTTGTACTTTTCCTTTTAGAGACCTTTCACCTCCCTGGTTAGCTGTAGTCCCAGGCATTTTATTCTTTTTGTGGCAATTGTGAATGGGAGTATATTCCTGATTTGGCTCTGGGCTTGACTGTTGTTGGTGTATAGGAATGTTAGTGATTTTTGCACATTGATTTTGTATCCTGAGACTTTGCTGAAGTTGTTTATCAACTTAAGAAGCTTTTGGGCTGAGACTATGGGGTTATCTAGGTATAGAGTCATATCTGCCAACAGGGATAGTTTGTCTCCCTCTCTTCCTATTTGGATGTCCTTTTTTTCTTTCTCTTGCCTAATTTTCCTGGCCAGGATGTCCAATAGTATATTGAATAGGAGAGGTGAGAGAGGGCATCCTTATAATAAGGGGTCATATCTCTACACTGGCACCTACCTGGATTCAGCTTTTCAGTTTGACCCCCTGCAAGAAACTCCACCATCACTAGCTAATGCTATTCCTTTGACCTACCCACAGGGTTTCTTTAGGTGTTTTGGCATCTGCTGTCACATCTGTGTCTCACTCAGCTCTATAGGAAAACATTTAACTCTCTCCTGCCACCTGCCAGAGATATGCCCTGAGGCTCTGTACCTTTGGCTTCAGTCATTGCTTGACCACATGCAACTCTCTCAACACCCGTGAAGAAGCTGCCAGAATGTAGGAACACAACCAGGAATGTGAGCATGGGTTATCTCACTCTTTCATGACTTAAACTAATGTAGGATTTTAGCACAACCCTGTAAGATATGGCCTAGAGAAAAAAAAGAACACAAGACAACAGTCGTCCGTCTATGATCCTTCTCTTGTTCTCTCCCATTCTATAACCACTGGGATCTTATCTGAGTAGGAAAGCAAGAAAAATTTGTTTATGGAATAAACTTTATGACCTGTGTCTTATAAGATTATACTTCAGAAAAACAAAATCTCACCCTCTTGCACTTCTAAAAGCCTTTTCTCTCAAGATCATAATCTCTATTTTCAGTACCAAAAGTCTGTTTTAAGTACAGACTTAAAATATTGACCCATTTGTTTTCCCCTGAATTTATTTTCCTAAAAGACACAATTCCATATTTTCCTAGCTGTTGGGTAGGGGCTGCAAGTACAATAAATTGTGTTTGAAGTGTGAGGGTAGCATTGATGAAGATGTAGACATATCAGTCAATAATTCAACATATTCCTACACATGTGCTTTCCCCCATTAGAAATAAAAGCCTGAGAAAAGAAACGCTGTTATTCTTTTGACAACTGTGTTCTCAGCATCTAGAATAGCACCTGGAAAATGAATATTTGTTGAATGAAGACCTGTACATAAAATGGCTCAAATCCTCATCAACACAAACACCCACAGAAGTATTGAAAGAGAAAAGGACTAGAGGCAGAAACCTGAGAAAAACAAATAATTTAAGGTAGAAGATAGTGGACAAATTGTTAGTGAAGGAGGATAAGAAGGAGAGGTCAGCAAATTAGAAGAAAAACCAGGGGAAAAAAGAAAAGTGGTACAGAAAGCAAAGAAGGAGAGAATTCAAAGGGCAGAGAAAGTAAACTATGTTAAGAAGAAAATAAAAAACAGTGATCTGGTAGAATAAAGGCTTAAGAGCAGGTGAATGGTTTTGACAATTTATAGGCCATTAATAACCTTTGAGAGATCAGCTTGAATGAAATAGTTGGTTCAGAAGTCCAATTGCAACGGGCTGAAGAGTCAGAAACCAGCTAGGATAATGAATGTGAAAGTGCTTCTTAAATCTTAAACCACTTTAAAAATGCAATTAGAATATACAGCTTGTTAGATTTAGGTCCTGGTTGTTGCTCATTCACCAAACTTTCTGAATTCATCTATTTTTCTTGGCATCAAGCACAGGCAGCTAGGGCTTTAGCTGAGTATGTCACAATCAATGAAACAGATGTTAACATTTCCTTAACATTTTTCTTCTTCCTTGACCTAACCTTTCTTCATAGCATGCCCAGGTTTAAATTAATGCACTGTGATTAAACAATCTTCAAATGCACTCCACTGTTTCTCTAGGTCATTTCAATAGGTCATCTTCTATTGCCAACACCTTCACAACTTGCCCTCAGCTTCTTAAAAAATTCTGATTTGTTTAGGCAAAATTGATAAAACTTTGAATGTGTCCTTGACCTCAGCCACGAGATCTGGAACACAATCTTATCACTTAACCATGCCTCAGAACCGGCCCCAATTGCATTATTTTGAATACTTCTTATTTCTTGGCTTCTCTATCCCTGATTTCCATTTTTATGGATTCCATGTCTATCAAGTGAACTACTAGACATTGCATGAACTTAAGATATCATTAATTACACTCTGAAAGTTTTCTTTTCCTGACTCGGGCATATATTTCTCAAATAACCTCATTCTAATTTTCCTTTTAATGACACCTAATTGTCAGAACATTAATAGAAAGGCATAAAATCAGAAATTTTAGATTGGCTATATTTAAAATAATTCAGAAAGTAACGGTTTGAGAGTATATTAATTTGTTTCATAGAGAAAACACTAGCAGATATTAATATTTAAAGTTTCCTGCCACTATTTGAGATTTTTCTACCAGAACCTTATAACTTATCTTTTCAGCACCAGAACTGTTTATGAAGAAAAATAATCAAATGAAATAATTTCATAGTTATTTTTATTGGCAAAACAGTGACATCTATTGTTCAGTGTTATATAAAATGGAATTCAAAAATCAAAAGCAATGCCTTATTTTTAATGTGATTAGCTCCAGAATAACAACTTCTTAAATTTATTGTTTCAAAAAGAGTAATGGATGATATTCAATAATTCATTTTTATTCTGAAATCAAATTTAGGTGATTATTTAGGATCATGAACATGTAATTATGATTCAAAGGCCCAAGATCTGTCTAGGTACTAAAAATAGAGAGAAAGAAATAAGATAAAAATATGGAATAAAATTCTTAAAGGTGACTGCTTTTTTTCTATATATGTATTTTTCTTCGTATAAATCAGTTAAATATGTTTACTGAAATCTGTGAATCCGCAGATTGAATTCTGAACTCAAGGCAAGTTTCTGTTCTCATCTTAATTCTGTTGTTAACTAAATCTGTGAATTTAAATAAGTTGCTTTCATCTTGGCTACAGTTTATTATCCACAAAAATATGAGTATGAGTCTTGAACTGAAAGTAGTCAACTTCCTGCTAGCATTTATTTTTCCGAAGATGCTATTCAGAATCACTAGATTAAGCAAAAATTTTTAAAGTTTGACCATACTGAGTGTCCATAATGATATGGAAGAATTGAAATTCTCAAATATTGATGTTAGGAGTACAAACAAATACAGTCCCTTTCTAAAGCAATTTGAAAATATCCTGTAAATTTTAAGGTGAATCTATCCCATCATCCTGCTTTTCCATTTGTGTAAGCACTTCACAGGGAATTCCCACACATGCACACAAGGAGGTATTTTCAAGAACTACATCATTGCAATATTGAAAAATTCACAATAATTATTACAGGAGAATTTATAAAATCTTGCATCTGTACCTACTGATATATTTTACAATATAAACATAAAATGATTGAATTACAGTAGCATCTATCAACATGGGTAAACCTCAATCAAACAATATGAGTAAAAGAGGCACATTTCAGATTATGTAGCAAATGACCTTTTATATAAGAAACCAAAATGTTTCTATTCATTGACTATGGGCACACCATAGGTAAAAAAGTATAAAATATTCATGAGAATAATAAAGAACAAATTCATGACAATGGTCACCTATGGAAATACAGGGGAGGTAATGTGACCAGGATGGATACTCTGGGACTTGAACTGCATCTGAAATGTTTTCCTTATTGAACAAAAAGAGAGAAAGACATCTGAAGCAAAATAAGGCAAACTGAGGAGCTGTTTTCAATGAGTTATGGGCACACTGATTCTTATTAGATGATTATACTTTTCTGCATGTTTTAAATATTTCATAATTTTGGTAAAAACAATATTAAAATTCTAATTCTAAATCTCACAGAAAACTGAGTACCTAATCTTTTTTGTCTATTTTTTGGGATTTTTATGAGATTAGAATTTAGTGACAAGTGTATGATAAGTTCTGAAACATAGTTTGTCTCTCTCCAGCCCTCATATTTGTTAAAACAAAAAAAGCACAGCAAGAATAATTTTTCACATAGGCTTTTAAATTGGCTTTGATGGAACTCTTTTCCACAAGGAATATCGGATTAGACTTTCTAAAGCTGAGCCCAGCCATGGGTTCACACCCTCAAATTACTATTAGTTGAGTAAATTCCTCCATTCTTGAAGTCCCAAGATAGCTTGGGGCTCCTGGGCATATTAGAAAATGACGTTCCTTACTTACCACAGGTTAGGAACCCTATACAGTGACTGTGTAGACAAGGTGTGAAGCCAGTTTTCCCAAGCGGCTTTTATTGGCTCTGCAAGTCACGTTTGATTCCTTAAAGGGAAGCACACCCTTCCAGTCAAAGTCTTGGTAAAACAACCAGTTTCTCCAATTGTGTCCTGTTGCAAAAGAAAATGGATTTTTATTGCACTTATCCTACTAACCATATTGCCATAAGTTAAGAATACTCACAAATAGTTTCCAAATTCTAGAGAAACCAGGTGAGAGAAACAAATATGCCCCAAATTTTGTTAACAGGAGTATACCTTACTCAATTGTTAAAAGCTGCAGGCCAGGTGTGGTGGCTCACACCTGTAATTCCAGAACTTTGGGAGGTGGAGGCAGGCGGATCACAAGGTCAGGTGTTCCAGACCAGCCTGGCCAATGTGGTGAAAACCCATCTCTAGCAAAAATACACAAATTAGCCAGGTGTGGTCATGGGCACCTGTAATCCCAGCTACTTGGGAGGCTGAGGCAGGAAAATTTCTTGAACCTGGGAGAAAGAGTTTGCAGTGAGCCAAGATTGCACCACTGCATTCCAGCCTGTATGACAGAGCAAGACTCCGTCAAAAAAAAAAAAAAGGAAAAAAAAACTAAAAAAAACCCCACAAAAACTGCAGATAGCTCAAAAGAAAAGTTTTTTTGACTCCGAAAAACGAAATAAGGACCAGCAATGTTTTAAGCAAAAAGTTAAACAAGATTACTTCAGTTTTCTGTTAGTTCAGTCCATTCAGTTAACTCTTGTTCTGCTTGATATTCATGAACATTTCAGCTCTTGGTGAGTTCTGAATGTTTTTCATTTATTTTAATGTCACAATCTACAAAGAAATCAGAAACCCGTATTTGAGAGCACCCGTGAAAGTCCTATATAAACCATCTTTTGAAAAGGATCAAAGAAAGACAATTGTCTGTGAATGACAAAATGTCCAGGGTAGTTACAGCCAAAAACACAATTGACAAAGAAATTTGGTTACTTCTGTGGTTTACAATAAATTAACATAATAACCTCATTATGATTGATAACATATACTGAGACAATAAATTTTAGAAATCCCATGCAATTTTTGAACATATATTAATATTACTCACTAAAATATAACCTAAAGAAGATTAAACCTTATTTTTATTTTGGCAATCTTGTGTAACTAAACATGTCAAATAATCCTATTTACCTCTCCTTTGGATGCTCTAGGGGCCCTCTGTAGTATCCAAAAGTTAGAGGTCAGGAAAGACAATTTTGAAGCTGAAATTTGATTTTGGAAAGTCTATCAAATATGTTAAAGGTTTAAAACCCTTGATATTATGAAAGAGAATTCCAGGTTACCATAATTCATTTATTTGGTCAAAAGGTGACTCAAAACATTTTTTACAAAGGGGAAAAACCATTTACTCATTAAGAGGGAAGACTTAGCTTTCCAAACAATCTGTCTCTTGTCTTTCCCTTCCTTTTTTGGTAGTTTATTCTCAAGACAAACCAGAAACCTCCATTATCCTTTAATGTTACATGAAAATCTTGTTAGAGAGAAAAGAAAGCCAAATTTCACACTTGCATTAGTCTACTATTAATGTCCACTCCAATTTTTTAAATGAAATTTTAAAAAATTAATTTTTTATATTTTTAAAAATTTTTAAATTTCATGTAATAAATCAATTTATTATATCATACTATATTATTCCTTATTATATTATAATTCTACACAATCTTAGCTATTTTGACTATGAGGTGAGATTCTTATAAACCTTTTTTTTTTTTTAAAGGCAATTTTTTTTAAGTTTTTTTTCTTTTATTATTATACTTTAAGTTTTAGGGTACATGTGCACATTGTGCAGGTTAGTTACATATGTATACATGTGCCATGCTGGTGCGCTGCACCCACTAACTTGTTATTTAGCATTAGGTATATCTCCCAATGCTATCCCTCCCCCCTCCCCCCACCCCACAACAGTCCCCAGAGTATGATGTTCCCCTTCCTGTGTCCATGTGATCTCATTGTTCAATTCCCACCTATGAGTGAGAATATGCGGTGTTTGGTTTTTTGTTCTTGCCATAGTTTAATGAATGATGATTTCCAATTTCATCCATGTCCCTACAAAGGACATGAACTCATCATTTTTTATGGCTGCATAGTATTCCATGGTGTATATGTGCCACATTTTCTTAATCCAGTCTATCATTGTTGGACATTTGGGTTGGTACCAAGTCTTTGCTATTGTGAATAATGCCGCAGTAAACATACGTGTGCATGTGTCTTTATAGCAGCATGATTTATAATCCTTTGGGTATATACCCAGTAATGGGATGGCTGGGTCAAGTGGTATTTCTAGTTCTAGATCCCTGAGGAATCGCCACACTGACTTCCACCATGGTTGAACTAGTTTACACTCCCACCAACAATATCATACTGAATGGGCAAAAACTGGAAGCATTCCCTTTGAAAACTGACACAAGACAGGGATGCCCTCTCTCACCACTCCTATTCAACATAGTGTTGGAAGTTCTGGCCAGGGCAATTAGGCAGGAGAAGCAAATAAAGGGTATTCAATTAGGAAAAGAGGAAGTCAAATTGTCCCTGTTTGCAGACGACATGATTGTATATCTACAAAACCCCATTGTCTCAGCCCAAAATCTCCTTAAGCTGATAACCAACTTCAGCAAAGTCTCAGGATACACAATCAATGTACAAAAATCACAAGCATTCTTATACACCAACAACAGACAAACAGAGAGCCAAATCATGAGTGAACTCCCATTCACAATTGCTTCAAAGAGAATAAAATACCTAGGAATCCAACTTACAAGGGATGTGAAGGACCTCTTCAAGGAGAACTACAAACCACTGCTCAAGGAAATAAAAGAGGATACAAACAAATGGAAGAAGATTCCATGCTCATGAGTAGGAAGAATCAATATCGTGAAAATGGCCATACTGCCCAAGGTAATTTACAGATTCAACGCCATTCCCATCAAGCTACCAATGCCTTTCTTCACTGAACTGGAAAAAACTACTTTAAAGTTCATATGGGACCAAAAAAGAGCCCGCATTGCCAAGTCAATCCTAAGCCAAAAGAACAAAGCTGGAGGCATCACACTACCTGACTTCAAACTCAACTACAAGGCTACAGTAACCAAAACAGCATGGTACTGGTATAAACCTTTTTTCAATCCCTTACCAATTTCTGTTAAAGAGCAGATAAATGCCTTAAGAAAATCTTGTGCTTTTATTTCAATGCTTGATTTATGGAAAAAGAAAATAATACCCTTTTGAATTTAGTCAATATGTTCACATATTTCTTTTACAAGGTTTATTTTTACAAACCTTCTACAACTTGTCTAAACCTTTAGCTTTATCTTATCTAATCTAAGACAATCCTTTAACCCTTTCAACTAGGCAAAAATTTACCTTCCCATGGCTTCTTATAATCATACCTTCTTATAATCTTTTACTAAAAACACATTTTATTTTCCTTACAAACCTTGTATGTAAATCTTTTTTCAGTAGTCTTAATTACATGTTATAATGGTAATTCTGAACAATCTTTAATTTTGGTGTGAACCCAGTTATCTTAATTATGTTCTAGGCACAGATAAGGTCTGACTGTTTTCAGCACATTTAGAGGTGTGGTTAATTCCATATGTCCACAGGCCTTACCAAACTGTGAAGCAGACAAGTTGAACAATTTTCAAAAGCCAAAGAAGCAGTTTATGATCTTAAAGCATGTATCAAACCTAGTATGTAACCTGCATAATTCAGACCCCATATTTACATTTTGAAGATATTTGTATTTTACCAATAATAATTAAAACAAGATTAAAGTTATGTAAACTAAAAGGTATCAGAGCTTTTATTTTTCCTTTAAAAATATTTGATCTAAGCTCTTATTTTTAAGCCAGTTAATTAGAGCTGTTTTTTTAATAAACATCATGCACATAACACATACATACAGACAGAAAAAGATTCACTAGTTGTACAAATATTCATTTTGCCAATCTCCTAATTGGATTATTGATCTCAGGCTGGAGCCCTTCAAGAAACAAGGCTAGGAAAGCGTGTGGTTTAGGAGCCTTAGATTTTGAGAGGGATCCATCCACTTTTAATTCCTGGAGTTCCATGAGGAAAACAGAGACTTTTTTCCCAAAATGGGGTCTGTGACACCTTCTCTGTTTTTCCTAAAAAGTACCAGGCTATTAGAAGTTATCTTTGTGCCTCTCATGTGTGCATTAAGAGTGGCAAGACAAGATGGAGACAATTAATTTAGCCAATTGAGAAAACAAAACAAACAAACAAACAAAAAACACTTCTAGCAAAACAAGATCCAAGAAGATCCAAGAGAAAAAACAAAACAAAAAGCCATAAAGGCCTTTTAAATATACCCATAGCTTGGATATCCACTTTTAATTAAGCTGAATGTTAACCATAGAACTATTTTTTAAAAATCCTTTTAAATCACTTATTACTCGACTTTAGCCACACCAAGCAGCCAATATTTCTGGCTTTTAAACTTTACCAAAGGTAACCTCACAGGTGAAACCAACAAGCCTTGTTTAAGGTTATGACTTAACCACGAGTGTACAAGATACTTTCAAACAGGTGGTAAAGCAGTTTTTACAAAACACCCCCAATATTGTATATAAATAAGAGACAGGTGCCACAAAAAAAGAAAGAAAATGCCTTAGAAAAGACTGGATTGGAACAGAGCCGACATTCTCATCCCCAAGTGCGATGGGGTGTGGGTGGCAGCCTCCTCTGCAGCCATGTCATTCATTCTTAATTGGCTAACAGAGATCCGGTGCTCCATCTGTTTTCAGAAAACGTCTGAGGACAAGAAAGCTCAGAAATGAAAGTGAAAGAGGGTTTGGGTCCACATTTTTTCATCCTTCCTCAGATCCTTGACAAGCCCCCAGAAAATGATGCAGGAATTTACTTGGTCATTTTGCCAGCTGGGGACCTCTGGCTGCCAACACTCCTACCTGGGTCTCACTCAGGCATGCTACCTGCTGCAGGAGGTGCCCCACCCACTTGGCCCACCCAGGCTGAGTCTGGCTTGCACACAGGCTTGGCTTGCACACAGGCTCAGCCTGCAGCTGTGCTGGATGTGCCTTAGCTCACCTGTGCTGCAGTTTGTACCTACATTCTGCGGTTCCTGAGCTCTTGTCTGGCCTCTAAGAAGAATAAGGATAAGTTGACAATTGAAGAGTGAGGAGGGCAGAGAATAATTTTATTGAGCAACAGAACAGCTCTCAACAGAGAGGGAAATGGGGAGTGGTCCCCCATCCCTGCAGTTAGATAGTTTCTTTCTCAGTGTGGCTGAGTCTTGGGCTTTTATCTCTGATGTCGTCTTTATCCAAAGAGAGCCAAAATAGATCATTCAGGTGATTTGGGGGGAAGGACATTTAATTTCATGAGAAAACATGTTTGTTAGTATGATTTTTTAATTGAAATGATTAAATGGCCAATTCAATGGAAGCAATTGTACTTGTGATCATGTGTGAATACAACATTAATATTAAGCTCAGTTATCATCAACCAGTAACAAAAGAAATAAGAACCATATATAATGGCCCTTTAAAGAAATCTGAACAGGATATTATAAGCATTTTCTAGTATATGATATGGTAGATAATGGTTCTACTAGAAAACCAAATCCCTAATGTGACTTCAAAGAGCTTCTGCACAGTGGTTGAATCTAGATTGCAAGATGCTCGTCCCCAGAAGCTCTAGGGACTGCTAATGGAGAAGAAAAAATTGGACGCTGCCAATTATTACCTACGGTCTTGGCCCCTGAAAGCAGCATTTTCCCCTACTATAAATTGTTGTACTTTTAAAAATGTTTCTAAAATTATAAAATTTATCAAACTGGTAGTATTTGTGGGAGGGGGGAATCAGCCCTTAATGTAATCCTTAAAAAATGTAATTTTGGACAATAAAAATAAAACAAGCTTTTGTTTAGTTTCATGGCTCTTTTAAAGCTCTCTCCTTTAAATTAAAATATATGCAATCCAGGCATTCATTTGACTAACAAATATATTTGAACTTCTATTATATGACACCACTCGGTGGATATTCATTGGCTCTACATAGCCTTCATAACATATCATAGATGTCTTTGAAGTTTATTTATGTGGGGAGAGTGGGAGATGTCAAGGGAAGACATGAAACCTAGGATACATCCTGATGGGATGGGCAAGAGGCAAAGACACAGCCCCAGAATTTACTCCTAGTCAAACTTTCCTCCTCATTATATGCCTCTTCAATATCTCTTTCCTCTCACCCACCCTTTACTCAAGTAGAAAGGCCAATGCTTGCTTTCTATTCAAATGCTTATGGGAATGCACATACCAAGACTACAATTTCCTGGGTCTGTGATAATATGAAAGAAACATCTAAAAATCTCATAACATGTCCTCTCCCTCCGCTGAGGTAGAAAGTTATAAAAACACCTGTGAAACAGAAGAGAGAGAAACTCAAAGGTCAAGTCCCCATGGATATGTTCTCTCGAGGTCACAAGCTATAGAGCACAAGTTTATGAGGAGCACAGAGTGTATGTAGTTTCTGGCCTCTTATTCAGCTGTCTCCAAATAACATCTTGTGTCCTATTTTCAAAATTCGCCATTCACTTTTGCTTATATAAAGTTTAATTATATTAATACAAATATGTAATATATAATCGTTCTATTGCTGATGCAACTAATCACAACAATCCTAGTAGCTTTAAAAGAAACCCCAATTTTATTATTTAGCAGTTCTGTAGGTCAGAAGTCCACTCTCGCTGGGATAAAACCAAAGTGTTGGCAGGCAGGGTTGTGTTTCTTTTCGAAAGCTCTAATGGAGAATCCATCCCACCGTCTTTTTCAGCTTCTGGAGGTCATCTGCATTCCTTGGCTCCTGGCTCCCTTCCTGTTTCTTCAAAGCCAGCAAGTTTGCATTTCTCTGACCTTTGTTCTATCATCCATCCAGCGAGGCTCTTTGACTACAACAGGGAAATGTTACCTGCTTCGAAGGAGTCTGTGATTACATTAGACTCACCCAGATAATCCCAAAATAAACTTTCCATTCCAGAGTCCTTAACCTTAATCACATCTGCAAATTCCCTTTTACCATGTAAAGTAGCTTATCCACAAGTTTGAAGGATCAGCTTGTAGACATCTTTGGAAGTCACTATTCTAACATACGTACATATTGGAATAATTATATATGTATATATGCATATATCTCTATCATGAATTTATATACATTCATATATACACTCATTTGTATGTCCTCATATATGTGTGTATATAATATGAATATATAAATTTATATATATGTGTGTGCATATATATATGATGAATTTAAAATGGTAAGGACATCAACACAGAATGAGGACAAGGATTCAGTGCTAACCCTTTCTTGATTGGCCCTCTATACGTAATCTTTTTGAATTTTCAAAACAACCAAGCAAGTTAGATGAAATTTCCAGTGTCAGCAGATAAAGAAACGTGGTTGCAGAGAAGTCTAGTGATTTACCCTAAGTCATAAAGTTTTTAAGTGTCTCTCTCAAAATTTAAACACAACCTATATTCTACTATCAAGGCCAATTTGAAATGAAGAAGTATGATTTAGAGGGAGCCATGTTACCAAGATGTAAAATTTTAAAACAATAATTTTTAGATCAAATAATTTACTCAAAAGTCTGATGATTAAGATAAACCTGGCATATTCGTAACTGCTTCTCCTAGAAACCGTTTCTCAGTAAAAGGCACCACGGTATGGTATTGGACAATCAGGAATCTCATGTCTTTTTGATGCCCCCTCCCCTTTTCCCTCACTACCATTTATAGTCAAAACATCACCATGTTCTTCTTTCCCTTCCTTTTACCTATCTCTCAATCTCATCTATTAGCATTGCCACTCCTCTAGTGTACAGGAGATCATTTGGTGGTTGACTTTAAAAGCCTTCTAACTTCTAACTGGTTCTCTGCCTCCTGTCTTGCTCACCTCACCCCTACTATCTATTCTCCATTATTACAGAGTGAGTGCTTTAAAACGTGCATATTAGCCTGAAGCTCTCTTACTTAAAGCCTTTGAAATTCTCTCCATTTCCCCCATTGCTTTTAAGACAAAAACAAACTTATTTTACAAGACTTGCCTAGAAGACTTGCTTCTGCTTTCTTCATCAATTTATCTCCCATAACCATCCCATACCTCCTTTCCTCCTTCACACAATTTTATCTTCTATTTAGTTTCTTTCCATTCCTAAAACACACACAGACACACAGACACACAGACACACACACCCCTCTTATCTGGTCTTTTTCATAATCTGTCCCTCTGGAAAATTCTCATCTAAATTTTTCGTTTGGGCCAGATGCGGTGGCTCACGCCTGTAATCCCAACACTCCGGGAGGCCGAGGTGGGCGGATCACCTGAGGTCAGGAGTTGGAGACCAGCCTGGCCAACATGGTGAAACCCTGGATCTACTGAAAATACAAAAATTAGCCAGCATGGTGGCAGGGGCCTGTAATCCCAGCTACTTGGGAGGCTGAGGCAGGAGAACTGCTTGAACCTGGAAGGCAGAGGTTGCAGTGAGCCAAGGTTGTGCCACTGCACTCCAGCCAGGGAGACAAGAGCAAAACTCTGTCTCAAAAAAAAAAAAAAAAAAAAAGTTCATTCGGATGAGTTTTGCATATCCTCTGAAAAGCCTTCCCCGAATTTCCCAGTCTGAATTAGTTACTCTCATATGTATCCTTACAGAATCATGTATATCAAAATATTTATTACCCTAAAATTTCCTCATCTGTTTACAGGTTGTATCTCACCCCACAATTAGACCCTACTTTAGGAGACAGGAGTCATGTTCTTGAATATTTGCATTTTTTAAAATTACATGTTTACCTTTTTCCGAGATCATAATTACTTACATATGCATCTTAGAATAACTTCTACATATAGTCTCCACTTTAAAGCTAGTAAAATACTAATATAATTTATAAATTTCCATAGCTAAGACAAATAATATCAAAAAACAGAAGTTATTAATTTTTAAGAAAGTTATATTACAATTTATGAAAATTTTAGATTAAAGGTCTAAATAATCTAGTTTCTGCCATAAAGTTTCATATTTTGATATCTGGGCTGTCCATGCAGTCAAACGACTCCAAAATCATTTTATACATTATTCTTCCCATAAATAACTGTGAAAATATTATTGTTTCCTCAAAAAAAATGAATAATTAGAAGTAGTTTTTATGTGTATGCACACTAAAATTTGGAACTACAATCATTAACAATAGGATTTTGGTCTAATTCAACCACTTTCTGGGGCTAAATCAAAAAGATATTAAGCTTAACTACACTTTTTTAATTCTGTTCTGTGTGGTATGTAAGAAAAGGGAAGCTGATCAAACCAATGTTTTATACTGAAATTATGTTTCTAAAACAAGTAACCAATTTACGGGATTTAAAAAAATAATTTTGTGTCAAAACAATTGGTTTTTCAACTCTCTGCTTTATATTTTAATTGTTTGTTTTTGAGTCATTAAACACATGCTGATTGACCATAATAACAATCAAATTAACAAAACAGCTGCCAATGTTAGTTTCAGGCTTAATGTGTCTCCTTTTAGCCCATTTAAATTCACCACACCTATTGATGAACTGAAAGTTTGGTTCTCAGATTTTGCCAGTGAAAGTAGATTCTAACATTAAGGATGGTTGACTATGATAATGAAACTCAGTGATTGCCATGGGGAAATAGCAAGGTTACCATAAGAAGACAAAACTAGGTATGTAGAATACATGACCAAAATTATGGAATGCATTCATTTGACAGACCTGGTGCACTTACTGTTAGCTGCTAAAACCTCCACTTCAGATGCACTTTTGTCACACTTTTGTGTATATGATTGTGGCAGCCAACATTGAATGAAAAAAATACGAGAAAAACATGATAATGTAGGAAAATATGGAGAGAAGAATTTTGCAATTTAGAAATAATCTCATAAACAAGCGGAGAGCCTGTTTTACTCAAAGAAAGTCTAAGTTTTAAGTTGAAGAGAACCATAGTAAACAGAAAACCATAATGCAATGTCATTTCTCATCATTGTAGAGTCAACATAGAGTTCTATTTAGAACTGGTTACAGAGGGATGTTGCCGTAATCAAAACACAACTTCCTGACTTCTAATGAGTTCTTGACTTTCTGATTATGTAAAAGATATGGACAGATTGTTATCATGATATTTCCTATGAAGTTAATTCTTTCACTAGCTTTTTGGCATGGGAAAAGATTGTGATACTGCCTTGAAAATTCTACAAGATTTTTAAAGATAGCATTTTATAATAATGTTTTAAAATTTCATTTTTATACATCACATTTCATCTAACACTAATGAGGGTTGGTTAGTCAGTGGTTTAGTTAGGGTTCTCCGGAGTTAGATCCTGAGAAGAAAACCTGGGGTGCAGATCAGGAAAAAAGAGGGAGCCAAGCAACAGTACAATATCAGAATAAAAAGGTAAAGGGTAACTTTAATCTCATCTCCAAAGAAATTCTAGAGTATAAGTTATGCTTCAGAATTCTGCTGACCTGAGATAACGGATCAGAGATTTCAAATTTTTACTGCCTTCAGACATTGGCTAAGGGCTCCAAGAGGAATGTAATATTTCGGGTAACTCTGTCTCTTCCCATTTGCAGGCAAAATAGGTTTCAGTAGCCCAAGGACAGTCCTTTACTAGCTGTTGGAAGCAAAAGCACATAGAAACTGGGAAAGTTTGGAAGGGATTCATAAAACCAGCAGGAAAAAAGTGATCCAAAGGCACACGAGCAGAACACACTCACATTGTACACCACAGTCAGGTTTTACTACCTCATTTTCAAAGACAAGAAAACTAAAGATAAGCAAGGAAATGTGATTTATATACAGTCACACACAGGTAAAGGTGCAAAATTGAGATTACAAATGACCCTAGTTATAGATCCTGTGTTGTTCTTGCTGTTGCTTCCTCATTACATCATACTATATGATAATGTTATTTATTTTCATAATTAGCATATAACCTTAGAATAAAATATTACCTGATATTTTGTAGCACTCTACACATTTTCACTTACTTTGAATATTTTGTTTCTCTTTGTGTAGGTAGTTTTATAAACAATTAAGCCAGAGGTCACAAATATAGGGCTCTGGCAGATAATGTAAATCAATTAATCAGGCCAGCTGAGAGAAACAATAAAGAAAGGTGAACCCCCTGGAGAGCTGCTGTCTGTCTAAAGGAGGCAGCCATCTTTCAGTCCCAGATTCTTGCTGCGGCGAGACAATGAAGATCTGGTGTGGCCAGACCATCTGTTTTCTGATTTTTCCAAGTTCAGCAAAAAATCAGAATATTTCATATATAGTCTCCTAATCTTTAAATACTACTCACTGACCCATTGTTTTAACTGGAAGCCAATTTTGTACAAGTCACACACACACGTGCTTTCTCTCTCTCTTCCTTCCTTTCTTTCTTTCTCTTTCTTTGTTTCTTTCTTTCTCTTTCTTTCTTTCTTTTTTCCTTCTTTCTTTCTTCTTTCTTTCTTTCTCTCTCTCTCTCTCTGTTTCTCAGGAAACATTTCTATTGTGGGTGAGCTACTATTTTGTTCTTCAGGTATACACTAGCATAGTTGGTACAGTTGAACTTTAGATATGCCTCCTCTGATGTCATTTAAATTAAAACAATTTTAAAACCATGATGCTGGTCAAAAAACATGCAGTGAACAGGGTTTAGTTTGTGGCCCCTGAACTAAGTTAATGCTTCCCTGAATTATATATTTTATTCAATTCAGTCACAAGTGATAGTTTATTTTCAAAGTAAATGAGGCATTTTTTGTGTGTGTGTGTGTGTGTATGTGTGCATGTGTGTGTGTGTAGGGGGGGTTTTGACTCTTATACTGAACTACAAATGAAAGCAGAGGGAGAATTCAAAATTCTTTAACATTGCTGTAAACTCTGTCAAAGTGAATCTTCTGTGTCTACAGCAGTGACTTAGAATCTCATGACACCCAATGTCCTCTTTAGTAAAATTTTGTATAGCACCACCACTGTTATCATGGAATGAAATTTATAAAATACTATTGCATATCGACACACACTAATTCTAAGAAAATCAGTATCAAGCCCAAACCATAACATTAGGAAGAAAGAACAGAAAACTAACTTATAATTGAATAACGTGCATATCTCTGTCTAAAAGCTTGGACATGATTATACTAGAAGACTTAATTAGTCATATTCTTGCCCCTATAAAATGACTACCTGTATAGGTCAGCTGCAAATGAAGGACAGTCAGAATTTTGGCATGGGTGATCTAAATTTTTAAAAAATGTATGGTTCTCAGTAAAATATTTTCCAAATTGAAAAATAATTTTTGATATAAACTTCCAAAAATAAACTAAAGCACATTATTCCTTTCATTTACACAAATGTCAAGTGTCCAGGAAATGCAACATAGATAATAAATTGACACAAATTTCTGGGTTTGTGTGTAAAATGAGTTAGGTTCTGAGCTCAAATACTTATTAAAAGCTTTTAATCTACTTGAGGGGACATTTGGAATTCATGTAGAGCAGCGGTCCCCAACCTTTTTTGGCACCAGGGACAGGTTTTGTGGAAGACAATTTTGCCACGACAGGGGCGGGGAGGGGGAAGATGGTTTAAGTGCATTACATGTATCATCAGATTCTCGTAAGAAGCGTACAACCTAAATCCCTCTCATGCACAATTCACAATAGGATTCACACTCCTATGAGAATCTGGTGTCGCCTCTCATTAGACAGGAGGTGGAGCTCTGGTGTAGAGCCTGAGAAAAATTCTTTACCATGCTATCTCTTGCTTTGAAGGGGTTCTAGCATCCCTCATCCCAACCTACCTATTAAATGGTGGAGCATCCCAATTATTGTGATAACCCAGAGAGTTTCACTAAGGGGCAGTACTTTCCTATTGAGAACCAGTGTTCTCTAATGTCATCATGAAGACAGAAGCCAAATGAGTAAAATAACACAGAATGTTGAAGAAAATAGGTTTCAAATCTTTCAAATGACAACTAACATGGTACTTGGGAGAGAGTACAGTTTGGAAATTAAGATCAGCTGAGGCTGGCTTTTCCCCTGTGGGAGCCAGGGAGGCTAGACAGCTTGGTCCCAAGACTTGTCCCCACAGCCCAACACACCAGCTGTGGTAGTCTGTGGCCAGAGTGCCTCTTCAGGTCTAACCCTGGCCCATGTTTCCTCAGTGGGTGGGGCTTCCCTGCAGGAACTCCAATAACTCCAGCCAGAGGGTCAGGGACAGAATTTGGATCTCCCTGGGTCTGAGCCCCTAGGGGGAGGGGTGGCCTCAGTATCTGCAGACTGGCAGACTTAGTCTCTCCTCATGGTAGTTCTGAGGAACGTGGGCAGCCGAAACAAGTGGGTTTCCCCCCGGTGAACCATACCATCTCAACCAAGTGACAAAGTGTCTCATTAAATGGGCCCTACTCTCTGTGCCACCCAACTGGGTGAGACCCTCCAACAGGGGTTGTCAGACACCCTATACAGGAGCGATCCTACTGGCATCAAGTTAGTGCCTCTCAAGGTTGGAAGTTCCAGTAAAAGGAGTAGGCACACATTCTGGCTGCTCTCCAGCCTCCTTGAGTGACATCTCCAGGCATGGGAGTGCATCAGATGAATACGGCCTGTAATGAACCCCCAGCAAACTGTAGCAGCCCTACAGAAGACAGACCTGATTATTGAAAGAAAAACAAGCAGAAAGCGACAAGAACAGCATCATCAGCATCATCAACAACGACAACAACAACAACAAAAAGTCCCCCACAAAAAGCCCACGCAAGGGTCAGCAACCTCAAAGACCAAAACTGACAAACTCATGAAGATGAGAAAGAATCAAGAAAAAAAATGCTGAAAACCCAAAAGGCCAGAGTGCCTCTTCTCCTCCAAATGATTGCAACATCTCTCCATCAGGGGCACAAAACTGGACAAAGGATCAGATGGACGAATTGACAGAAGTAGGCTTCAGAAGATGGGTAATAAAAATCTACAATGAGCTAAAGGACCATGTTCTAACCCAATGCAAGGAAGCTAAGAACTTTGATAAAAGGTTAGAGGAATTGCTAACTAGAATAACCAATTTAGAGAGGAACATACATGACCTGTTGGAGCTGAAAAACACAGCACGAGAACTTCATGAAGCATACACAAGTATCAGCAGCCAAACCGACCAAGCAGAAGAAAGGATATCAGAGCTTGAAGACTACCTTACTGAAATAAGACATGCAGACAAGAATAGAGAAAAAAGATGGAAAAGGAATGAACAAAGCCTCCAAGAAATATGGGACTTCATAAAAAGAACAAACCTACGGTTGATTGGAGTAACAGAAGGAGAAGGGGAGAATAGAAACAAGCTGGAAAGCACACTTCAGAATATTATCCAGGAGAACTTCCCCAACCTAGCAAGATAGGCAAATATAAAAATTCAGGAAATACAGAGAACACCATTAAGATATTCCATGAGAAGACCAACCCCAAGACACATGATCATCAGATTCTCCAAGGTCAAAATGAAGGAAAAACTGTTAAGGGCAGCCAGAAAGAAAGACCAGGTCACCTAAAAAGGGAAGCCCATCAGACTAATAACAGACCTCTCGGCAGAAACTCTACAAGCCAGAAGAGATTGGGAGCCAATATTTGGCATTCCTAAAGAAAAGAATTTTCAACCCAGAATTTCATGTCCAGCCAAACTAAACTTCATAAGCAAAGGAGAAATAAAATCCTTTACAAACAAGCAAATGCTAAAGGATTTTCACATCACCAGGCCTGCCCTGCAAGAGCTCCTGAAAGAAGCACTAAATATGGAAAGAAAAAAACAGGTACCAGCCACTGCAAAAACATACCAACATATAAATACCAATGACACTATGAAGAAACTGCATCAACTAGTGCGCAAAATAACCAAATAGCATCATGATGACAGGATCAAATTCACACATAACAATACTAACCTTTAATGTAAACGGGCTAAATGCCCCAATTAAAAGACAGAGACTGGGAAATTGGATAGTCAAGACCCATCAGTTTTCTGTATTCAGGAGATCCATCTTATGTGCACACACGCACAGGCTCAAAATAAAGGGATGGAGGAAAATTTACCAACCAAATGGAAAGCAAAAAAAAGCAGGGGTTGCAATCTTAGTCTCTGACAAAAGAGACTTTAAACCAACAAAGGTCAAAAAAGATAAAGGCATTACATAATGGTAAAGGGAACAATTCACGAGAATAGCTAACTATTCTGAATATATATGCACCCAATACAGGAGCACCTAGATTCATAAAACAAATTGTTAGAGATCTACAAAGAGACTCAGACTACCACACAATAGTATTGGGAGACATGAACACCCCACTGTCAGTATTAGACAGATCAACAAGACAGAAAATTAATAAGGATATTCAGGACTTGAACTCAGCTCTGGATCAAGTGAACCCTGTAGACATCTACAGAACTCCCTACCCCAAATCAACATAATACACACTCTTCTTAGTGTCACATGGCACTTATTCTAAAATCGACCACATGATAGGAAGTACAACACTTCTCAGCAAATGCAAAAAAAAAACTGAAATCATAACAAACAGTCTCTCAGACCACAGTGCATTCAAATTAGAACACAGGATTAAGAAATTCACTCAAAACCACACTATTTCATGGAAATCAAACAACCTGCTCCCAAATGACTCCTGGATAAATAATGAAATTAAGGCAGAAATCAAGAAGTTCTTTGAAACCAATGAGAACAAAAAGACAATGTACCAGAATGTCTGGGACACAGCTAAAGCAGTATTAAGAGAGAAATTTGTAGTACTAAATGGCCACATCAGAAAGCTAGAAAGATCTCAAATTGACACCTTAATATCACAATTAAATGAGCTAGAGAGGCAAGAGCAAACTAATCCAAAAGCTAGTAGAAGACAAGAAATAACTAAGATCAGAGAAGAATTGAATGAGATAGAGACACGAAAAGCCCTCCAAAAAAATCAATGAATCCAGGAGCTGTTTTTTTGAAAAAATTAATAAAATAGGTAGACCACTAGGTAGACTAATAGAGAAGAAGAGAGAGAAGAATAAAATAGACACAATAAAAAATGATAAAGCGGATATCACCACTGACCCACAGAAATATAAAATACCATCAGAGAATATTATAAACACCTCTATGCAAATAAATTGGAAAATCTAGAAGAAATGGACACATTCCTGAACACATACACCCCACCAAGACTAAATCAGGAAGAAGCTGAATCCCCGAATAGACTGGTAACAAGTTCTGAAATTGAGGCAGTAATTAATAGCCTACTAACCAAAAACTGCCAGGGACCAGACGGATTCACAGCTGAATTCTACCAGAAATACAAAGAGGAGCTGATACCATTTTACTATTTCAAACAAATGAAAAGGAGGGACTCCTCTCTAACTCATTTTATGAAGCCAGCATCATCCTCATACCAAAATCAGGGAGAGACAAAACGAAAGCAAAAAGAAAACTTCAGACAAATATCCCTGATGAACATCAGTGCACAAATCCTCAATAAAATACTGGTAAACTGGTTCCAGCAGCACATCAAAAAACTTATCCACCACAATCAAGTCAGCTTCATCCCTGGGATGTAAGGGCTTGTTCAACATATGCAAATCAATAAACATAATCCATCACATAAACAGATCCAAAGACAAAAACCACATAATAATCTCAACGGAGGCAGAAAATGCCTTTGATAAAATTCAACATCCCTTCATTAAAAAACTCTCAATAAACTAGGTATTGATGGAACATATCTCAAAATAATAAGAGCTATTTATGACAAACCCCCAGCCAGTATCATATTCAATGGGCAAAGCCTGGAAGCATTCTCTCTGAAAATCATTATAAGACAAGGATGCGCTCACTCTCCACTCCTATTCAACATAGTACTGGATGTTCTGGCTGGGACAATCAGGCAAGAGAAACAAATAAAGGGTATCCAAATAGGAAGAGAGGAAGTGAAATTATCTCTGTTTGCAGACAACATGATTTTATATTTAGAAAACCTGATCATCTTAGCCCAAAAACTTCTTTAACTGATAAGCAAATTCAGCAAAGTCTCAGGATACAAAATCAATGTGCAAAAATTTTGCAAAGGAATGTGCAAGCATTCCTTTACACCAACAATATAGGCAAGGAGAGAGCCAAATCATGAATGAACTCCCATTCGCAATGGCTACAAAGAGAATATAATACCTAGGAATACAGCTAACAAAGGATGTGAAGAACCTCTTCAAAAAGAACTACAAACCACTGCTCAAGGAAATAAGAGAGGACACAAACAAATGGAAAAACATTCCATCCTCATAGCTAGGAAGAATCAACATTGTGAAAATGGCCAAACTGCCCAAAGTAATTGATAGACTCAACACTATTCCCATCAAACTACCATTGACATTCTTCACAGAATTAGAAAGAAACCATTTTACGTTTTATATGGAATCAAAGACCCCATATAGCAAAGACAATCCTAAGCAAAAAGAACAAAGCTGGAGGCATCACACTACCTAACTTCAAACTATACTACAAGGCTACATTAACCAAAAAAGCATGGTACTGGTACCAAAACAGACATATAGAGCAATGGAGCAGATCAGAGACCTCAGAAATAACATCACACATCTACAGTCATCAGATCTTTGACAAGGCTGACAAAAACAAGCAATGGGGAAAGGATCTCCTATTCGGTAAATGGTTCTGGGAAAATTGGCTAGCCATATGCAAAAAACTGAAACTGGATCACTTCCTTACACCTTATACAAAAATTAACTCAAGATGGAATAAAGACTTAAATGTAAATCCCAAAACCATAAAACCCCTAGAAGAAAACCTAGGCAATACCATTCAAGACATAGGGATGGGCAAAGGCTTCATGAAAAAAAATGCCAAAAGCAATTGCAACAAAAGCCAAAATTGGCAAATGGGATTTAATCAAACTAAAGAGCTTCTGTACAGCAAAAGAAACTGTCAGAGTAAACAGGAAACCTAGAGAATGGAAGAAAATTTTTGCAATCTACCCATCTGACAAAGGTCTAATATCCAGAATTTACAAGGAACTTAAACATATTTACAAGGAAAAAAACAACCCCATCAAAAAGTGGGCAAAGGATATGAACAGACACTTCTCAAAAGAAGATATTTACAGAGCCAACAAACATAGAAAAAACGCTCAACATCACTGATCATCTCACGCCAGTCAGAATGGTGATTATTAAAAAGTCAGGAAACAATAAATGCTGGTGAGGCTGTGGAGAAATAGGAAATCTTTTACACTGTTGGTGGGAATGTAAATTAGTTTAACCATTGTGAAAGACAATATGGCAATTCCTCAAGGATCCAGAACCAGAAATACAGTTTGAGCCAGCAATCCCATTACTGGGTGTTGCAGGAAGTCAGGGAGCCTGAACGGAGAGACCAGCTGGAGCTGAGGCAGAAGAACATAAATTGTGAAGATTTCATGGACATTTATCAGTTCCCAAAATTAATACTTTTATAATTTCTTATGCCTGTCTTTACTGCAATCTCTGAACATAAATTGTGAAGATTTCATGGACATTTATCACTTCCCCAATTAATACTCATAATCTCTTAATCCTGTTATTTTCATAAACTGAGAATGTACATCACCTCAGGACCACTATTGTACAAATTGATTGTAAAATATGTGGGTTCGAACAATATGAAATCAGTGTACCCTGAAAAAGAACAGAATAGCAGCGATTTTCAGGGAATGAGGGAAGATAACCATAAGGTCTGACTGCCTTCAGGGTTGGGCAGAATAGAGCCGTATTTTTCTTCTTGCAGAGAGCCTATAGACGGATGTGTAGTAGGAGAAATATCCCTGAATTCTTTTCCCAGCAAGGAGTAACCCTGGGGAAGGAATGCATTCCTGGGGGTAGGTCTATAGATGGCCACTCTGAGAGTGTCTGTCTTATGCAATTGAGATAAGGACTGAAATATGCCCTGGTCTCCTGCAGTACCCTCAGGCTTACTAGGACTGGGAAATTCCAGCCCAGTAAATTCTAGTCAGACCTGTTGTCTGCTCTGGAACCCTGTTTCCTGTTAAGATGTTTATCAAGACAATGCATGCACAGCGGGACATAGACCCTCATCAGTAATTCTAATTTTGCCTTCACCTTGTGATCTTTATTGCCCTTTGAAGCATGTGATCCTTGTAACCTACTCCCTGTTCCTACACCCCCTCCCCCTTTAAAATCCCTAATAAAAACTTGTTTTTTGTTTTGTGGCTCTGGGTTGCCATCACTGTCCTACCAATATGTGATGACACCCCCGGAGGCCCAGCTGTAAAATTTCTCTCTTTGTACTCTTTCTCTTTATTTCTCAGACTGGCCGACACTTAGGGAAAATAGAAAGAACCTACTGGGGGCTGGTTCCCCGATAACTTGGTATATATCCAAAGGAATATTCTACTATAAAGACACATGCACACATATGTTTATTGCAGCACTATTTACAATAGCAAAGACATGGAATCAACCCAAATGCCCATCAATGACAGACTGGATAAAGAAAATGTGGTGCACATATACCATGGAATACTATGCAGCCATGAAAAAGAATGAGATCATGTCCTTTGCAGGAACGTGGATGAAGCCAGAAGCCATCATTCTCAGCATGCTAATACAAGAACAGAAAACCAAACACCGCATGTTCTCACTCATAAATGGGAGGTGAACATTGAGAACACATAGACACAGAGAAGGGAACAATATACAACATGGCTTGTTGTGGGCTGGGGGATGAGGGGAGGGAACTTAGAAGACAGGTCAATAGGTGCAGCAAACCACCGTGGCAAATGTATAACAATGTGACAAACCTGCATGCTTTGTGCATGTATCCCATCTTTTAGAAGAAAAAATAATAATTTTAAAAGATACAGGCAGAGAAGAAAAAAATTATAATGAATTTTAAAAGCTTATGGGATTTATGGGACAAGATGTAAAGAGCAAATGTTACAATTACCAAATGTTTTATAAATAAAGGATTAAATGACAGCTCTTAACCTGTGTATAAAAAACAAGAAAAGAAAAGAAAAAGAAAGATCAGCTGAGGCTGACCAGCCCCAGGCAAAGGGCAAAATAATAATTTGTTATCCATAAAGTGCTCTGTCAATCACCCTAGGCTGACAAGGCAGCAAACTAAAACAATCTTTATGACAGTGGCAATCATACATGTTGGTCATAATAAAAGGTCAAGATGAATTAAGTCAATGTCTTTCTCCTCTTCAAGCATTTTCATTTATAGCTCTGGCACGTGCCACTTTCTTTAATCTCGACTACCAAATATACTCTTTAGCTGAGGCTGTGATAATTTAATGGTAGAGGTGGATTTTGGAGAAAAGAATCTTTGATTTTAAGGTTTTTGAAGAGATTAGCTGGTGATAATGAAATGATCAATTTACATGTGAGCACACAACTAGAAATCAAATGAAGCCTGGAGTTCAAGACCAGCCTGACCAACATGGTAAAAACCTGTCTCTGCTAAAAATACAAAATAAAAAATTTTCAGAGCATGGTGGCACATGCCTGTAGTCCCAGCTACTCGGGAGACTGAGGCAGAAAAATAGCTTGAACCTGGGAGGCAAATGTTCTTTTTACACAGTAAATAAAAGTCAAAATGCTTTCCTAAAAATAAAAAAATAATAAAAAATAAATAAATCCAATGAAGCTCAGATTTTTTAAACAATTTTAAGATCACAGGCTCTCATGCATTATATTTTAAGGTAAAAGTTAAATAAATATCTGTTTTAAGTCATTTTTTATCAAATGATTTTAAGCAATTTTTCTAAAATATGACATCAAACTAGAATAAGAAAAATTTGCAGCAGGGCTCAGGTTTTAAAATCTTAATAGAATTATTTCAATCACAACTAATATAAGTATGAAAAACATTAAAAAAGGAAAAATCTAACTTCTTGAGTCTTATTAACTGCCATTTGCAAAAACACAAATATATTCTCAAATCATATCGATAGCAAAAACAAACATCGTTGAACCAAACAAAATCGGAAAAATATAGTAATATCCAAGGAAGAAAAAATAATCTAATTGTCGGGCTAATTAAATGCAATAGCCAGAAAACATTAAAGACATTAATTTGATCGATTAATTTTGTAACCATTTGAAATAATGCTGGAATCTTCAGGTTATGAGTTTACAGAGGAAATAGAGTGAGTAAAGACTTTGATGTCAGAGCATAAATTTTAGTACATGTGCAAACGTGTTAGTTTTCTATATATATATCAAGTACTCCTCAGATTTAGCAAACAAAATATACATATATTTTACAAGATGGTTGGCTAATGGTTCTTACAAATCAAATGAGAAACTGAAAGGTTAGGATTTTAATGCTTACTCAACTCCTAAACACATGCAGTCTTGGGAAAGTCATTTAATAATTCTACCTACCAAAATGGAGTTAATTATTTTTAACCATCTTTACTAATAATATGTAATTTTTTTACTAAAAATTAATAAGCATAACCAACTAACACTCTATTTCTTCAATGCATTAAAAAGTAGTATCTTCACTATTATTTAGAAGGATTTTCTTGAGTAAGATTTGCATAAAATGTTAAGGAACTAACTTCGAAATATATAAAATTCTTATTTCTTTCCTAGCAACCTTTTACCTAATATAGAGAATATTGGTAAAGATTCCTTTTAATCATTGGAGACTTTTACTGAACTCATGTAATGTGACAAGTAGTCTGCTAACTAGTGGGGAAAAATACTCAAGTCCTTGAAAGAGCTTTCAAGTTATAAGATAAATACTATATAGATTTTATATGCTTAAAATTTTACAAAGAAAAGAGTGTAACTTAAATATCAGAAGTATACTTAGGTAGAAGAGAACACTTCTGACTGAAGGGATTATAGACAGCTTTCTTAAAGACCTAGACCTTGAAGAATAGACAGTATTTCACTGGACAGAGGGATATTGACAGAGGTAGTGGAATAGAGGGAGGTTTTTACAAGGCACAAGATATCTCTGGCAGAGGTAATAGCCTTAGGTAAGGTAACATTTGGCATAAATAGCAAGAATTAACATATTTACTCAAAGATAGAGTATGTAGAATGACACAATATGAGATAAGGTTTAAAAAGTGAAGTGTGATGAAATCACTCAGTGGCAATAGGAACCTCTGAATATATAAAAGCATGCGAGTGATATGAAGAGAGTTTTGCTTTTTAAACATGACTCTAAAAAGTTGAATAGAATTGTTAAGGGACCATGTCATCATATTGAGGAAGAAGATAGACATTTCAGTAATATGGTAAAAAAATGCAAAAGATTTATTGACATGTGCCTTTTATAATCCATTTATGGAGGGCAACATCAGGAAAATATGAAAGAACACAAAGACATGATTTCAATTCCAAACACTGACAATGAACTTTAAAGTTTACAAATCCAAAAAGCTGGATGACCTCCTTAACATACAAAACAGGAAAACACCTCCTATTATGCCGTCTTTTTCCAAAATCTCTAGAAATCATCTTGTCCTCCTACAGCAGTGGAAAGCTTCCATCTATGTGCTTCATGCAGAAGATGTATGATTTTTGCATTTGTTTATCCAATTTTCCATGAGCTTAATCTGAATAGCTATCTAATTTATTCTCTGAGGATAGAGTAAAACAGCTTGTCTCTTTTCAGAAAATATGTGGACTGAATTATTTATTTCTAACTTCTTAAGAAGCTTATAAAATGCAGGATGAAAGGTCAGGATTAATTAAGGAAAATGGTGTGAATTTCAGCAGAAGAAATGTATGTTAATTGGCAGAAATCTGCTATAGCTATTACCTTATTGATATTCAGCAAAACTTGACTGGACTGAAAAGAAGAGCCTTATTTTTAACAGATTGTGGGTTGTGATAATGTTGATTTTAGTTCTGAGGTTCATACACTTTTTAGAAGAATATTTTTCCTCGAGAGTGGCTCTCACTGACAGTGGTGTTTCCCTTCATTGTCAAAGGCAATGGAAAGCCACTGAAAACACTAGCAGAACCATTAAGGCAGATGGCCCGGGTTGTAAAGAGAAAGGCAGGATTCAGGAAGTTGTAGCCATACCTCTTAACTCCCCATGTTCTCTAAATAATGCAACTTTAATGATAATACCTTTTATGCTAAAGAGAATTCAGCGTGTCTTCCCATCCATTTAGAGGTAAGCGTCTGTTCTGACTGCTGTTCATTGGGTTAATGCAAGTGGTCAAGACTGAGTGCGGATCTGGGAATCAGAAAACATGAGCTCTGCTTCTTGATTAGAGTCTTTACTTTCTCTTCTCTATGTGCACTTGTCCAGAGGGCATTTAGACTTGAATGTATTACATTACTTCTTTAAACAACGTATCTCAAATCAACCTCATAATCTTCCCTGCAAAGATGAATTTTCTTTCTAGTTTCCCAACCATTCATTTTATTTTAATAAAACATTTTGCCAGTTATTGTCCCAGAGTTGGAGGAATAAAGAAAAATATGCAAGTGAACTGTCCTCAGGGAGAGTACTATCAAATACAGGGAGATAAACATGTAGATAAATGCAATTCAATACAGTTTAACATGTTATTTGATATGGTTTGGCTGTGTCCCCACCCAAATCTCATCTTGAATTGTAGCTCCCATAATTCCCATGTGTTGTGGGAGGGACCCTGTGGGAGATAATTGAATCATGGGGGGCGGTTTCCCCCATGCTGTTCTCCTGATAGTGAGTAAGTCTCAGGAGATCTGATGTTTTTATAAGGGGAAACCCCTTTTGCTTAGCTCTCATTCTCTCTTGCCTGCTGCCATGTAAGATGCACCTTTCACCTTCCACCACGACTGTGAGGCCTTCTTAGTCATGTCGAATTGTGAGTCCATTAAACCTCTTTTTCTTTATAAATTACTCAGTCTTGGATATGTCTTTATCAGCAGTGTGAAAATGAACTAATACCTTATATGGTATGATAGAAATGTATAAGAAGGGTTTAACTCTTCCAGTCCTTCAGCCCCTGTATCCAATCTGTCAATTTTAGTAATTCTTCCTTAAATTGTCAGTTTCGTTTTACTAAAACAAATATAAGCTCTATGAAAGCAGGAATGGTGCTTGAACACGATAGGCACTCCATAAGTACTTACTGAATAAACTTGTTGATGCCGAAATAGTGGTTAGAACACTAGAGATTCCAAGTAAATATTTGTTAAATGAATAAAAATGCACTCTTTCCAGTCAGAAATAAGAAGTTATCATTACCTATTGCTTAAATTATTGAAGAAACTGGGATCCTTAATCCTAGCTTTTCCCTTTGCCCATATCCAAGAGCAAAATCACTAAGTGCATTGCCCCTAAGCAACTAGCATCTAATACAAGTATTGTCAAACTTTTTATGTAAAGACCCACATAGAATTAATTTCAATATAGTGACCCATATAATCTCTTTTGCTACTAGTCAATTTGGTCCGATAATGTGAAAGTAGCTATAGCCAATATGTAAACAAATGAGTGAGCTAGATGTGTTCCAATAAAACTATTTACAAAATCAGACAGTGGGTCTGATTGGGCTGTAGTTTGCTGACCCCTGGTTTAAAAGCTATTCTGAGGTTCACAAGCCATTTCCATAAACTTTATTTTATTAGATGTGTATGACAATATTATAATGGTTTTGTCTACTTGTTCAACAATCAGTAATTGATCTTATATGTGTAAGGAATTGAGTTACGTACTAGGAATAGGAAAGGAATAAGGCAAAATTCCTGTCCTAGTAGAATTCATAATTGAATATAAAGAGCCAAACCTTTAAACAGGTAATTACTACACAGTGAGGTAAATACTGTATTAAGAGTACATACAGAGTAACCATCACCTAAATAATGTACATTGTACCCATTAAGTAATTTCTCATCTCTTACTCCCCTCTCACTCTTTCACTTTTTCAAGTCTCCAGGGTCTATTATTCCACACTCTGTGTCCATGTGTACACATTATTAATCTCCCACTTACAAGTGAGAAAATAGTATTTGATTTTCTGTTTCTAAGTTGTTTCACTTAAGATAACGGTCTCCAATTCCACTCATGTTTCTACAAAAGACATGATTTCATTCCTTTTTGTGGCTGAATAGTATTCCAGTAGTATTCAACTCTGCATATATCTATATATGTATCTATAAAATACATATATCTATCTACATAGCTATATATTAATATATACAGAATATATATATCTAGATAGATAGATAGATACACAATGAAATACTAGTCAGCCACAAAATGCAGCAATAGATAAATAATAAAAGCTATAGATATATAGACACAGATATATGGATATTTGTATACCACATTTTCTTTATCCAAACGTCCATTGATGGACACTTAGGTTGATTCCATATCTTTGCCATTGTGACTAGTGCTTCTAGAAACATATGGTTGCAGGTATCTTTTCCTTTGGGTAGATACCCAATAGAGGAATTGCTGGATGGAATGATAGTTCTATTTTTATTTGTTTGAGAAATCTCCATACCGTTTTCCATAGAGGCTGTATGAATTTGCATTCTCACCAACAGTGTGTAAGTGTTCTCTTTTCTCCATATCCTCATCCACATTTGTTGTTCTTTGTCTTTTTAATAACAGCCATTCTGGAAGGCATAATATGATCTCTCATTGTGGTTTTCATTTGCCTTTATCTGATGATCAGTGATGTTCAGAATATTTTTGTATGCTTCTTGGCCATTCGTATGTCTTCTTTTGAAAAACAAGTATATTCATGTCCTCCACCAACTTTTTAAAGGAATTATTTGTCTCTTTTTGTTGAGTTGTTTATTTGTAGATTTTGGATAGCAGTCCCTTGTTGAATGGGTAGTTTAAAAATACTTTCTCCCAGCCAGTCGCAGTAGCTCATGCATGTAATCCCAGCATTTTGGGAGGCCGAGGTGGGCCGAGGTCAGGAGTTCCAGACCAGCCTGACAAACATGGTGAAACCCCATCTCTACTAAAAATATAAAAATTAGCCAGGTGTGGCGGTGGGTGCTTGTAATCCCAGGTACTCTGGAGGCTGAGGCAAGAATCTCAAAAAAAAAAAAAAAAAAAAGAAAAAAGAAGAAGAAAACACCTTAGCGTGTTCTAAACAGCAGAATATACTGTGGAAAATGTAAGATATATCAGATAGGACAGTTTTACCAGTATTAGACTGTTGTTTATGTGAGTGGGTTAGAATGGGGGAGTTGATTTTTGTTGAGTGGTGATGATTTTGAATGTCAATGATTAGCTCATTGAATTTGATACAATGAGAAAATGGAAGCCGTTAAAATTTTTGTTTTATATAAAAAGATATATTTTATAAGTAATTATCTGAGCCAGTATATAAGACTGATAGAAAGACAAAGAAAATGGGAGTAGCTGCTCAATACTAAGGCATGGAGTTGTCCAGGCCTGAGTTTCTAAAGTTGGGCAGTGGATGTGAGAACATAAAGGAAGGAATAGATTGTTAGCTTGTGAGAATGCATGCACCTAGCTAGCCCTGAAGTTGCTAGTAATGGCCAGCCACATCTGATCCTCAGATTGCTTTTGATGGACTAGCAAACTGTCTTAAGCAATGATTTAAAAAATGTCATTGCCAATAATAAATATTGAGATAATTTGCATTTTAATGAATCAAATTTTATGACTTGTTATGAGGGGGAAAGATTGGAGCACTTGGTCTGTGATGCTGTATGGAAACCACTAGCAGTAGTTGAATGCAAGTTTTCACTTTAGAGGATAAAACGTCAGGTCTGAGTGTTTCTCCACCATTGATGCACATCAGAAACATCTGGGGATATTTTAAAGTATGAATCCCCAAGTCAAGTCCCCAGGCAATTAAATCAAGATCTCTAAGGACAAGACCCAGGTGTGTAAAGCTGTTTGAGTCACTATAAAGGCATATTGGAGGCTGGGTACTTTATAGAGAGGTCTAATTGGCTCATGATTGTTCAGGCTGTGAAAGAATTGTGATGCCAGCATCTGCTTCTGGTGAGGGCTTCGGGAAGCTTACGATAATGGTAGAAGGTCAAAAGGAAGCAGGCACATGACATGGCAAGAACGGGAGCAAGAGAGAAGGTGGGGAGGTGCCGTGATCTTTTAAACAAGCAGAACTCACATGAACTCAGAGTAAGAACCCACTTATTATCATAGCTAAGACATTTATGAGGGACCTGCCCCAGTGACCCAAACACCTCCCACTAGGCCTCATCTCCAACACTGGGGATTATATTTAAACATGAGATTTGGAGGAAACAAACAGCCAAGCCATGTTATTCCACCCCTGGGATCCAAACCTCATGTCCTTCTCACATTGCAAAAACACAATCCTCCGAAGTCTTAACTGGTTCTAGCATTAGCTCAAAAGTACCAAGTACAAAATCCCAAGTCTCCTCTGAGACTCAAGTCAAAGTCTTTCCATATGTTAACCTGTAAAATCAAAAATGAGTTATTTACTTCTAAGATACAATGGTGATACAAGCATTGGGTAGACATTCCCATTCCAAAAGGGAGAAATCAGCCAAAAGAAAGGGGCTACAGGTTCCATGCAAGTCCAAAACCTAGCAGGACACATATAAAACCTTAAAGTTCCAAAATACCCTGGAATCCGTAGCCCACTGGGCACACTGGAGCAAGAAGTGGGCTCCTACAGCCTTGAGCAGCTCCACCCCTATGGTTTTGCAAGGCACAACCCATGTAGCTGCTCTCACAGACTGGAGTTGAGTGCCTGTGGCTTTTCCAGCCTCAGGATGCAAGCTGCTGGTGGCTTTACCATTCTGAGGTCTGGAGGGTAATGGCTCCCTTCCCACAGCTTCGCTAGGAAATGTCCTTTCGAGAACTCTGTGTGGGTTAAAACTCTACATTTCCCCTCTGCATTGCCCTGTAGAGTATCTCTGTGGGGGCTCTGCTGCTGCAGCAGACTTCTGTCTGGGCACCAGGCTTTTCCATACAGCCTCTGAAATCTAGGTGAAAGCTTCCAAACCTGATTCACTCTTGCATTCTGCACATCTTCAGGCTTAACACCATATGAAAGTCACCAAGACTTATGGGTTGTGCCCTCCAGAGGTTTGGCTTGAGCTGTACCCTGAGCCCCTTTGAGTGGATGTTGGAGCTGGAATAACCAGGATGAGGTGAGCAGTGTCCTGAGGTTGTGCAGGGCAGTGGCTCCCTGGGCCTGGCCCCTGAAACCAACATGAGATCTGAAGGGGACAAACATCCAAACTGAATCATCAAGCATTCATAATGTTAAAGGTTCTGACAACTTCCTCTTCTAGGAAGATGGAGTAGACTTGCTTTTGTTCTATTCCATCTGCTATGTACAACCAAATTCCTAGATATAATATGTAAAACAAAACATAAGAAGATTCTAAAAGGAGGAGAGAAGGAGGCAGCGTGACTAGGGACTTTGAGACCCAAGAAACAACACAATGATGAGTTCCCTGGGTGTTTATGTTGCGTCACATTATCCCAGATTTAGGGCTGAGAAAGGTGGCAACCTGGAAACACCCTGTTAAAATTCTTCTATTTTGAGCCTAAGGGCCAGGAAAAGGGTAACCCACCAAGAAACTAAATCTTTAGACAGACCTTCTCTACTCTGTCAACATGATCTGATGTTAAGTGTGGCACCACTTTCACCCATATCAGCAAAAGCCAAGTGGAAACCTATACCTCCCGCTTTGTGAGACTATAATGTGACACCCCAGCACCGCCACCTGGGTGGTGTCAGATAAAGCCAAGCAAAGCGCTAAAACAGTTGTACTATGAGGTGGTAACATGTCTGCACCTACTCACATAGTATCAGGTGGAGAATATGTGTGAGGACCTGTACTCCCACCTAGCAGTAATAAGATACCCTCATCTTCTCCACTAGGATGATGTCAAAGAAGGCCTAGTGGAGGTGCAGGACTTTCACCACTTTCAAGAGGTAATAAGGACATGCCATTCCCGTTGTCTACAGACATCACAAGCAGAGTTGGATCTTTCATCTCTGCCTAGTGATAATGAAAAGCTTGTATAAATGGATGGTGAGTGGTGAACCTGAACTTCTACCTCTACCTGGCAGTCACAAGGAGGTATGTCACAGTTTCCCTTACTGGGTAGTATCATGAAGAGTTAGCTAAAATAGAAGTTATAAATAAGATTTAGACTCTCCTAACATAATATAAAAATGTAAAGATTTCAACAAAGAATTACTTATATGAAAAATACAGAAAATTCCCATTACATTTTATTTTGTAACGTTAGTAATTTGTGTCTTTTTTCTCCCTGTGAGAGGTTTGCTGATTTATTTTCTTTTTTAAAAAATCAAATTTTGTATTGATTTTATGAATTAGGTTCTGTCAATTTATTTAATATATTCACTTGTCTTTACTATATTCTTTCTTCTTTTTGCCTTGCATTTATTTTTCTCTTCTTTTTCTAGGTTCTCGAGGCAGGAGCTTAGATTATTTATTGGAAACTCTTCCTCCTTTCTAATATATACATTAATTGCTATGAATTTCCCTCTCAGTACCCCTTAGCCATGTCCCACAAATTCTGTATTTTTGCTCTTCTTTGAAACTTCCTCCTAGACCCCTGGATTATTTCGAAGTGTGTTGTTTGGTTTCCATGTGTTTTGATATTTTCCTATCTTTCTGTTATTGATTTCTAGTTTGATTCCATTGTGATCAGAGAACACAGTCTGCATGATTTCAAATTTTTAAATGCATTAAGGCTTGTTTTATATCCCAGGATATGTTCTATCTTGGTATGTTTTCTTAGGATACTAGAAAATAATGTATATTCTGCTGTTGTGGGTGCAACTATGTTATTTGGTACATTTAAATTTAGGATTTCTATTTCATATAACGATAAATGGGTCAATCTACTAAGGAGAAATAGAAATCCTAAATTTAAATGTACCAAATAACATAGTTGCAAATATATGAAGCAAAACTGATAGAACTGAAACAAGAAATAAAAAAATCCAAAATTATACTTGGAGACTTCAACATCCCTCTCTTAACAGACGACAGAACAGGAAAAAAATCAGCAAGAAAGTGGAACTCAGTAACATCATAACCAACAGGAACTAATACACTTTTACAGGACACCCACCCACAACAGGCTCTCATTCTGTGACCCAGGTTGGAGTTCCATGGTGCTATGAAAGCTCATTGTAGCCTTGAACTCCTGGCCTGGAGTGATCCTCTCACCTCAGCCTCCTGATACTGCTTAGGACTACGGGCTAGTGTCACCACACTGGGCTAATTTTTTTCTTTTTTTTTCTGTAGAGACAGGGTCCTGGCTCGCTAGTTGGCAACAGGGAGAAGCATGCAAGAACAGGGTTTGAAATGACATCAGAACCAAGGTATAGCTTGCTTATGCAATAGCAAAGTGAGGGGAACTAGCAATGTACTAAGCACCTACAAAATACCAGTCACTTGATGATTTTATTACACTTAATTTTCAAAGATTTCTCTATAATAAATATTCTCATTCTTATTTTATAGGTGAAGAATCTGAGAATGAGATGTTTTCCCAGTGATAGAGTGGGATAGAATGATAGGTGATAGAGTCTGAATTTGAATTTAGATCTTGCTGACTCCCAAGTATACATTGTTGATGTTACACTTGGATTCACGAGCAAGGTATATGCTTCCTGCCAAGGAATGAGTCCTGAATGTGCTTTATCCCATAGGTATGGCAGGATGCCCCCAACAGCTAGCAGTCTGAAAGAATGACACTAGTGCCAAAAATATAATTGAGATTATATTGGGTTGGTGAAAAAGTAATTGCTGTCTTTGCCATTAAAAAGTAATGGCAAAACCTTCAATTACTTTTGCACCAACCTAGTAAGCACATTGGGAGAATTTTAAGTTTGATATATTTTTATGAAAAGTTTTAATAAGCTTTGTAATGTCTTTATTGAAGGCCAAAGTACTACTGTAGTACAAAAGAAGGAAAAGGTTGTTGATATATTCTCTGTTTTCTTGGCGTTTTATATGTACTTTTTTTTTCAGCAAATGGTGCTGAGAAAATTGGATTGAGATTTGCAGAAGAATGAAACTAGACCCCTATCTCTCACCATATGCAAAAATTAACTCAAGATAAATGAAAGTCTTAAATATAAGATGTGAAACTATAAAAACACTGGAAGAAAACCTTGGGAAAACTCTTCCGGACATTGGCCTAGGCAAAGAATTCATGACTAAGAGGAGCTCAAAAGCACAAGGAACAAAAACAAAAATAGACAAATGAGACTTAAACAAAGAAACTTATGCAGAGCCAAATAAATAATCAACAGAGTAAATGTACAACCTGCAGAATGGGAGAAAGATCCCCACCCCTAGAGTGAGTCTTGCTCTGTTGCCCAGGCTGGAGTGCAGTGGTTTGATCTTGGCTCACTGCGACCTCTGCCTCCCGGGTTCAAGCAATTCTCCTGCCTCACCCTCCCAAGTAGCTGGGACTACAGTCGTGCGTCACCACGCTCAGCTAACGTTTGTATTTTTAGTAGAGACAGGGTTTCACCATGTTGGCCAGGATGGTCTCAATCTCCTGACCTCGTGATCTGCCCACCTGAGCCTCCCAAAGTGCTGTGATTACGGGTGTGAGCCACCGCGCCCAGCCATGCTCTCTTCTTTATCTCATCTTTTCAGTCATTCTACTTGAAAGCATAGACTAAGTAATGCCTTCTTATGGATGACTTCCTTGATGTCCCCCAAAATAAGTCACATATTCCTGCCCTGGAACACAAAATATATCTTATAAAAATTACTTAATGGTAGTTCTTTTTGCTTTTCATTATGCTTTACATCTCTCGAAAACACAGAATATGCTAGCAAAGCTAGAGAAATTTTAATCACCTAACAGACATATTTCATATTAACACACAAATACACACATTTATATACAATAAGTATGTCCTTTAAGAGATTGCTGAGTTGTAGACTTAATCTTCAACTTATGTACATACACATATCACATATATAAATAAAAGTGTATATGTGAGTGTAAATGTATATAATTGTATATGTTTATATATAATTTACACACACACACACACACACCCCGCATCCTGAGTAGAAAACCAAATCCACTTGACAAATGCAAATAATGTCTTCTTATTTAACTAACTTTTCAAGGTGTATCTTACTTTCTAAAGCCAGAATATTTTGAAACAAAAGCAGTTTTTCTTCTTGAAGAGACAGATTTATAAGTTTATATTCTAGAAAATTTTTCTCTATTTGATTTATCTGGATGCAAACCAGTTTGCTCTGGGGTTTCAGAACATCAAAAATTTTATTTTCCTTATGGGCTGAAAGTTAATGGGGATGATAAGCATTCTATCTCTTTTATTGATTTTATGATAAACAGTCCAATTTACTATACTTTCTCCAAATAGTCATGCTATCCCTTTAGGCACTGTGCCTTCTAATTGTTAAGAATGCTGACCTTATCCAACATATTTTGGAGGACCATAAGAATTTGTGAAACCATTTCATTATGAAAAATAGTTAAAATAACTTACCTACTTAGATTGAAGAATAGAAAACTGAAAAAATGCATTTATTCTGAATAAAATAATGGAGTACAAAGTAATAAATCTGCATACAGTGGACTAGCTGAGTTCCACAGCCCAGTAGCTTAATGTTCTAAACACATATAACTTTATTGCATTATTGTTAAATTGCTGGCTTTTAGAAATCATAACCTAAATTAAGCATAGTAACATTTTTAAATTGTTCACAATGAATTTCTCTTAAAAATCAATTTTGTATTTTTTTCACTATGAAGGGGACTCAATAATCTAGCCCTACATTGCCTAATGAATTTTATTTATGCTTCCATTCTTGAATAAAACTACTTCGCTGGACACTTATTCAGGTAAATTGCCTCAATGTACCCTGAATCGATTAAGAAACTCACTGCTATATTTGTTTAAAGATGATTTTTGCAAGATACTGTGCTAGATAATTCAGCCAATACAACACAATCATACTGCAATACAGGGTCTTAGAGACTACTATAAGAGATAAATCAGTGTTTTGAGATAGGCATAAAGAAAGTATTTGGACTTCTTTCAATGATTTAAACCTCACTTTGGCTCTCACACAGTAATTATATAATTACAGAAAATAAACAAATAAATAAATGTATAACCATATGTGAAAACAGAAAAGGTTAGGTAAATGTATGAAAAATCCCAGAAAGATATTTAAAGAATTAGGAAACTGCAAATGAAAGGGGCAATTGTGGAGAGCATTGCAAGTAAGCAAGGTGGCTGGATATAATATCAATATATAAAACAGTTTTTCTAGAGAGCAGCAATAATTAAACATTTAAAAGGTAATAATGTAATAATAAATATCATATTTGCAAAAGCATCAAGACATTTAAAAACAGTAAAGTATCTAGGAAGAAACATAACAAAATGGATAAGAAATTTATGGGAAAAACTATAAAACTCTACTGTTATTATTATTATTATCATTATTATTATCATTGTTAGAGACAGGGTCTCACTCTGTTGCTCAGGCTGGAATGCAGTGGTGAGAGCACGTCTCACTGCAGCCTCAATTTTCTGGGCTCAAATAATCCTCTCGACACAGCCTCTTGAGTAGCTGGGACTACAGGCATGTGGCATCACACCTGGCTAATTGCTTAACACTTTGTAGAGACAGGGTTTCACTGTGTTGCCCAGTCTGGTCTCAAACTCTTGGCCTGAAGCGGTGCCCCCACCTCAGCCCCCCAAAATGCTGGGATTACAGGTGTGAGCCATGGCACTCAACCTATAAAACACTATTTAGGGGCACACAAGGAGACGTACCTAAATAGACAAGTTTATGTTTGTATATGAGAAAATGTACTATTATAAAAACATCTTTTCTACCAAATTAATCAGTAAATTAATTGCAATCTCCATTACATTTCCAGCAGAATTTCTTACTGAATTTGACAAGCTAATTATAAATTTCATATGGAAAAACAAGTGTGCAAAAATAGCCAGAAAAATTTTGTAACAAAAGAACAAAGAGAAGTAACTTCTTCCTTACCACTAGGTTTGATACATTTTTATGAGGCATAGTAATTTCAACAGTAATGATACTAATTCAGAAGTAGACATATAGATCAGTGGTACAGAAGAACAGATCCAGAGTCAGATCTGAGAATATGGGAATTTAGCATTTGATAAGCATAACATTTTAAATTGACAGGGAAAAGGCAAACATTTCAAAAGTATCAGGACAAATGACTAAACACGTGCAAAAATTAAGTTAGATTCACACCTAACACTTCTCATAAATGTAAATATAGAGTAAATTTAAAAATTAAAAAGAATATAAATTATTAAAATTAATATTAAATAATATATTCATGATCTTTATAGTAGAAAGGGATTTATTAAACACTAAATTATGATGTATATCATTGATGCATTTATAACTATATAAACATTTTAAATGTTACAAACTCAGTGTAAAAATTTGAGAAAAATATGTATAATTTTTAAAGAATTAGTAACTAAAAGTATTTTTTTAAAAACCAAAAGCTAATTAGAAGACTGGATATAAACAGAAAATGCACTGGAGAGGTCAAAAAACAAAAAAGATATACAACCTCATTAGTCATCAAGGAAATACAAATTAAACCAATAATATAATTTTATTTTCTATTTATCACATGACAAATATATAGAAGTTTGATAGCAGAAAGGGTTGGCAATGGCAAGGATAGATATAATTTGCTGGTGAAAAGATGAATTCGTTCTGCTACTTTGGAAGGCAATTTGGCAAAGTCTATTAAATTTAAATTGTGCTTGACTTCACTACAGTAGAAAAACATCACGCATATGTACAAAAAGATTGTACAAAATGTATATTTTTATATTGCTTTCATTGTAAAAAATTACAGTAGATATGAATGTGCTAACTACATAATATTAAATGTTAGATATAGATTATTATATGTTTAATTTAAAATAATAGGTTTGGATAAATACACTGTTATAGTCAAACTATGAAATGCTGTAGTTAAAAATAATAAAGTACTTCTATATGAACTAATGTTAGGTGGATCTCCAAGAAAGAGGCAGAACAATATATATAGCTAGATTCAATTATGTACAGCACACACACAAACTTAAATATATGCACATAAATAATATAGGAAAGTTTTCTTATTTACACAGCTATTGTGTGTTTATGCTTGTATGTAAATAAATCAAACAATTTCAAGAAGAATATACATGAAGTTGAGAAGGAGGAAACCAGTATTAGAAAAAGCGGAGATGGCACTGTTCTTGTTCACAACACATAAAATAATAAAACAAATATCTCTGCCCTCATAGAAGTTACATTCTATCAAGGTGGACAGATGACAAAACCTAACCATAATAAATAAATCATTTAAATGGTGCATTAGAAAGGAATAATGGCTGTAAAAAAAGCAAGTAGAATTACATACACAAGCATATTTGTGTCTGGGTAAGCAATGAAAATTTTATTTGTATGTAATTTATTTGTATGTAATTATTTGTATCTAATTTTATTTGTATATTATTTGTATGTATATGAGTGTGTGTGTGTATGTTGTGCATACTGACTCCAATTCTACAACTGTATATATTATTCTGCTTCTTTCTAAAGATCTCAAATCCAAAAGGAGGCAGTAATAACAGTTAATTTTTAATATATATATTTTTAAAAATTGCAAAGTTCAATGGAAGTTGGAGGAGGAAAAAGTTTCATGGAAGAAGTAACGCTTAGAATAGGCTTCAAATAATGTTTTTGATAGAGTGATACACGTAAGAGTGATACACATAAGAGTGATACACATAAGGAAATGTGAGTGAAGTTTAGACAGAAGAAATTGAGCAAAGCAGAAAGTCAGTCAACTTTTGCTTTAACTGTTATTCAGTATAAATTGCTTACTTTCTTCATTTTAGTCTTTCCTACTATTTTTTTAAGCCCTTATACCAGTTATCTTCTCTCAGCTTCAAGCTCACCCTTCTCTATTTGGGTATTTGATCCTGGAACTGGGACTCTGCAAACATATTTCTCCTTTACCTGCTGGTTCCATGCTTGGCTCTGCCAAAAAGAGGCACTAGAGGAAGGAAAAAAGGGATCACTCCTTCCTCCCCCTGCATCCCCTATAACTGGCAGTATCACTTCATTCTCTTCATTCTGGCATTAACAGTTATTTGCAAAAGCAACAGTTGAATTCAGATTATAATTGTTCTAACTCTTGCAGAACCAAGCCTCATCATGCCCCCTTCTTGTGCACCAGCTCCAGTCAGAACCCTCCTCCTCAAAAGTCTAGGTCCCAGTGCCATGACACCCTCCTTCAGGTCAACAGCTTCTGCACCAGTTCTGCAAAGCCTTCTCAAAAGTCTTGAGTTTCACTCCATGGAACATCTCCTCTTTCAACCTGTTAAGTTATAATGATTCCAGCCACTTTCTTTTGATTCTGAAGCCTTAGGAAACTCTGCTTTCCAACAATGCTGCCACTGTGAAACCTTAGAGTTCATTTTATCTATCTCAATACCTAGTCAACAACTTTATATTGCTCAAACAATTGACAGGACTCTGATTAATTCAAAAATATTTGAGATCCATTTTTTTCTTTGGATTTTTCCCTAAAAAACATCTTTTTGAAATAAGGCCAAGAAAATATTTACATTATTCATTTTGACAATTCATTTATTCAACATCTGTTGAGTACCTGTAATGTGTCAGACACTGTGTTAAATGCTAGAGATACAAAGAAGGGTAAGACCCAGTTTCTTTCTCTAAAGAGTTCACGGTGCCATGGGGAAATACAAATGCAAACATGTAATTGCAATTACAAGATTGCAAGTGTCATAATAAAAAATACAAAAATAACACACATTAGGGAATAACTAGGGGCTCAGGAAAAGTGGTTCCATCTGAGTACAAGGAATATGCAGACATTTAGCAGACAGCTGGAAGGAGTGCGGGTACTCAAGGAAACACAATTTTTTGCAACTATCTAGTATGAACAAATAATATTGGTTAACTAAAAAATAAATTGCAAGGACGGTAGTGAAAAAGAAATGTGAAGAGGTATACTAGATAACAGAAGTTTTTGTAAACATGCAAGAAAGTTTTAGCTTTATTCTTTAGGCCAGACATATTTAAAAAATAACACATTGCAATCATCTAAAAAAGGAAACTTCTTCCACAATGGTTGAACTAGTTTACAGTCCCGCCAACAGTGTAAAAGTGGTCCTATTTCTCCACATCCTCTCCAGCATCTGTTGTTTCCTGACCTTTTAATGATCACCATTCTAACTGGTGTGAGATGGTATCTCATTGTGGTTTTGATTTGCATTTCTCTGATGGCCAGTGATGATGAGCATTTTTTCATGTGTCTGTTGGCTGCATAAATGTCTTCTTTTGAGAAGTGTCTGTTCATATCCTTCACCCACTTTTTGATGGGGTTGTTTGATTTTTTCTTGTAAATTTGTTTAAGTTCTTTGTAGATTCTGGATATTAGCCCTTTGTTAGATGGGTAGATTGCAAAAATTTTCTCCCATTCTGTAGGTTGCCTGTTCACTCTGATAGTAGTTTCTTTTGCTGTGCAGAAGCTCTTTAGTTTAATTAGATCCCATTTGTCAATTTTGGCTTTTGTTGCCATTGCTTTTGGTGTTTTAGACATGAAGTCCTTGCCCATGCCTATGTCCTGAATGGTATTGCCTAGGTTTTCTTCTAGGGTTTTTATGGTTTCAGGTCTAACATTTAAGTCTTTAATCCACCTTGAATTAATTTTTGTATAAGGTGTAAGGAAGGGATCCAGTTTACCATTGTGGAAGACAGTGTGGCAATTCCTCAAGGATCTAGAACTAGAAATGCCATTTGACCCAGCCATCCCATTACAGGGTATATACCCAAAGGATTATAAATCATGCTGCTATAAAGACACACATACACGTATGTTTATTGCAGCACTATTCACAATAGCAAAGACTTGGAACCAACCTAAATGCCCATCAATGATAGACTGGAATAAGAAAATGTGGCACATATACACCATGGAATACTATGCAGCCATGAAAAAGGATAAGTTCATGTCCTTTGTAGGGACGTGGATGAAGCTGGAAACCATCATTCTCAGCATACTATCTCAAGGACAGAAAACCAAACACTGCATGTTCTCACTCATAGGTGGGAATTGAACAATGAGAACACTTGGACACAGGAAGGGTGACATCACACACTGGGGCCTATCGTGGGGTACGGGGAGGGGGAGGGATAGCATTAGGAGATATACCTAATGTAAATGATGAGTTAATGGGTGCAGCACACCAACATGGCACATGTATACATATGTAACAAACCTGCACGTTGTGCACATGTACTCTAGAACTTAAAGTATAATAATAAAAAAAAAAAAGAAAAAGGAAAAAAAATGAGACTTCACACAAATTTCCAGCTTCTCTTGAAATATCAGACCATTTGGGTTCACCGGGCCTGCATTCTATACTTTGAGAAGTGGCTGGTACTAAATAATTACTACTCTCTGTAGATGAAACCCATACTTTTCAGGTGGTCAAAATATGTTTGATGATCTTTTTATTAAATTATTTACCTTGATGACCTCTGCATACATTTTCTACCCTGCTTTATTAAATGAGAAATATTGAAGCCTGAGAATTCCATGATTAAATGAATGGTTTAGAAAAATTACTGGAGATGATATAAGAGATGGCTCAGATTGGGAATAGATCAGAAAGCTGGATGGTGACACTGTCAATGCAATTCTGCCTAAAGCCTTTAAAGAGGCAATAACAATGAGGTGGAAATAAATGAACTAGATTTGATAAATAAATGAAAAACTAAATTGATAATAATTGGGAAAACAATCAATGGGAAAAGGCCCATACATGAGGGTTCAGGATGAGAAGGATAAATGTATCTATTATTTCCAGAGTTTCTGATGTTGCTGTCCAGTATTAGGAATAATGGAGGAAAAGGATGTTTGGGCAAGTTTAGATTTTGGTGCTTTGATTTGAAATGTTTACGGGATTTTGAGCCAGGCGCAGTGGCTCATGCCTGTAATCCCAGCACTTTGGGAGGCCAAGGCGGGCAGATCACCTGAGATCAGGAGTTCGAAACCAGCCTGACCAACATGGAGAAACCCCTTCTCTACTAAAAATACAAAATTAGCCATTCACGGTGGCACATGCCTGTAATCCCAGTTACTCGGGAGGCTGAGAATTGCTTGAATACGGGAGGTGGAGGTTGTGGTGAGCCGAGATTGCACCGTTGCTCTCCAGCCTGGGCAACAAGAGCAAAACATCAAAAAAAAAAAAAAAAAAAGAAAGAAAGAAAAAGAAAGAAAGAAACGTCTACAGGATTTCTAGGTGGAATGTCTACTAGGAAGTTGGATACAAGTCTACCAATCAATAAATGTGATTCATCACATAAACAGAACTAAAAATGAAAACCACATGATTATCTCAATAGATGCAGAAAGGACTCTCAATAAAATTCAACATCTGTCCATGTTAAAAATTATCAGCAATAGGCATTGAAGGAAAATACTTCCAAATAATAAAAGTCATCTGTGACAAACCCACAGACAACATCATACTGAATGGGCAAAAGCAGCAAGCCACTCCCCTTGAAAACTGGAACAAGATAAGGATGCTGTCTTGTACCATTCCTATTCAACATAGTATTGGAAGTCCTGGCCAGAGCAATCAGGCAAGAGAAAGAAGTAAAAAGCATCCAAACAGGAAGAAAGGAAGTCAAACTATACCTGTTTGTAGCCAATATGATTCTATACCTAGAAAACCCCATAGTATCTTCCCAAAAGCTCTTTGATCTGAAAAATAACTTCACTGAAGTTTCAGGAAATGAAATCAATGTACAAAAATCAATGGCTTTCCTGTGCACCAACAGCATCCAAGCTGAGAGCCAAATCAAGAATGCAATCCCATTTACAATTGCCAAAATAAAATAAAATAAGCTACCTAGGAATACAGCTAAACAAGGAGGTGAAAGATCTGTTAAATGAGAATTAAAAAAATAAGACATCAGAGATGACACAAACAAATAGAAAAGCATTTCATGCTAATGGATAGGAAGGATCAATATTGTCACAATGGCCATACTGCCGAAAGGAATTAATGGATTCAATGCTTTTCCTATCAAACTACAAATAACATTTTTCACAGAATTAGAAAAAATTATTTAAAAATTCATATGGAACCAAAAAAAGAGCCAGCATAGCCAAGACAATCCTAAGCAAAAATAACAAAGCTGAAGGCATCACTGTTACCTGACATCAAACTATATGACAATGTTATAGTAACCAAAACAGCATAGTACTGATACAAAAACAGACACATAGACCAGTGGAACAGAATAGAGAGCTCAGAAACAATACCACACAGCTACAACCATCTGATCATTGCCAAAGTAGGCAAAAATAAGCAAGGGGAAAGGATTCTCTATTCAATAAATAGTGCTGGTATAACTGGCTAGCCATACGCAGAAGACTGACACAACCTTTTCCTTATATCATATATAAAAATCAGCTCAAGATAAATTAAGTACTTAAATGTGAAACCTAAAACTATAAAAACCCTGGAAGACAACTTAGGAAATACCATTCTGAACATTGAACCTGCCAAAGATTTCATGACGAAAACATCCAAATCAATTGCAACAAAACCAAAAATTGACAAAAGGAACCTAATTAAACTAAAGAGCTTCTGTACAGCAAAAGAAACTATCAACAGAGAAAACAGACAATCTACACAATGAGAGAAACTATTTTCAAGCTATGCATCCAACAGTGGTCTAATATCCAACATCTATAAAAAACTTAAATTTACAAGCAAAAAATAAACAATTCCATTAAAAAGTGGGCAAAGAACATGAACAGACACTTTTCAAAAGAAGACATAGCTGTGGCCAACAGGAATGATAGATGCTCCACATCATTCGTCATTAGAGAAACACAAAGCAAAATCATAAGATACCGGCTCACACCATTCAGAATGGCTGTTATTAAAAATCAGAAAATAACTGTATTAGTCAGGGTTCCCTAATGGGACAGAACTAATAGAATATATATATCATACATATATGTTAAATATATATGATAAATATATATCGTATATTTACATATTTAAATAAAGGGGAGTTTATTAAGTATTAACAAGATCACAAGATCGCACAACAGGCTGTCTGCAAGCTTGAGGAGCAAGGAGAGCCAGTCCGAGTCTCAAAACTGAAGAACTTGGAGTCCAATGTTTGAGGGCAGGAAGCATCCAGCACTGGAGAAAGATGTAGGCTGAGAGGCTAGGCCAGTCTTGCCTTTTCATGTTTTTCTGCCTGCTTTATATTCACTGGCAGCTGATTCGATTGTGCCCACAAGATTAATGGTGGGTCAGCCTTCCCCAGCCCACTGACTCAAATGCTAATCTCCTCTGGCAACAGCTTGACAGACACACTCAGAATCAATACTTTGCACCCTTCAATTCAAGCAAGTTAACACTCAGTATTAACCATCACAGTAACAGATGCTGGCAAGGTTGTAGAGAAAAGGGAACGCTTAAACACTGCTGGTAGAAATGTAGATTAGTTCAGTCAATTTGGAAAGCAGTGTGGTGATTCCTCAAAGAACTTAAAACAGAACTACTGGCCAGGTGCGGTGGCTTATGCCCGTAATCCCAGCACTTTGGGAGGCTGAGGCGGGTGGATCACCTGAGGTCAGGAGTTCAAGACCAGCCTGGCCAACATGGTGAAACCCTGTCTGTACTAAAAATACAAAAATTAACCATGTGTGATGGCAGGTGCCTGTAATCCCTGCCACTTGGGAGGCTGAGGCGGGAGAATCACTTAAACCCAGGAGGCAGAGGTTGCAATGAACCGAGTGTTACTGCACTCTAGCTTGGGCAACAGAGCAAAACTTCATCTCAGAAAAAAAAAACAAAAAACAAAAACAGGATTGCCATTTGACCCAGTAATCCCATTATTGGGTGTATATCCAAGGAATATAAATCATTCTACTATAAAGACATGTGAATACATATATTTATTTGAGTACTATTCACAATAGCAAAGGCATGGAATCAACCTAAATCAATGGTAGACTGAATTAAGAAAATAGGGTACATATACACCATGGAATACTATGCAGCCATAAAAATGAATGAGATCATACTCTTTGCAGCAACATGAATGGAGCTGGAGGTCATTATCCTAAGTAAACCAATGCAGGAACAGAAAACTGAATACGGCATATTCTTACGTATACTGGGAGGTAAACAATGGGAACACGTGGACACAAAAAGGGGAACAACAGACACTGGAGACTACTTTAGGCTGGAGGATGGCAGGAGAGAGAAGATTTTAAAAACTACCTATCAGGTACTATTGCTTATTACCTGGATGGTGAAATAATCTGTACACCAATCCCCTATGACACACAGTTTACCTATATAACAAACATGCACATGTATGCCTGAACCTAAAAGTTAAAATGTATACTGTTAAAGAAACTCGGCAAATGTTGTTAGAAGTATTGAAAGTAAAAAAGTCTGAAAGTCAAAAGTGCACAGAAATGCAATAAAAACCGTAATTCTAACACAAAGAGAGTTCTGATAATAACAGTTTATATGACATAGTTTACATGTATTGATTTTTTGGCTCATGGTTAAAGGTACAAGTTTCAGGCAAATCACTCATCATAAAGTGTTTGATTGTTTTAAGATTTTCAGTAATTTTCCAAGGGTGGTGACTTTGATGCTCTTCCTTAGGCATATATGACAATGTCTGGAGACATTTCAGTTTGGAATCAAATACATAGGAACTAGAGAGTCTGCTAAACATCCTACAATGCTCAGAACAACCCCCCACCCAAATTAAGAATTATCCAGCTCAAAATATTAATAGTGTAAGGTCATAAAACCCTGTGCTGGACTTATCTGATCTCAACATGGATGAATATTTTGACAAAGTGATCCATGTTTTTGTGTGAATTTAAAGGTGTAGATTAAATACTTACTCAAGGACTACAGACTCTGGCATCAGGCCATCCTACCCGTGGGCCCAGGCACAAAGCCCACATGTTAAAGATCCCTACTAGCTAGTCCATCGAAAATATCTGGCCAGGATGACAGGTGAAGGGCTTTCCATGTCAAAGTCAGTCTGTAAAGACTAGAAGAGTTGAGTATTTCTTCAAATGCAGAGGCATGAATGCAAGTTTACAATAATCATGAAGAACCAGGGAAACATGACACCAGCAAAGGAAAAAAATAAAGCTCAAGTAAACCATTCTAAGGAAATGGAGATGTAACCATTGCCCAGTATTGTATCTCAAGAAACAAGAAATAAAGGACAGCCTTAACTTAGGGGATGGAAGGAAATAATAAATATTAGAGAAGGAATAAACAAAATAGAGATTTTGTTAAATATTAAAAAATAAATTTTAGGGTTAGTTTTGTGAAAAGATAATTAAAATTTAAAAACTCTTATCTACACTAACTTAAAAAAGAAGACAGAAGATAAAATCAGAAATGGAGAAGGCAATGTTACAATCAATGCCACAATTTTTTAAGAAAGAGATTATAAGGGACTATTATGAACAATCATGCACCAACAGGGCAACCTAGAAGAAATGAATACATTCTTAGAAACATACACTCTGCCAAGACTGAGTCAAGTAGAAATCAAAAGCCTGAACATATTAATAACAAATTAGATTGACTCAGTAATTAAAAAAGAAAAACACGTGAATTAATGACTTCATAGATAAATTGTCCCAAGCATTTAAAAACATATTACCAATCCTTCTTAAACTCTTCAGAAAAAATAGAAGAGGGAACAGCTCTGAACTCTTTTTATAAGGCCAGCATCACCTTGACACTAACAGATAGAAACCACAAGAAAAAACAACTAAAGGTCAATATCCCTGATGAATCTGATTGCAAAAATTTTCATCAAAATATTAATAAACAAAGTTCAACAGCATACTAAAAGGATCATACACCATGACCAAGTGGGATTTACCCCAGTAAGCAGGGATAGTTCGACATATACAAATCAAATATTATCATACACTCTAGAAACAGAATGAAGAATAAAAAATCACAAGATCTTTTTTGTAGATGAAGAAAAGTCATTTGACAAACTTCAACACCCTTTCATAATAAAAATTCTAAACAAGTTAGGTATAGAAATAACTTAGCACAATCAAAGCCGAAGAGGCATACCTGTAAGAAATTTCAGGTGCAGTTCCAGACCACTGCAATAAAGGAAATATCGCAATAAAGTGAGTCACGCCGGTTTTGTCTATTTTTCAGTTCATGTAAAAGTTATGTTTACACAATATTATAGCCTATTACGTGTGCAATAGCATTATGTCTAAAAGAGTGCATAGCTTAATTAAAAAATAATTTCTTGCCAACAAATGCTAATGATCATCTGAGCCTTCAGTGAGTTGCAATCTTTTTCCTGGTAGAGGATTTTGCCTTCTTGTGGATGGCTGATGACTGATCAGGGTTGTGATAGCTGAAGGTAGAGATGGATGCAGAAATTTCTTAAAATGAGACAACAATAAAGTTTGCCCCATAAATTGGCCCTTCCTTTCATTAAAGATTTCTCTGTAGTATGCAATGTGTTTGAAAGCATTTTACCCAGAATACAGGTTCTTTCAAAATTGAAGTCAGTCCTCTTAAGCCTTGTCCTTGCTTCATCAATTAAGTTTACATAATATTCTAAATGTTTTCTTGTCATCTCAGCATTGTTCACAATATCTTGACCAGGAGTATATTCCATCTCAAGAAACAACTTTCTTTGCTTATTCATAAGAGGCAATTTCTCATCTGTTTAACTTTTATTATGAGATTGTAACATTCATTCACATTTTCAGGCTCCACTTCTAATTCTTATTTCTCTTGCAATTTCCACCATATCTGCAGTTATTTCCTTTACTGAAGTCTTGAACCTATTAAAATTGTCTATGAGGATTAGAATTAACTTCTTCCAGAGTCCCTTAGATGTTGATATTTTGGCTTACTTTCAAAAAGCATGAAGATTCTTAATGGTATCTAGAATGTAGAATCATTTCTAGAAGCTTTTCAATTTAGTTTGCTCAGATACATCAAAAGTATCACTATCTATAGCAGCTATAGAATTATAAAATGTATTTCTCAAGTAATAAGACTTGAAGGTGAAAATTACTCCTTGATCTATGAGCTGAAGAATGGATGTTGTGATAGCAGGCATGAAAAGAACATTAATTTCTTTGTACATATCTATCATAGCTCTTGGGTGACCAGTTGTATTGACAATGAGCAGCAATATTTTGAAAAGAATCTTTTTCTGAGCTGTAGGTCTCAACTGCAGGCTTAAAATATTCAGTAAACCACGCAGTAAACAGGCTTTGTTTTTCCATTTATGTAGCCTAGGAAGAGTAGATTTTTCACAATTCTTAAGAGCTCTAGAATTTTTAGAATGTTAAATGATCATTGGCTTCAACTTAAAGTCACCAGCTGTATTAGCCTTTAACAAGGTAGTCTTTGTTCTTTGAAGTTTTCAAATCAAGACATGACTTCTCTTTAGTTATGAAAATCCTAGATAGCATTTTCTTCCAATATGAGGCCGTTTCATCTACATTCAAAAGAGTTGTTTGGTATAGCAACCTTCATCAATAATCTTGGCTAGATCATCTGGATAACTTGCTGTAGTTTCTCCATCAGCACTTACTGCTTTTCTTTTTACTTTCATGTTATCATGACGGCTCCTTTCCCTTAAACCCCATGAACCAACTTCTGCTATCTTCATTTTTTTTTTCCTGCAGATTCCTTACCTCTCTTCACCTTCATATAAGTGAAGAGAGTTAGAGCCTTACCCTTGAATAGTCTTTGGCTTAAGGGAAGGTTGTGGCTGGTTTAGTCTTCTATCCTGACTACTCAAGCTTTAGCCATATCAGCAATAAACCCTGTGTTAGGCCATTCTTATGTTGGTATAAAAATATCTGACACTGGGTAATTTATAAAGAAAAGATGTTTAATTTGCTCATGGTTCTTTTGGCTTTACAGGAAACATGATGCTGGCATCTTCTTGGCTTCTGGGGAGACCTCAAGAAACTTACAATCATGACAGGAGTTGAAGTGGGAGCAGGCATGTCACATGACCAGAACAGGAGAAAAAGAGAGAGTCAGAAGAGGGAGGAGGTGCAAAATACTTTTAAATAACCCAAACTCATAAGAACTCACTCACTCATCACCTAGGGGACAGCACCAAGCCACTCATGAGGAATACACCCCTCTGATGCAAATACCTCCTGCCAGGTCCTAACCCACAACACTGGGGACCACACCTCCATATGAGATTTGGTGGAAACACAGATCCAAATCATATTAAATCTATTTCACTTTCTTATCATTTGTGTGTTTAGTGGAGTAGCACTTCTAATTTCCTTCAAGAACTTTTCCCTTACATTCACAAATTGGCTAATCATTTGGTGTAAGAGGCCTAGATTTCATCATATCTTGGCTTTTGATATGCCTTTCTCATTAAGCTTACTCACTTCTAGCTTTTGATTCAAAGTGAGGGACATGTGACTCTTTCTTTCACTTGAGCGCTTAGAGGCCATTGTGGGATTATTTGACCTAATTTGAACATTGCTTTGTCTCAGGGAATAATAGTGAGACCTAAAGAGAGGGAGAGAGATGGGAATTGCTGGTTAGAGGAGCAGTCATAACACTCATAACATTTATGGATTAAGTTCACTGTTTTATTTGGGCCTGGTTCATGGCATCCCAAAGTAATTACAATAGTAATATCAAAAATCATTAATCACAGACCTCCATAACAGATATAATAATATTAGAAAAGTCAAAAATATTGTGATAATTATCAAAATATGACACAGAGACTCGAAGTGAGCACATCACATTAGAAAATGGTACTAATGAACTTGCTCAATACAGCATTGACACAAACCTTCAATTTGTAAAAAAAACCACAATATCTTTGAATAAAATGAAGTAGCATAAAATGAAGTATTCTTGCATATAAAAAGCCTCCTCAGTGGTGAAAAACTAAAAGCTTTTCTTCTAAGACCTAGAATGAAGAAAAAATGTCCACTCTCACCATTTCTATTCAACCTAGTATTGGAAATCCTATACAGAGCAATTAGGCAAGAAAATTTTAAAAATGCAATCAAATCAGAAAAGAAAATATGAATTACCTTTCTTTGTAGATGATGTGATTTTTATATAGAAAATCCTAAATACTACACACAGACACACACACACACACACACACACACACAAAACCTCTTAGAACTAATGAACTCAGCAAAGTTGGAAAATAAAAATCAAATATAAAAATTAGTTATATTTCTAGGTACTATGAACTATCTGAAAAGGAAATTAAGAAAACTGTCACCTTCACAACTTAATCAAGGATGTGAGATTGATGCACTAAAAACTACAAACACTGATGGAACAAATTAAAGCAGACATAAATAAATGAAAAAGTAGCCCATGTTCATGGGTTGGAAAAATTCATACTGTTGAAAGTTTATGCTATTCAAAATGATGTAAAGATTCAATGCAATCCCTATCAAAATCCAAAAGGCATTTTTTTATGGAAATAGAAAAACAATTTTAAAATTTGTAGGGAACAACGAAAGATCCCAAGTAGCCAAAGCAATTTTGAGGAAGAAGAATAAAGCTGGAGGAATCACACTTTCTGATTTCAAAATATATTACAAAATTACAGTGATCAAACAGTATGGTACTGGTATAAAAAAGCACATACATAGACCAATGGAACAGAATAGAGTTCCCAGAAATAAACTAACACATTCAATTGAGTATTCCTAACTGAAAAATCTTAAATCCAAAATGCTATGAGGTTTGAAATCTCTTGAAACTTGGCCTGTTGCTCAAAGGAAATGTTAATTGGAGCATTTTGGATTTTAGATTTTGAGATTAGAAATGTTCAACTGGGAAGTATAATGTAAATATTCCAAAATAAAAAAAGTCTGAAATTGGTCCCAAGCATTTTGAACAAAAAATACTCCACCTGTGTATAATAAACTGATCTTCAAACAGGATGCCAAGAATATACAATGGGGAATGGATAGTCTTTTCAATTAATGATGTTGGGGAAACTGGATATCCATATAAAAAGGTGATTAGACCTAATGCCAGACAGAAATATACTCAAAATAAATTTAAGACTTAAACCTAAGACCTGAAACCATAAAACTTTCTGAAAAGAAAAAAGGGTAAAAACATCTTGATATTGGCCTGAGCAATGATTTATTGGTTATGACACCAACATACAGGGAATGAAAGCTAAAATAGACAAGTGGGATTTCATCAAACTAAAAAGCTTCTGCATGGAGAAGGAAAAAAATCAACAAAATGAAAGGGCTACCTAAGTAATGGGAAAAAAATTTGTAAACCGTATATCTGCTAAAGGATTAATTTCCAGAATAAATAAGTAACTCCTACAACTTAATAGCAAAAAACATAATTTAATTAGAAAATGAGCAAAGGAATTGAATAGACATTTCTCCAAAAAATACATACCAATGGCCAACAGGCATATGAAAAGGTGCTTAACATCACAAATCGTTGGAGAAATGATAATCATGATTACTGTAAGATGCCACCTTACCACTGTTAGGATGGCTATCATCTAAATAAAAAAGATAAATGTTTTCAAGGATGTGGAAAAAAAGGAACCTATGTACACTTTTGATGAGAATTAAAATTGGTGCAGCAACTGAAAATCTATATGTGGTTCTTCAAAAAATTAAAAATAGAACTACAATATGAACCAGTAACTTCTTTTCTGGGTATATGGTAGTGGCCTCCCTCCCGTTATTCATGGAGGATACTTTTCAGGAGGTCCAGTGGATGCCTGAAACCACAGATAGTACCAAATCCAATGTATACTACATTTTTTCCTATACATACATGTCTATGATAAAGTTTAATTTATACATTAGGTACCATATGAGATTTAAAATAATAGAAAATAATAAAATAGAAAAATTATAACAATGTGTCAGCATCACTACTCTTGCACTTTGGGGATATTGTTAGGTAAAATAAAGTTTACTTAAACACAAGTATTGTGACACCACCACAGTGGATCTGATAGCAGCGATACCTACTAAGCGACTAAGGGGTTGGGGACATCTGCAGTGTGGGTATGCTGGACAAAGGGGTGATGCATTCTTTGGGGGACTGAAGATGGATAATGTGACATTTAATCACATTTCTCAAAATGTTGCCCAATTTAAAAGTTAGGAATTGTTTACTTCTGGAATATTTCATTTAATAATTTTGGACCATGGTTTTTACAGGTATCTGAAAACCTGAAAAGCAAAACTATGGATAAGAGGGAACTACTGTACATCCAAAGAAATTGAAATTAGGATCTTGAAGAGATGTCTGCATGTCCATGTTCATTGCTGCATTGTTTAAAATAGAGAAGACACAAAAGCACCAAATGTCCATCAAAGGATGAACTGATAAAGAAAATGTAATCTATGAATACAATGGAATATTATTCAGCCTTATAAGAAAGGAAATGCTGCCAGTAGCAGCAACATGGATGAATCTTGAGGACATTATGCCAGTGAAATAAACCAGATTAAAAAAATACTATACGATGTCACACATATAAGAAACCCCAAGTAGTCAACTCATAGAAACAGACAACAGAATGGTAATTGCTGGTGTCTTGGGGAGGAAAAGTGGGAAGGCATTAGTCAAAGGCTACAAAGCTATGGTTTTACAAGATTAGTAAGTTCTACAGATCAACTATATGGTACAATGCCTGTAGTTCCAATTACTGTATTATATCCTTTAATATTTGCTAAACTCCTGACATGGTAGCTCATCCCTGTAATCCCAGCATTCTGGAAGGCCAAGGCAAGAGGATCACTTGAAGCCAGGAGTTTGAGAACAGCCTGTGCAATATAGTGAGACCTTGTCTCTACGAATAATAATAATAATAAAAATTAGCCAGCCAGTACGTGTACCTGTTGCCCTAACTACTCAGACGGCTCAGGCTAGAGCCCAGGAGCTCAAGGTTGTGATGAGCTATCATGGTGTCAGTGCACTCAAGTCTGAGAGACAGAGCAAGACCTTGTTACAAAAAAATGTGTGAAGAGGGTAGATCTTATGTTAAATGTTCTTATACCAATAATAATATAATAATAAAGAGGGTACAAGGAAACTTTGGGAAGCCATGGATAAGTTTAAGGCATAGATTGTTTTGATTATTTCATGGGTGTGTACATATCTCCAAACTCATCAAGTTGCATACGTTAAATATGTACAATGTTTGTACATCAATCATACCTCAATAGAGTGGTTTAAAAGCACAAATTTATATTCATATTCATATTCATAGTTTATCTATAAGTCTGTAATCAACCAAAACAAACATTTAATACCATAGCTAAAAATCTGGAAGGAGGTAAACAGGAACGGTTTCTGGGAAGGAGCAAATTGCCATCAAACCCATGAACTTTGCCCTGCAGAACTTCTATAGAAAAATACTCATATCCTCATTCGAGCAAATTAGAAAATTAGATAGTAGAATGGATGTAGTAGGATAAGCCAAGAGCCACAAAGGAATTGATGCTTGAAGGGATATCGTAAAGGCACAGTGCCTTCGAGTATGTTGGTATAAAGACAAAAATAAGAATCACTCATTAGGCCCTGTAGATATTATTATATCATAATATAGTACAGCAGAAATAATATTATGTAAAGTACATGAGTTTTTCATATAGATGATTTATCTCCCTTTGATTATCATTTCTAAATTTATCATTTAAAAATTTGAAATTTTGTTTCAAGCCATTTTCAAATGTTCAAATATCTTCAATGTTTTCTTAAATAAAATATAGGGAATTTAATTAACTTACTTCTCTCTCTATATATAAAGATTATAATCTCTGAATACCCTCACCCACATATAATATATATAGCACACACATATATAACAAGATTATTCCTTTAATAATTATATTAACATATAAGTACAGACTGAAAGACTCGTTAAAATCTAATAAATCATACACAAATTTTTAACAGTTTGAATCATTTATGAATTTACTATGAGTTTATGAATTTACTATGAATATATAATTGTGAGTTATAATGCCTTCTGAAAACATAAAATAATGATGATAGAGATATATAAGGAGTTGTCCAAGTTTGAATTACTCATCAATTGTTGATACCTCCCAGATGACACTGCCTAACTTCAATCATTAAATATTGACACTTGCTTTTCCTTGGTAACTTATAAGTATCATTTAAAAGAAAAGCATTAAACATGAGTCTACATACGACAATTAGTCTTTAGAGACAGTGAATAATACACTTCAGTTTTCTTTAACTAGTAATTTATCATTGCCAATATTAGTTTTACTCAAGTTGTGGAAATTTGTTCCTAGAACTTTGTTCCAATTGTCTTGAAGAGAACATTTTAAATGAAGTTGGGGCAGATTCTCTCCCATTCTTGTCCTATTCAGAAGAAGAGATTTAGTAAAGAGTGAGAATCAGATTAGTTAATTATTCAGCAAACACAGATTGAACAGATTAAATATTTTTGAGTTGGGCAGTGATCCCTGTAGACTTGAGAACCTCACAAGGAAAAAAAATGTCACAGCTTCTTCTTGTTAAATTATTTATAAAATATGCAAAAGCAGAAAAAAAAGAATGAAAAAGAAAAAGAAACTCCAAAGCTCTCACAGGAGCCCTTCAACTCATTGGCACGTGCATAAACATACATGCATGTGCTTGCACACAAAATTCCTACAGATCAGGACTTCTGGAGATTTCCTATTATCAGGAGACTCTCTGTGCTGTTGCCTGCCAAGAACTCTAGCACAGCGTATCAGGCTATAATGACGAAGCTGTTCATTAGCTAGCGGGTGGTTAAGCTAATGGATTTGGGTGGCAGTGTGGTGTAGCCAGAGCAGAAGGTCAACCTTTGGAGTCAGACATCTCTTCATCTGTAGTCATCCTGACTGGACTGTCTGTAATTGCTTTTACATTTTTGAACCTCAGTTTCACCAACTCCAAACATCAGCTTGAACATCACTCCTTCTAAAGTTACAGATTGAAGTGTCCTCAGCAGTCATTTTCTATTTTTCTTTCCCCTACATGTTGGTATTGTTAAAAGGTTGACTCAAACATAGAAGTGAACTCTCTCTCTATAACTAAGTAGCAAAGACACTAGTCAGGAAAGAAGCTAGTAGGTCATCCTCAGTCTAAGCTATTCTAATAATAATAATAATAATGAAAGATTAACTGACTATTGGCTTCAAACCCAGAAAGGACTGCATCTGAGTGCAGATCTCCTCTGGCCAACTAGTTGGATGAATCTCCTGCCAGGGAGAAGTTTATCTCAGGCTGCCATGATCTAACTGGAAAAGTCTTGCGTAATTACATTAGACATATTCAGGATTGGGTGTCATGACGGATTTAGTAGCTGCCATTCAGATCAATGTGGATTTTTCAAAAACTGTGTTCTGGAGATAGTAGAGCCCTGCCCTTAAAGCATTCACAGATTCATGGAGAGATAGCCATACACCGATAAATTCCATACAGCACAGATTTCATTAGAACGCCAAGAAAGGCAAGACCCAGCATTTGGTACCAAGAAAAGCTTCCTGTAAGACAAAATACTTGAAAAATAATACAGACATTAAATAGGGAAAAACAGGAAAGGACTTCAACAAAGGATATAACAAGAGGAAATTCCTTTTCAATGTGTATATTCAGGTTGTACTTCTTTTTTTTTTTTTTTTTTTTTTTTTTTTTTTTTTTTTTTTTTTGAGACTGAGCCTTTCTCTGTTGCCCAGGCTGGAGTGCAATAGCGCATACTGGGCTCATTGCAACCTCCACCTCCCAGGTTCAAGTGATTCTTGTGCCTCAGCCTCCTGAGTAGCTGGGATTACAGGTGCACACAACCATGCCCGGCTAATTTTTGCATTTTTAGTAGAGATGGGTTTTCACCATGTTGGCCAGGCTGGTCTCAAACTCCTTATCTCAGGTGATCCACCCACCTTGGCCTCCCAAAGTGCTGGGATTACAGGTGTGAGCCACCACTCCCAGCCGGTTGTACCTTTAAAAATATATATATTAGGTTTTGGGGTACATTTGAAGGTTTGTTACATAGGTAAACACATTTCAATGGGGTTTGTTGTATATATTATTTAATTACCCATGTATTAAGCCCAGTACTCAATAGTTATCTTTTTCTGAAGAAAATCACACATTAAATTTATGACTCTTGACAGATTCCTTAATGCTGTCTAGGAATTGCTTTATAGTGTTCTCTTTCTCTCTCTCTCTCTCTCTCTCTCTCTCAATGTCTCTTAATCTCACTCAACACTCCTCTCTTCACCTAGTTACTCCCTACTCATCTTTAGATCTCAGGTTAAATAGCCAAACAGTGAAATGTCTATCATTTGGGAAACATTTTCTGCCCACTCAGTCTAAAGTTTGAGCTATGTGTTTTTATAGCAGCCTCTATTTTCCTCCATCAGCGTTTGTTATAGTATACAATAACTGCCTCTTTAGTTTTCTTGCATTCTCTAGCTCTTTGAGTTCCACAAGGACAAAGTCTCTTTTCATCTTGTTTCTCCTTATGTTTTTATTTTTATCATACATTGTATGTGTCAATAAATATGCCAAATAAACTGATGAATAAATGCATAGATATAAAACTACATGAATATATGTGTATACTTACATACTTACACACATCTATGGTGAATTTTTTATTTCTTTTATTTTTAGTATTTCCAGTTTTTCTAGCATGTACTTAATGTGCCAAGCAGGAAACTAAGGTAGGCACAAAGTGGCAGGTGTCAACATGAGGCAATTACTGGAAGTTTGTATGAGGCACGTTCTTGGCTACAGGAAACAAGTTAAATGTCCGATGATTAAAGCCGTGTAATATATCTGCTTTACTATTCTAAAGATTAAGCTAGCACAAAATTGGGGCTTTGTACATTTCTTATTGAGCTCAATATTAGCCATGGGGGATTGAAATCATGTGCTTTAAAAGACTCTGATTGCATAAATTAGAATGATGGATTCAGTCATAGAGACTTACACACGTAAGATGTTTTCTTTTCCTCTCTTCCAGTACCATTGCCTCAACCAACAGAAACTACATTCACTAAAACGTTAACTATATTCTCGTTTCCTATTTTCTATGTGATTGCTTTGGTTTTGTAAAAAGATATCGGTCTAGTTCCAAGAAGCTCCATTACCTGAAACATCTGGGGAAATAAGTAGCTACCTTGTTTATAATAGTGCACAAAAGGGTATCTTGCTTAATAAATTTCTCTTTTCTCTGGAAGCTGACAGACACCTGGGTTACTAGGCAACCACTCATTTCTCACAACCAATGAGTATCATATCACACATCATAAATTGAAGAGGTATCAATATGCTGCTCTCCACAAGAATGAACAAAGATTTACAAGTGACAGTGATAGAAGCCTGGAATAAGAGGTGGGTGAGGGGACCCAGATGAGGAATAATAAATAGACCATCTGGCAGACGAATGTAGGAAATGGTTGGGAATCTTCCCTCACCCTAACTGAGGGGCTGCAAGCAGTATTTTGTCAACATACCCTAGGGCTCAGCTCTTCACTTGGTGGCAATGACTGCTGCCAGCTGATAAACAACATACCATCTGAACAGCTGAGAGGAATTTTCCTCTTAGCCTTGTGTATGTAATTGGCATTGGATGCAGGATTGCTAAGTAGCAAGGCCTTCTATACATCTCCCCAGGGTGCTATAGCCTGAGGATTAAGCGAAATGGTGTGCAGGTCTTGTAGCGTGGCCAATTTGTCTAGGTGCTATGCTCCATGCACTTTATTAATTGAATAGTGGAGAGGAGAGATATTCCCTTCCTCTAATACTTGGAAAGCCCTTCAGCTCAGAGGTAATCTGTTTTCTCTGGCTAAAGATCTAAAGAGGGTATGTGAGGCAGTGTTCTATACAATGTTGAAAGGGCAATCAAGGAATTGGTGAGCCTCAGGAAACAGGTCTCTGGAAATGATGGGGAAGTCTGAACAGACATTGTGTAATATTTTTATGTGGAGTAATGGTTTTCTATGTTATGTTAAAAAGGGCAAGAATTCACTATAAAATGACACCATGACCCTGGCAAAAGCCCTGAAAGTTAAACTCAGAGCAATTTGTTTGGGGTCTCATCCCACTACATTCCAAGTGATGATTGTAGCAACAAGTGTAAATCCTCTCTGTCCCACTCCCCCTGTTGTCAAGTTCTGATAATAATGCCAATTTAAATAGTGCTTTTAGGCTCACCAGGAGAGATATATTGGATTCTCAAATTAAGAGATAGGGATCTAGCAATAGACTATGCTTATTTAATTATAGTGAATAATAAAAATAAAACTCGATAATAAAAACAGTCAATGTATTGAGCTCTTACTATTATCAGGCGCGATGGTGGGCTTTAAATACATAATTGTATTTAGCTTTCACAAGAGCCCTTAAATGGTAAGTACTAGTATTATCCCATTTTGTAGATAAGGAAACTGAGACATGGACCTTGGACCTTCCTAAGATCTACATGTCAGTGAATGGCAGGAATTTGAACCCAGACAATTTCATTAGAGAATCTATGCATTTTGCTGCTTTCATTTGAGCATGTATTTTTTGCTTTCAAAACCTTTCACAGCAGTCTGTCAAAACTCATTACTTTATAAATAGGAGGATACATTACATTTTCTCAGAGAATGCTTCCCTTTTATTTTTTCCTTGGTTGACATATATTTTTTATGATTTTTGAATTTTTACTTTGAAAGAGTTTTAAATTTACAGAAGAACACAAAGATAGTTTTGAGTTTTTATATTGTCTTCAGCTCCCTTAATATTTACATTCTATATAACCATGACCCGTTGATGAAAACCAATAAATTAACATTGATACATACCATAATGTTAACTATTCAATAGTCTTTTATATTCTTTGATCTATTGTTAGAGGAAAACACAAACAATTCCACTAGTGCCAAAAAATAAACTTAGGCCAAATCTATCTACAAATTTCTCTCTGATTTGCAAACGGAGATCACGTTAGGAATTTGGATCCTCCCAATTCACCTGATGTAATCACTGCTGATTATTATGAAATAAGGATTCTTAATGATGATGAGAGGAAGTTGGGATGTTTTGTTGCTTTTGTAAGCTTTTTTTCTAGATGTGCTCCTTTGAGCCTTGCTCTTAAGAAACAGGAAACAGCTATTTCATCAGACAAGTCTCCTGAGAATCCAAACATGAGTAGATTATATACTATCTGTATTGTCTAATCTTTTTAAAGGAGGTGTATCCTTTCCCAGCTTTTCCCTTCTGACCCATGCTCAAGACATCTGAATTCTACAGATAGGATTAACTGGACTCCAGCCTCTTACTGGATTCTGGCAGTGGAAGAGACAGGCAGATGAGAGGACAAGAGAGAGAGAGAGACTGAAGTATGCTCCAATATGTTCTCCCAATCCAACTTTTTGAGCTGTAGTTTTGGCAGTAGCTGCATCTTAGATTACAGGCTCTCTCTGACAGCCATAGTTCTCAATTAGGCTGAGATAATATAGTTTTCTCTCTGAACTTGCATGTCCTGGCTTATAATGGGTCCCACTCTTTCTAGTGCCTTGGACTTCCCCAGCTCTTGTTGGTTCCCCTTCCTCTGCCCAACCTCTAGAAATAGTCACTTCATTGAGATCCTTTTTGATAACCTTTCTGAGTATGCCCATCTGCATCCTGCTATGATCATGGTTAATGTACTATATATTTAAAATGATAACTTGAACTCTTAAATGTTCCTGTGAAAACATCATAAACGTTTCTATTCATTTAGGTGAGCAAATTATAAACAAACATTTTCCATTGCCTGAAGTATCAGTTTGAAATTCGTACATGAATCCTCTTTAAAAAGCATATTTTAGGGATACTAGCATGTCCAAGATTCCAGTCACCTCAAATGGAAAGGAAGCATTTAAAAACCCTCTTTGTTTCTCCTTTGCCTGGGCAGATATCCACCATACTAGTAACATCCTTCATACCTCATTTATCTGGTTAACTCTACTTGTCTTAATCCAGCTCAATTGTTTCCTATTTCACATGGATCCAACTGCTTTAAATACCTCACCTTTGTATTATGTAATAATTTTTGTAGAAAGCACAAGACTCTTGTATTAATAATTTTAAAAAGAAGGTGTCACAATATATGTATTGCTAAGAATTTATCCTAAGGAAATAGAAATGTGAAACCACATTAAAAGATATTATTTGTAATACTTTAAAAAATAAAAACTTAACCCTTCTGTCTTACAGAAGAAAATGTGATGTGCTTGAGTATGCAATGAAATATTAAGCAGCCATTAAAAGCCATCTTTTCCAACCATATTTGTGATATAGGTAAAAAGTATCTTACACGGGGAGAAATAGAAAAACAGATACTGAAAGAAACACACACAAAAATGTTGATGATAATAATCTATGTACACTTGGCAGGGGTCCCTGCTTATATAACTTTATTTTTGATATTGAACATGCTTTACTTTTAAAATAACATAAAATCTAGAGTGCAATACACTAAATAAAAATAGGATTTCCTCTTTTAAACACATAACTCCAACAGCCCACATGCTACCAGCACACATCCTGAGAATAAATTCTAAAATTCACTTTGCTGGGGAATGCAAAATTGGATTGTGAAAAATTTTGCATTGTAGAAATTGTATAAATGAAAAACTTGAAAGTAGGAACAATAGTCATTTGTTCCAAATTTACCTTTCTGTATTTCATGTGATGACTAGACCTTTTGTGAATCTTTTTCTTGCTTTGTGATCCAGCTGTTTTGCCCAAGGTTGATGCAGCATTCAGGTCAGATATGCATCAAGCACTCTATTTTGTAGATCATGTTTTATTTATGGTTATTGTTTCAGATGCTATTTCTTCTATCTTTCAACTGAATCCCTGCCAGAGTCACTCTTTAAAAATAACAAAGTAGTGTGAACAATAGCAATTGTAGTTAGAATATTTTTCTCTGTATAACAGACACAACTGACAGGAAGTGAGAATTTTGGCTTGGCCTGAAGGCTCAATGTAAATAAAAATCTAAATAGCTCAGTTTTTTTTTTCTTATTACTAAGCTCTGCCTGTGATAGAATTCTTTGTCACTTCAGCCCTTACAGGAAGAAGCTGACATAGGTGCCAGCCTGTGCCAGAATATTCAATTAACCATGCATCAAGGTGACCCATTTGTCCAGTGGGTGCCAAGGCTGAAATTTTTTTAAAAATCCATTATTTTTCCAGGTGAATGTATTAGATAAACTTGCCTGGCAACAAGTCCTTTCTGACTTCGTAATTGTTGATTTGTGATTTTTTTCAAGGACCCATATGCTAATCTATAGATTACAGCTACAAAATACAATAATAATAATATTTGTATGAGGCTTCAGAGTTCACAAAAGTCATTTTATATATCTTGCATCTCATAACAATTCACATTAGTTTAGGTAAATAATATTATTGTCTCCATTTTATAGATAAGGAAATTGAGATTTAATTTAGTTGAAGAGCTTGTCCAAGGTTACTAGGTAATTGATGAAACTGGTATTCACACTAGAGGCTGTTAGCTCTTTAGGGTATGTACTTTTACTGTCTCATGTTGCTGTGTAATTGACTATTTATAAATGCCCATGGTTCACATCACTTAACAGTTACTAATTAATAAAAATCAGTAAATTACAGTTTTCTCCAATAGCTGCAAATTGAAACCCTAATCCTTTTAATTTTAACATTTCAGAACTGTTTTTGTGACATTAAAGAATTCTGAGTTTCACATATTTTCAATATCTATCACAAGTGTCTATCACATATTTCATATTATCAATCACAGATGTGTTAGTGGGAAAAGTCTCAAAGACACTCAATAGAATGCTATTCTGTTAGAAAAACTGACTTTGCTAAGAAAATACTGTGGTAACTATTTTGTTAATAGAGATATGAATAATAGTCCTCCAATTTGTGTATTTTGTAAGTTTAAACGTTCTTACAGCAATGGTTCATAAAATCTGGATGCTTACTTTCCCTAAAGCTAGGAAGAAACACTTTGGAATATGAGTGGCTAAAAATCAAAAGGCATGTTTTGCTTACTGGCACCCTGCTCCATTTGAGTCATGCTGAAATGTCACCAAAGAAAGAGACAGTGATTAGTTCATGTCAAAGCTGAGCGTTGTGGTGGTTTAATATCAATTTGAAGAGGTATGACATTTTTAATAAGAGAAATATTGACTTTCTTTTCTTTTTTTTTATTTTAATTATCAGACCTAATACAAAATCCTACAGGTTTTTATTCTCTCCCAATCCCAGAATTCCTTCCTATCCAGTCTAGGTCACAGAACATAAAACTCTTCAATCTTTTGCATCATCACAACTCTCTTCCAGTTGCTTTCCCTATCAAAACCACCATCCCTATCACCACACCATGCTCCATACCCTTCTCTTTACCTCCTGTATATCACTAAGAAAATAGTGGATCTTTATTTTTATTTTATTTATTTATTTTTGAGACGGAGTCTCGCTCTGTCGCCCAGGATGGAGTGCAGTGATGCGATCTCGGCTCATTGCAACCTCCGCCTCCTGGGTACAAGCGAGTCTTGTGCCTCAGCCTCCTGAGTAGCTGGGTGCTATAGACACGCATCACTGCATCCAGCTAATTTTTGTATTTTTAATGGAGACGAGGTTTCACGATATTGGCCAGGCTGGTCTCGAACTCCTGACCTCATGATCTGCCTGCCTTGGCCTCCCAAAGTGCTGGGACTACAGGCATAAGCCACTGCACCCAGACTATTTTTAATCAAAACTCCCTTAACTTACTGCACTTTATCTCCTCACCCCAAAACTCAATTGCATTTTGATCTCTTCTTCCTTCTTAGTTCCATGAAATAGGCAGCCATTTGCCGAAACCATTTCTTAGAAGTACTTTACTGGGTCCAGGCTCTTCAAAGAACTGTTCTATTAGTTAGACCTTTTCCTTTACTTCAGCCATTACTCTCTCTATATAGATCTATATATGCATATATAGATCTATATATATAAAGATATGAAGTTTATGCTTTCTTTGGTTAAAAGACATATATTATATATATAAAGACATATATATGCATATATACATATATATACATATATATTTTTTAACCAAAGAAAGCATAATCTGTTTCCATATTAAGTCAATTTATCACCCTGTTAATCATATATAGGTCTCGTTTTAGTAATAGCCCTAATTCTACCACCAAAGTATTGAGTCTTCATGTACTGTCTTCATTTTCTCATCACCTATTCATATTTCAACCCAGATATGATGTTCAACCTCCTAGCCCCTGATCATATTCCTATGAAAGTATTCTTTTTTGTGCCCTTGATGGATTTCATATTTTATAAAATTAAATGAATAGATTTTCCTTTTGAAAAATAATACCCATTTCTGATGATGAAATCCAACAATATACTCTTATTGTAAAATATTTGACATATATGTGAAAGATATATATATACTCTTTATCATTTTTAATGACATAAAATATATTTTAAAATCTATTTCTAATTTTTAATCTTAGATTTTCCAATTCTAAGAGTTTTTTGGTAGAGTCTTTATGTTTTTCTAGATGTAAGATTATGTCTTCAGCAAAGAGGGGCAAGTTGACTTCCTCTTTTCCAATTTACATGTCTTTTATTTTTTTCTCTTGTCTGATTGCTCTAGTTAGGACTTCCAGTACTATGTTGAATAGGAGTAGTGAAAGCATGTATTCTTGTCTTGTTCTTAGAGGAAAGGCTTTCAATTACTCCTTATTTGGGTATGATGTTAGCTGTGGTTGTTACATATGGCCGTTATTATGTTAAGGTATACTCCTTCTATGCCTAGTTTGTTGAGAGTTTTTATCATGAAGGGATGTTGAACTTTATTAAATGCTTTTACTGTGCCTACTGAAATGCTCAGATAGTTTTGTCCTTGATCTAGCTTGGATTTGTGTCCTGGACCAAATCTCATATCAAATGGTAATCCCCAGTGACAGCAGAGGGGCCTGGTGGGAAGTAATTAGATCATGAAGGCAGATTTCCTCCTTGCTGTTCTCATGGTAGCAAGTGAGGTCTCACAAGATCTGGTTGTTTAAAAGTGTGTAGCACCTCCCACTTCACTCTCTTCTTCCTCCTGTCTGGCCATGTAAGATGTGCCTGCTTCCCTTCACCTTCTGTCATGATTGTTAGTTTTCTGAGGCCTCCCCAGCCATGTTTCTTGTACAGCTTGCAGAACCACGAGCCATTTAAACATTTTTCTTTATAAATTACCCAGTCTCAGATATTTATGTATAGCAGTATGAGAATGAACTAATGAGAAAATTGGTACCTAAGAGTGGGGCATTTCTATAAAGATAATTGAAAATATGGAAGCAGCTGTGGAATTGGTTAACACACAGAGGTTGGAATAGTTTGGAGGGATTAAACAAAAACAGGAAGATGAGAGAATGTTTGGAACTTCCTAGAGACTTGCTTAATGGTCTTGACCAAAATGCTGATAGTGATATGCACAGAAATGGCCAGGCTGAAGAAGTCTCAGATGGACATGAGAAACTTATTAGAAACTGGACCAAAGGTCACTTTTGTTATGCATTTGCAAAGAGGTTGGAGGCATTGTGCCCCTGCCCTGGGGATCTTTGAAACTTTGAACTTGAGAGGAATGATTTAGGGTGTCTGGCAGAAGAAGTTTCTAAATAGCAAAGTGGCCTGGCTGCTTCTAAGCACCTAAGCTCATATACATGAATAAAGAAATGAACTGAAACTGGAACAATATTTAAAATGGAAGCAGAGCATAAAAGTTTGAAAAATTTGCTGCCTGGCCATGTGGTAGAAAAGAAAAAACTATTTTCAGGGGAGAAATTGAAGCAGGCTGCAGAAATTTGCATAACTAAGAGAAAGGGAAGTACTAATAGCCAAGACAATGTGGAAAAGGTTCCATTTCAGGTATTTCTTTATAATGGTGGGACAATGGACTAATACAGTCCTTCATTCTGTTGATATGATGTATCACATATATTGATTTGCATATGTATCCTTGCATCCCTGATATAAATCCCACTTGATCATGGTGTAATATTTTTTTGATGTGCTGTTGAATTTCATTTGCTAGTATTTTGTTGACAATTTTTGAATCTATGTTTATCAGGGATATTGGCATGTAATTTTCTTCTGTTGTTGGGACTTTGTTTGGTTTTGATATCAAGGTGATGCAAGCCTCATGGAATAAATTCAGAATTCCTTCTTATTTTATTTTTTTGGAATAGTTTTAGGAGAATTAGTGTTAGTTCTTTCTATAGTATATTGGAAGAATTTGGCTATGAATCCATCTAGTCCTAGGTTTTTCTTTATTGTAAGACGTTTTATTGCTGATTCAATCTCATTACTTGTTATTAGTGTGTCCTAATGAGTAGAGCATTAGGACACACTAATAAAGAAGAAAAGAGAGAAGAATTAAATAGACACAAAAAAGGGTAAAGGGGAGATCACCACTGATCCCACAGAAATACACACTACCATCACAGAATAATATAAACACCTTTACGCAAACAAACTAGAAAATCTCAAAGAAATGGATAAATTCCTGGACACATACACCCTCCCGAGACTAAACGAGGAAGAAGTCAAATCCCTGAATAGATCAATAACAAGTTCTGAAATTGAGGCAGTAATTAATAGACTACCAACCAGGAAAAGCCTAGGACCAGACCGATTCACAGCTGAATTCCACCACAGGTACAAAGAGGAGCTGGTACCATTCCTTGTGAAAATATTCCAAACAATAGACAGAGAGGGAATCATCCCTAACTTATTTTACGAGGCCAGCATCATCCTGATATCAAAACCTGGCAGAGACACAACAAAAAAAGAAAATTTCAGGCCAATATCCCTGATGAACATTGATATGAAAATCCTCAATTAAATACTGCCAAACCGAATCAAGCAGCACATTAAAAAGCTTATCTACCATGATCAACTCTGCTTCATCCCTGGAATGCAAGGCTGTTTCAACATACGCAAATCAATAAATGTAATCCATCACATAAACAGAACCAATGACAAAAACCACATGATTATCTCAATAGATGCAAAAAAAAAAGGCCTTCAATAAAATTCAACACCCTTTCATGCTAAAAACACTCAATAAACTAGGTATTGGTGGAACATATCTCACAATAATAAGAGCTATTTATGACAGACCCATAGCCAATATACTACTGAATGGGAAAAAGCAGGAAGCATTCCCTTTGAAAACTGACACAAGACAAGTGTGCCCTCTCTCACCACTCCTATTCAACATAATATTGGAAGTTCTGGCCAGGGCAATCAGGAAAGAGGAAGAAATAAAGCATATTAAAATACAAAGAGAGGAAGTCAAGTTATCTCTGTTTGTAGATGACATGATTGTATATTTAGAAAAACATATCATCTCAGCCCAAAAAACTCCTTAAGATGATAAGCAACTTCAGCAAAGTCTCAGGATACAAAATTAATGTGCAAAAATCACAAGTATTCCTATACATCATTAATAGACAGAAAGCCAAATCATGATCAAACTCTCATTCACAATTGCTACAAAGAGAATAAAATACCTAGGAATACAACTTACAAGGGAGGTGAAGGTCCTGTTCAAGGAGAACTACAAATCACTGCTCAGTGAAATAACAGAGGACACACACAAATGGAAAAACATTCCATGCTCCTGGATAGGAAGAATCAATATCATAAAAATGACCATACTGCCCAAAGTAATTTCTGGATTCAATGCTACTTCCATCAAGCTACCGTAAATTTCATGTGGAACCAAAAAAGAGTCCATATGGCCAAGACAACCCTAAGCAAAAAGAACAAAGCTGGAGGCATCACGCTACCTAACTTCAAACAACACTGCAAGGCTACAGGAACCAAAACGACATGGTACTGGTACCAAAACAGATATACAGACCAATGGAACAGAACAGAGGCCTCAGAAATAACACCACACAACTACAACCCTCTGATCTTTGACAAACCTGACAAAAACAAGCAATGTGGAATGGATTCCCTATTTAATAAATGGTGTCGTGAAAACTGGCTAGCCATATTCAGAAAACTGAAACTTTCTGAAGGACCCCTTCCTTACACCTTATACAAAAATTAACTCAAGATGGCTTAAAGATTTAAACGTAAGACCAAAAACCATAAAAACCCTAGAAGAAAACCTAGGCAATACCATTCAGGACCTAGGAATGGGCAAAGACTTCATGACTAAAACACCAAAAGCAATGGCAACAAAAGCCAAAATAGACAAATGGAATCTAATTAAACCAAAGAACTTCTGCACAGCAAAAGAAACTATCATCAGAGTGAATAGGAAACCTACAGAATGAGAGAAAATTTTTGCAATCTAGCCATCTGACAAAGGGATGGGCTAATATCCAGAATCTACAAGGAACTTAAACAAACTTACAAGAAAAAAATCAAACAACCCCACCAAAAAGTGGGCAAAGGATGTGAACAGACAGTTTTCAAAAGAAGACATTTATGCAGCCAACAAACCTATGAAAAAAAGCGTATCATCACTGGTCATTAAAGAAATGCAAATCAAAACCACAATGAGATACCATCTCATGCCGGATAGAATGGAAGTCATTAAAAAGTCAGGAAACAATCGATGCTGGGGAGGATGTGGAGAAATAGGAACACTTTTACACTGTTGGTGGGAGTGTAAATTAGTTCAACCATTGTGGAAGACAGTGTGATGATTCCTCAAGGATCTAGAACTAGAAAAACCATTTGACCCAGCAATCCCATTACTGGGCATATATTCAAAAGCTTATAAATCATTATGCTATGAAGACATATGCCCATGTATGTTTATTGCAGCACTATTCACAATAGCAAAGACTTGGAACCAACCCAAATGCCCATCAATCTTAGACTGGATAAAGAAAATATGGCACATAGCAACCATGGAATACTATGCAACCATACAAAAGAATGAGTTCATGTCCTCTGCAGGGACATGGATGAAACGGGAAACCATAATTCTCAGCAAACTACCACAGGAACAGAAAACCTAAAACCACATGTTCTCACTCATAAGTGGGAGTTGAACAATTAGAACTTATGGGCACAGGGAAGGGAACATCACACACCAAGGCCTGTGGGGGGCTGTGGGGCAAAGGGAGGGATAGCATCAGGAGAAATACTTAATGTAGATGATGGGTTGATGGGTGCAGCAAACCACCATGTCACATGTATACCTACATAACAAATCTGCACAAAACTTAAAGTATAGTTATAAATAAATAAATAATATTAAAATATATAAATGAAATTATTATTTAGAGTTTTCTGAAAAAAAGAGTGGTATGTTAAATACTCTTGTAACAATTGTGTTTCTGTCAAAATGTTGACACGGTCTCAATGCATATGTTGATTCTATATCATTAAATGCCTAATTATACTGGTATGAATTTTATTTTATAACAGTATAAAATATTTGAACTGCAATTTACTTTATCTGATGTCAATTTTACCAGCCTTTAGTTTCCTTTTAATCATTTTACACATTTTGAGTTTCTCTGGACCAAATTTTATTGATGTCAGTACCTCTGAGCCTTTGGTTGTAATGTTTTGGGATTCAGTAATTATGACAAAGTCCTGTGCTGATCACAGTAACCACTGGACTTGTTACTGGTTTTCTGTTGTTCATTTGGACTATAAATTATCTGGCACTATGGATATTGCCACCCTAGCCACAAGTGAGATTTAATGACCCTAACGCAATATAAATGTGAAAAATTTTATAATAAAAATACAGATTTTTGGCTTTTCTTGAAGAATCAGAAGGCTTGAGAAATTGGACGTACCTTTCCTTTGGTGGTAATACTGAACTGAAGCTGGTTTAGAGCTACCCCCTTTATATAGAACATGTACTCTCAAGCTTGTATCATGCATTTGTTACCTATCTGGCCTTATAGTCATTTTTGTTTTCAGTCATTGTTTATACACTTGTAGACACTGCTACTGCATAATCACCATCTTTTAGTACTGATTTGTGTTTCTTTCTGTCTTTGTCTGCAACTACACATTTGTAATTCCCTTCTTGTCCTTGTACTTCAGAGAAGCATAGCAACCCAAGTACAACAACCTTTGCCATTGGATCAGAGAACACAGCCCTGTTTAACGACTCTTCTCCTGTTAATCTGACAAATACCTGAATTATGTACTAGATCCTAACTTTCATGTCCTAACATTTGGATATTCTAGTCTTTTTACTTCATCTGCCTCCTTAAACTTGTTCTATTGCCATTTTCAAATTCATTCTGACAACCTGGGTTTGGTCGCTCTCCACCAACATAGTTCTCCCTCACCTATTTACAAAAACTTTATACACTTTAAAATTGACTAGGGACCAACTTGAATCCATTGCTTTCTGCAACAGTGGTATTTATACTAACTCTTTTTTAAAAATTTGATTTAAAGGACAGTTTTCTATGTTGGCTTCTGCCTCTGAATTGGTGAGAGGCTGGCTCAGAAAGAGGTGAATATCTTGACTCTGTGCATGAAGAAGTCATTACTATCATTCAGTAAAGGTATTCTACTTCCTATTGAAGTTCCCAAATAGGAATCAAACCACCCAAAATAAAAACTATAACAATACAATTATCTGAAAAGTGAGTATATTCTCTCTCCTGCATTTAGAGGGAGTTCTCAATAAACAATCATTGCAAAAGCAAGATGCCTGAAATGTTTAGGCCCAGGGTGTTTAACGTTATAATGGGAAATCAAGCAGAGGTGCTAAATACAGCGCTATTCTCTACAACTCTATCATAGACGCTCATGTTTCTGTGGCTTATTTTATAAGGCTGTCATGTTCAAATTTATTCTGTCAAGCAGTTATTTTCTCTTCCACTGAATTGTTCTATATATCTAACTACATATCCATATCTTCATCTCTTCTTTTTACCACTCATCTTTCAACCATTTATTTATATTTCCACTATGACACATATTTTGACAGCTCCCTTTATATTTTCATTGTTTGGTTTGAGCTGGACTGCCACATTCTTTTTAAAGATGTAAGGTGCCATTAGAAATAGCACCAGTTTCATCTCTTGATCGTCGCCATCTTCTTACCCAAGCAATTTTCACTTTGACACGGCAAATTATACTGATGTACAGTGCATATTTCTCTCTAATTATTGTAATTAAAATGGGTTTCATGGGATTTTATAATCAGAAAGGATGACATGCTTGAAAATAAATGTGTAGACAATTAACTAATAATTATTGATTTATATCCAAGACGTTCAAATGTACATGGCACATGTGCTGTATATGTTAGTATCTTTGTATATGCTATTCATTAAACAATTTGGTATTTTGGTTTCAGATGTGCACTTTGCATTTTGAAAGTGTTTCCCTTGATGCTTTTCTTTGTGCTGCTTCATTCTGTCCCTCTCTCACACTGGCTGTTTCCACTGCTGCTGCCTGTGAAAAACCTAGAGACTGAATCTCTTTGTTACAAGATCAGTAATTGCTAAACAGTGTTAACCAGAAGTGATAATGGCTTATTAACACCTAAGTGGTATTTCTCTCAGAAAAACTAAAAGATCACAGAAGAAGGCAGAATACTGTTGAGATATATGGGCAGCCTCTGAGAACAAATACTTGCTGATGTAGACTATTGTGGATTTCCATACTTCTTTGCCTTTTAAACCAGCAGCAGGTTTGTTACTATGTGAACTACATATGCTTAATCAGTGAGTGTTTCAAAGAGAAATTAGCTTTGATTTGAATTTAAGAGAGTGACCTATCTTGATAGATGGAAATTTTTTATTTTAGACATTTTTGAAAGCTGATGCCAGAGATGATAGGCAGTGAATAGATGACCGTTGTAGAAAATATTTTGTGGTCTTTAACTTCCTAGCACCCATGTCCCCTTTCTAATGATACCCTGATTTCCTTTTGGAAAATGGTCTTACCAAATATTATATATGGTTGTGGTAGGTGATAAATAGAGATCCTTGACTCCTCAATAGAAGATCCTTCTTCTCACTGACTGGCACATACCAGGAACAGGCTCCTGATCTAAGATCGGCTGAGTGCTGCTCTCTGCTAGGATACTGAATCATGAGCAAATGTAGGAGAGAAAGAGGTGGATAGTGCTCAGTCATTCTAGTGGTAGTGTCCCTATCTGAGGATTTTTTTCAAAAATTATTGCTGATGTTTCTGCATTCTGGGCCTTTTAACTGAACTGCAAGTCTGCAATCTTTCCATGGTAAGACATAGCCTCTCAGAAAACACACACACACACACAAACACACACACACACACACACACACAAGATACAGCTTTATATGTTAACACAGAACTTAAGAGCATCACTACTAAAGTCAGACTGCATTGATTTCATGCTGACTTTCAATTAATTAGATGACTTTGGGCATGATGTTTAGTCTCCTCAGTTTTCCATTTCTCCACTATGAAATAAGGATAACAAAGCTGTTTATCCCAGGCAGTTATAGGTATATAAAGCACTTAGAATAGAGCCTGAGATAGTACATGCTCCCAAGACTTAACTATCATCAAATTTTAATTTCATTCTCTTGCTCTCTCTCTCTCATCCTTAAATATCCCCACCCAATTATCTCAACTAATCTTTTTGCAAAGTCTTGTACCATCCAGCTTACAATTAAATGAAAGATATACTTAAAATATCCAAATAAGTTCTCAATGAAACAAGTCAAAATTACCAAGTTCCTTACTCAGTGAACAAGATAACATCACTATTTTCCAAAACATGTGCATTGAATATTATTCTGCCAAAAGTTGCACTGTGGTGAATTTGAATGCAATTTATATTCATTTCAGCCAACATCTCAAAGAAGTTACTGCTGTCATAATTGAGGGACCACCTTGTCAGAAATCTCATCTTCATAGCATCTTACAGAATTCACAACAAAAAAACATCACAGAGAGTCCATATTGTTGCTGCTTCATCCCAAGCTCACTGGCTATTGTGGACATATTGCTGTTATAAGGTGGTTGACTGACTTGGAAAACATCAGGCTAAGAATTAAACTGCAGGCATGGAAAACAATTGAAACATTCTGAGGCTTTTTGACATATTGAGTGTCCCTATATTCAAGGTTAACTCTCATTGCTCAAGGGTAAAGTAAAAGAAGAAAAACTGCTGTGATCTGGAAACCCATATCCACTCTTTAGGAGTCATAATACTTGAAAGGAATATTTGGCCATTCCAGTTGTTTATATATTTTTTATTACACTTTAGGTAAAAAAGCCATATATCCTAAAATGCTCTGAGCGAGCAAAGAAAACTGTCCTGGAATGATAACTAGTTGGAAGTAATTTAAGCAGCTGGCCAGTTCTGGTATCTGTCAGCAAATAGCACTAATAACATGCTATTCACTCAGAGTCTATTTGTGAGATTAATGGTACTAGATAGAATATTTGATGTCTTTACTCTATTTACCAGCATGATGTCAGTCAGTATTAAAATGGTTTTGAAAGTGTAGAAATTCCATTGTATATATTACTGAGAATATTTTTCAAGGTATTTCTACAATATTAGCATGCTTCTGACACATTTTGCTATTCTAAGACGATTCAATACTACAAAGTACATGAGCAGTCCCATCGATAAAATGAAGAGATCAGAAAGGGAGAGGAGTCAAAGCACTTTACTATAGACTCTTCTGATAAAGAGAAAAGTTGAAAAATTTTCCATTATCTGTTTGAAATTTAGGCCGCTAATTCCATAGTCATTTTGTTATATGTATATATATATATATATATGCCATATATAATATTGATGGCATATATATACATATATATATGCCATCAATAAGTTAGAAAAATAAAATATTCAAAAATATTTGAAATATATTTCAAAAATATTTGAAAAATATTCAAAAATAATAGCACATTTTAATGACTAAAATCAACATAAAGCTGATTTCAAATATTGTAATTCTCATGCCACCAATTAAAAAAATACAGTCAATTATTCTATTTTGATGCTACAAAGCATTAGGTGGATTTTTCTGACTCAGTATTTTTATTTCTTATTGCATAAAAAGTAAAGAAATAGAATTTCTGAATTATTGGATAAGCTTAGAGTTGGTCCACTTTGTCATCAATATACCAGCAAAGACATTAAGTTTTCTAAAATTTAATATTTAAGTTTCATTAATATGAATGGCATTTCCAGTAGGTCCTTTAATTACATTGTTTCAATAAAAAATAAATGAAACAATACTGAATTAATATTAAAATTTGATAAATATATTTTATGAGAAAGTTATTATAAGTACAAGATAAGAAAATACAGGATAAGGGACATGCTACTAAATGTCATTTTAACAAATCTTCAATTACTTTCAGAGAGATACCGAACCAAAGTTGACATATTTGGAAGCAGTTCCGTAATACAGAGAAATGACTTTATGAAGACTTTGCAAGAATGTAGAGATATTCTGGGTGAAGAGTTGAAATATGTGCATTTATTACAATACTTTTATGTTAGGTTGGTACATATATAACCTCAATGTACTTTGCATCTCCTTTCATGGACTTTGCTATATTTATTTTACTTTATAATCTATCTAAAACTCTATCACCAAAATCTTTTGAATTTCTCAAGTTTATTCCTCCCCATCCTCCCAACCAACTATTTTAAATGGGTCTTTACCCTATCACCACTACAGTCAGCAGGATGTGTGTGTTAGGCATGGGTTAGAATCTATGAGAATACCCACCTATCTGGTTGATAGGTGGGTATTTCACTGAAAGTGTATGGTAAATTATGCCTTTATCAACAGCTGACGATGGAGGAACAAGAGGCAATGGGGAGAAAAACATAGGCCAAGCCAATATTGACAATTCCAAGCTGTGCATCTGTGCATTGTGTGTGCGTGTGTGTGTGTGTGTGTGTGCATGTGTCTTGCAAAAAATGAAAGGCCAGATAGGTAAGTTGGCACTGAGGACATTTGAAAGTTTTGTTTTCCTACTTTGCGTAGTGCACAGATATTTAATGGATCCCTATAATGTACTAGTTTCTGAAGTATTGGGAATACAATGTGTACAGTGGAGTCCACAGGAGACAATGGGAGGAGAAAACAAGTATACAGGCAATTATGTGTTTTGCAAGTACCATAACTGAGAAAAGTAAAAGGGACTAGAGGACCATGTTAGATGGACACTCAAACAATCTATGATGCAAAGAGAAAAGCCTTCCCAGAAGAGATGCCTAATCTGAGACCCAAAGGATAAGTGAAAAGTCAACCAGTGGATGAAGTGAGTGAGTAGGTTCTGCCACATCACAAGGGCTTTCTAAACAGAAGGAGCAAAATGTGCCAATGTCAAGAGGATCAAGGTTGTACAGCACATTTAGAAAGCAACATGTAGCTCACTTGGGTGCTAGAGGTTTGAAGACATGAAACTTGTCTTGTCTGTATTGGGATTACTTTTGAGATCTTGGCTAAGGTAGCAGTTGGAGATATTCTAGAAAAGAATTAGGGAAACACTTGAAAACAGAGATGAAGAGGCCAAAGAGAATGCTTAGAAGGAGAAACAGCCCTTTATTGCCTTCAACCTGCTTCTAAAAATAAAATCTCTCAATTCCCTACTAGGAATTATAACACTTAAGGTTGTGTCTTTGGTTATAAGCCAATTCTGGCTAACTTAACCAAAAGATAATTTATTCCAAGAATAATGGTGGCCTAAAGAAAAAAATAAAAATGACAAAAAATTAGCCTTAGAAGTGAGCAGGAAAGAAGTCCATTCTGTATTTAACTGGGACTCAGTTTCTATTTTAATTCAACAAAAACATTGCTAAGCACCTGCTATGTGTCAGGCAGCATACAAAAGTGGGAAATGAGGAAATATAATTGAATAAAACAGTAACATGTCTACTATGACTGACCTTGGAATCTAGTAAGGTTGGGGGTGGAGGATGGGTACATGAAATATTCCTAGAAAATAATTATGTAACTATGAAATAGGATAAGTGCTATGAGTGAGAAACAACATAATTTTAAATTAGGGTGTGAGAAAAGACTTAGCTGAGGAGGCGATTTTTAAACTCAGATGTAAAGAATAAGTAGTTGTCTAGGTGAGAAGCATGTGTGAATTGCTGACATGTGAAAGAAGTCGGTGCACTGGAACATCCTAGAGAGACAAAGCAGAGTGAGCCAGTGGGTGGAGTGCTGAATAAACAAAAGCTTTAGAGGTAATGCTGAAGCAAGGTCATGCAGGTTTAGTAGATCATGCGAAGGTTTGGTATCATATCCTAAGTGAAATGAGGGGGATTGCAAGCTGAACTATAGAATCAGGCTTGCATTTTAAAGATTGATCTGGATACTAATTAAAGGATAGAGAGTAGGAGGCAAGAAAGGAGATGAAAAGGGCAGAACAGTGGTTCTCACAGTAATCTGGACACATGAAACTGTCACGTTAACCTTTTCTGTGCCCACTACGCTTTTACATTCCTCTTCTTCTAGTTGCTTCAGGGAATTTCTCCTCCTGCCACATGTCCTAGAGGAGGTTATTAGTCTTGGAGATGAAAGGGGGTTGCTCAGAATGCCCCCATCCCTCTAGTCAAAGTGCTTGGTTCACAAATGGACAACGGCCCAAGTAGAATCAATCAGTATATTCTGTGGGATTCACATACATATGACAGAAAAGAGAAATTTCTTTTTTACTGCAGTGGCAAAGCTAGTGATAGGTACTCATGGTGCTACTGGCAGCCACTTTTCAGAATACAGTGAACTAAGGGAGGGCTATCCCTGTTCAAGGCTGGGCAAGGCACTTAAGATAGGATCAGTATTACTGACTTCTCTATTTTACCTCAGCCTGAATATGGTGCACATGGCACTGGTATTGATCCTTTATTTAAAATTTTGACCTTTTGTTTATTATGACCATTTTTCATGCATTTCATTTTTTAATATGACATTAAAGCAGTCTTTATATTGATTTTGTTTGGTGCTTCCATAAATCTTGCACACTGGACGAGGGCTTACTCCTCTCACCCTCGTGAACATTTATCATTTTGGATCTGTCTAGCACTTGAACCCTATTTTTGTGTTCAGGAGATACTTTATGCATCTTGATGGAAAGTGGTTTTCATGATTAATCTAAAAATATCTATTACATTTAGGATGGATACTGCAGGTTTATTTGCTTCACTTCCATTTTAGTGGGCTTACATATTGTCCTCCTCTATTTTAGAAGCTGGGAAACTAAAAAAATATATTCCTCATACTTTCTTATAACTACTGGGCAGGTATATAACCTAGATTCTACGAGTCTTATAACTTCACCTACGTCTCGGCTGCAGATGAGGTGAAGGCTAGGTGTGTAGTGATCAGATATTTTTGTAAGCCTGATGGCAGAGGTAGACATATGTAAACTTTTGTGAGGCAACTGAAATAGAGCATCTGGTTTCCAGCCCTGAGCCAGAGAAGTGCTAAGTAGCAATCTGTAACAGTATCTCATAATGCAAAAGTGCATTGGTTTTATTTTATGGCTATATAACATTCACAGTTGGTTGTTTTTGCCTTGCCAAACATTCTGAGAGTTGGGTATTATTATTTTTCCTTCTTTCTTTCTCTCTTTCTCTCTTTTTTTCTTTCTTTGTTTCTCTTTCTTTCTTTCTCTCTTTCTCTCTCTTTCTTTCTTCTTTCCTTTTCTTTCTTTTCTTTTCTCCTTCCTTCCTTCCCTCCTTCTTTTCTTTTTCTTTTTTTTTTTTTGCTTAAGCTAAAAGGACTCTGCGGTATGTCACAAAGATTTCTGTCCCTATGATAGCTTTTTCAGCCTCCCTTGCAGCAAAAGCACCTTCACACAATTTAGATTCAACAATCAGATGCATCTGCTTTGGGTAGTAAATCAGAAATTAATGACAAAAGAACAAAAGAGGCCCTGAGATATCTTTGTTTTGATGGAAATGGCAGTAGAAACAATATCCAATTTGAAACCAGCAGGGACAAATACCACAGGCAGCAACTAAATACCTTGATTTCAGCCCAGTGAGACATTGAGCAGAGGGCTTAGCTAACCTGGGTCTAGACTCCTGACATATGGACACTGTGAGATAATCATTTGGTGCTGTTTTAAGTCCCTAAATTAGTGATAACTTGTTATACAACAACAGAAAACTAAACAATGTATTGGTATTTACTTAGGCATGTTTTCCCTTATTTCTTAACAGTACATAAACCGATGATATTTCTCAGAATTGATAATATCACAGGTTAAAAAACATACTGTTCATAATGATTTAAATATTTCTTGTTTTTTTCAGAAGTACAGCTTTCAATTGCATGATTAAATAAATCAAGTAAATGGGTTTATTATATTGGAGTGGGATGAAAGGAAGAATCAAAAGTGATGAGCGTATTTGGAAGGTTTTATTTATGATAAGGGCCCACATTATATAAGCTGAAGATGAAAATAATGGGAAAAATGGATAACACACTACAAGAAGTGGTACTGCCAATTCCTATCTAGGAGACTTTAGATAACTTATTTACATTTTAAGTCTTTTCTCATTTGTAAAATGGAGCTAATTGTACTACTTCACAGGGCTCCAGAGATAACTGTAAACATGGAAAGGAACAACTAGTACCAGCCACTGCAAAAACATGCCAAATTGTAAAGACCATCAAGGCTAGGAAGAAACTACATCAACTAATGAGCAAAATAATCACCTAACATCATAATGACAGGAACAAATTCACACATAACAATATTAACTTTAAATGTAAATGGGCTAAATGCTCCAATTAAGACACAGACTGGCAAATTGGATAAAGAGTCAAGACCCATCGGTGTGCTGTATTCAGGAAACCCATCTCACGTGCAGAGACACACACAGGCTCAAAATAAAGGGATGGAGGAAGATTTACCAAGCAAATGGAAAACAAAGAAAGGCAGGGGTTGCAATCCTAGTCTCTGATAAAACAGATTTTAAACCAACAAAGATCAAAAGAGACAAAGAGGCCATTACATAATGGTCAAGGGATCAATTCAACAAGAAGAGCTAACTATCCTAAATATATATGCACCCAATACAGGAGCACCCAGATTCATAAAGCAAGTCCTGACTGACCTACAAAGAGACTTAAACTCCCACACAATAATAATGGGAGACTTTAACACCCCACTGTCAACATTAGACAGATCAACGAGACAGAAAGTTAACAAGGATACCCAGGAATTGAACCCAGCTCTGCACCAAGTGGACCTAATAGACATCTACAGAACTCTCCACCCCAAATCAACAGAGTATACATTCTTTTCAGCACCACACCACACCTATTCCAAAATTGACCACATAGTTGGAAGTAAAGCTCTCCTCAGCAAATGTAAAAGAACAGAAATTATAACAAACTGTCTCTCAGACCACAGTGCAATCAAACTAGAACTCAGGATTAAGAAACTCACTCAAAACCGCTCAACTACATGGAAACTGAACAACCTGTTCCTGAATGACTACTGGATAAATAATGAAATGAAGGCAGAAATAAAGATGTTCTTTGAAACCAATGAGAACAAAGACACAACATACCAGAATCTCTGGGACACATTCAAAGCAGTGTGTAGAGGGAAATTTATAGCACTGAATGCCCACAAGAGAAAGCAGGAAAGATCTAAAATTGACACCCTAACATCACAATTAAAAGAACTAGAAAAGCAAGAGCAAACACATTCAAAAGCTAGCAGAAGGCAAGAAATAACTAAGACCAGATCAGAGCTGAAGGAAATAGAGACACACAAAAACCCTTCAAAAAATTAATGAATCCAGGAGCTGGTATTTTGAAAAGATCAACAAAATTGATAGACCGGTAGTAAGACTAATAAAGAAGAAAAGAGAGAAGAATCAAATAGACGTAATAAAAAATGATAAAGGGGATATCACTATCACCACCGATCCCACAGAAATACAAACTACCATCAGAGAATACTATAAACACCTCTATGCAAATAAACTAGAAAATCTAGAAGAAATGGATGAATTCCTCGACACATACATCCTCCCAAGACTAAACCAGGAAGAAGTTGAATCTGTGAATAGAACAATAACAGGCTCTGAAATTGAGGCAATAATCAATAGCTTACCAACCAAGAAAAGTCCAGGACCAGATGGATTCACAGCCGAATTCTACCAGAGGTACAAAGAGGAGTTGGTACCATTCCTTCTCAAACTATTCCAATCAATAGAAAAAGAGGGAATCCTCCCTAACTCATTTTACGAGGCCAGCATCATCCTGATACCAAAGTCTGGCAGAGACACAACCAAAAAAGAGAATTTTAGACCAATATCCTCGATGAACATCGACGCAAAAATCCTCAATAAAATACTGGCAAAACGAATCCAGCAGCACATCAAAAAGCTTATCCACCATGATCAAGTGGGCTTCATCCCTGGGATGCAAGGCTGGTTCAACATACGCAAATCAATAAATGTAATCCAGCATATAAACAGAACCAAAGACAAAAACCACATGATTATCTCAATAGATGCAGAAAAGGCCTTTGACAAAATTCAACAACACTTCATGCTAAAAACTCTCAATAAATGAGGTATTGATGGGACGTATCTCAAAATAATAAGAGCTATCTATGACAAACCCACAGCCAATATCATACTGAATGGGCAAAAACTGGAAGCATTCCCTTTGAAAACTGGCACAAGAAAGGGATGCCCTCTCTCACCACTCCTATTCAACATAGTGTTGGAAGTTCTGGCCAGGGCAATCAGGCAGGAGAAGGAAATAAAGGGTATTCAATTAGGAAAAGAGGAAGTCAAATTGTCCCTGTTTGCAGATGACATGATTGTATATCTAGAAAACCCCATTGTCTCAGCCCAAAATCTCCTTAAGCTGATAAGCAACTTCAGCAAAGTCTCAGGATACAAAATCAATGTACAAAAATCACAAGCATTCTTATACACCAATAACAGACAAACAGAGAGCCAAATCATGTGTGAACTCTCATTCTCAATTGCTTCAAAGAGAATAAAATACCTAGGAATTCCACTTACAAGGGATGTGAAGGACCTCTTCAAGAAGAACTACAAACCACTGCTCAATGAAATAAAAGAGGATACAAACAAATGGAAGAACATTCCATGCTCATGTGTAGGAAGAATCAATATTGTGAAAATGGCCATACTGCCCAAGGTAATTTGTAGATTCAATGCCATCCCCATCAAGCTACCAATGACTTTCTTCACAGAATTGGAAAAAACTACTTTAAAGTTCATATGGAACCAAAAAAGAGCCCTCATCGCCAAGTCAATCCTAAACCAAAAGAACAAAGCTGGAGGCATCACACTACCTGACTTCAAATTATACTACAAGGCTACAGTAACCAAAACAGTGTGGTACTGGTACCAAAACAGAGATATAGACCAATGGAACGGAACAGAGACCTCAGAGATAATGCCACATATCTACAACTATCTGATCTTTGACAAATCTGACAAAAACAAGAAATGGGGAAAGGATTCCCTATTTAATAAATGGTGCTGGGAAAACTGGCTAGCCATATGTAGAAAGCTGAAACTGGATCCCTTCCTTATACCTTATACAAAAATTAATTCAGGATGGATTAAAGACTTAAATGTTAGACCTAAAACCATAAAAACCCTAGAAGAAAACCTAGGCAATACCATTCAGGACATAGGCATGGGCAAGGACTTCATGTCTAAAACACCAAAAGCAATGGCAACAAAAGCCAAAATTGACAAATGGGATCTAATTAAACTAAAGAGCTTCTGCACAGCAAAACAAACTACCATCAGAGTGAACAGGCAACCTACAGAATGGCAGAAAATTTTTGCAACCTACTCATCTGACAAAGGGCTAATATCCAGAATCTACAATGAACTCAAACAAATTTACAAGAAAAAACAAACAACCCCATCAAAAAGTGGGCAAAGGATATGAACAGACACTTCTCAAAAGAAGACATTTATGCAGCCAAAAAACACATGAAAAAATGCTCATCATCGCTGGCCATCAGAGAAATGCAAATCAAAACCACAATGAGATACCATCTCACACCAGTTAGAATGGTGATCATTTAAAAGTCAGGAAACAACAGGTGCTGGAGAGGATGTGGAGAAATAGGAACACTTTTACACTGTTGGTGGGACTGTAAACTAGTTCAACCATTGTGGAAGTCAGTGTGGCGATTCCTCAGGGATCTAGAACTAGAAATACCATTTGACCCAGCCGTCCCATTACTGGGTATATACCCAAAGGATTATAAATCATGCTGCTATAAAGACACATGCACACGTATGTTTATAGCAGCACTATTCACAATAGCAAAGACTTGGAACCAACCTAAATGTCCAACAACGATAGACTAGATTAAGAAAATGTGGCACATATACACCATGGAATACTATGCAGCCATAAAAAATGATGAGTTCATGTCCTTTGTAGGGACATGGATGAAAGTGGAAACCATCATTCTCAGCAAACTATCGCAAGGATAAAAAACAAAACACCGCATGTTGTCACTCATGGGTGAACAATGAGAACACATGGACACAGGAAGGGGAACATCACACACTGAGGACTGTTGTGGGGTGGGGGGAGGGGGGAGGCGGGAGGGATAGCATTAGGAAATATACTTAATGCTAAATGACGAGTTAATGGGTGCAGCACACCAACATGGCACATGTATACATATGTAACAAACCTGCACGTTGTGTACTTGTACCCTAAAACTTAAAGTATAATAATAATAAAACTTTAAAAAAATAGAGTGTTTATACCTTGTATTCCAATGTCCAGCATATGGTAACTATATTCTGCCATCAAACACTATTTAAGAGACTCTCTAAATTCTTTCCTTAGAAGTGATTTCAGTGAAAATAAAGTTTCTTAAGTTGCCACTCCATTGACCACTCCATCGTGTCTTGAACCTTTCTAGGCTCATGGTTCAAAGTGAAAATAATTTCTTAGTTTTATAGGACAGAATAAAGTTTTAACTAAATCCATAAGATAATAAAAAATGTAACTATAGTTATTCATGTCCAAGAAAAATATACTAGTCCTTCTGTCTCTCTCGCTCATGCACACCCCAGCCACACACACACACAATCACACACACACACACACACATACACACACAACCTGGCTTATTCCAGCATGTTTGCCACCATACATAGTTTTTAAAATATATATTTTAAAAATAGATTTTAAAATGCTGAAATACAACACTTGGGCAATTGAACAAATCTTTATGAAGTTAAGTTACATTCTCCACATGTTCAAGCTGTCTGTACTGGCATTTCAAAACAACAGGCTTGAAATCTTTCTTTCTTGAAGTCCTAGAGGTCATTCTTCTTCAGTATGTTACTCATCTAGTATTTCAGTCTCATAACAACAAATAAGCATCCTAGGGAAATCTTAGTAAATCTTAGCTCATGGTATGTTTTGTATTGACAAAGTTTACCAACTGGAACAACTACTTAGAGATGTTTCTTTGAATATAACTGGCTGAAAACTCAAAGCCACTGCAAGTTAGAGATCCATCTAAAATAAATATATTATAGCTAAGTTGTAAAAGTTACTATAAACATTATTTTTCTATAGACATTCACATTCCATATACATATATGTACATATTTATATACACACACACACACACACACACACTTGTTTGTATAGCTCTTTGTAGATTACAAGAGGCCCCACAAATATTATCTTATTTACTTCTATTGGTTTACTACAAAACCAGGGAAGTTCTGACTACCAGCAACAATGTGATTTTTTTAGAATCTCTGAATTCAGCTCATTTACTTTATAATAATCTAACTTGTAAGAACATCGAAATCTTTATATTGAAGGTGAGCAACATTCAACTACTTCTCACTGAACACTTGTAAAACAGGAAGCAAAACCTTCTATAAGAAGATTGATACTAACAGTATTTAATAATCTCTATGGCCTGCATACTCAACAGTTAGAGTAGGCTCTATCAAAAAATAATTTATGCAGCACATCAGCCCTGATCTATAATAGTTTTGGATTTTCAATTTTTTATGAATTTTCTACTAATGATACAATTATAATATACTTCTGTAAGACATCAGCTTTTTATAAGTTCTGTATGTACATTTAATCTTACATCAAGTTTATTTTTGTCAATTATTTTACAGACATGAGAACTGAGAATCAGTAAACAATATACCCAGCATCATACATACAGTTGATAGAGAGGTACAGATTCAAACTTGAGACTTCTGATTGTAAGTTTAGGCCTATATCCCTTGTAATATACTTGTCATCTATGATTACAGCTATATACATATATATATATTTTTTTCTTAATGTTTAGCCCAAATGCCAAAAACCAAAAACCTAATTTCATTAACTGAAAATCTGCTAAGTTTCTCTAATTATTTCAGTATTTTAGATGTCTTTACGAAAATATGTTCCAACTTGACAATTATGCTGCTTAGATTTTGATTAAACAAGACTTTTCATATGAGAAGCATGCACCAGAATAAGTAAAAACAGAAATATGTATGCTGTTATCTGTTCCAACTTTGGTCCCAACGCTCATTCTGATTCCAAGGAAATCTCTACATATATAAGGCAAATGTCCTAATGAATCTACCTCCAACTAAATGAAAAGATACTGAATCCTCCCATGGGAAAACTAACATGCTTCAAGAATTCTGTGCTTCATTTGACTCTGTAGAAAAAGGGGCCCAGAGTGGCGAGAAGAAACCATTCTGATGAGAAGAAACCATTCTAAGCATCAAACATAGAACCACGGTGGACCTGTACTTCCCTAATTAAAAGACTGACATCTAAAGCATCTGGGTTTTAGAAAATATGTCTTTTTTATATTCATTCGTGGTACAGTCTACTTATCAGAACTTTCCTCCTCCTCTGGCAAACAAACAAACAAAACACCTCCTTCATCTCAATAAAACATTTCTACATGCTGGCCTTAGTCAAATTGCAAAATATAAGCCCTTTTCAATCTTTTAGCTTATCTAAATAAAAAGACCAATGACTGAGTTAATTATTTCTATATATTATTTACTTTAAAACCCATTGGAAAATATCCTGTTCCTCAAAAGGTGATCTCACTTACAGTCTTCTAATACTTTAATGCCCTGTGAAACTATCCCTCACAACTGGATCATGCTCAGCCTAGACCTAAGCACAGAATTCATATTATTTTCCAGAGATATTTACTGAACACTGTGTGTCAAATGTTGTGCTAGATACAGGGACACAATATATACACATGACTTCCATAACCCGGTGCTTTGGGGTCTAATTATGAATGAAAACCAACACAAAAATGAATTACACTATGCCCCGTGTTATGAGATACAATGTTGGCACAAAGTAAATCATAATCAACACTGCTTGGGCATGTCTACAAACTGTCAGTCTGAAAAGATTTTGCAGAAGAGGAGCAAAACTGAGTTGAAGACTTCAAGGAGAAACACACATCCATAATGAAACAAGAAAAAAATAGAATCCTAAGCTGAGGAAATTTTATGTGATGAGGTGTGAAAGGGGAAAAAGAAAATACTGAGGTGCTTTAAATACTTACATTTTCTCAGAATATCACATAGAGGGGAGAGAACAGTGCGAGATAAAATTTGAAAGGTAAATAGGAGCCACATCCTGGAGGACCCTAGATGCCACAAATAGGAGGTTTAGATCATTTCTCAAGTTCATTGAAGGGTTTTATTAAAAGGCTACATAAGCCTGTAATCCTAACACTTTGAGAGGCTGAAGCAGGCTGACTGCTTGAGCTAAAGACTTGGAGACCAGCCTGGGCAACATGGTGAAAACACGTCTCTATCAAAAATACAAAAAAATAAAAAAAAATTAGCAAAATTAGCCAGACGTGGTGGTGCGTGTATGTGGTTTCAGTACTCAGGAGTCTGAGGTGGGAGGCTCACTTAAGCCCGGGGGCAGAGGGTGCAGTGAGCAGAGATTGTGCCACTGCACTCCAGCCTGGGTGACGGAGCAAGACACTGTCAAAAAAAAAAAAAAAAAAAAAGGCTACATAAAATCAGGTCACCACTTTATAAATACCACTCAGAAATAGCAGTGGAAAGACAGAAGGGAAAACTAGAGACAAGAAATTGTGGTAGCCTGAATATCCTGTTTCAAATACTTAGTTCACATGTATGGCACAGCCGTTCTCTTATATGTTCCTGAAATCTTGGTTGTTAAGCCAAACCAAGGATGGGGGTACTCTTCAAGAGCCTAAGTGTCTGCAGAGGTACATTTAATCTTACACCAATTTCATTTCTATCAACGATTTTACAGACATGAGAACTGATAATCAGCAGATAGACGACATACCCAGCATCACACCTACAGTTGATAGAGATGTATAGATTCAAACTTGAGATTTCTGATTATAAGTTTTGGCCTATTTCTCTTGTTATATATTTGCTATGTATGATTATAGCAATATATAAAAATATATTTTCTTAATGTTTGGCCCAAATGCCAAAAAACAAAAGCCTAATTTCATTAACTAAAAAATCTGCAATCCACTTCTGTTTGACTGGAATTTACCTCTATTTGACCTGAATGACTTTCTTTTTTTAAAAACTGTTATTTAATTAAAAGTAATAAATCTCCTCATGCTGAAGAACACTTTCATAAAGAGGGAAAAGTAACCTACATTACGTACAGAAGAGTTATGTAATGAGGCATCTCAAGAATTTAGGAAGCTAGTTCATAGAGTGTTGCAGTATTCTTGTAAGAGATAACCAGAATATGAACCAAAGGAGGGATATAGAGAAGAAAATGGCATAAGAAATATTTGAGAAAACTGGGTGATTGATCAGATATGGAGGCTATAAAAAAAGGAGAGATCAGTGATGACTCACGTACTTGGGTGGTAGAGAATACAGTAGAGATTTATTTTTCTTTTGCAAAGGTTAGAACTACAGGTTATATTCCAGAAACCTTCAAGCTCGCATGATATTTTAAACCAAATCAACACACATTTTATTTAATATTATAACTCTAAAACAGATATTTAGTGTCATAAAAATATAGTTTGTATTAGAAATTAGAAAGCTAGCAATTTTAAAACACAATTGAATTATGTAATAAAATGACTATAAGTAACACTTGGTTTAGCTACATTACAGTCAGAGTAATGATTTCAGTCATCGACATTTTATAATACAGAATATTACAAGAATAGTTATAATTAGGCAATTAGTTCTATCACTCACGGCATAGAGTTGGAAGCACAAAGCCTCAAAATGGGTAATCAATACTTCTACATGTAATTAATCAGTTGAATTTGCACTATAGGTAAACACAGGGCTAAAATAAGTGAGGTCAACTATAGCTAGCTCAATGTGATTAACCGTCACTGTAGAGATGTATAAAAACATTGGCAAAAACGTATCCATTGCTTCCAGGATAAACTAATCTTACTTTTAAGACACTTACTCGTGTATTCATTCAATCTACAGTTACCGAGCACTGATTAAGAGCCAGACACTATGGTAGTGAGTGCTGGGGATACAATGATAAATACTATAAGCTGGAGACCTGGCCTCTGTGGTTTAGAGTTTAGAAGAGAAGAGAATTGTGCAATAACCACAAAATCCTATAGTTACAAACTGTGATAAAACTTATGAAAAAAGATGTTGTTGATAGAAAAATGTTTCTTCCTCCTGAAGACGCCTACATCCTAATCCCTAGAAACTACAAACATGTTACCTTATATGGCAAAGGAGATTTTTCAGATGTAATAAGAATCTTGAAGTAGGATTATCCATATGGCTCTAAAATAATCACAAGTGTTCTTATAAGAGGCAGGTAAAGGGGTAAGAGTCAGAGAGGGAGCTGCGATGATGGAAGCAGATGGCAGGAATGAGAAAGAAATTTGAAGGTGTATGCTCTTGGCATTGAGGATGGAGGAAAGGCTCATGAGCTAAGAAAGGCCAGCAATGTAAAAATCAAGAAAAGGCAAGGAAACAGATCTTTCCGAAGAGCCTTAATAAGGAGCACAGCCCTGCTAACACCTTAATTTCAGTCCAGTGAGGCCCTTTTTGGACTTCTGACCTCCAAAACAGTAAGATCACAAATATGAGTTGTATTAAGCAACCAAATTTGTAGTAAAAGTTCATGGTAGCATATAGGAAATTGGTACACAAGATTTGAGAAACAATGTAGAGAATATGCAAAAAGAGTATCTTTTCTAGAATCCCTCATTTTAAACATGATTTGGAAATTCTAGTATGATTGTGCTAATCTCCTTTAAATGTCTTCATTCCACATTGTAAACATATTTGAAGATATCACAGTGTACCCCATAAATATATACAATTTTTATTTTTTAATTAAAAATAAAATCTTAAAAATGTTTCAATCATTTTCTTTTGCCATTAGGATGAAGAACAAAATCCATAACATGATGGACAAGGCCCCAGTGATGCATCGTGTGTCTGTTTCTTCAGTCTCATAGAATGCAGCATTTCCCTTTGATCTCACCATTCCAGCCTGCTGCTCTTCTTTCAGTGCTTTGAAACAAGTGAGATATTCACTCCTCCCACCACAAGGCCTTTACCCAAGAGGTTTGCATATTTCTCCTGCAACCCTTGCCCTTTGTCCAGTTTATTCAAACTTATCCTTTAGATCTGTGTTCAATTGCTACTTTTCCAGTTCCAGGAATGCTAAGTAACTAAATATTGGAGGAAATTTAAGCTTATTTTTATATTGAGGGAGAACACCAATTATATAGAAAGAGGTAGCCAACACAATAAAGAATAATCAATACTGTGAGTTTCCTGAAAAGATAGAAAGCCATGATATCCAGGGGAAAAAAGAGAAAAAATAAGAAAGAAAGGATTAGTTTTAGATTGAAGGAGATGACACTTCTTTATTTTTTTCCTCTCTTCTTTGCTTTTCATTCCCATCTTCATCACCATAAATTTGAAATGCCTCAAGTCTTAATTCTAGGACTTTTTTATATTGCCACTTTGCTTTGTTTTCTCTTTAATTTATTTTATTCTTGGTAGCCTGGTGTGAAAGTTACTATAAAGGGAACTGGGAAGAACTGGTCATCAAACTGCATGCTCAGGGCTTGGCTTTCAGTGACCACAGCGAAAAAAGTAAATGAAGTTTTGGGTCCCTGAGAGAAAGAGATGTTGAAATTTAAATGAATGCCTTAATTTAGCCCATACAATCATAAATCTGGCTAAGGCAAGATGACAAAAATTTCCATGAGAAATAAATTGTATTTGTCATAAGAGAGAAAATCTGCAGGCATGAAACAAACAAAAAAAAAATAAAAGGAAATTGAGACAGAACAAAGGATTAGAGTCTCAAGTGCATGAGGAATAGAATTCACAAAGAAACCATACTTCTGTGTGTATACATTGATTAAATGATTAAGGAAAGAATGAGAACATAAATATAAATGGGCTGAATTGAAGGACAGAAAAAATACAAATTCTAGAAATTACGTATTCTTTATGAATTGACTTTTTTCTCATTGTGAAATATTACTCTTTATCTCTGATAATATGCCTTGTCATGAAGTCTACTTTGTATATAGCTTCCATATGCTCAGTATCTAAATGAAATATCTTTTCCCATCATTAACTTTCAAATTTCTGTCTCTATATTTAAAATGCCTTTCTTCTATAAACATCATAATTAGGTCTTGCATTTTTGTCAAGACTGACAGTATCTGATTTTTAATTAGGGTGCTTAACCTGTTTACATTTACTGCAAATATTGATGTGTTTAAGCCTACTATCTTGCTATTTGTTTTCTATACATTCCATCAATTTTTAGTTACCTTACTCTTCATTTTCTGCCTTCTATTAGGTAATCTGCATTTAAAAAAATGCTTTGGGGATTAAGATAAATATTTTAAACTTATTCATTCATGAAAGGGCTCCCTGAGCTAAATCAATTAGTTCATAATACAAAGAATTCTGCATGCATAAATTGGGATGGAAAAGGCAGAGGTGGAAAAACACTGAGGGTCAGTGATGGCATCTCAAATTGTATAGAAAACCAGAAGGATTTAGAAAAGCTTTAGATGTTGAACAAGGTTTTTTGATAAATATTTTCATAATCTTTCTAATGAAAATAGATTACATTAACTCTAATGAGATGGTTTGGCTGTGTCCCCACCAAAACTTCATCTTGAATTGTAGCTCCCTTAATCCCCACATGTCATGGGAGAGGTGGGAGATAATTGAATCATGGGGGCAGGTTTTTTTTCCCATACTGTTCCTGTAATAGTGAATAAGTCTCATGATATCTGATGGTTTTATAAAGGGCAGTTCCTCTGTACATGCTCTCTTTCCTGCTGCCATGTAAGACATGCCTTTACTCCTCCTTCGCCTCCTGCCATGATTGTAAGGCCTTGCCAGCTATGTGGAACTGTGAGTCTTTTAAACCCAATTTTCTTTATCAATTACTCGTGTTGGGTATGTCTTTATTAGCAGTGTGAGAACAGACTAATACATCTAATAAAATCCTGCAAGGAAGAAAAATCTGTCCATTGGAACCTTTAAGTATAGGCTCTTTAACAACTGTACATAACACTCAGGAGTAAATCCTGAAGCAAATGGGAACATGCTTACTTCTCACTTTTTCACTTTGTGTAAACAGCCTTAACCAGAAATAGGGGATTTAATAAGCAAGCAAAACCCAAATGAAAAATATCCCCTTTGTTAGATATTCTTCTCAGTGAGTGAATATGCTGACAGAAACTTAGATCAAAAATAGAATAAGATCTAGAATAAACTGAAGCCCTTACAAATAAAAACAACTGAATACTTCATCCCAGTCAAAATATCATAGGAGAGAGTTTCTCCTTAAAGATGCCAATGCATAGCATAAACAGAAAATATAATTGGCCAATGATGGTTAATGGGTGCAAAAAATAGTTAAAAGAATAAATAAGACCTACTATTTGATAGCACAACAGGGTGATTATAGTCAATAATAACTTAATTGTATATTTTATAATATTGAGTGTAATTGGATTGTGTGTATCTCAAAGGATAAATGCTTGAGGGGATGGATACCCCATTCTCCTTGATGTGCTTATTTTATATTGCATGCCTGTATCAAAACATCTTATATAATGCATCTACCATGTACCCGTACACACAAAAAAGAATTGCTAAAAAAATCTGACAGTAAGGATGATCCAGGGGAAATTCAATACTCAATTTTCAATATTCTGTTTTATTTTTACACTTACAAGAAGAACTTTATCTAAATAATAAAGGACAACCTTGTGTGCATATATTTATCATATATATATACATAATTTTATTCTTCACTTTTAATTTTTGTGGGTTCGGAGTAGGTGTATATTTACGGGGTACATAAGATACTTTGATATAGGTACACAATGTATGATAATCACATCCGGGTAAATGGAATATCAATCACCTCAAGCATTTATCAGTTATGTTACAAATGATCCAATTACACTTTTATTTATTTATTTATTTATTTATTTTGAGACGGAGTCTCACTGTCACCCAGGCTGGAGTGCAATGGCATGATCTCAGCTCACTGCAACCTGCGCCTCCCAGGTTCCAGCAATTCTCCTGCCTCAGCTTCCTGAGTAGCTGGGATTACAGGGGTGTGCCACCACGCCTGGCTAATTTTTGTATTTTTAGTGGAGATGGGGTTTCGCCATGTTGGCTATGCTGGTCTTGAACTCCTGACCTCATGATCCGCCCAGCTCGGCTTCCAAAGTGCTGGCATTACAAGCGTGAGCCACTGCACCTGACCTTTTTTAGTTATTTTTAAATGCATAGTTAAATTATCATTCACTACAGTTAGCCTGTTGTGCTGTCAAATACTAGTTCTTATTCATTCAAACAATTTTTTGAATGTATTAAGCATTCCCACTTCCCCCTCAACCCACTACCACCCTTGCCCCTGGTAACCATTCTTTTACTCTCTCCATGTGTTCAAGTGTTTTAATTTTTAGATCTGACAAAGAAGTGAGAACATGCCATGTTTATCTTTGTCTGCCTGGTTTATTTCAGTTAACTTAATGATCTCCAGTTCAATCTATGTTGCTGCAAATGACAGGATCTCATTTTTTTTTATAGCTGAATAGTACACCATTGAGTTTATGTACCATATTTTCTTTATCCATTCATCTGTTGATGGACACTTAAGTTGCTTCCAAATCTTGGCTGTTGTGAACAGTACTGAAACAAACATGAGAGTGCAGATATATCTTCAATATCCTGATTATCTTTCTTTTTGATATATACCTGGCAGTGGAATTGCTGGATCATATGGTAATGCTAATTTTAGTTTTTGGAGGAACCACCAAAATGTTCTCCACAATGGTTGTACTAATTTACATTACCACCAACAGGGTAGAAGTTTTCCCTTTTTCACACATTTTTGCCAGCATTTGTTATTGCCTGCCTTTTAGATAAAAGCCACTTTAACTGGAGTGCGATGCCATCTCATTGTAGTTTTGATTGGCATTTCTCTGATGATAAGTGATGTCGAGTACCTTTTCATATATCTATTTGCCATTTGCATTAATAGATCTTCTTTTGAGAAATGTCTATTCTGATCTTTTGCCCATTTTTAATTGGAGTATTAGATTTTTAAATTTTACTATAGAATTGTTTGAGCCCCTTGTACATTCTGGTTATTAATCTCTTTTCAGATGGGTAGTTTGCAAATATGTTCTCCCATTCTTTGGGTTGTCTCTTCACCTTGTTGATTGTTTTCTTTGCTATGAAGAAGCTTTTTAACTTGATGTGATACTACTTGTCTATTTTTGCTTTGATTATTTGTACTTGTGAAGTATTACTCAAGAAATCTTTGCACACTGCAATGTCCTAGAGAGTTTCTCCAATTTTTTCTTTTAGTAGTTTAATAGTTCGAGGTTTTAGGTTGCTTCTATACCCAGTTTTTTGAAAGTTTTTATTCATGAAGGGATGCTGAATTTTATTAAATGCTCTTTCAGCATTAATTAAAATGACCATATGGTTTTTGCCCTCCATTCTGTTGATATAATGTATCACATTGATTGATTTGCAAATGTTGAACCATCCTTACATCTTTGGAATAAATCCCACTTGGTCATGATGAATGATCTTTTTAATGTTTTTAATGGGTTGTTGAATTCAGTTTGCTAGTCTTTCATTGAGGATTTGTGCATCAATATTCATCAGGGATATCAACCTGAAGTTTTCTTTTGTTTTGTATGTCTTTGTCTGGTTTTGTTATCAGGACAATACTGGCCTTGTAGAGTGAGTTTGGAAGTATTCCTTCCTTCTCTATTTTTTGGGATAGTTTGAGGAGAATTAGTACTAGTTCTTCAAATGTTTGGTAAAATTTAGCAGGGAAGCCCTTGGATTCCAGACTTTTCTTTGCTGGGCAACTTTTTATTACAGCTTTGTTATCACTACTTGTTATTGGTGTGTTCTGGTTTTGGGTTTCTTCATGGTTCAATCTTGATAGATGTATATTTCTAGGAATTTATCCATTTCTTCTAGATTTTCCAATTTATTGGCATATAGTTATTTATAGTAGCCAATAATGATCCTTTGTATTTCTGCAGTATCAGTAGTAATGTCTCCTTTTTCATCGCTGACTTTATTTATCTATGCCTTTTCTCTTTTATTCTTAATTAGTCTGGTTAATGGTTTGTCAATTTTGTTAATCTCTTTCCAAAAAATAGAACAACTTTTCCTATTATTGATCTTTTGCATTCTTTGTTTCAATTTCATTTATTTCTGCCCTGATTTTTATTATTTCTTTTCTTCTACTTATTTTGGGTTTGATTTATTCTTGCTTTTCTGGTTCTTTAAGATGCATCATCAGGTTACTGGTTTGAAGTTTCTTGTTTGTTTGTTTGTTTTGTTTTTATGTGGGCACTTGTAGCTATAAACTTTCCTCTTTGTATTGCCTTCACTGTATCCCACAGGTTTGGGTATATTGTGCTTCAATTATCATTTGTTTCAAATAATTTTAAAGTTTTATTTTTATTGTCTTCATTAGCCACTGGTCATTCTGGAGCATACTGTTTAATTTTCATGTTTGTATAGTTTCCAAAATTCCTCTTGCTGTTGATTTCTAGTTTTACTCTATTGTGGTCAGAGAAGATGCTTGATATTATTTCACATTTTTTGAATGTTTTAAGACTTGTTTTGTGACCTAACATATGGTGTATCCTTGAGAATGATTCATGTGCTGAGGAAAAAATGTGTATTCTGCAGCTAGCTGTTGGATGAAATGTTCTGTAAAGACTTGTTAGTTCCATTATATCTATAGTGCAGATTACGTCCAATGTTTCTTTCTTGATTTTCAGTCTAGATGATATGTCCAATGCTAAGAGTAAGATATTGAAGTCTCCAGCTATTATTTTACTGGAGTCTAACTTTTCTTTAGTTTTAATACTATTTGCTTTATATATCTGGTTGCTTCAGTTTGGGGTTCATATATATTTACAATTGCTATATTCTCCTGCTGAATTGACACCTTTGTCATTATATAATAGTACTCTTTGTCTCCCTTTTTATAGTTTTGGTCTTGAAATCTATTTTGTCTACTTCATCAATTCTGCTATTAAGACACAGGGAGGGGAACGTCACACACCGGGGCCTGTCAGGGTGTGGGGGGCTGGGGGAGGGATAATATTGGAGAAATACCTAATGTAAATGACGAGTTGATGGGTGCAACATGGCACATGTATACCTATGTAACAAATCTGCACATTGTGCACACGCACCCCAGAATTTAAAGTATAATAAAAAAAGAAACTTCTATGTATTCTTCAGTATGTTGATTGCATTTTTCAACTACAGAATTTCTGATTGATTCTTTTTAATTATTTTAATCTCCTCATTGGATTTAGCTGATACAATTCTGAAATGCTTCTCTGTGTTATTTTGAATTATTTTGAGTTTCATCGAAACAACTATTTTGAATTCTCGGTCTGAAAGATCATATATTTCTTTTTCTCCAAGATTGGTCTCTGGTGCCTTATTTGGTTCATTTGGTAAGGTCATGTTTTCTTGGATGTTATTGAGGCTTGTGGATGTTTGCTGGTGTCTGAGCATTGAATAGTTAAATATTTATTGTAGCCTTTGCAGTCTGGGCTTGTTTCTACCCATATTCCTTGGGAAAGGTTTCCGGGTATTAGAAGGGACTTGGGCATTGTGATATAAGCCATATCTGCATTAGGGGGCTACCCAAACCCAGTAACCCTACAGTTCTTGGAGACTAGTAGATGTACCACTTCGGTGGTCTTGGATAAAATACAAATAAATTATCTGTATTAACAGGCAGACAATATTGTTCTCTTGCCTCACCTACTCCAGTCAAACAGAGTTTGTCTCTCTCTCTGCTGAGCCACCTGGAGCTGGGGGAGGGAGAACACAAGCAACCCTGTGGCCACTTCCACTCGGACATTGCTGGGTCAGACTTGAAGCCAGCACAGAACTGGATATTGCTCAAGTCCTGCTATACTCACTCCCTGGCTACTGCCTATATTTTCTCAAGGCCCTAGGGCTCTACAATCAGCAGGTGGGGAAGCCAGACGGACTTGTATCCTTCCCTTCAAGGTAGCTAGTTCCTCCAGGCCCCAGGTGAGTCCAGAGATTTCGTCTGGGAGCCAGGGACTAGAGTCAAAAACTTTAGAAATCTACCTGGTGTTCTATTCTATTATAGCTAAGCTGTCACTCAAAACATGAGACAACTTCCTTCCCACTCTCTTCTCTCTTTTCCACAGGCAGACAAGCCTCTCCCCATGGCCACCACCACAGACCCACCATGGTTACTGCTAGGCTACCTCTAATGTGCACCTAATGTCCAAGGGCTCATCAGGCAGTTTATGGTGACTGCTGCTAGAACTGGGACTCACCCTTCAGGGCAGTAGGCTCCCCTCTGGTCCAAAGCCAGTCCGGGAATACTATCCAAGAGACACAGCCTGGAACTAGGAACCCCAAGAGCCCACTTGGTGCTGTACCCTACTGTGGCTGAACTGGTGCCTGAAGTCATCACACCTCAGAGTCTCACTGAAGGCCCACGGTTTACCACCTGGGTATTCCTGCTTGGTTCTTCAGGCCCAAGGGCTCTTTAGTGAGCAGGTGATAAATTCTGCCAGGACTGACTCCTCCCCTTCAAGGCAGGAGCTCAAGGACATGTTGTCCAAGAGCTAGGGCCTCACAGCTCTGCCCTGTGCCCTATCCTACTGTGGCTGAGATGATATATAAGATGCAAGACAAAGTCTTCTTTTGGAAGAAAGATTTCCCTTTCCTCAAGTAGAAGAAAGGAGACACTTTCATTACTCCAACTTGTGCTTCCTGGTGTTGAGGGAGGGGTGGTGCAAGTTCTTGCTTAGCCACCCCAGCTGGTGTTCTATGTCCACTGGCTCTAAGCCCAGCACAGCAGTAGGAGTGCTAGGAATTGGAGTCCTTGTGGCCTAGACTGCCTTTTAAGTTTATTTAAGGCATCAGAGCACTTTAGCTCACGGTGGTGAGGCTTGCTGACACTTAAGTTCTGACCTTTGGGATGATCACTGGCTAGGGCTTTTCCAAATGCTCCCTTTTGGTGGGTGGTGGTAAGTTGAGTTCAGTCCAGTTTTGCTTCCCACTGTGATAGGGCAGTACTGAGTTCAATGCTGGGTCTCACAATGTTGCATTCTCTCTCCTGCATGTGCACAGATTCCCTGTGCTATGCAGAAACTGCCTGGGGGTCGGGGAGGGGCAGTGTCAGCAATTCAAGACTGTCTTTCTTACCCTCTTTAGTGCCTTTCAGTGATGCAAAGTTAAAACCAGGTAATGTGATTGCTTACCTAATTTTTGGTTCTTATGAAGGTGCTTTCTGTGTGAACATACTTGTTGAACTGGTGTTCCTTTTGGGGGTACAATCAGTGAAGGCATCTATTTGGGCATCTTGCTCTACCCCACGTATTTTTGATTTACACAAATACTGGCTGAAAAACTTTACATTGCTATTCAACTTCTGATTCAAAGTCAATAAATTAATCAGATCATGGACATCTCTAATAATCCTCAGACACTCACACACATATGTCTAACTGATAATATTCTTACCCTTTTTGTGATAACACAGCTGCTAACTTTATAGAGATGGGTATACTGTTCAAATCGAATGGCCAGACTCAATATTTTCCTGATAGTCTCTTCATTGAAATTCTTCAGGGACCCCCCCTATTTATAATAAAGTCATAGCTAACTCGGATATTGACTTACTGATATTCTTATGTCAAAATCCAAACTAAATTGAAGATCTTCACAAACAACTGGAATCTCTATGAACTAAAATGTCTACTAATATCAACAGAATTCTAGTGACTAAGCCTATGAAGGTTCAGATAGACCCATCCAGACCTCTACCAAAGCTTTGACAACAACACCCTCTAAAGCTGCGACAAAGAAAAGACTAAATCAATAAAAGACACATTATACCTGTGCCAGCCATTCTAATACTTCTATCCTCCAAGTCAAGAGGAACCCAACAGACAAGAATGTATATTATTTTGAGAATACTAGTTAACAAAATTTCCCCCAACATATATATATGTGTGTGTATATATATATATATGTATGTGTGTGTGTGTGTGTGTATAACTTTATATAAGTATAAATAAAATAGTTATTCCCCATGGTATCCACAACAAATCATTTTATATTTAGTGTCATGAGGCTATATAATTTACAGTTCTGGATTTGCGTCCTGCTTTCTTTGTTGTCCCTTTAGATCAAAAAACTTCCTACCTCTGCCTTTGCCTGACAAGGTCAACATTATAAATAGGCATCTATACTTCAGAATTTAGTAAGTTTCCTTCTTTTCACAAGTTATTTACCAGGGTTTTAATGACTTTACAGTTCCTTTAGATTCCATTGTATTTCCATACCTGGATGACCTTTGGCCATGTACTAAAGAAGACCTGAATTTAAAGATCAAGTTCTATCCACATACCATTTTAGCTCAAAAAGAATGTAAATATTTTCTAAAATAAATTGCAATTTTATCAATAAATGTGTATTAACTAAGACGTAATATATGACAGAAGGTAATAAATTGCTTACTTTTGATAGGCTAAAAACCATACAAAACTTTCAGAAGCCAGACACTAGGAGAAAATTTAAATAATTTCTACTCTCATTAGCTACTACAGGCAATGAATTCCCAACCTTTCTGAAATTGCCAGACTTCTTTATGACCTAAATGTTCAACAACCAAATTTCTTCCTTGGGAATATATGCATTGGCACATATTTTACTCAGTGATATAGAGAACTGTGAAGAATGTTATTCCATAACATACAACAATGACAAAAGATGTCAGCAAACAGTAAGTTTATTATTTTTCTTAAACTCAGCAGAGAGCTGACGTAGTAGAACAGTGAAATGGCCTAAAACTGGAGAAGAGACAAGTGCCTGAAAGAAGTATGAGCTGTAAGTTGTGGCTTAATTGTTCAGGACACAGGAACTGGAAAGATAGTTCAGTAAGGTTGATTGGTGTATCAGTGGAGTCTGAGTGCACACTAACAAGGGAGGGTGACACCTCTAGAGGCTGCAAACATAGAGGCATTCTACACACTCTTGTGGGAATTTTTCCATTAACCCAACTGACTTAAATAATTAGAAAAGTCTTTTTAATGGTGCAGGCTTTAGGGAAGGGAACAGCAACCACTGCAGGAAGTCACAAAACTCTCCTACCTTGACTCTTCTAATCTAAATCTCCTATGAAACAAAAACCTTAATATGTGAGAGGAGAGGGGATGGCAACAAACATAGCCATGATTAGGGTACTGGTGAAGATCTATTGCAGCCAGGAGAAGGGAACAGGGGGAAAAAAGCTTTTTACCCTAGCAAAGGGGCGGGGATATTTACTGGTGTCAGAAATATACCAGGATAGAAGTAGTAGTACTGAGAAGGGAACACTCTTGAAACCTAGGATATGATGCCAAAGACAGAGGCTTAATCAGAACCACAGAGAACACTCTGTACTCTCAACCACAAAACTAACAAATATCAAATAACAGGTTAACTGCAAGAGATAGCCTTTCTTCTGAGGTACAGTGCAAAGGGAAGATCTAAACCTGAGGACGGAGCAGCAATTGGGGAAAAATTAAAAACCAAAAACCCTGACAAACCAGCCCTATCCTAAATCAAGGTGTTCCTGAAGATTTTAAATCCTGTGTTAAAAGGAAGGTAACCATAGCAAAAACTTTAAACTTCTCCCAACTCCCACTTAGACTAACTTAAATCCCATACTAAAGGTGTGTCTATCTCTAAGTATAAAATATATTTACTTCAGTCTCTACTGTCCTACACAATATGTCTCCTTGTTTTAAAAAAAAAAAGCAAGAAAAAAAGCATACTATCAAGAAACAAAAAAATAATTAACTCCAGACCCATATATGACAGATGTTGACATTTCTCATTTAAAATTATTATAATTAAAATGTTAAAGGTATAATAAAGAAGTAAGGAAACATACTAGATTAGATGAATGATTTCAGCAGAAAGATTAAAACTACTTAAAAAAAAATCACATGTAAACACTAGAAATAAATTGAAAAAAAAAAAAAACCAGTACAGAATACTTCTGAGAGAGGCTCATCAGTAGTCTAGATACAGTCAAGCAAAGATTTACAGGACCTGAAGATAGGTCAGTAGAAATTATCTAACTTAAACACAAAGAGGACAAAAGAGAGAAAAAGCAAAGAACACAAATAAACAACAACAACAAAAACAGCACAGAGCATCCAAGAATGTGAACATCATCCAACTCTTTCCTATACACATAATTGCAATATATGAAGAACAGAATAGAATACATTTGAAAAAATAAGCTTATTTTTTTTCCAAACTTAATAACAGACATAAATCCAAGAGGTTCAGAAAACACTAAGGGGGAAATTACCACCCATAGATGCATCATATTCAAACTGCTTAAATAAAGACAGAGACACTTTTGAAGGAAGTCACATGAAAAAATACACATTAAATATGACCACAGATAAAAATTACAATCGGCTTCTCAGAAACCATGCAAACTGAAAGACAAAGGACTAGCACTTTTAATGAACCAAAATAAAAATGGCAGCTTAGAATTCTATATCTAGTGAAAATATTTTTCTAAAATAAAAGAGAAATAAAGTATTTCTCAGATAAATGCTGAGGGATACCCACTCTCCAAGAAAAATTAAAGACAGACCTTTAGGTAGAAGGAATATGATTTCAGACAGAAATTTGTTTCTATATAAAGTAATGAAGAACACTCAAAATGCATAGTATTGCCTTCAAAAACTTCCCCAATATCAATCAATTCCATCCCTTGAAAAACTTGCTATAAATCACCTGGACCCAGATCGCAGGTATTCTGTACCATGTTTTTCATTTGCAGCATTTTCATTTGATTATTCCTTAGAGTTTACATTTCTCTTCTGAAAACATCTCCCCCGATGACCTCTTTCAGAGGCACATTTAAGGCTCCACTGAAAGGTCTTTGACTTGCAAAATAAATAATATGTCTCCTTATTTTTGCTGGCTTCACACTATGAATACATTCCAAGGAGAATGTATGTCAGTTCAAACATCGGCAAATAATTTGGCCATTCCCAGTGAAGTGAAAGACATGCATACTGTTGAACTAAGAATTCCACTTTTAGGTTTTACTTTACATGAATTCACTCACGCATAAGAAAGCACATGCAATGATGTCCATCACTACACTGTTTATAGTGGTGAAAATGTGGAAGCAAAGCAGTGGAACCTCAAGTTCAGAAAACCTACATACATTTTGTTATGATGACAAAATAGAATTCTGTCAAGCAGTGAATATTAATAATGCAGATCTGATATATGAATAATCTTATAAATCTTATAAATTATTTTGCATTTAAAAGTTATATGCAATGCAATATACATACACAAATGGAGTCATTATATAAAATTCCTTTTTTGTGTATAGATCAAACAAGGTCAAATATCATCAGCTTCATGGTATTCCACCTAATCAAATTTAAAATACATTTAAAGAATAATATATGGTTTGTGGAGACGTAGCTAAATAACAGCTTGCTAGCTAACTAAATTTGTTGGCCATATAATATGTGTAAAACATTGTTATAAGCATTTCATATATATTAATTTATTTAATTCACACAATCAATAATCTTATCAGGTAGAAAATAATATTATTTGTCCTCATTTCTATTGATGAGGCCAATAAAGAGAGAAAAATGCATGCCTGGGAGAAAGAACATCCATCTTATTTTAGAGGTTATCCCTGGAAAGAAGGAATATGGGGTCATTAGATGGGCGGGAGGATCTTACTTATGTATTATTACAAATAAACAAAGGGGAAAAAATCCACAAGAGAATGGGAGACCTGAAGTTAATGTGATAAAATGGCATAATCCATTTTATATCTCAGCAGTTTATTATTTATATATATTTTGTATACTTTTCTGAATGTTTGAAATCTCTGTTTTTTTTATTTCAAAGGAGAGATGACCCAAACTCTTTGTGACTCACTCCCCCATAATTTCCTATCCTCTTTCTCCTCCAGCAGATATCAGTCTTTAAGTGATCTTCAAAGTCCTTCATAACAGCCCTTGGTAATAACAACTGACACTTATATGTCCAAAAAGTATCTGTAAGAAGTACAAAGAAAAAATACTTAAAAAAAAAAAAGAAAAAGAAAACTTCCTCCCCGCCGAAAAAGTATATATGTATGTATTCCTACTCTGCAGGTACTTTGAGAGTGGCTCAAGAAATATTTCAGTGTTCCAAAAATCATAGAAGTATTTAGCTTCCTGCCTATGAAAGATAATTTCTCTTTGAAATTATTCAGCTGGGAAGCAGTAGAAGGTAACAGAAAGCTCAGTGAAAGCAAACTAAATATAGGTAAGTAATCAATTCACTCAAATAATGAAACTATTGTAGCACAGGGGCACTTCCAAATTAGAAAAAAACATCATAGTAGGAGCTGCTCCTTGTTAATTTTTTAAAGTGTCAATCTGTTTAAGGGTTAAAGGACAAAAAATATATAGGGTTGATGTTCCTCCTAGTAAATTTGTTTTTAAGTGTGAGTCATCTGAAAGGTCATAGGACAAAATATTTTATTAACTGTTATTTTAATAATTGTGGTTGGAATTTTAAATATATTGAGGACAAGAGTTAGAGACCTCGGTTTCTCTATAAGTGCAATGTTCCTTAGGACAATTTCCCTTCAATGAGTTTTTAAAACAGAAACCAGCTGAGGGGAGTGCTCTTTCCTGGGAGCAAACCCAGCTTCACCATGCTCTATCCCTAAAGCAAATGAAAGTGTATGATGCCTTGAAGATGGTAGGTTTAATCCTAACTCCAGCCTTGGCCAGCTTCACTTTCTCCCTTCTGACTCTTTTCCCGGGTAAGATAAATTAAGACCTATAACTGATTCTCTGATTTGGGAAGTTTCAGAAAAGATGGATTCAACCATTGGGAGAATGATGTTTGCTCTTGCTTGTCATTTTTATCCTTATTTGACCTTGTTTTTATGCTCCATCTGCTTGTCTCACTGGAGGCCTTTACCTTAGCATTAGAGATAGAAATAGTCTAGATTTTTAAGACTGTTGCTGATTCTTTCTGGTGGAATTGGTTTAAAAGATGGATGCCTAGGACAAAGGCTGATCTGTGTTTGAAGGTAAAGCCAAACAAACTCATTCATGCTCAGTCGGAATGTGAATTTTCTGTAATTAACATTATACTTTCACTAATGAAACAAACCTTTAATATCAAGCCCGGAGCCCAGTCTTTAATACTTATGATAACTTCATAAATATATACAATAGATTCTTCCCTCAATATCTCTGAGAAAAGAATCTATATCTAAAAGGTTTTTAAACTTTAATCTGAGAGAAGGATTTAGTGTCAGTTATAGTCTCTTTCCTTTTCTTATTTTATTAATAGTAGAACAGATACCTTGGGTCTTCAATCAGACTATGCATCTTTTTATTATATAGTCCAGTTTTTCCAAATGTATAAATTAGTGCCCACAGTAAGAAACATATTTTATATTATATTTACTTAAATATATTTGTGAATGCATATGTATGTATATATTTCATATACAGATATGTATCTATATGAAACAACAGCTCCAAGAAGCAACACTTACCTTAGTACATCTAATGTACTCTAATATTTCTATTCTAATCCTTTCTTTTTCAAATTAAAAATGGACTGGGGTTGGGTACAGTGACTCACACCTATAATCTCAGCACTTTGGGAGGCCTAAGTGGGAGGATTACCTGAGGCTGGAAGTTTGAGAACAGCCTGGCCAGTATAGCCAGATCCCATCTCTACATTTTTTTTAAATTAGCTGGCCATGGTGTTGCCCACCTGTAGCGCTAGCTACTCAAGAGGATGGCTTGAGCCCAGAAGTTTGAGGCTGCAGTGAGGCTGTACTTCATACTCCACTGCAGTTCAGCTTGGGCAACAAAGTGAAATCCTGTGTCTAAAAAACAAAACAAAATAAAAACAAGCCATTGTTGTTTTATTATTTTTATGTTCTACCACCAGGTTATAGGCTGTAGCTTGCAAAACACTGATTAGACAACATGGATATAAGTGTATCTGGTTAAAGCAAATTATCTATCTGTCTATATGCATACATATACATAAAGTCAGATAAGCAATAGTACATATATAATATTATATATTATACTGTGTTCTATGTATAATACCATATGTAGTATTACTTATCTGATTGCCCTTCCCTTTTCTAAAATTTTAACTAAAATAGTGAAATAAGGTACATTCAGCTTCTTTAAGTCAGAACTTTTTGCAAACATCCAAAGGATTAGATAAAATGGCTGAGCTCACAGTTAAGATGAAAATAAGGTACGAGTCAGGCACAGTGGCTCATGCCTGTAATCCCAGCACTTTGGGAGGATAAGTGGGGCAGATCACCTGAGGTCAGGAGTTCAAGATCAGCCTGGCCAACATGGTGAAACCCTGTCTCTACCAAAAAATACAAAAATTAGCTGGGCATGGTAGTGCCTGTAGTCTCAGCTAGTAGGGAGGCTGAGGCAGGAGAATCGTTTGAGCTTGGGAGGCGGAGGTTGCAGTGAGCCGAGATCGTGCCACTGCACTCCAGCCTGCGTGACAGAGTGAGATCTTGTCTCCAAAAAGAAAAAAGAAAAGAAAAGAAGGTACAATTTATTATAAAATTGACATGCATATAAATTCATACAGCTACCTATATGCCAAATATCCCTTAATGTGTTTTCAGTGATTAAAAACTCTTAGTCAGGCGTGATTAAAAAATAGTATTTCCACATTTAATACTCTCAATCATTGATAGTTTCTATTTAATCTTCTTTCTGTTTGATAATTTTGTGTCCCAGCTTTATGAATAACTGAACAAGATGCCACCAGCTGAGATGAGGCGCTTAGATTTTTTTCATGGAATTACTCTGTTTATCCCTAAATAATAATGAAAATTTTTGTTAAATTCTTAAGTTAGCTTCAGGTTTTAATGGTGTTTATGATAAATTTAGACAATAAACAACAGACAACTGTCTTACTCTTCACATATTTTCCCCCATTGTAATTTTGGCTAAAGCAGAAGTGGAAGAATTTTGGCTTGTGGTTTCACCTATTACCAGAAAATACTGCTGTCATCAGTGAGAAATACACAGGAAGATCTGAGGAGAGTTTCACACTTGGAAAGAGGAATGCTGGAAAGTCTACATACCTGTAACTGCATCCACGGATCATATTCTTGCAATACATAACTTTTTATATAATGTGATAAATGCTTGTTTTTCAACTTGATTTAATAATTGTTACTTTTGTTTATGAAAAAAATCCACAAATAAGCAAATTAAACTTACATGGTTTGAAAGCACAGGTAGAATTCTAAGATAGAATTCTAAGATAAAATTCTAAGACCAGAATCTCATTCTGTAGCAGCCTATAGAAGTTCAGAGAGGATACCTAGGCTTTTGACTGAGGGCCTCTTTATGAGCCATTGGAGGAGTGCATTTTAGAAAGATTACTCTGATTGCAGTTGTCATATACAAGGTCAAAAACAAGAGTAGAAATAATCTTCCTCACTTTTTAGCTCCACACCCAATAACTTCTAAAGCAGCATGAATGTAGGATAATTGGGTACAACACAGGGCTCTGTAGCAACACAGAAAGAATTATCAAGTGTTCAGCTGTGAACAGAGCTGGTTAAGAAGCAGTTTTATTCCAAGCTGGCCAGTTGGCACATGGTTGAGTTATGCAGAGTAAAAGACTCTGGTTTGGAGATGTGGGTGCTAAATCTTAGAAAATCACTCAGATTTGAGAATAAGCAAGCTTCTTCACATTACTCTGCTTTTTCTAATTACTTTCTATGAAATATGAATATTAAATATTATTCATATAAATATTTAAATGAAATAGAATAACTTAGTGGAAATTGAAAAAAATAATTACTAGGTATAACTAGTTTCCATGCTCACATATCAAGATGGTAATAAGCTACACATGCATTTGAATGTGGGGCTATTTGTTTAAAATTTTAATCTCACTTTCTCTCACTGCGCCATTTAGAGATATTTTTTAACCCTGATTTTATTGAAATAGGCAGTGGGTTGTATATAAATTCCTCTGAAAATATCTAGACAAATCAACTGACTTGGAGTGTTTTTGACGAAATGTTTTCAAAGTTGAGGGAAAATCTAATCCTACTACATTAATTGCCTAGGAACCGATGGTTCAATGTATGGCAAAATTCCTAGCACCTCTAAATGGCCTTTGCTTTACCTTTGTGCAGTGCTTTTTGCAGTACAGTATCATAGCCACAGGACACTGTTGGAATGTCCTCCCAAAGTAAAGTGAAGATATTGGTAAGAAATTTACCAAACGTGTCAGATGTCTCCTCCCTACCAATATTTTCAGCAAACTCTTTCAACAGGCAAGTTTTTACACTTTCTGGCTAAATTAGCTGACATTCCCTTAGCATTTATCAGAGAAAAAGAAAACACACTTGGTAAACATATGCTTTCTTTTCTTCCCAAAGACATTTTCAATTTTTTAATCATTCAACATATTATACATTCTTTATGCTCCTGGTACTAATTCAACAAGCAATTTCTGTGCATTCTCCTCTGTCACTCCCTATGCTAGCTCCTGAGAACACAGGAAGGAAAAGCACAAACCCACCTCTGGTTGCTCACCTTTAGGGAATAAGATAGAGTTGTAATCTCATAGAGTGCCATTACTTCTGTGATACTGGCATAGAGGGTGTGTGTAGAACCCAGAGAACTGGAGAGGCCTGATGACTGGTTATAATATCACTCAAATGATATGGTCCATGCATAGATTCAACTGTGACATCAGATGATCTACTTTGCAGTTCAGTCAAATAGACTCTCTTGAAGCATAAGAGAACAGCAGGATCTGGCTCACGAATTTTGTGTTGGATTTCAAAAGGGCTTAGTAGCGCTACACTGCTATGAATATATTTTCATTTAAAGGTTTAGACCATCTGTCCACTTATTTGCCAATGAACAGCTCACTTCATGAAAACAATCTTTTTTATATTCTACCTATTAAAAAACACATATATCAGAACACATACAGAAGAAACTTCAGAAATGTAAAAAATACAACCTTGTGGTTTTAATAATAGCACCATGGAAATATTTTGACAACTAGCTTAAAAGTGATTTTTTATAAGGATAATAATAAAATTTATATTTAAAAAATAGGCAGTGTTAAATCCTCTTATAGATTGAAATAAAGGAGTAAGGTAGAGGTCAAATAATGCATATGGGTAATAAGACAGGTATGTTTGGAGTGGTAGCTACTGATGAGTGACTGACAAGCAGAGAGAGAGAGAGAGATAAATATGTATGTGAAGGATTTCAATTATTCATGTTTCTTAGGAGACAGCTCAGGTTTAACCTAATGGCATCTCATTTACTGTCTGTTACACTTGGAGGTGGTGTGGCAAGCCCAAAGAAGCGAGTGACTTTTTCAAGAAAATCCCTTTGTGACACAGGGGCACTGGGAAATAACAGCTTCGCAACAGTTCCTAGGAGAGAAGGAAAGGCTGAAAGATCCATGTAGCTTTGAATAAAGAATATTCAAGTGCATTTAAATCACTTATCTAAATTTATTATGATAAAATCATGAATTATGTTCACTCCACATTTGCAATTAGATGGTACAACAGATGGTGAATATTTACAGAAACATTAACATTCTGGATAAGACAAGTTTAATAAATTTGTCAATGGGAGTCTCTGGGGCTATGGGAAAATGTTTATATGCCAAATAAAATAGGTAGTTAGGTGTGTAGGAAGGCAAGAACAAGGAAGGGAGGGTTTTCACATTTCCACTATGGAATTCTGAATTCGGTATTTGCAAAGGTTTTTATTATTGTGAGGACTCAAGACAACTTCAAAATTTGTTTCACTGAAGCCCACACATTATACTAAGTATAGGTCTGCCAGAAAAGATGCCTATGGAAAAACTGCAAAACATCTATCTTCGAACAGTCCCTAAACCCAGTAAGCATCAAGTTATCTGGGGCTTAACTTCCCTTTAAAATACAACTAATAGAAACGTCCTCAAAACACAATAATCTCCAGTCTTAGCTTTCACAGCTTTTTCATGCCACATAAACTGTATACCCTAGAAAGTTATTTATTCATTTATTCAATCAATCAAACAAACAAAGAAAAATCATTTATTCAACATTTCCTATCCCAATAGCATAATAGTAAATATTATATTATTTATGCTGGGAAAAAGTCTATTCCCTAAGCATTGTATTAATATGGTAAGAATCCAGAATCTTATGTAGAATAGCTTTAGCTTCATCAGTAAAATTCTTTCTTGAAGTACCTTTGATTGGATTTTTCTCATTTTCAGTGAAAAATCACAGTCATCAGATCTTTATAAATTCATTTTTACTTAGTCACTCTTATTCCATCATCTCAAACAAATCAACAATAGTCTTTGCAACAAATTTTCTGAAACAACTGGGCATCTACATGCAAAAGAAGTAAAAAAGGTTGTAGACAAACCTTACTCTCCTCACAAAATAAAAAATTCAAAATGAATCATAGACCGATATGTAAAACACAAAACTATAAAATTCCTAGAGGATAACAGGAGAAAATCTAGATGACCTTGGGTTTGATAATGACGTTTTAGATGTAATACAAGAGGCATGACCTATGAAATAAAGAATCGATAAGCCAGACTTTATTACAATTAAAATTTTCTGGTTTCTAAGAGATACTGTGAATAGAATGGAAAGACAAGCCACAGCCTGGGAGAAAATATTTGAAGAAAATCATTTCTGATAAGAAACTGTTATTCAAAATATACAAAGAACTCTTAAATATACATAATCAAAACTGAACAACCTGATTAAGAAATGGGCAAAGACCTGAGCAGACACCTCACAAAGACGATACACAGTTGGAAAAAAATATATGCATATATGTTTAACATCATATCTCATTAGGGAATTATAAATTAAAACAATAATTGGCTATCACTATACACCTAATAGAATGACCAAAATCCAAAACATTGACAATATTAAATACTGGTGAGGATGTGGAGCAACAGGAACTCTCATTTATTATTAATGAGAATGAAAAATGGTACAACTTCTTCTGAAGACAGTTTGCCAGTTTCTTACAAAACTAAACATACTCTCGCTATACAATCCATGAATCATGTTCCTTGATATTTACCCAAATTAGTTGAAAACTTCTGTCCACACAAAAGCTTTCACAGGGATGTTTATAGCAGCTTTACTCATAATTATCTAAACTTGAAAGCAACCAAGATGTGGTTCAGTGAATGAATGGAAAAACAAACTATGATATATCCAGACAATGGAGTATTATTGAGTACTAAAAAGAAGTTAGCTGTCAGTTCATGAAAAGATCTAGAGGAAACCTAAATGCATATCACTAAGTGAAAGAAACAAACTCAAAAAGGCTAACATATGTATGATTCTACCAATTTGACATTTTGGGAAAGGCAAAACCATGACAACAGAAACAAGGGACTCCAAGAGATAGGGAAAATATGGAATAACAGGCAAAAAAAGCATGGAAGGTTTTTAGAGTAGTGCAAATATTCTGTATGACACCACAGTGGTATATACGTGTCATTATACATTTGTCAAAACTTACTGAATGTACCCACTAAGCGTGAACTCTAATGTTAATTCTGGACTTTGGGCAATAATAATATGTCAGTGTAGGTCAAGTTTAAGAAATGTACCACTATGGTGAGAGATTTTATGTGGGAGAGGCTATGCATGTGTGTTGGAAGAGGGTGTCAAGGGGTACAAGGGAAATCTCTGTAGTTTCTGCTCAATTTTGCTGTGAACCTAAAACTGCTCTAAATATAAAGCCTGTTAAAAAACAATTTTAAGATAAAATGTGCTATGAGTCTTACTCTTAAGAGTAGTGTCACAGGTGTACGTACATACATCAAATACTAAAAATTCTATAAGAACCATTTTATGTTGGGTGTGTTGGCTCACACGTGTAATCCCAGTGCTTTGGGAGTCAAGAGGATTGGTTGAAACTTGGAGTTTGAGACCAGCCTGGGCAACATAGCCAGACCCCTGTCTCTACAAAAAAATTTTTAAATAGCTCAGCATGGTGAGGCATGCCTGTGGTCATAGCTGCTTGAGAAGCTGAGGCAGGAGGATCACTGGATCCCAAGAGTTCAAGCTGTGATCATTTCACTGCACTCCAGCCTGGGTAATGAAGCAAGACCCTGCCTCAAAAAAAAAAAAAAAAAAAAAAAAAAAAGAACCATTTTATATAATTTTATACCAGGCTACATAATGTCTTTTAAAAGGAATTCAAGGATATGAGTGAGACTTCTAATTTCATAGCTTCATAGCTTTCTAGTTTAAATGTTTCTATTAGAATAATAAAACTACCACTGAGTTGACACTTACTAACCAACAACACTCTGCTAAATGTTTTACATCTATTATCTAGCTCCTCCCCATATCCCTATGAAGTAGATATTAGTAAAATGTGCAAACTTAGAATAGGTAATGTCCAGAGTTACACAGCTAGCAAAAGATGGGAATCAATCATCATCAAGCTGTCTGTCTGACTCCAAAGTCTCACTCTAAATATCTCTGCTAGCCATATTACCCATTCTGCTTCATTTGTTCATGGGTGGGCAAGTACTTCATACTCAATTATTTTAATTTAATAATTAACCTCTACAAATCTGTAGCTTCTGCTAAAATACTGGAATATGTTCTGAGTTTTTCCCCCTTTTGAATAATTAATATTCTACTTGCTTAACTCCAGCATTTGAAGTTATATTTTCTCCAGCATTGTTCTGACTACAGGATTGGCACCACTGCACCACTGGCACTCCTATTTTAGTCTCTGATGTTCCTGCTAATAGATTATCCATCTGTTACTCTGTTATTCTTTTTGCTATATAACTATATTACTTTATGTAGCAGTGGACTGACTCAATGAATATGGGATCTCTAGCAACACGGTGACAGGGTAATTTAGTTAGAAATCTGCCAAATTCAATATCCGATATGCCGTGTGTTTACTTCAGCAATAAACAAAAAATAAGGTTCATAGTATTAAGACTGTATAAAGCACAAGTTTCAAACAATTGCATTTTTTAATATTGGACATATTCCAAGAATTATACTATAATACTGTTATTTGAAATTTAAAGATTAGAGCATAGTAAGAGAAAGAATTTAAAAAAGTGAAATGGAAGATCCTTTTGGTAATAAACCAAAGATATATGGAAAGAGAGACAGATAATGTGTATAGTAAAATTCCATTTAATCCAAACCTAGTAATATTTTCAGAAAGTGTTATTATAAGAAGTTAGATGAGATGCAGATCTTCCTTGAGAGCACATGATAAGAAAAAACAGGTATTTGTGTTAAAACATGATACTAGTAACAAGTTAAAATTTAATCCATGTTTGCTTTTTAAAATTAAGACAAAAATAAATTGAGTTGTATATCCCACAGCTAAATATAAAACACATTGGCAAGTAAACAATACGTAGAGGAAGAAATATAGAATGTGACTACATGAAGATCTGTATATACGTAGCAATAAATTAGAAAATGAAAAATAACCCGTTATCATTAAACAAATGGAAAAATATATACCTTCAATAAAGACACTAGGTGGAAGTTATCATATAAATATTTCCTTTCACATTTTTAAGGAACAGAAAATTTTCTTGCTACATAAACTATTTCAGAACGCTTAAAAATTAAAATGTTTCTAATTCATTTTGCTGAGATCATATGGCCCTGAGGTAAAAAAAAAAAAAAATTACAAAGGTAGTACAAAATAAAGAAAATTATGAAACATTTATTTTATAAATAAAGATGGAAAAGTGTTCGCACCCAAACTCACAAAATTAAAACTCAGCAAAATAAAGCAGAAATTAATTAAAATAATAAAACACCATGACCATGTGAAGTTATTTCCAAAATATGATGTAATTGAATATTTGAAAATCATGCATTAGATCAATGGATTAGTGGCAAAAATAATTATTTTGTAAAGGCTGAAAGGGTATCATGTAAAACTAGCATAACTATTTTTGATAATTACTCCTAGAATGAGGAAAACAAAAATGTCTTCATGTCAGTCTTCAGATAATAGCCAAAGGTTAAATGTAAAAAGGCGGAAATAACATCACTCTTCTTGTTAACTCTTGTTAACTATTCTTTAGTTTGGAAAATATTGTTATTTTGCTTAATAAAAGTATTGTTTATATTTATGTTCAATGGGTTTTTCATTATTTTAAAATTAACATTTTAAAAATCTCAGCTTTAATTTTTATTGTGGTAAATATTGATGAATATAACCAATATTAAGAAAAAGATCTTAGGTACCTTCAATAATTGTTAAGGATATAAAAATGTGGCCTTCAGGCTAAAAAGTTTGAGAGTTGTTCAACTACAATCAGGTAGTCATCTCCTAAATTATGACTTGAGTTTTCCCATCGCTCCAGAACTTTTCCTCATGTTCCAGGACACTACCTAGGTAACTACTATTCTGACTTCTATCACAATATATTATTTCTTGTTTTTTTTTTTTTTTTTGAACTTCAGGTAAAATTACATACTTTAAAAAACCATTGATAATTTTTATCATTAATAAAATGTATTATTTTCAAAAATTAAACTACATGTACATTTTTAGAATTCCTTGATCATAGTGTTGTATTGTTTTAATTATTTTCTGGCTTTATTTTGCTGAGCTTTGATTTCTTGAAATTTGAATGCAAACGTTTTACATTTGTATTTGTAAAATAAATGGTTATATAATTTTCCTTATTTTGTACTGTCTTTGTAATTTTTTTAATATTAAGGCTATATGATCTCAGCAAAATAAATACATTTCTTTTATGTTTATATTCCTTTCTTAAACACAATAAAATTTATTCATTATGTTGCATGCCAGTAGTTCATTTTTTGTGTTAGTTTGTAACACTACTAGAAGTTCATAATACTACTACCAGGTAGTATTAATTGTGTGAATATACCATCATATGTTTACCAGTTCCCCTGTTAATTAACATCGCATCTTAGTTGTTTTCAGTTTTTGGCTAATATGAATACCACTGTGATGAACATTCTGTACAGTTATTTTGTGGACATGTGCATTAATTTATCTTGGATATATGCCTAGGAGTGTTATTGTTGGATTACAGAAGAGGCATCTATTTAACTTAGTAAGAAGTGACTAAAAACTTTTCTAAAGTGGTATACCATTTTAGGATAGCAATACATGAAAGTTGCTTTTGCTTCACATTCTAGTTAATATTCTAGTGGCCTTATAATAGTATCTTATTGTAGTTGTAATTCCCAAAGAAATAATGGTGCTGAAAACTTTTTCAAATATCTATTGGCCATTTGGATATCTTTATTGGTGAAGTATTCATTTCAGTATTTTGACTTATTAAATTATTTTGGAAAGGAGAGGGTGGAGTTTGTCATTTTCTTACAGATTTACAACTGTTGCTTTACTCTGGATGCAAAAACACAGAGAAATCCTTAAAATCTCGGTTTCCAGTGAGATGAGGAATATGTTGTTTCACTACATTAACTGTTTTACACATAAAAGAAGTGCATATAATGTCATGTTGCATACCTTAAATATACATAATAAAATATCTCTAAAAATAAATTTTTAAGAACAAGAAAATAATTTTTTTTAAAACTTGACACATCATTAGAAAAATAGTATGGTATATGGGTTATAAAACAGCTACATTTTTCCCCTGTATTTGTATCCTATGTTATGTAATTTTGCTATGCTCTCCCGTATAGAGTCTGCACTCACACTCCGTGACTCTTGTCCTTGTTTCTATGCTCAGCTACATAATTTATTTTGGTTAATGGGATATTAGCAAATATGATGTAACTAGAGGCTTAAAAAATTGCTTACAAGTTTCTCCTTTCTCTCTTTTCACTGATTCCTTCCTAAAAACATGCCTGGGTTTGCCTTCTGGAGGATGATATAAGAGGAGCAGTGCTATGTCAGTGTAGTCATCACAGCCGATGATCTCTCTGAGCAGGTAACAGCCAACCAATCCTCAAACATGTGAGATAGCACAGGCAAAATTAACAAAGCCTACTTTACCAAACCGCAGCTGACTGCAAATACATGAGTAAACCCAGACTAGGTAATCACTCTGCCATTCCACTACTGCGAGGTAAATACTTAATTATTTTATTAAGCCGCCGGGTTTTGTGGTTGTTTGTTATGCAACACGATTGTTGCAATAGATAACTGATTCACGGGGGAATTGATTGCATAAAAGGAATTTACACAAAAAATGCAGAAAGTATTTAAATGTATTAGTAACCAGGACAATTTAAACTCAATCAATAATGATACAGTTTTTCTCACTCATTATATTGGCAAATACTTTACATTTAAAAATATGCAACATAGCCCAGAGAAATGAATACAATAGTGGGACTATAGCTTGTTATGTTTTTTCTGGAAGGCAAATAGACAATATATAAACATTTAAAATATGCATTCTGACGCAGACTGCTCAGCCAAAGTCAGGTGGGAGCCTAGAAAGGCTACCTAATGAGGTGATAAAGTAAGTGAGTGACCCCTAGCGGTACACATTCCCACCATGGACTGCTGCAATCTTAACCACCAGAAAGCCCCTTAACCCCTGCACGCCCTAAGAAAAATGTAGGGAGCCTGGAGCTCACACACTCCCTGAGTTGTAAGCATCTACAGCAATGCATCATTTTCAGAGTGTAGCCCACACCAGAGTACGTCCCGTCTTGTGTCCCAACAGCCTCTGCACTTCTACATTCCTAGATGCCTGTATGCCAATGATGGCTATTGCTGCCAGGGCCAAAGTATAAGCCATTGGCAGCAAGCCCCACCACCCCTGGCAGCAGGGCCACCATGTGTTTATATGTGCCCTGAGGAAAGGCTACCCTACTTGCAGCTGCCACCTAGGGCCAAAGCATGTACTCCTCAGCTGCTTGTTTATGGCTGCTGCTACTGAAAGCAACCTTATACTCTCCAGCAAAAGGGGCACACCATAGCTCCTGCCACTCCCACCTAAGTATTTCACTGGGGGTGTGGAGATCACCTTGTTCCTGCCTACCACAGCCAGCACCTATGTGTATCACCAGAAGGCCTAAGGATAGTTCCACCTGGTTTAGCTCTACTACCTCCCAACCACTGCCCAGTTCCCTAGAACATTCCTGAAGCCTAGGGATCACCCTAACCTGTAAACCACTGGTAGGACCTGAACACTCTGACTGGGGCCTGAGGACAAGCTGACTCAACCTGCCATGCCACAACTTGCACCAACTTGCATGTATCACCTGCAGCCTGGGGATTGCCCCACCAACCCCACTAAATCCACTACAAACAAACAACAATGTGAAATGCATGCAAGACAGAGGATTGTCCTGTGACTGCTACCACCACTGTCCATGCCAATCCCACTTCCCAGGGTTCCAAGAACACACCAACCAACCCGACCTATTGTTGCCACTGCTGGTACCAACCAAGCTGCCTGGAAACCTAAGAATTGGCACACCTGGACCCATTAACACCAGGGCCAGCATACAGTGCCCTGAAGCCCAAGGACAGGCATGCTTGGCCTGCCACTGCCACCACTGGGCCCCAAGGACTGGCCCAATTGATGCTTTATCCCAGCAGAACATTATAACAGACCCCACTAACAACAGTGCCCTAAGCCACAGAGGAAATCACAGATAACACTGTTTATACCTCAATAAATAAACAGAGACTACACTGCTGCACACATCCAGATGCAAAGCCAAAGTGCCCTATACAACGAACACCATGGATACATCTTCAGAAAAATATCCTCCCGTATAAAAGCAAATTTTAAAAATTGGAAGAAGTGATAGCTATTCCAGATGTACAGATATCAATGTAAGGACCCAGGAAATATATTTTTAAAAGCGAGGAAATAAGAAAACTTCAAAGGAACACAATAATTCTCTGGCAACAATTTCCAACGAAAAAGAAATTTACAAATTTCTAGAAAATAATTTAAAAGATTATATTTAAGAAGCTGAAAGAGATAAAAGAGAACTCAGAAAAACAATAAAAATCAGAAAAACAAATCAGGATATGAATAAGAAATTTATCAAAGATATATATATATATCATTAAAAGAACAAAAGAGAAATTCTGGAATTGAAAAATTGGTGTTGAAATACAAAATACATGAAAAAGCTTCAAGATTAGACTAGACCAAGCAGAAGAAAGAATTTCAGAACTTGAAGAATGGTCTTTTCAAATAAGTCAGTCAGACAAAAATAAAGAAAAAGATATTTATAAAAAATAAGCAAGGCCTACATGACATATGGGACACTACAAAGTGACCAAACATTTGAATTTTCAGTGCCCCAGAAGGCAGAGAGAAAAATGAAAGGGATTGAAAATCTATTCTATAAAATAATACATGAAAATTTTCCAAGTCCAGCAAGAGATTTACACATCCAGATACAGGAAACTCAGAGATCCTCAAGTCAGCACAATGCAAAAACATCTTCTCCACAGTATACTACAGTCAAAATGTCAAATGTCATAGACAAAGAGAGAATTCTAAAAACAGCAATAGAAAAGCATCTAGTCACTCATTAGGGACCCCCATCAAAGTAACAGCAAATTTCTCAGCAGAAACTTTGCAGACCAGGTGATGAAGGAATTATATTTTCAAAGTGATGTAAAAAAATTTAGCCAAAGATACTATACCCAGCAACATTATCCTTTATAAATGAAGGAGAAATAAAGTCTTTCTCAGATAAGCAAAAGCTGTGGGAATTAATCAGCACTATACCAGCCTGACAAGAAATGCTGAAGGGAGTTCTACACTTGGAATAAAAAGAAAGAGGTTCTACACCTGGAAGCAAAAGGATAATAACTACTATCATGAAAATCCACAAAAGCGGTGGACTGAAGGCTACACCACAGCTGTATGCTTCCCAGTTCTCTGGTGTTGCTATACTGGCGACATGGGGTCCCCACAGACCTAGAAATTCCAGCACCTCTTTCTCAACCCAGAGCAAATTGAGACGTCCAGATGAGAGTCCAGTTGATTTCCAAAAACTCATGTTATGTAAGGAAGCCACCAAGAAGAGCAAAGAAAAGGAGCCAGGGATGGCTCTTCCTCAGGGACACTTGATTTTCAGTGATGTGGCTATAAAATTCTCTGTGGAGGAGTGGGAATGCCTGAACCCTGAGCAGAGGGCTTTATACAGGGAAATGATGTTGGAGAACTACAGGAACCTGGAGTCTGTGGATAGCTCTTTAAAATCCATGATGGAGTTCTCATCAACAGAGCAAGGCAATACAGAAGTGTTCCACACAGGGACATTGGAAAGACATGATTTTTGCTTCCCAGAAATCGAGAAAGATATTCATGACTTTGAGTTTCAGTGGCAAGAAATTGAAAGAAATGGCCACGAAGCACCCATGACAGAAATCAAAGAGTTAACTGGTAGTACAGATTGACATGATCAAAAGCACACTGGAAACAAGCCCATGAAAGATCAGCTTGGATTAAGCTTGGATTAAGCTTTCATTTGCATCTACCTGAACTGCACATATTTCAGACTAAAGGGAAAATTGGTAATCAAGTGGACAAGTCTATCAATGATGCTTCCTCAGCTTCAACATCCCAAATAATTTTTTGTAGGCTCAAAACCCATATTTCTAATAAGTATAGGAATAATTTCCTCCATTCTTCATTATTCACACAAATACAGGAAGTACACATGAAAGAAAAACCTTTCCAATGTAATGAGTGTGGCAAAGCCTTTAATTATAGCTCACACTTAAGGAGACATCACATAATCCATTCAGGAGAGAAACAATATAAATGTCATATATATGGCAAAGCCTTTCATCAGAAGCAATACCTTCCATGCCACCATAGAGTTCATACTGGAGAAAAACCTCAGAAGTGTAATGAGTGTGGCAAGACCTTCAGTCAGAAGTCTTACCGTCAATGCCATCATAGACTTCATACTGGACAGAAACCTTACAAATGAGAAGAATGTGACAAAGTTTACAGTTGCAGATCACAACTTAAAACACATAGGAGAATTCATACTGGAGGAAAAAGCATACAAATGTAAGGTTTGTGACAAGGCTTTCTGGGATAATTCATGCCTTTCATGCCAAAAGAGAGTTCACATTGGAGAGAAACCTTACACAGGTAATGAATGTGACAAGGCTTTTAGTAGAAAAGCACACCTTGCACTTCACCATAGACTTCATACTGGAGAGAAACCTTAAAGTTTGTGTCAAGGTTTTTTGGCATGACTCATGTCTTGTACAACATCAGAGACTTCATACTGGAGAGAAACCTTACAAGTGTAATGAGTGTGTCAAGGCCTTCACTTGAAATTCAGCCCTTGTAATGCATAAGGCAATTCACACTGGAGAGAAACCTTACACATGTAATGAATGTGGCAAGGCTTTTAGTAGAAAAGCAAACCTTGCACTTTGTCATAGACTTCATACTGGAGAGAAACCTTACAAATGTGAAGAATGTGACAAAGTTTACAGTCGCAGGTCACACCTTGAAAGACATAAATGAATTCATACTGGAGAAAAACCATACAAATGTAAGGTTTGTGACAAGGCTTTCCGGAGGGATTCATGCCTTGCACAACATCAGAGAGGTTCATACTGGAGAGTTCATACTGGAGAGAAATCTTACAGATATAATGAATGTGGCAAGGTTTTCAGTCAAAAAGGAAACCTTGCATGTCATTATAGACGTCATACTGGAGAGAAACTTTACAAGTATAATGAGTGTGGCAAGACTTCAGTCAGAACTCATTTCTTATAGGCCATTGTAGACTTCATACTGGAGAGAAACATTACAAGTGTAATGAGTGTGGCAAGACCTTCACTTGAAATTCAGCCCTGTTAATTCATAAGGCAATTTATACTGGAGACAAGTCTTACAAGTATAATGAATGTGGGAAAGCTTTTAATCAACAATCAAATCTTGCACAACATTAGAGAGTTCATACTAGAGAGAAACCTTACAAGTGTAATGAGTGTGGTAAAGCCTTTAGTGGGCAGTCTACACTTATTCATCATCAAGCACTCCATGGTATAGGGAAACTTTACAAATGTAATAATTCTCACAAAGCCTTCAGTAATGCTACAACCTTTACAAATCATTAGAGAATCCATAATGAAGAGACATCTTACAAGTATAGTAAATGTGGCAAATTTTTCAGACATCGTTCATAGCTTGCAATTCATTGGTGAACTCATGCTGGAGAGAAATGTCATGATTGTGGCACAAATGTCATGATTGTGGCAAGGTCTTCAGTCAAGCTTCATCTTATGCAAAACATAGGAGAATTCACACAGGAGAGAAATCTCAAGTGTGATGATTGTAGCAAAGTCTTGACTTCACATTCACACAGCATTACACATCAGAGAATCTATACTGGACAGAAATCTTACAAATGTCATACATATTGCAAGGTCTTCAGTCCGAGGTTAATCCTTGCAGAACATCAGAAAATTCATTTTTGAGATAATTGTTCTAAATACAATGACTATAGCAAATCATAAAGCTTTAATTGACATTAGAGCCTTCAGCATTGACTTGAGATTGAGTTGACTTAACATTGAGTTCAAACATAATTGACATTAAAATGTTTATGTTAAGTATGGGGGTAACCAGCCCCCAATATTTCAATGTAGGTTCTTTTTAAGTGTCAGCCAGTCTGAGAAATAAAGAGAAAGAGTACAAAGAGGGGAATTTTACAGCTGGGCTGCCGGAGGTGACATCACATATCGGTGGGCCCATGATGCCCACCTGAGCCACAAAACCAGCAGGTTTCTATTAAGGACTTCAAAAGGGGAGGGGGTGTATGAACAGGGAGTAGATCACAAAGATCCCATGCTTCTGAGGCCAATAAAGATCACAAGGCAAAGGGCAAAGCAAAGATCACAAGGCAAAGGGCAAAATTAGAATTACTGATGAGGGTCTATGTTCAGCTGTGTACGTATTGTCTTGATAAACATCTTAAACAACAGAGAACAGGGTTCGAGAGCAGAGAACTGGTCTGACCTCAATTTCACTGGGGTGGGGTTTTTCCCCACCCTAGTGAGCCTGAGGGTACTGCAGGAGACCAGGGCGTATTTCAGTCCTTATCTCAACTGCATAAGACAGACACTCCCAGAGTGGCCTTTTATAAACCTCCCCCCAGGAATGCAATCCTTCCCCAGGGTATCAATTATTAATATTCCTTGCTGGGAAAAGAATTCAGTGATATGTCTTCTACTTGCACGTTCATTTATAGGCTCTCTGCAAGAAGAAGAATATGGCTCTATTCTGCCCAACCCCACAGGCAGTCAGGCCTTATGGTTGTCTTCCCTTGTTCCCTGAAAATCGCTGCTATTCTGTTCTTTTTCAAGGTGCACTGATTTCGTATTGTTCAAACACATATGTTTTACAATCAGTTTGTACAAGAGTGGTCCTGAGGTGACATACATTCTCAGCTTAGGAAGATAACAGGATTATGAGATTAAAGCAAAGACAGGCATAAGAAATTATAAGAGTATTATTTAGGAACTGATAAATGTCCATGAAATCTTCACAATTTATGTTCAGAGATTGCAGTAAAGACAGGCATTTCCTGTACGTTTTAAGTTAATATTTGAAACAATCGAAGGCAAAACAACATATTGTAGTGGGTTACCTGTGCTGAACACTGAATCATTTTTCCTCTTAAGTTGAAAATGATTTTAATGCAAAGCACCTTGTTTGAGCAGGCAGAGTCATGCGTCCTGCAGGCAGGGTGAGCTCCTTTCCATCTGGGGCAGGGCGGGGGAGAGGGGCAGGGACCTCAGTAAAAGAGTGGAGTGGGGCACTGGTTGCAGCAGGGACTGACAATTAGAACAGCTTATTAAACTAGGCAAAGTTCTGGGTTGTTTGAGTGGTTAATGGAAACTGAAAGGTGACATAAAAAACTGCCTACTACACAAAGGGGGTGAAGGAATATTTCATTTTTCATGGAAATAAAGTCAGGGCCCAGAGCAGTGGCTCACACCTATAATTCCAGCACTTTGAGAGGCCAAGGCAGGAGGATTGCTTGAGCCCAGGAGTTTGAGATCAGCCTGGGCAAGATAGTGAGACCTCATCTCTACTAAAAATAAAAGTAAAAAAATCAGCCAGTTGTGGTGGTGCACACCTGTGGTCCCAGCTGCTTCGGGTGCTGAGGTCAGAGGATCACTTGAGCCAGAAAGTTGGAGGCTGCAGTGAACTCTGATCTCACCACCACACTCCAGCCTGGATGACAAAGCTAGACCCTGTCTCAAACAAACAACCAAATAAATAGGAGGTATAGTATAATTCCTTTTTTAAAAAGAAAGGAAGATATTTTCTTTCTTTTTGTCTCTTTTCTTAGGACATTTATTTAGAAAATTTGTAAATGCATTTTCTGTGTCTTCTGAGTTTTTTTTTTTTTTTTTTTTTTTTTTACGGAGTTTTTCTCTTGTTACACAGGCTGGAGTGCAAGGCATGATCTCACCTCACCGCAATCTCTGTCTCCTGGGTTCAAGCGATTCTCCTGCCTCGGCCTCCTGAGTAACTGGGATTACAGGCATGAGCCACCATGCCCAGCTAACTTTGCATTTTTTAGAAACTAATTAAACCTTTTTTCAGCTTAATGATCCAGGGATGTATTTCTGAAAAACTTGGGAGCTCTCTTTGAAAGGCAAACAGCAAGGGAGATAGTAACTTTATCTCAGTAGGAAATTAAATAATTCAAACATCAAATAAATCCAATTTAAAGCTATTGACCTTTAGGTAATTCTGAGCCTTGAGAGGAATGTGGCCATATAACCTGAGTCCATTGGTATGCAGGGGCAACTTCTAAGAGTTTTCCTGTAAGTAATTAGGAAGACTAAGCAGCCCCAAAGATAAGACCTTCTTGGATCATTGTCCCTTCTCATGGAGTGATAAAGTAACCTTCTTGAAGTGTATCAATCTGTAACCAACCAAGTTGCTGCAACCTATGCACTACTCTTGAATGGAAAATGTCGTGATTTTGCTAAGGCTTCTCTGTCTTTCCCTCTGTGTGTGAAACCCTAATGTCTCCACTTTGGAACACTGATCCCATTCATTTAGAGTTGATGTTTCCAGGTGGCTATTTCCAAGCTTTGTGTTTAAGTAAATTCTGTACTTAATCATAAAAAAAAAGAAAATCCACAAAAGCATAAAACCCACTGGTAGAGTAAAAACACAAATAAGGAAGAGAAAAGACTCAAATGTTACCACTACAGAAACCCGCCAAACCACAATAAAACAATAAGAGAGAAATAAAGGAATAAAGGATATGCAAAAAAAAAAAACCCAGAAGTCAATAAAATGGCAGGCACAAGTTCTCAAATATCAATAATAATCCTGAAAACTCGGAGATCTGATGAATAAATTTAGTAAAGATGCAGGATACAGAATCAACATACAAAGATCAGTAGCATGTTTACACACTAATAGTAAACTAGCTGAAAAAGAAATTAGGAGTGCAATTTCATTCTCAATAGCTCCAAAAACATATAAAGTACCTAGGAATAGATTTAACCTAAAAGGTAAAACACTACTACTACAAAAAAAAAAACACAAAATGCCGTTGAAAATTTTAAAGATGATACAAGCAAATGGAAAGACATCCCATACTCATGGGTCAGAAGTAATATCATTAAATTGACCATACTACCCAAAGCAATCTAAAGATTTAATGGAAAGCCTGTTAAAATACCAATGTCATTTTTCATAGAAATAGAATAAAGGAATTCTATAGTTTGTATGGAACCAAAAAAGAGCCAAAATAATCAAAGCAACACTAAGCAAAAAGAACACAGCTGAAGGTATTACACTGTCTGACTTCAAAATATGTTACAAGGCCATAGTAAACAAAACAGCGTGGTATTAGTATAGAAACCGACACACAGACTAAAGGAACAGAATAGAGAAACCAGAAATGAACCCACATTTTAGACCCAACCGATTTTTGACAAAGTACCAAAAGCATTAATTGGGATAAGGACAGTCTGTTCAAAAAAATGGTGCTGGGAAAATTGCATATCCATGTGCAAAATAGAACTGAAACCTTATCTTTCACCATATATAAAAATGAATGTGAGATGGATTAAAACATTAAACATATATAATAAACTATAATACTACTAGAAGCAAACATAGAGGAAACACATTGGACTAGGCAAAGATTTTGAAGTCACAGCTAAGACCTCAAAAACACAGGCAACAAGACCAAAAATAGACAAATGGGACCATATTAAACTAAAAAGCTTCTGCAGAGCAAAGGAAACAACAGAATGGAAAGAAAATCTATTGAATGGAAGAAAATATCTGCAAACCACTCATCTGGCAAGTAATATCCAGAATACACAAGGAACTCAAACAACTCAACAGGAAAAAAGTAAATAATCTCATCTAAAAAATTTTCAAAGGATGTGAATAGATAGATATTTCTCAAAATAATACATACAAATGACCAATGGGTATATTAAAAAATACTCAGCATCCCCAATCATCAGGGAAATGCATGTGAAACCCACAATGAGATACCATATTACTCAAGTTGGAATGATTATCATAAAAAGACAAAAAAAATGATGTATCCTGGCAAGAATGCAAAGAAAAAGGAACTAATATATCATTGGTGGGAATATAAATTAGTACAGCCCCCCCGGAAAACAGTATGGAGATTTCTTAAAAAGCTAAAAATAGAATTACTGTACAATTCAGCAATCCCACTACTGAGTATTTACTGAAAGAAAAAGAAATCAGTATATTAAAGGGATACATGCACCCCCATGATTACCACAGCACTACTCACCATAGCAAAGATACAGAATCAAACTGTGCTCATTAACAGATAGATGAATAAAAAAATGTGGTATATATACACAATGGAATACTATTTGACCATAAAATGGAATGAAATCATTTTATTTGTAGCAACATAGATGCAAGTGGAGGTGATTACATTAAGTGAAATAAGCCAGGCACACAAAAAAAATGTCATATGTTCTCACTCATATGTGGAAATTTAAAAAGTTGATTTCATGGAGGTAGAGAGTAGAATTATACATACCAGAGGCTGAGAAGGATTGTGCATGATGATGGTAGATGAAGAGGTTTGTTAATAAGCATGAACATACGATTAAATAGAATGAATAAATTCTAGTGTTTGATAACAGAGTAAGGCATCTATAGTTAACAGCAGTGTGTTGTATATTTCACAATAATTAGAAGGGAGAATTTGAAATATTTCCAGCACAGAGAAATGATAAATATTTGAGATTATGAATACGCCAAATACCCTGACTTGATTATTACACAATTTATGCATGTAATTAAATATCATATGTATCCCATAAATATGTATGAATATTATGTATTAAAACTACTAAAACAACTACTGAAATAAAATGTGTTTCATTTGGCATAGCAATTCTGATTCTAAGACATGAATGAAAGACATACATGTATATACTAAGAGGGAAATAAAACAATGTTCATTGCAAAAAAAATTTCTTAACAAAACCAAATGAAAAACAATATCATTACCTTTAAATGTAGGGTATGTATTTCATAATATGGATATATTATAAATTATTTAAATAATTATTTAAATTTGTAGTACATCCATATTATGGAGTATTACACAGCTGTTAAAACTAATAAAAATAACTTATATTCTGTGACAGAGAAATATATCTAAGACTCTTGTTAAGTAAAAGATCCAGGAAAGAAGGCATATAATATAATATTATTTATGTAAATGTGTAGTTTTGTATATAAGTGTGGGCAAGCACATGTATAAATACAAAGAAAAATGATTTATTGCATACGTCAACATGTTAGCTTTGTTTATTACTTTGGGATAGAAAAATTGGTAGGGGGATGAAAGCAAGGGAAAAGTCATGTTTTCTCAAAAGAGATATTTCTTGATCTTCTTCAATAAAAGTGCATTTATTTAATACTTCTGTGATAAATGTATTCACAAGTAAAAGGACTTGTAATAAATGAAACTTCAAAACGATCTAAAAGATCAATACATGAATATTTAGTATATTTTAGTCTATCTTCAGCTGTTCAAAGAGGGTTTAAAACAAGAAAAAATTCATATAAGGAAAAGGTGAATAAATCTGAATATGTAAAAATTTAACATTTCTCCATGTAATAAAACACTGAAAATGTATTGAGAGTCCATTGGCATCTTTAAAAAGCATTGTCATAGGGGTGGAATTAGCATCTTTTATACATAAACATTTCTTAGAAAACAGGAGAAAAGGATTAAAAAATATTAAGGTAGAAGGCACAAGATATTTTCAAAGGAGAAAAGCAATTAACAATCATCAAATAAAAAGACTTAAACTTGGACAACAATCAAGAAAATGTACAATTAAAAAATCAACAAGATGCCATTTTATGTATTAAATTGAGATGGAATAAAAAATGTTTAAAAATAATTCTCTTAATGGAACTACAGTGAAACAGACTCTCTCAGCTGTTGTTGGTGGGAATGTAAACTGATAGACATTTCTGGAGAACAATTTAGCAATGGTTTAGAAAAACAACGAAAAGAAATATGTAGGGAGGTTATCAGTGATTATCCCTGGATGTTGGGATTAGGAATCATCTATTTTTTGTTACTTCTACTTAAAAAAAATTAAAAATTATTAATACCTTGAGTGTCCACAATAAAGTTCCTTTTAAGCAAATGGCCTTGTGTCTACTACACAGACTATCGTGTAACTCTGGCATCGGCTTCCTAGAAGTTTCTGATTATTGGGTGAGTGTTCATTTTTATAACGAGACTGCAGAACACTGAACGGAGGATGGAACACAATCCCAACCAAACAACTCAACATTATAAAGTGGACAGGAGGAGGAATACTAGACTGTCATTGGTTGCTGCCTTTGGATGGTAAAAATGTCCAAGCCAATTCTTTCTACCTTTTGAAAATTTCCAAGTTACCCAAGTAAGTGTATACTACATTTAATTTGACCAAAAATGTGTGTATAACTGAGATTGGGTATTTTCTGGGGGAAAAGATTGCTCTAGATCTACAGGATATCTTATGTCCTACGGTCATTTCAATCTATTTTCCATGTCTCAAAAACAGAACTTTCATTGTTTTATGTGCAAGAGTTTCCAGTGTTTTGTTTGTTTTTTTAAAGATCCTGACATCAAGAAAGCATTTCTATTCTTCATTCCACATATTTCTTTTATTAATGTCTTCCCATGGTCTTTGAAATGTAATTTCAAAAGCTCAAAGAAGTCAACCTCCCTATACGCAATAAAAGTTTGTGGTTCTTAAATAACTTTAATCTTAATACTTTTTACTTTTTTTTTTAAGGTACTCCTTTTCATATTAGCTGATTTGCTCCTCTTTTTCCCGCATGCTGCCTACAGAAATCCTACTTTAATTATACCACTGCTGGAACTTCAAAAGAAAGCCTCAACACAATGGATTTATTCTTTTTCAGTTTAATTTTACTTGTTAAAGAAGTTTTCTTTAGCTACCAGCTTAAAAAAAGGTAGAGCTGAGTTTTATTAAACCTTGTTCTACAGCAAAGTTTCAGTTCAAGCTCTTTGAACCAGATCTGCTATGATGGAGGTCAGCCACTACTTTTTTTTTTTTAAAGATAATAACACACACACACGTCCTATTTTTATTCTTATTCTTCCATTGAAGTTATTTCTGTGAAAGGGGATATATTCCTTATTCTCCTATAACATAGAATATTGCTCTAAAATCTCTTAAATAAGATAAAATAAATGTGGTAGCTTAAATAAAAACTGGCATAGAGAATTAAATTAATTATCCATATACAGTTAAAGTTCAGAAAATAGAAATAAATACAAACAAACTTAGAAGACTTGGTTTTATTAAGGACAACAAACAAGGGGCCCTGACCACTGAATATTTTTGAAACTTTTCTGCTTATAATTTTTGTTATTTAATCCACTAACCACCCACTCCTGGCCATACCCTCTAAAGCCAAGATGTGGTTCATGCATTTCTTTTTTTTTTTTTTTTTTAACTTTAAGTTCTGGGATACATGTGCAGAACGTGCAGGTTTGTTACATAGGTATACATGTGCCATGGTGGTTTGCTGCACCTGTCAACCCGTCATCTAGGTTTTAAGCCCCACAGGCTTTAGGAATTTGTCCTAATGCTCTCCCTCCTTTACCCCCTATCCCCTAAACAGGCTCTGGTGTGTGATGTTCCCCTCCCTACGTTCATATGATCTCATTGTTCAACTCCCACTTATGAGTGAGGACATATGGTGTTTGATTTTCTATTCCTGTGTTAGTTTGCTGAGAATGATGGCTTTCAGCTTCACCTATGTTCATCAGCCATGCATTTCTTTCTAATTTCATCTGATGCCATGTTACAATACACCCTCACCATGCTGTATGGTTACTAGCTCCTAAAATACAGAATTCCTTCCAGATTCAAGGTATTTGAATTTGCAGTTTCCTGTACTGGGAATGTTTTTGTTTCTACTTCACCTACATGATTCCTTCACCTATAGGTGATTCCTATATTTATTTATATAAATAAATAAAAACACACAAACAACCCACACTAATGAGAGGACACCTCAAGGGCTCTTCTGTAATGAGCCATGATTTAAAGATTTTATAGCAATTTTTTTATTTGTCTTGTTCCTGCGTGTGTATCCAAGCCTAAAACAATATATAATAATTAAGGGAGGCGAAAAAGGGCAGAGAGTCACAGAATATTAAGGTAGAAAGGCGCTTGAAATGTCTCAGTCTAACCTTTTACTCTTTACTGGAGCCTAATCTTTTACTCTTTACTAGAGCCTAGAAGAAGGTGGCTCCTGGCAACATTCTGGCTTAAATAAAACACAAGAATATGTGCCTCTATGCAGCAGTCCTAAAAAAAATTCAGAAGAGAAGGACTAGGAGTTATCTCCCAGAAGGGTGTTCAAAGGCCAAAGGTGAGACTGAAAGTAACAGAGAATGAGCTGAAAAACAGAAAATGAATTCTAAAATATTCTCTTTGTTCCAGCCCTGCCTGTTTCTCTACCCACAGCCTACTCTCTCCCCCTCACTCACTGAATTCCTCCTACAAGAGCATTTTCTCAGTCATTTCAGGGGGACAAACTCTTTCTCAAATCTGTTTTTTTATCATTTTCTCTACCTGGAAGAATTTTCCTTTTATTTAGCCAGGTGACTGTCATACCATATAATCCTCACTTTAAAACATCACCTTTAGAAAAATAAATCAGGTACCTTTGTTTTATTCCGCTGCAGCCCCCATAATTTTCTTAGACAGAATCTATGGTAATTTTTACTCATGTAGTGTTTTTGTTTCTGTCTCACTACTTGACTTTAGTACCAGTTGGGTACATATTTGCTTATATTTTCTCACAATCCTGGAGCTAGAAGTCCAAAATCAAGGCGTCAACAGGTGGGTTTCTTCTGAGGCCTCTCTCCTTGGCTTGCAGGTGGCCTTCTTCTCTTCAAGTGGGCACATGGTCCTCTCTCTGTGTGTGTCTATATCCTAATCTCCTTTCTTATAAGGACACCAATAATATTGGATTAGAGCCCATTCTGTGGACCTTGGTTTAATTTAATTGCCCCTTTAAAGACCCTGTCTCTAAATATAATTGCATTATGTGGCACTAAGTGTTAGGATTTCAACAGATGAATTTATGAGAAGTAGAGAGGTAGACGTAATTGAGCCCATGAAACCATTATAGTCTCAACGCCTTCCTCAGAGCTCGGCACACAGTAGGTGCTATTACAAAAGATATATTTATAAAAGAAATATCTAATTTAGTGCAGTGTTTCTTTGTTAAATTAGAAGGAGTGGGAAACAAACTACTTTGTTTGTATAAAAGATCATGTCTTTTATAATACCTTAAATATTAAACAGTAAAGTTTTCTCTGAAAGATTCAGGTAGGTTTCTGTTATATAAACACCTCAATAAGGGATAATCCAATAAAATTTTCAGCCAGAGGAGAAAGAGATTGATCTTGAGGCTAAAATCTATGCATGATTTCAAAGAATCAGATGTTTTAAAGTACAATGTTTAGTATTTGTTTTATCAGGCATGTGAAGAGTTTTTAAAATGCATCTTAAGCCGGGCGTGGTGGCTCACACCTGTAATCCCAGCACTTTCAGAGGCCGAGAATTCGAGATCATCCTGGCTAACATAGTGAAACCCCATCTCTACTAAATATACAAAATTAGGTGGGCGTGGTGGTGTGCACCTGTAATTTCAGCTACTCGGGAGGCTGAGGCAGAAGAATCACTTGTACCCAGGAGGCAGAGATTGCAGTGAGCCGAGATTGTGCCATTGCACTCCAGCTTGGGCAACAGAGTGAGACTCCATCTCCAGAAAAAAAAAAAAAAAAAAAAAGCATTTTACTTATAAATTAAGTCATTCCTCTTAAAATCTATGAAGTAGACACATTTAGATTTGGCTTTTGTTAGTTCAATAATCAGAAGATAATCAGATAATCTCGTTATGGGCATAGTTAAATGTATCTATACATGTATTAAAATTCAAAGAACTGCACATCAGAAATGAGATTTCTTCATAGCTTTGTCCCTGTTTTAGAATAATTATGGGAACAACCATAAATATTAATTCCTATTTAATATGTATGTAGTCTGGAATCCCGAGGTGTGAATAGCAATATCTTATTACACAAACCAGAGTATTCATTAAGTGCTTTTGGATAATCTTTAGAGAGTACATTAAAATTCAAATATTACTATGCATATGAGTAGTCTGCAGAACTTAAAGAGGTATTTCAGAAATAAGGTATTCTTCATGGAGTAAAAACTTATTAATCAAAACATTCAAATGAATATCAGCATAAAAGAAAAGAAGGTCAAGTGATTACGTGGAGCCGAATTTAACAATAAACTCAAGAGAAAGATATTTTAATAAAAGAGAGATATTGTGCTTCATAATTGCAGAATTCCACAGTACTTTAGTTGTGTCAATGCAGTTTACCTCTAAGTGCTTTGTTGCCACTACTGTTCTTCTTTTCATTGTTATTTTGTTCTCTTCGATTTTGACTTGTTTTTATGCTAGCAAAGCATTTACATATTTTTGTGACACATAAGAAAAGAGACCTTTTGAAAGTGTAACTACTATGAATTTTGATTATTTCAATGCTCTTTTTATTTTTAAACTACTATATAATACAATTCACTTTTTTCTTCTGATGTGCAGCTTTATGATTTTTAACAAATGTATAGATACATTTAAACATGCCCATAACGAGATTAAAACCAGTTCCATCACCCTAACAAACCTCCCTAGTGTTATCCGTTTATATTTACACCCTTCCCTCCAACCCAACTCCTGGCATACAATGATCCTCCACTATAGTTTTGCCTTTTTGACAATGTAATGTAAATGTAAACATATACTATTTAGCTTTTTGAGATTGGATCCTTTATTCAGCATAATGCCTGTGAGATCCATCCAAGTTGTTGCATGTATCCATAGTTCTTTCACTTTTATTGCTGCATAATATTATATTTTATAGATTTACTAAAGTTTTTTTATTCATTCTCCCATTGAAGGACGTTTGCTTGTTTTCAGTTTTTGGCAATTATGAATAGACTTGCTATAAACATTCCTATGCAGATTTTTTGTAAAGCAAAAGTTCATGTGTCTAAGATAAATGCCTAAGAATGAGATTTCTGGCTCATATGATAGATGTATATTTAAATTTATAAGAATCTACCAAATTATTTTTTAGAGTGGCTATGTAATATTCCATTCTCATCAGCAATGTCTTAGAGTTCCAGCTGTTTTACATCCTCACTGGAACTTACTGTCAGTATTTTTTTTACTTTAATCATTCTAATGATAAGCACAATAGTTACTCATCCTAGTTTGTTTTTTTGTTTGTTTGTTTGTTTGTGTTTTTTTGAGACCGAATTTAGCTCTTGTTGCCCAGGCTGGAGTGCAATGGTATGATCTCGGCTCACTGCCACCTCCGCCTCCGGGGTTCAAACAATTCTCCTGCCTCAGCCTCCCTAGTAGCTGGGATTACAGGCATGTACCACCATGTCCAGCTAAAATTGTATTTTTTGTAGATACAGTGTTTCTCTATGTTGGTCAGGCTGGTCTCAAGCTCCCAATCTCAGGTGATCCGCCCACCTCGGCCTCCTAAAGTGCTGGGATTACAGGTGTGAGCCACCGCGCCCGGCCTCATCCTAGTTTTATTTAGTATTTTCCTAAAGGTGAATAATGTTGAAAGGCCTTTCCTTTGCTTATTTACTATTCTTATATTATTTGTCTTAAAATGTTTGCTCAAATCCTTTGCCTATTTTTCAATTTTGTTGTTTATTTTCTTACCTTTGAGTTTTACTATTTTTATATTGTTTGTACAAGTCTTTTTTGGTAGTTATGTAATTTGCAAATATTTTCTTTCATTTGGTAGTGTGCCTTTCAATTCTTTCAAAATGTTTTCTGCAAAGTAAATTTCAGTGAGATTCAATTTATCATTTTTATGAACTATAATTTTGGTTATCTAATCATTCTACCTCTTATGAATATATGCAGAAATACCTGATAGGATTTTGATTAGTATTAGGTTAAATGTATAAATCAATTTGAAGAGAATTAACATGTTTACTATATTGAATATACACATCCACTAACATAGTAGGTTGCCATTAGGTTTCCTTTGATTCCTTTCATCACAATTTTGTAATTTTCAGCATACACATTCTGTACATGTTTTGTTAGATATATACTTAAGGATTTCATCTTTTATTGTAATTGGCTTGGCTTTTTCTTTTAAATGTTAGGTTCTAATTGTACATTGCTAGTATCTAAACATACAATTGGTTGTTGTGTGTTAATTTTGCATCCTGTGACTTTGCTAAACACACTTATTCGTTGTAGGAGGGTTTTTTTCCCTATAAATTCCTTGGGATTTTCTCTCTCTATATATATAGTCATGTTGATTGCAGAATAAATAGTTTTCTTTCTGCCTTCCTAATTTTTATGTTTATTATTTATTTTCCTTGCCTGATTGCACTAGCTAAGACCACTGGTACTATGTTGGAGAGGAGTGGTGAAAACGAGTATTTTTGCCATCTCCTTAACCTTAAAGGGAAAGCATTCAGATACTTTTTAATAAGCTAGCCACTTTTGGTGTACCAGCCTGTGTAAAAGAAACCAGTAAGCAGTTGGTTGTTGTTTGTTCGTTTGTTTGTTTTTGAGACAGAGTCTCGCTCTGTTGCCAGGCTGGACTGCAGTGGTGCAATCTTGGCTCACTGCAACCTCCACCTCCCAGGTTCAAGCAATTCTCCCTGCCTCAGCCTCCCGAGAAACTGAGATTACAGGTGCCTACCACTATGCCCAGCTAATTTTTGTATTTTTAGTAGAGGCAGGCCTTCACCATGTTGGCCAGGCTAGTCTCAAACTCCTGACCCTCAGGTGATCCACCCGCCTTGGCCTCCCAAAGTGTTGGGATTACAGGCATGAGCCACCGTGCCATCTGTGTTGCTTTTTTGTTTTGTTTTTCAGGTAAAACTGTATCTACAAAGTAGGGCTGCTGTGGTTGACATCCTTTTCATCTCATTAAGATGACACCCTGAGTTCCAACCCTTTCCTCCAGCCCTCTCTGGGGAAGGAAAGAAGAAAATCCAATCAAGTGACCAAAAGTCCAAAAGTGGTTATTGACTGCCACAAAACACATCTCTTTTGAGAGCAATGATACTCACATTCAAAGAGCCTTTTATGTGGGCTTAGCATTGTTTTAACCTATAATTTGGGTTCATATTCTTTCCTTTTGGTCTACAAACTAAAATTAAAAGTTCCTTCTCTTTTAAATATCTCGCATTAAAGGTTTCTTAGTTCTTTTAAACTGTCCAGATGATCTAGAAATAATTTAATAAGCCACAAAAAATAATTCTGGAACAAATATCAACACACATAAACAGAATACATGAGATGCATGCTTATATACACATGCTATGTTATACACTTGTATGCATATTACATACATGATGTGCATATATATTTATATATGGATGCAATTGGATAAACTCCTCTTAAAACCGATAAGCAATTAATAATGCTTAATACTAATAGGTCTCTCAATTGGAACTCGAGAAAAATCAGGACCATTTTAATGAAAAAAGAAAGCACGTACTGTAATAATGTTGACTCTCTATTCACATCCCAGAATTGTGTTAAAGACTCAGAAGATAATAGGTATAACGACCCTTAAAATCCTTAGAGAAAGTTTTGTGTAAATTTTTTTTGTATTTGCATAACCATATGTATGCTAATAACAAAGTTTCTCTGGAGATGCTTTCCTGCCAGGGGCACTTTATTTTAAAGATGATATCAAGTTACGTTTATCATGTGAGAAAATAAAGCAACTTTGGTGTAGCAAGAGGAATAATATACAAGCTCAAAAATAAAGTCTTAGAAGGAAAAATGATGCACGATCTCAATAACATTTTACATTCTTGTTGCACATTTCATCCTAAAGATCAACAAAATGTTCCAACTAATCATAAATGCAGGAGTTATTCAACCTCCTGTTTTAAGAAATTGTCTAAGACGATAACTATCTTTAAACCCACCCAGCCACATAGTTCAATGACTTAGGATAGAAAGTCAAAATCTCAAGTAAGTTTATTGACTTTTCATGTATCATGTCAGTCAGAGCTTGAGTCAAAGTGGGTAAACCGACCCAAGAAAGTAATCAAAATCTACACATTAAATTTGTACATCTGTATATATAAATCTTGTTTTTAACAAACAAAAACAAAATTTACACAATTTAGTTGCTCATTGCTGTCTTTTTTCTATAGGCAGTTTATCACAAATGTCTAATATTATGAACAAAAGCATAAAAGAGAGAAAATTGAGATCTCTTTCATAGTTAGCCTAACTTTTTCATGGGGGAAAGAGGTGATGATTTTTTCCATAAGATTTCCTAGCCCATGGAGAATATGAGTCTTCTGCAGTCTATCTATTGCAAAGCTTCCCATCTTAAGTGAAATAGCATCCTCCTTCAGGCATGTTGTTGCTAGGTTACTATTAAATAGAATTACTATCATGCAATATATACATAAAGGAAGAGTCTTGATATAAGTAAGAAAATAATTATAATAACTTTGTCATGTTTATGCAACTTGATGAATTAATATATATCCAAAGGCATTATTTAGGGGAGGGAAACAAGGTAGATTTATTTTCCATTTTGAATATTCTTAGTGATTCATTGAAAGTCTCTTATATATCCCAAGCACCTTGAAAGCAATTCAATTAAAGAGGATAATTAATCCACAATTCCAGGATTTCTCATAAACAGTATTGTAGCTGATTGGCACAAATGCTGTCATTAAACAGAGGAAAGTTACAAATGTTAGATTTAGAGGGTATTTTGAGTTATATTTATTCTAGTCTATAACTATTACAAAGAAATGCAAAATACCCCAGTTTAGGGATTATGTGCTTTATTATTGAAGAGGTCCATGAAATATCACATCTACCAATGGTTTGGTGGAGCTGATACTTTTACTTACCCTTGTTATAAAAAGCAATCATCATTTGTGTATCAGAATCACTTGACAACTTTTTTAAACATGAGATGCCCAAGCCAAAAATGTGTAGATGGATCCTGGCATCCATACATCCATATGTTTTAAAAGCTGCATTGCTAAATTTGATAAGCAACCAGAGTAGAGACCTGCAGGTCTGTAGACTATTGAACAGCATGTTAATCCTCCAGAAGGTTTAAAAATGAAAGGGTAGAGGCACATAAACTTTAAGATTATGCATCAGTTGTGTTAATATTACTAGAATATCAGGATCACAATGTATAATTTACAATCTAGAGGAACAATTTTAACTAAATTTATATCTTATACCAGGCCTCTCGAATCTTTCTCATTTGCACTCCAGAAATTATACTGCTTTAGAAAAAATAAAATGATACAGTGAGCCACTAACTCTATCTGCAAATTTTTAAAAATAAAATTAGAACCAAATTACACCTCTAAAGTGTAAGCGTTGGATTTGGACATTTTTTGCAAGTGAAGGGTAAAATATAAAACCTGGCAGGAAATGGAAAATAGAATTTTTTTCCACTTACCTTTTTATAAAAGTGACTGTAAAATGTGCAAAATCACCATTGACATTCAGGCAATCCCTGAAAAATAGGTTTGAATAGGATTAAATATGAATTGAACTAGGTGAATTATGCGTGACCAAAAAAATAATGCAAGATGCTATAGAGTACACTGATTTTTTTTTTCTGAAATCTATTTCTCTAGATTGATGGTTCAGTGAGTAAGAATAAATGTTTTTATTTTTTTCCCCATTTCACAAAAAAGGTTTTATTTCATGCCTCATCATAGACACTCAGGCTAACTAATATAGCAATTAATATCCTTCGTTTTAAGAAAATTCAGAAAACTGGAGAGCTGGTAGGATTTCCAACAATTGAAAGAGAAATCATTTCACATTTCTACTTTTGCCATTCTTCATACTTTTTACCTCCAAGCTGAAATGCAGCAAGCTAAAGATCAAGTTTTTATTCTAATTCTTCAATGGGAACAATCAGCCTGTTACTTACTTCTCTTTGCCTTTCCTCCCCATGTCAGCCTCAGGTAGACCAGCTCTCTGTCTCTGGAGAAGGGCAAAATCGACTTGGGGCCTCTCAGAGAGGCCTCTCATTCCTGCAACCCTCAGGCAAAGGCTTTATTGTCTACAGCTGAGCCCCAGCCTTGCTACCTTGTTCTTACTGTTTACAGGTGATTCCCAAAACCTGCAACAGAATTTTAGCATTAATCAATGAGTGAGGAAGTTTTGAAAACTGAGTATGCAGGATAGGTAATACTTTCTAACAGGGAGTTATCTATCTTTCAGAGTTTATTATCAGTATTAAATTTTCAGATCTATGTAAATGCATGGAAAAATCTGAAAAGATAATGTACCTAACTGATAATAGTGGTTATCTCTGGGAAAGTGAGATTAAGTTTGGAGATTAAAGTGATCTTTAGTTGTTCTATAGTATTTTGTGTAATTAATTTATACTTTATGATATTTTAATTTATTTAAAAAACTAATGTGAATTTAATGCATGGTTAACATTTAAAACATTTAAGAAGCATTCTATAGAATATATTGTAAAATAAAGACTCCATTGTTGGAAACCTTGCCGATGCAAAGGCGATCCCCTCTCTTTCAGAATGGGAATGCTCCTAACCTATTATGATTGATTCTATTCAGAAATATATTATTCTGGGTCTACTAACACAAAAGACTAGATATTGAATTATTGATTTTATAACTTTGCTCATCAATGGAGGGAGTAAGAGGAGGGTAAAGAACTCTCCATTTCTATGCCCAAGATAGACATCTCTGAACTTGCACATACTTTCAAAACCCTTCTCGGGCCGGGCGTGGTGGCTCACACCTATAATCTCAGCACTTTGGGAGGCCGACGCGGGCAGATCACGAGGTCAGGAGATTGAGACCATCCTGGCTAACATGGTGAAACCTCGTCTCTACTAAAAATACAAAAAAAATTGCCAGTCGTGGTGACGGGCGCCCGTAGTTCCAGCTACTCGGGAGGCTGAGGCAGGAGAATGGCGTGAACCCAGGAGGCGGAGTGTGCAGTGAGCTGAGATAGTGCCACTGCACTCCAGCCTGGGCGACAGAGCGAGACTGTGTCTCAAAACAAACAAACAAACAAACAAACAAACAAACAAAAAACTCTTCTCAATACAGTGTTCCAGATGGCCACTATTAGTCTGTATGTGTTGGTTCATACTACCTGATAAAGTTTTCTCTGGAAGCAATGGTGTCATAATATAATATATACTAAACTCCTGTACTGCATCTCCTTAACATGGGGTGTATGAGAATAATTCAGTGAGCTTTCTAATATACACATTCATAAGTTCCTATGCTAGTAAATTGATTTTGTAGAAATAAGATGGAATCTTAATATGCATGTGTTAAGTACAAAACGTCCAGCTTATTCTGATAGATTGGTTGTGAATTTCGGGTAGTATAATTAACATTATATATTTATAAATATTGATGGCCGTGTAGGCCTATTACATGTAACTTCAGATGACCTGGGTTGGAGTTCTGATCCTAGAACTTATTAGTCAGAATTCTGACCTTGGGTCATCATAGAGTCACCCCAAGATTTAGGTTCTTCATTGACAAAATGGAATTACTTATGTTGCCTCTATTTCTCATACTTACCACAATGCAAAAGGATCCCTGGTTTGGCCATATCTGTCGTGGGACTGTGGAAAAATCACTTCACCTCTGGGTCCTCAGTTTATTCATGTTCGAAAGTTGGATGGTTCAACTAGATCTGTGATTCTCAATCTCTATTCTGAGTCGAGACCCCAGGGGTGAAGTAACCTGGGGAAATGGAATGTAACATGTAACGAGAAATAAGATCTCTAATCCTCTTCCCCCACAGAAGCCACAGTGTCATATGTTTTCATACTGGATATTTATGAGGTTCTTTTTCAGCCATATATATCTTAAAGCACCAATCAAGATAATCTCTGAGGTCATATCAGCTCAAAATTCTTTGAATCTAATTCCCAAGATTATAGAGCTCAAATTAGATAATGTTTGTTAGTTTGGCTTGTAAAATGAAAAGCTATCAAGCTGAATTGCCTTGAAAGTTTTATATTATAAGCTAAAATTTCCTGAGCTTCCTAAATGGACTACCTCCATACTTTTTTTTTATTGTCAGTATTAGCTTAATTCCTCTTGCTCTTGCACCCTTATGCTGCTCATAAATGGACCCACCCTTTCCTGATCACACCCTTTCACCAGATTCTCTGCTTCCAGCCAAATGCAGACATCAGCCAATTTCAGCAGAAGTAGAGCACGTGTTTGTAGTAACCCTCTTCTCTCTCCTTTTCCATCTGGCAGTGCCTAGGAATAGCCACGTGTCAATCTTAGAATATGGACATTCAAGGAAGATTTCTGAGTTTCCATATTAACCATCTTAACCTCTGCTCAAAATTGAATCTATGGCAGGCAGCACTTCCTTGAATAACATAGCTGAGCAAAAAGTTTTGTCTTGACAATTGGGTCTCTTCAGAGTCTAGCTCAACTTGCCCTTCTCACACCTTATTCACATACCCATAAATGTGTCACTCCTGAAGGTTCTCAACATGAAAATGCCGAATTTTGAATCTAGCCATTTCACACTAATAATTCCCACACATGAATTAGTAATGACACAGTTCAACTAGAACTTAATTCATAATGTGCCTACTTGCATTAGGGTCACAGGTTACATAGATAAACAGTGATTGGCCTTGATTGGCATGGTAACTCATGAAGAAGTCAGATGTATAAGATTAGTATAGATGCAATGCAGTCAGTAGAAAGATAAAGGTCTGTATGGTGTGTTATGTAGCATGGGGCATCCTTATCTAATTTGTATGCTCCAGGTAGTATCATGGAAACATATGTTTATTCATGAAAACTAAATAAGACTTAGCCAAATAAAGAGAATTGGGAAGGGTTTTATCCACTGAGAAAACAGCATCAACTATAAAGCAGGCAAAACTACAGTTTGTTATTACTAAAGCATAATATGTAAAGTCTGTGCAGAATGACTGAAAACATGGTTGAAGAACAAGAAAGTGTCTTGGAAGGAGTTTGTGCTAACGTTAAAGCTTTTGGACTTTATTCAGTAAGTTATAAGACAACCCTTGAAGCGTTTTAAGCAGAGACGTGATCTACTTCCACAAATTCTGCTTAGTTTTACATATGTCTTGAAATGGTTTGTTTGGGTAAACCTCTGCTTCTAATTTGCTATTTACATTTGCACATCAAAAGATATTTTTAATGGAAAAGTACATGTAAATTATATGAGACCAGTGCTGTAAATGTAACTACTCTGAAAACATTTTGCAATTACTGCTGTGGAATATGTTAAAGCATATATGTTTACATTGAAATCCAGATTCCTAAATGTTAACCTATCTCTGAATGTTTGCAATGATTCCATCTTGGCAAACACATAGCTCATTTATTGAGGCTTACATTTCACTGACACTGGCTTAACAAGGCACTAGAGGCTTTAGTTTACATTTCTCCATAAAATGCTGTTACAATTATGCAGATCTGTTCCTGCGGCTGCCATTGCTCTACCTAATTATTTTTTCCGTACTCATTTGAGTGTTTCAATTCTTTTTTTTCAACATATTATTGGCTTCGAAGTGTTCTGAGGTCCCCTTACACATTTGTGATATTTCTCTAAACTAGATCTAAAATGTGACAGTTGGCTATCTTTTATGAGGCAGTTTGGAATTTTTGGATTCGCTGCACTTGGAGGTTGAATTGGTGGCATCTTCAGTATCCTCTTGGGTGTATTAGTAGGAAGGAGATGATAAAAGTCTAGCCTAGTTCTTCTTGCCCTTGTCCTTTTATGTTCTTTATTTCTCCCTGCCAGCCCCTTTTCCACATACTTTTGAATAACGTAAAAGAAGAGTGATCCAAATTATTTGCTCCATTTCATTTCTACATAATGAGTTCTGATTTTTTTTCCCATTTCCATTTAAGGCTATCTCAGCAGAGAAGGAATGTATTTTGGCTCTGATCTTTAACACTGAGAGACCGGCAACACACAAACATCACACTGTTCTAGACAATGTACTGTATTTTTATTTTTATTTTTATTTTTTTGAGATAGAGTCTTGCTCTGTCACCCAGGCTAGAATGCAGTGGCACAATCTCAGCTCACTGCAACCTCCACCTCCTGGGTTCAAGTGATTCTTCTGCCTCAGCCTCCTAAGTAGCTGGGATTACAGGTGCGTGCCACCACGCCAGGCTAATTTTTGTATTTTTAGGAGAGATGGGGTTTCACCATGTTGGTCAGGCTCGTCTCGAACTCCTGACCTCGTGATCCACCTGCCTTGGCCTCCCAAAGTGCTGGGATTACAGGTGTAAGCCACCATGCCTGGCCTAGACTATTTAAAACAGTATCTGAGTAGTAGGAGTAGTAATAATTACAACAACAATAATAATGGCTATCAGTGACTGAGAAGTGACAGTTATGACTTACATATGACTTGCATGAAGTATCACATTTAACTTTTATAACAATCTTATAAGGCTGTCGTTAATATTATCTCCAATTTGCAGAGGAGAAAACAGTATTTATTCAGATTGAATAAATTTTCCCAGGCAGCTAGTAAGTACAAGAGACAGTGTTCATCCCCAGTCTCTCTGACTTTAAAACCTGTTGTGTTAGCCCCACCCGATGTCTGCTTTGCAATCCATACCTTCAGGGATTCATTGATTTCATTCAGCAAATGATAATGGATAGCTCATTCTTAATGAGACCATGTATTACAAACTGCAAGGATACAGAGAGGAATTAAGACTTGGATTCTGCTCTCAGGAATCATACAATATAGAATAAAAATAAGTATAATAGGACATAGAAAAAGAAAACACTGAAAGAGCACAATGTACAGCATGTGTTATCTAAATTGCAAGAAAGAGGACTTTTCCCAGCTGGATGATGGAAGAGCTCTTAAAAGTATGGTCTCACTAATAATCCAGGAAATACAAACTGAAACTACGATTAAAAATTCTGCCAGCCGTGTTGACTCTCCCTTGTAATCCCAGCACTTTGGGAGGCCAAGGTGGGTGGATCACTTGAGACCAGGAGTTCAAGACCAGCCTGGTCAACATGGTGAAACTCTGTCTCTACTAAAAATATAGAAATTAGTCGGGTGTGGTGGTGTATGCCTGGAGTCCCAGCTACTTGGGAGGTTGAGGCACAAGAATCATTTGAACCTGGAGGTTGCAGTGAGCAGAGATCGTGCCACTGTACGCCAGCCTGGATGACAGACTGACTCCATCTCAAAAAAAAAAAAAAAGAAAAAAAGAAAGAAAGAAAGAAGAAAGAAAGAGAAAAGAAAAGAAAAAAAAATCCTTACATACTGACCAGATTGGCAAACATTTTAAAAACTACCAATAGTGTTAAAGAGGATGTAGAGCAAAATGGATTAATGTAGAATCGGTTTTTCGTAATCTAGAATACCTGAAAGTGCACATATTCTAGGGTACAGCAGTTCCTCTCCTAGGATATCCCTTACAGATACTCTTTTATTTATTTATTTATTTATTTATTTATTTATTTATTTATTTATTTTTGAGATGGAGTCTTGCTCTGTCACCCAGGCTGGAGTGCAGGGGCGCAATCTCGGCTCACTGAAAGCTCCGCCTCCTGGGTTCACGCCATTCTCCTGACTCAGCCTCCCCAGTAGCTGGGACTACAGGCGCCTGCCACCACACCTGGCTAATTTTTTGTATTTTTAGTAGAGACGGGGTTTCTCCGTGTTAGCCAGGATGGTCTCTATCTCCTGACCTCGTGATCCGTCCGCCTCGGCCTCCCAAAGTGCTGGGATTACAGGCGTGAGCCACCGCACCCAGCCCCTTACAGATACTCTTGTACAACTGTACCAGGAGAGACACACAGTATGTTTCATTGAAGCATTGTTTATAAAAAGCCAAAATTGGATAACCTAAATGTCCATCAATAATAGATCTGATTAAAAGAAAATTATGATGTATGTGATAGGATATTATATAGCAATTAAAATAAATAGACCATAACTAAATGCATTAACATCAGGGCATCTCACGAGCAATGTTAAATGAAAGCGGATAAAATCATATAAGTGGAAATGATTCCTACTGTAGCAATTTTTAAAAGAGGCAATGTTGAGCTATTTCTTAAAGGATAAACATATAGGTGATAAAACTGTAAGTAAAACCAGGAGAATGATTACCGCAAAGGTCAGACTATTGATGGTCTGTACTGCAGAGGCAGTCCCTTGTGCACACAGAGGGCTTACATTGCTACTGGCAATAGTCTATCTCTTAAGATAGGTGGGAGTTACATGAGTGATTTTCAGTTAGTCTTTATACTTTACTATTATCTTTTTTGTTGCTTTTTAAATTTTTTATAGATACATAGAAGGTCTATATAATTATGGGGTACGTGAGATATTTTGATACAGTCATGCAGAGTGCAATAATTACAACAGGATAAATGGGGTGTGTATTAGTCCGTTCTCACACTGCTATAAAGAACTACCTGTGACTGGGTAATTTATGAAGAGAAGAGGTTTAATTGACTCACAGTTCTTCAGGCTTAACAGGAAGCATGACTGGGAGGCCTCAGGAAACTTACAATCATGGCGGAAGGTGAAGGGGAAGCGAGTGCCTTCTTTTTATGTTGACAGGACAGAGATTGAGGGGAGAAGTGTAACACACTTTTAAAACACCAGATCTCAAGAGAACTCTCTCACTCTTATGAGAACAGCATGGGAGAAATGCAATCCCAAGACCCAATCACCTCCCACCAGGTCCCTCCTCCAACATTGGGAATTACAATTCAACATGGGATCTGGGTGGAAACAGAGCCAAACCATATCATGGGGTATCCATCACTTCAAGCATTTATCATTTCTTTGTATTATAAACATTCCAATTATACTCTTTTAGTTATTGTAGGATGTCTAATAAATTAATGTTGACTATATTACCCTGTTGTGTTATTAAATACTAGATCTTATTCATTCTGTATAACTATATTTTTGTATCAATTAACCATATCCACTCCCCCTACCCCACTGCCCTCCCCAGCCTCTGGTAACTATTATTTTACTCTCCATGAGTTTAATTATTTTAATTTTTAGCCCCCACAAATGAGAACATGCAAAGATTGTCTTTCTGTGCCTGGCTTATTTCACTTAACATAATGACCTCCAGTTCCATCCATATTGTTGCAAATGACAGGATCTCATTCTTTTTATGGCTGAATGATATTTCATGGTGTATATGTACCATGCTTTCTTTATCCATTCATCTGTTGATGGACACTTGGGATGCTTCCTAATCTTGGCTATTGTGAATAGTGCTGCAGTGATGAGAGAGCAAACATCTCCTCGATATAATGACTTCCATTCTTCTGGGCATATACCTTGCAGTGGGATTGCTTGTTCATATGGTAGTTCTATTTTTAGTTTTTTGAAGAACCTCCATACTGTTCTCTTTTCCACCAACAGTGTATGAGTATTCCCTTTTTCTCCATAACCTCACCAGCTTTATTATTGCCTGTCTTTTGGATAAAGCCATTTTAACTGGGGTGAGATGATATCTTATTGCAGTTGTAATTTGCACTTCTCTGATGATCAATGATGTTGAGCACTTTTTCTTATACTCAATTGCCATTAATGTATTCTTCTTTTGAGAAATATCTATTCAGATCTTTCGCCCATTTTTAATTAGAGTGTTAGATGTTTTTCCTATTGAGTTATCTGAGCTCCTTATATATTCCAGTTATTAATCCCAAGGCCTGTGGCAACTATTGCCTGGCTACCACTAATATTTATTCAAGGCCCAAAAGATCTTTGGTGAGCAGTTGATGAATTCAGCCAGGCTTGTGTCCTTCCCTTCAGGGTGGTGAGTTCCCTTCTAGTTCAGGGTAGGTTTAGAAATGTTATCTAGGGAATTAGGTCCAGGAGTTGAAAACTTTAGGAATCTACTTGGTAGTTTATTTTACTGTGGCTGAACTGGTGTCCAAGTTGCAAGACAAAGTCCTTTTTACTCTTCCTTTTCCTTTTCTCAAGCAGTGAAGTCTCTCCCCATGGCCACCCCTGCCCCAGTATGGTTACAGGTCCTGCTTGCTACCTCTGATGTTTATTCAAGGGCCAAGGGCTCTTTAGTCAGCTTATGGTGAATCTTGCCGGGCCTGAGTCTCTCCCTTCAAGGAAATGGGCTCTCTTCTGGCCCAGGGGAAGTCTAGAAATGCCATCCAAGAGCCAAGGCCTGGATAAAAGACTTTAGTATTCTGCTTGATGTTTTATTTTACTGTGGCTAAGGTGTTACTTTATTGTGGCTAAGGAAGAGTAAAAAAAAAAAAATCCTTTTTACTCTTCACTTTCCTTTCCACAAGCAGAAAGAGTCTCCCCCATGGCCACCATAGCTGGTAATATGTTGGGTCACACCTGAGGCCAGCATGCTACAGGGTCTCACCCAAAGCCCATGGTGAATACTGCCTGGATATTACTGATGTTGATTCAAGGCCCTACAATTGTCTTTTAAAATGCTTACATGTAACAAATATTCCTCTATATGTAGGAGATTGTTTTGTGAAAGGAAAATATCTTGGACCCCCAAAATCACTAAGCTAAAAGGAAAACTCAAGCTGGAAACTTCTTAGGGCAAATCTGCCTCCTATTCTATTCAAAGTTGTCTCACTGCTCACAGGAAATAAATGCGTATCTGATACTTTCTTTGGAAAGGCTAATCAGTAACTCAAAGGAATGAGACCCTTTGTCTTTTTCTCTCACCATTCTGTGATCTGAAAGTCGTCTGCCCACTTCAAGTCTTCCTGCCTTTGCTTCAAGTTGTCCTGCCTTTCCAGACTGAACCAATGTACTTCTTATGTATATTGATTGATGTTCCATGTCTTCCTAAAATGTATAAAACCAAGCTGTCCCCCGACCGTCTTGGGCACATGTCGTCAAGACTTCCTGAGGCTGTGTCACAGGTGCAAGTCCTCAACCTTGGCAAAATAAACTTTCTAAGTTAACTGAGATCTGTCTCAAATTTTGGGGATTCACAGTTCAAATACATAGAATTTTTATTTTTGAAAGACTGAACTAAGAAAGATCTTGTAATGAAAATGTCATTTACGTAAAAATAAAAAAATAGGGATTTGGAATTGAGGAGAAAGATAGGAAGGGTATCATAAGCAAAACGTTTGTACTTCCTAGTGATACTAATTTAGGCTGAGGTCATTATAAAACATTAAATGAATAATCAGAATCATTGTGAGAGTGAAAGACCCTAAGTAATTAATATGTGTGTGTTTAGAGAAAAATAGGGAGGTAACACATGCCTGAACATGGGCTTTTGTGAACAATAGTTTCTGGGGATGATTGTGTTTAAGCTGAAACAAGGACTAAAATCAACAAAATTAAATGTGACTGGGAAATTATCTGTCTGTTGTAGGAAGGTTTAAGAATGTGTCTGAGATGAAGCAACACTTATGTAACAGACAGCAGTGCAAGATGTAGTGAATTAGACCATTTGAAGATTATAAGCCCTAAAATGCATTTACAATCTAAAAGCATATTTTTATATTAATGCATGTTACATAAAAGCAGAGGTGGTTAGGTAGTGAGCATAAGAAAAAATAGGTAAATATTGTGATACAAAGAGTGCAATCTTTTATTGAGGAAAACTCCACCAAAAATCCAATACAGGAAAGCAAAGAGTGTTCAAATCTTTGAAATTTAGATGTAGAAATGATGAGAAATATAAGTTTTTCAAGCATGAACCAAAATTCTTATGTTCCTGTAGCTGCTGAAGACATCCATCCAAAAGCAGTCTAGAGCTTATACATCTTAAATGCATTCAGAGGTCAGAGGAAAAGCAGTGGTGGGAAATGTGACAAAATGAAGAGAACCCACATTACATACATGTACTCAATGTCAATTTTGGAAAATAAGTAATACAGGTATCCCTCCTCCTCAATTCAATTCCATCTTCAGGCCAATAGACTGTGATCTTTTTTTTTTTTTGAGATGGAGTCCTGCTTTGTCGCCTAGGCTGCAGTGCAGTGGCACAATCTTGGCGACCTCCACCTTCCAGGTTCAAGCAATTCTCCTGCCTCAGCCTCCTGAGTAGCTGGGCCTACAGGTGCACACCACCACGTCCAGCTAATTTTTGTACTTTTAGTAGAGATGGGGTTTTGCCATGCTGACCAGGCTGGTCTCAAACTCCTGACCTCAGGTGATCCACCCAGGTTGGCCTGCTGAAGTGCTGGGATTATAGGCATCAGCCACCGTGCTGGGCCAGACTGTGACTCCTGATGGCCAGTTGCCTCGGATGAAGCACAGAGAATGGTTTGCAGCCACATAATCGGGAAGTGGCATAGCACCATGTAAGTCTACTTGGTCTACTGCCTTATGGTTCATCACTTTTTCAATTAGCGTAGCATGTTTCCCCTTTCTCAGTATTATGTTGTCAACTGAGAGTGGTAGGAGGTTGGAGAAGATAAAGTGATTTCTATTGTCTATCCTTACATGTGGTATAAGCTAGTCTTTCCATTTCAAAAGTACTATCATTTTGAAGGCACGCGAACCTAAATTAACATACAGGTGTGGATTTTTAAATCTCATGAAATAAATGAGGTCATTGTCTTCAGCACATTCTTGATGTTTTAATGAAGCATATTAACAAAAATTATGTTCCAAAGTCATTAAACCGAGCTATTATTCTTTGTTATACTAGAACATCACTGAATCTGAAGGAAAAACTCCCACTAAAATTATGTTATGGTAATATTATCAATAATGACATAATTACCGTGATGTTAATAACAATATGAGGGACTTCATTCTAAAATATCACTTCATAGTCAAACAGGTTGAGTGTAAATAAGAAGCAATCATTTATAGCTCATGGGCAATTCTCTGCTTAAATTTTCATAATGTAATTTGCAATAAAAAATGACAGTACTAAGAATCACACTTTACTTGTCAACAGGAAAGCTTCACTTTCCCTATTATCCTTCAGTGAAACTATCCATTCCAGGTCATTCAAATTTTTCATTCTTGCAAGATTCTGATACTACAGTGAAAAAATTAATGTACTCTAGACTTGGATCCATATAAATAAATTATAATGTCTTTTAATATTGCTGCCCCATCTATTCCACTAGTATCATTATTATTATTATTACATTGATCACATGAAATTATAATTGGCAGATTTAGCAATTCCAAGATTGAAGCGAGTCTAAACTGTGAAGCACTTATTCTTTTACCATTATTGTTGATCCATCAGGTTAAACAACTCTTTACTAACTAAGGAAATTCTCCACTAAAATATAAGCTAGAAGAAGCATTTTTGGCTTCCACACGTAACAGTTAAAGGGCTTAAATGGTACTTAAATTTTCTGATGCTTACTTGTATGTTCTATAAAATGGGAAGTTTCAAATGGAAGAATAGCATAGCAAAAAACCAAAGAGAATCACCTGGGGGAGACTGGCTGGCCACATGGGGAAATGAATTCACCTTTTCCAAGATCATGCCCTCGGTTCATCAGACTTAGACCCAGTCATTCCCAAAGTTCTGGAGTTAATTAAGGATGATAATTTACACTAGCAAAACTTGCAAGATTTTGAATACCAAAGATGGTTTATGCTAATGCTATATTATGAAGAAGAAACATTTATCTAAGTACAGTATAAGCCACACAGAGTCCCCATCAAAATCATGAATAGAACCATTCATGCTATTTAAGTGGAGAGTTGCACCACATGTTGACCAAAACTTGCCATGGGTTTATTCATCTTATTGCTGCCAAATATTAGCCAGACATCTACGTTCCAGAAGAATGTTATGCTCTCTAACATGTATGTTCAAGCCATTTGTCTTTTGATGGTCATCTTCTAGCTACACAGAGACTGAACCAAAGCTTTGTAGTGACAACTTTTCTATACTTGGCCAATCTCAACTTTTAAAGTTCCCTCTCTAGTACTCTATAAAATAAGGATGTATTGCCCCTTTGTAAGTATATAAACAATTTCAGAAATATACAAACATAGAAACAATAGTAATAATAAACCCTTATGCCCCATCACCTAGCATAAACAATTATTAATATCCATGTATAGTTTACCTATACTGCCCTTCACCCTATTATCCTTTTTTAATATTCATGACAACCCTGTGAAATGAGTTTATCATCTCATTTTTACAAAGTAACTGATGATTTGAAAGATTTAATAATTTTGCAGAGGTAACATATAGTGAACGCCAGATCCAAGAATCAAAGACACCTCTGTCTATTCCAGAGTCCTTTCTCTAGCCTGCTTGTGTGTATTACATGAAAGTTAGCAGATTCTAGAGCCACATGAATTGCTGTATCAGTCAGAGCACTGCCATAAAATAGATGGCACACTTAAATTGGGTAATTTGTGGAGAGGTTAATAAAGTGACAATTTACAAAGGATTAATGAAGTTCCAAGAACTAGTAAAATCAGAAAAGAGTATAACCAATCCTAGGCCCAAATAGGCAAAGGAAATGAGTGGTTACTAGAATCCAGAGTCAGAAATGACTGTGTGGTCACATGATAGGAGCCATTGTTTTCAGTTCAAGAACAAAGCCAGCCTGGATGAATCCACAGAGATTGGCTGTGGAATATCTCACCCTCTCTTTTCCCATTTCCCTGCTTCTTAATTGGCCAAATTGAATCAAATGCCAGAGGTCAGGGTAGTCTACTGACACATTCCATAGAGGGTCAGCCTCCCAGGACACAGAAGAGTAAAAACAACAGATCTAGAGGGGATAAAAAATGATATTCAGCACAATTGTCTACTAGGTAGAGAGAATACATGGTATGTTATCTTGAGATAATAACCCTATTTTCATCAGAAATTAGAAAATTTGATGGAAAATAAAAAATGATACTTATCTTTCAGTAGAAAAGCTGCATTACTTATTACACTGGCAAAGTAGATAGAATTTTCCAAGAATTTCTAATAATCATTAAACCCAAATCTGAGTCAAATAGTTTAGAAATGACTTGTACACAATATTTAAAGTAGCAGGTAACCTACAGAGTATATGTTTGTTGAATACATGTTGGTATAGAGCAGCATAATTGGGTTTTAAAGTCAATACCCAAAATATTAGGGAGTCATATGCTGAGACCAGCTTGGTCATGGAGACCCTAACCCAGCGGTGCTAGAGGAATTAAGACAAAGACACAGAAATAGAGTGCAAAGTGGGAATCAGGGGACTGACAGCCTTCAGAGCTGAGAGCCACGAACAGAGTTTGACCCACATAGTTATTGACAGCAAGCCAGTGATAAGCATTATTTCTATAGATTATAGATTAGCTAAAAGCATTCCTTAGGGGAAACAAAGGGACAGGCTCTGACTTGTTATCTGCAGCAGGAACATTTCCTTAAGGCACAGATCGCTCATGCTATTGTTTGTGGTTTAGGAATGCCTTGAGCAGTTTTCCACCCTGGGTGGGCTAGGTGTTCCTTGCCCTTATTCCAGTAAACCAACAACCTCTAGCGTGGGTCATAGCCATCACGAGCATGTCACAGTGCTGCAGACATTTTGTTTATGGCCAGTTTCTCATGGTCTGTTTATGGCCAGATTTGGGGGCCTATTCCCAGCAGGCATAGAAGCAAAAGGTAACAGCTACATTCTTTTTTTTTTCTTTTCATTACACTGGTGAGCCAATGGTAGATATTTATTATAGAAATACCACCCTTGGCTGAAATTCAGAATTGCTGGGGTTTGAAAAGATGCAGATGCTTAAATCATCCCAGCCTCACCTATTCAATCAACATCACCAAGCAAGGGCTTGGCATATGCACTTGTTAAAGCCTCAGACATGATTATCATGCATCACCAGGGTAAAGACATCTTCATTTGTCTTGAAGTTTTTGCTAACAAATACATGATGTATCTAAAGTTGTAATGTGGAGTGAAGAAGGAGGAAATCCAAGAAAACTTTGCTGAAATATAATTTCCATTAAGGTAGAAATTTGTGTCTCTTTTGTTCACTGATATATTCCAAGTGTCCAGAACAGTACCACAGTGCCTACCACAGAGTAGTAGGTAATCTATAATAATTTGTTGATAAATAAATGATTTAACTCAAAAATGAGATAATGAATACAAAGAATTTAGCATGGTGACCATCAAATTATGGCATAATAACAATTAAATCTTTCTAATTCTTCTATTAATTGATTTTATATATATATGTATGTGTATATATATATATATATATACACACACACACACACATATGCTTATATTGGCAAATTGCCCAAACTCTCCCTTTTGTCACTTTTCAGTGTAGTGCTGCATCCAAATCCTAGGCAGAGAGAAATAAATAATTGTATAAACTGCCATTGATGTTCACAGTTGTACCATCCTTTGGGAAGACAGTCCACAAAGCCAATAGAATTGATGTTGTTCTGAATTGTTATTGCTGTGTATCACTTCTGTACACAGGCTGCTGTGTACAGGCTGTGTAACAAAAATACCATAAACTGGGTGGCTTATACATAATGAAAATTTATTTCTTACAGTTCTAGAGGCTTGGCAGTCCAAGATTAAGGCACCAGCAGATTTAGTGTCTGGTGAGGGCCTACTCCCCATAGTGCATTCTCGCTGCATTTTCCCATGATGAAAAGGGAGAACGAGCTTCCTCTGACCACTTTTTAATCTTGCCCATATGACCTAATCACCTTCCAAGGGCCCCACATTTTAAAACAATCACACTGGGGATTAGGTTTCAACATATGAATTTTAGGAGGACACAAACATTCAAACCATAGCACTGAGTGAATACACTTTCTAGTCCAAGGTTCTATCCACAAATATTCCTCTTGCCCATTTTCCATATTGTATATTCTTATGCCTGTCGAAGTGTAAAATATGCCAGGATGGCCAGGTCATAAGGAATGTTAATGCTTCACTAGAAAGAGCTCTTCCTCATGAAAATTGAGGGTGTTTTATAACTCCAAAGGCACCAGTTCAGATGCCCCTTTGTCAGCTTCTAGCCGCCTGCCTAGTAAATTCCTAACAAGGTTAGTTAACCATCCTTCCTTCCTCCCTCCTTTCCCTTTTACAAAGAGGCTTTTTCCCATATTTTAGAGACAAAAATAATGTGGAATCCTCAGCATTGATCACTATCTAACCATTTGAGTTTTAACACATACAGGAAAGGAATATTTATAGAATGCCACCTACATATCAGACATTGGATATTCCAAGGTAATATTTAGTAAAGCATATTCTGCCTATCACTATTCTTATAGGCTTCAATTTGTGCTCAGTGATCAAAAGATTCCCTGACCCACATATTGTACAATTCTATTCATATGAGATGGTCAGAACAAATGAATTTATAGAGACAGGAATTAGATAAGTGGTTTCTAAGGGTTGGGTGGAGATGGAGGCACAGTTGGTGGTGATGAATAAGAGATGTCAGTTTCTTTTGAGGATATTGAAAGTATTCTAATTATTCCAGTGACAGTTACATATCTATAAATATTCTAAAAGCAGTTCATTTAAGTGGGTGAATTGTACAATGTGTGAGTTTTATCTCAACAAAGCTATTTTGAAAAGAAAAAGAAAAACACTCCATGATAAGTAAATTTAGAAGAACTCATTACTAAAATACATTTGCATAATAAAAATTCTGAAAAATCCTACAGTGAATTATACACAGTTAAAGTCTAGTTAAACTTATTTGTACATGGATAGCCTCATTTGTTTGTTTTGCCTCAGTATATCCACTCAAATCCCTAACAGTTTTCCCCTAATGTTTTTCTAAACAGAAGTTAGGGAAGTACAATTATTTGACAAGAACTCTTTTAATCTTCACAACAGTTCTTCATGAAAGTAGTTCTTCCCATTTTAGCAGATGAAATACTGAAACTCAGAGATGTTAACAAATTTGTCCAAGATATCACAGACAGTAAGGGATGAAGATAAGATGTGAATCTCAGTTTCCACACACATCCATATAATTGAATGCTAGGTAAACATTAAGAAGACAATGCAATCTATATGTATTGATGTGTAGACAGAGCTACAAAAAATCTAAAGAAAAAAGCAGGCAAACACATTGCTTATGCACTCTAAATTTTGGAAAAAGTATTTATTTACATGTGAAAATGACTATATTGTGAGAGTGTACATATGTGTAAGATATACACTAATGAGATGGTAGGCATTACAGATTGACTAAAAATGGATTCACAACTTATGATTATATTCTAATTGTTCAAAAAGACATGTGCATTAATCGTAAACAAAAAATCATGATAAATAATTCTTTCCTTTTAAGTCCCACCCTTTTATTTTCACTTTCCTGTAAGGACCAAAAGCATCTTGAAATCTGTTTAATATGATAGAGATGTAACTATGAATCCCAAATGTCCTTTTTCAAAAATACAGGAATTTTGAGTTTTAAACCAAATTTTTCAGATTAACCCTTATTTTCATATTTTTGTTAAAAATTCTGCTTCTGCATCCACAGAAATAATAAAATCTAGAATAGTCACTTTCTTTTTATACTTGATAAGTTGTTGCAACATAAAAAGCACACACAAAAAATTAGAGTCAAAGGGCCATGAGAAATAAATGAGTTAATTCCCATTGTTGTGAAGATGAGGAAAACAAGTGCAGAGAGGTTAAGCAATTTGTCCAAGCTCACACAGTTTGCTGGGGGGAGTGAAGATTAATCTTTACTTCTCTCAATTCCCACCCTAGCCCTCTTTCTGCTAAATGATACTACATCCTCAAGATAACTTGAGTTGCTGCATATTGCCGACGCTAATCAAAAACAGACACATTTCCTCATTGCATGGACAAAACCTGTCAAATGGTACTCAGCAGATATCTCAAGACCAAAGCTTTCAGAGCTACAAAAACAATACTTTTAGTTGTCCTATCCCAACAAGCAACAGAACAAATGTTTTCAAATTGGCTCTGTGAAGAACATGCCATGCTAATACAGTGTCACATTGTGCCAGCCAAGGAAAGATTGCTGGGCTCCCCTTCCAATCCTGGCCACGGTTGATACGCTTTGAGCTGGGTTGCATACATAAAACTCCCTGCTATAAGTTGTTGCCCTCATGGAGTTTTTCTCCAGATAGTTCTGTGATTGACTTTGTCCTTCATTAGGTGAACACAGGGGCTGAGGAATGCTAAAGAGGCATGATGGGTAGGAGTTCAGGGATTTTCCTTTTCACACTGTATTAGTCAGTGTTCAATTAAAGAAGTAGAATCACTAGAGTAGATAGATAGTGAGGTAGTGTGAGGAAGAAAGAAAAAAAGTACAATCAGTACACCAGCATCTAACCATCTTGGAAAAGATTGCATAGTCATGCCAGCATCCTTCCCCACTTCCTCTTCCCAAGATCCATCAGAAAAATGGAGAAATAGAGTGTGGACACTCCTTTAGCACTACTTATGTTGAGTGTAAGCACAGACTCATTCAGGTGCTAAGCCAACCCTTCAGACCTCTACCCACTCACCTCGTTTTAGGCAACCAAAATTTTAATAGCCTGTTCCAATTCTCTATCAAGCTATTACTCTGAGGAGGGTTATCTGCTCATTGTTGAACATTATAGGCTGTAAAGGGTTTTCTTTGGTCTGAAGCAACGCTGGTTGGCCATCCAAAGGGATGAAATAGCTTCTGTCCAGTTCTTTAATAGTATTCTGAGCATTTGTACCTACCTGCAAGTAAGAAACCTGGGTTCCGAGTCAGTGTCTATTCCTGTCATGACCCACGTGCAGCCTCTGGGGCTATAGACATTAGTCTGATTTGTCAGTTACAGGTAAGGCCTTCTTCCTGGGGAATCTGCTACATAGCCATTCTGCATTCTACATAGCATATCTGCATCATGATACTGATGCAGAAAATGAAACAATTCCTTCAGATTACATTCCCTGGTTTCAGGAAATTCTTTGTTTTCCCCTTCTTCCACTTTGTCTCTGTCTCTTTGGCTGACAAATAGAACAGTTCTTTCTGGCATTTTGTGCCTCAGAGGGTGCAAAAGGACAATGTCTACATTCAGCCTGTCCCTGCACTGATGCTGTCCTCCTATATCCATCATCTCATGGATTCAGGTGGCCCCTTTAAGGGAATACACCAAAGGTTCACCTGGTTTTTCCAATCACCTTCCAAATCTGAAGAGGAGTTCTTCTTATGGGCACTGACAAGTTCAACTTTAATGTGCCCTTCAAATTTCCATAGGGCTGTGCACACCATATCAACATCCCTTTAACAAGCCAGGTTTCCACTGCCCTCCTGCCTGATCATATGGCCGGGACATTGGTCATTGCTCATGAGTTGTTACAAACGTAAACACAGGAGATTTTACCACTTCAAATCTTCCATTACTGCTAGGAAACCAGCAAGCAATTCGCGCCACTGAGCTGATTTGTTTCTACCTCCCTTCATCAATGTGGCGACCTTCCAAACAAGATGTTATCTGTTCACCTTGGAACTGCTGTCCACAAACCAGAAAGCTCTTTGTTGTTCAGTTGAGAGCTGTTTATAGGGCACTATCCAGGCAACAAAAAATAATAAATTCCTCACATAGTTCCAGAATCTGTCCTAGGGAAAATGAGGTGACCTGCACATGAGTATCTCCACCTTGTATTACCCACGTAGAATCATCCTGCATGAACCATTTCCATTGTATTATGAAACTCTTCTGAGCACTGCCATTCCCATTAGAGTATTTCTATGATGTCTCTGAAGACATCATAGGTATTTCAGGTTTCAAGATAATTTTTATGTTCTTTAGTCATTGAGCCAGTTTCCTTTAATGTCCAGTAGCATGTTAGTCTCTCAAGCAGAAATTCTCTAGTTCAGAGTCCCAGCAGTCATCACTGGCATCCACTCACAGGCTTTTGCCACAAGCCTCAGGCTACATTCCACATAGAGCATCACACAGAGAGTTTGTTGCTATTAGCACTGCAGCTTGAATTCTACACTTTATGGGCTTGGGCAATCTCACTGGGTTCCCATTTAGCATGGCCAATTAATATTGCTTGAAGAGTAGATTTACATGCCTTCTGCTTTACAGTACTAGGCAGGAGAAACAGTCTTCAGTGAGATGCAAAGTCCATCCCCATAATACAATCAGGTATAAGAGCTACAGTCACTTCACATAAAGCCTATTTAACCATACCAGTTCTCCTGCAAACTTTTACCTGAATTCCATCAACCCTTACTGTAGCTTCCATTAGGACTTTATTAGCAGGTTTCAATTTTACAATACTAGATCGGGGAAGTGTTCCCCAGCCAGACATCATATCCATTCCCATAAAGCATTCAGAAAAAGGAGACATAACTTCTTTATAGAAAGCCTGTTTAAGCTTTCCAACTTCCAGAATCCTCTCAACACTTATATTTTTATGTCCTTTCAATCTGATCACAGCCCACATCGGGGTTTCACCAATGAGTTCTGACACCACAGTGCCTGTGTTCCCATACCAAGGAGTCTCAGAAACTTATCTTCTAACCATTTCACCCAGTGCAAAGTGTTTGGGTCCCTAATAAAGTGTTAAGCCAAGAGACTCTTGCCATTTTGTTAATTTTTATTTAGATTAATCTGCCTGACCATTGGCCAAAATGATTACAGGCCAGAGTTTTCATTGTAATATTTGTCTTTCAGCTTTTAAAATTTCTTCTAACATGTGTAAATAGTGTGAACTTATTTGAATCCCTTTAATGTTGGGGGAGCAGCTAGGGCTTCCTTTGGCTCATTCAACTTTTGGGAGTGTTCTATTTAAACTATAGTTTTAACCTCATCAATGTCTGTTTTATTCATCCTGCTTCTTAATAACCATCCAAAGATTTTCTCACTGCTGGGATAAGTTTTGTTACTCTCCCCACTCCTCCCTGCCTCATTTTCCTCTTTTTTTTTTTTTTTGCTTATATCAATATTTACTGTATTCATCTATTTTTTAATAATCATTTAGCCATCTCTACCCTGCTAAGACCAGTCCCTTGACTCACCTTAGCTTTTCCCCATTCTCTCGTTAACTAATCTAAAATTTTTATTAGCGTCTGTAAGACCCATGAGGGGGAGCTAAGACAGCAAATTCCACAAGTCTCCTGAACTGTTGTTTGGTTTTGGAGTGATATGGTTATATGGGATGCCCATGTAAACAGGGACCCTTTAACCATGGCACTCAGCAGGACCTGGGTTACAGGCATAATCAGTGGGTGAATAGCCCAGCTATCATAAAGTCAGTCTCATATGGCTTGTACACAAAGCATATCTATTACTTCATCTGGGGCTATTCCATTTGGCATTTATAGAGGAAAGTGGGCAGTCCACCTTCTCAAAGTAAAGAGACTTTATAGTGGCCTTTATCCAGTCCACCAGGCTAGCTGTTCACTTGGAAATAATCTGTTGTGTGTCTGGATCATGTACAGTTATGTTTGATTTTTCCACAGTGAGCTGTGGATCCTGTATCAACCCAAACATGCTCTTTGAATTTGTAGCGTTTGAAGCCAAAGATACTGCCCTCAAATTAATTACTCTCACATCCATTTTAGTAAAGATTCTTTAAGAAGCTGATGATACTGATGCAGAAAATGAAACAATTCCTTCAGATTACATTCCCTGGTTTCAGGAAATTCTTTGTTTTCCCCTTCTTCCACTTTGACTGTCTCCTTGGTGACCAGAGGTCGGAGAGGTACTTTCTGTTGTCCTTGAATAATTTTTCCCATAGGAATCAGCTTTGAGGATAGTGTCAGAAGCTCAGATGCACTGGAATCTGAGCTTGGTCTAGCATCAAGGTCCTACCTAGCACTCTCTTTTAATTTCATTTTAACGGTTACAAATAACAATAACCAAGGGATGGCATATTTTGCCTTTTTCATATTAATTTTCATTTTCCTTATTAGTTTGCATTTTCTTACACATTCAGTGAACCAGCTTTCTGGGAGTCATATCCATCTCTACATCCCACTGGTAACTTTTACCTTTAGTAACTGAGCACAGCACAGCTGCTGTTCCATACTGTGGGTGACCATGTGACCACCTAGAAATCTAAGGTTCCTTATCCTCTGCCCTTTCATTCTTTCTCTTCCCAAACCACATGCCTCTGTGAGCTAGTGCTGTTCTAGTAAATCCCACTTATCTGACACCAAATGCACAGCAAATAAATAAACTGTTTTTTTCTTCTATACTTAGACCACTCTCATTACCTCACTTCGGACAGTTGAATGTTTGTTTTTTTCACACACGAAGCAGACACCAAATGATTGTACCACCATTTAACTTAATTCCAACACTATCTACCTGGAGATAGCATCAGATCCCACAAGTTGAGGGCTCAAATCCCACAAAACCACCATTCCACTTTTTATTCTAATTTTAAGTCCAGTCTGTGACCACTGCATCTAACAAAGTGGTTATAAATTAGAGGTTCTCATGACTCCCTCTTGAGGCTCAATTATTTGCTAGAATGGCTCACAGAACTCAGGAAAACAATTTATTTATTATAAAGTAAATTAAAATAATTATAAGTGGTGTCTTATAAAAGGATACAACCCAGGAACAGCCAGATGGAAGAGACCCACAGGCAAGGTATGCAAAAAGGGGCATGGAACATCTGTGCCCTCTGAGGAAGCTGCACGCTCAGTTCTCCAAGTGTTCTACAACCCGGAAGCTCTCTGAACTCTGTTGTTTTGGATTTTTATGGAGACTTTATTATGTATCCATTATTGATTAAACCATTGCCATTGGTGATTGGATCAACCATCAGCCCCTCTCTCCTTGGAGGCCAGAAGTTGGAGCTGAAAGTTCTAACCCTCTAATCATATGGGTGCTTTTTCTGGCAACCAGTCCCCATCTTGAGGCTACTCGGGAGCCCACAGGCACCAGTCATCCTGTTAGCATCCGGAAAGACACTTATCACATCTGAGATCCCAAGGATTTTAGGAGTTATATGACAGGATACAGGGGCAAAGACCCAATATATGTTTCTTATTTTTATTATGCCACAGTTGGGTGGATAGGTAAGTAGGTAGATAGATAGATAGATGATAGATAGATAGATAGATAGATAGATAGATAGATAGATAGATGATAGAGAGTGAGATAGATCAACCAATAGATATATCAATTTTCAAAAAAGATGCTGATGTCTGAAGACAGATCTGACATCCTTAGCTAAGCCTCAATGTTATTAAAAACTGATCTGATGCTTACAACTATATGACACAGTTCTCTCGTTAGACAAAACCAATCTCACCAAACACGTACCTCAGACAAGGTCACTGTGCAACCCAAAATAGCAAACAGTCCTCTCTCTCTTTAAATGAGAGACTTCTATGTTTTGCCATTTGTAGCTTTATTCCTACTTATCCCCACTTATAGATAAGATTTATTAAAATATTCAATCACAAAATTACCTCTACTTTCTGATAACGTCCAATCTAGAGCAAACCTCTGTTTTCTTAGAACCTCCCCAAAGTTACTCAACCAAAGCTCAAATACTATAACAGCTTTTTCTAATCCCCTCTTACTGAGATACCCAACATTTCCCCATGGTGTATGATTGCCTTTGCTGCACTGAAGATACCTGAAGTTGAACAAGTTGGGTTTACCGTATATATATAAATATATATATATATATATGGTATATATACCATAAAATATATATATATATATTTTTAATATATGTATATATATGTGTATATATGGGTGTATATATAAATAAAATATGCATATATATGTATGTACATCCACATATATGCATATATACATAGATTTAGATAAATATATGTTCACATACATGTAAATATATATGCTGATATATAATATATACATATATACCTACACATGCACACACACTTACACACATATATTGGCTTTATTTTTATTACAAGGATTTAACCTTACACAAATTGTGAAAATTGCTTAAACAGTCTCTTGTCACGATGTTATCTGCTAATACAATGCTGGATCTTGAAGTGCACAGGGCAAGAAGTTGGAAAAGGAAAGATGAATGTAAACAGGGTAAAAGCAAGAACAAGCTGTATCCCTGGAGACAGCAATATGGACTCATGTTTAGCTAAACATAGATACAGATGGTTACATATAGAAATATTTATAGATATGTCTGTATACACTGGTTAGTATACACACAAATATCTTCTGGCCCAAACAGCTGAGAGGGCCAACAAGAAAAGAAACTCCTGTAGCAATAAGCATACCTGGGTGTCTAGATTGTGGTTTCTAATATCATTTTTTAATAAAAGGAAACAAAACTACTGGGAAAATGGCTGATTCTAGAAGTGAAATGAGAAATATATGAGATGAGCCTACAACATCTTGTAGTGCCGGAAAGTAAGAAAGTGCTCAAAAACAAACCAACCACTATGATAGGGATGTCAGAGAGACAGGAGCCAACTGAAAGGGCTCCTAATGGCCAATATTAGAACAATTTAAGCAACAAAATGAAGTAGTATAGGATTATAACCCTAATAAGAACATAAATATTCATGAGTTTATATTGACACAAGTAAATGATTGAACAAAAGAAATAAGTAAATGGGGCAGAATAGACAAATCTCTCATGCAGAAGAATTCTGAATAATAGAAATAGATATTCTGCCCTTAAGAAGGTAGAGCATAATTTCCCATTCATAACTGTGAGCTGACCGTAAGGGGCTTTCTTCCAAAGAGTGCTGTATGGAAAGAGGAAGAAAAAAGAGTTACTTCACAATGGGGAAACCTGACCAACACTACCTCAAACCAGGTGATCAAAGTTAGCATCAACAGTGATTAATCATATTGATAGTAAATACCTTGATAAGATATGAAAATATGGCAGTTTACTTCGGTGTTCTTCCTCCCAAAAACATATTATCGCAGTGTAACTAGGAAAGAGAAAGATAATCAGACAAATCACAACAGAGGGACGTTCTACAAGATACATGACCAGTAATTTTCAAAGCTGTCAAAGTCATCAAAAACAACGGAAGTCTGTGAAACTGTGACAACCAAGAGGAGCCTAAGGAGGTGGGACTATTATGTGTAATTTGGTAATTCTAGATGAGACTCTAAAACAAAAAGAAAATACTGGAAAAAAATTAAAGAAAAAGTATGAACTTTATAATATAATGTACAAATATTTATTACTTATAACCAATATATCATACTAATATAAGATGTTAATAACAGGCATAAATAGGTATGGGGCATATGAAAACCCTATCTTCACAATAATGTTGTAAATCTAAAACTGTTCTATAATAAAAGGCTTATTTAAAAAAATAAATGACCAGTTGGAACTCATAAGTATTAACTAGGCTGAGAAAGATGGACTATGACTTGTGTCAGTTCTTGTTTCTCTTGACCTTGATGGCATGGGTGTCCTGCAGAAGCTAGGGCCCTTCCCCTTGGAGCTAAACACCCACACCTGGCACAAGAGTCAGAGAATCTGAAGGAGGATCCTAGGGAAGAAGGAACTATTGCACGCCCTTTCTCGTCTCTGTGCCCATGAAGTGGGTCAGTAGGTAACTGGTGTGTATGAGCTTCCACAGGGCTGCTGCTTCACCTCTACACTTCAAATCTCACACAAGAATCTGCAGTTTACCCATGCAAAAGGAAAAGAGAAGTGAAATTGTAGAAAATGTGGTTCAGCATAGCCAAGTTGGCACATAACAAATCCACCACACAATTGCACATAGACATTGTTCAATAGGGCAGCGATGTCACAATATAAACTAAACACACAACCCCGAGAAGGGTAGAGCAGACTTAAATGCATATTAAAGTATTTATTATAAATTTTCATTGTTTCTTTGGAATAGATTTTGATAGAAAGAGGATAGCCAGAGACAATGCGAATTTAATAGTGTCCCTGACGGAAAATAGAAAGAAAGCAGAGAAGAGAACTAATAGATGGACATGAGAGAAAACAGACTTTGGCTCAATGCCAAGACTCAGCATTAATCTAAAAGAATATTTTTTCTTCTCCTGTATAAAAATGCTTATATTAACCTAATAAATATTGATATATTGATATTATTATTTGTTAGAGCTCTCATTCAAGAATGGCTATCATGCTAAATAGTTGACATAAAATGTAATGGTCACCTGGCTAGTTTCCAAAAGCAATTCAGAACTAGGAATGTATTAATATGATTCAATCAACACAATTGCTTTATCTTAATTTTACATCTTAACTCAAAAATTTAAAAGCTGGCCTAAAGTCATTTCCTGGCTACCTTCTTTGTCATTGGGACCGTAGGGGTTTATTGACTCTTTAAGCTGTGATTTTCTCAGGACTGAGACAGTCTCTCAACCCGACTGCACAATTTTTGTAATAAGAACTCACACACAATATGTCTTAATCCAATCTCTCTATCTCCAACAATTTGCAAAGTGTCCAGCACATAACAGGGTCCAATAAATATTTGTTAAATGAGCTATTTAATGGTGTGGGTAAACTTGCAAATGAAAAATTAAGATTATAGTAGCAGGATGGTTTATTAATAGGTTATGAGCTTTGGAGTCAGGCAACTCTGCCACTTGAGCCTTGGGCTGGTTATTTAACATCTAAAATAAAAATACATATAATCCATGCACTGATGATTCACAGTTTTATGCATTTAGCCCTGAACTACAGTTCTGTACATCCAGTTGTCTGCTTGACATTTTCATTTGGACATCTAGTGGACTTGGCAGACTCAACATATCCAAGAATAAGCTCCACATGAGTCCATCCCCTATAAATACAGGCTTTTATGGACAGTTCCACGTTTATTAAGTCTAACTCCATTCTTCTAGTTACTTATGCCTAACATTTGATGTCATATCTAATCCCTCATTTACTATCAACTCTAGAACTAGTTCATGAGCAAATTTTGTCTTCTCTGTTTTCAAAATGTTTACAATGTGACCACTTTCCACTGTCCCTACTACTGTCATTCTGGTATCAGCCACTATCTTGACATGATTATGCCAATAGGGTCTTCCTGGTCTCCCTACTCCTGTCATTGCTGTCTTGCAGTTGTGTCCTCAAACCAGCAGCCAGAGTTATTTCATTAAAAACATAAGTCAAGCTTATGTTTCTACTGGGAGTCAAAGTCAAATTCTTCACTGAGCTACAATGCCCTATAAAGTCTGTATGCCCAACCCTTCATTATCTTCTACAAGTTTGTCCCTTATACTCTCAGTCCAGCCACACTGACCTTCTTAGGATTCAGTTTTACTTGCAACAAACTAGGTATAATGATAATAATGCCTAACCTAGATCTTATTCAATGTATTAAATGAGAAAATATGTATATGAAGAGTTTAGCACAGAGCCTGGCTTCTGGGAAGCAGTAATATGAGTGAATAGTGGCTGTTATTATTTTTGAAGCTGTTATCATCATCACCAGTATTATTGTTTCCCAAGGAAGCAGCCTTTGAAGACAGTATACTTGCCTTGATTATTGACCTCTTCAACGATGCGACTCAAAATCACTTTTAACTGCTTCCCCCAAGTAAAATTTGTAGAAAAATTTGCTTCAGACCCTGGAGGGACTTCCAACATGCAACTTCAAAATTATCTGGGTTTCAGGAACAACACTTGCAGAACACGATTTGGTTGGGTAAACACTCAATTAATCATATAAGTTCTAGTAATTTCTTTAATCAGCTGTATTACTGTAGTCATTCTTTATACAACAGAAAGTATAATGCATTTTGATTCAAATTTGATTAATATCCTGAACATCAGCAATAAGTACAATTTAAATTTAGGTTATGCTTTTGTTTCCTTTCTGAGACATTTTTCAAAGATGGGAGCAAGTGGAAGTTTTTATTACTATTGTCATTGTTGCTGTTTATTTGTTCACTTGTTTCTCAGTTTCTCTTTGTGTCCAGGTTTCAGAACATAGAAAGAATTCTGACACCAGTTTATCCTGCTGCCTAATGGTAAACTTGGGAAAGCAGATTTTTTTTTAAATACTTCTACCATTAATTTGCTTAAAATCAGGACGCAAATTCATGTCTCTATGTCTTATGGTAGAATTCCAAACTTTGTGAGATATTGGGAAATTTCAATTAATATAGTTTAAAGTTATAAAAATCTTTAGCAATTTGTGGCACTCTATTATAATTGACAGGTTACTTATCTCTTTTCCTTCTTATATTTTAATTAATAGAAGCTCAATATATGTCTATTGAATGTTGACTGAATTGAATGAGGCTACATTAAACAGAATTCATAATACTTTACTCAGAAATGTATCACTGTAAATAAGATTAGAAGGCAGAAAACTTTGGATCTCTTGTAATTCATAATCCAACTTTGAATTTCTAGACTTTGTTTATGTTAGTAATAAGATGTAATGACCTCCCAGGGTACAGCCTCCCTATATACTGCCTCACTGATCTGTTCTAGAGAGTGCAGGTCCTGTGCAATTTAACTCTCAACTTGCCTACTCTTGTAGATGCACATACACACTCTACCTCGTAGACATCCATACACTCACACACTCACACAGCCATATTCAAGACTATTATCAGCAAAAGAACTTCGCCCTTTACAAAACGCATTCAAGATCTGAGTTTTCACATGGAAGTGAAACATGGAAGTTTTAAAATTATAAAATGCATGTAGGCATCAGCCATGTTTACAAGTGTCAAAACATTTTTTTTTTCCTTTTTTCCTTTAAGATAGAGCCTCACTCTGTTGACCAGGCAGGAATGTAGTGGCATGATCATGGTTTGCTGAAGGTTTGACCTCCTTGGGTTCAGGTGATCCTCCCACCTCAGACTCCTGAGTAGTTGTGACAAAGGAGGATGAATGCAGGAATAAGGACAAAGACAAAAGAGTATATTTGCAATAAGAAGTCAGGGGGGTCCTTGCTTCTAGTGAATGAGGGCCCGAGCCTTTATAGCCCTTCGCATTTTTGAGTAAAGGAGATAGGGAGAAGGGGGTATTGTGGTCAGCTGCTTGACTTAATGCAGGCCTGCATGACTTCATTCTTTGAACAGTAGTCTCCAGGTGTTCCTCAAGGAGAACAGTGCCAGGGAGTGACTGCCCCCAGCAAACCTTCTGGCAGCAGGCACAGAAGCAAGTTTGCTCACATTCTGCGCTCATGATAAACAGTTTGCTGTTTGATCATATAGCCTTCAGTGGAATGCCGTGTTAGTCACAACTCTCAGGCCTTCGGCTCCCTACAGCATGCCACCAAGCCTGGCTAATTTTTGGATTTTTATTAGAGATGGAGTTTCACCATGTTGCCCAAGCTGGTCTTGAACTCCTGGGTTTAGGCGATCCACCTGCCTCAGCCTCCCAAAGCACTAGAATTACAGGAGTGAGCTACTGCACCCAGCCTCAAAAAAATTTTTAAAAGGTTTAATTTTCTCTAATTGCCTGCCAATATTCCATGTTGGATTTCCCTTCCCTCTTGTTTAAAAGCATATTGATATAGTCTTCAATTTTCCAGTAATTTGGGGTATTAAATATTCAGCCTAGTTTGAAACCTCAATTATAAAATCTATTTTATTCTTATATCAGCTTCCACTCACCAGCTTCCAAACTGGACCTACGATGCTGGCTTCCTAGAGTGGAATAATGTGATGGTCTGCCCTAAATATCAAAGGTGCTTGTCATCCTTCTTCAGTAGGAAAGAGTGGTATTAGATGGATACAGGGTTCTTCTTATGAAACTGGTAGTATGTCCATGGCAAGGAGGGTCTTCTTGTTTTGTGACTCTCATTAAGTAGGGTTTAGCCTCACCCTTGCTCCCTCCATCACTGGGGGACCATCAGGAGGGATGCTATATCTCTCCCTCACTAATAATCCTTTGGGCTAGACATCCTCTATCTTGCCTAATGATTCCCTGGGCAGAGCAGTGTACCTATACATGGAGTCACACAAACTGCTCAGGTTCTTTTCCTTGGCCTACAATGACCGAGACTTTGAAAGAGAAAGAGTTTTGCTCATATATTCTTCCCAGGCACAATTATCCATGAACCCTTTTCTCTGTGTTATTCATTAAGCTTCTCACCTTCAGAAACCTCAAGTCAAAAATAAGCAATTAGGGAACGGTTCTCACATGTCCCCTAATTACAAAGAATTTTCATGCCAATTACTTTTTGTATTAATAACCCATCTCTCCCCCTGAGAAATGTAAGCTTCAAGAGGGCAGGGATTTGTTTATTTCATATTTGATTGATGTATCCACCATTTCTAGAACAGTGAGTATAGACTGAATGAATGAATCTTTTCTCCTAGATAATATATAGGTCCCATATAATTTTAATATTTTTTATTGTGTTAATGTTACACATGGAGAATATCAAGAAACTCCCTTGGTTTGGAGGTAATGGAGAACTGTCCAATGGCCATATGTACTATATCACAGAAAATGCCAAAGGCTTGCAAGGCTGAAAAAGAAAGAAAAACATAAAGAAATAAAATTGCAATAAAGTATAAACAAAATTGCTTTGGCAACCTGCACATACCAATATTGTTTCTGGTAAATATTCCACAGCTACCCACTTATTAGCATTGGATGCAAGATTTTAGGGTGATGTAATGGATTGAAGTAGGGATAAGATTATCAAATGTTGAGATGGATGAAGTTGGTTTTGCAGCTTTTAATAGCCTTTGATGAAAGAGATTCCATTTAAGTAGGGTGAAATGTGTCATTCTCTCAGTTTTGACTATTGGTTATTTAAATTATGCACACCCCACCAAGTTATTGTAAAACCATCTAGCTACCCGCAATGACTCTGGGAAGCAGAAAGACTGAAGAAAAATCTTTAAGCTCATCACAGCCTTTATGTCTTGCCTCGGGTTTCACCACAAGGAACTCTTGCGTTTTAGAGTAACTTCCTGGCTCCAGTGCTTGGAACCAGATGGGGGCTAACAGTGCCACACTGGTGGGACTCCTCCTAAACTGGAATCTCTATGGGCCTTGATGGTTCCAGTTTTCCCCAATGAGGGCACTTTCCAACCAAACCTTCTCTATTGACCCGTATGCTGTATTTGTTCTCTATCACGTTGTAACAAATTACTCTAAACTTAGCATCTTAAAACAATGCGCATTTGCCATTTCACAGTTCTGTAGATCAGAAGTCTAAGTGAGCTCAGCTGGTCCTCTGCTTAGGGTCTCAGAATATTGAAATCAGTGTCATGCTAGGCTATGTCCCTTATTGGACACTGTGGGAGAATCAATTCATTCAGGTTGTCGGTGTAATCTACTTGCTTTCAATTGTGCTACTGAGGACCCCATTTTTGTACTACTTGTCATTTAGGGTTGACCCTTGCTCCTAGAGGCTGCCCACATTCCTCTTCATGCTTTCCATGTAGCCTCCCTCCAGCCACAGTGGGTCAGGTCCCTTCTAACCTTCATCAATCATCACTTCAGTTCTCTCTAACTTCCCCTTCTGTCTTTGTGACTCCATAGAGTTTTCTGCTTTTAAAGGCACACGTAATCAGGTTGTGTTCACCTAAATACTCCAGGTTAATCTATCTATTTTAACATCTATAATCATAATTACATCTGCAAAGCCTCTTTGGTCATGGAATGTAATATCTTCATAGATTTAAGGAATAAGAGTGGAAACATTGGGAAGAGGGCATTCTGCCTACCATACCTCTTTCTAGTAGGATCTACAAGATGCCCTGGGGATCTCTTGGATTTCCATGGATGGAATTGTCCTGGGGTTCTGCAAATGGCTTCAGTGCATGAGGGCAGCATAACAAGCAGATTGCTTCCACTGGGCAGCATGGCATTTCTTTTGTGTGATTGCATGAGATTGAGCCATCAGAATGGTTGGTGATAATGCTGATTTTGAGTGACTTTCTGACACAAGATGAGGTCAGGGCTTTGGACTACTGATGGTCCACCATGAGGCATTGTTAGAAATAACAGCATTGCTCCCAGCTACTCAGGAGACTGAGGCAGGAGAATGGCATGAACCTGGGAGGTGGAGCTTGCAGTAAGCCGAGATTGCGCCACTGCACTCCAGCCTGGGAGACAGAGCAAGACTCTGTCTCAAAAAAAAAAAAAAAAAAAGAAAGAAATAACAGCATTGCTACTTTCTTCTCACAATAGGAATAGAAAAGTAGGCAAAATGGGACATGTGATAAGAAAGAACTCAAAGATATAGCTTCTGGACCTGAAAAAGAAGAAATGCGATGCCTGGATACTGTGAAGAATCTATACATGTACTAATCATACAATTGCAAATACCTAACTTTTTCTCTATCCATTATTCTAAATCTTCACCACTTAATCACTGTGTATTATATGGACCAATTAATCTTGTAATACATTGCTAACAAATAAAATTATTTATATAGACAATAACCCGCAGAAAATTGTTCAGTGTCTGTACACCCTAGGGGTGTCCCTGCTTATATTAGTAACATATAATAAGCATGACATACAAATAATTGTGTCTCCCACTATACCATAAATATTTGCTTTATGATGCAAAGATTTCATAGCCCTTTTTATGTGTGTTTCATAATAGTACAAGAAGTGGATGTATCAGAATGTATTTAGTAAATTTCCTAATAATTGACACTTTCTTTAGTAGTGAATTCATTTCAGTTTGACCTTTTAGTTTTCTCTTCATTATTTTGGTTTGTCTTTTAAGTTGGTGGGTTTTTTTTTTAATTTGTCTTTTAACTTTTCCTACTCCTTTTCTTTGTCCACGAATGACTTTGTTATTTATAATTATTTTGTTTTAGCTTTTGTCTTCATTCTGTATACTTAAGCTTATCTTCATAAGATACATTGACAGACTGATCCTTCTTGGATATCCAGAAGGAAAGTAATACTTTTCTCCTATTAGACATCCATTTTCGCCTTTCCCCCCCTGCTTTTAGCACCAAATTATATAGGTTTTACCTCTTTCAAGTTTTAAAACCTTTGATAAATTAATTTTTGTTATTACTGTAGTTTGATCTGTATTTTATTCCATTGATCATATTGTCATTTCTTGCCTTTAAACCACTGATGTCCAATAAACCTTTTCTAACCTTTGACTATAGGAAATTCCCATTCATTTTTGAAACTGTTCAGATATGGGTTCTTCTAAGAGGCCTTCTCTGCACTTTCTCTGAAGCAGAATCTTTTCCTCCATTGTATGTGATGCCTCTGGTTGAAAGACATCTCTTGCATTTCTTTGTGTCAATCTCTAGACTGAGCTTCTAAGTGAAGGAGGCTGGTCTTGTGGGTTAGTCGTATCTACAACACTTGGCACAACTAATAGTAGTTTATAGATGGTCAATGAATTCCTTCCTCTGCAACTGTCCCACAGAAGAAAAAAGAAACATCTATATTCTATCTTAGATGATTTATTTTTCATTTTATTTAATATTTCCATTTTGATTATAAAATATTTTAATCACACACAAAAGTACAGAAAATATTAAAATCAATAAAGTAACTACCTATGAGATTAGAGAGTTAGCCCTATTTGATTTTCACATATTCATAAATACAAGTGAAGTTTCACTCTCTCAGGCCCCTCTCCTTCCTTTCTCTTTTTTAGGGGCTAATGTCCCAAAGTCAGAGTGTATCATTCTCATGCATGTTCTTTAACATTTAAGGTATATGTTTGAATATATGAATAGCATATACCACTGCGTGTATTACAAATATCTCATACATTAAATTAAATAGGAAAAAAGTAGTAATTTTTTACCACTGCCTTCCATTTATAGACCTATGTTTTAACATGTCTGGACAAAGGAAAAAAAATCCTTCACTCCCTTAATCTTAGTAGCTACATGTAAATTTCTGACATCATAAATACATTTTTGCTTATTTATTGTTTTAACCAAGGTTGTCCAGAGAAACAGGAAAAAATAGAATATTAATATTTATAGAAAGAGATTTATTACAGGAAATTGGCTCACACAATTATGGAGGCTGGGAAGCCCAAAACCTGGAGGGTGGACAGATAGGCTGAAGACACAGAAGAGTCAGTGTTCCAATTTGAGTCTAAAGGCCATCTGCTATAGAACTGAGAAGAGCTTATGCTGTTGATGAAGTGCAGAGGCAATCTGCTGGAGAAGTCTCTCTTCCTCAGGGAAGGGCATTCATTTTGTTCTTTTCAAGCCTTCAACTGACTGGATGAGGCCTACCCACATTATAGAGAACATATACTTTACTTGAAGTCCACTAATTTAAATATTAATCTTATCTAAAAGCATCCTTGCAGAAACACAGAGAATAATGGTTGACCAATATCTGGGTTCCTGGTGACCCACGAATTTGACATACAAGATTACCATCACATTTCCCTAAATCTATTTTCTTGCTTTCAGGTAAAAGTCTTTGAACACTCTTCTTGTATTCAGGAGATAAGTGTATGGCTGAAACATACTTCCCATAATATTTCTTTCTTTTTTTTTTTTTTTTGAGACAGAGTCTTGCTCAGTCGCCCAAGCTGGAGTGCAGTGGCACGATCTCGGCTCACCGCAAGCTCTGCCTCCCGGGTTCACGCCATTCTCCTGCCTCAGCCTCCCGAGTAGCTGGGACTACAGGTGCCCGTCACCACAACCGGCTAATTTTTCTTTGTATTTTTAGTAGAGACGAGGTATCACCATGTTAGCCAGGATGGTCTCAATCTCCTGACCTCGTGATCCACCCGCCTCGGCCTCCCAAAGTGCTGGGATTATAAGCGTGAGCCACCGCGCCCGGCCCCCATAACATTTCTTTTGGAAGACAGTCACAGATGTGATAATTATTGTAACCTTAATTATATTCATGACACCATTCCCAATCTCATATTTCTCCATGTACCTTATGTGTTATGCACCAATCCGTCCCAACATGCCTTTCTTCATTTGACTAATATGAAGGACTGAAACTCAGTTCTTCCACATGAAATAATTATTCCTCCTCAAATTGATCTTTGTTTCTTCTGTGAATGTTCCTCTTGGTGCTTTCCTCTCAATGCCTCTTGAGCTAAAGCCCTGGCCCTCTACATCCTTGTAATCTATGCCATTCCTTCCTAATTGAAGTTATACTTAACCCAGTTTGTGATATTTTAATTAATCCTTCAAGCCTTCTTCAAGCAAACATCCTCACTTGAAGTTTTACTTCACTTATATTTATAAGAATTTAATTAGCCCTCCAAGGCTGCTTCTTTTGAACTTCCTCTTTGACTCCACTACTTTGGCTGCCATTTTTCTTAGATTCTAAGATGCCCTCTATTGTAAGATGCATTGTTGATTAATAACAACTTTTCTTTTTTATGTGGAAGACTTGGCAGTTCTGAATCAAAAGTACCTATTGTCTTTCATAAAACATACTAACTGCCAGAGGATATTTATTCATATAATTGTATAGCACTTTCTTTTTCACTATCACAATCAAAATTTGAATTAAAATCTTCTCCTCAGCCAGAGTCTAAAGAGACTTCTTATTTTCTTAAAGACCCTGGATTTTAGGCATAGCATCATAGTAACAAGTTATTATTCATAACTGGTGCTCATGTGAATTTAGAAACTTCCTTCCCCTCGTCTTCTTCTGTATGTATTTTAATCATGCCTGATTTTGGTCTGTTTACAATATAATCTACAGTAAATCATATGAGGAGCTTTATTTTTTTCCTATGCTCTAGAATTGTTTCATCATAAAAATCTATGGTTCCTTGTAGGCCTGATAGAAATGCACCTACGAAACTGTATGTAAAGTGATATTTAGAAGTAGAAATTTCCAGGGGAGTTTTTGGTTATTGATTTAATCAAATATTTTGAGTAATTTTGTTTAGTTATGATTTCTTTATATTGACTATTTAATCTAGATATCTAAATTTGTCGGTGTAAAGTGACAAAAGCATCATTTTATAGCCGTATTGCCAGACAAGCACTTCATTTTATTTTCCACATTCATTTTTATTTTCTTGCCTACAGTATTAACGGCTTCTTCCCCTTTATAAATCCCTTCCTTCTTTTCTCTGTCATGTTCCCTCTTCACCTATCTTACTGTATTGAATACTTAGTTTATTATTTCTTTTTGTTTGCTAATATAGTAGAAAATATTGGCAACATTTCACGCACACACATACACACACACACACATACACATCATCCATCAGAATGGGACTGCTGAATCGAAGATTATATTAAGACTGATACATATTCCTGGAAATAACAGGAACAAATACTAGAAAGCTAATGAGCTTTTTTATTATTCCAATTGGCTATAACTAGAGGAGATAAGAAACCAATCATGCTACAGAATAGTAGAGAACCTGCTGACTCCTAAAAACCTGAGTAGCTTTTGTTCAATAAACAAAACACTATTTCCTCAGTATAGGTGTAAGATGTATGATGCCTAAAAAAATCTTGCACATTGATTAGTGACCATGTTAATCTCTACACATCTCCAAAATGGGTGCAGGTGGGGTGACAGGCATCACTACTCACCCCACAAAGTCTAAAATGCTCTGCTAAACTGTAAGACTCCATTGCATGGAGGTAAGAAGAAGGGCATGAGAAATTTATGAACTTTATCTTAAAAAAATGAAGTTATTCTGTAGGAAAGGCATGAAGTTTGATCAAAAAAGAGGTGAATAAGTGAGTGCCTCCAGCTTCACCTTCAGAGCCTGGGTTAGGAGTAGAGTTTACTGAAAGAATGCCCACCTCCAAACTCTGTTTTCCTATTGAAGAAAAATAACTCTAGTTATCTTTCCTTTCATACTTAGATAATACCTCCAGCAATTGATGTGTGTGTTAGTGTTGGCTCCTTGGAGCTAAGAGTTTCTTAAGGGCTATCATACTGAGGCTGAATCTTGAAAAACTAGCAAGGTTTATTAACGTGAGTGAGAAAGAAAAAAATATGAGAAGAGGAAAAGGTAAGAACAGAAGTGTTCTCATCTATAAGAACAAAAACGTTGTCACCTAATCTGAATTCAAATTCAACTGAGAGAAAGACTTGGAGAGAGGCAGATGAAGATAAAAATATCAGCTTTATTCCTGATGAAAATTTTACTGCAATACATGATGTAAATGTATGGCCATGACTACTTTCTGATAATTTCCTGTAGTAGACAACTTTTTGTTTGTTTGTTTATTTGTTTTTTGATACCAAGTCTTGCTCTGTCACCCAGGCTGGAGTGCAGTGGTGTGATTTCGGCTCACTGCAGCCTCCACCTCCCAGGTTCAAGCTACCCTCATGCCTGAGCCTCCTGAGTAGCTGGGATTACAGGCGCCCACCACCAAGCCTGGCTAATTTTTCTATTTTTAGTAGAGACTGGGTTTCACCATGTTGGCCAGGCTGGTCTTAAACTCCAGACCTCACATGATCTGCCTGCCTCAGCCTCTCAAAGTGCTGGGATTACAGGTGTGAGCCACTGCGCCCGGCCAGTAGACAACTTCTGATGTGGCTCCTGGTGATGCTTGATACTCTAGTACACTCCTAGTATTCACTTTTATGAATCCCTTGTTCTTGAGTACAGACAGGACCTAGTGACTTGCCAACAATAAACAGAATACAGAAAGAGTTATAGGATGTCACTTCCAAGATTGGATTATCAAGAAGCTTTGTCTTCCATTTTGCTTGCACTCTCTCTTCTCTTTCTGGTTCTTCTCAGCTTGCTCGCTCTGACGAACAAGCTGCCCTGTTGAGTGCTGCCCTCTGGAGTGCCCTGCATGGAAAGAAACTGTGGGTGGCCTCTGAAAAACAGCCACATGAGTGGGCTTGAGAGTCAATCCTTTCTGAATCAAGCCTTGTGATCACTGCAGCTTTGAACAACATCTAGATTTCGGCCTTAAGAGACCACAAAGCACAGGATATGCCATATAAATCAAATCAGGATTGGTGACCCATAAAGCTGTGAGCTAATAAATGTTTTAAGTCAATAACTTTTAGGGTAATTTGTTATGCAGCAATAGGTAACTAATAAACCTCTCCTAGAGAACGCACTCTCCTCCCCCAAAATAAGATGCATGTATTGAAGAGAAAATCCATATGTCCAAAACGAGATTAGGTCTAAAGCAGCATGAAAACCAGAAGATGCTAACCAACACATTCCTCCTTCAATTTCAAAAATTCACCAGTTAGATAAATACTACTTCTTCCCTTGGGAGTGTTATTCAAGGAGCAGAATTATGCAAACATGACCCTGTGTTGCTTAGACAACAAACTAGGTTAAGGTCTGTGAGCTCACTTTCCTTCTAGCTGAAGGGGCAGCCTTCGAGTTTAAGTTTCCATGGGACTAAGACCATCTTTCTTGTGGTCCAGGAGACTGCATCATCCCAAGTTCCAAGTAATAAGACCTCAAGTTCCAAGTACAAAGCTGTCTTGTCCAGGCAATATTGCAAATTGCAAGTACTGCAAATACAGACTGCTCAGTGGCAAGTATTCTGTTCATTTCTTCACTGAAAAGGCCATTTTCTCTTGCTTATTCTATGAGAAGGAGCACCAATGGAGTGGGAAGACGAGTTCCCCCACCAGAGCAGGACCCATGCTAGGTTTAGTAGATGTCCACATCTAGATTTTCAGCTACAGTGCTCACAAGGCTTGATTCAGAAAGGATTGACTCTCAAGCTCACTCACGTGGCTGTTATTCCTTGGAATAACTGAGAGCTTGAGAACTGCATATGGCTCTGTCCTTTTGTCTCTGGCTCGGGGTTTCCTTTTTTCCAATATAGTTTGTTTTATAATCTATACCCTATTTTAAGTTGTGGACTTCATTCCGACCACTTGGACCTTCTTTCCCCCAGAAAAACACAGACAAATAAGTGAGATCCTAAAGATCCATCCGAGGTATTTATTCTGTATTTTTCCCTCCATCAAGAGTGGAAATGTATGGAGAGAGAGTTAACTATTGCTCCTCACCCTTGCACACACACATGTGTGCATGCACATGCATACACATGCACCAGTGAAAGGTAGAGAAATACAAAAAGATAGGACAGATTTGGGATATACAAGTAGGTCTGTATGGCAAGACAAAAAGGTAAGTTGACAGTCACGGTGTATTGAAGTACCAGAATGCCACATCCATAGGGCCATCCTGTTGCACAACTTCACGCTGCCCAACCCAGTAAGGAGTGGTTCCCCCTGTAGTCGTGGAATGCAGTGGTCTTAGTAGAGCCCTTAGATGACCCCAGTCACTATATATCTTCTTCTCTCCTTGATCTTTCTTATTTTAGAGATGACAGTTTTACAGGCATAAGCAAAAAAAAAAAAAAAAATCAGTCCAAAACCTGCCACCAAGGCACAGAATTGCCTCTTACCTTCCTTTTGTTTTTGTGGGGCTGCCCAAAGTAAGTAGCAGGATGATTCATCGTAGCCTCTGGAAGTTGTCTGACAGAACTCTATTCTGGTGTGTGACTGAAGCTACTTATAGCTTGTGTCATTTTCTGCAATGACTCAGTTCCAAGCAAAGATTAATGCAGTTAGAGCATTTTGCAGAAATAGTAAATCACCCTTGCAACTGATTGCGATTCTAGAGATTCCTTGCCTGTGAGTTATTCATGTAGCTCTCCAGCGTTGTTTTCATAAACAGATATTGTTTCATTGGTTGCTAATCACTTCTGCCAAAGTTAGAGTAGGCTCAAGGCCAGGGGAAATAGGGAGGTTTTATTCAAAGAAGCAAAGTTTTCAAGGTATAAAAAATGCCAAACTACTCACTGTTCCAGACTTTTCTTATACTAATGAACACTGAATGTATATTTAAGAAAAATTTGTATTCAAAGTTTGTGTATGATATCTCATCTGATCATGCTTTTTTTTGTAATCAACCCACTGAATTATTTAATTTTTCACAAGTTACTTTTTCACTATATTCACTGGGTTGGCAATGATATTTTTCTGTGTCAAAATAAATGACAGTCATGAAAGTAAATACCATAAGATTTACCAGAAAGACTAATCTATCATTGCTTCTTTTATTACTTATTCTCAGAAGATAACATTGCTAGAAAAAATAACTTTAAGTGAACAACATTATAACTAATGGCTTGCTGTTTGTTTGCTTGTTTGTTTTTAATCATTAAAAGTTTTCTGGGCTGTGATGGCGCATCAGACCAGAAGCTACCAGAAGCACAGAGACCCTAGAAAAGTGCGTAGCATATGGTAGAGACTCCATAGGACTACTGAACAGTAGAGCAACCATCTAGCAGGACTACACGTCTTTCTTGGGCTTTTCAGTGATCCTTATTTGTATGTGAGAAACATTACTTAATGGTAATATATAAAGTAGTCATTTCAGTTGAGGCCCTCACTGCTCTCACTCTTGAATAAAGACTATTTTGAATTCCAGTTTACTTATTAGATTCAATGCTCTCAAGAAAATTTATAGTTTAAGTGTTCAACCAATCTCTGAAATAAAGTTGAGAGAAATCATCCTTGGAAATAACAACCTAAAAGTTAACTGTGCATCAGACACCCTTTCCTGCTGGGTTTTGCACAGGCAAGATATTCATGTGTCATTCCTGGTCAGATGAAATGTCTCTAGCATCTCCTTCCTTCACTTATATGTAAAGAGGCTTGGTGGTTAATTGTCTAATTTAGCAGATGCAAAAGTAGACAGGTGAAGGAAAAGGAGCCTCCTCAGGTGAACTTCAGGGAAAAGACCTCAGAAAAAATATTTAGCTCCATGTTATAGCTTTGATCACATCATTTTCTTCATTCAGAGTCACTGCAATTATGCCCATCAATCATTATGGGTGAAATCAGCAATCTTTAAGTTTACTTCCATTGCTAACATTCAATTTTCTCTCCCAAAAGTTAGTTACTTTTCTCTTTTATTCTTTTCCTCATAGTTACAGAGATTAACGAATATGTTTCATTCATATTTTGTGTCAAGTGGGGCCTAGAAGAGTGAACAAGGCTGAGACATCTCATAGTGGGTTCAGTAGGCTTAAGAAAGTAAAGTTCTTCCTTTTGGTTATGGATTCTCAATTTAAGCCCAAGTAGCATTAACGTTGTCAAAGTTTACCTGGTAAAACACAAATTTTCTTGCCAATGCAAACAGTCAGTCTGAAAATTGTAGGAACCAATGTATAGGGTCCAGATACTAGAAAACTTAGAGACAGATGTGGTCAAGCATGCACATGAAAAGTCACCTGGAATAATTCTAGAAGTAAGCCAGACATTTCCAAAGGGTTTCTGTGTGGTAATTTGTTAGATTCCATTGGTTTGTTGGACTCATTTAAAGGATATACTATCAAACAGATAAATCTGTTCATATTGTCATATCACTTATACTTTATAATCATTTTTATTTGATTTATCTAATAGAGGAAGAGTAATGCAGTCTTTCATATTATTTCAGTCTTTTTTTCTTAATTTGGAACAGTAACAATGGAACAGAATCACCCTTGACAATTGCTAAGGCAGAATGACTTTTAAGTGGCTTCTCTACTTATAGCACTGAGAATAATCCACTGCTCCAATATTACCTCCACCCAACCATCATCAATAAGCTAATGCACTTATTGCACAAAGTCTAAACAACCTTACAATTTCTAGCAGCAGTGTCAAAAAGAACTTTCTGTAATGCCAAAAACATTCTCTCTATATATGTGTACTGTTCAATAGATGACTATTAGGCACTTGAAATGTGGCTAGTGCAACTAAAGAAATCAGTTTTAAATTTTTGTTTAATTTCAGTTAATTTAAATGTAAACAGCAATTTATGACTACTGGCTACCACATTGGACAGTGACAGTTTTATAGTTTCAGCATCTTGTCTCTTACCTCTTTACAGAGACTTTTGAATTATTTGAGCCAAACAAGGTATGTTTCAGGCCACCTCATCATTATGCTGGCTTATTAACTCAATTAGAATATCAGACCATAATGGCTTTATTTCACTTTTGATTCTTATTTGAAAAATATCTACATTATACCCATAAACAAACACACACACACACACACACACCTACACACACACACACACCTCCATCTTATTTCCCAAACCGTGCACATAAAAACACAGGCTTAGTGCTTAATGTTAAAAAAAAAAAAGCGTAAACTTCAAAGTTGTTTCATGGTACGTAGGCAGGTAGGGCTTTTATTCCTGTTTCATTGTGACCAACATTATTACAGTCAGGAACAACTTTTATTCAGAAAACTTATCTTCTAAAATAGCTATAAATGCTGGAAAAGCATATGAGAAATTGAGCTTGTGAGGAAAGCTACAGAAGAAAAAGTAAGAAAGGCTTTGGGAAAATATGCATTATGGTTTCTTGTGCATGCGGCTATAGAGAGACATCTCAACTAAGGTAATTTGTATATTTGTAAGAGTCATAAATGACTGGATTCCAGTCCCAGTTCTACCACTTACTAGGTGTAATGACACTGGCCATGTTAATGAACCTCTCTGAGTCTGAGATTCCTTATCCATCAAACAAGATGATTTCTGACACTTAAAATCATCGTGGATATTAAATAAGACAATATGTGCAAATAACTTAATATGCAGTAGACTTTAAATATGTTAATTCCTTTTCTTTCTATTTTTAAGGCAAATGTTTTGAAACATATGAAAACTAATTGAAGCCATATACTCCAGAAATATGCAGTCAATAAGACACTTCTGTGACATGAGTTCACTGTGACTTTGTTAGTAGGTTCTATGAAACTAGGGTATCTCCAGACCCTAGGCAGATGGTCACATTTTGAGGGGGAATAAAGCATCTTTATCAGAAAATTCTTTTTGGTTGGTTCCTTCATTATGACTCGGAAAAATGCCATTTAAACAGATGGATATGAATACAGGCAACCAGAGAGGCTGCACTTGTACCCCTAGTCTTGGCATGTGGCACCAGATTCCCTCACCAGGCTGTCAAAACAGCTGCTGTGCACTTTCCCCCACCTGCAGTTATGAAGCTCTGCCAAGAGTATCCCAGCTTAGAGAAGAACCTGTATAGTTCATTCTCCTGGGTTGGAGGCCACACTTACTGCCTTTGGAGCACTAGGGGCGCCTTTTCACATCTTTCTTTAAAATCCTGGGAATGAAAAAGATATGTAACCTTTCCAGTTCATCTATCCTTTCGTTAACATTGAAGTGACAGCAAGTCTTGGTAGAAAAAATGGGATATATATTCAAAACTCCAGTTGACTATTCACTTGTAGTTAAATAAAGTTACTTTAACAGCTTTGATCCTTAGTTACATCTTTTCCAAGTGGAAATAAACAATATTTGATAAAATTGTAGTGGTAGTTAGGAACAACAATGAAAGAGAGTCTAGATAGTTGTGGTGGTCATGGTAGTACTAAGAGTTGCAATGGCAACATGTAACATTTATTTACTGTTTGTTATACATCAAGTATGGTTCTACACGCTTTACAAGTATTAGGCATTTAACCCTTATAGTCATTGCACAAACATATGTATTTTGTAAGATAGTTGAAGATAATGAGGCAGAATGAATTTAACTTGCTCAAGATTACAGAGCTAGAAAGGTATGAAGTGGTAAATAAAACTCAGGAAGTCTGACTCCAGAGCCTGCATACTTAAGAATTACTATAGGTGTTAAGGGAATGGTAACTATTTTTATGGGGAAACAAAGATTCACAGGAAATTGAGTATGTTAATGAAATCTCCATTGATGAAAAGCAAATGACAGCTATAAGGCCTGTGAATGATTTCTATCTGGTACTTCTTGCTTAGGTAGGAAAAATTTGCTGAGGAAAGGATAATTCAAAGTCACTCCTTTTTATGGGAACACAGAAATAGTGTTACAGAAGTCACATCGTTACATGAGTATTATAAAGAAGCAGTATAATTTAAGTAATTAAGCAAATCCTGAAATAATTGTTTTTATATTTTAATTGCTGACAGAATATATTTAGTTAATGGATTTTATATTCTTTAATTTACATTTGATATTAATTATAGTCTATATTTATGTGTAGTTTTACACACAGCACATTAAACACAGCTTGATCTGATGAAATTGATTTTATATCTGGCAAAAATTAACCATTTGTGGAAACCAGATTGGTCTCACTTGTATGTTTGAAACCTTTTGTACCAAGTAGTTTCTGTTTTTGCTTCTAAGTGTCGCAGACCTAAGGAAAAGAATATCAATTCAACACCACAACAAAGTTAAAAAGTAGATTCATTTGGATTCAATTTAAGCTTATAGAAATAAAAAGCCTTCAGTGTGCTTACTTTGAACTGAGTATTTAGAACATGAGATCAAATGCTCTGTATTATAAAGGCAACAAGTCCTCAAATATATGCTTTGGTTCATATAAAGTCTGTAATGAAAAGAGATGTCAGGGAAGTGGAGACAGGTTGAGATAGAAACACATACAATTAGGCAAAGAGATATTAAGAAATAAAGAAAAGGGAACAGATAAAAGAAAGAAGATGGAAAAGATGGAAGATGAAAAAGAAACAAAAGGGAGAGAGACCTCGGCCTTGCTAAATTCTGTTCCCAATTTCTTCAGTTCATCTCTGCTTGGATTCTCTCTTCCTATGCCACAGCCCAGAAAGTACACTGAGGCAGAAACCTGGGGCAATATTAGGGCCACTTAATATGATTTCCTTCTCTCATAGATCTTAATCTTGTCACCTGACATGTGAATATAGTTGGATCATACCCTTTACAGAGTCTTAGAGCTATTTACTTTGAGGGGCATGGCAGACTGAATAATAACTCTCTGAAGATACTAACAACATGTGAACAACCAGAACCCTTAAATACATCACCTTATACCGGAAAATAAATTGCACATATAAATAAATCAAGGGTCTTGATATGGGGAGATTATCCTGGATTATCTGGTTGAGCCCAGTGTAATCACAGGATCTTTATGAGAGAGAAGGAAGGTCAGAGTCAGAGAGAGGAAGACGTGAAAACTTCTAAAGAAAATTTAGGAAAAATATTTTGTGGCATTTGGTTAGATTTCTTAGCTGCAACACCAAAAGCATAACTCATAATAGAAATACATCATAAATTGAACTTCTTCAAAATTAAAAATTTCTGCTCCTCAAAAGACGTGAAGAGAATTAAAACACAAAACAGGGCAGGAGGGAATATTTGCAAATCACATATCTGATATGATTCCATTTACATAATATTTTGTAAAAGACAGAACTATAGGGACAGAAGCGAATTTAGTTGCTGCTGGATGCTTGAACTGGAGAGAGCTGACTACAATCTCCTTCATAGGTTGACTGTGGCATTTGTTACACTAATGTATGCATTTACCAAAACTCACAGAACTTTACACCAAATGTGGTGAATTCTACTATATTTAAATTATAATACAATTGTATTTGTCAGGATTCTCTAGAGGGACAGAACTAATAGGATAGATGCATGTATGAAAGGGAGTTTATTAAGGAGTATTGACTCACAGGATCACAAGGTGAAGTCCCACAATAGATCATCTGCAAGCTAAGGAGCAAGGGAGCCAGTCCGAGTCCTAAAACCTCAAAAGTGGGGAAGCTGACAATGCAGCCTTCGGTCTGTGGCCAAAGGCCAGAGAGCACCTGGCAAACCACTGGTATAGGTCCAAGAGTCCAAAAGCTGAAGAGCTTAGAGTCTGGTGTTTGAGGGCAGGAAGCATCTAGCACAGGAGAAGCATGAAGGCCAGAAGACTCAGCAAGTCTAGTCCTTCCATGTTCCTCTGCCTGCTTTTATCCTAGCTGTGTTGGCAGCTGATTAGATGGTGCCCGCCTGAAATAATGGTGGGTCTGCCTCTCCAGTCCATTGACTCAAATTTTAATCTCCTTTGGCAACACCCTCACGGACACACCCAGGAACAATACTTTGCATCCTTCAATCAATCAAGTTGACACTCATTAATTATCACGCCAATAAAACCAAGTTAAAAAGAAATTCTCAATTGAACTACGGGGGTATACAGGGGTATACATGGGATATGAACTACAGGGGTATACACAGAATGAAATCCTGTCATTTGGTGTACAAATTCTACTAGGGAAGGCTGACAATAACAAGTAAGCATATAAATATATAATATAATTTCATTTGACTAATTGATATAATGTTATTTGGCCAAGTCATTTATATTAATGAGTACAATAAGAAACAAACAGAGAAAGATAAAACAGTGTGCTTTCCAAACTTGTTCATGCAATGACAAACAATAAATAATACTTAACATTTAAAGAGCACATTGAGTTAAGCAGGCTAAGGCCGTTTGTGGTCAGAGAGAACTGGTGGTGGGCGGGGAATAAGAGGGTACAGTAGCCCTAGGCCTTGCCTGGTCATTCTAAGGAGCAGGGGATCGAGGCTTGGTAATTAATGGCTCATAGACTGGAACATTCTGGGGTAAGGGAATGGATTGGGGGATGGCTTCTGGTTTAGCAAAGAGAGACTGGTGAAATGTCTGGAGACATAACATTGAATAGAGATCTAGATAAAGGGGGCCAGCCCTGGAAAAATCTGGGGGATGATTGATCTAGACAAAAGAAGAACAATCACAAGGAACTTGTTTCTCATAGAGGAATGAGTTCGGCAAGTTAGAGAAAAACCAAGGACTACATAGCAGAGAGTAATGGGAAGTACAGTGGAGGTTAGAAGGTAAGGTCAGACAGGTGGTCACAGCCAAGTCATTCAGTCTTAGAGTCAGTGGTAAGATACTTGGGACTGATTTACATGTAATATGAAGCCATTAGAGGGTTTTGAGCTGGAGAGTTATGTGATTTTATTTATAGTTTTACAAGATCAATATGACTTTTGGTTTAATACTGTTTTTAAGGGGTTAGTAAAAACAAAGAGATTAGTAAAGTGGCTACTATATTAGTTGAGATGAAAGATAAGAAAGGCTTAGCTTAGTGTGTTACCTGAAAAATGGGTGAAAACTGTGATACAGGAGTTAAAGATACTTAGGCAGATAGAAAGGGTACGGAAATCCTTGGTAAAGATTTTCCTTTTAATAAAAAGCAGTCCCAAATCATTTTCCTTTCTAACAAAGAGCAGCCTGTAAAATTGAGCTGCAGACATAGTTGTCAGAAGAGGAATACTACCTGTGACCAGGCATGTTCAAAATGGCAGCTCGATCTTCCCTTCCCTTTGCCAGCCACATGTACAGCAAGGAGTGGACAAGATGGTGTTGGTCAACTGGAAGCCCATTTGAATAATAAGATTAGGGTGGAGTGGCCAGCCTTCCCCACACTGTGTCAACGTCACACCTGATTGAACCAATCTGTGTGCACTACATAAATCAGACACTGCCTCCTCAAGCCAGCCTTTTCCTCTGGGAAGCCCCTCTCTCTCACTAGAGAGAGAGCTGTTTTCCTTTCTCTTTCTTTCTCTTTCTTTTGCCTATTAAACCTCCCATCCTAAACTCCTTGTGTGTGTTTCTGTCCTAAATTTTCATGGAGCAAGATGACCAACCCTGGGTATTTACCCCAGACAGGACAGCCACTTCAACTGGTCAGATTAGAAAAATAATCTAAAGGTAGAATTTAAATCATAATGTGATTTATTTATGGATGTGAGAAGGGAAATGGCATTAAATGTTTTCTTGATTATTGGTCTGAAAAACTAAGTGGATGGTGATACTACTTAGTAAATGGAGAAAATTGGGAGAAAACATCTTGGAAGGTGTTTTCAAATATGTTAATTGGACACGCCTGCTAGAAACCATGAGGTAGAATTACAGAGTGTGGTAATGCAAGGACAATTCAAGATATGCAAATCAATAAATGTGATAAATCACTTTACAGAGGAAAGGACAAAACCTGTATTAGTATTTCAGTAGATGCAGACAAATCACTTGACAAATCTCAACATTCCAACATGATTAAAAACTATCAACAAATCAGGTATAGAAGAAAGTAGATTAACACAATAAAGGTCATATATGACAAACCCGCAGCTAATATCATACTGAATGGAGAAAACTTGAAAGCTTTTCCCTGAGATCTAAAAAAAGACAAGGATTATCCCTTTCATTATTTCTATTCAACAAAGCCCTGGAAGTCTTAGCCAGAGCAAGTAGGCAAAATAAAGAAATAAAAGTCATCCAAATGGGAAAGGATGAAGTTAAATTGTCTCTGTTTGATGATGATGTAACCATATATATATTTTTTAAAACTACCAAAAAACTGTCAGAAATAATAAACAAACAGTACGGTTGCAGGATACAAAATTAGTGTATGCAAATCAGTAACATTTCTATACACTAGTAGCAAACTATCTGAAAAAAATCAAGAAACAACTCTATTTACAAAGTTATTTAAAAAATAAAATAAGAATAAATATAAACAAAGAGGTAAAAGACCTCTACACTGAGAACTATAAAACATGGATGCAAGAAATCAAAAAAGACACAAATAAATAAAAAGATATCCCATATTGATGGATGGAAAGAATTAATATAGTTAACATGTCAATACTACCCAAAGTGATCTACAGATTCAATGCAATCTTCATCGAACTACCAATGACATTCTTCACAGAAACATATAAAAGCAATTCTAAATTTTGTATCAAACCATAAAAGACTCCCAAAAGCAAAAGCAATCTTGAGCAAAAAGAACAAAGTTGGAGGAATCATGCTATCTAACTTGAAGACAAACTACAAAGCTATAGTAACCAAAATACATAGTACTAGCATAAAAACAGACTCATAGACCAATGGAAGAGAATAAAAAGCCCAGAAATACTCCCCATTATAGCCAATTTATTTTCAACAGAGGCACCAAGAACATACAGTGGAGAAAAGACAGTTTATTCAATAAATGATATTGGAAAACTGGATATCCACATACAGAAGAGTGACATTAGACCATTATATCTCACCACATACAAAAATCAATTAAAATTGATTAGACTTAAGTGTAAGACCTGAAAGTATAAAGCTTCTAGAAGAAAACATAGGAGAAAATCTTCTCGATATAGGTTTAGGCTAAAAATTTTGGATGCGACCTCAAAAGCACCAGCAACGGAAACAAAAATAGACAAATGAGATTACACCAAACTAGAAAGCTTCTGCACAGCAAAAGAAACAATCAACAGAGTGAAGAACAACCTACAGAATGAGAGAAAACAATTGCACACCATACACTGGATAAGGAACTAACATAAAAAATATATCAGAAACTCAAATTGCTCAATAACAAGAAAACTACTGTATTTAAAAATGGGCAAAAAACTTGAATAGACATTTCTCAAAAGAAGACATACGAGGACCAACAGATTGCATACATAATGTTCAACATCTCAAATCATCAGAGAAACACAAAGTAAGACCACAAAGATGAAAGACAAAAAGTGTTGGTGAGGATGTAGAGAAAAGGGAACACTTACACACTGTTGGTGGGAATGTAAATTAGTAGAGCCATTTGGAAAATTATGAAGATTCAATCAGAGAATAAAATCAATTTCTGGGAATATTTATTTATAACAAAATACAATTGATGATACAAAAGAGAGACTATTCACTAGTAAAACATGAGTTACTAGCCTAGAAGACAAACAAGAAGAAATACCTCAAAGAATGAAGCATAAATGCAAGATAATGGAAATAATTGAAAAAAGATAAGATAATTGGGTACATGTGAAGAAAACCTAATTGAAAAATAGTATTGCAGAAGAAAAAAAAACTACGTGAGCAAAATAATATTATTAAACAAAGAGAAAATTTCCCCCAATTGAAGAATATATACATCTGCAAATTTAAACTACCCACCAAATTCCAGGCAGAATTAATGAGAAAAAAAAAAAGAAACCCTAAACATATCTGGGTAAATTTCTTGAATTCCAAGGATAAAGAAAAATACTGATAGTGTCCAAAAGAAAAGCCTGAGATATTTACAAATAAAACAAAGTCAGTTCTGGCATAAAGCTTTCAGAAATTAAAATATATATGCCTTTCTTTTTTTTTTAGAACACCACCTTCAATCAGTCTTTCAAAAATGGTCTATGAAGATTAACTTTCTTGGTGCTTTTTATGCCTAAGAATTATTTTTTTTTTCTGTTCCACTTGATTTCTAGCTTGGTTACTTATTTAATTCTATATCCAAATTATTTTTCTCGTGGCTTAAAAAATTAAAATTTGTGTCCTCATTATCGTCTAATTTCCATTTTACTTAGAATGCAATTTAGAATATCCCTTTTGAGGTTGTCTTATTTCCATGGAGTTCTAAATATTCCCTTTAAGGTATCTAGGTATAGGTTTTTGCCATTAATTTTATCTAGCACTGACACTTTCAGCCTAGAAATGTATACTTTTATCATCTGCAGGAAATTATACTGTTACTTATTTATTCCTGTCCATTCTCTTTGTTCATTTCTTCTGACATTCAGTTATATGGTTATTGGATCTTCATTTACCTCACTGTCTCTTCTTTAATCTTTTGTAATTTTTTTTGTTTTTATGTTATTTTGTTGGAATATCTTGGATTAATCTAACTCAATAATTCAGACTTCCACTGAATTCAAACTTCGATTGAGCTCTTTACTTTCTTTGTAAATTTTATTTTTCCCAGATTTATTATAATTGACAGATAAAATTTTTACATATTTACAATGCAGGATGTGATGTTTCAATATTGTATATATTGTGAAATGATCAAGTCAAGCTAATCAACATATCCAATACTTCACTTGTCATTTTTTTGTGATAACGTTTAAGATCTATTCTCTTGGCAATTTTCAAATATGCGATACATTATTATTAACTACAGTCATGTACAACAGATTTACAGAACCTGTTTATCCTGTCTAATGGAAATTTGTACACTTTGATCAACACTTCCCCATCTTCACCCCATCAGCTCCTAGTAACCACCATTTATAAACCATCTGATAAGAGGTTAATATGCAAAATATATAAGGAACTCAACTCAACAGCAAGAAAACAAATAACAATTAAAAATGGTCAAAGAATCTGAATAGAGATTTATTAAGAGAAGAAATACAAAGGGCCAACAGGTATATGAATAAAAGGCTCAAGTCACTAATCATCAGGAAAATGCAAATTAAAACTATGATGAGATGTCACCTCACACCTGTTAGAATGGCTATTATCAGAAAAACATATATATATATATATATCTCACATACATACACATACGCACACAGACTAACAATGGCTCATTGTATGAAATTTTATTCATCCTTAAAAAATAAGGAGAGCCAGTCATCTATGACAATATAGAGGAACCTGAAAAACATTATACTAAGTGAAATAAGCCAGGCACAGAAAGACAAATATTGCACAATCTCATTTATATGTAAAATCTAAAAAAGTTGAACTCATGGAAGCAGAGACCAGAAGATTGGTTAATTTTTTTCACTTTATCATGTTTACATTTACATTAAAGAACAACAATTAACTTACTTTATAGTAGTCTATTTTGTTTTATGAATGTGATGGTCTTCTAAATATATCTGAGAATTTAGTTAGATTTATTGTTTCAGTTACCTTTTGATTCCATTCTTCATGGTTTTCTTAGTATTTATTGTTTTCTTTCTGCATTTAATATTCTACTTTCATGTGTGTGTTTTCCTCAACTTTGGATTCTATTCATGTTTTAAAATAAGAATACCCTGTATACCTGCACTGAGTGGCAGAAGGAACTGTGCAATGGGATGTAAGGAGGGTTTATCTTCATAATTTATGTGTTCTCAGTATGTCTATGGCTGGCAAGTGACCTGGAGCACTGCCTTGCTTCTCTAGCATGAACTACAACATTAGGAGTCTCCTCTTTTGCAACTCCCAGGTCAGAATTTAAGCTTTATTCTGGGGATAAAGCCTGAAGTCACCTTCTTTTTCTGTCTTCTTTCTTCATAGTGTTTTGTTGTTTTTTATGGTTCTCTTTGCCTTGTTTCCAGCCCCAAACTCATACTAAGTGTAATCAATGGGTTGAAAAAGTACACCTCTTCACTGTGTAGTAGTGACTATGTCAGAGGGAGAGTAGCCCATATGACTCAGTTGCTCAGAATGATTTGCTTTAATCAGCTGCTCTGACAGTTGCCCCAAAACCACATGCAGCTTTGAGTATTTTTTGACCCTTTGTATGGACGACCTCTTCTTTCCTGTTTATGTTTAAGTTTTCTTTATCCTTATATATCCATCAATTCATTCTGATTTGTTTTCTATCTTCCAGGAATTTTTCAAAATTCATGAACTATTGATCATGTCCTTTTTAAAAAATTTTTTACTACTGTTACTACTTGTACTGTTAAGTTTATTTTTTCCTACATAATTTTGTGGGGGAAGGAAAATAGATGCAGATGTTGTATCTGAAATCTTTATTTAATCTGATGTATCACTTCTCACCTATCACACTGGTAAACTTTCAAAAATATAAGACAATAGCTCCTGTAGGTGACACTGTGGAGAAACATGCACTTCATGTTTCCCCACACAAAGAATGCAAATTGTACAACCCTTTTGGTGGGAAACTTGGCATACCTAATGAAACTACATATGCCCTAACATTTTGATTCAGCAATCTCACTTCTAAAAATCTATCTTGCATATGTATTTTTATTCCTCCAACGCTATAAAAATACATATGCACAAGGTTATTTATTGCAGTGTTGTTTATATATGCAAAATATTGGAAACAACCTAAATGCCTATATATATGGCAGAGTGGCTGAATAAACTATGATACATTCACATAATGAGAACTATGTAGCTATAAAAATAATGAGAAAAATCTCTATGAACTGATATGGGATACTTTCATCTGACATACTGTTAGGTGAAAAAGCAAAGCAGAAAAAAATACCTATAGCATGCTGTTTTCATATAAGAAATAAGGGGACATAAGAAGATACTGATGTAGCTGCTTATTTGTAAAAACACATTTTTGTTTCTGATTAATCAGAAACTAAAGACAAACAACAAAAAAAAACCTGTTTACCTGTACGAATAGGTAGGAAAGAAAGAGAGAAAGAAATGCAGAATGGTCTCAGGGTAGCAGAGATGAGGAGGGAATATATCTGACTCTTAGATATATTTGTATATATCTGACCCTTAGAGCTATAGTAATGTTTCAAAAACACTTTACATTTCTTAAAATGTAAACAAATATGAACAACCAGGATGTACATGGTACAAATAGTACCCCGATTAAAGAAAAATTAAGTCAGGCTAGGCTTCTTGTCAATAAAGGATAAAAAAAATTGTTAAGCAAATAATTGGTCCTACCAAAAGATTCAGTAGCATTATAGAAGAAAATAAACAGAGGAGTTTTCTTACAAGTTTAAAAAGGACCTGAGGAGATGTTGATCAGAGGATACAAAATTTGTTAGGAGAAATAAGTTCAAGAGATCTATCATACCACATGGTAACTATAGTTAATAACAGTGTATTATGTATTCTTGAAAATTGCTGAGAGTAGACTTTAAGTGTTCTCACCACGAAAAAATATGCAAAGTAATGGCCGGTCATGGTGGCTCACACCTGTAATCCCAGCACTTTGGGAGGCCAAGGCAGGCGGATCATGAGGTCAGGAGATTGAGACCATCCTGGCTAACGTGGTGAAACCCCGTCTCTACTGAAAAAAAAAAAAAATACAAAAAATTAGCCAGGCGTGGTGGCAGGCGCCTGTAGTCCCAGCTTCTTGGGAGACTGAGGCAGGAGAATGGCGTGAACCAGGGAGGCGGAGCTTGCAGTGAGCCGAGATCCACCACTGCACTCCAGCCTGGGTGACAGAGCAAGACTCCGTCTCAAAAAAAAAAAAATAATAATAATAAATATGCAAAGTAATGCATACGTTAATTAGCTCAATTTAGAAATTCCACAATGTAAACATATTTTAAAACAAGTTGTATACAATTTTTGTTTGTCAAATAAATAAATAAATGTTTAAAAGGTATGTTTCTGAATACTGCACACCATAAAAAATTATAATAAAACTTAGTGTCTTTTATTTTTCTCTCATGAAGAAGCATGCAAGTAAACAAATACAAAATAACATGGATTATCTAAAATAAGCAGGAAATATGGGATGGCCATTGATATGGTTTGGCCGTGTCCCCACCTAAATCTCATCTTGAATTGTAGCCATTACAATTCCCACATGTTGTGGGAGGGACCCAGTGGGAGATAACTGAATCATGGGAGCGGCTTCCCCTATACTGTTCTGGTGGTAGTGAATAAGTCTCAGGAGATCTGATGCCTTTGTAAGGGGAAATCCCTTTCTCTTGATTCTCATTCTCTGTCTTGCCTGCTGCCATGTAAGATGTGACTTTTGCTCTCTGCCATGATTGTGAGGCCTCCCCAGCCACGTGGAACTGTAAGCCCATTAAACCTCTTTTCTTTATAAATTACCCAGTCTCAGGTATGTCTTTATCAGCAGTGTGAAAACGAACTAATACAGCCATGCAATAGAGACATAAAGTAGAATGACAGAGTAAATGAAAAGAAGGGAGAAAGAAAAAGTGCCATATTAAAATCAAAATGAGACTCTAAAGAGCAAAGATTTAAGCTGACTCTAAAGAAAATCAAATAAGAGAAACGGATGAGAAACATTTTTAAAATGTGGAGAACAATAAGTGAAAAGATGTAGACCATAACATAAATATGTAAAAGGAAAGCTAATACAGTGGGAACAAATGATCAGTGTGCTTTATGAAGAAAATGATATTATGGAACAAATCAATATTTAAAATATAAAAAAATTATGACTGATTAGAGACTTCAGTCTACAGATTGAAAGACTCAAGACTCATGACTCACACACCACCTGAACAGGACAAATTAAGTCAACTGGAGTGATATGGGATTAGAATCTTAAAAGAATTTTCACAAGGCTTCTTTTAATTCAACACTATTGCAGAATCACAGTCAGTTTCTCTTTCTGCGAGATATATCTTTTAACTGGGAAGAGTTTATGTTTTTCAACAATCACTGTGATATGACATGCTACTTCTTTAATTAGAGAGGTCTGTAGCAGAGACACTTCACACTCTCAATCATTAGGCAAAAGTGATCATTTTTCTGAGAATATCTTCTTTTCTGTTTCCATTTCAATTATTCCAGTTCCATGTTAAAGCAATTTTCTTACCAAACTTTGAACTCATTTATTTGGCTGCTTTTAATTTAGACATAAACCAAAGGCAATATGTTTATATGGCTTTTCTGACACTTTTATTGCTCATCTTTAAAGAAAAAAAAGCTCAGTGAGTTTTACTTTTCAAAAATATTTACTCTTTTTTTCAAACTATTGCTTTTGAATTTTTGAGCAATGTTAAGAAAAAAATGTAGAATAAGAAATGTTATGGTGTAGACATGGTAATTTATTGAATCTTTATTAAACAAAAATTGACTTATGCCAGGACCATAGGTTTTAACAACTGTATAGTTAGAACCTGAACTAGGGTCTTGCATATCATTCCAGTGAATTTTTAGGAAAAGGTTTTATTTCTTCTCTTTAATAATGTATTGAATTTAGAAAATCACTACACTCAGATTCAACGTCTAATCCTGTAAGACAAGCATGCCTCAGATATGTTACTAATGTGAATCAATGAAATAAATGTAAAAGACTGAAAGATCTTAATCGATCACATCAAGGTCCAAGTGTTTTTGCTATAAAGTCAATTGACACTAAACCAGAAATCCAATATTAGATTTCATTTAAAATTTAACTGCCTTAGAATTATGATGAGCTTAATGAGTTACTAAGTGAAAATGTCAACAAATCGGTTATGGTGAATTTAACTTTTGTAGAGCATTACACAGAGTAAAGACAGGAATCCTGGACCAAGACATGTTGCCTCAGAAGTATGTGCTTTCACAGCAACAATCAGATCTTGTGCATTTGTCATGAGCACTTATAGAAATTGCTTTTCTATTGGTCTCCCTAACTCAAGCCTCCTTCCCCTTGTTTCCTACATTCTGTGACTAGCAGTGCTCATGCAGGAAATATCTGGTAGGTAATGCTTGTTATTGTTGAATTTTTAAGAAATAATTGGCAAAAAGAAAAAATATATATCAAAATAATACCTGCACTCACTTGTTTATATGTGCCCATCAACAGTGAATTGGATAAAGAAAATGTAGCATATATACCCCATGGAATATTAAGAAGCCATAAAGAAGGAATGAAATCATGTCCTTTGCAGCAACATGGAGGCAGCTGGAGGCCACTATCCTAAGTGAATTACTAATCCAGAAACAAAACCAAATACCACATGTTCTCATTTATAAGTGAGAGTTAAATAGTAGATACACGCAGACATAAAGATGGCAATGATAGACACTGGGGACTCCAAAAGAGGGGAGGTAGAGAAGGGAGGGGAACAAGGTTGAAAAACTACCTCTTGGATGCTACATTCACTATATGGGTGATGGGTTCAACAGAAACTCAAACCTCAGCCTTAGTGAACAAATCTGCACATATATCCCTTGAATCTAAAACAAAACAAAATTTAAAACATTAAAATATTTGGCAAACTCTAGTTATCCTTTAGGAGAAAAGTTGTCTTTGATAGTAAAAGGCCAAATGCAATGCTGGAGATCAAGAAGCATCTCAAGACTATGGGCATTTTTTTTTATTAAAGAAGGAAATTTTTAATGGCTTTATTATTCTATATACTCTTCTCAGATCAGTTTGATTTAGGCTAACAATGGTCACATCTCACTTACCTGGCACAATGCTGGTAAACAATTCAGTCATAAATAGGGAAGAATGGATAATCTAAATAGTTAAGCCATGCACGGTGGATCATGCCTGTAACCCCAACACTTTGGGAGGCCAAAGTGGGATTGCTTGAAGCCAGGAGTTTAAGACCAGCCTAGGCAACATGGTGAAACCTCATCTCTACCAAAAATACAAAAATCAGCCTGGCATGATAGCATGTGCCTGTGGTCCTAGCTACTCAGGAGGTTGAGGTGGGAGGATAGCTTGAGCCCTTGGAGGTTGAGGCTACAGTGAGCCAAGATCATGCCACTGCACTCCAGACAGTGGAGTGACAGGTAACAGAGAGAGACCCTGTCTCTAAATAAATAAATAAATAAATAAATGTAGTTATATTTATCTATAGAGTACATTTTTATAGAAACAGCAAAGTGATAGTCTTTATTTTTATTGATTCATAGTAAAAATAATGTGGAAATTTTAAAGTCATAAAAAATGTTCTAGACAACATGCACAAACTCTAGAAAACAAAAATTTAATAAATTTGGGAGTGAGACAGCTATAAATCATTCACAAATTGTAAATTCTTAATTTAGTATTCTTTAAATTTTTTAAAGAAATGTCAATATTAAAGATAGCTGTTTTAGAGCACTGTAAGGTATTAAATTCTCTGCTTATGACCTCAGGATCATTATGTTAGAAATGCAAGAGACATGGACTGTCATGTCCAACATTTGTCAAAGTTCATTCCATAGCTATCAGTCACACTCTGAAAAAAAATATTCAGTGGCTAATACATTTGTGAAACTCTGAATAATATACATCTCCTATAGAGATTTATACAATAGTCAACATATCAAATGAGAAATCTTGTAGTATGAAAAGCTATTTCACTTTGAAAGAAAATATAGCATGATAGTTCAAAAGATCATGGATGCTAGAACTAGACTGGGTGGGTTTAAAGCCCGGTTTTGCTTCTTAGTAGTTCTGTGAGCTTAAGCTACTTATTTAACCTCTCTGTATCTGTTTGCTTAAATAAAGACCAAAAAATGCCTATTTCAAACAATATTCTTGGAATAATTTAAACAAGTCAATATAGAGAAAAAAATATAGTATCGGGCACATCATAACAGCTATTATAGAACATTTTAGTTGGCACTTCTCAAATATAACTGACCATTTGTGTGTGTACACCTCTTAATAGCCCAAAGAACATGACCTTGTCCAAGCTCATTTTTTTTTTAGATGGAGTCTTGCTACATTGCCCAGGCTGGAGTACAATGGCAGGATCTTGGCTCACTGTAACCTCCGACTCCCAGGTTCAAGCAATTCTCCTGCCTCAGTTTCCTGAGTAGCTGGTATTACAGGCCTGCACCACCACCCCTGGCTAATTTTTGTATTTTTAGTAGAGACTGGGTTTCACCATGCTGGCCAGGCTGGTCTCGAACTCCTGACCTCAGGCGATCCACCCACCTCAGCCTCTCAAAGTGCTGGGCTTACAGGCGTGAGCCATTGTGCCCAGCCCAAGCTCATTTTAAGAAAAGAAAAACAACACTCACAAAGGCCAAATTACATTGACAGGTGTTGACAGGGAGTAACTAACAGGTAGAACTAGAACTTAGTTCTCCTTCATCCCTATCCAATCCTGTTTCACAGTGGCATTCTACATTTTAACTAGGTGATCTCTAGACTAAAGAATATTTCTGCATATATATTTTTCTATATTTTATATGTAGTCAGTCAGCCATTATGGGTTTCATCTTCCCTTAAATCTTAAAACCCCGCATTTTTACCTGTGGGCAATACCTTGAAGTTTCAGAAAATGCTCAAAATCTTCCCTGAAATTGTCATGATGTATTGATAGGATTATTCAGTAATGGAAATAACAGAGATTTTTTAGAAGTTTTCTGTAAAAAATTTGCAAAAAATAATCTAGCTTTTTTATTCTAAATATATTTGAAGGGAAAAGAGATCTAAAATTTCTTAGTAAAGACATCAAAACAATTGAAAATGCCCTTTAAGTCATAGTGGGTGTTTTAAAAAATATTTTCTAAAAGTCTAGCTGCTTTCATTCCTTTCTGATATTGTAACTGCTTCTAGTGTACCTGAGAACCAGGCTTCAAATAAAGCTGCAGCTTTTAAAGGAAACAAAGGAAGTTGTTGCCTTAGCAACGGGAACTACATAAAGTCCCACACAGCACTTCCATCTCTAGCAATTCCCTTCCAGTTCTGTATGTGTGCACCTAAATAGCATGGAGAATGGAGCTCTGCCCTTGGACTCTTTCAATAAGAGAATTCATTGAAATTTTCTTTGGAATTAGGCAGTTTCATGTGGGAACTTCAGTGGCATGTCTAAGATGCCTATTGTGAATGGGAAAAAATGTAGATTTGTGAAAATGAATCACATTTGCCCATATGGCTAACTCTAGGTAAACATCTGTTCCTTACATTGTGTTAACAGAAACTAAGTTTGGGGAAGCCTCATACTTTAGGCTGTAAAAGAATGGAATCTGTGAAGCTGGAAAACCCACCATATGTCTTCTACTCCTAAGCACCCTCTTTTGCCTTCAGTTCTCAAACATGTTTACTTGGGGCATGTGATAGCAAAATAAATAAATAAATAAATATCAAAAGGCATCTTTAGTAGGAGGAAAATGAAAGACTTCATTGCAATAGAAGGAAGTGGAGCAAGATGGCCTGATAGAAGCTGCCAGTAATTGCCCCCTCGACTGGAACAATGAAGTGAACAACTATCCGTGCAAGACATCACCTTCATAGAAACCAAAAATCAGCTGCGCCATCACAGTGCCTAGTTTTAACATCACAGCAAGGAAAGAGGCACTGAGGAAGGTAGAAAAGATAGTCTTGAATTGCTGATGCCACCCCTCCCAACTCCCTGGCAGTGGCCCTGTGGTGCAGAGAAAATATGTGTTCTCAGAAGACAGAGAGCACAGTGATTGTGGGATTTTGCATTGCAGCTCATTACCGCCTGTCATAGCAGAAAGCAACATAAGGCAGAATTCAGCGACACCCAAGGAGGGAGCATTTAGACCAGCCCTAACCAGAGGGCAAACATCCATCCCAGTGGACAGACCTGAGTTCCAGCTAGCCCCACCACCATAGGCTACAGCACTCAGGGAGCCTAAAAAACTTGAAAGGCTGTATAGGCTGTGAGGGCTGCAATTGCTGGGCAACTCTGTGCTGTGCTGGGCTCAGAGCCAATGGACTTGGAGTGCACTCAATCTATTATATTAAGACATCAGCCTGGGCAGCCAGAGGAATACTTGCATTACCGGTCCCCTAATCTTAGACAGCACAGCTCGCAGCTCTAGGAGAGACTCCTTCCTTCTGCTTGAGATGAGGAGAGGGGAGAGAAAAGAGGACTTTGTCTTACAACTTGGATACCAGCTCGGCCATAGTAGAATAGGGCACCAGGCAGAGTCCTCAGGTCCCAGTTCAGGCTCTAGCTCTTGGACAACATTTCTAGACACACACTGGGCCAGAAGGTAATCTGCTGCCTTGAAGGTAATGAAGGATCCTGCCTTGAAGGTCTAGCCAGATCCATCACCTGCAGACGCAAGAGCCCTTAGGTCTTGGATGAACAACAGTAGCCAAACAGTACTCACTATAGGCCTTGGTGAGCCCCAGTGCAGTGCTGGCTTCAAGTGTGACCCAGCATATTCTCCGCTGTGGTGGCCATTGAGAGACTTCTTGTGCTTAAGGAAAGAAGAGGGAAGAATAAAGGAGGCTGGGTGCGGTGGCTCACACCTGTAATCCCAGCACTTTGGGAGGCCAAGGCAGGTGGATCACCTGAGGTCAGGAGTTAGAGACCAGCCTGAGCAACATAGCAAAACCTCGTCTCTATTAAAAATACAAAAATTAGCTGGGTGGGGTGGCACACATCTGTGTGATCTTATGTACTCAGGAGGCTGAGGCAGGAGAATTGCTTGAACCCAGGAGGCAGAGGTTGCAGTCAGCTGAGATCACACCATTGCACTTCAGCCTGGGCAACAAAGCCTGTCTCAAAAAAAAAAAAAAAAAAGTAAAGGAGACTTTGTCTTGCAGCTTGAGTACCAGCTTGGACATAGCAGGATAGAGCACCAAACAGGCTTCTGAGATTCCCGATTCCAGCCTTGGCACTTGAACCACATTTCTGGACCCACACTGGGCAGAGGGATGCCCACTGCCCTTAAGAGAAAGACCTAGGCCTAGCAACATTCACCATAAGCTGACTAAAGAGCCCTGGGAACTTGGGTGAACATTGCGGTAGTCAGGTAGTATTTCTTGGGGCCATGGGGTAGTAGTGGGCATGGGGGGAGATTCCTTCTGTTTGATGAAAGGAAAGGAAAGAATGGAAAGGAGAAAGGACTTAGTCTCGTGGCTTGGGTGCCAGCTCAACTGCAATAGAATAGAGCACCGAATAGATTCCTAAGTTTCTTGACTCCAGGCCCTAGCTCCCAGACATCTCAGGACCTGCCCTGGGCCACAGGGGAGCTCACCACTCTGAAGAAAAAAACGCACGCCTGGCTAGCTTTGCCACCAGCTAACTAAAGAGCACCTGGGCACTGAGTGAATATCAGCCATAGCTAGAAGGTAGTTGTCGTGGGCCTTGGGCAAGACCCAGGGCTGTGCTGGCATCAGGTCTGACCCAGCACAGTCCCATTGGTGATGAGCAAAGTGTGGTTTATGTTACCCCTCCCCTAGCTCCAGGCAGCTCAATTGTTTAGGGGAAAGTAAGGGAAGAGAACAAGAGACTCTGCCTGGTAATCCAGGGAATTCTCCTGGATCTTACCCAAGACCACTAAAGAGGTACCTCTATGAGTCTGCAAGAGTGACAGCATTCCAGGACTTGGGCTGACCCTCATGCAGATATGGCTTCAGTGAACAAAAACTTAGATCACAACATTCAATTCCCTTTGAACACTCGGAAAGCCTTCTCAACCAGGACAGGTACAAACAAGCCTAGACTGCGAAGACTACAATAAATAGCTACGCTTCAATGCCCAGACATGGACAGACTTTCAGAAGCCATCAAGATCATTCAGGAAAACATGACTTCATGAAATGAACTAAATAAGGTACTAGTGACCAATCCCAGAGTGATAGAGATATGCCACCTTTCAGACAGAGAATTCACAATAGCTGTTTTGAGAAAGCGCATGAAATTCAAGATAACACAGAAAAAATTCTGAATCCTATCAGATAAAGTTAACAAAGAGATTGAAATATTTTTTAAAACAAGCAGAAATTGTGAAACAGAAAAATTCAATTGATATATTGAAGAATGCATGTGAGTCAACAGCAGAATTGATGAGGCAGAAGAAAGAATTTGTGAGCTTGAAGACAGGTTATTTGAAAACAAAAAGTCAGAGAAGACAATAGAAAAAAAATGAAACATGTTTACAAGATCTAGAAAATAGCTTCAAAAGGACAAATCTAAGAGTTATTGGTTTTAAAGAGAAGGTGGAGATAGGTGAGGTAGAAAGTTTATTCAAAGGGATAATAACAAAATACTTCACTGGCCGGGCACGGTGGCTCACGCCTGTAATCCCAGCACATTGGGAGACTGAGGCAGGTGGATCATGAGGTCAGGAGTTCAAGACCAGCCTGGCCAAGATGGTGAAACCCCATCTCTACTAAAAATACAAAATTTGGCCGGGTGTGGTGGCAGGCACCTGTAATCCCAGCTACTCAGGAGGCTGAGGCAGGAGAATTGCTTGAACCCGGGTGATGGATGTTGCAGCGAGCCAAGATTGCGCCACTGCACTCCAGCCTGGGCGACAGAGTGAGACTCCATCTCAAAAACAACAACAACAACAACAAATTTCACAAACCTAGAAAAATATATCGATATTCAACTGCAAGAAAGGACAGTCTCTTCAATAAATGATGCTAGGAATACCAAATATCCACATGCAGAAGAAAAAACTGGACCCCTATCTCTCACCTGGTACAAAACCCAAATCAAAATGGATTAAAGATTTAAATTTAAGACTTCAAACTATGAAACTACTACAAGAAAACATTACAGAAACTCTCCAGGACATTGGTCTGAGCAATAATTTCTTGAGTAATAGCCCACAAGCACAGGCAACCAAAGGAAAAATGGACAAATGGCATCACATCAAGTTTCAAAGCTTCTGAACAACAAAGGAAAAATTCAACAATATAGACAGACTTCCCACAGAATGGCAGAAAATATTTGCAATCTATTCATGTGACAAGTGTCTAATAACCAGAATATGTAAAGGGCTCAAACACCTCAACAGGAAAAACTCTAATAATCTCATTAAAAAATAGGCAAAAGATGTGAATAGACATTTCTCAAAAGAAGATATGCAAATGGCAAACAGGTATATGAGAAGGTGATCAACATCATTGATCAACAGAGAAATGCAAATCAGAACTGCAATGAGATAACATCTCACCCCGGTTAAAATGGCTTTATCCAAAAATAAATAATCATAAGTGCTGACAAAGATATGAAGAAAAGGGAACCCTCATAGACTATTGGTGAAAATGTAAATGAGTGCAGCCACTATGAAGAACAGTACAGAGGCACCCTGAAAAACTAAAAATAGAACTCTCATATGATCCAGCAAACTCACTGCTAGGTATACACCCAAAAGAAAGGAACTCGGTATATCAAAGAGGTATCTACCCTTCTGTGTTTATTGCAACACTATTTACAATAGCCAAGATGTGGAAGCAACCTAAGTGTTCATCATCAAATGAATGGATAAAGAAAATATGGTACATATACACAATAGAGTATTATTCAGCCATAAAAAGAATATGATCTTATAATTTGGAACACCATGAATAGAACTGGAGGACATTTTGTTAACTGAAATAAGCCAGGCACAGAAAGACAAAATTGTTCTCATGTTCTCACTCATTTATGGGAGCTGAAAATTAAAACAATTGAACTCTTGGAGATGGAGATTAGAATGATGGTTACCAGAAGCTGAGAAAGGTAGTGGTGGAGAGGGGGGAATGGGAATGCTTAATAGGTATAAAAATATAGTTATGTAGAATGAATAAGATATAGTATTTGATAGCACAACTGAGTGAGTACAGTCAACAATAATTTAGTGTATGTTTAAAAATAGCTAATAGACTTTGGGAAGCCGAGTCAGGTATATCACTTGAGGTCAGGAGTTCGAGACCAGCCTGGCCAAGGTAGTGAAACTCCATTTCTACCAAAAATACAAAAAATTAGCCAAGCACGATGGTGTGTACTTGTAGTGCCAGCTACTAGGGAGGCTGAGGCATGAGAATCGTTTGATCCTGGGAGGCAGAGGTTGCAGTGAGCGGAGATTGCACCACTGCACTCCAGCCTGGGTAACAGAGCAAGACTCTGTCTCAAAAAAAAAAGTTAAAAGAGTATAATTTGAATATTTGTAACACAAAAAAATTATAAATGCCTAAGGTGACAGATACCCATTTATCTTTATGGGATTATTACACATTGTATGGTTGTATCAAAATATCTCATGTGCCTCATAAATGTATACACCTACTATGTACCCATATTAATCCATTAAAAAGGCAATGTAAATTACTATTCCTTTTATTATTCAATATCTTGTATTATCATTTAAATTTAAAGATGCTGAAATGTTCAAGTTCAGCCTAGGTGCCTGTCCCTCCATAGTCAATCATATCTCAGTGCCTAGAGTCAATTTATTCACTGACTCATTCATTTGTGAAAGTAAAATGGACTGTGTGTTTGTGTTTGTGCTTGCTACGTTAGAGATTCAGAGTAATACAAAACATGACCACTGCCTTTGAAGGGTTGCAATCTTGCCAGAAGATGAGATAAGCCGTAAACATGAAGTACATTAAAAATTCAAGGGCAATATTACTCTTACAGTTAGTCATCTATGAATGCTTTTAGTTTTAAATACCAATAATCTGGAGAATCACACTCTCTTTCCTCTTCCACATCAATGTCATCCTTTTCATTCATCCTCATAAACTATGTTCTAATCATTCCTTCTTTTGTCTTCTTTTTCTTTCCACCTCCAGGCTCTTCCCCTTTATTTTTATTAAGTCAACAAATGCATGTGTCTCTGCTACATGCCAGACACTATACTAGATCTAGGGATTTAAAAAATTATATGATTACACAAATATTTATCAATACTTTACAGAACAATCTTTTAAAAATCAAATATGATCATAGAAACTCTTCGCCTGAAACTTCTTACTCAGTCAGCCTTTGCTTAGTATATTAGTTTCCTAAATTGTTGTAACAAATTACTGTAATTTTCATTTTCCTCTGCCTCCACTATTGCCTATAAGGTTAGATCACTTCCCATCACTGTATCTCCTACATTTTATTTTAGCCCTACTGGATTTCTGACAAGTGAGTAATTTTTTCTTCTACGACTGTGTTTTGGACATTCTATTCCTTCCAACTAAAATGGTCAATCTCACTTGTCAAACTATTAATCTTTTACTCTTCATTCATATTCATAACAAACTATAACCACCTCTTCTAGTCCCTAAAACATCGCCTTAATCAAACTGAGGAACTCCTTTTTTCATATATTCAGGTTTGCTGAGCATGTTCCTACACATTCTCATCAAGTATTAAAATCATTTACAACTTTATCTCACTTTAAAACTATGAGTTCTCTAAGCACAGTGAATACAATTTTGGTATTTAAGAAGATGCTTAATAAATATGGATGCCTGAATGAACAGGTGAAAGAAAATTCGATCAGAATCCAATATATGCATAGAACTCTGACCTCTAGAAAAGGATATGATCTGTCACAAAGCTGTTAATGCATTGTGGTGGTTGTAACATAATATTCTTTTGAGAGTTTTAGCAAAAGCCCTCCTTATGTACAAATGAGTTACAAATAAAATCCCCTACCTGAGTAGGATTGAAAATGGGGATTTTATTTATAAAATAAATAGATAAAATCCACCTGAGATTCCGTTGCTACAGATTAAACTTGGTTTATGAGGCACAGAGAAAAGATAATTTTTACTCTTTTAATGCAATCGGGGAGTCTTTTGCTTAAATTGAAAGCTGTTTTATAAAATCATTTGGTAGCATTAATTAAATTCAGAGATAATTAATTAATATATGATATTCACATAGCACAGTTCCTAGAATTGATCTAGTTTTAATGGAAATTATAAAGTTTTGCTACACTGCAGTCCAAGACTTGATTTGAAAAGAAATACTCTGTAATTTATAAGAATTCTGGTAAGAGAGAAAAAAAATTCTCACTGTGAATTATATTAGTCACTTTTATTTCAGAATGTGAGAGATGATGCTGTGTCTGAAGAATACAGATAGAAGCAGGCAGGAAATATGAGTTGGGGTAGAATTTGAATGTGTAAAACCAGCAGACTTTAAACATAGTGCTGAAACACATTTAGCCTTTGCCATGGACTCACTGATGAAATCTAGCCCAAAAGGTTGAAAAGCCCTCCACTCCTTCCCACCTGCCAAAACTTTGTCATATGTCACAAAAGAAGAGAGTCCCACATTTCTTCTACAATAAGGGAACAGATCTCACTAGGCCAAGAGAAGGGTCTCACCTCTCCTTCCTCTCTGCTAACTTTCCACTCTGTTCAGTCAGGCCTTGTTTGTTGTATTAGTTTCCTAGAGTGCTGTAACAAATTACCATAAACTGGATGGACTAAGGCAACATCGATTTATTCTCTTCTTATTGTGGAAGCCAGAAGTCCAAAATTAAAGCACGGCTGTGCTTCCTTCTAAGACTCTGGAGATAAATCTCTTCTTTTCCTCTTCCAGCTGCTGGTGGCGCTAGGTGTTGCTTGGCTCTTGGCTGCACCACTCCCATCTCTGCCTGTCTTCATTTTACCTCCTCGTTTTCTCTCTCAAAATTCCATCTGCTTCTCTCCTAGAAGGATACACGTGATTGCATTTAGGGCTCACTCAGATAATTCAGGGTAAATTCCAGAAGGAGCTCAAGATCCTTAACTTCATCTCATCTTTTGACATACAAGGTAATCCTCACTATTTTGCCCTATAAGGTAATAGTTACATGCTCTGAGGATTAAGACTTAAATATATTTTTGTTGTGGGAGGGCACCATTTGACCCATTACACTTGGATTGATTGCTAGAGTGAAAGAAGTTGTGTTGATGATGGTTGTTTCCTTTGGAGCACATTGCATGTTCACTTTGGGGCATTGGCCTCTAACCCCATACAGTGGTGAGAATTTCATGGCTTATTGACGATGATGCTGGACAAAAGGCACAACAGCTTCCTTTTACCACTGGCTTCTTGGAAGCCTGAATGGACCCTGAATACTGCAATAGGCAATATATTAATTAAAGCTGCCTAGAATAACCTTTCATGTTGAGTGCCCCTTCCTTGTTCCTACATCCCCATGAAATCTGTGACGATCTCTGCATTTGATGGATATTAAGTATCTATGTTTCCATTGCAAGCTTCTGTGGGATAAAAATTATACCTTCTTTATACTTATTTAATTAGCATCTCACCTCTCGCCTACTGCATTAATTGTTTTTTAGTGAGTGTGTGTTGAACTAAGCTGAATTGCATCTAAGTTAGGTTTAGCAAGGCATCTAGAGTCTTGAGAAAAGTATGGCCAGTGTGAGAATAGCATTAGAGAATCTCTCACCCTTTTACTCCTCAAGATAAAAGTGTCTTTCTTCTAGGATGTACATGGCATTAGAGATGATCTTGTCTTTTTCTGTTGCTCTATTTATTGGTTTTTCTTCTTTCTGGCTGAGATGTATTGATTGCCAGCCATTCTCAAATCACATGTGATGTTGATTCCTCTTTCTTAGCAAACATGCAGTCATAGAAATTACTGAGGAATTGATTGATTTTGTGGTTGTAAATATCCTGGGCTGTTTCCCTTAAATTATATGGAAGTTTCCCTCTTGATGCTTGTATTGAGAAGTGATGTAAAGAGGAAACCAGAGCTACAGACAGTGCTCCCACTCCATGTATTTCCATATATAATGGATAGCATTATTTCTATTGACATTTTCTGCCCCTTTACTTTTTGCCTGTGAATTATCTCAGTGTATTATTAGGCCCAATAATTTAATGTGATAGATTCAAAGGGAATAAAACAATTAAATAAAATAGCAGGAATTTGAAGTAATTACTGCTGAAAATCAGAATTTACAGACCCCAATAACTTGAAAACATACAATTAGCATTCAGAATAATTTTATGATGTACCTGATTTGTGCTTCAGGGAAGATAAATGTTTTCTTTAGATATGGGTTCCAAAGAAAAACACCATCACATCTATCTATTTCTAGTTCAGTACATTAGGAGAACTGTCTTGTCACAAGACTTGTCTTAGAAAGACTGACCCTGTCCCCATGAGAAACACTGTCAATTCAGAGACTAATAGAACACTTAAAGCCATTTGTCTCCCCAACATCTCATTTTTATTTCTATACAAAGCTGCAGTCATTTTAACAAGTTGAGAAGAGAGGATTAGAACAATTCTATTAGGTAATGAGACTCAGTTCCCTAAAGCTTTTCTCATCAATCAATCTCTTTAATTTAAGGTCGCATTATATGGCATTAAAGGAATCTCTTTCATGCTTATTATCCTCACCTACCTAGTGAGAAAAGGCTTACGTGGAACAATAAGGATGGAAATGGGAAAAGGAAGACAAAGGTAAAAACTTGGTGGCTAAGGGTTAGGGTGCTAAGAGACTGCAGACAGGAATCCAAAGCTTAATTCCTATGACAAAAGCAGACCTATGGATTTAGACAGGACAACAAAACAGGAAATGCCTGTTCCAAAAAGGACAAAAGTGGGATAAAGGAAATATGCAGGTGGGTTCTAGGTTAAAGCCAATAGCAACTAACAAGGGACTGATACAGAAGCAGGACTGGAAAGCAATAATTGAGTCTAGTGAGCAGCCTCAGTTTCTCCTGATCAGAAGCCCACGTTTATTTGGGAACATTTTCTGTACTCATGTGTATTGCTGCGCACGACTCCAAATCCCAAACCAGATTTTAGCAGTTCACAGAACTTGATAACTAGTACGGTACCACTAACAAAGCAATGAGGCTCAAAGACCCCATGGCTATTTCGGCTATTTCTATAACTTCTTTTTCATTTGACACTTCTTCAACTCTCATACCAGAAATTTCACTATTGCAAATCACTTGTTTCCAGACAAACACAAATTACTCTCTTAATCTTCCTGTGATGAGGGAGCTTGTCTAATTTAACCATTTCTTCTCTGAGCCCCACCTTTCACTGTCTTCAAGCAAACAAAAGGTTTTTCTGGCTTTGCTCTTCAAATAAATCACTCTGAGAAGTTGATAAAGTAAAGTTCTTTGGGCTTGTTGTTGGATATGCTTTCACTCCTCTTATATGGTAATTTCAACCATGCTTTTATTATGCTTACCTTTGCTAAAGAAACTGTCAGCAATTTAGCTAAATATTTTAACAGTGGTGAATCTAGAATAGACTATTTCTTCTGAAGAGTTGCTGCTTTTGGAGGCCTGGGGCTATTCCAGATACTTCTGACTATCCTAAAGCTTCATGGCCCAAGGAATCAGATTGAAATTATAATCAAGTCCTACATGGTACTGAGGGTTTCTTTAATCATTTAAAAACAGGACTTTAGCAAAAACATAAATGGTTTTCTATGACACTAGAGTGAAATTTGCATATAATCAACCTAATAAATGCTTACACATTATGACTTTTTTACTAAGTATTTGACAGTTTGCCTACTAGTTAATAGTTTGACACTCTAGTCAATATTGTAAGAACCAAGGCAGTGACAGATCATGATACATTTTAAGGTGCTGAAGTAAGGAAGAAAAAAAAGTGTTTTGTCTCAAAAAAATTACTCTGAAGACAGATTAATTACATAAGAGGAAGTTGGAGTTGGCTCTAATTTCTACCCATGGTTTTTGAATCAGTTTTATAGAACTTTAAATGTTCAACTTTTCTACCCTATAACTTTTTTATTCTATCTGATTTTGATGAGAATGGGAAGATTAAATGCTAAAATCTTAAAAGGAAATATATTACTTTTTCATATTGTACCTGAATCCAAGAATCTGAAAACTCCTGGATACCTGTGAAATACTTGGATTGACCTTGCAGGTAGATTAAAAAATACCTATCAGTGGGCAAATACGTTTCCATAATATCACCCATTTCAAAACCAAATAGAGAATGATACAGGTAATATTGCTAGCCAAGAAATATTGAAAGTCATTACTGAAGCTTGGTTTCATCCTTCTTGCTTCCTGCTATTTACCAAACATGAGTATTTTCTATATGACTTTTCATCAACCATTCTCATAATTCACCAGACTCACCCTGTTTCTTTCTTATCATTACCCCTGGGGAAAAAAGCAGCTTTATATTTTTGCATGAAGACTAATATTCTTAAATGCTAATAAACAGAACTTGAGTTATTATAATATAAAATACTACACCAATTGTATCTCAGTATATCAAACAGTCTTATTTGTCTTGACACATGGTGTTTTGCTAATGGAGGAGATGGTCAAATGCAGTTATTCTTGGTCATAACATATTACTTATTCCATTGAATAATGTAATGAAATAGCTCCTTTTAATCTGAAAAAAATTGTAAATGGTTCCATAGCAGACATTTTAACAATTTAGCTTTTACGTTTCATTAGCAGTTAAAATAAATGAAAGTAAAATATTTATTTACAAAAAACAAATCAACTTGAAGTCTAAAATATATTAGAATTAATGTGGGAAATATGTTTACCTTTGTAAATTAAGCTCTTTGCATTTTCAATCATCTAACCTATTAACACAGCTGTCCTAGTCACACAGAGAACTCAGAGCAGGACTCAGTCATGAGGAAATCTCAAAAACTTTGCAAATACATAAAATGTAATTCCTACATTAGCATAAACAGCCCATGTATACAGGGATATGGGTTGTGTTCAACTGTTTATATTAGGCTGTTCTTGCATTGCTGTAAAGAAATACCCGAGACTGTGTAAGTTATAAAGAAAAGAAATATAATTGGCTCACAGTTCTTCAGCCTTTACAGGAATTACGGTGCTGGCATCAGCTCAGCTTCCAGGAGGCCTCAGGAAGGCTTATAATTATGGTGGAAGGCAAAGGGGCTGCAGGTATGTCACATGACAAAAGCAAGAAAGAGAGAGGGAGGGAGGTGCCACACATTTTTAAACTACCAGCTCTTGTATGAGCTCATAGCGAGAGCTCACTTATCACCAAGAGAATTCACTTATCACCAGCCATTCATGAAGAAACCACCCCCATGATTCAAACACCTCTTACCAGGCCCCACCTCCATCCCTGGGGATTACATTTCAACACGAAATTCGAGCAAGGACAAATATCCAAACGACATCAATTGTTGACAGTTTTCTTTGCTCAGTAATGTCAAATGGCACTCCTAACTGAGCCTTCACAACTATACATCCCTGGTTGCAGTAGACTTACTCAGAAAATTTTGAAAATGAATCTTTACAATCTTCAAAAAACACAACCAACTTGGCAAAAAAGATATTATAGGACATTAATTTATGAAATATCCTCTTTTTTCATATTTGTTCTGAGTTTTGCTTTTGGTATTGGCAAGGAAGGTAGGTATTTCGATGGCAAAAATCCAAATCTGTTATTTTCATTAGATAGACGTGTAGCAAAAGAAATGAGTCTGGTAGGATTCCTATTCCTTCTATATGCACTTTCCAAAAATATAGCAATCTACTTGTAGCCCATAAGTAGATTTCTAAGCCATCTTTGTTGATTAAAGCATGTTACTAATGAGTTCATATTACTGATTGTGATGTGTCAGTTTCCTTCACTTTACTTCATAACGTCAAATTGCACATCTAGCTTAACATTAACAGCTATTCATACCTGGTAACTTTCAAAATGTTGGTTTCCTCAGTAAAAATGCATTAATGTGTGTTTGCAGGGCTAAAAAATGAAGAAAAGAAAAGGAAAGCCCTCAAAAGACATCAATGGCATTCTAATATTTATCTCAAATTACAAAAAATTGAAATAATTCAAGAACTTAAAAATGATGATTTAATTATTACATTTGTAAGCAAAATATATGATGCTCATGTAAACAAAGTGAAGAATTGGAATAGATTGCTTGATAATGCAACAGAAACAGCAGATCTAAAATATGCACAAGTACTACTTATTTTGGTCCATTTGCAGTTAAAAAGAAAATGTTTACATACCCACCTCCCTTACTGCCAAGCGTGTATATTCCAATATGTTCTCTCTCTCTTAAACTCAGCACTGAGTTCCTTTTATTATTTATGGTGCACTAAGTGTCCGAACTCAGGTCTTCCCACCCAAAGAAAAGCACCCTATACCAGTGGCTTTCAAATCTGAGCTTACATCTGAATCACTTCATTAAAACACAAATGTCTGCCGTCACTTTAGAGTTTTGGATCAACAATTCACATTTTTAACAGGTTTCCAGCAATGCTGATGCTGCCGGTCCAGGGGCCACACTTTGAGAACCACTGCCCTATACTTAACTATCCTGAGTTTGAGGAGGTAGGCCTTATCTCAAATATTCTCATCAAATTACCCTGTAAGATTATTATTTCTTATTAGATGCTGAAGTGTTGGGATGGTGGAGGTTCATAAAATAAGGATAAGACATAAAAATGAACAAAGTTACTTTCTTCTTTCTTTCTCATTCTCTTTTTTTTGTCCACCCTCCTCTCCACCTCCAAGACAGCTAATTCTAGCCTATTAAGGATATGGAATCTAAAAGAAAATTCACACTACAATGTAAATGGCTGACTTGGAGCTGTATGAAGTGCATGAAGCACATTCACTTGTTAAAGAGCAGCTTGTTAAATGGATTGATCCTTCAATCATAAGTTTTAGCCATCTAGATTATTAAGAGCAGGAAGCCTTTCTGAAATCCAACTGATCTCTTTATCCTCTCAATTTTGTCTGGAGAAGCTCTTTTTTGGGTGGGAGGGGAAAATACAAACACTTCCCACTTACTATTGATACAGATAACCCAGTAAGAACCAATTTTCAGCAGTGCTTCTAAGTGATAATAGAAGGTAATACATTAGGCCTTACTCCTCAGCTCATCCATTGGTATGAGGCTGAAGTAAAGGTGATAGCCACTTCAACATCCCTTTGGGCCTGTTTTCTCCCTCTACAAAGCTGAATTAGTTTTGCTTCTCTAGTGAGTGAAGAGCTTCTCTGTGCCCCAAAAGAGGAAAGGCAGCTAAAGATTTAAAAGAATAAAAGAATGCATGTAAAAACTGTACTAAAATAAATAAGAAAATAGATAAAAATAAATGACAGATAGATAGACCGACAAGACATACCTGTTTTTTGTCTATATCTGGTTGGATAGTGCCAAGAATTAAAAGCAAAAGAGAAAGAATTGCAAAAATTTCCTGCTAAGAACTAAAAACAAAAAGTAACTTTTGTTCGTTTGTTTGTTTTGTTTGTTTGTTTTTTGAGACGGAGTCTGGCTCTGTCGCCAAGGCTGGAGAGCAGTGGCGCGAACTCGGCTCACTGCAAGCTCCGCCTCCCGGGTTCACGCCATTCTCCAAAAACAAAAAGTAACTTTGAATCTTCCAAAAATGTTTAAAGGACCACAAAAGTAATAAGATAAACTTTGTCAACTTTTCTAGAAACTAGCTGATATAAATATATTCGCCTCATTTTTTAACATTAAATAAATTGTAAAATACACATTAAGTTGAATTCTTCTTTACTCTCTTTTCTAGTCCCTTCTCTTTCTCTAGATGTAATCACTATCATGAATTTACTATGTATCTTACTTATACTTTTACTCCATTTATATGCATCCATGGAAATATACAATATTCATTAGTTAATGCTTCATAGTTTTAAAAATATTATTCTTCATTCTTTTTAAATATTTCTTTTCCTCACACACAAAATGAATTTCATATTAAATAAAAGAATAATATATCTTTCCCAACTTCCCTTTCTTTGACAATTTTTTAATTCAAGCCACTCTTACATATGTGTTTGTCTGATAAGTGAACTCTCTTTAAGCATCTCCAATTTTTGTAGAGCAAGAGAACTTACATACAAATTAACATTCTTGCTCCTCATTTTTATTCATTATACTTTTCTATTAGCAATTTTATTTGAAAAAAAAATAAAAGCTGGAATACATCAAGAGCAACCAGGCTATATTGGAAGGGGCCTTCTCTTCTGCCTTTCTCGTTATTTAGGTAGTGGCAAATACATTAGCAATTGACAACCTATGGAAAATTTCTACCAGTTGACAAAGGGAAAAGTCCCAGTCCCTCCTCACTTAACATTCTAAACTGTTGACTGCACTCAAGATGCACCTAAGATGAAACAATGTCAGTTGCCTAAAGACATGATTATAAAAAAAATGTGGACCTCCGTTGTGTGTGTGATTTATTTTCATCGCCAGACACTCATCCTTGACTTGTAATGCAGAATTAAGAGAACACTGAATTCAAATTAAAGATCATGCAAACAAGATGCTTAGTCTAATCATTTTCACTTTATTATAGCGAAGTCTTGTTAGGGACCCAAAAATATGAATTTGTGATTTCAAGCCTACCAAATACATTTATAATTCCACAAATGTATGCTATAAAAATTGCAGGCACATATTTTCTTCCCAAATTTGCTAAAATCATAGAGTTAACACTAGTTTTCCTTTTTTTGTAGAACACATTCCTAGGGAAAGATCTACTCTTTAGATAGATATGAAATTTAAGCAACTTTAACCAAATTTACTTCCCATGTATTTAAATTCAGAAAAAGCTGTATGAAAAAGAGTAGGTGAATACTACCCCTGTTCATTTTGATTTGATTGATTTGATTTTGGAATGTTACATCATTATTCCCATTTAAGAACTTTTGCTCATATGGAAAGAAATTTGAAATGGAAGATTTAAGGGCTAATTTCCATTCCTAGATCTCCCACTGATCATCACTATGATAATAAAAATACAATTATCACTTTTAAAATGTTAAATATTGTTAACATTATAATAATTATTTCATTTTATTTTACTACAATGTATGTCTTGTATGAAATATCATGTGTAAGTAATATTTTTCTACATAGTATCTAGGATAAGACACAATGAGCTTGAGCTTCAGTTTTTTTATCTGCTTAAAGATCTTAGACTTAATAGACTGGGTGCTTTCAGATCCCTTCTGGCACTACCAATCTTTGATTCTAATCCACAACTCCATCTGTCTCTGATATCCACTTGATAGAATAAAATTCAGTAATCCAAACTGAAATAATAGAAGACTGATGAATTTTGAATAATAATAGTCCCCATGTATTAAAAGCCCATTGTGTTCCTTGCAATTTTATATCTAATCCTAATGACAACTTTGCAAAGCAGTTGAGATTACATTTATTTTATCAATTTTTTTAAAAAGAAGCTCAAGTAGTTTGCTAATATCCCCAATATCATTCAGCTAGTAAAGGGAATAATCAGCATTGGTATATTGCCACATCTTCCACCTCTCCTCCCCTTTTGTTCCAGTGTACAGTCAGCCCTTCATATCTGCAGATTCAACCAACCACAGTGAAAATATTAAAAATTCAAATAATACAAATTTTTAGAATACAGTATAACAACTTTATATAGCATTTACATTATATTAAATATTATAAGTAATATAAAGATGATTTAAAGTATACAGGAGGATGTGCATAAGTTATATGTGAACACTTCAAAATTTTATAGGAAGGTCTTGAGCACTCACAGATTTTGGTATCCGCAGGTTTCTGGAATCAATTCCCTATTGATACAAGGAAGGACTACATTGCTACTCTTCATACCCAGTCCCCAAATTTATACAATATACTTTCTTTGCTCATCATTTTTTTATTCTCTTTTTCACAACATTTGCCAAGTCCCCAACACTATTCCTTAGATGTGAAAAGTAGTTGTCTCTAAATTCTCATCAGAAATGCAATTTGTATCTGGATCTAGTCGAGTTAATAGCACTAATCAGGAAAGTGAACATGGTTGGGTAATTTTCATTAGACCTCAGCTACTCTCCAGGTATACAGCAGATAGAAACTCTCAATAATAAAGGTTTACAAATACTGAAGAGATAATTTATTCCATAAGAAAAGGCTTAAATCTTATTGAGATGGAAAAAAGACCTCATCATTTCATGCTACAAGAAGGGGAAGCTTTAAAAAGTGAGTGATTTTAATATATTATTTAATATGGTAATAACATACTTGTATAGTAATTCACAGTTCATAGAAATATTGAAACTATAGATAACATTTTAATCTCTTAATGGTTGGAAAACAAAACCAGTGTTAATGGGAAATAATATCTGAAGTCACATTTAAACTATTATAGGAAGGTGTTTCTACCAGGTTCTTTTTAGTTTTCAATATGTTTTACAGAGAAAATTATTAAGCTTATTTCTTCAAATATCAACAAATTATGCTGTTTTCTTATCTGATTGCCTTACATTTTCTTTATACCCAGCTTGATGTTACACATCAAAGCAAGATGATATGTAGGAAGAACCTAATTTATAGATCATTGCGTTTGTACTCTTCTGGGCATTTGGACCATAGTAATTATTGTAACTAACAGAAATGCAATATAGATGATCACTACTCCAATTTATTATTGAGAATGTGATGAGTCAGTAGTATTTAACTAGGCAGGATGTAACTGGTTAAGGGAAGACACAGCACACTGATCCTTCCATGTAAAGTGAGTTTGATGCTACTCTTTATTGAAAAGGACATAAATTAAAGAAAAGGCAAAGAGAGTCTAAGTGCACAAAGTAGGCACCCATTTAAGACTCCTTCCTTAAGATTATAATAATATATTAGGATTGGTGGAAAAGTAATTGTGGCTTCACTATTACTTTTAGAGGCAGAAACCACAATTATTTTTGCACCAACCTAATACTAATTTATGTACTAAAAATGCACACAAATGTTTATAATATCTGGGAACCATTAACCACCCTGCTGAGAAACAACATGTATGAAGAAACTTCGCTTTTTATTGAAGGATTTTCTGCTTAGAACTATGATCATGAGCATGCCAGAGGACAAAAGCCAACTCTAAACACAATAGAACAAAAAGAATAAAAAAAACAAACAACCCGAAGAAATTATACATCTTCTGAATTCATCAACTCTGAAACCATCTACCTCTGTACTTCTTGATATGGTAGATAGTAAGTTAATCATCATTTCAGTCATTTTTAGTCAGTCTTTCTGAAGCAGAAGAAAAGTGTCACTATGGATGCGGTATATCTCCGGAAAATAATAACAATTTATTTTACAGCAAACTTGAGTTTGTCTAAATTGAGCACTTTGCCTGCTATATTTACTTTGTTCTATTTCAGATACATGTATTGCTAGAAGCTATCATGTTTTACTTTCTTTAAAATTGTACAACACAAAATGCCTTCTTGCAATGACATCTAATGCTCAAGAATAACTTTTCTGTCTGTTCTTCTCTCACCCTTTCCTCCAATTCCTGCAATTACAGCAGCAGACATGGCTTTTAGGAGGAAGGGGACAAATTTAGGCTGAGGGCTACCTCAAAATATTTTCCAAAAGTTCCACCACTACTATATTATTATTATTATTATTATCATTATTATTAGAAGAAGAAGGAGAATAGCAGAAAAGTAGGAGGAAAAGAAAGAGAAAAGGAGGAAGAGGAAGCAGATGCATTCTTGGTTACCTAATGTTTATATTATGTGCCCATTATTAAATATTCTACCAGGACTGCATCGTCTTGAGTTTTCCATTCGAACAACTCCACTGTTCAAGTTACTAAGCTGTATAAGAAGGAGGCAGAAGACTTGGTCCCTGCATTCTGGAAACTTACAAACATTTCTCTTCAATATAGCAAATAATAGTTTGTTTCTAACAGCCCATACAATGTATGTTTGTAAAGTAATTGGGCCATCCATCAGCCTCAACTAAGTGAAATTATGCATTTTAAAAATCTTAGTTTACAGATGTTGTCAGAATGCTAATTAAAGTTTCTTATCTGTGGGAAAACATTTCAAAAGATCCAAACAGCAGCAAATCAGTTAAATTAATACTTTATATTTCTTCCTTTAATATTTAGCACTGAAACTTCAATAAGCAAGATTAGTTTCATTATTATGTTTTCTGCTGTAGTGGACTAATTTACTTGATCATGACAAATACATATCTGAATATCATTTGTAAATCTCAGTTATTAATTATTCTTTAAAACAGTATAAATTCATCTGAATATGTAAGAAAGTAGGAGAAATATGATTGTGACAAAATGTTCTCAACATGGGAAAATATGTTGCCTTTTTATAATAATCAATACAATAATAAGAGTAAAATAAAAATTCATAAATTATTATATCTGATTTAAACACTGGTATGACTCTATTAGATTACATATGCTCCCCAACTTATGATGGGGTTACATCTCAATAAATTTTGTTAATCAAAAAGATCATAAGTCAAAAATGCATTTAATACACCTATCATTAGCCTGCAAAAAGATTAAAATTCAGATTTTAAAGTATGTTTTCTACTGAATGCTTATGACTTTTGCACCATTGTAAAGTAAAAAATCATAAGCTGAACCACTGTAAATTGTGGGCTATCTGTATTTGGTTAGAAAACATTTCAAGCTCTTCAAAGTCAGGGAACATAGCCTATTTAAATCTTAATCCCCCACCTTGCTTAACCCAATGGCTTGCAATGTAAAGTAATATGTAAGTTTTTATGAGTTTAATTGAATCTATAATTAGGTATTTATGAAATTACTTAGTCTGATAACAATTTAGATTACTAATTACTCCATAAGAATCTGAGGCAAGACTGTAGTAGCAAATGACATATCAATTAAATTGCAAGTGCAACTCAGACATATTTAAAATCAAATATATATAATTTATTACAGTTTTTGAATCTTTGCTTTTTCAGAACACTTGCTTTGCTGAAAATATTTGGATCATAAAGACTATATTATGCTGTTTCCTTGATCCAGAATCTTTCAAACCTCTGATTAAATGTCATTTCCTTAGGAAATCTTCTCTGATCTCTCTAACTAGATTAAATCTTATCAGTATCATATACTTACTTTGAATAAACACAAATATCAATTGTACTTGAGTAATTATTTATGTAATATGCTTTCTTCATTAGAATGTAAGCATTCCAGAGCAAAGACCACATTTTTCTTGTTTATTGATCTATCCTCTGTGCTTGTATTAGTCTGTTCTCACGCTGCTAATAAAGACATACCCAAGACCGGGTCATTTATAAAGGAAAAAGGTTTGATTGACTCACAGTCCCACATGGCTGGGGAGGCCTCACAATCATGGCAAAAGGCAAAGAAGGAGCAAAGTCACATCTTACGTGGTGGCAGGCAAGAGACAGCAGCATGTTCAGGGGAATGCACCTTTATAAAACCATCAGATCTCATGAGACTTAGTCACTATTATGAGAACAACATGGGACCTACCCTATGACTTAATTACCTCCTACCAGGTCTCTCCCATGACACATGGGAATTATGGGAGCTATAATTCAAAATGTGATTTGAGTGGGGACACAGCCAAACCATATCATTTCTCACCTGGCCCCTCTCAAATCTCATATCCTCACATTTTAGAACCAATCATATCTTTGCACCAGTCCCCCAGAGTCTTAACTCATTTCAGCATTAACTAAAAAGTCCACAGTCCAAAGTTTCATTTGAGACAAGGCAATTCCCTTCCATTTATGAGCCTGCAAAATCAAAAGCAATGATTAAGTTACTTCCTAGATACAATGGGGTACAAGCATTAGGTAAATACACCCATTCCAAATGGGAGAAATTGGCCAAAAAGAAGCGTCTGCAGGCCCCAGGCAAGTCCAAAATCCAGGAAGGCAGTCAATTCTTAAAGCTCCAACAAGATATCCTTTGACTCCATGTCTCACATCCAAGTTAAGCTGATGCAAGAGTTGGGTTCCCGTGGTCTTGGACAGCTCTGCCCCTGTGGCTTTGCAGAGTACAGCCCACCTCCTGGCTGCTTTCACAGGATGGTATTGAGTGTCTGTGGCTTTTCCAGGTGCACAGTGCAAGCTGTCAGTGGATCTACCATTCTGGGGTCTGGAGGATGGTGGCCCTCATCTCAAAGCTCCACTAGGCAATGCCCCATTTGGGACTCTATGTGGAGACTTCCACCCCATGATTTTCTTCTGCACTGCCCTAGCAGAGGTTCTCCATGAGGGCTCCATCCCTGAAGCAGACTTCTGCCTGGACATCTAGACATTTCCATACGTCCTCTGAAATCTAGATGGAGGTTCGCAAACCTCAATTTTTGACTTCTGTGTACCTGCAAGCCCAATACCACATGTAAGCCTCCAAGGCTTAGGGCTTGTACCCTCTGAAGCAATGACCTGAGCTCTAAGTTGTCCCCTTTTAGCCACAGCTGGGATGCAGGGCATCCAAAGCACTGCACAAAGCAGCAGGCCCTGGGTCTATCTCACGATACCAATTTTTCCTCCTAGGCTTCTGGGCCTGTGATGGGAGGGGCAGCTGTGAAGACCTCCAATATGCCCTGAATACATTTTCCCCATTGTCTTGGCGATTAACATTTGGCTCCTCATTACTTATGCAAATTCCTGCAGCAGGCTTGAATTTCTCCTCAGAAAATAGGCTTTTCCTTTCTATCGCATCATCAGGCTGCAAATTTTCCAAACTTTAACCTCTGCTTCCCTTTTAAACATAAGTTTTGATTCCAAGCTCTATCTTTGTAAATACATAAAACAATGCTTTTAACAGTACCCAAGTCACCTCTTGAATGCTTTGTTGCTTGGAAATTTTTTTGCCAGATGCCTTATATCATCTCTCTCAAGTTTAAAGTTTCAGAGATCTCCAGGGCTGGGCAAAATGCCAGCAGTCTCTTTGCTAAAATATAGCAAGAGTCACCTGGGCTCCAGTTCCCAACAAGTTCCTCATCTCCATCTGAGACCATCTCAGCCTGGACTTTATTGTCCATATTATTATCAGCATTTTGGTCAAAGCCATTCAACAAGTCTCTAGGAAGTTCCAAACTTTCCCACATCTTTCTGTCTTCTTCTGACCCTCCAAACTGTTCCAACTTCTGCCTATTACCCAGTTCCAAAGCAGTTCCACATTTTTGGGTATCTTTACAGTAGCACCCCACTCTACTGGTACCAATTTACTGTATTAGTCTGTTCTCATACTGCTAATAAAGACATACCCAAGACAGGGTAATTTATAAAGGAAAAAGGTTTAATTGACTCACAGTTCCCCATGGCTGGGGAGGCCTCACAATCATGGCAGAAGGCAAAGGAGGAGCAAAACCACATCTTACATGATGGCAGGCAAGGGAAAATGTGTGCAGGGAAACTCTCCTTAATAAAATCATAATATCTCATGAGACTTATTCACTATCATGAGAATAACATGAGGAAGACCGGCCCCCTGATTCAGTTACCTCCCACTGGGTCCCTCTCATGAAACATGGGAATTATGGGAGCTACAATTCAAGAGGAGATTTGGGTGGGGACACAGCCAAACCATATCAGTGCTCAAAAAATATTTGTTGAATGAATATATGGAGAAGCAAGCTATGCTTTTACAAGTTGCAAGGAGCTAATTTCTGTACATTTTCACATGTTTTATCAATAATGTCAAGGAAAATATTCAAAATATAACAATCTAAAAACCAAAATTAACTATGTATTATGCTCTCATTTTTGTAAAAAAATATACAAATACAAAATGGTAAAATACGTAAAGATACTATCCTTGTATTCTAGGATTATATTATTTTATATATGTATATATCTGCATATTTCCAAATAACATGCTAATACCTTGTTTCATTATTTTTAATTTTAGACATTGTTATATAATGAATACTATGTATTGAACAATATATGACATTCTTACAAAAAGATATGTACAAAATCAGAGATGTGATTTTTTTTTTTAAAAAAGCACATCAGCTTTAGTACTAAGCTATATATATTCTATTTAGCATTAATAAGAAAACTAAATTTATGGCTTGTGAGCTAAGAAAACACCCATTTAAAGTCATAGAAAAGGCATTAAATAAGTACAATTATCAAAGTTAAATTTGACTCTTCTCTTTTCTCTGGAATAAGTGACAGTTTTCTCACTTTAGATATATATATATATAATATATATGTATAATTCTGAAAAAGGATTGTTGTCAAATTGTTTTACTTTACAGCCTACTATTACCTTCCTGAAACATAAACATCTAAGTTCATACGGAGGCCAAGTTACTAAAATATGCTTTAGAAAATAGAGCAAAGTCATAAAGTGTAAGTAGAGTAGGAGAGATTGACAGCTAACTGCACTTACAGTTAATCGGCTAAAGGTAAAATAAACCTAAAATGAAATCATTGGGTTTTTCCCTTTTATATTTAATTATTTCTTCCATATTCCTTACAGAAGTATCATACAGATTTTTAAATACACTACCCTTTAAAAAATTTTGTTTTTTTTTTTTTACTTTACTTGGTACCTATCATTACTTCTTTCCCTAAGCTCTCCAACAGAACATTAAAATAACTCTAAAAATTAGTATAATCAAATAAATCAGGTGTCTTACAGAATACATTTTTTACATGAGATAACTCTATTGAATCTCTGTATCATACCGTTCCAATCTGATCTGTTTTCTTTAGCCTAATACATGTCTGCAATTCTGGATATCATTTCACAATCATTGTGGAATGACTTTTGGAACACTGTTCCAAACCCTACCTTTTGGAACACCTGCTTTCTGGAGCCTATCTCTTCTCTATTGATTTATTACCTCATTTTAATGAAGAAAATCCACCAAAAACTTTCGGGTAAAGTATCTATTAGAGGTACCTTTATTTAAGCTAGCTATAGTTAAGCTGGCTATTTTATTATAGCTGGCTGAATCTTCATTTTATCCATCATAATTGCTGGATAATTTGCTTATGGAATGTATAGGTTAAATATTATCTTCCACTAGATTTTTTTTTTTTTTGAGATGGAGTCTCGCTCTGTCATCCAGGCTGGAGTGCAGTGTCTCACTGTATCTTCGACCTCATGGGTTCAAGTGATTCTCGTGCCTTAGCCTCCAGAGTAGCTGGGACTACAGGCATACTCCACCACTCCCAACTAATTTTTCTATTTTTGGTAGAGATGGGATTTCATCATGTTGGCCAGGCTAGTCTCAAACTCCTGGCCTCAAGTGATCTGCCTGGCTCAGCATCTCAAAGTGCTGGGATTACAGGCATGAGTCACCCTGCCTGGCCTCATTAGATTTTTTAATGCAATGTTTCATTCTAACTTCCAATACTACGTAATTGAAAAAGCTGATATTCATTTGTCTTGAGATCCTTTACATGTTATTTGTTCTTATTGTGGTGGTAGTGATGGTGATGATCTCTTAGGACACTTTTAGGATATTCTCTTTATCCCTGATGTTTTGCATTTATTTTGATGTAAATTTGTGTGGAGCAGTTTGCACTCAATATGCTAGGCATTTGGTAGAAACGTTCAATCATTCAATCTGGTAACTGTTGGTTTTCAGGCCAGTGAAATTTTCCTGTATTATATTTTGAACATTCTTCTCCCCTCATTCTTCAATTTTGGACATTCTTCTATTTTGGGAAATTTTACTTATTTTGATATTGGACCTTTTGGAGGAGGCTTTGTTTTCCCCGTTTCTTGTCCAGTTGGCATTTATTTTTCAACTTTCTGTTATATGTTCTCAACATTCTCTTTAATCTTTCCACTATTACATTTTTAGTTGCATTATTATATTACAATGACTGTTTCTTCTGAGTTCATTTTTTTTGTTTCATTGTGTATTTGCTTTGATCTCTTTCATGTAAAAATCTATCTTTAAATATGTGATGATCATTGGTTCCAGATCATAACTAAGAATGAAGTTTAAAGAGTACGAAACAAAAACTCTGCTTTGCAGTTTTGTATGTTTTGGAGTGAACTTGGTCAACAGGTCCACTGCACCACAGAGTGGGCACTGAACTCATATTGTCAGCGTCTCTGGTTATTATCTCTTATGCTGGCCTGTCTAGCCAAAGACCAATCTGCCATCTCCTGCCTGAGGTGAGGTGTTTGTGGAAGGAATTAACATGGAAAGTAACATTTTGGTGACTGACAAGATAAGGAGAACTGGGGATATCATTGTTCATTATTTCGATTTTCAATTGACTTGAATGTTTCCAGTAATATATTGTTTTACTTGTTAATCTTTGCCCAGAGCCTTTGTGGTTAACCAGAGTTAACTCATCCATTCCTTTATCAGGTTGAGGGAGGAGGAATTATTTGGCTTCAATGGGAAATGATTTAGGCACCTAATTATTTTTTATATTAACCTGCATCTAATTTCTCACTGTTTGGACCCATTTCTCCCCACTTACTTCAGCACTGCATGGTATTTCTAATTTTTGATTTTCACGCTCCTGTACTGTAAATCCACTTTTATCTTTGTGGTTTTACATAGCTAACCAGTAGGCATTGTACTTTCAATGCTTCCTGCACTTTTTTTTAAATCCGCTTTTCATTGCACCAAATGCTGTGGACATTACTAATCAACTAAATCCTTCTCTTTTTTACTTGTCTGTTTATACATGTTTGTTTTCTTGGGAGATTTAGAAGGGAACAAAGAAAATATATAATTTAATCTACCGTATATTGCTAGAATCCATGCCCTCTCAGTCCTCTCTGTTTCTTTTTCTATCCCTATTATCTGAATCAATGGTTTTCAGCAAAGGATTCTTATTAAAAACACTTTTTTTTCTTTTCATGTGAGATCGGAACAATTTAGTTCTATGTAACTTAGTTATTTGTATACACATTCCTAGTAAACACTGATTCTGACTATCTGTTAGTTGGTTCAAGTACTGATAATATGACTATAAATTTGTAAGTGGATTTACATTTTAACATATATCTCCACATGTATCATTACACTTGATACTCCCAACACCTGTTTTGCTTGCCTAACAGCTTTTATACATCATTCCTCTTTCTTTGTAATAAAATCTCAATTTAGTTCTATATGATTAAGGAAGGTAGTCCTTCCACAGTCCCAACAGGTGAATGATGATGGCTAATCTAAGCCAATCATGGTCCTTCTCCTTCTCTACAGCAAATGTGTTATCCATGGGTATGTGCCACAAACCTGATAAACGAAAGGAGAGGAAACATCCTGGAGACTACTATAGAATAAGCAAGTTATTGTCCCTAGTAAATAAAATTGGAAAAGATGACGCAAATATTCTTGCCTTTGGCCCTTGCACAGAGCCAATGATGGTGGCTGCTGTAACTGCTATCTTGAGATCATGGATAGAAAAACAGTGAAATTGGAAGGAAGCTGACTAGTAGCCTCAACATTGACACTACTAAATCCGTGAATTCTGGAAATATTTGCTACCAGACTGATTGTTATAGGAGATAATAAGTATCCATAGTCCTAACGCTAAAGTCAGTTGGGTATTTATTCCAAAATCTTCTACTGTATACTGAGAACCCTCATAATACTTAAGGAGATACAATACTAATTGAAGATATATTACTTTCAGTCATCTCAATTTGAATCTGGGGGTATTCAACCTGATTTAAATATCCTGGATTGAATATACAGTACATAGGAGCCACCCTTATGTTTCTTAGCTATGGTTACCTGATATTTCTTGATAAAGAGCAATACTGGGTTAATTTAATGTTGAAATAAAGAGAAGAAGATATTAAGTGAATTTGTGAAAAATATTTTTTCAGAACTAACAAGAGATACCTTTACTATAGCTATTTTTAAAACTGGAATACAAAACTCTTTTACCTTAGCTGACACCTGACAACTGTTAAAATGCTAGATGTCAGTTGCTGTGTGGTGGGTTTTGTCATAGATTTTACTTAATTAGCTGTGTTTATTTTATTAAACTTTCTATTATGTCTACATCCTGAGAAAGTTCTGTGGCTATGAAGAGGTGTTGATATGTTCCGCTGACTCTATGAAATGTTGAGTGTTGTGGGTGGGGAACGGAAGGAGAATGAAAAAAGTGAAGTACTCCCAGCTGTGAACTACTTGAACCAAGGCACCACTCCAGTGCCAGGCTCACAGGAAAAATATCTGAAGAAGCTCTTAAATGCCATACAGATTCAGTGGAACATTTTAAAAATCAGACTTTTAAATGAGACCCAATCTTATTACTCTATACACCCTTTCAACAACAGTGAACCACTTTGAACATTCTGTAAGGTAAATCAATATTTGTTGTTGTGGTTAAGAATCCTGAATTTTTATATGGCTTTGTCTATCACTAATAATCATGTCACTGCATTAACCTGTATCAAATAAGACACACAACAGAGATATCTTGATTTCTACTCTTTAAGAGTTTGGCTCTTCAGAAGTTTTATGTATAGAATGATCTCAGCAGGGCGCAGTGGCTCACACCTGTAATCCCAGCACTTTGGGAGGCCAAGGCGGGTGGATTACCTGAGGTCAGGAGTTTGAGACCAGCCTGGCCAACATGGTGAAACCCTGTCACTACTAAAAATACAAAAATAAGCCGGGAGTGGTGGGGCGTGCTTGTAATCCCTGCTACTCAGGAGGCTGAGGCAAGGAGAATTGCTTGAACCTGGGAGGCAGGGGTTGCAGTGAGCAGAGGTTGGGCCACTGCACCTCCAGCCTGGGTGACAGAGCGAGACTCGGTCTCACATAAATAAATAAATAAATAAATAAATAAATAAATAAAATAGAATGATCTCATCACAAACATCCTAATGTTTATTACATTCTCACTGAAAACAATTTTCATAAAGAACTAAGTTTTCCAAAATGGGTGCATGGGCAACCTTACACATTATGCCAATAGCTATATCATTCACTCATCATTCTTAAAAAATATCCATTCAGGGGTATTAATTAATAAGCCTTTTCCATATTTACAGGCTACCTATCCAGAGTCTGATAAAAGGACAAAAGGCCCCTTTCCTTCACAAACCTATAATCTAATAGAAAAGGAGTTGTTCCTACCTCTGTGGAACTCTCAATCAGCTAGTGACTATAGGGCACAGAGCAAGAGCACGGGTTTATGGAAAGAATTAAGTTTGGGCCAAAATAAATCCTTAATGGATTTAAAAGACAACTTGATCCTTAAGAATTTCCTTCCTGGTTCTTCTCATATTTATCCCTCTCTGACTCCATTGCTCCTCTGTTCACTAAAACATTTATTGGCTCAGTTAATAGGTGCCAAGCACTGTTCTAAGTAATAGGGATACAGCAGTGTGCAAGATCTTCCCAGGTGCATACTTTGAGAGCTGGTAACCTAACAAGATGATAGTCATTAAACAACGAATTCCAAATGTGATAAGCATTTTGAAAGTCGTGAGCCCATTCCTAGAGGATTTTACAATGTGAAACTAAGAAGGCTGCCTGGAGGGAATGAATTAAGCAGGGCCTAGAAAGAAAAGGAAGAGACCCCAAGACCATTACGTTTGTGATGTTTCATAAGCTCCCTATTGTTATTATTTAACATCACTAAATGTGAATATTCTTAATTATAGTGTAGATCATAATGAGTAAGAGGTCCATATTATTCCCCCCACTGCTTCACTAAACTTTAAACAGTTTCTTCTTGACCATAGGCTCCTGACCTCCTGTGTTTTGTTTTGTTTTGTTTTGTTGTTTTGAGCATTTCTGTCACTTTGAGATGTAGATATTCTCCCAGTCACTTGTTAGTTTTACGACCGAGGAATGGTCTTTCCTAAGGACCTGGAAGCCATCTCTTTGAAATGTAATCATTGAGAAAGCTAGTGCCCCTATCTCCCAGTATCTGTGGGAAGGTAGAAGCTTAACTTCTATAAGGGCCAATTAACACACCCGAGTGGCCCAATAACATTGACCAATCTCTTTTTTTTTTTTTTTTTTCTTTGAGACGGAGTCTCGCTCTGTCTCCTGGGCTGGAGTGCAGTGGCACGATCTCGGCTCACTGCAAGCTCCGCCTCCCGGGTTCACGCCATTCTCCTGCCTCAGCCTCCCGAGTAGCCGGGACTACAGGTGCCCACCACCACGCCCGGCTAATTTTTTGTAATTTTAGTAGCGACAGGGTTTCACCATGTTAACCGGGATGGTCTCGTATCCTGACCTCATGATCCGCCCGCCTTAGCCTCCCAGAGTGCTGGGATTACAGGCATGAGCCACCGCGCCCAGCCTACTATCTCTTTTTATTGGTCCTCTGCTGTACTGATTATCAAATATTTTCAACAATAGCCACATACGTATAATGTAACAGTAGCTGAAATTTCACAATTTCTCTGGATCCTGCTTCTGCCATTATAGCACAAAATTCAAATGTAACTGGGATAGATAAATCACTAAAATTATGTTCACTATGATATGAGCAATTCATTAAATCTTGTTTTCTTTTTGACGAGAAAGAGATATCAACAATAAATTATTGGGATGGGAATAGACTGAAGGGAAAATAATTAGAGAGGGAAAAAAGGTCAGAAAACCAATCATTATCTTTGTATTCCTCATGTCTTGTGATATGTCTGGCAAATCATAAGAACTCAAATATTCATATGAATATAAGTGATTAAATGAACGCATGTATACGTAATTTATACTTGCCTAAGATAATCATTGTCTCATTCATACTTGTGTCTAGAAATCTCCTGGGAATAATATCTAATTGTTCTATTGCTCTAGAGAGTGCTTATTTATAGAATTCTTTTTAGTTCTAATTTTCATTTCTATATTAACTGGGATTGCCTCTACTTTGATGGCTAAATACTGTGTTTTTTATTTCCACTTACCTCATATCTTGAGAGGAATTACCAAAAAGCTTCTGTTTAACTGATCTTCTCTCATGATGATTTACTATTCCTGTTAACTTTCCACCTCATTATTTAGAATTTTTTTCTCTCTCCCACTTTCTCTTCCTTCTCTTCCTTATCTCCTCCCCCTCTTTTTTTTTTTTCAATTAAGTCTTAAAGCTATTAGGTAAGACCACAGCAAAGGAGGAAGATGGAGCCACAGTAGCTTAGAATAAGGTATTAGAGCTAGAGGGGGTGAGAGGGGGTCCATACTGGGGGTGGTTACAGAGACATGGGATAGAAAGAATAAGAGATTGATTGTATTCAGGTAAATTGAACAAATAAGTAAATAAATTAGGGATAATGGGAGCTAACTGTCTCACTGTTGAAGGAAGTTGTGAACATCAAAAGCTAAAAAACTAGAATACACCACTAGAAATGTGGTGTTGTGTTTAAATCAAATATAAGAGTGTGAATTCATGGTTTTAATAGATAGATAGATAATAGATGGATAAATAGATACATAGATGAAAGAAAGATTAAATAGTAGGTAGATAAGTAGATGAAGGAAGGTAGATAGATGATAGATAAATGGATAAATATATGTATCTGTACACTGACGGGGCCTAGGTACAGTGATATCCCCAGGTAGATAAGCACATCCAGCACCAGATATTGTTTTCTAAATATCATTACCTACCTAAAAGGAATCAGGGCTCCTTGCAGATAATGGCTGATCTCAGGTCAGGGATGAAGACAATATTAAATGATCTTGAAACATCTTAGTTTGCCAAAACACAAGGTTCTAAAATATTGTTTTTTACATGTCCAAGAAACAAGGTGCCAGAACGAAAAGGCTCCTATTGAGCAAATGTAAGGCGTCTTGACATCAAAATAAATAATTAGTATAATGGCTGTGGCATTATCAAAAATAAAATATAAATAAACAACATAAATAAGATTGTAATCCAATGATTAAAATAGGAATCCTATGACTTCATGCTGATATAAATAAATATATTAATATATCACAATTTTGGTAAGAAACAGCATGTTTATACAGCCTCAAAGTACCTCCTGGAAAGTAATTAATTTTAAGGAAAAAATGAGTGTCTTTATAGTATAAAATCTTAGCAGACTCTAGGGAAGATTGTCAAATAATCAAAGTTAATATCACCAGTAATGGAACAGGACAAAATTAAATTCTGTAACACACGATAGGATCTAAAACAAAACAAAACAAAACGAATAAACAACATCACTTCAGTGATATTTCTGCCATGGTAGAATATGAATATAACTATTTTTAAAAAGCAGACAGACAAACCAAAGTGAAGGACAAGCTACAAAATAACAGCTTCTACTCTTCAAGAATTTTAATGATATAAAAGTCAAGGAAAGATTGAAGAACTGTTCCCATTGAAGTTGAAGAAGACAAAAGGGACCTTGTAACAGTGCAAAATGTGTTGCCAAAGCCGATCTTTTTTGCTATAAAGGGCTCTTATTAGGAAATCTGGCAAAACTTAGATGAGGCCTGAGAACTACATGGTGACAGTACATCTGAGTAAGTCTCTTTATTTTGATATTAATACAAATGTGTATTAATTAAGAAATGTGAGAGAATTTGTGTTTATAGGAAATATGCACTAAATATTCAAGAGTGTTGAGAGAACATGGTAACTTATCTTTAAATCATTCCAAAAAATAAAGTTCCTGGTATTATATTTACATTTCTAAAAGGTTAGGTTTTTTTTCTAACGATTTTTAAAAAGAATCACTTGTAGCTGGTCTTTCTTCCTGTCTCCCCTAACATAACTAAACAGTGTGACCCAGACTGTCTTCCTTTATTCCTCTCCCCCTGCTTTTAATGACATGTACAAGCCATTTAGGCATATATAACTTTTAAATACAATTTGAGGACAACAGCACTGGAGTAGAGAAGGGGATATTTCATTGCAGCACAATATGAGAGATTCTCGTAAAAATCTCCCTAGTCAAACGTCTTTGGCAGATTTTCTTCTAAATTCTGCTGGCCTCCTACTGAAACCCTGTCCCACCAGGTCCTCCTTACTCCCTCTTCTCTGGCTGTTCTCATTCTCCCAGTGCAGGTATTTTTTATATAGATCACCATATGAGCATGTCAAGTCCCAAGCTCATTATGGATACCCCAGGGTGCATACAACCAAACAACCATGCTAAGATATGCTTCTAAAGAACCCTATTCCACAAAAGAATTCTACAGTTTGCTCCCCAAATAACAAGAGCTCTCTCTTTAGTGTTCACTATAAAATATAGTACCACGCAATAACACAGTAAAAAATTGATAACATGTTGTCAAACTAAATTAATGAGATTTAGATGCTGAAGTTGGAATCTTTACCAGTGCAACTTTTAGAAATATTTTCAATTCAGACACACACAGACTTGTTGGAATGGATGCTCTTTTGTCTGAACACACAATGGAAGAATCAATACATTTATTCAGTGAATTTGTGATTTTGTTTATAAATTGAGTAGGCCAGGTGAGATAATTAAAAGTAGTCAATCGGATTTTTCTAAGCTTTACTCACAGATCATTTAGTATGTGAATTAATTCATCTCTGGATATGCTAGTTGCTTAACTTTCACCCTTTTAGTTAATGAAATGCATGTCATATAATTAATAAAGCCATTTCTCTCCTGAATATTAATATACTTCTAAATCATAGATCAAAGTTTTTGTAGAAAGCATTCAGAATATTTAAAGTTTTAGGTAGCACTTTTTATTCTTAGTGTTAGTACATGAAATATTGTAGACAATGAGGCCTTTGCATTCAATTTGTTAGAATAAGAGTTCTTTAACTTTTGTTTAAATTAATTCATAAGAATGTTATCAGTGCAGTCTGAGTACCTTGGCAGCATTAAGACACAAAATCTTCTATATACAGTTTGGAATAATTGTGAACTAAAAATTTTAATACTGTTCTGATTTTGTCTATGATGTATCACTATGGTTCCTTAACAGTTGCAATTGCACAGAGCATTTGAGAAGCAAAACAATCTAAGCGCCTCAACTTACAACAATAATGAGTACAACAGTTTGTTGAAGTAGCTGTAAATCAAATGTTCTGTAGCTATTTTTTTTAAAAAAAGCCCATAAGTTATTTGGATAGGATCCTTTACTTCTGCCACCTAACAGAAGCTCTGCATACAAATGAAAAGGAAGCATGCATGTTGTCTTCAGGTTAAGGTTTGCCCCTGAAAAGAAAGATGTTGTAGATTTTTTCCTGAAACATTGCTGAAGTTCAGCTTCATCTAGTAGAAGCCAAAGCAGGACAATTACATCGTGGATACACTCAAAATCAGTTCATTGTTATGAGAAACTGGAGATCACAGAGAACAAATGAAATTACATGCCACAAAAATGAGAAAATGTATTTTCCACTTCCATGTTTCTTACCTTTAACTCGCTAAAGATTCTTCTTTCACAAACAAACAAATAACAACAACAACAACAACAAAACCAGGTATAACCTAGATTCCAGTCACATAATATGCAAGTCCTTCTTTAGAAATAGGTTGGGAAGTGGGTTGATGTGAGATAAGGAAATGACTCCAATGTCTTCACGCCCTGGTCTATAGTTTTAATATACAGTTTATGCATGTCTTCAAGTAGGAACATGGTCTTAAGTTTAATTACAGATATTTCCTTAGGAAGGATACATAATCGAGAGCCAGAAATTAATCTACCATGGAAAAAAGCAAAGTGGTAGACATTAATTTTCAGTCAAATTAAATCCGATAGATTTATTTTTGGTGTTATGTTATTATTGAGTGAGATGAGATACTTTCCTGTTTGTTTTGAAAAGGTATTAATTATAATTGACGAGAAAATTAAGCCCAACATATTGCCATTCACATGATTTGTCGAAAATAATAGAAACTCTCCTATTTGATTATGGAGCGAAGGCATAAATTTAGGAAATACTTAAATAAAAATAGTGATATTCATGTAAATGTGATTAAATGGCATAAAAAGTAATATTCAGTTTTCATCTATGAGGTCATGGCACACTAGTAGTGCCAGGGTGGGTCAAACCTGAAGCAAAGTTACCTGGGAACGCCTGAGATAATTTAACCAGGATAGAGCACTGGATTCATCTTGGTTGAAGAGTCAAAATTATATGTAGCTGGAAAGACAATAACAAGCATCAAATAAATTATTATATGGCAGGATGCCAGTCCTACTCAATGGCCCTGGAAAAGTCTTCTATATAGATAAGATTCTGGGCTAACTTTGAGGAATTCATGTATGTCTTGAGAAACATACATGTATGTTTTTTGCTATCATATATGGTGGCTTATCTTAGTAGCCATTTTATCTGACAAACATTTATTGAAAGCATACTATATACTAGGCACTACAAAAAATAATAGGGATACAACAGCAATCAAAGTATACATGATCTCTGACCCTCAGAGTTAATGGCTAAGTGGGTGACATTATCCAAAGGAAACAGCATTATAGTAAGATTTGTGCAATGAAAGTATAGAGGACTGAGACTTTATTTAGTCTTAGGAATGAAGAAGCTTTGGTTAATAATTCTGCTGGTGCTTGTTTAAACTTGACTTTGCCAGAGTATACATGAAGTTTTCATATGTTTGCCATTTCTATAGTTTTTTTATGTCAGTTAACTTTTGCCATGTAACATACTACACTAAGATACAGGGACTTAAAACAACTATTTATTTGCTCACAATTCTATGGGTCAATAGGTGGTTCTATTGGTCTTGAGCAACTTGGCTCATCTCTGCTGTCAACTGTCATTTTGTCTGGGTCTAAAAATTCTCAGATGGCCTTATTCACATGTCTGGACAATCTGTTAGGATTGTTGGAATGTCCAGAATGACTAGTCTCTTTCTTCCAATAGGCAAGCTTGGGCTTGTTCTTATGCTGGCCTAAGGCTTTTCAACAGCAAGAGAGAGCAGGACCAAATTTGCAAGAACTATTTAAGCCTCTGCTTATATCAAATTTTCCAATGCCCCAAAGCAAGCAATATGGCCACGCTCAGATTCAAAGGGTAGAGAAATAGACTCCTTCTATTGCTAGGTGGAGGTACAAAAATATTCGCCACTGCACTTTATTGAAGATGGTGTGGGCAACCTTGCTGTCACAGAACTGCTTTCGTGATGAAAGTTTTCAACTTCTTCCTGACTTAGAACCAATTTTAAATTATTAATATTGACTATTAAAGTTCTTCCCCTGTTCTTTTCCATTTTTATCTTGCTCTCCACCACTGCCTACTATTAAAACTTCAGCCAGAAAGTTCTACAAATTGACCTTTAAATCCACTTCTGCCAATGAGATTTGCTCATCCTTTAAGATTTAGCATAACTCTATATTTATGTTCTGATTTTTCTCATTACTCTGAATAAGAATGACTTTATGGCTCCAGACGAAACTGCTTATATTCAAATTGCCTTTAAGGGAGTTGCTTACTATAGTTTCCTAAACTCAGAACAGTGCCTATTCCCTGCAGCACATATTTTTGCTCTTACTGTTAAACTTATTTGGATTTTATAACCACTTCTTAAATGTCTATTTTGTCTCCCTCACCAGAAAGCAAGCCTCTTAAGGACCAAAGCTATTTCTTTTATGTTTTACCCCTCAGTAGACTGTCTTTAAGTCCTTAAATACATGTAAAATTAAGGTATTATTTCATTTTATAAACTATATGTTTATGGTTTTAGTTATGAGAAATATGTAAAGTGAGATACATATTAACTTTTTGTTTATCCCAAAATAATTGACCATTTTCCCTGTTTCAATTTACAACTAAGGAGCCCAAGAGAATAAAGATAATAGATTAGGTAGCTTGAAAGAGTAGAGAATGAAAAATTTGCAAGATGTGGAAGTTGGCCAGATGTTGACAGATACGGAATTAGTAACCAAAATATACTTTCAATAAACATTTGTATCGGATGTGTCATTTTTTTTCTCAGCAAAATTTTTGCTTCACTCGCTTCTGACATCTACTGAGTATCTAGAATGGAGCAGCTGCTGTATCTCCACCAAAACAAATACAGAATGTCCGAAGCAAAACAAAAGGTCAAGCAGTAACCCTCTGCAAAGAAGTGTGAACTTTCTCCATGTGGATATCAGTGTTTTCTAATTTTTTATTGCATCCTGGCATAAAGATCTTAAAAAATACCAGAAAGCCTGTTTGAAAAGGGAACATTAGCTAATTTTCTCCATACTTTATATATAAATATCCATCTTATGGATGTTTGGAAACATTTGAAGTCTTGGAAAATTGCTTTGCTTTACATGGTGGTGTGTTTAGTATTGAATAGTTATAGCTTTGATATATACTTTTCTTTATTTTGATAAATATATCCTATTTTTCTTCATTTGACTAAGAATCCTGAAATGGAAAGCAGGTGATATGCATTTCTAATTCAGGCTTTTACACATAATTAGCTACGTGACTCATCTAAGCCTTTGTTGCCCAGTCTATAAAATGGGGACATTAATGCCCACCCTTGCTACTTTATAGAGTAATGAGGACGAAATCAAATAATGCACATGAAAATGTTTTATAACTTGGAAAATGGAAGGGGTAATTTCACTAGTGTATGATCATAGCATAATATCTAAGTATGTTTTTTTCTCTCTACTCAAATTTCTCATTTATTACCTAGACCACGCAATATTCCACTGATTAGCTCTGAAATCTTTGTCAAGTCATTCACCTCTCCGGATCACATTTTTCTCATCATGAAAATGGGGGAGATTTACTAGATAATATCAAGGAGGGCTTTTCCATATTTTAAAATTCTAAGATCATCTATTTTATTTATTTATTTTAATTTGTTGACATACGGTCTCACTCTGTCACCCAGGCTGGAGTGAAGTATCATAATCATAGCTCATTGCAGCCTTGATCCTGCAGGCTCTAGTGATCCTCTTGCCTCAACCTCCTGAGTAGCTGAGACTACAAGCATGTGCCACCACATCTGGGTAATTTTTTTTCCATTTTAATTAAAGACGAGTTCTCACTATGTTGCCCAGGTGGTCTTGAACTCCTAAACTGAAAATATCCTCCCACCTTGGCTTCTCAAAGTGCTGGAATTACAGCCATGAGCTACCATGCCTGGCCTAACACAATATATTTTTTCAAAATATTGGTTATGGCATGTTGTTTGAAAAAAAAATAGGAAGTAACATGAGCCTCCTCTCCTTTAATTGATGGTCATTAGCAAGATTTTATGAAATTCCTTCTTGGTATTTTTTTAAGTGTTTTTTATGCAATGGAATAAAGTTAAAGTCCCTTAAGTCAATTGTTCGTACATTATAATGTCCTACTTGAGAGTTTGCAATGGCTTCTTATTGCAATTAGATTAAAATTAAACTCTGTATGATGGTTTAAAAGGCCCTTTATTACTTTGCTTCTGTCTATGTGTAGGTTTTTAAAAAGTGATCCCAAATTTCTTGGTATTTGTCCCACTGAGAGACAGTGTTCTATATCTCTACTCTATGAATCTGAATGACTTCTTTAACCAATAAAATATGGGTGAAGTGATCCTATGGGACCTCATAGACTAGGTTATCAAAGATCATGTTGCTTATGCTTAGATCTTGTGAAATACTTACTTTGTGGATATTATTTTTGGGCCTCTCCTCAGAAATCAGCCTCCATGCTGTGGAAAGCCCAAGCCACATGAAGAGGCCACATGTTTGTGCTTTGGTCAGCAGTCCCAGTGGGTTCCAAGTCTTCCCAGTCCAGGTGCCAGGCAAGAGAGTGAAGAAGACTCCAAATGATTCCAAGAGGTTCCAGACATAGTGGAGCAGAGACAAGTCATCCTTGCTATTCTTTGGCCAAAACCTTGACCCAATGACCTGTGAGCATGACAAAATACTTGTTGTTTTACACCAGTAACTTTAGGGGGGCTTGGTTATATACCTACAAGTTACCAGATCAACACACCTCTCTCACCCTCTCCCTCGTTCATCTGTTCTAGATATGCTCGATTCTCTTAGTCTCTTGTCTATGAAAGGATTCTCCTATCTGGACACTTTTGTGCTTACTGTGCCCTTTACCAAGCACTTTTGCCTTCCATTAATGTGTGGTTGTCTACTTGTAATCTTTGATGGTTTAGCTAAATAGCCCCTTTAAGAGAAATTCGTTTTCTAACCACCCTGCCCAAAGTAACCTCCCTACACACCATCAAAAATGTTTTTAGCAGTCTAAAATTATCTTTGGTATCTGTCTGTGTGTTTATTACGTCTTGCTCCTATAGTATTTTTCATGTGAGCAGGCACTTTCTTCTATCTTATTCACAGTTACATACACAGCACCTGAAAGACACTTAGAGAATAATAAAACATAATTAACATAAGCATATGTTTGATAGAGGCTTAAAACGTATATTCTTAGGCCCAAAACTGAAATTCAATTTTAAAAGTCTTTAATGAGACCTGTACTTTGATTTTCTTTGTTGTTGTTGCTGTTGCAAAAAAGGCAAGCTTTTATTTTATTTTATTTTATTTTATTTTATTTTATTTTATTTTATTTTATTTTTATTATGCTTTAAGTTCTAGGGTACATGTGCACAATGTACAGGTTTGTTACATAGGTATACATGTCCCATGTTGGTTTGCTGCACCCATCAACTCATCATTTACATTAGGCATTTCTCCTAAAGCTATCCCTCCCCTACCCCCTCACCCACCAACAGGCTCCAGAGTGTGATGTTCCCCTCCCTGTGTCCATGTGTTGTAATTGTTCAACTCCCACTTATGAATGAGAACATGTGGTGTTTGGTTTTCTGTCTTTGTGATATTTTGCTGAGAATGATGATTTAGTTTCATCCATGTCCCTGCAAAGAACATCAACTCATCCTTTTATATGGCTGCATAGTGTTCCATAATGTATATGTGCCACATTTTCTTTATCCAATCTAGTATTGTTGGACATTTGTGTTGGTTCCAAGTCTTTGCTATTGTGAATAGTGCCACGATAAACATATGTGCAAGTGTCTTTATAGTAGCATGATTTATAATCCTTTGGGTATATTGGTAACGGGATTGCTAGGTCAAATGGTGTTTCTAGTTCTAGATCCTTGAGGAATTGCCACACTGTCTTCCACAATGGTTGACCTAATTTACACTCCCACCAACAGTGTAAAAGCATTCTTATTTCTTCACATCCTCTCCAGCATCTGTTGTGTCCTGACTTTATAATCATTGCCATTGTAACTGCTGTGAGATGGTATCTCATTGTAGTTTTGATTTGCATTTCTCTAATGAGCAGTGATGATGAGCATTTTTTCATCTGTCTGTTGGCTGCATAAATGAACTCCTTTTGAAAAGTGTCTGTCCATATCCTTTGCCCACTTTTTGATGGGGTTGTTTGTTTTTTCCGTGTAAATTTGTTTAAGTGCTTTGTAGATTCCGGGTATTAGCCCTTTGTCAGATGGATAGATTGCAAAAATTTTCTTCGATTCTGTAGGTTGCCTGTTCACTCTGATGATAGTTTCTTTTGCTGTGCAGAAGCTCTTTAGTTTAATTAGATCCCATTTGTCTATTTTGGCTTTTGTTGCCATTGCTTTTGGTATTTTAGTCATGAAGCCTTTGCCCACGCCTGTGTCCTGAATGGTATTGCCTAGGTTTTCTTTTAAGGTTTTTATGGTGTTAGGTCTTACATTTAAGTCCTTAATCCATCTTTAGTTAATATTTGTATGTGGTGTAAGGAAGGGATCCAGTTTCAGCTTTCTACATATGGCTAGCCAGTTTTCCCAACACCATTAATTAAATAGGGAATCATTTCCCTATTGCTTGTTTTTGCCAGGTTTGTCAAAGATCAGATGGTTGTAGCTGTGTGGTGTTATTTCTGAGGCCTCTGTACTGTTCCACTGTTCTATATATCTGTTTTGGTACCAGTACCATGCTGTTTTGGTTACTGTAGCCTTGTAGTATAGTTTGAAGTCAGGTAGCGTGATGCCTCTAGCTTTGTTCTTTTTGCTTAGGATTATCTTGGCTATGCAGGCTCTTTTTGGTTCCATATGAACTTTAAAGTAGTATTTTCCAATTCTGTGAAGAAAGTCAGTGGCAGCTTGATGGGGATAGCATTGAATCTATAAATTACCTTGGGCAGGTAGGCCATTTTCAAGATATTGGTTCTTCCTATCCATGAGCATAGAATGTTCTTCATTTGTTTGTGTCTTCTTTTATTTCGTTGAGCAGTGGTTTGTAGTTCTCCTTGAAGAGGTCCTTCACATCCCTTGTAAGTTGGATTCCTAGGTATTTTATTCTCTTTGTAGCAATTGTGAATGGCAGTTCACTCATAATTTGGCTCTGTCTGTTCTTGGCATATAGGAATGCTTGTGATTTTTGCACATTAACTTTATATTTGAGACTTTGCTGAAGTTGCTTATCAGCTTAAGGAGATTTTGGGCTGAGACAATGGGGTTTTCTAAATATACAATCATGTCCTCTGCAAACAAAGACAATTTGACTTCCTGTTTTCCTAATCAAATACCCTTTATTTCTTTCTCTTGCCTGATTGCCCTGGCCAGAACTTTCAATACTATGTTGAATAGGAGTGGTGAGGGAGGGCATCCCTGTCTTTTGCCAGTTTTCAAAGGGAATGCTTCCAGTTTTTGCCCATTCGGTATGATATTAGCTGTGGGTTTATCATAAATAGCTCTTATTGTTTTGAGTTATGTTCCATCAATACCTCATTTATTGAGAGTTTTTAGCATGAAGTGTCATTGAATTTTGTCTAAGGCCTTTTCTGCATCTATTGAGATAATCGTGTGGTTTTTGTCATTGGTTCTGTTTATGCGATGGATTACGCTTATTGATTCACGTATGTTGACCCAGCCTTGCATCCCAGGGATGAAGCCGACATGATCATGGTGGATAAGTTTTTTGATGTGCTGCTGGATTCAGGTTGCCAGTATTTTATTGAGGATTTTTGCACTGATGGTCATCAGGGATATTGGCCTAAAATTCTCTTTTTTTGTTGTGTCTCTGCCAGGCTTTGGTATTAGGGTGATGCTGGCCTCATAAAATCAGTTCGGGAGGATTCCCTCTAATTCTATGGACTGGAATAGTTTCAGAAGGAATGGTACCAGCTCCTCTTTGTACCTCTGGTAAAATTCGGCTGTGAATCCATCTGGTCCTGAACTTTTTTTGATTGGTATGCTATTAATTATTGCCTCAATTTCAGAATCTGTTATTGGTCTATTCAGAGATTCAACTTCTTCCTGGTTTAGTCTTGGGAGGGTGTATATGTCTAGGAATTATCCATATCTTCCAGATTTTCTAGTTTCTCTGCATAGAGGTGTTTATAGTACCCTCTGATGGTAGTTTGTATTTCTGTGGGATCAGTGATGATATCCCTGTTATCATTTTTTATTGCATCTATTGGATTCTTCCCTCTTTTCTTCTTTATTAGTCTTGCCAGATATCTATTTTGTTGATCTTTTCAGAAAACCAGCTCCTGGATTCATTGATTTTTTGAAGGGTTTTTTGTGTCTCTATCTCCTTCAGTTTTGCTCTGATCTTAGTTATTTTCTGCCTTCTGCTAGCTTTTGAATTTGTTTGCTCTTGCTTCTCTAGTTCTTTTAATTGTGATGTTAGGGTGTCAACTTTAGATCTTTCCTGCTTTCTCTTGTGGGCATTTGGTGCTGTAAATTTCCCTCTACATACTGCTTTAAATGTGTCCCAGAAATTCTGGTACATTGTGTCTTCGTTCTCAGTGGCTTCAAAGACATCTTTATTTCTGCCTTCATTTCTTTATTTACCCAGTAGCCATTCAGGAGCAGATTACACAGTTTCCCTGTAGTTGTGTGGTTTTGAATGAGTTTCTTAATCCTGAGTTCTAATTTGATTGCACTGTGATCTGAGAGACAGTTTGTTGTAATTTCTGTTCTTTTACTTTTTCTGAGGAGTGTTTTACTTCTAATCATATGGTCAATTATAGAATAAGTGTGATGTGGTACTGAGAAGAATGTATATTCTGTTGATTTGGGGTGTAGAGTTCCGTAGATGTCTATTAGGTCTGCTTGGTCCAGAGCTGAATTCAAATCTTGGATATCCTTGTTAATTTTCTGTCTCATTAATCTGTCTAATATTGACAGTGGGGTGTTAAAGTCTCTAATTATTATTGTGTGGGAGTCTAAGTCTCTTTGTAGGTCTCTAAGAACTAGCTTTATGAATCTGGGTGCTCCAGTATTGGGTGCATATATATTTAGGATAGTTAGCTCTTGTTGTTGAATTGATCCCTTTACCATTATGTAATGGCCTTCTGTGTCTCTTTTGATCTTTGTTGGTTTAATGTCTGCTTTATCAGAGACAAGGATTGCAACCCCTGCTTTTTTTAGCTTTCCATTTGCTTGGTAGATATTGCTCCATCCCTTTATTTTGAGCTTATGTGTGTCTTTGCACATGAGATGGGTCCCTTGAATACAGCACACTGATGGGTCTTAACTCTATCCAATTTGCTAGTCTGTGCCATTTAATTAGGGCATTTAACCCATTTACATTTAAGGTTAATATTGTTATGTGTGAATTTAAACCTGTCATTATGGTGCTAGCTGGTTATTTCACCCATTAATTGATTCAGTTTCTTCATAGCATTGATGGTCTTTACCATTTAGCATGCTTTTGCAGGGGCTGGTACCAGTTGTTCCTTTCCATGTTTAGTGCTTCCTTCAAGAGCTCTTGTAAGGGGGGCCTGGTGGTGACAAAATCTCTCAGCATTTGCATATTATTTCTTCTTCACTTATGAAGCTTAGTTTGGCTGGATATGAAATTCTGGGTTGAAAACTCTTTTCTTTAAGAATGTCAAATATTGACCACCACTCTCTTCTGGCTTGTAGGGTTTCTGCTGAGAGATCTGCTGTTAGTCTGATGGGCTTCCCTTTGTGGGTAACCTGACCTTTCTCTCTGGCTGCCCTTAACATTTTTTCCTTCATTTCAGCCTGCGTGAATCTGTCAGTTATATGTCTTGAGGTTGTTCTTCTTGAGGAGCATCTCTGTGGTGTCCTCTGTATTTTCTGAATTTGAATGTTGGCCTGCCTTGCTAGGTTAGGGAAGTTCTCCTGGATAATATCCTGAAGAGTATTTTTTTTATCTTGGTTCCATTCTCCCCAACACTTTCTGGTACACCAATCAAACGTATATTTGGTCTTTTCACATAGTCCCATATTTCTTGGAGGCTTTGTTCATTTCTTTTCACTCTTTTTTCTCTAATCTTGTCTTCTCACTTTATTTCATTAATTTGATCTTCAATCACTGACGTCCTTTCTTCTGCTTGATCAAGTCAGCTGTTGAGGCTTGTGTATGCTTCCCAGTGTTCTTGTACTAAGGTTGTCAGATCCATCGGGTCATTTAAGCTCTTTTCTACACTAATTATTCTAGTTAGCCATTCGTCTAACCTTTTTTCAAGGTTTTTAGCTTCCTTGTGATGAGTTAGAACATGCTCCTTTAGCTTGGAGAAGTTGGTTATTACCGACCTTCTGAAGCCTACTTCTGTCAACTCATCAAACTCATTATCCGTCCAGTTTTATTCCCTTCTGGCAAGGAGTTGTGCTCCTTTGGAGGAGAAAAGGCGCTCTGGTTTTTGGAATTTTCAGCCTTTCTGCTCTGGTTTCTCCCCATCTTTGTGGTTTTATCTACCTTTGGTCTTTGATGTTGGTGACCTATGGATGGGGTTTTGGTGTGGATATCCTTTTTGTTGATGTTGATGCTATTCTTTTCTCTTTGTTAGTTTTTGTTCTAACAGACAAGAACCTCATCTGCAGGTCTGTTGGAGTTTGCTGGAGTTCCACTTCAGACCTTGTTTGCCTGGGTATCAGCAATGGAGGCTGTAGAACAGAAAACATTGCTGCCTGATCCTTCCTCTGGAAGCTTCATCCTGGAGGGGCACCTGCCTGTATGATGTGTCTGTCGGCCCCTACTGGGAGGTGTCTCCCAGTCAGGCTACATGGGGGTCAGGGACCCACTTGAGGAGGCAGTCTGTCCATTACTGGAGCTTGAATGCCATGCTGAGAGAACCACAGCTTTCTCCAGAGCTGTCAGACAGGGAAGTTTAAGTCTGCAGAAGCTGTCTGCTGCCTTTTGTACAGATATGCCCTGCCCCCAGAGGTGGAATCTAGAGAGGAAATAGGCCTTGCTGAGCTGCAGTGGGGTCCACCAAATTCGAGCTTTCCTGCTGCTTTGTTTACACTGTGAGCATAGAACCACCTACTCAAGCCTCAGCAATGGTGGACGCCCCTCCCCCCACCAAGCTCCAGCATCCCAGGTCGATCTCCGACTGCTGTGCTAGCAGTGAGCAAGGCTCCTTTAGCATGGGACCTGCTGAGCCAGGCATGGGAGGGAATCTCCTGGTCTGCTGGTTGCGAAGACCATGGGAAAAGTGCAGTATTTGGGCAGAGGTGTACTGTTCCTCCAGGTACAGTCACTCATGGCTTCCTTAGGCTACGAAAGAGAAATCCCCTGAATCTTTGTGCTTCCTGCATGAGGCAACGTCCCACCATGCTTTGGCTCACCCTCCGTGGGCTGCACCCACTCTCCAACCTATCCCAATGAGATGAACCGGGTGCCTCAGTTGGAAATGCAGAAATCACCCGTCTTCTGCATCGATCTTGCTGGGAGCTGTAGACTAGAGCTCTTCTTATTCAGCCATCTTGGAAGTGACCTGTACTTTGAATTTCTAACATTTAACTCAGGTTATTCCAAAACAAGTGTACTGTGGACATTGTGACAGTACTTTCTTTATACATATGACCATTTTCTTATAAAACAATAGTATGAGACAATATATTGCAATCTAGAAAATGCTATATAATGAATTCCTGATAGAATTAGTAATACCTATTTTTATTGAATTAGGATAAATTATCACAGGAAAATATAACTAATAAAGAAAATTTCACTATGTCTCTTCTAGTGTCACTACTGATTCATCTATGCTTTTATATTAATTTTCCTGCACAGTTATAATTGATACTATGAATTAAAAAATGATTCCTATCTTTAGTTCAACAATTCTCTTTCTCTTTTTACTTAAATCTAGTTCTTACTTTTATATCTCTCTCAAATTGAGTATAATATTCTAAGCTTTATTGCTACTCCCCTGTATTTGGCATATATATGTGTGTGTGTATATGTGTATATATAATTGATCAGACAGTACAGAGAATTTCCGTATAAACTCACCCCCAAATATAGTTTATCCTATTATTAATATTCTGTATTTGTGTTGTACATTTGTTAAAATTAATGAACTAATATTGATCCATTCTTATTAACTAAAGTTCACAGTTTACATTAAGATTCATACTGTGTGTGTTTTAAATTCTATGGATTTTTGACCAATAAATAATGTCATGTATCCACCTTTATAGTGGCATACAGATTCGTTTAGTCACCCTAAAAACTCCCTGTGCTTCACTTTTTCATTCCTCCCCAGATCCTTTCCAAGCACCTGGCAACCACCAATCTTTTTATTGTCTTGATAGCTATGCCTTTTTCATAATTTTATTTAGTTGGAATCATATAGTATGTAGCCTTTTCAAACTAGTTTATTTCATTTAGCAATTAAGTTTCCTCTATGTCTTTTGGTGGCTTGATAGCTCACTTCTTTTTACCTCTGAATAATGTTCCATTGCATAGATGTACCCTGAGTTTATTAATTCCTTGAGTTTATTGATTCCTTGAAGGACACCTTGTTTGTTTCCAGCTTTTAGAATTTATGAATAAAGCTCCTCTAAACACTTGTGTGCAGGTTTGTATTTTGTATATATTTATTATAAGTTATTATTGTTTCCTAGTTAGGCTTCCTGTGTCCATTGTTTGAACAATTACAATTCTTCATTTGTTCCAAGGTGATGTCTCAGAGATATAAACCTGTTGCTGTCACCATTCTGCTGAAAGCCTTAAGGATGTACTCAGTTAAGTTCAAATATTAACGTGACATACAGGAATTCGTCATTTTATTGTGGTTCACTCTATGTTTTTGTAAATTGAAGGTTTGTGGCAATCCTGTGTCCAGGAAGTTTGTGGTGCCATTTTTTGTAACAGCATGTGCTCACTTTGTTTCTGTGTCACATCTTGGTAATTGTCACAATATTTCAAATTTTTTCATTATTATTATATCTATTACAGTGATCTGTGACCAGTGGTCTTTGATGTTACTACTGTAATTGTTTTGGGGCACCATGACCCTTGCCCATATAAGCAGCAAAATTAATCGATGAGCGTTGTGTGTATCCTAACTGTTCCACCAACAGGCTGTTCCCCATCTCTCTCCTTCTTTTTGGGCCTCTCTATTCCTTGAGATACAATAATATTGAAATTATGCCAATTAATAACCCTACTATGGCTTCTAAGTGTGTTCCAGTGAATACACAAATGATAAAAAAGTAAAAACAGCCTTATTGCTGATGTGGAAAAAGTTTTAGTAGTCTGGATAAAAGAAAAACCAGCCACATTTCCTTAAGAGAAAGTCTAATCCACAGCAAGACCCTAACTCTCTTTAATTCTATGAAGGCTGAGAGAGATGAGGAAGCTGCCGAAGAAAAGTTTGAAGCTAGCAGAAGTTGTTTCATAAGGTTTAAGGAAACAAGCTATCTTCATAACATAAAAGTGCAAGGTGAAGCAGCAAGTACTAATATAGAAGTTGTAGGGAGTTATACAGAAGATCTACTAAGATCTACTAAGATCTTCTGTAGGTGATGAAGGTGGCTACACTAAACAACAGATTTTCAAGGTAGACAAAACATCTAGGACTTTTGTAGCTAGATAGAAGAAGTCGATGCCTGGCTTCCCCCAAAGCATAGGCTAACTTTCTTGTTTGGGGCTAACACAGCTGGTGACTCTAATTTGAAGCCCATGCTCACCTACTATTCTAAAAATCCTTCGTCCTTAAGAATTATGCAGAAGCCTACTCTTGTGCTATATAAATGGAACAACAAAGCCCAGATGATAGCACATGTTTACAGCATGATTTACTGAACGTTTTAAGCCCACTGGCTTAAAAGTAGTTGATACCTGCTACTATGAAAAGAAGATTCCTTTCAAAATATTACAGCTCATTGTCAACACACCTAGTCACCCAAAGGTGCTCTGATGAAGATGTACAAGGAGATTAATGTTGTTTTCATGCCTAGTAACATAGCATTCATCCTGAAGTCCATGAATCAAGCAGTAATTTTAACTTTCAAGTTTTTTAATTTAAGAAATACATTTTGTAAGGCTATAGGTGTCATAGATAATGATTCCGCAGATGGATCTGGGCAAAGTAAACTGAAAATCTTCTAGAAATGATTCATCCTTCTAATTGACATTAAGAACATTCAAGATTCATGAGAGGAGGTCAAAATATCAACATTAAATAGAGTTTAGAAGTTGATTTCAACCATTACGGTGAATGATTTTGTGAGTCATTCAAGACTTTACTGGAGGAAGTAACTGCAGATATGGTAGAAATATTAAGACTACTAGAATAACAAACGGAGCCTGAAGATATGACTGAATCACTGCAATCTTATAATAAACCTTGAAAGGATGAGAACTTACGTCTTATGAATGAACAAAGAATGTGATTTCTTGAGATGAAATCTGCTGGTGAAGATGCTGTGAACATTGTTTAAATGACAACCACAAAAATTGAAATATTATATAATTTAGTTGATGAAGCAGCAGTAGGGTTTGAGGAGATTTGCTCCAATTTTGAAAGAAGTTTGCATACTATGAAGAAACTTTTAGTAAAAGGGAGAGTTATTATCGATGAAGCAAACTTCATTGTTTTATTTTAAGAAAATGCCAGGCTGGACATGGTGGCTTATGCCTGTAATACCAGCACTTTGGGAGGCCAAGGCAGGTGGATCACCTGAGGTCAGGAGTATGAGACCAGCCTGGCCAACATGGTGAAACCCCGTCTCTACTAAAAATACAAAAATTAGCCGGGTGTGGTGGTGCATGCCTATAATCCCAGCTACTCAGGAGGCTGAGGCAGGAGAATTGCTTGAACTTGGGAGGCAGAGATTGCAGTGAGTCAAGATCGCACCACTGCACTCCAGCCTGGGGGACAAAGCGAGAATCCAAAAAAAAAAGAAAGGAAAGGAGAGGAAAGGAGAAGGGAGGGGAGGGGAGGGGAGGGAGAGAGAGAGAGTGGAAGGAAGGAAGGAAGGAAGGAAGGAAGGAAGGAAGGAAGGAAGAAGAAATTGCTACTCATAGTTGCCTCGACATTCAGCAATCACCCCTCTGATCAATCAGTAGCCATCAACCTTAAGACAAGACCTTTCACCAGCAAAAGGATTTCACCTCACTAAAGGCTCAGAGGATCATTAACACTTTTTTTTAGCAATAAAGTATTTTTAACTAAACTAAGGTATGTACATGTTTTACATAATCCCATTACACATTTAGTAGACTACAATAAACTTAAACATAACTTCTATATGCACTGTGAAACAAAATAATACATGTAACTTGCTTTATTACAATATTTACTTTATTGCAGTGGCACGGAACTGAACTAACAATATCTCTTAGGTATGCCTGTAAACAGCTTTTTAATCATCACATTCCAGAGGATCTCTCTGAAGTTACACTATGCCATCATGCTGTACATACCCTCTGCCCTTCAGACTTAGTAAAACACCTATCTTCCCAGTTATAGATCTTATCCCTATGGAATTTGCTGATCTCTGGGCCAAGAAAGCCGTTCTTCGTCTTGTCAGCCTCTTGAATTCCTATTCAAACACCCTTCTCCCATTGATATCTCGGTCAACTCCCAAAATAACCCGTCTCCTCTACATCCTTAGAGCTCTAGTAGCATAAGTCCATGATAGTATCCACCACAGTACACCGTAGAAATTTCTTCTTCTGTCTCTGTCCCTCCCTGGATTTTGGAGGCACCTTGTATGTTCATGATAGTCTGCTTAGATTGGAAAGCAAATCACGAGATTTTGTAAGTTACACTGGATGAATCAACAGACAAGCCTTTGAGTTCCAGCTTTGCCACTTACTAGCTTGTCCCACGAGCTCTTGCAAGTCAACCAATGCTTCAGAACTCTATTTTTTATTTTAAAAATTTAAAGTATTCTCTGTTTCACATAATTACTGCAAATATTAGTGTCTGCAGATTTTTATTAACTATAAAATGCTGAACATATAAAAAGTTTTCAATAGATTTGCAAGTACAAAACCTTAAAGTTATCATTATTAACAGTGTAACTCCCTCAAAAATCACAAATCATTTATAGTCATGAAATGTAAATAGCTATAACTGAGGTAAGAAGTAATTTCATGCAATCTTTAATTTGACAAATGAGGAAATCTTTGTCTTAATAGGTTAAATGGGTTGCCTAAGATCACGCAGCAATGACACAGTCGAATTGTAGGCAGAATTTATCATAGCCACTGGGTTATAGATGAGGACTTATTACATTACAATGGGATAAATCTTGAAAATCACTGAAGCTGAAGAATATTTTTAAATTATATACCATATTTAAAACTTTAGATGCAAATTTACTCTTACAAGAAGATTTAATCCCAATAAGAAATTCAACTTTACATTTTTTATTAATCTGACCATAGACAACACTTGATCTTCTATCAGAGTCATTTCTGATAAAGTGGATAGATTACTAAGATTGAGAAATTGTCGTTTAGGAATAATATATTATAACAAATATACATATCACATACATATTACAAACTTTGAACCATAGAGTATTCTAGAACTTTAAACAGCTCTACCACCACCCCCATCTATGTCCATTCATCTGGTTTTATCTTTTAAATTAAGACCCTGATTCGTATTGCAAATTAAATATTCCACAGGTGGTAAGCACTTTCAAAGGCAGAGGGATCAAAATGGAAAATGAGGGGCAAAAAACAGAGGAAATACAGTCTTACAAAATTATTTTATTAATATAGGGGAAAACAAAATCAATTCCTATTTAAAACTGATGTCAGCCACTTCTGTCCATAAGAAAAATCATATAAATTTTCTCCTGAGTGGATAGAGCAATGTTTAAAGACATATATTGATGGTTTACGGTGGTTGAGCTTTCAGATATGATGTGAGAGGATTGAGGACAACTGATAGGAAGAGAAGAGAGGAGTGCACTGGGAGAGAGAAGCTCAGAAACATGCGGGAGGGATGACATTTTATTTCTAGAGCAGGTTGGGATGAGGTTAAAGCTGGGACAGAGAACAGAAGATCCATAAGACAAGAGACTTGAGAGAGAGCAAAGAATTTAACAGAACAAAAATCAATCAATCAATCAATCAAATTCCGAACATGAGTTAGTGAGGTGACAAGTCCTCTATTTGTCCCTGGACTTCTTTGGAGTGAGGCTCATGCTCTGCCATAGATGATATTCTAGTTCAAAACACTCCTGCTTAAATCTTGAAAGACAAGGTGATGTAATACTTAAAAGTCATCATTAGTTTTTTCATGACAATATTTTTCTATATTTTTAACCTATCTGTCGTGTTATACATAACGATCATTTTTTTGTAAAGAGCATATAGTTGGGTCTTGCTTTGTTACACAGGCTGATAATCTCTTCCTTTTAATTAAAGTGTTTTATCTATTTATACTTGATATAAATAGTGTTCTGGTTGGATATAAGACTACCTTATTGCTAATTATTTTCTATTTGAAACACCTATCCTTGTTTCAAGTTTTCTTCCTTTCTTGCCATCTTTTGGATTAAATGTGTATTTGATTAGGATCCCATTTTAGCTCTCCAATTGACTTTTTTGTTAGTATTTGCTCTGGAGATGGCAATATGTTCTTGTAACTTATCATCATATGCAATAAATTAGAGAGTTTTGGTATGAGTGACAAACTTGTCACCTTATAGAAGAAGGCAACGTGAATGAGCTAACATTCTAGGAATAGGTTATTTTAATTATGCTTTGCTTTCTGTAATATACAAATTCCAGATTTCACTGGATATATTAATCTGTAGCATATCAATGTATGCTATCAATAATTTGTGAATATTATAATGGTATAATTTAATTAAATATGAATTCAATTCCTTTTTTTTGCCATTTTGGAATACATTTACCTTGTACACATGTTTTAAACCCAAAAGTATGTTTTTTTAGTTTAAATAATTATCTAAAATAAATGAAGAAAAGAAAAATATACATCCTTTCTATTTAGCTACAAATTCTCCAGTTCTGGATCTCTTCATTCCTATGTGTAAATCATTTTTCTCAAAGATTTTCTTAAACATTCCATATGGTCCAGATATGTTGGTAATAAAGGCTCATAGCATTCACTTGCAAATGTCTTCATTTCACTTTTATTTTTGGAGGATATCAATAATGTATATAGAATTCTAGATTAAAAATTGTAATTTTTTCTTTCAACATGTTAAAAAATATTGATGTATTGAATAATAGCTTGCATTCTGATGAGAAACCATTTGACATTCTTATCACTTTCCCCAAAGTATAATGTGAATGTTTATATTGATTTTTATTCTGGTTTTTAGTTATAATTTATTAGCTGCATTTCTTAATCTTATTGTTTAGATGTATTAGTTAGAACTCCAATGTCTTAGTTGGAATCTTAGTGTTCTTTTTCCTCTTAGGCTTTAAAATGTATTGCTTTACTTTTAGTTCTCAAAAGAAACTATGATGTGTCTAAGTATTGTGTGTGTTTGCTTACTCTGCTTGATTTTGCTTGACTTCTTAGTTTCGTGAGCTAATACTTTTCATCACAATTTGAAAATTTGTTTTCAATTATTTTTTAAATATTTTGTGTCCCAATTTCTTTTACTTTTCTTCTAACTCCAATTATACATATAATATTTGATATGTTCCTGAAGACTATTAAGGTTTTTTTCAGCCTTTTCTATTTCTAAAACATTGGTTTGGATAGTCTATATTACTTATTTTCAAGTTCAAGTTCTTTAAGCTTAACAATCTTTTATTCTCTGGTCTCCCATCTATTGTTAAGGCCAGCTGGTAAACTGTTCATTTTAGATTTTACATTTTTCAGGTCTAGAGATTTTATTTCTCTACTGATATTTCCTATCCAATTATTTATTATGTTCATGCTTTCTGTAAAATTTGTAAATATATTTTTGATGTGTTTTATTTTATTTTATTTTATTTTCAACTTTTGTGTTAAATTCAGTGGGTACATGTGCAGGTTTGTTACCTGGATAAATTGCATCATGCTGAGGTTTGGAGTACAAAGGATCCCATCACCCAGGTACTGACTGAGCCTAGTACCCAATAGTTAACTGTTTGACCCTTTTCCTACTCCATCCCTCCCTTTTTAGTAGTCGCCAGTGTCTATTGTTGCCATCTTTATGTCCATGAGCATTCAATATTTAGACCCTACTTACAAGTGAGAACATGAATTATTTGATTTTCTGTTTCTGCATTAATTTGCTTAGGAAAATGGCCTCCAGTTTCATTCATGTGGCTGCAAAGAACATAACTTTATTTTTTAAATGGCTGTATAGTATTTCATTGTGCGTATGTACTATGTTTTCTTCATCCACTTCACCATTCATAGGCACTTAGGTTGATTCTATGTTTTTGCTCTTGTAAATAGTGCTCTGATGACCATGAGAGCACATGTCTTTTTGGTAGAACAGTTTGTTTCCATTTGCCTATTAAATTAGTCTGTTTTCACATTGCTATAAAGAAATACCTGAGACTGGGTAATGTATAAGAAAGGAAGATTAATTGGCTCACAGTTCTGCAGGCTGTATAGAAAGTGTAGTGGTTTCTGCTTTTGGGAGGCCTGAGGAAGCGTCCAAACATGGAGTAAGGAGAAGGGAGAGCAGACATCTTATATGGCAGAAGCAGGAGCAAGACAGAGAGAAGTGGGGGAGGTGCTATGCACTTTTATAAAACTAGATCTCATGAGAAGTCACTCACTAACATGAGAACAGCACCAAGGGATTGGTGCAAAATCATTCATGGGAAATTCCCCCCCCCATTAACAAATCACCTCCCACAAGGCACCACTTCCAATAATTGGAATTACAATTCAACATGAGATTTGGGCAGGAACACAGATCCAAACCATATCAGATATATACCCAGTAATGTTATATAATGCTGGATCGAATGGTAGCTCTGTTTTAAGTTCTTTGAGAAATTTCCAAATTTATTTCCACCGTGGTTTGCCACTTAGAAATTTCTTCTGCCAGATACCCTAAATCATCTCTCTCAAGTTCAAATTTCCACAGATCTCTAGGGCAGAGGCAAAATGCTGCCAGTCTCTTTGCTAAAGCATAAGAAGTGTGACCTTTCCTCCAGTTCCCAACAAGTTCCTCATCTCCATCTGAGACCACTTCAGCCTGGACTTCATTGTCCATATCACTATAAGGATTTTGGTCAAAACCATTCAACAAATCTCTAAGAAGTCCCAAACTTTCCCACATCTTCATGTCTTCTTCTGAGCCCTCCAAACTGTTCCAACCTCTGCCTGTTACATGGTTCCAAAGTCACTTCCACATTTTCAGGTATCTTTATGGCAGCACCCCATGCTCTGTTGTATTAATTTACTGTATTAGTCTGTTCTCACACTGCTAACAATCACATACCCAAGACTGGGCAATTTTTAAAATAAAGAGGTTTAATTGACTTACAGTTCATCATGTCTGGGGAGGTCTCAGGAAATTTACAATCATGTCAGAAGGGGAAGAAAACACATCCTTCTTCACGTAGCAGCAGGAAGGAGAAGCACTGAGCAAAAGAAGGAAAAACCCCTTATAAAACCATCAGGTCTCATGAGAACTCACTCACTATCACAAGAACAGCATGAGGGTAACCACCCCCATGGTTAAATTACCTCCCACCAGGACCCTCCCATGACATGTGAGGATTATGGGAATTACAATTCGAGATGAGATTTGGGTAGGGACACAGCCAAACTATATCAATCACCCTGAGCATTAAATGCTCAATATTTTATGGAAGCATCAAGACCATTCCTATGCAGATTTCCGAGGCCCCTTCTCTGTGTAGCTTATTTTTTCTGGTAGCCTGAATATCGGTTTCCTCAGTAACTCCAAATTCTGATATCTGTCTTCTTAGCTTAGCCATATCCTCTACTCAACATATATTCTACTTCGCTGAGCTTCCAAGAGCCTCCAGGAAGAAAACTAGTGCAATTGTAGAGCTCACCTCATGTGTTTCCCTTGTCTCTGGAATCACATTCCTATGCTAACTGTCCGATGTCTGAAACCAGTGGCCTTTATACATTTTGTCATGATTTGGAGTTGTTTATTGTGGGAGAATCAATGTGGAGCCAGGAACTTCATCATGCCTGTAAAATAATGTCCTAAAGCTGCTCTTTCTTATCACTTTACTTATCTCAGGACCTTTGTAAAGTTTAAACAACAACAACAAGTATTTGTTTCCTTTATGTCAAGGCCATTTTGTTGATACACATACAAACCTCTTCGTTTACTGATCTTTCACTCTCATTTATTTTTTAAAAAATTAAAAGAAAAGCCCCTGGTTTGCAGGCTCTTCTTTGCCCTCTGTGTTATCAAAATCTTAAGAAACTTCAAGGTCCATATGGTGACATATACAACATTCTGATCTTCAGTTCTCTGATTTGTTTTTGTACAGTTGCTTTCTATTTGTTTTCAGGTCTATGACTCACTTTTATAACTTCTCTCCAGGTTTGCCATCACTTGAAATATATTTTATCTCTTATGTCATAAATTCAGGCACCTACTACTTCAACCACAACCTCCTATTTATTTGCTAACCTATCCCCAGGTCTTCAGTCATTTAACTTCCTTAGGACCTCCAGCACACACATACATATCCATGTCCTTTCTACCCTCTACTTTTGACTAAATCTCCTATGCTGTGTATCCACTTCAATAACGTTCTTGCTAATATTCTCAGAAACCTCATTTATTTGACTTGTCATACTCTACCTTACCCTCCCCTCCCCTAACCCCCCTAAACAAAGCATGACACTCAGTTTTCATCTATCTGCCTTCTCTGCACCAAGATGCTAAACATAGTACAGAAATAGCACCCTACTCAGATTGGTGCCACTAAAATTTGTGATTCTCAACATCCCATGAGACTTAAACTTTCATAAAACTCCCATGTTTCTTTAGCCATGTTTCTCTTTTGTTTACCACAGAAACTATTACGTTGGTGCAAATGTAGTTGCGGTTTTTGCCATTAACTAGATCTCACGAGAAGTCAAAAGTAATGGCAAAAACCACAATTATGTTTGCACCAACCTAAATATATCAAATACACCTACTTATTTCTAATGCCTGACACCTTCGCTCACTGTCTAATACTCAGCCAATGTCCTTTCTTTGAATAGAAGTAATTACTTGAAAAATATTTCTATTTCCTTGAATCAAACAGATCAACATCAGTACCCATCTTATCCATCTCTTCTACAACAATGGAATGGGTAATGTGTCCCTTCTCCTGCCAAAGTTTCATCACCCCACCCATGATCTGGACTGTGAACACTTTTCTTTTTTCTTTGAGATGGAGCCTCACTTTGTCATCCAGGCCAGAGTGCAGTGGCACAATCTTGGCTCACTGTAACCTCTGCCTCCCGAGTTTAAGCAATTCTCCTGCCTCAGCCTCCTGAGTAGCTGGGATTACAGATGTGCGCCACCACGGCCAGCTCTTTTTTGTATTTTTAGTGGAGTTGGGGTTTCACCATGTTGGCCAGGCTGGTTTCAAACTCCTGACCTCGTGATCTGCCTGCCTCGGCCTCCCAAAGTGCTGGGATTACAGGTGTGAGCCACCGCGTCTGGCCTGTGAACCGTTTTCTTGATCTCTGTCTCTTCAAAGATTCCCCTTCTACTGGCTTCTTTCCATTAGCATGTATAACACAAATATTCAAATCTATTTTTCCATAAGTCTCTCTTGACGTCAGGTCCCCTCTAACACTATTTCTCTTTTCTGTCTCCTAGAGAAGTTCTACAGCCAGACTGTCCAAGTTCATATTCCAGATTTGCCACTTACTAGCTGATTACTATTAATGTAACCTTTAACAACTCATGCAGCCTAAATGTGATTTCCTCCTCTATAATATTAATACCTATCTCATAACTTAGACTAAATTGTAATATATGTGAAGCATTTGAAAATGCCTAGAAAATCAAATGCTAAATAAGTATTGGATATAGTGATACATATTATTATTGTTTAAGTGAAATTTTCTGGAACAAGTATTCATACAAGTTATATAGCCGTTCTTATTTTCCTATTATTACTCAGCACTCAGATATCTGGCAGCTGTGTCAAATGTTCAGTGAAATGTTCTTGCCAAGACATTGCCAAATCCAAGAGATATTTCTCAGTTTTTCTTATCTGACTTTTGCCAGCATTTCACATTGCTGATCATTTCCTAGTTGCTATAACATCCCATTTTCTTGATCTCTGTGGAATTATTCTCTCTGGGATGTCTTCTACCCTTTGGGTGTTCCTTCTTACTATATTTTGCAATTTTTTTCTTCTTTTTCTTTTTTTGCTTTCATTTTAAGTGTTAACTGTCTTAAATGCCAGGATTTTCCGGAGTTCTCTTTTAGATTCTCTTCTCACTCTACACATTGTTCCCGATCTCATTTCTCCTGGTATTTTCAATATACTTGCTGATTATTTTTTTAAAAATCTCTGTCTTCAGCTAAAACCTATCTCCTGAGCACCCAATCAATTTAGCTACTAAAATCTCCATGGGGATCTTAGATTCAACACATACAAAATGTAACCCATCTAAGTTGCTTCCAAGATGTCCAAATAGGAACAGCTCCAGTCTGCAGCTGACAGCGAGATTGATGCAGAACATGGGTGATTTCTACATTTCCAACTGAGGTACCTGGTTCATCTCATTGAGACCGGTTGGACAGTGGGTGCAGCCCATGGAAGGTGAGCTGAAGCAGGGTGGGGTGTTGCCTCACCCGGAAGGCACAAGGGGTTGGGGGATTTCCCTTTTCTAGCCAAGGGAAGTTGTGACAGACTGTATCTGGAGAAATGGTACACTCCCGACCAAATACTGCACTATTCCCACAGTCTTAGCAAGTGGCAGACCAGGAGATACCTTCCCATGCCTGGCTCAGTGGGTCCCACGCCCACAGAGCCTTGCTCACTGCTAGCATGGCAGTCTGGCATCAACCTGCAATGCTGCAGCTGGATGGGGGAGGGGTGTCCACCATTGCTGAGGCTTGAGTAGCTCACAGTGTAAACAAAGAGGCCTGGAAGCATGAAGTGGGTGGAGGCCCCTGCAGCTCAGCAAGGCCTAGTGCCTTTATAGATTCCACCTCTGGGGGCAGGGCATAGGAGAAGAAGAGGCAGCAGACACCTTCTGCAGACTTAAACGTCCCTGTCTCACAGCTCTGAAGAGAGCAGTGGTTCTCTCAGCATGGTGCTCGACCTCCAATAATGGACAGACTACCTCCTCAAGCAAGACCCTGATCCCCATGTAGGGTGACTGGGAAAAACCTCCCAGCCGGAGCCAACAGACACCTCAAACAGGTGGGTGCTCCTCTGGGACGAAGCTTCCAGAGGAAGGATCAGGCAGCAATGTTTGCTCTTCTGCAGCCTCTGCTGATGATATCCTGGCAAACAGGGTCTGGAGTGGAACTCCAGCAAAGTCCAACATACCTGCAGCTGAGGGGTCTGATTGTTAGAAGAAAAACTAACAAACAGAAAGGAATAGTATCAACATCAACAAAAAGGACATCCACACCAAAACCCCATCTGTAGGTCACCAGCATGAAGGACCAAAAGTAGATAAATCCACAAAGGTGGGGAGAAAACAGAGCAGAAGAGCTGAAAATTCCAAAAAATAGAGCACCTCTTCTCCTTCAAAGGATTTCAGTGCCTCGCCAGCAAGGGAACAAAACTAGATGGAGAATGAGTTTGATGAGTTGACAGAAGTAGGCTTCAGAAGGTCGGTAATAACAAACACCTCTGAGCTCTAACCCATCACAAGGAAGCTAAAACCCTTGAAAAAAAGGTTAGACGAATGGCTAACTAGAATAAATAGTGTAGAGAAGACCTTAAATGACCTCATGGAGCTGAAAACCATGGCATGAGAACTTCAAGAAACATGCACAATCTTCAATAGCCGATTTGATCAAGTGGAAAAAAGGATATCAGTGATTGAAGATCAAATTAATGAAATAAAGTGAGAAGACAAGATTAGGGAAAAAAGAGTGAACAGAAACTAACAAAGCCTCCAAGAAATATTGGACTATGTGAAAAGACCAAATCTACATTTGATTGGTGTGCCAGAAAGTGATGGGGAGAATGGAACCAAGTTGGAAAACACTCTTCAGGATATTATCCAGGAGAACTTCCCCAACCTAGCAAGGCTGGCCAACATTCAAATTCAGGAAATACAGAGAACACCACAGAGATACTTCTCGAGAAGAGCAACCCCAAGACACATAACTGTCAGATTCACCAAGGTTGAAATGAGGAAAAAATGTTAAGGGCAGCCAGAGAGAAAGGTCGAGTTACCCACAAAGGGAAGCCCATCAGACTAACAGTAGATCTCTTGGCAGGAACCCTACAAGCCAGAAGAGAATGGGGGCCAATATTCAACATTCCTAACGAAAGAATTTTCAACCCAGAATCTCATATCCAGCTAAACTAAGCTTCATAAGTGAAGGAGAAATAAAATCCTTTACAGACAAGCAAATGTTGACTGATTTTGTCACCACCACACCTGCCTCATTAGAGCTCCTAAAGGAAGCACTAAACATGGAAAGGAACAATTGGTACCAGCCACTGCAAAAACATGCCAAATGGTAAAGACCATACATGCTCTGAAGAACCTGCATCAATTAACAGGCAAAATAACCAGCCAACATCATAATGACAGGATCAAATTCACACATAACAATATTAACCTTAAATGTAAATGGGCTAAATGCCCCAATTAAAAGACACAGACTGTCAAATTGGATAGAGTCAAGATTCATTGGTGTGCTGTATTCAGGAGACCTATCTCACTTGCAGAGACACACATAGGCTCAAAATAAAGGGATGGAGGAATATCTACCAAGCAAATGGGAAGCAAAAAAAGCAGGGGTTCCAGTTCTAGTCTCTGATAAAACACACTTTAAACTGACAAAGATCAGAAGAGATAAAGAAGGCCACTACATAATGGTAAAGGGATCAATTCAACAAGAAGAGCTAACTACCCTAAATATATATGCACCCAATACCAGAGCACCCAGATTCATAAAGCAAGTCCTTAAAGACCTACAAAGAGATTTAGACTCCCATACAATAATAATGGGAGATTTTAACACCCCTCTGTCAATATTAGACAGATCAACAAGACAGGAGGTTAACAAGAATATCCAAGACTTGAACTCAGCTGTGGACCAAGCAGACCTAATAGACATCTACAGAACTCTACACCCCAAAGCAACAGAATATACATTCTTCTTGGCACCACATTGCACTTATTCTAAAATTGACCACATAATCAGTAGTAAAATGCTCCTCAGCAAATGTGAAAGAGCAGAAATCACAACAAACTGTCTCTCAGACTACAGTGCAATCAAATTATAACTCAGGATCAAGAAACTCACTCAAAACTGCACAACTACATGGAAACTGAACAAACCTGCTCTGAATGACTGCTGGATGGATAACAAAATGAAGGCAGAAATAAAGATGTTCTTTGAAACCAATGAGAACAAAGACACAATGTAACAGAATCTCTGGGACACATTTAACGCAGTGTGTAGAGGGAAATTTATAGCACTAAATGCCCACAAGAGAAAGCAGGAAAGATCTAAAATTGACACCCTAACATCACAATTAAAAGAATTAGAGAAGCAAGAGCAAATACATTCAAAAGCTAGCAGAAGGCAAGTAATAACTAAGATCAGAGCAGAACTGAAGGAAATAGAGACACACACAAAAAAACCCTTCAAAAAATCAGTGAATCCAGGAGTTGGGTTTTAGAAAAGATCAACAAAATAGATAGACTGCTGGCAAGACTAATAAAGAAGAAAAGAGAGAAGAATCAAACAGACGCAATAAAAAATGATAAAGGGGATATCACCACAGAAACACAAACTACCATCAGAGAATACTATAAACACTTCTACGCAAATAAACTAGAAAATCTAGAAGAAATGGATAAATTAATGGATACATACACCCTTCCAAGACTAAACCAGGAAGAAGTTGAATCCCTGAATGGACAAATAGCAGGTTCTGGAATTGAGGCAATAATTAATAGCCTACCAACCAAAAAAAGTCCAGGACCAGACAGATTCACAGCTGAATTCTACCAGAGGAACAACAAGAAGCTGGTACCATTCCTTCTGAAATGATTTCAATCAATAGAAAAAGAGGGAATTCTCCATAACTCATTTTATGAGACTAGCATCATCCTGATACCAAAGCCTGGTAGAGATAAAACAAAAAAAAGATCATTTTAGGCCTATATCCCTGATAACCATTGATGCGAAAATCCTCAATAAAATACTGGCAAACCGAATCCAGCAGCACATCAACAAGCTTATCCACCACGATCAATTCGGCTTCATCCCTTGGATGCAAGGCTTGTTCAACATACACAAATCAATAAATGTAATCCATCATATAAACAGAACCAATGACAAAAACTGCATGATTATCTCAATAGATGCACAAAAAGCCTTTGACAAAATTCAACAGCCCTTCATGCTAAAAACACTCAATAAACTAGGTATTGATGGAACGTATCTCAAAATAGTAAGAGCTATTTATGACAAACCCACAGCCAATATCATACTGAATGGACAAAAACAGGAAGCATTCCCTTTGAAAACCAGCACAAGACAAGGATGCCCTCTCTCACCACTCCTGTTCAACATAGCATTGGAATTTCTGGCTAGGGCAATCAAGTAAGAGAAAGAAATAAAGAGTATTCAATTAGGAAGAGAGGAAGTCAAATTTTCTCTGTTTGCAGATGACATGATGGTACATCTAGAAAACCCCATCATCTCAGCCCAAAATCTCCTTAAGCTGATAAGCAACTTCAGCAGAGTCTCAGGATACAAAATCAATGTGCAAAAATCACAAGCATTCCTATACACCAATAATAGACAAACAGAGAGCCAAATCACAGGTGAACTCCCATTCATAATTGCTACAAAGAGAATAAAATACCTAGGAATCCATCTTACAAGGGATGTAAAGGACCTCTTCAAGGAGAAGTACAAACCACTGCTCAACAAAATAAAAGAGGACACAAACAAATGAAAGAACATTCCATGCTCATGGATAGGAAGAATCAATATTGTGAAAATGGCCATACTGCCCAAAGTAATTTATAGATTCAATGCTATCCCTATCAAGCTACCACTGACTTTCTTCACAGAATTGGAAAAAACTAAAATTCATATGGAACCATAGAAGAGCCTGTATAGCCAAAATAATTCCAAGCAAAAAGAACAAAGCTGGAGGCATCACACTACCTGACTTCAAACTATACTACAAGGCTACAGTAACCAAAATAGCATGGTACTGTTAGCAAAACAGATATATAGACTAATGGAACAGAAAATAGGCCTCAGAAATAACACCAAACATCTACAACCATCTGATCTTTGACAAACCTGACAAAAACAAGAAATGGGGAAAGGATTCCCTATTTAATTAATGGTGTTGGGAAAACTGGCTAGCCATATGTAGAAAGCTGAAATTGGATCCCTTCTTTACACCTTATACAAAAATTAACTCGAGATGGATTAAAGACTTAAATGTAAGACCTAAAACCATAAAAATCCTAGAAGAAAACCTAGGCAATACCATTCAGGACACAGGCGTGAGCAAAGGCTTCATGACTCAAACACCAAAAGCAATGGCAACAAAAGCCAAAATAGGCAAATGGGATCTACTTAAACTAAAGAGCTTCTGCACAGCAAAAGAAACTATCATCAGAGTGAACAGGCAACCTACAGAATGGGAGAAAATTTTTGCAATCTACCCCTCTGCCAAAGGGCTAATATCCAGAATCTACAAAGAACTTAAACAAATTTACAAGAATAAAATGAACGACCCCATCAAAAAGTGAGCAAAGTATATGAACAGACACTTCTCAAAAGAAGACATTTATGCAGCCAACAGACATATGAAAAATGCTTATCAACACTGGTCATTAGAGAAATGCAAATCAAAACCACAATGAGATATCATCTCATGCCAGTTAGAATGTGATCATTAAAAAGTCAGGAAACAACAGATGCTGGAGAGGATGTGGAAAAGTAGGAACACTTTTACACAGTTGGTGGGAGTGTAAATTAGGTCAACCATTGTGGAAGACAGTGTGGCTAGAACCAGAAATAGCATTTGACCCAGCAATCCCATTACTGGCCATATACCCAAAGGATTATAAATCATTCTACGATAAAGACACATGCACACGTATGTTTATTGAGGCACTATTCACAACAGCAAAGTCTTGGAACCAACCCAAATGTCCATCAATGATAGACTGGATTAAGAAAATGTGGCACATATACACCATGGAATACTATGCAAGCATAAAAAAGGATGAGTTCATGTCCTTTGCAGGGACACGGATGAAGCTGGAAACCATCATTCTAAGCAAACTATCACAAGGACAGAAAACCAAACACCTCATGTTTTCACTCATAGGTGGGAGTTGAACAATGAGAACACATGGACCCAGGGTGGGGAACATCATACACTGGGGTCTGTCAGGGGGTGGAGGGTTGGGGGAGGGATAGCATTAGGAGAAATACCTAATGTAAATGATGAGTTGACGGGTGCAGCAAACCAACATGGCACACGTTTACCTATGTAACAAACCTGCACATTGTGCACATGTACCTTAGAACTTAAAGTATAATTAAAAAAATAATAATAAGCCGTGTCCTTTTGCATCCAAAAGTGCTCATCCTCCTATCTCCCTTATCTCAACATTAAATAGAACTGCCAATGGAGCCCTGCAGTGAAGAACTCCAGGGGCCACCATTCATCTTGCAATAGGCAAATGAGGACAATTTACATGAAATACAATTTTAAAAGTGCCCCCTTGACTTACACAACATGACCATCTACCTAATTACCTGAGTCAAAACCTCATGCGTTATCCTTGATATCTTTCCTTCATATCTAATTGCTGTCAACTCCAGTTCCCGAATCCCTCACAAATCCATTCTCCTCTCAATGTCTAATGCAACTCCCCTGATTTAGACGTCATCATCGTCCTGGTTCTTTTAATTTAAAATCCAAACCTCTTCATACTATTTTCAGAATCTTCAGGTACTGTTCCCACTTGCCACTCTGGCTTCCACTCTAGCTACTTTCCCTTAATCTTCTACAGTCCAGTCATACTGAAAGTTCCTCAGTTGCTCTAAGCTTTCTCTTACCTTTGTGATTTTAGTCATGCTTTTTCCTCAACTCAAATATTTGTGTGTGTGTGTGTGTGTGTGTGTGTGTGTGTGTTTCTTCTCTTTACCAAGAAGGCTTAACTTGGGCATCCATAGTATTCTAGGCAACTATTTAAGTATAACTGGTTTACTTAGGAGATGATCCCAGGAGAAATGTTAGGAAAATGAGTGAGATAGAAGGAAAGGGAGACAAAACAGAGTATATTAATGAGCATGTTACCACTATGGGCAAAGGATACTCGATTCTCCTAGGAACATTTGGGATATAATACAGAACACACCCCGGAATAACCGCCTACAAGAAGCAAGGAAGCTGGGCTACCCATCTTCTTTCCCCTGTTGTCCTTGATTGAGAGCATTTCCTACAGAGTCAGTTATTCAGCCCGATCGTTGGACAGGTTTCACAGCTAGAGAAATCCCTCAGTCAGAGTATGGCAGGGCTGAAAGTGGGACATCAACATATGCTAAGAACATATATGGGAAGCCAAACCTGATAGCTGAAAACTCTTTAAAAATTCCTCTTCTGGGACCCTTTTGAATTATTATGTCATTTATCAAGTTTTAGTGGGAGAAATTACAATTAAACAACAAATTGCAATAAACCATATTTCCAGTTCAACATTGTTTCCCTAAAACTTGGCCCATAGTTGGTACTCCCTATACCTTTTGACTAAACTCTTTTTTTGTTTTACAGTATATTTTACATTTGGTAGCAATAATTACATCCCTTTCAAAGTTTTTCCAGGTGTTTCAGACTTTTATTCACTGCTCTCTGCCTCATTTAGGCAGAAAAATTGGTATTTGGAAAAGATTTTAAAGGAAAGTATAAGTCACTGTTTGAGATATCAAATAGTAATTGTTAAAATATGGTTTTCTTACATGAAGTACCCTGTGCTCTTAATCATTAACCCTCTATCCTGAAATACTGTTTCAAATACTTTCTTTGAATGTTCACATTTGAGAAATTCCAAAAGACAAACATTTATCCCATAAAATAAATGAAAATGTCATTTATAATATGTTCCAAGTGCTTGGCACCTATGCTGATTGGATCTAATCATATTGTCTGATGAGATTTCCTCTCCAGAGATAACTAATTGGAATGACATAGTGTTAACAGTGAGCTCTGGGTGAAATAATCAGACATTTCGAGCTGAATGAATGGCTTTTGTGTCAGATGTTGCAGAGCTAAAACATTATGTGTTGCTTCCTGATGTATGAACCCCAGAGTTTAGTTCTTCTCTTTTTCTTCACAGATCCCATTTTATGGCAAGAAAAGTCATCACTTACTTCTGCTGCCCCAAACATTTCATTGTTCCTCATTGCCTCAAGGAAAAAGTCAATCATCTCTATCCTGAAGAGCACTAGTGCCCTAGTTTTTGTTGTTGTCATTTCTCATCTTCAATATTCTGCTGGTAATATGTAAATAGTATTTGTCAGGGTCCAGTTTATTTTAGAATGCCAATCACTGTACTTGGTATTTCACATAAAATATTGTATTTAACCCTGAGGGCAAGGGAGATAATTATTTACGTTGACAACAGAGTTAGATTGAATAAGGTATGGAAATCCTGTAGAGATACACCTATGATGTGATTCCAAGTCGAACTCGAATCCAGATGCTTTACCCTTTACACCCTCCTACTCCTCCAAGATTCCTCTGAAGGACAACTTCATTTCAGGCATTAGCAAAAAGCATCTCACTGTAATATTGCAGAGTCCCTACTATAAGCATTTTACAGATGAGAAAACTAAGGCACTACAACATTAAGAACTTCGCATAAAGGGACACAGACACTAAGTGGCGGAGTCCTGATTCAAACCATATGTATCTGAATTCACGTTCTATTCTTTTTCCACTCTACTATATAGCCTCTTTATCTGGAAAACTACCCCCTTCATTCTTCCCCAGTCAAAACTCTACCTATTCTCCAAGCTACAGCTCCAATACAACTTCTCTGATCTTCCTCTGCACTTCAATAGAACTTACCACACTTGGCTAATGAGTATTGCCTTGTACTGTGATGACATAAAATAAAAAAAAAATGTGATGCTGGGTGTAGTGGCTCACACCTGTAATCCTAGCACTTTGGGAGGCCAAGGCAGGCGGATCACCTGAGCTCAGGAGCTTGAGAAGCCTGGGCAACATGGCAAAATCCCATCTCTACTAAAAGTCCAAAAAATTAGCTGGGCATGGTGGTACACACCTGTAATCACAGATACTTGGGAGGCTGAGTCACGAGAATTGCTTGAACCCAGGAGGTGGAGGTTACAGTGAGCTGAGATCACACCACCACAGCACTCTAGCTTGGGCAACAGAGTGAGACTCTGTCTCAAAAAACAAGTAAACAAACAAACAAACAAACAAAAGATATGAACAATAAACTATTAGAGAATATTGAATATTTGTACATATACTACCTCATTTGATCCTAAAATTTATCCTTATTATTCCAGTTTTACAGAAGGGATTGAAGTGACTTTCTCAGAAATTACTCATGCCGTCTGCTATGTTATCAAGTTTTGACTTGAACCTGTCTAAAAACATATATATTTTGCTTTGGCAAAAATCTAGACTTAGATAATAAAATACTAAGCTTAACTTGAAATCTTCCAATGGCAAGCTTCGATATATCAGACTTTAATATACATTTTCTTGTTGAATCCTTCATATAGTTGTAGGAAGTAGTTCATTTGCTTATAACCTCACAGCTTTTTCTATACTGTTGTTGATTCCTTCAACAAAAATGTATTAAATACCTGTTATATACTCAATATGGTACCTCAAAGGGTAAATCTGCTTTAGAATGTTTTAATAATTTCCCATTTTTCTTATGTTTAGAACCAAAATTTCTAATATGATGGGTTCCTTCCTACCTCTCCAGCCTAAACTTATGCAGCATTAGAAATTGTCCCAAGCATCCTAGCCACGATGACCTTCTTGCAATTCTCAGAATTATTAAATTCTATATTGCAGATGTAGGGGAAGAATAACTTTCCATCTGCCCTCTGAGGGATCAATAATTAAGTCGATGAAATAAACTGACAACAGGCAGAGTAACATGAGAAAAGGTATACAAATTTATTATATGCAAGGAAACATCACATGAAAAAAAATCAAATACTCAAAAACCCAGTGAGATCTAGAAGCTTAGGTGCAAATCTTCCTAGCGGAGTGTGAGGGGGAGAAGTAGGCAACTTAGAACAGAGTAAATTATTTTGTCAAGATGAATAGGCCCTCAGAAAAACACATGAAAGCCTGTGACAAAGTCTGTCTGGGCATAGTGTGGACCTCTAGCTTCCTCTCCTGTGATACAAGCTGATCTTCCCTGGTTGATGAGATTCCTGGGAAGAGAATTTACACAGTTGAGTTCCTTTTGAAGGACCTATCTTTAGGCAGACAGAGGAAGTTCAGAGAAAGCCTCTTCCTGCATTTACCATTCCCCAAGTATGCTTAGTTTGAAGTAATTTGCATACCAAAACAATATATCTTGGGTAGCATTCCTGAACTCTTTCATAGCATACACTCCATAGTGTTTTTTAAGTGCTGGGTGCTATTCATAATAGTTTACAAATATTTACTATTTTAATTATAACAACCACCTTTAGGGTGGGTACCATTAAAGCCAATTTATAGAGGAGGAAACTGTGGCACAGAAATTAAATAGTTTGTATAACGTCACACAGCTTAAATGTTATGCATCAAGCTCTCTGGTCAAGCATGCCCTGACCTCCTTTGAACTTGATCTTTTCCCTGCCAGTAACATACCTTTTTCTTCAGACTGCAGATGAAGTTACTATTCTCTGAAAAGGTTCTTCCAGTTTATTATTATTTTTTGTACATACTCATATAATTACATTTGTTTTCACCTTTGCCCGGGAAATGTGCAATTCGTGGAGGGTATGTGTTCACCTCCATATCCCTAGCATGGTATTTGCCACATAGTAGGCACCCAACTATGTGCTGAATTAATAAATTTGGATTGATTAAATAAGTGTATCAGGTACCACAGTGCATACTATCAGGTATAATCCTTGTCCTCCAGGAGCTCTAAGCCTAATGTCAAATACAGACAAGGGAACACATGATTATAACCTGACATAATAGCTGTAATGATTAAACACAAGTGACTGCAGAGCACAGAGGAAGGCAATTCATTCTGTCTGATGATCTGAAAGGCTTTCCAGATTCTATGACATATAGGGAATGAGCAGAATTTCTAAGGGAGAAAAGAGTTGGATTGGGTGGTTTCCTGGGTAGAAGGAACCCCTTGTAAGGTACAGACATAAAAGCAGAGGGTGAGATATGACATAGAGATAAATTGTTTATGGGTGAATTGGAGATGGCATTGAGAGAAGTGGTGAAGAATGAAGCTTATTTCGAAGTTTAAGGTCAGTATTATGAAAGATGACATAGCCTGTGCTAAGAGTTAGAATCTGGTTGTATAGAGAGAAGGAAACGATAAGTAGTATAATAATTTTAAAAGTATTTTCAATGTGCTTTAGAAAGATCAATCAAACCACTAAATGGACAATTATTCCTCTATCTTTGAATTTGGTTTTTGTAGTATTAATGCAAATTTCAAAGGGTACTCCAAATAGCCCAATTTAATATGAGTCTTAGGACATCAGGGCTAAAGAAGATTGAGAAATGATTGAAATGTTTCCTGGTATCACAATAATTTGCAACAAATCTCTGTAATTTGCATTACGATACATGCCAAGCTGCAGTATGAGACAGCCGCAGGTCATCCCCAAGCCCTGAGTATGCTGTATCTCTTGCATTTATATCTTCATTTCATGAAGTCTTTCAAATGATATACCTAAGACCAATTGAATTCCTAATCATAAGAATTCCTGTCTTTACTGAGTTTATCACCTCAATATGTTTGTGAAGTCAGCTTTTTTTGTTGTTTTCAATAAAACAAAATTAGGCACAAACCATTTTAAAAATAATAGAGGATGCAAATAGTTCATGGAGAATGTTAATGTTCATGAATAATAGAATATAAACCAAACTAAGTAGATGTTGTGCAACAGTCTCCAGCTTTGTCCTACTACTGGCCAAAACAGCTTTAACATTTCCCTCAGCTTGACTAAATTTAAGTAAGCTTCTTTCTGACTTCAGTCCCTGCCCTCTCTTTGCTTAAAACATTAACTTTAGAAACTTGCGATTGTAAATTCCTCCTCTGCCCATTAGAGATATAAATTTTCTACAACCTAGAAATATCTTTCTCATCAAATCATCAGGAAAGAGTGGGCTCCTTTCTCCCAGTTTCTGAGGGACCATAGAAGCCTAATTTAGATAAGTGACAATTGGCTAACACAAATAGCCTAATCATTTTAACCAACCTCCCCCATCCCAATGTCCTCTTGTAGTTTTCCGTTAGCTCACGATAGCATTTAAATATCTTCAGAACTGTTCAATCTCTCTCTTCTATTGCAATGGCTATGATATAAATACTATGTCTTTAAAAGTAATATAACTTAGTTTTTCCCTATAGTTAATTATCAACAAAATCACACATCAGAAAAGCTTGCTTTAAAAACTTGCAGGTAGATGCAACGTCTAATACTAAATAATGAAAAAAGCAAGATTCTTAAAACTCTGCAACCTACCTGGGTCAGTCGGTAGCAGCAGCAGCCTTTATACTTATTCATTTTCAAACATTTGTTGAACCCCTTACTGTGTGTGTTAGTATTGTTTTTAACATTTGGGATATATCAGTTAATTAAACAGATAAAGATCCTTGCCCTCAAGGATCTTACATTTTAGAAGAGAAGAGCAGACGGAACACAAATGTGACATAAAAATAAATTATAGATTATGTTTTACAGTGAAAAGTTCTATGAAAGAAAAAGGAAATTAAAGCCAGGTTAAGGGATGTTTTAATGAATTTTACTTGGAGTAAAATAGGAAAGCTTTACAGGATTTTTAATATGGATGTGACATGATTTTACCCAAAGTTTTAAACAAAATAGATAATTCTGGATGCTGGGTAGAAAATAAGCCATAGGTGGAAAAGGTTAAAAGTAGGAGATCAGATGAAAGTTACTGCAGTTTATCCAGGAAAGACTTTAGCAGAAATGCTAATAATAGGTCAGGCGGTATGTAGCAATATGTTCTAGATATATTAACAATCAAGACAACAAAGTTTCCTAAAACAGAGGATGTGAGCTGTGGGAGAAAGGGAGAAAGAATAATTAAAAGCTTTTTCGCTTGAAGCAAGTAATATGGAGTTGCTATCAATTGAGATGGAGAGGGTTGCATTTGGAATAGCATTTGAGAAAAAGACTAAGAGTTAAGTTTGGGACGTGCAGATTTTTACGATTTGAATGTATTTCAAGAGTAGCCATTGATTTGGAAGTTGAATATATGATCTTGGAGTTAGGAAGAACTGGGTAGGAGAGATAAATTTGAGAGTCACTGGCATATAAATGCTATTTTAAAACCACAAGGTAACACCAAGGGAGTGAGAGAAGAAAAGATGAAGAATGACTGAGGAATGGTCCTTGGTCATTCCAAGTTTCAGGAATGAGGAGGAAGAGGGGAGAGGAAAGAGGAAAGTTAGGAGAAACACTAGGAAAGTGTGACAATCTTCAAGTCAAATGAAGAAAATATATCAAAAAAGGTACAGTGAGCCTTTGGCTCAGATATTGCTGATAGGTGAGTGGAATGATAATTAATAATTGATCATTGGATTTGGCAGTGCAGAGATCATTGATGGCTGTTACCACATTCGTCTTGGTGGAGTTGGATAAATACCTGATTGGAGTAGATTTAGGAGAGAATGGGAAAAAGGATTTAAAGATAAGCAGTATTGCTTAAAGCTGTCAAAAGAAGCAAATAATTGGAATAAGTGTGCTGGCACTTGAGGAGGCAAGTTAATTTTGTTTTGTTTTTATAATATGGTAGAAAAAGTGATATGCTTGTATGTTTTGGGGAATGGCCCACTAAAGAGTGAAAATTTGAGGAAATAGAAGAGAAGGGAACATTGTTACTGCAATGTCCTGGAGGATGCAAAAAGAAATAGCATCAAATATAAAAGGAGTGGGCAGTTAACTTTACATAGGAGCATGAATAGTTCATTTATGTGAACAGGCAGGATGACAGAGTAGGTGGCAACAGATGCTGGAAGGTGGGTAGCTGTGCTGATGAGAGTCTAAAAAAGTTCTCTTCAGATTAATTCAGCATTTCAGTGAAGTAGGAAGCAAGGTCTTCAGCTAAAAGTGAGGTAGAGGGTTTGTGGATGTATAAGCAGAGAGGAAGAGCTATGAATTACTGTCTAAGAGATGGGAAAGGGAAGAGATTATCACCTTCATGACTAACCCTCAATAAAATTTTACTGTACTAAATGTCAAGCTGTCATATCTTGGTTAACCTCTATAGCAGTAGTGTGAGATAATTACTATTATTCCCATTTCACAGGTGAGAATACTGAGTCTCAGAGAAAATAGACAACTGTCCCAAGTTACATAGTTAAAAAACGATGACATTAATATTCAATTTCACCCTATATGACCTCAAACATGATGCTTTTAATTACTTTGCACTGCTTCTACATGTTCCCTTGGGCATACAAGTGTCTCAGAAGAATTAAAAAATATATAAATTATCTCTCTTTCTTGATACATGATAGAATATACTCACATCACATTTGGTTATTAAAGTCATTTAATGAACATTTCATTCTAAAAAAATATGCTACAGAAAGAAATACTGTAAGTTCAAACAGAAGTAACTGACTTCCTACCATTACCTCTCTTGATATGTAAACCACATTCTAATATTTTAACATTGCATATGTTAAGAGGTGGAGAATATTATAGCATTAATTTCAAGGATCCATATATTATACTTTCAGCAATACAATCTAAGGTTATATTTGATGTTTAGCAGCTGATTACTATAAGCTTTTCTTGCATTTAATAGTTGTATTGATTATGGCTATTTCCAGCAGCAAGTAACAGAAAAATCCAAATAAATGTGGCAATAAAAAGAAAGATTTCACCTCCTTATATTATGAGAAGGCTAGAAATAGATGCAGCTAGCTTTGATTCAGCATCTCCAAAATATTAGCTCCATCTCTCTAATTCTCTTAACTTTTTTTCCCTCATGCTCACAGGATTACTGCTGCAATTCCAGGCATTATAACCATTGAGACATAAACAAAAAGGAAGAGAGAAATGGTTGCCACCATCAATAGCTGTCTTATTAATTAAGAAAACAAAAGCTTTACCAAGAACCTCCTTCCTCATAAACATCTATTCACATTTCATGAACCAGAAATGGGTTGTGTATCTACTATAGCAGGGAGGATGGCTGACAAAACATGGCCAAGGAAGGATTGGGAATGGGTGTCGAGCTTATCAACCAGAATACCTGCTTCAGTAGTCATTTTAATATTCTAGATATGAAATTTTTACATGATCTTCTGCTGAGCCAAGGCCTCCCATCTTCTCTATATATAGCTTGATGATGAAATTTAAATTGGAAGGCTTTGAATTCTTTCATTAAAAAAAAAGTATTGGATTCTGGCCAGAATTCTCATTTAATGATAAGTTTGAGCCTTGATTGATTTTTCTCCTATAGTGAGATCCTTTCTATCTTTCTATTAATATCACATGCAAAAATAATAAGTGCTTTTGTATGTCTATCAACATCTTAAAACTCTGGTAGGATCATAGTCATGAGCTAGTAAAAAGGAAACTGGAATAGCAGACAAGGATTGAGTAAGGAATATTGGAGTACAATAGTAGCACAGTTGCAGAGAAATCAAAATAAAGAAAACAATGTAATGTATACAATGTTATCTCTTTTTTTATTATTTTTCCTCCATCTACTTCAAATTAGATTGAAAAAAATTACAAAAAAACACATTCATACTTCATATGAAAGCTGAACATAAATGTGTTTTCACCTTTTGTTCGCTATATAGATGTTGTTCTATGTGTTAGGACTATGGTGCAAAAACTAAGATGGTAATAATTGTAACTATAAGCTGAAACTTTTTTTTTTTTTGAGATGAAATCTCACTCTTTCCCCCAGGCTGGGGTGCAGTGGTGCGATCTCAGCTCACTACAACCTCGGCCTCCAAGGTTCAAGCAATTCTCCTGCCTCAGCCTCCCAAGTAGCTGGGATTACAGGCACCTACCACCAGGCCTGGCTAATTTTTGTATTTTTAGTAGAGATGGGGTTTCACCATATTGGCCAGGCTGGTCTTGAATTTCCGACCTCAGGTGATCAGCCTGCCTCAGCCTCCCAAAATGCTTGGATTACAGACATGAGCCACTGCGCCCAGCCAAGCTGAAACTTTTTAATGCTTATTTTCAACCAGGTTCATAGTTCTAAGTGCCTTAAAAATATTGGCCATGCGCGATGGCTCACGCCTGTAATCCTAGCACTTTGGGAGGCTGAGTGGGGTGGATCACTTGAGGTCAGGATGTCAAGGCCAGCCTGGCCAACACGGTGAAACCTTGTCTCTACAAAAAATACAAAAATTAGCCGGGTGGCATGGTGCATGTCTGTAATCCCAGCTACTTGGGAGACTGAGGCAGGAGAATCACTTGAACCTGAGAGGTGGAGATTGAGTGAGCTGAGATCACACCACTGCACTCCAGCCTGGGTGACAGAGCGAGACTGTCTCAAAAAAAAAAAAAAGTATAAAGTATTAACTAAGAGGTTTCAGACAAGTTGGTCAACTAGACACAGTCAGGAAATGCCACTATCACTGAGAGAGACTACATTATCCAGTAAACCACCAAAACTCAGGCAGATCTTCAAGAGAAAATGCTGAGTGGATGGACAGATAACACTGAACCTGAGGCTGAAGAGGGAGGAATCTGGGGATCCTGCACGTGGTACCTGAAATCCGGGTCTAGTTCCTGGCCCCCAGTGGCTCCTGGGTAAGGGTTGAATAAGGGAACTGAGGGCCAGCTTACTCTCACCATGGACCTCTGGGATCCTAGCTATAGGGGACCATGCTCATGGACCTGTGAGCTGGCAGGGGTATCTCCTTGGGGAGCAGGAAGAGACAGGCCTTCAGCCAGCAGACAGCCCAGGAGATTTTGTGTCCTATGCAGCTCCAGCAGAGAGCTGCCATCCCCAAGTGGCCCCTATGCCCTTCTGGGAGGCACAGGCCACATCTGACCTAGAAGCCAGGAGAGAGTCGGGACTGCATCCCCACAAGACTGGGGCATGTCTGCTCTGCAAGCCATCCTGCCAGCTGGCCTCTCCTAGGGTCTATGCTTAGCAGTCTGCAGGAGCAGGTGCACAGTGCAGCCCCTGAAGCTCATCCTGAGGGCTGCATCTGAGTACCTTATCAGGGACCCAGGAACACATTGGATTCTTCAGCATAAACAGAATCACAACAGGAGCCTCAGGATGTGTCCATGCCCCAAGACTGGAGTGTGCAGCTCTGGAGTACTGAGATGAGATCCGTGGCTGACACTCAAGCCAGGGAGGAGCCTCCATCCCCATAGTACTGAGAGAGGCAAGATGCATGAGTTACTGGCTTGGGGTGGGAGCTGGGTGTACCTCCCTCCGTAGGGCCAATTTAGAGTGTGGTATTCTTTCCAACCACAGCTTCTGCCCAAGGGAGCCCCATGGCTGGGAACACCTAACAAAAGAAACACAGGTACAGAGCCAGCAATTGGAGGGATTTACCCTAAGGCCCAGTAGTGAACCTGGCAAGTGGACCATCTCTCTGCCTCACCAACCACAGAGCATACCTGTGAACCCAAGGAAGTGCAAAAGAGTAATGGGCTGGATATTAACCTAGTTACAGGCCATTATTCTTATGTACCATCTACTGGATCACAACCCTAACTATAACATCAAAACTTTGTCCCGCTAATGTATACACCTGTGAGATAAAGTGCAAGATTTCACTGAAACATAAAGATCCTGTACAGAGCCCTGGTCGTCTGAAAGCAATCGGAAATGAAGCCAATGGACTATGCTCAACTTAAACCACAGTTAAAGGAACACCAACTATCCCAGATGAGAAATAATCAGTGCAAGTATTCTGGCAATCCAAAAAGCCAGTTGTCCTCTTACCTCCAAATGAGTACATTAGCTCCCCAGCAATGGTTCTTAAACAGTTGGAAATAATTAAAATAATAGGCATAGAATTCAGAATCTGGGTGGCAAAGGAACTCATCAAGATTCAGGAGAAAGCTGAAACTCAATCCAAGAAATTTAGTAAAACAGTTCAAGAGCTGAAAGGCAAAATAGCCATCCTAAGAAAGAACCAAACTGAATTTCTAGAGCTGAAAAACTCACTAAAAGAATTTTATATACAATGGAAAGTATTAACAGCAGAATAGACCAAGCTGAGGAAAGAATCTCAGCACTCAAAGACTGGTTCTTTGAATCAACTCAGTCAGACAAAAATTAAAAGAAAAAAAATAATTTTAATAAATGAAAAAAAATTCAAGAAATACAGGACTATAAAAAGAGAGGACATATACATCCCATTGGTATCCATGAAAGAGAAGGAGAGAGAATAAGCAACTTGAAAAATGTTTTTGAGGATACAATTCATAAAAATTTCTCTAATCTCACTAAAGAGCTTGACATGCAAATCCAAGAAATAAAGAAAACCCTCACTTCATGCTGTACAAGATGACCATCCCCAGGGCACATAGACATCAGATTCTCCAAGGTCAGTGCAAAAGGAAAAATCTTACAGAGGGGTCATGTGACATATAGAGGGAACTTCATCAGGCTAGCAACAGACCTCTCAGCAGAAACATTACAAGCCAGAGAGACCGGGGTTCCATTTCCAACATCCTCAAAGAAAATAAATTCCAACCAAGAATTCATATTCCTCCAAACTAAGCTTCATAAGTGAGGGAGAAATGAGGTCTTTCTCAGACAAGCAAATGCTGAGGGAATATATATCAATTAGACCAGCCTTATAGGAAGTCCTTGGAGAATGCTAAAGATGGGATCAAAAGAATGATATCTGCTATCACAAAAACATACTTAAGCCCACAGCCCAGAGGCACTATAAAGAAACTACACAGTCAAGTCTACATAAAACTAGCTAACAACACAATGACAGGATTAAAATCACACATATTAATGCTAACATTGAATATAAATGGGCTAAATGCCCTCACTTAAAAGACAAAGAGTGGCAGTCTGGATAAAAAGACAAAATTCAACCATCTTTTGTCTTCAACACACCCATCTCACATGTAATGACACACATGGGCCCAAATTTAAATGATGTAGAAAGACCTACCGTACAAACAGAAAACAAAAAAGAGCAGTAGCCATTATTCTTATATCAGATAAAATCGACTTTAAACCAATAAGAATTAAGGAAGACAATGAAAGACATTACATATTGATAAGGGTACAATCCAACAAGAAGCCTTAACTATGCTAAATATATATGCACCCAACATAGGAGCACCCAGATTTACAAAACGAGTTCCTCTTGGCCCATGAAAAGATTTAGGCAACCACACAATAATAGTGGGAGACTTTAACATCCCATTCACAGCTTTAGACAGGTCATCAAGACAGAAAACTGACAAAGAAACTCTGGACTAAGTCCAACAATTGACAAGCTGGAACTAATAGACATCTACAGAACACTCCATTCAACAACCATAGAATATCCATTCTTCTAAGTGCACATGGAACATATTCTAAGATTGACTACATGTACAGTTTTAAAGCAAGCCTCAATAAATTCAAAAAAATTTAAATCATACCAAGCACACTATCAGACTATGGTTGAATAAAAAGATTAATGAAACCCAGAGTTGCTTTTCTGAAAAAAAATAAAAATAAACAAGATTTAGACCACTAGCCAGCTTAACAAAGAAAAAAAAGAGAAGATCTAAATAAGCACAATCAGAAATGACAAAGATGACATTACAGTTGATCCCACAGAAATGCAAAAGATCTTCAGAGAATACTGTGAACAACGCTGTGCACACATATTAGAAAATCTAGAAGAAATAAATCGCTGGAAGCACACAGTCTCCCAAGATTGAATCAGAAAGGATTAAAACCTTGAATAGACCAATATCAAGCTCTGAAATTGAATAAGTAATAGAAAACATGCCAACCAGAAAAAGCCCTGGACCAAATGAATTCATAGCCAAATTCTACCAGATGTACAAAGAACCGGTACCAATTCTACAGAAACTAGTTCAAAAAATCAAGGAGGAGGGACTCCTTCCTAAATCATTCCATGAAGCCAGCATCAGCTAGTACCAAAACCTGGCAGATACACGACAAAGAAAGAAAACTTCAGATCAATATCCCTAATGAACATAGACACAGAGTCCTCAACAAAATACTAGCAAACTGAATCTAGCAGCACATCAAAAAGTTAATTCACCATAATCAAGTAAGCCTTATTCCTCGGATGCAATGTTGGTTCAACATATGCATATCAATAAGTGTGACTCACCACATAAATAGAATTAAAAGCAAAAACCATATGATCATCTCAATAGACACAGAAAAGGCTTTTGAAAAAATTCCACATCCCTTCAGGATTAAAACCCTCAATAGACTAGCTGTCGAAAGAACATACCTCAATATAATGAGACCATCTATGACCAACCCACAGCAAACATCATATTGAACAGGGAAAAGCTGGAACCATTCCCTTGCGGAACTAGAACAAGGCAAGGACACCCACTCTCACCACTCTTATTCAACATAGTACTGGTATTCCTAGCCAGAGCAATCAGGCAAGAGAAAGAAATAACAGGCATCTAAATGGGTAAGGAAGTCAAACTATCTCTTTACTGACTATATAATTTTATACTTAAAAAACCCTAAAGACTCCATCAAAATGCTACTGGAACTGATAAACAATTATAGCAAGGTTTCAGATTACACATCAATGTACAAAAATTAGTAGTATTTTTATACACCAATAACATCCAGTCTGAGAGTCAAATAAAGAACACAGTCTCATTTACAACACCCATACATAAAAATTAAATACCTAGGAATACATCTAACCAAGGAGATGAAAGATCTGTACAAGGAGAACTACAAAACACTGCTCAAAGGAATCAGAGATGACACAAATAAATTTCTTAAAAAATCCCATGCTTATGGATTGGAAGACTCCACATCATTAAAATGGTCATAATAAGCAAAGCAATTTACAGGTTCATGCCATTTCTATCAAAATACCAATGTCATTCTTCACAGAATTAGAAAATCTATGCTAAAATATATATTAAACCAAAGAAGAGCCCAAATAGCCAAAGCAATCCTTAAGCAAAAAGAAGAAAGTCAGAGGCATCACATTACCTGACTTCAAACTATATTATATGGCTAAAGTAACCAAAACAGCATGGTACTGGTGCAAAAACAGACACACAGACCAATAGAATGCAGTAGAAAATTTAGAAATAAAGCCACACACCTACGACCATCAAGTCTTCAACAAAGCTCACAAAAACAAGCTATGGGGGAAGTCCTCTCTATTTAATAAATGGTGCTGGGATAACTGGCTAGTCATACGTAGAAGAATGAAACTGGACCCTTTTTTGTTATATACAAAAATTAATTCAGGGTGGATTAAAGATTTAGATGCAAGGCCTCAAACTATAAAAATCCTAGAAGAAAATTTAGGAAATATACTTCTCAACATCAGACTTAGCAGATAAATTTCGGCTAAGTCCCCAAAAGCAATTTTAACAAAAACAAAAATTGATAGCTATGACCTAATTAAACTAAAGAAAGTATTGTACAAAAGAAACCATCAACAGAGTAAACAGACCTACAAAATGGGAGGAAATATTCACAAACTATGCATCTGACAAAGGTCTAATATCGAGAATCCATAAGGAACTTAAAGAACAAATAACCCCATTAAAAATGGGGAGAGGACATAAACAGACATTTCTCAAAAGAAGACATACAAGTAGCCAAACAAACATAAAAAAAAAATGCTCATCATGACTAATCGTCAGAGAAATGCAAGTCAAAACTACAATGAGGTAGCACCTCATACCAGTCAGAATGGCTATTACTAAAAAGTCAAAAAACAACAGATGCTGGCAAGCTGAAGAGAAAAAGGAACACTCATATACTGTTGGTGGAAATGTAAATTAGTTCAGCCACCATGGAAAGCGGTTTGAAGATTTCTCAAGGAACTTAAAACAGAGCAACCATTTGACCCAGCAACCGCCTTGTTGGGTATATACCCAAAGTAATACAGATCATTATATCAAAAATACACATGCACTTCTATGTTTATCACCATGCTATTCACAATAGCAAAGACATGGAATTAATCTAGGTGCCCATCATAGGAGGATTGGATAAAGAAAACATGGTATACATCCACCATGGAATACTATGCAACCATAAAAAAGAATGAAATCATGTCACTTGCAGCAACATGGATGGAGCTGGAGGCCATAATCCTAAGTGAATTAATGTGGAAAGAGAAAATCAAATATTGTGTGGGAGGTAAACATTGAGCACACATGGGCATAAATATGGGAACAAAAGATACTATGGTCTACTAGAGGGGTGAAGGAGGAAGGGGGAAATGGGTTGAAATACTACCTATTGGATACTATGCTTACTACTTGGGTCCAACACACCTGTGTAACAACCCTACACATGTACTTGGTATATCTAAAATAAAAACTAAAAATTTAAAAAGTATATTAACTAACTCGATCCTCACAATAATCCACAAAATGGATGGGTGGCTATCGCTCACCCATCTCATTTCACAGACGGGGCACAGAAATACTGATTAATTTTCTGAAGGTCACACAACCCATAAGAGGCAAAATTATAATTTCACCCCAGGAAGTCTAGCTTGAGTCCATGTGCTAACCTCTACACTAAATGCCAACACGGAGGTGGTGGTTTTGTTATTCTGTTTTGTATTGCTATAATAGAACACCACAAACTGGGTAATTTATATTTTTAAAAGAAATTTATTTCTTACATTTCTGGATGCTGGAAAGTCTGTGATCGAGGAGCCCACATTGGGCAAGGGTCTTCACGCTGCATCATCCCACAGCCAAATGTGTGAGGGCAAAAGAGTGAGAGAGAGCAAGAGAGGGTCTAACTCACTTTTATAAGAAGCCCACTCTTGCAATAACTTACTCCACCAATAATGACACTAATCTATTCATAAGGGCAAACATGACCTAATCACTTTTTATTAGGCCCTACCTCCCAAAACACTGTTGCATTAGGGATTTCATTTCCAACCCATGAATTTTGGGGTACACATTAAAACCATAGCAGTGGTTTAAGCCAAGCACCAGATAACCTTCAAACAAGTCTCAACACATTTTGGCAAAATAATACAACAAATATCAATGAAAACTTTAACTAAGGAGCAATAACAAAAGACTACATGGAGATTACAATTTATGAAATGAGCCTTAAAGATGAATTTAATTTTACTAGGCAAGAATCGTTTAAAGATACAGGGACCTAGGAAGAATAAACCTCATGATCAATGGCATAACATTGAGAACTTCGGAATGTCAGGTAAAATTGAGCGTCCACCTTGTTCTGCATGTTAAGGGAATAGTAGGAGATACACCTATCCTGGCAATCACACACACAGCAATGACTGTGGGATCAAAAAATCCAAGTCTCAATGCTGCTACTTATGCACTAGATGAACTTTGTCAAGGTCTTTAATCTCTCTGGGTCTCAAATGGGAATGAAAAGTCCACCTAATATTTTATTTGAAAGATTAAGTGAGAGTGTAAGTGTTCAAATTACTATTAACTAAAGCTAGGCCTGAGTGAAAAATAGGCTAGGACATTATTATGGAGAGATGTGAATTTCAGGCTGAGGAGATGCCATTGAAGACCTCTGAGAAGGTAAATAAAGGAGTAGCATGGTTAGAATTGTCTAAAGTTCAATCCAGTGCTCAGTATAGAAGCAGGTATAGGATATACAGGAGTGTGATAGGGCAGGGATCAGGAGAAGACTGGGAAATATTAAAACTGGTTGAAATATAGTGAAGACCCATATTCTAGTTCTGGCATTTGGACCTGAAATAAAGACAGACATTTCAGAAACACTACAGAAGCAGATAAAAATAATTTCACAATTATTTTGGATTTAAAATGGAGGGAAAAAAACCATCAGTGATTCTGAGACCTCAAGCCTGAGTGACTTGGAGAATAATCATGCCACCATCAACAAAACAAAATTTCGAGGAAGAAAAGCCCTTTTTGGGGAAAGGATAAATTGTATTATGATTTTGATCTGTATATATTGATTTTAAGGAATTGATAAGACACCCTGGTTGAATTGTCCTGCAATCAGTTAGTTATATGCATTGGGAGCACAGGAAAGAGGAAGGGGCAAGATAGAGGGTGTGGTAAAGAGAATAATGAACTTTTAGTGATATCACATCCTAATATCAGACCAACAAATAGATTACAGAGCAAAACGGAATTAAAGTTGGAGATATAATTAAGGTGAATAATCAGTTGACCTTAAAATAGGGATATTATCCTGGATAATCTAGCTGGGCTCAGTATCATAAAAAAATTCTTAATAAAAAAGGAGAAAGATGAAGAGGAATTTGCAGTGAAGTGACGTGAAAAGGATTTAACAAGCCCATTCAGGCTTTGAGGATGAGAAAAGGGGTCAAAAGACAAGGAACGTGGCTTTTCTAGAACTCAGAAATGGCAAAGAAAGAGATTACTTACTAGACCCTCTCAGAAGGAAATGCAAATGCCAACAGCTTGATTTTTAGCCCAGTGAAACTCAGGCAGACCTCGAAACTACAAAACTTTAAGATAATAAATGTGTGTTGTTTAAGCCCCTAAATCTGTGCTAATGTGTTACAGCAGCAAACATGAACTAATATATAGTGATTTTTGGAATATTCAGGATGAAGATAATAATCAGGAACATTGTGATTCCAAACACTTCCTGAAAGTGGCCTGTGAAACAAAACTGCAGCTTTTTGAGAAAGCAGGAGTTGTAAGTTGTAAGTCCTTAGAATAAGTGTAGAGATATCTTGTTCCTGTACCAAGTTATTCAGAACCTTGGGAGTATACCAATCAGTTCATCTGCTGTGTAGAATCTTAATCTTGCAAAAAAGAAGTCAGCACGAATTATCTGAATTTATTCCAGGGTTCATTTTTATCTCCACTATCATCATGCATGATTCATTTCAGCACTGCAAGATAAAGAATTTCTGGTCAGGGATATTGACTCATGCCTGTAATCCCAGCACTTTGGGAGTCCAAGGTGGGCAGATTGCTTGCGTCGAAGGATTTAACACCAGCCTGGGTAATATGGTGAAACTTTGTCTCTACAAAAAATATAAAAAATTAGCCAGGTGTGGTGGTGTGCACCTGTAGTCCCAGCTATTCAGAAGGCTGAGGTGAGGGGAGACAGTAAGCAGAGATCCAGCCTGGGTGACAGAGCAAGATCCTGTCTCAAAAAAAGAAGAAGAAGAAGGAGAAGGGGAAGGGGAAGAAGAGAGAGGGGGAGGTGGAGGGGGAGGGGGATTGTTGTTGTTAAAGTTTCTTGTCTTGAGGAGAGGAATAAATTGATCAAACTTAGACAACTTAAGCCACCACTGAAAGAATGGAAATAGAAAATTTAGAAAATTTCAAGCTTCTCCTTTCCAGAAACTTGCATTCTATTTTCTAGAAAGATCCAGCTAATATCTCACAGCATTCAACATGGGCTGCATAACTTATTTTGTGTCCTAGAGTGTCAGTCTTGGTTGCAGAGGAGATGTGGAATTGTTTGTGTTGATTTAAAAATAAAAACTATAGCCGGCCAGTCACGGTGGCTCACGCTGTAATCCCAGCACTTTGGAAGGCCGAGGCGGGTGGATCACAAGGTCAGGAGATAGAGACCATCATGGCCAACAAGGTGAAACCCCGTCTCTACTAAAAACACAAAAATTAGCTGGGTGTGGTGGTGCGCGCCTGTAATCCCAGCTACTCAGGAGGCTGAGGCAGGAGAATCACTTCAACCAGGGAGTTGGAGGTTGTGGTGAGTTGAGATTGCACCACTGCACTCCAGCCTGGCAACAAAGCGAGACTCTGTCTCAAAAAAACAAAACAAAACAAAACAAAACAAAAAAACACTAAAGCCAAATTAAAATTAAATTTTAAATAGTTTAATTGAGCAAAGAACAATTGATGAATCATTCCTCTTTTTTACAGCCCAGATATTTTATTTCCTACAGCACCAGCACATAAAGCTGTGTCAGGATATCAGATTTCTTTAAGAGGTAGTAAGAAAAAATATATTTCAAAATACTTAACTACACCCTTCCCAAGGTTATAAGAAAAAGCACAATACCATTAATTAACTTATGAAAGTCACTTTATTAGCAAATCCCAGTTTTTAGCCTTATTTTCCTTCATTCTAGAAAAACAGCACATTTCTCCTTTTCAAACCAACACAAAATAAATTTCTATCCCACTTTAGTTACTCTCCCACTCATGCCATCACCAATCTCCAGCTCCACTCGAGAGCATGGGTGGAACCAAATTTAGCCAATACTTATGCCAGGAAATGTGGTAAGAGAGAGAGGGAAATCCAAAGCTTCAGCATAATAGTCAAGAGTAGACTTTAGCAAACCAAGTTCTGCCACCTTTGAAGTGAAGAATGAGGATTCTTTTTGCTTCTACAATGGGTAAATACTGAACTAAACATAAAACAAATAAAAATAGCTTGCACATGACAAGTATTAATTCTTGGTGACTATGCAAATAGTTCCAGAAAAAATAATATTTGGCATATATGCCATTGATATACTTACTCTTTTCCACAGTAGGAATCATAGTTTATTTATATTATGAGAGATCTTCAAAAGTTAATGGAAAATGTAATTATGAAAAAAACCATGCATCGATTTTAAGAATTTTGCACCAAAATAAACTCATACTAACTTGTTGTGACATGTCTGAATGGGGTCTAATTTGAGGCACTAAAAAGGATAAGACATTAGTTTGAAAAGAGCCCTTATCAGAGCAACATGAATTTTACCAAAATTGAAGCAAAAACAACAAATTTATGGTGAAGCTTGGGTGGAAGAATGATGAAGTCATTGATGCTTTACAAAAAGTTTATGGGGACATTGCCCAAAGAAATCAGCAATTTACAAATGGATAACTTGTTTTTTAAAGGAACAAGACAATGCTGAAAATAAAACCCTCAGTGGCATACCATCTATATCCATTTTCAAGGAAAAAATTAATCTTATTCATGTCCTAATTGAAAAGGACCAACAGTTAACAGCAGAAACATTAGCCAACACCATAAACATCTCAACTGATTCAGCTTACACAATTCTGACTGAAACATTTGAGCACACTTTCTACTCAATGGGTGCCAAAACCCTTGCACCCAGATCAGCTGTAGATAAAAACAGAGATTTCAATGGAAATTTAAACAAGTGGGATCAAGATCCCAAAGCATTTCTTTGTAGTTGTAAAAGGAGATGAAACATGGCTTTACAAGTATGATCTTGAAGATAAATCACAATCAAAGCAATGGCTACCAAGAGGTGGAAGTGGTAAAATCAAAGCAAAAGCAGACTCATCAAGCGTAAAGGTCATAGCACAGTTTTTTGGAATGCTCAAAGCATTTTCTTCATTGACATCCTGGAGAATAAAAGAATCATAACATCTGCTTATTATGAGAGTGTTTTGAGAGAGTTAGCCAAAACTTTAGCAGAAAAACACCTGGGAAAGCTTCATTAGAAAGTCCTTCTCCACCATGACAATGTTTCTGCTCATTCTGCCTGTCAAACAAGGGCAATTTTGCAAGTGTTTTATGGGGCATTATTAGGCATCCACCTATAGTCCTGATTTGGTTCTTTCTGACTTCTTTTTGTTTCCTAATCTCAAAAAAATTTTTAAAAGACAGACACTTTTCTTCAGTTAATAATGTAAAAAAGACTGTGTTGACATGGTTAAATTATCAGGACCCCTAGTTCTTTATGGATAAACAAAACGGCTGGTATTACCACTTTTAAAAGTGTCTTAAATTGGATGGAGCTTATATTGAGAAATAAAAAATAAAATTTATATTTATTATTTTTATTTTTTAATTCCATTTTCCATGAACTTTTCTTTTTTTTCTTTTTCTTTTTTTTTCTGAGGCTAAGTTTCACTCTATCACCCAGGCTGGAGTACAGTGGCACGATCTCAGCTCACTGCAACCACTGCCTCCTAGATTCAAGCAATTCTCTTGCCCTAGCTTCCTGACTAGCTGGGATTACAGGTGCCTGCCACCATACCCGGCTAATTTTTTGTATTTTTAGTAGAGATGGGGTTTCATCACGTTGGCCAGGTTGGTCTCGAACTCCTGACCTCAAATGATCCACTTGCCTTGGCCTCCCAAAGGGCTAGGATTATAGGCATGAGCCACTGCACCCAGCCTTCATGAACTTTTTGAAGTTACCTTGTAATATCTGAAAATCTTCCAGGGCCCTTCCAATGCCAAAAACACACACCTTTTTCCCCTGACCCTCTGTCAGTCTTCTGAATTTAAAGCTGGGCTCTGGGACTTACCAGTGTGAGAATGTATGTCCACTAATGTTTAGATAGATATTGGACAAAAATTTTCAAATTTACATTTTTCACTTCTCGGGCGATGTAAATTCATTGTCAACAACTGCATTCTCACCTGACTTTAGAAGAGGGTATATCTCTCAAACTCTGTGGGTGAAGTATTCATTCAGATGGAAACAGTATGCTGACAAACTTCTCCTGATGAGTTGTTTGTTTATTTTCTGAAATGATGACATTAATTGGCCAAGAAGGAGAGCACAGTGTGCAGGAAACACACAGAGGGAGTTGAAAGGCTGCCTCCAACTGCTCACTGTCCTTATTGGAAATCCTCATGAGCCTCAATGAAGGGTAAATCTACTTCAGATTGCCCCTTTTTTCTCCTCTTTGGGCTATGTGATCTATGATTGCAATTAGCTTGGACATCAACATTGTAAATATGTGACAGCTAATGGTTGCGTGGTATAAACACTCATAAGATATGCTAAAACTGACAGCTTTAATGTAATCAACTCCATGCAGCAGCCACCTTGTAGGGCTGTAGTTTTGAGTATAGAACATCTGGAGTTACACTTTAATTGGTGGTTGTAATTGTTGCACAGCTGTTTGTAACAGTTCTAGCTATGTTAATCACGGCTGCAATGATGCTTATCGGGAAGCAGCACTAGAGAGTCCAATTCATGAGTATCAACAGTTGTTGATTCAGAAAGTCACGTTGTGTATTTCCTTACTTAGCATCATATAAAAAGCACACAAAAAAGAATAAATGAAATAAAAAGTTCCAATTCATCCATCTGTAAGTGTGTTTGATTTCAGAAACATTAACAGATTGTTTCCTGAAATGTACAACCAACCCACTCAAAATGAGGGCCCATCATTGTGTTGCCGGAGACTCTCTGTAGAAATATGGGATAAAGTGTTGTTAACCTTCTATAAAAAAATAGTATCTACCAGAATATCCCTGAAGAACTGAATGTGATATATGACACAGAAAATAAGCCACAAGTTTCATGAAAAAGATGAGAACCTCCATGCTCTAAAGTGGAAAGGGAGTATTTGTTTTTCTCTTCACATGCATAATGGATTATCAGTGTGATAAAAGTGTTCAAAAAGTTCCACACCTAGCATCAAGTCAGAATTTCTACTCTGCTGCTACAAATGTGGACATCTTGAGCAAGTCATTTTGTGTTCCTAAGTTTCAGTTTTCTCATCAGTAGAATGAAAGAATAGGATTCGATTGTTTGTGAAAACTCTTCCATCTCTCATATCTTTTGTACAAACTTGACAGTTAATTTTAATTTTATTTTTTTTACCAGGTCACCCAAGAGCTCTGATCTGACTTTTTAAAAGCTACTTACTCTCCTGAAGTTTCTAGTTACCAAATAGAAAGACACAAAATTCAGAAAGCTAGGGCTCAACAATAGGAGAATAATGAAGAGAACTTTCAGGATAATGGCTGTAAAACAGGTCCCAGAAAACACCTAGTTCAGGTGAGAGCCAGTAACAGGAGTTCACTAAGAAGGATTCTCCCAGCAAACTATCAACAAATGCTTTGAATAGAAGGAAATTACTGATAGGTACTGGATAAAGCCATTGAAACATCTGGATAGAAGAAATGGTAATTGATGCCCTCAAAGAAAGCAAATGGGAAAAAAAAATAGCATATGAAATTTTAACCAAGAAAGGAAATGGGTTTGTGGCATGCTTTTTAGATCAACAATGAAAGTAATAAGATGGCCACTGATTTTTGATGGAAAAAAAAGCTGAAGGTAACTGTATTGAAAACAGAGGAAAGAGAAATTTAGTGTGGAGGTAGGTAAAGGAGCTGAATGTTTATCCACTGTCTTCCAACTAGACTGTAATTTCTGGACAATGTCAAAGTGATAATGTCTAAAATGGATAAATCAAGACATTAAAGAGCAAGTACATTATTTAGAAGATAATAGCAGAAAGTACAAGAAGAAACAACAAAAGTAAACTAATGAAATAAAAATAAATTGGTTTAGGGGAGTACGGTTGTGGGCTGGGGTAGATAAATTTTTATTATTGAATTGTCATAATTTTTTATCTGTTATAAGCCTTTTAAAATGATGTGTCTTTTTGACGTATATATATTATTGACATGTATATTTGACACATTTATATGGTTTACCCTGAAAAGCAATATTTAGTCTGAAAGTAAATAAAAACTTCACTCCTGCTTTTAGTGATAAATACAAGTCAGAGGCATTAAGAGACTGAGGATTAGTTATGGAATTTCACGTTTCTGGGAACAAATATTTGGAAACCTCAGGGTCCTCAGGGCTCTCTTATTAAACCTTCCCATGAACAAGTCACATTCCTCACCATGATTTTGTATCCCTTCTGTTCTCATTGTCAAAAAAATCTTTCTTCTTCTCCTTGTGTGCCTACTAAATTCTTTTTACATTTAAAAAAAACATAAAAAATATTTATAAAGCTTTTTGGATTTAACCTTTCCTATTTAGCAGTTTTAATAATGTTGATGTGGCAATTTGAAATTTGCAAAACCCTTTTCACTTCATTTATTCATTTATTACTTCATTTATTTTTCATTTGGGCCATTTATTTGTTAGTGCAATACATTTCCTGAGTTTCTACTCTGAGTCAATTACCTTGACAAGAACTGGTGTTAAAAGGCCAACAAAAGAGTTTTACCGGCCTCATAGCATTTCACATTTTCAGGAGGAGGCAATCAAACACAGAAAGTATGCAGATTAAGGATATTTGTGCTGTTTGTGGTTGTTTCTGTTTATTTCAGTCTTATGATTGAGATAAAAAATGTGATGCATGGTTTCTGGCTTGTATATTAGAATCTCACTGTTTCTGTAATGAATATGTTTCAGCTCAAAATATATAATGAGACAAAAATTCATCCATAACTTTATGATTGATTAATCTAATTTCCTTAAGAAAATGTAGCTCGATTTAGTCTTCTTCTTTTCTCTTCTCATCCTCCCTCCCCCTCTCAAGCAACACGCCAACTAACCAACAGGCTGCCTTGCTGCCTCTGCTCTGACCCGCGGAAATGGTCAAGGGTAAGTTCACCATAAATTTTCGTGGCTTGCTCAGAGACTGGGGCTTCTGTGATGAATTTTTCTTCCATCCCCGAGGTGATGGTGCCCTGTTGGTGGGATGAACTCTAAGCCTGTATTTTAGTTCTATTTTCCTGGAAAGGATGCGATCTTTACAACAATGCCATGGTTCAGTGGGAAATCTGAGTCTCACTTTCCCTGTAATGCACTTCTACCCCAAAAGAAAATATGTCTGGATCCTTGAGCTGGGACTCAGACCCAGATCTTCTCATTCCAAAACCTGAGCTGGATCTAGTCTACCATGCATCTCATTTTGCCACTCACTCAACCCTTATGGATTGTCAATCTTTAAGGGCAGTAAAAGTATCTCCATTTATCTTTGTATCTCCATGGCAAACAGCTCAGTGTCCTGTACATATAGACGTTCAATGATTTTTTTTTTTAATGAAATACTCACTACAGCCTTTTAATGACAGTACTATCTCTGCAATTGAAACTATTTCTTGCTATTCCATTGCCACTTAAATATATTTCACATTTTTCTCAAAAACCACTTGTACCATTTCTAGGCAGACTGAAACTTTTAAAAGTCATACTCCCTATGCCAGAGCCACAAGGGAAATAAGTCGGAAAGCAAGGAAAATAATTTTTAAAATTTCTTTGGTTCTCCAAGAGTTGCATGAGGATGACACAAAGTATTCAGGAGAAACCCAAGTGGATATTTGATTTTCTATAGCAGCTGAGACACAAACCTGTATCAGTTACGCAAGATCATCCAGAAACTTGAAACCAGTGGAATAGAACTCTTTTCATGTTAAACAAAAGCCATGGAGATGTGCCAGAGACTCAACAAATAAGGAAATATGTTACAGAGTGAAAATCCAAATTTCTGTTGAGTAAATACTGGGGAAAAAAAGGCAATTTTTATTCTAAGAATTTAACCAGTTGGGTAAAATAGCAGACCCCCTTTAAAAAAGCCAGTATATATGTACCAGAAATAAAGATATATAATAAATAATTTTTTCCACCTAGTTAAATCATTATTCATTTTCATTAATTCATTCAACTAATATTTATCAAGTCCTGCTACAGAAAATTTGGTAGGTATTGAATATTTAAATACATTGCTAAATGTAAGAATATGACCTAGAGGAAAAGTTATATACAGAAACCCTGGAATGAAAGGATACTCCAAGAAGGACCTAAAGTAAAAATAATTGCCTGAAACTGAGTATAATCTTTAACATTGTTTTTGAATATGGTCTTTTTATAGCTTTATTAAATGAAATTATAATTGGCATGCAAAAACTGCACATATTTAAAATGTATAATGTAAGAAATTTGACATATGCCTACTTCCCTAAAACCAACACCACAATCAAGATAATGAACATAACCATCCCCCCAAAGTTTCCTTGCGTCCTTTTATTAGGATGGTTACAAAAGAAATTATGATATTTGCCATTGGAAGTAATGGCAAAAACCGCAACAACTTTTGCAACAACTTAATACACTTTCTTCCCACTATGCCTCTCAGGCCTTCTCCTCAGGCAACTATTGATTTGTATTCTATCACTCTAGATTAGTTTGCATTTTAAATAGTTGTATATAAATAGAAACAAAGTATATGCACTACTTCTGTCTGCAGTTTTTCACTCAGTATTATTATAAGGTTGTTCCGTATCCTTACATTTATCAAAAACCACTCTATTATATTGCTGAGTAGGACTTTATGGTATAGGTGTATCACAATTCATGTATCCATTGACCTGTTGACACTGGTGTTGTTGACATCGAATGTCCACGTCGACGTGGACATCGAATGTCCACGTCGATGTTGACATCGAATGTCAATGTTGACGTTGACATTCGTGTTGTTTCCAAGTTTAGGATATTTAACATACAGATTCTACAAATATTCATGTATAGCTTTTGGTGTGAACATGGGCTTTCATTTCTTTTCATTGTTACCTAGAGTAGAATGGCTGGATCTGATGGTCATGCATATTTAATTTGTAAAGAAAGTTACAAAGTGATTCTGAAAGTGACTGTACCATTTTCTATCCCAACTATCAGTGTATGAGAGTTTCAGCTGCTCCATCCTGGCTAACCCTTAGTACGCTCAGTCTATAATTTTAGCCATCCCAGTGGGTGTAGTAATATCTCATTATGGCTTTAAATTACATTTTCCTAATGATTAGTGATAGTGATCATCTTTATTACTATTAACAATCTGTATATGTAAATACCCATGATGAGGTGTCTGTTCAAATATTTTGCACTTATATTGTTAGTCTGCTTATTATTAAGTTCCAAGTGTTCTTTATATATTTAACAACATAAATTATTTTTCAGATACATTTTACAAATATTTTCTTTTAGCCTGTGTGTTGCCTTTACAATTTCTTTCTTTCTTATGCCCTCACTTTAACTTGAGCCTTTACATTTTCTTGACAATGTATTTTTAAATTTTTTCTGAAGTCTAACTTAAGGTCTTTTCCTTTTACAGTTAAAATTTAAGAAATCTTTGACAAATCCAAGTTTTCTTCTATGTTTTCTGATGTAAGATTAGCTCTTGTGTTTAGATGAATGATTTATCTTGCACTAATTACTGTATATGGTGGGAAGTATATGCCAAAGCTCACTTTTTTTTACATATGGATGTTCAGTGGTTTCAGGACTATTTATTGAAAATATTATTTATTCTCAGTGAATTGCCTTGCTATCTTTGTCAAAAATTAGTTTATTATATAGGTGTTTGTTTATTTCTGTAATCTCTATTTTGTTCTGTTTTATTAATCATTTTGTCTTTATTGGTTCCAATACCAATACTATCTTTGTTATTGTGGCTTTATAAAAAAAAGTTTTTCAACTTTGTTCTTTTAAGTTGATTAGCTATGCTAGCTCCTTGGCATTTCCTTATAAATTTTGAAATCAGCTTATCAATTTCTTAAAAAAAAACCAGTTGCAATTTTGATTGGAATTGTGTTGAATATAGAGACCAATTTCAGAGAGAACAAAAACTTAAAATTATTAAGCCTTCTGATTCATGAAAATAAATTACATTGTTCTATTGTCAAATATTAAACCAACCCTGCATTCCTGGAATAAACACCACTTGATCCTAAAATATTACCCTTTTAATATATTGTTGAATTTAATGTTCTAAAATTGTATTTAAAATTTCTGGCTGGGGCGGTGGCTCATATCTGTAATCCCAGCACTTTGGGAGGTCGAAGTGGGTGGATCACCTGAGGTCAGGAGTTCAAGACCAGCCTGGCCAACATGGTGAAACTCCATCTCTACTAAAAATACAAAAAATTAGCCAGGGCATGGTGGTGGGTTCCTGTAATCCCAGCTACTCAGGAGGCTGAGGCAGGAGAATCACTTGAACCCAGGAGGTGGAGGCTGCAGTGAGCTGAGATCATGGCCTTGCACTCCAGCCTGGGCAACAAGAGCAAAACCCTGTCTCAAAAAAAAAGAAAAAAAAAAGAAAATTGCGTATTAGTGTTCATTCCGTTTGTTTGTCTAGTGTTGGTATCACTGTAAATCTTGCCTCATAAAATGAGCAAAAAAATTTACTTTTCTTCAATTTTTTGGAAGATTTTGTATGGAATTAGTATTATCTCTTAAATGCTTGGTAGAATTCTCCAGTGATGCCTCTGGGTCTGGAATTTTCATGTTGTGAATATTTTTAACTACAAACTTAATTTCAAATATATATAAATATACATATATATTTCAAGTTATCTATTTCTTTTTGATTGAGCTTTGAGAGTTTACCCTTTTCAAGAAATTTTTTTCATTTCATTTAAGTTCTCAAACTTATTGACTTAAAATTGTAATATTTTCCTAGCAGTTTTCTAATATGTACAGAATCTATAGTGATATCATTCCTCTTATTTTTCATATTTGGTAACGTGTTTATTTTTATTTTCCCCCATCTATCTTATTAGGGGTTTATACATTTTTACTGACCTTCTGAGAGACATCCTTTTTAAATTTCATTGGTTTTTTTCTCTATTATTTCTCTATTATTGACTCCATTTATTTCTTCTTAAATTTTCTTTCTACTGCATACTTTGAGTCTAATTTGCCATACAGTTTCTGATTTCTTCAGATGGAAGCTTAGGTCATTTAAGAACTTCCTGTTTTGTTGTTCATGTTGTTGTTTCTAATAGAGACATTTGGTTCTATATACTTTGTTCTAGATACTGTTTTATCTTCATTCTACACATTTTTGTATGCTTTGTTTTTATTTTTACTGACTTCAAGATACTCTAAATTCTCTTTGATTTAGAGAGGGGTCAATTGTACGACTCATTTGTTTCCCCTCTCTTTGATTTCCTTATGATTTATGTGATCAGAGAACATGCTTTGTCCAATTTAAATCATCTTAAATTGATTGTGACTTATGGCCTATTTAAAAATATTGCTTGTTTTGGTAACTGTTCCATGTGTACTTGAAAATAATATGTGTTATTCTTTTTGGGGGCACAGTGCTCATATTGTGGTCTCTTATTCTTTTTGTGTTTCATTTTGGATAATTTTTATTGATTTCTGTTCAAATTTATTAATCTTTCATCTACAATATTCCATATATTATTAACCTCCAGTGCATTTTTTTCTCTTCAACCATTATAGTTTTCATTTCTAAAAGTTTGATTTAGGGATTTTTATATCTTCCATGCCTCTATTTAATAAATTCAATTTTTTAACCTTTTTGAGTATATGAGATAAAATAATAATAACTATTTTAATATCTATTGATTCCATCATTTGTCATTTTTGAATCTGTTTCTACCAATTGGATTTACACCTTCTGTGTCATATTTTCTTGCTTTTTTGCATGCCTAGGCATACGTGACTAGATGAGAAACATCTTGATTTTCACCTTATCATGGTGAATATTTGTCCTGGGTCTTTTGTGTTTCTATAAATATTTTTAGTTTTGTTCTGGGATATCGTTAAGTTACATGGAATCAATTTGATTATTTCAAGGCTTGCTTTTAAGCTTTCTTAGGTTAAATTAGACATTAGAGAAGAAAACATTAGGGCTAGTTTTGCTCCACAATTGAGGCAATGACCCACAAAGTACTCTACCTAATGTTCCTGGATAAATAAGATTCTCAGTCTGGCTGGTAGAAATACTGGTACTCTGTGAACTGAAAATTGGTTCCTTTTTTCATATGTGGATGGTTATTTCCCTTGTCGCGGGTAGTTTCATCACACATAGCACTGAGCAACTCTAATGGGACATATTGTAGTTTTCTGAAACTCCCTCTTCAATGACTACACTGGGACTTTGAGCTGCCTTGGACTCTGCAAACTTGGTCCAAACTCTATTTCCTCATCTCAAGGAGACCCCACATGCTGCCTGTGCTGCTACTGGGGTCAATTATATGACTCATTTGTATCACCTTTGTCGGTATTACTGTCCTCTGGTGCCCGATATCTCATATCAGAAATCCATTGGTTAATATGTTTGTCCAATATTTTTATTATTTGAGGTGGAAGGAAAAATTGGGTCTCCATTACTCCATCTTGTCCAGAAATAATAATGAAGACACTTGATTATTAATTTGTTCAACAACTGGACTTTTTTGGTCTAGTTTGTAATTCACTTTATCATTCTCTACCCCACATCTTCAAAGTAATTTTACTTTTCTTTTGCTTTTGAATATGTTCTTTATTTTTGTATCACAACTGCAAGCAAAAATTTAGTCTTCAGGGAACAAAAAGGTCTGTGGTATGTTATATGAAATGTCATGTCTGAATGAGTTTGTTACAATGCTTTCAATGATATTTTCAAACAGTCTCCATGAGAGATCATTTCAATGAATATCAAACTGTTTTTAATGATTAGAGTAGTAGAAATAGTATATATAGAGAAAATCCACAGAGGTATAAAAGCTGGTGTCCAATATTATGGTCACTCAGGTTGTTTCAGTTAGGTCTTTGTGATTAAAAAGAGAGGCTTCTGGCCAGGCACAGTGGCTCACACCTGTAATCCCAGCATTTTGGGAGTCCAAGCCAGGTGGATCGCCTGAGGTCAGGAGTTCGAGGCCAGCATGGCCAACATGGTGAAACCCCATATATATTACAAATACAAAAATTAGCCGGGCCTGGTGGTGGGCCCTGTTACTCCATTTACTCGGGATGCTGAGGCAGGTAAATCGCTTGAACCTGGGAGATGGAGGTTGCAGTGAGCCAAGATCGTGCCATTGCACTCCAGCCTGGGCAACAAGAGCAAAACTCTGTCTCAATAAATACATACATAAATAAATAAAAATAAAAGCAAAACAAAAAAAGAGAGCCTTTCATAAGTAGATGAAAATAGGGATGGTGGTTGTTACAACAATCAGTATGGAATCACATGGAAATAATCCAAGAAAATATATTAATATACCATTGAGCATCATTGAAATTCAAACTAAATCCAGAAAGTGAAACATGATTTCATTGCACTTCAATCTATGCGTTAGTACTGCTATGATCCCTATTCCCTCTGCTTTTTTATTGTTGTTTCCTTTAGATGTCTTGTTGCTGCCTCTTTCACCATCTACCAGCTTTGCTGGCCTCTATTCTGTACATGTTTCTCTAAATTCAAGTTCCTGACTACTCAGGCAGATCTGTTATGATATCCGAGCCAAGTTCCACCCTTGCTGTAGATATTTTCATGTTTATTCCTATTACCAATTACTTCAGTTACTTTATAATTCACAATTCAAGTATCCAAAATTGGGAATTCCATCTACCCAATTCATCTTTTGTTACAAGACTGCAGCAAAGTTAACAGTTCAGCTTATGAATCGATTGTCTAGTGATGAGGTGTGCAAATATTTAAAGCTTCAGGATATGGTCATATAGATAACCTTCGTAAATATATAGGTCAATGCAACTTTCTTTAAAAGATGCTGTAAACTGAGCAAACACTGACTTTCACAAGTCTGATACTTACATAGATGAGAAATTAGAGGCCAGAATCAGAAATAATGGACAGAATTTACAAGGAGATAGATTTTGGAAAAAAGCACTGTTTAATATGTTTTTAAAATTCAAATATGTTATAGGGTGAGACCTTTCGGTTTAACCTTGAAATTTTGGTTTTTATGCATTTCAGATTATATGAGAATCATCCTAAATAGTTGCAGTATTATTCAACTTTTATACAAGCAAAAATGCTGGTATTGTAGTATGAATGCTAAAAATAAAAAATGAAAATAAAAAAGGACAAGGAATTCCAATAATAAATCATTCCTTTCTTTATTATCCATGTTAATTTTTCAGAATGATGAGAGGGCAGGATGAATTAATGCTTGATGTTTTGCAAAATGCAAAAATTGTCTCAGGATTGTTCTGAAATTTAAATGTGAAGAACTAAATATGTTTCCCCCCAACAGCTTTTCTTGTAACTGGAAAACTTTCCAGAAATGCATCTGATAACAATTGTCTCCTAGATGTCTTTTATTCACACTTGGTTCTTTAGAAGGAATCATGCTTTCATTAATGACATTTTCTTTTCACAGTTAATTGTCAGTCAGTCAACGTCTACCTTTGCCAAATGTCTGAAATAGTAGATAAGGGAAAAAGGTCTCACAAAATAGGACAGTATCTTCCTAAATGCATAATATTATCTGTGAGATTAGTCATAAAATGAAATATTTAGACTCCGGTCTAAACTAGATAAACAGAAGAAAATTATTAGACATTTATATCAAAATGTCCTGGTTGATCATATCACATTTAGCTCTTTTAAAATGTAAAGCTGATACTTAAAGAGTTGTGCAATAGGAAGAAGTGGGAAAATTGCCACACACACACACAAAGCCATTGCAGAATAAGAATTTCAAAGTAGTCTAATCAAGTGCATCTTCAGGCAAATGTTTGCAAAAATCTTTTTATAAAGAATGAACCATTAAAATAAAAAAAGAGTCTATATAGATGTACCCTACTTCTAGAAGAAGAACAAATGTAATATCTAAGCATTGGCAGGTCATTATATTAAAAGCAATTTTGATAGTTAACTATGCAGAAACAGAAATATAAATCTGAAACACAGCTGTAATCACTCTATGGAAAAATATCTGCTATTAAACACTTGGCAAAGTGGACAGCCTAACGATGTAGTAAAATCCTTTGCATTAAATTCAGTCTGTTACCCCTGATGGAGATCAGGCATCATTAGCTTTTGGTGCATGTTTCTGTTATCTTGCATTAAAGAGAGAGCTATGAATTTATTTCACAGAATTGACTTCAGTGGTTACAATATTAACTCCGGTTGTTGCTTTAAAAAATTACCTAGTAATTTAATAACTTTCCGTTGAGCAAAGTAATTGTAAAAACTTTTGTTTTCATCATGAACTTGTTGACTTAAAGATAGCATTATCTTTTTTTTTTTAAACAGGATTTTCCTTTGTGTGGATGGGAGAATCCTCCTCTTTCAATGCATTAGTTTGCTCACCATTCTTCCTACATTTATTAAAAGATTTTTGAGACAAGCTGCACCACAAACATTTTAAGATTAAATGTAAAATATGATTTGTAAAAGTTCAGTAATAGCTATGAAATGTTGCAACGATGTATATGATAAAAATATCTTTATTTTCTTCTTTTTTTTTTTTTTTGAGACGATGGAGTCTGGCTCTGTCGCCCAGGCTGGAGTGCAGTGGTGTAAGCTCAGCTCACTGCAAGCTCCGCCTCCTGGGTTCATGCCATTCTCCTGCCTCAGCCTCCCCAGTAGCTGGCACTACAGGCACCTGCAACCATGCCCCACTAATTTTCTGAAGTTTTAGTAGAGATGGGGTTTCACCATGTTGGCCTGGCTAGTCTCGAACTCCTGACCTCAGGTGATCCACTCGCCTCTGCCTCCCAAAGTGCTGGGATTACAGGCATGAGCCACTGCACCCAGCCCCATTTAATTTTTTTTTTAATTATACTTTAAGTTCTAGGGTACAAGTGCACAACATGCAGTTTTGATACATAGGTATACATGTGCCATGTTGGTTTGCTGCACCCATCAACTCATCATTTACGTTAGTATTTCTCCTAATGCTATCCCTCCCCCAGGCCCCCACCCCCCGACAGGCCCTGGTGTGTGATGTTCCCTGCCCTGTGTCCAAGTGGGATTGTTCAATTCCCACCTATGAGTGAGAACATGTGGTGTTTGGTTTTTTGTCCTTGTGATAGTTTTCTGAGAATGATGGTTTCCAGCTTCATCCATGTCCCTGCAAAGGACATGAACTCATCCTTTTTTTTTTTTTTGGCATAGCATTCCATGGTGTATATGTGCCACATTTTCTTAATCCAGTCTATCATTGATGGACATTTGGGTTAGTTCCAAGTCTTTACTACTGTAAATAGTGCCGCAAAAAACATACAGATGCATGTGTCTTTATAGTAGCATGATTTATAATCCTTTGGGTATATACCCAGCAATGGGATTGCTGGGTCAAATGGTAATTCTAGTTCTAGATTCTTGAGGAATTGCCACACTGTCTTGCACAATGGTTGAACTAATTTACACTCCCACCAACAGTGTTAAAGCATTCCTATTTCTCCACATCTGTTGCAGGAAGTCAGGGGCCCTGAATGGAGGGACCAGCTGGAGCTGTGGCAGAGAAACATAAATTGTGAAGATTTCATGGACATTTATCAGTTCCCAAAATTAATACTTTTATATTTTCTTATGCCTGTCTTTACTGCAATCTCTGAACACAAATTGTGAAGATTTCATTTTAATATGGACATTTATCACTTCCCTAATAATACTCTTATAATTCCTTATGCCTGTCTTACTTTAATCTCTTAATCCTGTTATCTTCCTAAGCTGAGGATGTACGTCACCTTCAGACCACTGTTGTACAAATTGATTGTAAAACATGTGTGTTTGAACAATATGAAATCAGTGCACCTTGAAAAAGAACAGAATAACAGTGATTTTAGGGAACAAGGGAAGATAACCATAAGGTCTGACTGCCTGCGGGGTTGGGCAAAAAGGGCCATATTTTTCTTCTTGCAGAGAGCCTATAAAGGGATGTACAAGTAGGAGAGATATCACTAAATTATTCTCCTACCAAGGAATATTAAATATTAAGACCCTAGGAAAAGAATTGCATTCCTGGGGGGAGGTCTATAAATGGCCACTCTGGGAGTGTCTGTCTTATGCAGTTGAGATAAGGACTGAAATACGCCCTGTTCTCCTGCAGTACCCTCAGACTTACTCGGATTGGGAAATTCCAGCCAGGTAAATTTTGGTCACACCGGTTCTCTGCTCTTGAACCCTGTTTTCTGTTGTTTAAGATGTTTATCAAGACAATACATGCACAGCCAAACATAGACCCTCATCAGTAATTCTAATTTTGTAATTTGCCTTGTGATCTTTGCTTTGAGCTTTGCCTTGTGATCTTTATTGCCTTTTAAAACATGTGATCTTTGGGACCTACTCCCTGTTCATACACACCCTCACCTTTTAAAGTCCTTAATAAAAACCTGCTGGTTTTGTGCCTCAGGGCATCATTGTCCTACCGATATGTGATGTCACCCCCGGAGGCCCAGCTGTAAAATTCCTCTCTTTGTACTCTTTATTTCTCAGACTGGCCATCACTTAGGGAAAATAGGAAGAACCTATGTTGAAATATGGGTGGATGGTTCACCCAATACACACCCTCTCCAGCGTCTGTTGTTTACTGACTTTTTAATGATTACCATTCTAACTGGTGTGAGAAGGTATCTCATTGTGGTTTTGATTTGCATTTCTCTAATGACCAGTGGTGATGAGCATTTTTTCATGTGTCTGTTGGCTGCATAAATGTCTTCTTTTGAGAACTGTCTGTTCATATACTTTGCCCACTTTTTGATGGGGTTGTTTGTTTTTTTCTTGTAAATTTGTTTAAGTTCTTTGTGGATTCTGGATATTAGCCCTTTGTCAGATGAGTAGATGGCAAAAATTTTCTCCCATTCTGTAGGTTGCCTGTTCACTCTGATGGTAGTTTCTTTTGCTGTGCAGAAGCACTTTCATTTAATTAGATCCCATTTGTCTATTCTGGCTTTTGTTGCCATTGCTTTTGGTGTTTTAGTCATGAAGTCTTTGCCCACGCCTGTGTCCTGAATGGTATTGCCTAGGTTTTCTTCTAGGGTTTTTAATGGCGTTAGGTCTTACATTTATCTTTAATCCATCTTGAGTTAATTTTTGTATACAGTGTAAGGAAGGGATCCAGTTTCAGCTTTCTACCTATGGCTAGCCAGTTTTCCCAACACCATTAATTAAATAGAGAATCCTTTCCCAATTGCTTGTTTTTATCAGGTTTGTCAAAGATCAGATGGTTGTAGATGTGTGGTGTTATTTCTGAGGCCTCTGTTCTGTTCCATTGGTCTATATATCTGTTTTGGTACCAGTACCATACTGTTTTGGTTACTGTAGCCTTGTAGTATAGTTTGAAGTCAGGTAGAGTGATGCCTCCAGCTTTCTTCTTTTTGCTTAGGATTGTCTTGGCTACACAGGCTCTTTTATGGTTCCATATAAATTTTAGTTTTTTGCAATTATGTGAAGAAAGTCAATCGTAGCTTGATAGGGATAGCATTGAATCTATAAATTACTTTGGGCAGTATGGCCATTTTCATGACATTGATTCTTCCTATCCATGAGCATGGAATATTCTTTCATTTGTTTGTGTCCTCTTTTATTTCTTTGTCAGTGGTTTGTAGTTCTCCTTGAAGACATCCTTCACATCCCTTGTAAGTTGGATTCCTAGGTATTTTATTCTCTTTGTAGCAATTGTGAATGGAAGTTCACTCATGATTTGGCTCTTTGTTTGTCTATTATTGGTGTACAGGAATGATTGTGATTTTTGCACATTGATTTTGTATCCTGAGACTTTGCTGAAGTTGCTTATCAGCTTAAGGAGATTTTGGGCTGAGACAATGGGGTTTTCTAAATATATAATCATGTCATCTGCAAACAGCGACAATTTGACTTCCTTTTTTCCTAATTGAATACCCTTTATTTCTTTCTCTTGCCCGATTGCCTGGGCCAGAACTTCCAATGCTATGGTGAGAGAGGGCATCCCTGTCTTGTGCTGGTTTTCAAGGGGAATGCTTCCACTTTTTGACCATTCAGTATGATATTGGCTGTGGGTTTTTCATAAATAGCTCTTATTATTTTGAGATACGTTCCATCAATACCTAGTTTATTGAGAGTTTTTAGCATGAAAGGCTGTTGAATTTTGTCAAAGGCCTTTTCTGCATCTATTGAGATAATCATGTGGTTTTTGTCTTTGGTTCTGTTTATGTGATGGATTACATTTATTGACTTGCGTATGTTGAACCAGCCTTGCATCCTAGGGATGAAGCAGACTTGATCATGGTGGATAAGCTTTTTGATGTGCTGCTAGATTCGATTTGCCAGTGTTTTACTGAGGATTTTCACATCGATGTTCATCAGGGATATTGGCCTAAAATTCTCTTTTTTTGTTGTATCTCTGCCAGGCTTTGGTATCAGGATGATGTTGGCCTCATAAAATGAGTTAGGGAGAATTCCTTTTCTATTTATTGGAATAGTATCAGAGGGAATGGTACCAGCTCCTCTTTGTACCTCTGGTAGAATTTAGTTGTGAATCTGTCTGGTCCTGGACTTTTTAAGTTGTTGCCTATTCAGAGTCTGTTATTGGTCTATTCAGAGATTCAACTTCTTCATGGGTTAGTCTTGGGAGGGTATATGTGTCCAGGAATTTATCCATTTCTTCTAGATTTTCTGGTTTATTTGCATAGAGGTGTTTGTAGTATTTTCTGATGGTACTTCATATTTCTGTTGGATCAGTGGTGATATCCCCTGTATCATTTTTTATTGCATCTATTCTTCTCTCTTTTCTTCTTTGTTAGTCTTGCTAGTGGTCTATCAATTTTGTTGATCTTTTAAAAAAAACCAGCTCATAGATTCATTGATTTTTTGAAGGGTTTTTTGTGTGTCTAACTCTTTCAGTTCTGCTCTGATCTTAGTTATTTCTTGCCTTCTGCTAGCTTTTGAATTTGTTTGCTCTTGCTTCTCTAGTTCTTTTAATTGTGATGTTATGGTGTTGATTTTAGATCTTCCTTGCTTTCTCTTGTGGGCATTTAGTGCTATAAATTTCCCTCTACACACTGCATTAAATGTGTCCCAGAGATTCTGGTATGTCGTGTTTTTGTTCTCATTTGTTTCAAAGAATATCTTTATTTGTACTTTCATTTTGTTATGTATCCAGTAGTCATTCAGGAGCAAGTTGTTCAGTTTCCATGTAGTTGTGTGTTTTTGAGTGAGTTTCTTAATCCTGAGTTCTACTTTGATTGCACTGTGGTCTGAGTGCAACAGAGTTGTTGTGATTTCTGTTCTTTTACATTTGCTGAGGAGTGCTTTACTTCCAATTATGCGGTCAATTTTAGAATAAGTGTGATGTGATGCTGAGAATAATGTATATTCTGTTGATTTGGGGTGAAGAGTTCTGTAGATATCTGTTAGGTCTGCTTTTTGCAGAGCTGAGTTCGGGTCCTGGATATCCTTGTTAACCTTCTGTCTCATTAATCTGTCTAATATTGACAGTGGGGTGTTAAAATCTCCTATTATTATTGTGTGGGAGTCTAAGTCTCTTTGTAGGTCTCTAAGGACTTGCTTTATGAATCTGGGTGCTCCTGTATTGGGTGCATGTATATTTAGGATAGTTAGCTCTTCTTGTTGAATTGATCCCTTTACGATTATGTAATGGCCTTCTTTGTCTCTTTTAATCTTTGTTGTTTTAAAGTCTGTTTTATCAGAGACTAGGATTGCAACCCCTGCTTTTTTTTGCTTTCCATTTACTTGGTAGATCTTCCTCCATCCCTTTATTTTGAGCCTATGTGCGTCTTTGAATGTGAGATTGGCCTCCTGAATACAGCACACTGACGGGTCTTGACCTTTTATCCAATTCGCCAGTCTGTGTTTTTTAATTGGGGCATTTAGCCCATTTACATTTAAGGTTAATATTGTTATGTGTGAATTTGATCCTGTCATTATGATGTTAGCTGGTTATTTTGCCCATTAATTGATGCAGTTTCTTCATAGCATCGATGGTCCTTACAATTTGGCCTGTTTTTGCAGGGACTGGTACCGCTTGTTCCTTTTCATGTTTAGTGCTTCCTTCAGGAGCTCTTGTAAGGGAGGTCTGGTGGTGACAAAATCTCTCAGCATTTGCTTGTTTGTAAAGGATTTTATTTCTCCTTCACTTATGAAGCTTAGTTTGGCTGGATGCGAAATTCTGGGTTAAAAATTCTTTTCTTTAAGAATGTTGAATATTGGCCCCCACTCTCTTCTGGCTTGTAGGGTTTCTGCTGAGAGATCCACTGCTAGTCTGATGTGCTTCCCTCTGTGGGTAATTCGACCTTTCTCTCTGGCTTCCCTTTACACTTTTTCCTTCATTTCAACCTTGGTGAATCTGACAATTATATGTCTTGGGTTTGCTCTTCTCGGGGAGTATCTTTGTGGTGTTCTCTGTATTTCCTGAATTTGGATGTTGGCCTGCCTTGCTATATTGGGGAAGTTCTCCTGGATAATATCCTGAAGAGTGTTTTCCAACTTGGTTCCATTCTCCCCATCACTTTCAGGTGCACCAATCAAACGTAGATTTGGTCTTTTCACATAGTCCCATATTTCTTTTTTTTTTTTTTGAGATGGAGTCTCGCTCTTTCACCCAGGCTGGAGTGCAGTGATGCTATCTCGGCTCACTGCAAGCTCCACTTCCTGGGTTCATGCCATTCTCCTGCCTCAGCCTCTTGAGTAGCTGAGACTACAGGCACCTGCCACTGCGCCCAGCTAATTTTTTATATTTTTAGTAGAGACAGGGTTTCACTGTGTTAGCCACGATGGTCTCGATCTCCTGACCTTGTGATCCACCAATCTTGGCCTCCCAAAGTGCTGGGATTACAGGTGTGAGCCACTGTGCCCGGCCATAGTCCCATATTTCTTGGAGGTTTGTTCTTTTTTTTTTCACTCTTTTTTCTCTGTCCTTGGTTTCTTGCTTTATTTCATTAATTTGATCTTCAATCACAGATACCCTTTCTTCCACTTGATCAAATTGGCTATTGAAGCTTGTGCATGTGTCATTAAGTTCTTGTGTGAGGGTTTTCAGCTCTATCAGGTCATTTAAAGTCTTCTCCACACTGTTTATTCTAGTTATCCCTTTGTCTAATCTTTTTTCAAGGTTTCTAGCTTCCTTGTGATGGGTTCGAACATCCTCCTTTAGTTCAGAGAAGTTTGTTATTACTGACCTTCTGATGCCTACTTCTGTCAACTTGTCAAAGTCATTCTCCATCCAGCTTTGTTCCGTTGCTGGTCAGGATCTGCAATCCTTTGGAAGAGAAGAGGTGTTCTGATTTTTAGAATTTTCAGCTTTTCTGTTCTGGTTTCTCCCCATCTTTGTGGTTTTATCTACCTTTGGTCTTTGATATTGGTGACCTACAGATGGGGTTTTGGTGTAGATGACCTTTTTGTTGATGTTGATGCTATTCTTTTCTGTTTGTTAGTTTTCCTTTTAACAGGTCCCTCAGCTTCAGGTCTGTTGGAGTTTGCTGGAGTTCCACTCCAGATCCTCATTGCCTGGCTATCACCAGCGGAGGCTGCAGAACAGCAAATATTGCTGCCTGATCCTTCCTCTGGAAGCTTTGCCCCAGAGGGTCAGTCACCTATATGAGGTATCAGTCAGCACCTACTGGGAGGTGTCTCACAGTTAGGCTGCATGGGGATCAGGGGCCCACTTGAGGAGGCAGTCTCTCCGTTCTGAGAGTTCAGACGCCATGCTGGGAGAACCACTGCTCTCTTCAGAGCTGTCAGACAGGGATGTCTACATCCCTTCAGACTACAGAAGTTGTCTGCTGACTTTTGTTCAGCTATGCCCTGCCCACAGAGGTGGAATCTAAAGGCAGTAGGCCTTGTTGTGCTGTGGTGGGCTCTGCCCCGTTCAAGCTTCTCAGAGGCTCTGTTTACCAACTCAAGCCTCAGCAATGGTGGAGGCCCTCCCCCAGCCAGCCTGCTGTCTCACAGATCGATCTCAGACTGCTGTGCAGGTGGTGAGCAAGGCTCTGTGGACATGGGAGCCACTGAGCTAGGCATGGGAGAGAATCACCTTGTCTGCCAGTTGCTAAGACTTTGGGAAAAGCACTGTATTTGGGTGGGAGTGTCCCATTTTTCCAGGTAGTCTGTCATGGCTTCCCTTGGCTAGGAAAGGGAAATCCCTCGACCACTTGTGCTTCCCAGTTGAGGTGACGCCCTGCCCTGCTTCGGCTTGCCCTCCGTGGGCTGCACCCACTGTCTGACCAGTCCTAATGAGGTGAACCAGGTACCTTAGTTGGAAAGGCAGAAATCACCAGTCTTCTGTGTTGATCATGCTGGGAGCTGCAGACTGGAGCTGTTTCTATTCGGCCACCTTGGAATGCACCCCCTAAATTTTTTAGTGAGAGACATACACTACTTTTTTTCCCACCCTGGAACATTTGCTTTAAATCTATAACAATTACCATTTCAGTTTATCTCTTTCTTCCCCTTAGGTGGAAACACAGAAGTGGAATCTAGAGGCAGTAGGCCTTGGTGAGCACTTCTATCATCATCTTAAGCATAATGATGGTTGTTCTTCATTTTCACTCACACCCTCTAACTTGTTCTCATTTTATGTGTGGCACCTAAGAGAGTGCTCCTAATATATAATTTTCTAAAATGTAATAACATACTTCTCATAAAAATATCAAATGAACATATGTTAGTGATATTATTTAACTTGTGAATTAATGAAGCAATGTTAAAACTGGCTCACGTGAGAATTTAAGGTGGTTAGCTATTTACAGAAAATTTAATAAAGCAATGCTAGAATAAGATTTCTGAATGAGATACAACACTAGTTAACATCCAATAGGTTAATAAACCATAACCTTTGTGGTTATCTATTCTTCTGGAAAGAAGTGATTTGCATCTCTATCAGACGTAAATCTACAAGTGAATTTCTGCCCCTTCCAAGCTGTTAAAGAACCCAGTCAATAAAAAGTCAATCAAGAGGGCAAACACAGAACTGCTTTGAGAGAACACCCAATAATCTCTTTTGTCATTTCCATGTTTTCATAATATTTTGACAGTGCCTTGAAAATAACGGACATTTATGAAATATATGTGGAATTGGAGAAGTAGAGACTGAGTGGATCTGAAGTCCTTTATACCGTGGTTTTGGGATACCACTAGTTAAAAACTTCTGCTTAAAGGCCATATGAAGCTGGGTGTGGTGGCACATACCTCAGGAAGCTGAGGTGGGAGAATCACTTGAGCTCAGGAGAACGAGGCTGGAGTGAGCTATAACTGTGCCACTGCACTCCAGCCTGTGCAAGAGTGAGGCCCCATTTCTAAAAACATTAAAAAAAAAACTAAATAAATAAAGGCCATACGATTATTGTCAAGCAGGCTCCACTAGACAAACAACAAGACCAAGAAGGTCAGGGCACTCAGAAGAGATGTGTAACTGCTTTCTGACCAAAGCTGGATAAATGGTACTGGGAAAATATAAATATTATTGATCCACGATATCTTAAAAGTTTGAAAGAGATAAAGGCATTTTGCACATTTCTGCAATTAGAATGTACTTTTTGCACATATCTTGATGAGTATACTGCTATATATGAAGCCTCCTACAGATTGGGGCTTCTTTTTAAGTTGCATGTTGTGAGAGATAATTGATTAAAAATTCAAATTTGAGCATGGATGGCCTCAAAAATCGTGTTTCTATGTATTTATTTTTATTATTTATTTATCTATTTATTTATTTTTGAGACAGACTGTCACTCTGTCACCCAGGCTGGAGTGTAGTGGCATGATCTTGGCTCACTGCAACCTCCGCCTCCAAGGTTCAAGCAATTCTCCTGCCTCAGCCTCCGAAGTAGCTGGACTACAGATGTGCGCCACCATGCCTGGCTAATTTTTGTATTTTTTGATATTATTAATAGTAGAGATGGAGTTTCACCATTTTGCCCAGGCTGGTCTCAAACCCCTGAGCTCAAGTGATCAGCCAACTTCAGCCTCCCAAAGTGCTAGGATTAAAGGTGTGAGCCCATCATGCCCAGCCCTCAATTTATTTTATGTTGGTGTCATTTATCTTTTATTTTCTAAAATCTGAATTTTGAAGTTTAGACTCTGAAACCCAATTTATCTTCCTCATTTGCAAAGGTAAGCTAAATATTAGCTTTTTAAGAAAATAATTATTCAAAAATTAATAAAATTCTACAATTCCTTGAAGACTGTTTGAAACCTTCTTTGTTCCCTTAAACATACACTGTGAATTATTTTCCTATTATAAATAATAATAATATGATAATCCCTCTTAAAGTTCAATCTTTGTCAACATTTATGATATTTTTCTTAGGTTAAATTTCTATGAATATTTTTAAAATTCTGTAATATTTTCATAGGTTAAATTTCTGCTATAATTTCTGAGTTAATCTGTTTATGCAATTTTTAACCATTTGGAATGTATTGTCCTATTTTCTTCCAGAAAAAATAAATCTTTTTAATTTACTGTCCCAATAACAATACATAGGAAGGCTTAATTCTCCTTTTGCTAATACTGTTGGCAATTTGAAGGCTGAAAAGTGGTACTTAGATTTTGGAGGGTTTTTTTTAATGTATTTGATTCCAAAGATAAAACATATATCCAAAGGATTATTGGTTGCAATGTTATTTTGGATAATAGATGTTTTTCATTTACCCATCTAGAATCGTTCTTCATCACCTTTACCTGTCTGCTCTGTTGCCCTGTGATGCTGACGTCTATGGAATGCATCAACATGATCCCTCTTCATCTGTGTGCAGCTTTGCAGCTGTAATTAGCTAATGAGAGGCTCCTGCTGAAGATGGGGTGGTGGGAGTACTATTAAGCCAATTTTTCCCCAATCCGCTTTCTCTTGCTTATCATGTGTTGGATGTATTTCTCTAAGTAGTGGTGCTCATAGATGTAGCTCCTAGATCCCTTTACTGAAATAGTGCATTCGTCTCCAAGTTGCTTTAATTACTGGTTGCTAAGAGTTGCTCCTTATCTACAGAATTGTCCTCGGCCAAATGGGAATTACCTTGCCAGGTAAGTTATGCCGATGTTCCCAAGGGTAAGACAACTACTGGCTTACACTGGGATACACAACTCCCCTACCCTTCTTCCTCAAAGTGGAATCAACTCTGTGGGGCAATTAATACTGCAGAGCTCCCCAAGGGATCAGACTAAAGATTCGGTACAGTTGGAGTCACACAGTTGCTTACCTTTTTCCTCCTTTGTTCTATCCTGCTTTTCTCACTCACCTTCTCTTAATAGCACTTTCTCAATAAATCAACTGCAAATAATTCCTGTTTCAGGCTCTGCTTCTAAGAATTTGACCTAGTACAGTGGATACCAGGACTGATTTTAGGGAGCAGGCTCAAAAGATGAGTTAAATCTCTTGTAATGAGAACTCCATCACTGGTTGTACGTAAAGTATCGTTGGGCCATTGCATGTTATAGCAGTGTGATTTTTAAGACTTCTCTATTGAAAAGGAATTGGATAAAAGTGGAAGGGAATTTACTATCTGGAGAGTGTCTCTTACATATAAGAGGAATAAAGAAAAGAGTATAGAAACTACGGCACTGTGTGTCTATTACTAAGTACTATTGATTCATGTAAAGTGCAGATGACAAGCTCAGATTTAGTAATCAGCCATGTAAAACAGTGTGAGGGGAAAGGCATCTGTGACTTCCTTATACAGACACCCCGTCTTCTGCAGTTGGAGGACAGACAGAACTGAAGACTGAAGGCACAGTGAAGGTACAAGAGATCATTTAAGAGTGGCAGAACCTTAGAGAAGGCTGACTTCTCAGCCTAGGTAGTCTCCTATGCCAAAGTTAGGGCCATGATAAGGAAGGGATGGGACGTTGATGTTTGAATGGAGATATATGGGTAGATGCACTTAAACCTGAATCCGCTGATTACCCTAATATTTCTGTGTTTGCAGAAGTGGCCTACTCCCTTGGAGTATAAAGCCCCATTCTTGCTAAAAGACTGTGCAGAAGCCTCAAATGAGATAGGTGCCTTATACCATAATGCTTTCCCTCCTCAGGGTACCCCGAGCTCCCCTCCTGGCTGCCACAATCATAACTAGGGTCAAATCTCAGCATTACTGTCATCTGCTAAGGAATAACAATGAATGTAACCATACAAACTTCAGAGCCTGGCTAATACACTGTGAGGAACTAAGAAATTATATTGAATAGTAGATACTAACAATGTTGGATCAAAACAGTCTATATATGTATATATATTATATGTATAATTATATATATCAAATTATATAAATATATATTATTCCATTTTATGTATATATAAAAATATATAACTGAATAAAGAGTTTGTTAATATGGAAGCACTATTGTGATTCAGGATTTAACACCCAGATGAAGATTCTCATATGCTTCCGGAATGGCTCTTGGGAGCCTGGAAAAAAAATAGAAGCACAGGTGCCATAATTGCCATAGTAAATCATGGAGGTAAAGATCAAAGGCCCAGAAAATGGACCTGCTGAAATAAATCTACTTATATGGTAGACCAAAAATAAATAAATAACCCAAAGCAAAACCACAAAACATCATCTAGTGATATTTCTCAAGAGGGTCCAGAGTACATTTTATACGATTTACAAAAGTGATAAAGAATGTATCAAGGAAAAGGAAGCCAGCATCACAGTGTCATTAAGAGAGCCAGAGAAGCTGGTCCTTGTGTGCAATGCTATCTGAAAGAGATGCTGTTACAAACTGGACTCTCTAATAACAATGGGTATGACAGGAACTGAGAAAAAAAGGCCAGGGGGCAGCACTTAACCAACAAAAGCAAGGTGGGCTATTTCAATGGGTAGGGGTAGGCACAACTACAATTGGCAAGATCAGAATAGCAGCTGTAAGGCCTAATCCATAGCTATCTATGGAGATGATTAATAGAATATGTCATTTTAGGAGCAGGATAGATAAACAACTAAAAAGCACATTGTTTAATAGAATCAAAGGAAATCAAGAATATTTGGGCAGAAAGCTGAGGTCAGCTGCCCACTACAAAGTCACAAGCCCCTCATATTTCCTAGATATGATTAGTCCTCATACCCAGACCCAAACAGCTGATGAAAGGGCTGCATCTTAATTAAGAAAGACTCTACAAAACCAGGGCAAGAGTTTATAGGAATGACTTCCCCACAGACAACCTATGACATTTTACTCAAGTTACCATACACTGAAGAAAGGGGAATACCAGATCTCTTGAGCGTTGTTGAATACGAGGTTCATGCTGATGCTATTACAGTTACAGTAAGAATCCCGGGGTACCATGTCAGATAATAAAGTCCTGGCCTATGACTCATTGGCAGAATCTTCACATTTGTTTCTTAACTTGTAGATTTTTGTGTAGTTCTGGACTTGTGCATAGTTTTAAAAAGTGTGTGTGTGTGTGTGTGTGTGTGTGTGTAATTTTTTTTCAGAGATAGGCTGCTGCTCTGTTGCTCAGGCAGGAGTGCAGTGATGCAGTCATAGCTCACTGAAGCTGTGAAGTTCTGGGATCAAGTGATCCTCTGCCTCAGCCTCTCAAATACCTGGGATTATGGGCACATGCCACCATGCCTGGCTAATTTTTTTTTAATCTTAATTTTTTTGTGGAGACAGGTTCTTGCTATGTTGCCCAGGCTGATCTCAGACTCCTGCTCTCAAACAATCCTCTCGCCTCAGCCTCCTAAAGTGCTGGGATTATAGGCATAAGCCATGATACCCAGCCACTTTTCTAATACATATATATATTTTATATATATATAATATATATTATATATATTATATATATAATATATAATATATATTATATATTATATATATATAATATATATTATATATTATATATATAATATATATAATATATATAATATATATATTATATATATATGAGAAAAAATATACAACCTTTGCCTCCTGGGCGGGGATTACAGGCACCCACCACCATGCCCAGCTAATTTTTTTTTTTTTTTGTATTTTTTAGTAGAGATGGGGTTTCACTATCTTGACCAGGCTGGTCTCGAACTTCTGACCTCAAGTGATCTGCCCACCTTGGACTACCAAAGTGCTGGGATTACAGGCATGAGCCACAGCGCCCAGCCTCTAATACAGTATATACTGGAAACAAGAGGAAGAAGTGGGGAGGCACCCATAACAGAATACACACAGAAAAAAATGACCCTGTCTTTAAAAGAATAACTACACTGAAGAAAGCAAGGTAGAGGAACAACCCCGTCATTTTGCATTTTGTAATGGACAGGGGGGATTCTTGTCTCTCCTGATATGATGCAACAGGAAGGATACAACATTTCTTCTATGGTGTTCCTGTCAAAAAAATTATTACCCACATCTAATCATTAGCAAAAGTTTGACAACCCAATTGAGGGACATTCTACCAAATAACTACTTCATACATTTAAAAATGTTAAGTTTATAAAAATGTTGAACTATTCTGTTAAAGGTGACTACAGACACATGACAACTAAAACTGAATGTGATCTGGATTTGATTCTGGGCCACAGAAAATAAAAGAAATTTTTATTTAGGACACTCGTGGGACAATTGGTAAAATCTAAAGGAAATCTGTGATAATAGCATTCTGTCATTGTTAATTCTTGAATTTGAGAATCATACTGTATTTGGAATAAACATATTAGAGCACTTTGAAGTGAAGGATAAAGAAATTACCATAAAATATTTGCATAATGTAGGTGAAACATATATGGGATTTATTTGTATCAATTTTCCAACTTTTCTATAAGCCTGAAATCATTTTATTTCAGGCTTTAAATATACACGCAAATTACTTTAAAAATTACTTTAAAAATACACGCAAAAGTTGTAATCCTTTAAAGGAGTATATTTTTAAATTCATAGCAGTACCTGAACTCCAAAGAGGTTTATTTTTAACTTTTCAGTGCTGAACTACTTAGAGGATGGATATATCCGGTAATGTCATAATTATATCACGTCTCTCAAAATCTCTTTCAAATGTGTATTTTCAAATCGCTCTGTATCAAAATTACTTAATATCCCAAAAGGGTAGAAAAAGCAAAGCATAGTAAACAGGTAGTATAATTTAATTACCTTTGCTTTCTCTCATTAAGCATGTCTGACACAGTACATACAGGTCAATGAAATAAATCATTGATATTCCCATGGTTTTCATGGCAGTCTCTAATATCCTTTCTGATTTGATTCTATGACTAGCTTACAACCTCAGCTTCCACTGTGGCTTCATTTACTATTCCTTGGATTCAATGTCATTGTATTTACTTATTAATTTACTTATTCACCAGCAAATGTTAACCACAAAGTAGGTGCCAAACACTAGAATATTGTTTTAATACCGTGTATTTGACCTTAATTTTCTTCTAAAAACATTGGCTTTGTAGTTCCCTCTCCTGACTTGTTGCAGTTTGAACTATCTTTAGAAGGATGCTCTATCTTAATTAACTCTGCAGACCCCAACTCCATCCCATTTACCTACATCCAATGGAATCAGTCCAGTAATCTGCAAAGAGTAGATTTGGATAAAATAAGATTAGATGCATATTTTAAGTGAAATTTCCATCTTCCCACCAATGTGTTTGACATGCTATTCTAATAAGTTTCAATAATCAGAGAAAGCATGTATGTATATATAAGTCAAACTACGTTAGTAGGAAACAATTTCATGCTAAAGTTCACACAGATAGTATATTTTAAAATGTAGAATCAAATAGGTATATAGTATACTAAGGAAATATATAAAAGTAAAAAATTATTTTCAGTTTCATAATATTGTAAACTAATATTGGTAATGTCCCTGGGTTTCCTCTGGGCAATTAGGGGAAAATTTAAGCAATTTAAGGTTGAGGTGTGTGGTGAACAAAAAGCAATGATTTGATCTGTCTTTTTGATTCAGTTATGATCTCCCCAGGATAGTTTTAACTTATCCCTTTGCCTAAAAGGGAAATATTGATCCCCAAACACTAAAGGTGTTTTTTATACTGTATATTTAGTACAGAAACTTGACTTATCCCAAAATATTTTATTCCATATACTTCCTTAAACTGAAGTACAACAAGGTCTTGTAGATAAATTAAAACAATAAAACAAAATTTAGTTTAAAAGGAAGTAATTGCCAGCTTTGAATAATCGTTTGATTATTGATTAACTCACCCAAGTTAAATGAATCACAGTTATTCCTTTTCCTCCTAAGAATCATAAATTGAAAGCCTTTGAATTAATGCTGAAATAATGACAACAAATTTTACTATAATGAACAGCACCTCATCATTTCTGAAGCATTTGAGACCTAGCAAAGCTCTTATATTATATGAAATAACATGCCTCGATCTTCTCTCCCTGCTATTTAAATCTGAGAATTTAAAATAATGTCAAATCAATGAGAACTACCTATTCTCACCCCAGATCCACAGCAAGTTATTTTCCCTGTTTCTTGAGTAAACTACTTCTTTGGCTCTTCTGATGAAAAAGAAAATATGATCTAAATCCTAGGAAATTGGCATTTTTCTGGTGTTTGGGGATTTGACTACTGCCGACTTTGACACATTCATATAACCCTTCCTTTCAGGCAGGATTTACTAACATAAACAATTTGTATTCATCCCACTGATGTTGAATTGAAATGGTTGAGTTGGAAAGAAACTCTAGCAATGAATTCACATATTATTCTCATAGGGCCAAGCAATTAAATAAGGTCCTCAGGTCAGACTTGGCTCAAAGCTTCCATGCTCTTTTTCTTGAATTCCAATGCTCTTGTGAAGCTTTCTTTTCCTAGGGTCTTAAATTCTTGTGAACATTTCTTATTTTGACTTTCCGATTTTGCAAAATTTTTGATCCCTTAACCTCAGAGTTACTTCAGGGCTCAGTCTTTAGATTTCTTCTTTCTCTATATACACTCCCTTGGGATCTTATACAATCCCAATGCCTTATATACAATCCTGTTGTTTTAAATGCTCCCAAATATATACCTCTATCTCATTCCTCTTCTTGAACTCCGGGCTCATTTATTTAATGTCTAGTTGATATATCTACTTACATACCTAAGAATTATCTCAAAGTGAAGCATACCCAAGATTCTATTCATAAACTGCTCCCTCAAATCTGCTATAGCCTAATTTTTTCATATCACACAGTGATAATTCAAGCCTTCTACTTTTTCAGAACATACATTTTGGATAATTTTCGTCCTCAATTACTCACACTTTCATTCAATTTAGCAGAAACACATTCATGACATCACTTCAAAGTACAGTATATCTAAGACAAACAATGCAGTCAAAATTGTTGTAGCCGAGAATCACAAATGATGCTAAAACTAATGGGAAACATACGATGTAAAACTGGATATCTGTGTAACCTCAAATTCTTTCCCCCCAAAATACTTATTAATTGCAAATGGAAAAATAGTTACCTTACAGAAGAGAAATCCCATAGACATCACCTTAACCAAGTAAAGAAATTTAACAGCACTAAAAATACTGTCATCATGAACCTCCTGATAGGACGCACTGAGGATATAATATCACTGCTCTTTCATTCTTGCCAAAAACACACAACTGAAATTTAACCTGAAGAACAACTGAACAAACTGAAGTTGAAAGACATTTATAAACAGGTAATTCTTCAAATGTATTAAGGTCATGAAAGACAGGGGAAGACTCAGAAACTTTCCAGACTGAGGAAGATGAAGACGTGACAACTGAGTGCAGTGTAAAATTCTGTTAGCTTCTTAGGCAGAGAACTTTATCCCTTTTAGTGCTATCTTCGTTCAGATTACGGTTTCAGTGCTATTGTTTCCACAACTGCAAAGGCTGATCAACGTATGTCCTTAATCAAAGATAGTTCTCTCCCTAAAAGGAATTCTGGTGCAAGCTTTTTAAAATAAGAGACATGCTTTGCTACACAAGTAAAAAATTGTAGTACAAGGAATTCTGGGAATGCTTTTGATACCATATTTCTTGGGAGCACCAACAGGGTATGTATAGGTACCTATGTCTAACTTCATCTTCCAAGTGAGTCAAGCTGCCCAAATTACTGTAAACGCCTCCTTAGAAGATTGTGTCCCTCAAATGTAGCCCTTATCGCACGGACCTTGATAATTAATTATGGTACTCATCTTTGTGAAGAAAGATACCTGCTTTTAAAAAAAGATATCAACATATATAGAAAATCACATTTTTAAATTGATGTCACGCAAATCTGTGCTGTAAAGCAGTTAACCCCTTTTACACGAAAAAGTAATTAACTGTTAATCAAAATTAAGTAAGCAAACATCAGGACTGGCTTGTTTTGCTCCAGTTCTAAGAGATTGTTTCCTTTGACAACTTGTAATGGTATTTTTTCCAATTCTACCTGAGCCACAGGTCAATCTGAGGATTGAGATATAGAAGATTTTCTGAAGACATAATAGACACTTGAAATTACAAATTATTCATTATGAGACTCTTCACAGCATGCATTATCTCATTTGAACCATGGTGGGATTGTTCTATTCAGGAAGATCAAATATTTGGATTATACCAAAGAAAGCAATGCTTAAAATAAAAATAATTTAAAACCATGGCTTTTAAAGCTGTATTCAGAGCTGATAACAAGAGCACACAGCCCCAGAGACCTCAAATTCAAATTAAGAATATTACTTTTCTTGCACTATGAACTATATTTTCTTGCTCAAGCTGAGACATTCAGCAGCTAACAATATTACTGTTAAGTACATATTAAACAAAAAACTAGGGTATGGTATTTCCTTGTGCAGACACCAAAATGAAGACTACAATATGATCACATTGCATTTCCTAATGGTATCACAGAGAAAAGGACAAAGAGCAAAAATAAGTGTAGCTAAAACCTGTAGATAAACCATAGAGCTATCTCTAGCATAAACAGAACTTAACATAACACATCTCTGTAACAATCAGCATTGCCTTAGGAGGATAACACCACAAGCTGTTTTATCTGCCATAAAGAGAGTACTGCGGAAGTTAATAAATGCAATACAGAATTATTTGCAAGCAAGAAAAAGTAGAAGTTCGTTAAATGAACAAGTGATTATATAGTTAGAGAATTGGGTTCAAGAAATAATACTGACCACACAGTGAATAGGTGGTCAGATTTGTTAGAAAACATAAGCTTTTAAATACAAGCCCCTTGAAGATGACCTGAGCCCAGGATGTCGAGGCTGCAGTGAGCAATGATTGTGTCAATGCACTCCAGCCTGGCTGACACAGTAAGATCCTGTCTCAAAAAACTATATATGTAGTCTCTCTAAGATAATATTTCCAACTCATTCATTCATGACACCATTGACCTTATGTCGAATTTCTCATATTTGTGAAGAGCATTATGTACATTTTCTGTTTGCATTTGTAATTTTTAAAAATACTTCAGAATATATGGTATCATGGTCTATTATGGCTATAAGTTACATAAACATAGAATCATCTTCATCATCTATTGGGGGAAGTTTTCTTTGAAATGCAACCAAAGTCTTCCTGGGTTCTATGTCACACATAGATATCTAATTTGGTATGAAGGACTCTGTTAAAACATCCTTTCGTCTTCCACTCAGTAGTAATCTAAACTCGTTATTCTGAGGATATAGTTCACTACAATGGGAAGGAGCATATTTACATACTGGAGTCAGGCAAATCAGTGTGAATCCTACCTCACCACTTCTGAGCTAAGTTTAATCAGTGTCTTACCCTCACTGATACACACTCCCACCACCATTTCCTCTACTGTGAAATGAATAAATTGCCATCCCCCATTCCTGGCTGCCCTGAGAATTAAAAGATAATGTACAAAGGGCCTGGCACATAGAAAGGATTTGGTAAATTTTCTTTCCTTTTCCTTCTCTTGTCCTTAAAAATATGCAACATGAAATGAAGTATGATCTAGCCACACTGTTGAATTAAATTTTCTTGCAGCAAATCTTGTATGCTTTGCTTTATTTTCTACCTGAGAACTCTGCAAATTAAAAAGCAAGTAAATGACTGACTTGTAAAGAAGACACCAACCAATAACCTTTAAATTTTGTATCATCTAGAATAAAAAAGTCACAGTTTATTTTCCAAATATGTAACAAAAAGTAGGATGTTCTGTGATGTTCAAACTTTGTCTGTAGCAATTTAGGAACTTGTTTATAAATTTGGTGCATGGCTACATCTCCCAAGCTGCTCAGGAAGTCTTGATGATGATGATAGTTTAATATACCTTCTTTCCAAAATATTACTTAAAATCAGAAAAAAATACTGGAAAATGAAATGTATTGTATCTTTTTAGCTTAAGAATCACATATCTGATGAAGCCAGGCTCTATTCAAACTAAGTAAAGCAAATTTTTTGTGGATGAGTGGGTAGTGGGTCCCATGTTGCTATGTTGTGATTATCCCAAAAGGAGAGTATATCACACAAATGTTATTCATTGAAGGAGTAGCGAGAGAGAGAAAATGATGATGATCAGTACTTTTATACATCCTCCTTTCTTGTGATCAAATGAATAGGAAAGGTCAGTGTGTGCTTCATTCATATGGGAACATCTTTAAAGTTTGAGTTAACATGATTAAATATAGTTAAATTCAACACCAGCTTAAATAAATATTTCCTCAACACCTACTGTGAACCAGCAATATTCTAGACACTTTGAATATAGAGCTGATGCGCTATAGTCCTTGTCCTTGGAGAGCTCCAAGTATACGTGAGCAAAAGCTTAAGACAGAAACGTCAAATCATTGTTTCAATTCTAGCCACGTGATCTAAAGGCTAGTGTCACATTTTTTTAAAAGCTTAGTAATAGATTTTATTATTTTAAATATAAATGTAAGTGAAAAGAGTAAATGACAACACAAATGCCAAACACAATTCTATAAAAAAAGCTTTTATTTTCTATCACTTTATCCATAAATTTGTCAATGTGTATTTCAAAAGTTAATTACTCTTTTTTGATAAAATAACCGCAATACCGTTGTCACATTTAATAATATTAACACTTATTTCTTGGCCTCATCCATTGGTTATTCACTGTCATTCTCTTTTACAATTTGTTCTTTATAATCAGATTCAAAGTAAAATGCGTATGTTTTGAGTGGTTGGTAGCTCTTCAGTCTACAGATGTCCCCCTTCTTCTCTCTCTCTCTCTCCTTCTCTGTCATTTATCTGTTAAAGAAACCAAGTTGTTTTGTTTCTTATAGTTTTCCACATTCTGGAATTTTCTTTTTACATCCCTTTGCTGGTGTTTAACTTTACTCTCTATTATCTGTATTTAATACTCCATGTAAATTAAATCTAGAAGATTGGTCATATTCATGTTTACTTATTTATTCATTTTTGGCAAAGAGATTTCATAGGCAGTGCTGTCTCCCTTTGTCAGAAGCTATACATGCCTACTTGTTTCCCTTTTCGTGATACTCGCAGTTGTTGATAAACGCCTAGATCCGTTCATTCATTAGGGCTTTTGTGAAATGATGATATTTTAATTTTGTCATTCTTTCTTCCTTTATTAGCTAGAATATTTCTATAAAGAGAAAATCTCCTAATGTACCGCTTTGTTTTCCAGTGAATAATACACATAAAAAGCCAGAAAAAATTCTTGACAGTTTCACTTTCTTGCTTATTTTAAAATAATAAGTGAAATAAATATTAATGAATTCCACCTCACCTTCTTTTTATTATCTTTATAGTCTCATGGGGTTTCATACATCAGGTGTGTTTTATCCTTTAGGTTTATTTTATTCATTGATGGTCACTTTGTCCCATTGTTGGCCAGTGGAAGCATCCCCAGGGCTCATTTAGTCCTTTTAATACAATAATAGCAGCCTAGGATAGCCCCTGTGCATTCTGGCTGTTACAAAATAATCCAGGCTAACCTTGTACATTTGTTGTGCCAGGCCTCCAATGAGCTCTGGTTCATTTTAGTGGAGAATGATATTTAGAAACCATAGTATGTGCACTAGGGTTGCTTATTCTACTTAGTTGATAAGTACTACTAAATAATTTCAGCACATAGAGTTAAGAAATTTGTTTTTCCTCATAATCTTAAAATATACTAGGGTTATAGGGTTATCCTTTCAAATCAGATTCAGAACTTAACCTCATTTATCAGATTTACATTTCCCTTTTCTTCTGAGAAATTCTAATTTTTGATATTCCTAAGAATGGAGAAATCCAGACTTATTTTACTCTTGTAAACAACTTTCTACAATGCAATAGTTTATTTTTTTAACTTTTATTTTACGTTCAGGGGTACATGTGCAGGTTTCTTATATAAGTAAATTGCATGTCACAGGGGGTTGGTATACAGATTATTTTATCACCCAGGTAATAGACATAGTACCCAACCGGTAGTTCTTTTTTTATTCTTGCCCTCCTGCCGCCCTCCACCCTCAAGTAGGCACTAGTGTCTGTTGTTCCCTTCTTTGTGTCCATGTGTAAGCAATGGTTAGCTCTGACTTATAAGTCAGAACATGTGGCATTTGCTTTTCTGTTCCTGCATTAGTTTGCTTAAGATACTGACCTCCAGCTCCATCCATGTTTCTACAAAGAACATGATTCATTCTTTTTATGGCTGCATAGTATTCCATGATATATGTGTACCACATATTCTTTACCAAGTCTACTATTGATGGCCGTTTAGGTTGATGCCATGTCTTGGCTATTGTCAATACTGCTGCAATAAACATACAAATGCATATATCTTTATGGTAGAACAATTTATATCCCTTTGAGTATATACTAAATAATAGGATCTCTGTTGAATTTCTGTTTTCAGTCCTTTGAGAAATTGCCAAATTGCTTTCCTCAATGGCTGAACTAATTTACATTCCCACAAGTAGTGTATAAGCATTCTCTTTCTCTGCAACCTTTCCAGTAGCTGTTATTTTTTACTTTTTAATAATAGCCATTCAGATGGGTATGAGATGGTATCTCATTGTGGCTTTGATTTACATTTCTCTAATGATTTGTGATGTTGAGCATTTCTTCCTATGTTTGTTGGCCACTTGTATGCCTTCTTTTGAAAAATGTCTGTTCATGTCTCTTGCCTACCTTTTAATGTGGTTGTTTGTTTTTTGCTTCTTCGTTTGTTTAAGTTCCAGATAGATTCTGGATATTAAACCTTTTTTGGATGTATAGTTGTCACATATTTCTCCATTCTGTATATTGTCTTTTTACTCTGTTGAGAGTTTCTTTTGCTGTGCAGAAGCTCTTTAGTTTAAATAGGCCCCATTTGTCAATTTTTGTTTTTGATGCATTTGCTTTGGGCATCTTCATCATCAAATCTTTGTCAGGGCCTGTTTCTAGAATGCTATTCCCAGGTCATCTTCCAGGGTGTTTATAGTTTTAGGTTTTACGTTTAAGTTTTTAATCCATCTTAAGTTGATTTTTTGTTTATGGTAGAAGAAAGGGATCCAGTTTCAATTTTCTGCATATAGCTAGCCAGTTATCCCACTACCATTCATGGAACAGGGAGTCCTTTTCCCATTGCTTGTTTTTGTCAACTTTGTTGAAGATCAGATGGTTGTAGGTATGCAGATTTATTTCTCAGCTCTATTCTGTTCCATTGGTCTATTTGTCTGTTTTTGTGCCAGTTTCAGGTTCTTTTGGTTACTGTAGCCTAGTAGAATAGTTTGAAGTCAGGTGATGTCTTCAGCTTTGTTCTTTTTGCTTAAGATTGCTTTGTCTAGTCTGGCTCTTTTTGTTTCCATATGAATTTTTAAATTTTTTTCTAATTCTATGATGAATATCATTATAGTTTAACAAGAATAGCATACAATGCAAGAGTGTCTTATTGCAATTTTAGTGGAACAGAATTTGCATGGCTCTAAATTCTACTATAACGAACAAAAATAATGAATAAACATTTACCTTGTAATATTATTTAAAATTTACAACAACACTATGCAAAAGAATTATTTTTCTGTTTATAAGTGAAAAAAATTAGAGCTCAGAAAGGTTGAGTAATTTACACAAGGTAACATAGTTTTTAATGGGGATCTTGGTCACTGATTTGTCTGACACCAAAAGCCACAGGATTAACCAATTATTAATGATTATGCTATGGTAACTGTTTAATTAATAGCACTCACCTTCTGCTATAATTATCAACTGAGCCAAGCTTATTAGCTAGAATCCTGGTGGCAGTTAGAGAAAATAAATTGTACGTAAATGGCTAAGACCCTGTGGTCTATTATTTCACACATGCTATCTAATTATATATGCATGTGTATATAACATGCAGGCCAGACCTGAGTAAAGTCAATAAAATTTAGCTTGTGGGATCACATCAATTGTTTGACTGTAGGCTCTTTAAGCAATACTAAAAATCCCCCTGATCTGATATGACATCTGACGTGTCTCTCAGAGGAAACATAGTAGTCTCCCAGGCTGTGCTTTTAAAGGCAATTAGTAGGTTTACAAATTCTATTTTTACGTTTTGTATTAAAAGTATAGTTTGGATTTTGCATTTCCAGGAATTGTTTGAATACTGCAATGCAGCAGATTTCATTGGTTTTAAAGTTTCAGGGAAGAAACAATAATGTTCACTTTCAATATGATTTTGAAGTGTGTTTCAGCAGAAATTATAAATGTTCAGGGTACTCTCCTAAAGGTATCACAGTAAGCATTTAAACTGAATAGATGCTATTGGTACCCCTGTAACATAATGAAAAATGGGCAGCCATCATCTGACCGCAACAGAGAATCTGACTCTTCCCCTTCCATTAGCCTCTGGGAAAAATGGTATGATCGCCTCCAACAGATCTGAAAGGGTTGGTTATGGTCGTATCTTTAAAAGTGAAATTTTCAACTCCTAAGACAATGAGAGGTCTGACCATGAGTCCTTCTCCACCCTCCAGACGTGGGACCACACAAGGACTTCCCTGCTACTGAGGGACAAGTTCCCAGTGGCCGGCCGCTTATTGCACCTATCTCCAGCATTCCTTATGAAAAAATTACTTGTATCAGTCTATGAAAATGAATCATAAAGCTAGTGTGACTGCAACTATTAGACACATTCCATGAATAACACTATTTTATATGAAGGTTTGAGGTTAAAAGGGAAAAAATAGGCAAGGATTATGAAAATACAACTTTCTGTCATAGATTTCAGCAGGTGTCTTCTTACAATACAGGACATGTTTTTATTACGAAAACAAAGAAAGGGTGCTGCCATAGTAGAATTCCACTGCAGAGGATGAATATACTGCTGGGTCCATTTGGTTGTATCGTAGTTCAATAACGCTATGTGTATGTGTGTGTGTATTTGTCTATTAGGAATTAGGAGAGACAGATTAAGGATCAGTTTTAACGATGCATTTCAGCTTTTTGGTTTAGACAACTTACCATGCTTTTCACTCTAGAAACACTTTAAGGTAGTTACAAGATTTCTCTACTTTACATTTTATATCAGTCTTAATAAATGTGATATGCTTTCACATGCAGTATATTATTTAAGCTTCACAACAATTGGTGTGAGGAAAGCGTTATTGTAATCCCCAATTTACAGACGGAAAGTTGTGGCTCAGAAAGATTAAGTTAGTTTGCGAAAGTGGCACAGCTAGTAAGAGTGAGAGCTAAGATTTAAATAAGACATTTCGGCTCTTACAAGCCCATGCACTACTTAACCTTCATGCAGAGTAGAGTACAAAGGCTCAGAGAAGATACATCATTTACCTTAAGTCAGTTACAGCAAAGGCTCAATTCCAGATAATTTTGAATCCAAAACCAGTTTTTTTTCACTATAGCAAGCAGTTCCATAGATAGCACAGAATAAATATATGAAATAATTTCATTTACAGCACCACTTACATACTTTATATTTACAGCACACTCTGGAACATATAGATTAATACAGCACCAAATGATGACAAAAAACACTAAAATAAGGCGAATTAATTAAAATGCAATTTTAATGGGATTAAACAGAGGATGCTTTCAGTAGAAAGGCAGTTTTGACACAAAACAGAAGAACAAAGAAAAAGAAGAAAGTGCATTCTAGATAATATTTTTAATATTACATTCAAGAGCACTAGAGAAGCTGTCCTAAAATGGAGAGGCAGGAAACTATCTAAAGTATTATGGTAATGTTTCTGGATAGAATATTCAGTGGATCTTGAAGAAATAGAAAATTGCCTTAGAAAAGTGTTCATTTTATTGGAATTACAAAATCTCCTATATATAGCTTTACCTAATTTCACTTAAAACTTTTCTAAGTAACAGGAGAACTCTTTAAGATAAAAGGTGTCAGGGTCACCTAACACACGTTTGCAGTATGCTCTTCTAAGAGGAGGTGTGGTTGTGCTATTCTTACTGCCTCTAAGAAAAATAAGATCTGTACAAAGTTAAATTGAGGTGAGCTCACTCTTAAAGAGATTTTAAATTTCACCTGGAAATAGAAATGTTAAATTTTCGAATATGCTTCCTACATAGATGACACAAGCTATACCCATTTCAATTAGGAACTGGAGAACCAGAGTCTGCAGGCAGCGCATGCTCAGATAAATGATATTGATTCTATGTATATTGGCTACATTTCTTCTTGCTTACATAACTACATGTTTCTGGCCAACTTGAATGTCAACCTCACTTTTTCCACTTATGACCTATTTCTTGCTAGCAACTCCATTCCCATGCTCCATGATTCTGTCTGTGGCCTTGTATATCCCCAGATTTATTCAAATTGCCCATTTTTCATGATTTACCCGTTCAGTCCTCTCATCTTGAGCTGCATCTTCCTATACAGCTTCTCGAGAAACATTAGATTTTTTCTTTCTTCTTTCTTTCTTTTCTTTCTTTCTTCTTTTCCTTTCCTTTCCTCTCTCTTGCCTTCGTTCCTTCCTTCCTTTCCTCTCTCTCTTTCCTTCCTTTCCTCTCTCTCTTTCCTTCCCTCCCTCCCTCCTTCCTTCCTTTCTTCCTTCCTTCCTTCCTTCCTTCCTTCTTTCTCTCTCTCTAATTTTGAGAAAGGGTCTTACTCTGTCACCCAGACTGGGGTGCGATGATGCGATTATAACTCACTGCAGCCTTGAACTCCTGGGCCCAAGCAATCCTCCTGCCTCAGCCTCTGAAAGTGCTGGGATTACAGGTGGAAGCTACTGTATCCAGCTTAGGCATCCATTTTTGCCATTCCCCCAGCTTGGTTCTATATTCATTCTTCTCTTTACAAAGCTGATTACATTGAAAGATTACCAGATACTCCTCCCAGAAAAGTGGAAGAAGGGATCTGTGTGTGTTTTGGATGATAAGGTAGGAAATCCCGAACTGGACTTGGAAACAAAGGATCCTATGCTAATAAGCAGAGGACCACAAAATAAAAAAGTTTTCAGTGGAAACTGAGGTAATCTAGAAAGAGGTAATCTGGAAAGGTAATCTAGAAAGAGATAATCTAGACACAAAGCCATGTGATGGAAATAAGAAAACAATATTAAGTCAAGAGTATCAATCCATTGATCCATCTATTTATTCATTCCACTTATCATGTACAAGATACTATTCAAGGAATCTTGGAGATTCTTTTTGAAATTCTGACTACTATATCTCACCACCTTGAATAATATCTGGCACCTTGTGGGCACTGTCAGCCAGATCTTGTTGCTCCATTACCCAAAATCTCAAAGTCTTCCCATTAACCCATAGTCTAGTTTATGACAAAATGATTGAAAGTAAGGACTGGAAAGTATAAATGGAAAAATAAAATCTTACTTAAACAAGGCTATCATGTTTAAGTGGCTGTCTAAAGCAGTGATTTTTACAGCTCGTTCCCAGTTGTGGTTTAGGTGCAGAAATTGCAACATATAAGGTTCCATGCAAGATGAACAACAGTGACAATGTTTATGTAGAAGCATTTTTTAAATAAAATGTTATACAAGTGGAAGCTATTAACATGCAGAACCAGCCAACTCCTTTGTGTCTTATTTTTCTTATCTTTCCCTATTGATAGCATTTATTGCTCACTTTAAAATAAAAATCTGTCACAATGTGACAGGCTCTATAGGGCAGCTCAGAAAAATATTAGAATGCTGATGGTCATAGTGCAAGCTTTCATTCTAGCTTATATGTCATTCTCTGAATCTCTGTTATGAACAGAATTGGAAAATTCAGGACTGAATTTGTTTTTGTTTTTGCTTTTTTCAAATGTTAACAGGGTATCCTTCTCAAGGACCTTGTCAAGTTATTCTCTCAAGCTTTGGTTTGGATTCTGAATATTGAATTCAGGAAATTAAGTCCTCCTTCTCTTTTTGTTAAGAGATTTAGCCTTGTCAACTTTTCCATTAAGTGGCAACTCAAGGGTCAGAGATCAGAGAGTGAGCCTTCTCAGCAGGAGGGCTTAATAAGATTAGAAAAAGTAAGACTCTTTCAACACTGGCAAAAGTAGGAAGGTAATTATCTCATGAAGTCAATCAGTATACATAATCATTGCAGATTATTTAGACAAAATAGCCTCTCTGTCTTTACATTAGGGATTTTTGCAAGAAATACTAATGCCGATTTATTTTATTTGTTCAACATAAGCCCAGTCTCAACAGTAGATATCCAAATGTTTAAAACATCTTGATATTTTAACATTGCATGACACCTGACTCTGGGTTAGACAGATGTTCCATTAAGACTTCCAGGAGACCAGCAAGTTATTTGAATCCTCAATTATTGTTTAGTTTAGCACATTTATTTCCCTCTCTCCACATATTTTTAATAATCTAAGATTGGTTTGGCAGTTTTATTATGTGTATCTTCAGCTTTGCCAGATTCACTTAGAGATAAGCATGAAATATGGTATAAACAAATATAATTCTTACACCTTGCATAAATTTCTTGTGTGTGATACCGAAAAGCAGATGTAAGGGAAAAACACGTCTTAAAATGCAATCCATAATGGATACCATCTAACGCCAGTTAGAATGATGATCAATAAAAAGTCAGGAAACAACAGATGCTGGAGAGGATGTGGAGAAATAGGAACGCTATTACACTGTTGGTGGGCACTTAAATTAGTTTAACCATTGTAGAAGACAGTGTGGCGATTCTTCAAGAATCTAGAACCAGAAATACCATTTGACCCAGCAATCCCATTACTGGGTATATACCCAAAGGATTATAAATCATGCTACTATAAAGACACATGCACAAGTATGTTTATTGCAGCACTGTTCACAATAGCAAAGACTTGGAACCAACCCAAATGCCCATCAGTAATAGACTGGATAAAGAAAATGTGGCACATACACACCATAGAATACTATGCAGCCATAAAAAAGGATGAGATCATGTCCTTTGCAGTTACATGGATGAAGCTGGAAACCATCATTCTCAGCAAACTTACACAGGAACAGAGAAACAAACACCGCATGTTCTCACTCATAAGTGGGAGTTGAACACTGAGAACACAGGGACACAGGGAGAGGGAACATCACACACTGGGGCCTGTCAGGGTGTGGGGAACTATGGGAGGGATAGCATTAGGAGATATACCTAATGTAGATGACGGGATGATGGGTGCAGCAAACCACCATGGCATGTGTATACCTATATAACAAACCTGCATGTTCTGCACATGTATCCCAAAACTTAAAGTATAATTTAAAAAAAGGATAACCCAAATATTGCATGGGACATACTTTTCTTAAAAATTTATTGTTTATTAATACAAAATAAAATAAAAAATACAGTCCATAATATTCTAACAAAAATGTTTCTTAGAATTTTTTTTTTTAAGGAAATCCTTCTCATGTTCACCATGTTTGGGTCTACCCTTCCAGGCTTCATATTTATACAAAGATGAATATGAGTGTGAATTCTATTCTTATTGAAGGAATATTGTTCATAATCACAAAGAAAGGAGTTTTCAGGATGGTTAGTCTCTAAATAAACAAAGAAAATTATTTAGCAGAGTGGATATTTCTAATGTAAAGAATAGTAAAATGAATAAAAGGCATAAAGTTATTTTTTAAAAAAGAAAACACTTTTTAATTGTTCATTGTGTTTAGCAGATCATAATCTGGTATTATCCACAGTCATTGAGCTTTTGTTTGTTTGGGGTCAGGATTACATTTACTGTTAACTGATTTGCTCTTATGTAGTTTATTTTTCTGACAACAAAAATTCCCATGCATAGTTTAAATCTCTTGTTTATAAAAACATTTCTCAAAGTTCAAAGGAAAGTTTTAATTTGGAAAAATTCTGTTTAGATAATTCTTTCTTGATTTTTCTTGCCAACTTATTCAATGTATTTTTTGATCAATGAGTCAATGTTAATCCTTTTACATTATTCTCTACGTCTACATCCTTAGTGCCTCTTTCCTGATTTCACAACCACTTATCAAAACAAACAGCTTATCCTGTTTCATTGCTTTGAATATCCTTCATAATTGTCTTATGATATTTAAAGTTGAAGATTTTTTACAGATGAAATACGTTTGTCTTTAAATGTGTCCCATTTCCTCAAATTCTCTGCCTCCAATGAAATCTGAAATCTAATTTAAAACAAAGTTCAAAATAAGATCTGTACACCATCCTTGTCAGTAGCTTCACTTTGAAGTTTTATGACCTGCTACAGCCTAGCTTTTTTAACAGGAATAAAAAAAGTAAACATCAGAAAGAGAGTATTCTAGCTCAAAGTAAATTGGGAAGTCATAAGAAATCATCTACCTGCTTTAAGTGACTTCATACATTTCAGTCTTATCAAATTGCTTTTCAAAATGATGTTGGAATTTAAAGGTTTAATTTCATGGCCACTTCCATTATTATTGGAAATGCTGAAAATAAAAATCACATTATAACCAACGACAGATCCATATTTTAGTTTCCAAAATGGAACATTCTAGAAATGTACATCTTTAATAAATTTGAGGATTGATTATTAATGCAATGGACAATAACAATGTAGGATGAATAGGGAGGATTATTGAGAATCAACATTTCCTTGGGAGGAAATGATTCAAGTGACATAATGTTCTTTCTCTAATAAGTTTTTAACGTTACTCATCAGCAAAATACAGCCAATGGGATGTATTGATTTCGGCAAAGTATGATATGATACTTTTGGAATAAAAGTAATAAGTATTTACTGAGTAATGGTAACATTAAGAAGATTACTTAAGCATAGATTAATAGGTACCTATCTTGTTGAATAAAGCTTATACTACAGCACTGCATTTTTTCTGCCTCTATTGAGTACCACTTAATCATTGATTTGATGAGAAAAATAATTTTCAAATCATGTACCAACTTTTAATATGAAGTTTGATATCAAAAGCTGGAAATATTTGTTAGAGTGATATTCTAGAAAGGTTAAAATCAACAGAATCAACCAGAATCAACAAAGGAACTGTTAAAGGTATATAAAAATAATCCAATAATTCTTACATAGTAGGTTTAAGAAAACTTGTTTTGGTAGCAGGTTTTACATAAAAAAGATTTAGTGGCTTTATTTATTCACAAATTTGATTGATTTATTCATTCATTTAATAAATATCTATCAAAAACATACCATGTACTAGGTCCTGAATTCTGGGTACTAGAAATATAGTAGTAAATTAGACAAATAAGGAATCTTCTACAGTTTATGTTCTGGTAGCCTGAGACAGAAAATTAATAAGTAAATGAATAAACAAAATAATTTCAATTAGAAATAAGATTCAAAATATGTGAATTAGATGGAGTAGTGTACGGGAACTAATTTAAACTGGTAGGAAATGAGCACTGAAGAGGTGGTATTTTTGCTCTGCTTTTAAAAGAAGACAGATCTGATATAGGAAAGTCGGGGGCTAAAGTTTTAAAGCACAGAAAATATCAGGTGCAAAAACCCTAAAGGAAAAGATGGGCTTGGTCAAGTCAAAGAATAGAAATAACAATGGTTTCCTAAAGTCAGATAATGTAAAGATATTGTAGGTATTAATAAAGAAGTTTGAATTCATCCCAAGGGCAACAGGAAGATTTTGGAGCATTTTGAATAGGGAAGTAATATGATTAGATGGGATCTCTTTTGAATTTTTAAAAGATTATTCTAGTTACCGTCCAGAGAAAGGAATGTAAGAGCCCAAGTGTTGAATTAGAGAAATTTATTGAGTAATCCTGGTGAAAAACAACTGTGGCTTAGATTAGAAAGATGTCCATAGAAAACAGGAAAAATGGATGGATTTAGAATAGAATCTGGGGGTGAATCAAACAGAGTGAAAGAGGAGTTAAACATGGGGGTATAGAGAAGAGTTAAGGGTAACCCATGGTTATAGGAATTGAAGAACAGGGTATATTGTAGTAGAATTTACTGAAATGAAAGAAGTTTACAGAGGGAAATATTAAGTTTAAGATACCAACTGGATATTCAAATGTATTTTTTAAGTAGGTCACTCAACATTAACGTACTCAGCACAAATCATGACCAATCATGTAATGTACTCAGCACAAATGATTTGACCATTGGAATGGTCAAATTTAGGGGCATATTTTGGAGATGTCAGCAAATTGATGATATCTAATGCCATTAAGAAAACTTAATGAGAAAGTGTGGAAGTAGAAAAATGAAGGACATAGGACTGAGGCCTGTGATATTTCTATATTTTGAGGTTAAACAAAGCAGTTTCAGAAGGAGGAATAAGTGAATAAAGCCAAGAGAGTATGATGCTGCAGAGATCAAGAGAAGAGATTGTTCAAAGAATTAAAAAAATGCTCAGCTAAGTAAAATATTGCTGAGAGCTTAAGCAGGATGAAGAAAAACAAGTAATTGTAGGACTCTTTTGGTGATAGAGGGCGAGATAATACATACCAACTTTCCACTAATAATAACTAAAAGTGGTGAGTATAATATTAAAATATCAGAAATATTGATTATCTTGGCACAAATTGCAAAATATATGCAAGACCTGCACACTGAAAACAACAAAAAAATTCTTGAGAGAAATTAAAAGAGATGCGAATAAGCGGAGAGCGGAGCGAGGTAATTGTTCAACTTTTGGAAAATTCAGTGTTTTTAAGATTTTTCTCACATTGATCCATGCCTTCCCAATTTAAAGTCCAGCAGGCTTTTTTTGTTGTTGTTAAAAATTGAAAAGCCAATTCTAAAAGGCATGTAGAAATGCAAAGGACCTAGAACAGCCAAAACAAATTCGACATAGAAGAAGTTGAAAGACTCATATTACCTGACTTCAGGAGTTATTTTAAAGTTTAAATAGATAAAACAATGCAGTGTTGACAACAAGAGATAATAGGATTCAAAAAACAGAATGTGGAGTCTGGAAATAATTCCACACATATATGATAAACTGTTTTTCAGCAAAGGTGCAAAAGGGCCAGGTACGGTGGCTCACACCTGTAATCCCAGCAGTTTCGAAAGCCGAGGCAGGTGGATCACTTGAGGTCAGTAGTTTGAGACCAGCCTGGCCAACATAGTGCAACCCCATCTCTACTAAAAATACAAAAATTAGCCTGGCGTCATAGCAGGCACCTCTAATGCCAGTTACTCGGGAGGCTGAGGCAGGAGAATCACTTGAACCTGGCTGTCAAATGTTGTAGTGAGTTGAGATCTCACCCCTGCACTCCCGCCTGGGCAGTGCAAAGGGAAAGCCAACAGAGAAAGAATAGTGTTTTCTATAATTACTACTGTAACTATTATAAAACCATATTCCAAAACAAGTGAATTTCAATTCATACCTTGCATGATTTAAAAAAATTTACTTAAAGTGTACAATATGCCTAAATTCAAGAACAAAAACTATCAAATTTCTAAAAGAAAACATAGGACAAAATTGTTCTTAGGTGGTAATTTCTTAGTTATGACATAAAAAGCAAGATCTATTTGAAATAAATAAATTGCACTTCATTAAAATTGAGAACATCTGCTCTTCTAAAGACACTTAAGAGAATTAAAATATAAGCCGCAGACTTCAAGAAAATATTTAAAATTCCATATCTGAGAAAGGCTTTGTATCAAGGATATATTTGAAAGAGGAAAGAAAACTCAAAACTCAATAATAAATGTGCAAAACTCAAGAGAGAGCTGGTCACAAGACATGAATAGCAACTTTACCAAAGATTTGCTGTTGGCAAAAAAATATATGAAAAGTTGCACAATGACATTATTCATCGGAAAAATTATAACTCAAACCACCATGAGCTACCACTAAACATCTATTAAAATGTCTAAAATTAAAAATAAATTGACCATATCCCTTGTTAGCAAAGATATGAAGCAACTGAAACTGCACCCAATGCTGATGGAGTTGTAACATGGTACAACCACTTTGAAAAAACGTAACACTTTTAAAAAATTATAGATACACCTATCAAATCCAGCCATTCTACTCTTAGGTGTTTACTCATGAGAAATTAAAGCAAACATTTATTTAAAAATGCATACAGGGATGTTCATGTCATCTATATTTTTAATGTCCAAACTTATAAACAATGCATATGCCTATCAACAAGTAATTGGGTAAAGAAATTGTGGTGTATTCATATAATGTGATATTACTCAGCAATAGAACAGTAGAAAGTATTAATGCACACAACAATATGAATGAATCTTAAAATTATTTTAAGTGAAATAAGCCAGATGTAAAAGAAGAGTTTGTATATACTTTTATTTATATAAAATTATTTAAAATAAATGCTAATCTATTGTTACAGAAAGCAGATCAGGGAGGATGCAGGAAGGGGTAGCAGGGAGGAAACACAAAGCTGCTCAAGGAGACTTTTGGGGGTAATTTACATATGTGTTACCTTAATAGCAGTGCAGTATTATAGGTGTATGCATATATCAAAACTTGTCAAACTGTGTGGTTTATTATATGTCAATTAACTCAATAAAATTATCTTTGAAACAAACATAAAATCTTCCTTGGCCTATGGAAATGAGATCTAAGGAGCTTGGAGACAGGAAGATTTTTTAATTGTCCCCTTTAAAATTTTGGTATTTGAACTGTGTAAATGATTTTCCTCTTCACAGCATAATTAACCAAAATTTTCTGTCCAAGCTCCTGAATATGAGATAGTGACCTTGGTATCATCCAACACTCACATCTCTCTCTCCCTCTTTTTTTTATTCACCTTTCTTTAGTCAATCACAAAATTCTGTCAATTGTGCCTTAGAATCTTAATATGAATTTGTTCCACCCCTCTCACCGCTGCTTTTGTCCTAGTTCATCGACTTTGGTAAATGTCACCTTCTTGGTGAAGTCTTCTCTGATCTCTCCATACAGATGATGGCCTTGGTCTTTGCTGTATATCTTTTGACAGTTTTACTGTGGCAGACTTTGGAATATTTATTGTGCAGCTCTAAGAAGAAAATTTAAAAATGGGCTTAGCTGGTAGGAAGAGAAACAGGGGTAAAGGGGAGCAAATGTTCCGAGAAACGGGGTCCACAAAAACAGCTCACTTGCACCCAAACATCCTGTTACAATCCCTTAGCTCATGGCCCACCTGCACCCAAGCATCCTGTTCGCAAGCAATGAGACCAAGCAGCACAACCTTATAAAACTTCCCTCCACTCCTGCCTCTTTGCAGACAGCTTTTCATCTGCTGCATTACTCGCTGTTTTCTTGCAACATATCTCCCCCTTTTCTCTAATGAATCTGCCTTTCTAAACTCATTCCTCTCTTGGTCCATTCTTTTACCACTCACGTGCCAGCCTCAGGCAGTCATTGACCATGACATTTATTTTAACTTTTTGTTTTATGCACATTTGATTTGACAAAAATGTCTTTTTAAAAACAATATCTTATTCCTATTTAACAAGTATACATTATGACAAATGTAAAGAATAGTTAAATGAAAATATTTCTCCTGGAATAATTTGCAAAGAAGTTACAGCTATTTTTATATATTTGAAAGATAACCTTGAAAGAAAATTAGACGAATGGCTAACTAGAACAACCAATGCAGAGAAGTCCTTAAAGGACCTGATGGAGCTGAAAACCAAGGCATGAGAACTACGTGACAAATGCATAAGCCTCAGTAGCCCGATTTGATCAACTGGAAGAAAGGGTATCAGTGATGGAAGATCAAATGAATGAAATGAAGCGAGAAGAGAAGTTTAGAAAAAAAAGAATAAAAAGAAATGAACAAAGCCTCCAAGAAATATGGGACTATGTAAAAAGACCAAATCTACGTCTGATTGGTGTACCTGAAATTGACGGGGAGAAGGGAACCAAGTTGGAAAACACTCTGCAGGATATTATATAGGATAACTTCCCCAATCTAGCAAGGCAGGCCAACATTCAAATTCAGGAAATACAGAGAACGCCACAAAGATACTCCTCAAGAAGAGCAACTCCAAGACACATAATTGTCAGATTCACCAAAGTTGAAATGAAGGAAAAAATGTTAAGGGCAGCCAGAGAGAAAGGTCAGGTTACCCACAAAGGGAAGCCCATCAGACTAACAGCTGATCTCTCGGAAGAAACTCTACAAGCCAGAAGAGAGTGGGGGCCAATATTCAACATTCTTAAAAAAAAGAATTTTCAACCCAGAATTTCATATCCAGCCAAACTAAGCTTCATAAGTGAAGGAGAAATAAAATACTTTACAGACAAGCAAATGCTGAGAGATTTTGTCACCACCAGGCCTGCCCTAAAAGAGCTCCTGAAGGAAGCACTAAACATGGAAAGAAACAACCGGTACCAGCCACTGCAAAAACATGCCAAATTGTAAAGACCATCGAGACTAGGAAGAAACTGCATCAACTAACGAGCAAAATCACCAGCTAACATCATAATGACAGGATCAAATTCACACGTAACAATATTAACCTTAAATGTAAATGGGCTAAATGCTCCAATTAAAATGCACAGACTGGCAAATTGGATAAAGAGTCAAGACCCATCAATGTGCTGTACTCAGGAGACCCATCTCACGTGCAGAGACACACATAGGCTCAAAATAAAGGGGTGGAGGAAGATCTACCAAGCAAATGGAAAACAAAAAACGGCAGGGGCTGCAATCCTAGTCTCTGATAAAACAGACTTTGAACCAACCAAGATCAAAAGAGACAAAGAAGGCCATTATGTAATGGTAAAGGGATCAATTCAACAAGAAGAGCTAACTATCCTAAATTTATATGCACCCAATACAGGAGCACCCAGATTCATAAAGCAAGTCCTTAGAGACCTACAAAGAGACTTAGACTCCCACACAATAATAATGGGAGACTTTAACACCCCACTGTCAACATTAGACAGATCAATGAGACAGAAAGTTAACAAGGATATCCAGGAATTGAACTCAGCTCTGCACCAAGTGGACCTAATAGACATCCACAGAACTCTCCATCCCAAATCAACAGAATATACATTCTTCTCAGCACCACACCGCACTTATTCCAAAATTGACCACATAGTTGGAAGTAAAGCATTCCTCAGCAAATGTAAAAGAACAGAAATTATAACAAACTGTCTCTCAGACCACAGTGCAATCAAACTAGAACTCAGGATTAAGAAAATCACTCAAAACCGCTCAACTACATGGAAACTGAGTAACTTGCTCCTGAATGATTACTGGGAACATAACGAAATGAAGGCAGAAATAAAGATGTTCTTTGAAACCAATGAGAACAAAGACACAACATACCAGAATCTCTGGGACACATTCAAAGCAATGTGTTACAGGGAAATTTATAGCACTAAATGTCCACAAGAGAAAGCAGAAAAGATCTAAAATTGACACCCTAACATCGCAATTAAAAGAACTAGAGAAGCAAGAGCAAACACATTCAAAAGCTAGCAGAAGGTAAGAAATAAATAAGATCAGAGCAGAACTGAAGGAAATAGAGACACACACACAAAAAACCCTTCAAAAAATCAGTGAATCCAGGAGTTGGTTTTTAGAAAAGGTCAACAAAATTGAGAGACCGCTAGCAAGACTATTAGAGAAGAAAAGAGAGAAGAATCAATTAGACGCAACAAAAAATGATAAAGGGGATATCACCACCGATCCCACAGAAATACAAACTATCATCAGAGAATACTATAAACACCTCTATGCAAATAAACTAGAAAATCTAGAAGAAATGGATAAATTCCTCAACACATACACCCTCCCAAGACTAAACCAGGAAGAAGTTGAATCTCTGAACAGATCAATAACAGGCTCTGAAATTGAGGCAATAATTAATAGCTTACCAACCAAAAAAAGTCCGGGACCAGATGGATTCACAGCCAAATTCTACCAGAGGTACAAGGAGGAGCTGGTACCATTCCTTCTGAAACTATTCCAATCAATAGAAAAACAGGGAATCCTCCCTAACTCATTTTATGAGGCCAGCATCATCCTGATACCAAAGCTGGGCAGAGACACAACCAAAAAAAGAGAATTTTAGACCAATATCCCTGATGAACATCGATGCAAAAATACTCAATAAAATACTGGCAAACTGAATCCAGCAGCACATCAAAAAGCTTATCCACCATGATCAAGTGGGCTTCATCCCTGGGATGCAAGGCTGGTTCAACATACGAAAATCAATAAACATAATCCAGCATATAAACAGAACCAATGACAAAAACCATATGATTATCTCAATAGATGCAGAAAAGGCCTTTGGAAAAATTCAACAACATTTCATGCTAAAAACTCTCAATAAATTAGGTATTGATGGGACGAATCTCAAAATAATAAGAGCTATCTATGACAAACCCACAGCCAATATCATACTAAATGGGCAAAAACTGGAAGCATTCCCTTTGAAAACTGGCACAAGAAAGGGATGCCCTCTCTCACCAGCCCTATTCAACATAGTGTTGGAAGTTCTGGCCAGGGCAATCAGGCAGGAGAAGGAAATAAAGGGTATTCGATTAGGAAAAGAGGAAGTCAAATTGTCCCTGTATGCAGATGACATGATTGTATATCTAGAAAACCCCATCGTCTCAGCCCAAAAATCTCCTTAAGCTGATAGGCAACTTCAGCAAAGTCTCAGGATAGAAAATCATTGTGCAAAAATCAAAAGCATTCTTATACACCAATAACAGACAAACAGAGAGTCAAAACATGAGTGAACTCCCATTCACAATTGCTTCAAAGAGAATAAAATACTTAGGAATCCAACTTACAAGGGATGTGAAGGACCTCTTCAAGGAGAACTACAAACCACTGCTCAATGAAATAAAAGAGGATACAAACAAATGGAAGAACATTCCGTGCTCATGGGTAGGAAGAATCAATATCGTGAAAATGGTCATACTGCCCAAGGTAATTTATAGATTCAATGCCATCCCCATCAAGCTACCAATGACTTTCTTCACAGAATTGGAAAAAACTACTTTAAAGTTCATATGGAACCAAAAAAGAGCCCTCATCGCCAAGTCAATCCTAAGCCAAAAGAACAAAGCTGGAGGCATCACACTACCTGACTTCAAACTATACTACAAGGCTACAGTAACCAAAACAGTGTGGTACTGGTACCAAAACAGAGATATAGATCAATGGAACAGAACAGAGGCCTCAGAAATAATGCTGCATACCTACAACCATCTGATCTTTGACAAACCTGACAAAAACAAGAAATGGGGAAAGGATTCCCTATTTAATAAATGGTGCTGGGAAAACCGGCTAGCCATATGTAGAAAGCTGAAACTGGATCCCTTCCTTACACCTTATACAAAAATTAATTCAAGGTGGATTAAAGACTTAAATGTTAGACCTAAAACCATAAAAACTCTAGAAGAAAACCTAGGCAATACCATTCAGGACATAGGCATGGGCAAGGACTTCATGTCTAAAACACCAAAAGCAATGGCAACAAAAGCCAAAATTGACAAATGGGATCTAATTAAACTAAAGAGCTTCTGCACAGCAAAAGAAACTACCATCAGAGTGAACAGGCAACCTACAGAATGGGAGAAAATTTTTGCAATCTACTCATCTGACAAAGGGCTAATATTCAGAATCTACAATGAACTCAAACAAATTTACAAGAAAAAAAACCCCATCAAAAAGTGGGTGAAGGATATGAACAGACAATTCTCAAAAGAAGACATTTATGCAGCCAAAAGACACATGAAAAAACACTCACCATCACCAGAGAAATGCAAATCAAAACCACAATGAGATACCATCTCACACCAGTTAGAATGGCAATCATTAAAAAGTCAGGAAACAACAGGTGCTGGAAAGGATGTGGAGAAATAGGAACACTTTTACACTGTTGGTAGGACTGTAAACTAGTTCAAGCATTGCAGAAGTCAGTGTGGCAATTCCTCAGGGATCTAGAACTAGAAATACCATTTGACCCAGCCATCCCATTACTGGGTATATACCCAAAGGATTATACATCATGCTGCTAAAAAGACGCATGCACACGTATGTTTATTGTGGCACTATTCACAATAGCAAAGACTTGGAACCAACCCAAATGTCCAACAATGATAGACTGGATTAAGAAAATGTGGCACATATACAACATGGAATACTATGCAGCCATAAAAAATGATGAGTTCATGTCCTTTGTAGGGACATGGATGAAGCTGGAAACCATCATTCTCAGCAAACTATCGCAAGGACAAAAAACCAAACACATGTTCTCACTCATAGGTGGGAATTGAACAGTGAGAACACATGGACACAGGAAGGGGAACATCACACACCGGGGCCTGCTGTGGGGTGGGGGAAGAGGGGAGGGATAGCATTTGGAGATATATCTAACGTTAAATGACGAGTTACTGGGTGCAGCACACCAACATGGCACATGTGTACATATATAACTAAACTGCACGTTGTGCACATGTACCCTAAAACTTAAAGTATAATTTTAAAAAAATAAAAAAAGAAAGCTACCATTTTAAAATTGACATATGCTGGGGATTAATAAGAAACTCAAACAATTCCACAGGAAAAATTAAATAAGCCAATTAAAAGTGGGCAAAAGATCTAAATGGACATTACCCAAAAGAAGACATACAAATGGCAAACAGGCATATGAAAAAATCGTCAACATCACTAATCATCAGAGAAATGCAAATTAAAATTATAATGAGATATCATATCGCCCCTGTTAAAATGGCTTTTGTACAAAGACATGCAATAACAAATCTTGATCAGAATATGGAGAAAGGGGAACATGTGTAGACTGTAGGTGGGAATATAAATTAGTACAGTCACTGTGGAGAATAGTATTAGAGGTTCCTCAAAAAAACAAAAATAAAACTACCATATAATTTAGCAATCCCACTTCTGGGTATATATTCACAAGAAAGAAATTAGTAAAGCAAAGAGATATGTGGACTCCCATGTTTACTGTGGCACTATTCACAATAGCCAACATATGAAATCAACCTAAGTGTCCATCAGTGGATGAAAGGATAAAGAAAAGTCGTGACATAGCAAGACTCTGTCTCAAAAAAGAAAGAGAAAAGTCAAACGTATGTACAATGAAATGTTATTTAGCTATAAAAAAGAAATGAGATCCTGTCATTTGCAATAATATGAACAGAGCTGGAAGACATTGTGTTAGGTGAAATAAGCAACATGCAGAAAGACAAATGTTGCATATTCTCACTCATGTGGGAGTTAAAAATTTTAAAAATTGGACTCACAGAGATAGAAATTAGAATGATGGTCACCAGAGACTGGGAAGGGTAGCAGGGAGACCAAGGATAAAGTGGGAATGGTTAATGGGTACAAAAATACAGTTGGAATAAATATTACCTACTATTCGGTAACACAATAGAGTAACTATAGTTAATAATTTATTGTGTATTTTAAAGTAACTAAAAGAGTAGAATTTGAATGTTCTTAACACAAAGAAATAATAAATGCTTGAGGTGATGGATACCCCAATTACCCTGATTGGATCATTACACATTGTGTGCTTCTATCAAAACATTACATGTACCTAAAAGATTAAACGTTTCAGTTAAAACAAAAGTCCCTTTTAAATACTATGCCCAGTCCCTACCCTTATATTACATTTGGACAAAGGTAACCAGTGTTGTGTGCTTGATGTATGTCCTCCAGACTGTAAAATAACTTTCTCCACAGCTTGACTTTTCCAAAAATGAAATAAGCTTCCCCATGCAGTGTGGAAGGGAGTTCCTCCATCATTGTCAAAGATAGGATGTCCAAATGTAGAGTCAGAAAGACTCTAGATGCAATGCTTGTATTAGTTAGGGATTTGAACTTGGTCACAAGTATTGATTCTGAGTCTATCATTATGTAAGTGCATGTTTCTAAAACTACAAATATGCATACTCTGACCATGGTAACTTTCTTAAACTGGCCCAACTCTTTAGAAACCAATCTTTCAGAACTTTAAATTTTACTTAAGTGATTTTTAAAAAATCCTCAATAAAGCACCAATTTCCATTTCTCAGTCTTGTCTTATACTAATTCTTGAGAGTCTCATTCTTTTAAAATCCTGCAAGTGACTAGCCATAGAAGAAAAATAATGTTATAGCATTTCTAATAACCCCTTTCTCTGAGTGCTTTGAATGGCACTAAGTTGTTTTCTCTCCCTCTCTCTCTCTCTGTGTGTGTGTGTGTGTGTGTGTGTGTGTGTGTGTGTGTGTGTGTGTGACGGAGTCTCGCTCTGTCACCCAGGCTGGAGTACAGTAGCACTATCTCGTCTCACTGCAACCTCCGCCTCCCGGGTTCAAGCAATTCTCCTGCCTCAGCCTCCTGAGTAGCTGAGATTACGGGCATGCACCACGACACCCAGCTAATTTTTTGTTTTTTTCGTAGAGACGGGGTTTCACCATGTTGGTCAGGCTGGCCTGCCACTCCTGACCTCAAATGATCTGCCTGCCTCAGCCTCCCAAAGCACTGAGATTACAGACATGAGCCATCGCGCCTGGCCAAGTTCTCTGTAACTGATCTGGTTATAAATAAACAAACATATTCAGTTTAATATGTGACTTTTTCTCATTATGGACACTAATGTCTATAAAACTGTCCTATTCACTGTGAATGCATAGATGTTTAAAAATATCAGAGATACTGAACAGTTCCAAAGATAGTATTAATACTACCAAAATGAGAACAATCGCTATATATACATCAGCATTCAATCTGCCACAATAGAATAAAAAATACAATTTCTCCTAGAAAAGGAGAATTTCGCCAACTTTTTGCTCTTTAAGAAACAAGCAGAAATACATGTTCCTAAAATTCTCATCTGGACTCAAAAAGACTGCTAGATCTTTCACAGGTGTTTTTTAGTTTCATTAGTTACCTGCACCCTGAGAATATCCAATGAATCTAGGGTACAGGGACCAAATTATCATGACTGTAGTCTGATGTGAGCAAAGATTGTAATTAAAGTACACTTTGGATATAATTGCAAATGTGCATTTTGGTTTTTACTCCTTGCCTTCTAATTAGATTCCAATTTGAATCTGTGCTCCTGCATCAGTTATGCTTGTCCCGTATAAAAAAACAATATTATATTTGTATACAAATAATTTTGTCCAAGCCAGCCACCCTAGATTTTGATGCAAAGTAAAACAACTAAATACAATTTAGGCACTTTAACAGTGAGTTGTTAAAAGAAAAAAAAGCAGAGCTTTGTAAATTGATCCCATATATTCTTAAATTTAATAAAGTAATAATTTAATAAAATGGAGAATTGTATTTTCTACTTTCTTTGCTTAATAAAGCTTTAGCCCTCTCCAGTTAAGAATTGTCAATGGCTAGTCAATACCTGCAAGACTGATTTTAAATTCTTAGTATGGCATTCATGAACTTTCCAAGTTTGGCCTCTACTCTTACTATTTGGCTAAGAATACTATCACTGTTTCCTGAACATAACCTATATCTTCTGACCTTTGTGTTTTGGGATAGTTATCGCTATAACAAAATATTTGACAGTATATGCTATGTGCCATGTACTATGCCAGGTGCTAGAAATATTAAAACAAGTAGCCATACTTAGTAACTTAAGGAATTGAACAGACGAAAAGCAGATAAGTGTATTAAGAAAAACACCACATAGTATGGGCAAGTGCTACAATAGACTTAAGTACAAAGTGTAACAATGGCAACTCAAAATAACAGATAACCTTCCATATCCTCTACTTGAAATATTTGTTTGGTATATCTCTTCTGGTTCTTTCAAGAAGGAGCAGATCCATCTCTTTATATTCTCCATAGTACATTGCATATATATTCCTCTATTGGGATATTTTTCACATTGTATCCTAATTATCTGTAATGCTATAACTGTTTCCCTGGAAAATATGTCACAATCTCAAAAGCAGATGGCCTGTGTTAGACCGTATGCTGCCAGGAAGTAGCAAAGGGAACCAACATCACTGAGTCTTCACTATGTGCTTTTTATGATCATAATATTTTTCATAAATTATTTTATTTAATCCTTACAAGAATCTATTGAAAGGGATACTATTATATCAATATTTTGCATGAGGATACTCAGACTCAGAAAAGTTGTCACTGGCATCAAATTACACATCTACTAATTTTACCATTAAGCTGTATGATATCCAAACCCAAGTCCTTGACACTGCATTGAAGTTATGATTTTCCAACCCCTAAAATATTGTTTGACTCATAGTAGTTGCTAAATAAATACTTATTGCATGAATAAAAAATTAATAAGACGAATGTATTGATAACTTTGCATGGTATAGTAAATTGAGAAGATAGTGTTACAATAGGTGTGCTATTAATTAGTTTGGCCTATAGAATATATTTGCACATTTCAAATATATATATACACATATATATATATATTTCTTCTGTGTCTTCTGTGTCTCCTTTGACTGTCTGTATATAATGATATACCCATTACTGTATGTACCTTATAGCTAGCCTAACAACAAAATATATAAATAATATATATAAATATCTGTATATAAATGTATATTACATATACGTACAATAATGAGTATGTTATTATATGCAGAGGGTCAAAATGAGACACAGAAGATGGAAGACCTTAAACACAATAGTAAATAAGTAATAGAGCTTAGATGCAAACCTGCATAACTAAACCCAAATGTAACTCATTATACTACTTCACCTCAACATAAATAAGAAATATTGTTATCACCACTGGCAATACAAAGGGATAACAACTCCTTTTTGTTTTCCTTAATGTACTAAGTAACAGGACAAAAAAGTTTCCATACATAGCATTCAGTTATAAAAGAAACTCGTTGCTATTAAGTGCAGCAAAAAGATAAATTATTCACATACATTTAGCATTAGCTTCAAGAATAAGAAGCAGCTTTTATCTAGTATGGACTATTGGCTCTGAGATTTTTCCTAGAAAAATATACTGCTTTCTGAAAATACACAATATTATTCTGAATTAACAATACAACCCTTCTACTTAGAAAAGGACTTTATCTAAGAAGCATGTGATACTAGAAGGAGAAACATACTTAGGATTAATTGTATGAGGCACAGGTTGATTATTGTATTGAAAAATGCAGTGTCTGATTATCTCCTCCAGGTGAATTTAAGCTTTGAGGCAAAGTACTATGAAGGAGATACACAGTGAATTCAAGATATTTAGTACAAATAATCTGAGAACACAAGACAGTTTTCTATTTGTGTTACTATCGTTGATCATATGTTGACTTGCACATTGAAATACTCTATCACATAAGAAATATACAGTAGGCTTAATTAAACCATAATCAATAAAGAAAGAAGATTGATAAAATAATGATAAGTGTTGAAGACATAAAGAGTACATGCAGGTTTATTTTTATCTTCTCTCTAGTATTGCATGTTTGAAATTTTTCATAATAAGTTTTTAAAAAGAAAAATAAATGTTCTCTTGATTTCCCAAAGTCTATTTTCTTTCATTTTCTAATTTTACTTTTTATTTTTATTCATTTTATTTTATTTTTGAGACAGAGTCTCACTTTGTCACCAAGCTGGAGTGCAGTGGTGCAATCTCAGCTCACTGCAACCTCCACCTCCAGGGTTCAAGCGATTCTGCTGCCTCAGCCTCCAGAGTAGCTGGGACTACAGGTGCATGCCACCACACCCAGCTAATCTGTGTATTTTTAATAGAGATGGGGTTTCACCATGTTTACCAGGATGGTCTTGATCTCTTGACCTCGTGATCCGCCCACCTCGGCCTCCCAAAGTGCTGGCATTACAGGCGTGAGCCACTGTGCACAGCCACATTTTCTAATTTTAAACTTTTTAGTTAAAAAATAATTTTGTAAAGTGACAAAGTTAAAGAGGAAAAAATAGAAATTAAAATACTTTAGTTGCCAGAAAGGTGATTAAGAAAATGCTCTTCATACACATGAATATAAAAATTTTTTAAAAGTAGTTGCTGACTTACATCTGATTATATTTATTTATCAAAAAGTTACTATTTAAGGGAAAATTCATAACATAAAACTTTCTACCTAAACCGTTATAATATTGAGGCTGAACTTTCCTATGTAGTTCATGCCTGAATTGTCTCAACAATGACTGTTGCTGCCTTCAATAAAATGGTAGCAAATTTAAAAAATGGTAGTTCTAAAAACTTGTTAATCTGAGCAATTGTTTGTGCTAATTTCTTTGTCCCCCCAAAGCTAAAAGTTATTTTCTTAAATATCCCTGTGATTGCTTGCAACTATTGAGATGAAAAAAGAAACAATTTCTTAGATTGAAAACACAGTAGTCAACCCAGTATTTATCTCCAGATGTGCTGATTTCTGCTTGACAGTAACATAATAATGGACCATAGAAAAACTAGTTGTGTTTTTAGAACAGACTCTTTTAAACCATGTGATTTTTTTTTTTGTCATCAGTAAACGGAATTAATGTTTGGCTCTGCACATTTTAAAGCTAGTTGAAATAACAATACATTGCAGAAAAAATGGGATTGTGGTAAGGATTAAATATGATTGCTTACAGAAATAAGTATAATGTGTTGAGAATCTAATATATTCCAAGAATTTTACAGAACTTGTCTCTAATTTTTCCAACAATTTTCTAGATGGATATTTGCCATCTGGAGAACTCCAATTGCAAATAAAAAACCAAGTTCAGTAGGTTGCCCCAGGTTATATAGTTAATAATTGCTAGACCTGAAATGAAATTCTTGTCTTTGCCCTTCTGACTCTTTCTATTCTTCAACATTGTCTCTAAGGAAATAATGAGGAAATTATCAAAGTACAAATGCATTATATTAGCTATAAATTTCTTTATTAAGGGATTAGGGCAGAGACAAAAAAGCATTCATCAGTGGTAACATGCAGTCTCTAATCTTGGTTCCATCACTTCTCTTTTCCTCTTAAATGATTCATAACAATGCACACTGCTGAGAGAATCTTTTGCTCCAGGAATAAACAACCAGGAGGTATACAATTCCCAGGCCATTTATTATTCCTATTTTTGCAACATATATCTTCAATTAAGTCCTGTTAAATGATTACAAAGGTAGCTATTTAGTTACAATTTTGTTGAATTTGTTAGCAAACTTCTTTGTGTCATTTGCTTCTCAAATGAAGAGACTGTAGCAACAGTGAAACCATGTGGCAAACTGGCATTGGGCTGCAGTTCATTAGAATCTGAAAGGCAGGAGAACTCATCCACATTTAAAATTCTACATTTGAATTTTCATTGCTTATGCTGACAATCCTTTAAACACAAAGTCATAAATCAGCAGGCAGTGCTAGGGAGCCACCTGCTGGAATAACTGGCTGAATTTCGCTGCCATGTTTCCACAAAATATAAATTCACTTAATATTAATTCAATTAGAAAGTTGTCAAATTTAAGGTTCCTTTTGCCCTAAATGGATATCTTTCACAAAAACTTTCAAACTACACTTGGTAATGGTAAAGAGCATTATTATATATATTTTTAAAAAGGTAGGAAGCATGAAATAAGAAGAAAAAATATTCAGTGAACATTATTATGTAATTGACATGTGAAAATACAAGAGATAGCCAAGAAATTCTAGTGACATTAGTCAGATTTTCAAAAGAAAGTTCCCTATTGCTTCAAGATTGCTGTATCATTCATTTGTCAAAGATATTCACTGTAACAATTTTACCCAGAAATTATACTTAAATAGTAATTTATGTAAATGATAATATTTTGTTAATATTAAAGTGAATATGTTTTTAAAACCTGCTTGCATTAAAACCACAGGAGGTCTAATTTGGAATCAAGTGATGCAGATTCTTTTTCTTTTCCAAGCTGTTTAAAATTAATCTCTGTTACAAACTTTTACCTTTAATATTGAGTGGATGATAAATTAAAGTTTTTAGCTAAAAATTGATTAGTATAGTATTTTTCTAGACTATGTTGTTCAGAAGTCTGTGCTAAATACAGCCACCCATTTTCCAGCCTTTGCTATAGAGTATGTATAATGAACATGAAAGAAATGTTCTTTGATGATGCTTTTATGTTGCCTATGGTTCATCATTCTAAATATGCTCTCCGTGTGCAGCATAGAAAGTAAGTAAAAAAGACAGGAAAGATTGATCTGAAATGTCTACTATCTCCAAGACATAGCCTGGAGTTATTTTTCTTACTGGTTCCCTGTTATCAGTTTGCTTTCTTATCACTTTCTTTATCCTCTAAAGAGTAGCATGCCTAAAGATTCTATTGAATTAAGAGTTTCAGTTCATGAAAACTATGATTTTATTTATAACTAAGTATTCTCAAGATGGTGGGAACCGTAGGTAATATGGGTAGGTGGGGAGAGTTCTGTAATTCCTGTTCAACTGACACTATTTGATAAGTCCTTTACCAACTGCAGTTGCTTTATTTCAGATTCCCTTTGACTCACCACGGTAGATCCTCACTTAAAGCATTTTAGAATATATCAAGTCATTTACCTTAATCTATGTGACACCTAACAACAACCTTGAAAGATGTGATTCTTATCTTTACTCTACAGGTGAGGAATGATGTTCAGAGGAGTTAAGAAAATTGTGCCATGTGGCATCCTAGTAAAAGCCTAAGGAGAGATTCAAGAACTTGCCAAGACCACGCTGAATCCCACTGAAATATCCAAGTTCTTAAAAAGAGCAAACCACTTTTCTGTGTGTTCATTTTGCACCCTTATCTCTATGCTTACTACATTTTAATCACCCATTTTATTTCTCTCCAAAGTCTGTATGCTCCTCCAAACCATAAACTCCTTTTTAAAAATACTCTCAGCAGTTGGCATCAAACCTGATATTCATAAAATATGATAAATTAGTGCTTGTTGAATGTTTGTGGAAGGAGATTTTATTATTTTTAAATAACATACATGAGATCTTATATTTGTTTATTTTATGTTTCATGGGAGTGTAGTAGTTTAGAATGAGAAAGGACAAGAAAATGATGTTTATTGAGACCCTACTATATGTCAGGTCCTCTGAGAGTACTTAACGTGCCAGCTCCTATGAAGGTGACTTAGTCACCTAAGGTACTAATATTATGTATACATTAGAAACATGATACCATACATACATAGAGGCCATAATATACATATGTTAGAGACAAAAAAAAAAAACAGAAAGACAAAGTGGTTAGATAACTTACTCTTAAGTTACCCAAAGCATTCTAAATTATTTCTCAACATTTCTTATCTTCTTTGAAAATCTCATCCACTTTCGTAATCTCAACCACCAATCAACTGTATGCAAGTGATGGCAAAATTTGCGTCTATCACTCCTCAATACCTCACACTCCCAAATTGCATTTGTAAATATCCTGACTATTCTCAAGAAATAACTATCAAATAACCATTTGAATAAATACCTATACTGGCAGACACTGTACTACTAGGTGCTGTATATCTACAGTGAACCAAACAACCTATTTCTGCCTTCAGAGATTCAGGCTAATAGAAGAGTTAAGCAATACATATTGTCATGAAATCCATGAACAAGCAATCTTCTATGATAGGACAATCAGAGAAGGAGTCCCTAAAGGGTTAAAAATTAACATAAGATCTGAAAGAAGCCAAGGAATCAATCATGCAACCAGTGAGAATGAAAGTGTTCCAAAGGAAGGAAAGAATACATTTGAGGGCAGGGAAGACTGCTGAAGATTTGTAGAACTGAAAGTCTGGTTGTTTGCCTGAACATAAGTGGAAGCTCCTAAAGGGTTTCAAGTAGGGCATTAAAACCATCCATTTTATGATTTTAAAAAATATTATTCTGACAATTATGTGAGGAAGAGATTAGAACAGAACAAGAATGGAAGTGGTAAGAATCATTAGGAGACTAGTCCAGGAGTCCAGGCATGTGATTGAGACTAACTGGTGGAAGCACAGATGGAGAAAGGTAGAAGAATTAAAAACATATCTTATATTTTGATGTAAGCAAAATTTTGAATGCAAGCAAAATAAATTGATGAGTGGAAAAAAGGAGACATACTAGTCTTCTAAGTTGAGCAAATGATGAGATGGTGGTTTTCTTTGGATCCTTTCTGGGAAAGTTTGTTACAAATATACCTAAGTAATATTAGGTATATTGGTTAACGAGGGGAGCTTAAGTCCAGGGAAAAGTCAAGAGGAAAGTTGGGACATGATAGATTTAGAGATCTGAGTAAAATTTAAAGCAGACTATACACTATTTCCCAGATGTCTTAACTTTCTTGTCTAAATGTTTAATATTTCATGTTTTCATTCATTAATTTTACCTAGACTTTGAATTACATCTCAAGTGCTCATGAAGGAAAAGAATGGTGTGGTCCATTTGCATAATCTCTTCTTACCATAAATATTCATAAATTGTGTGCGTGCTTCTCTCTTAGTGCTTACCTTATTCTACTGTTAATCTATAAGATCTTTAAAGGTATAAATGTATAAAGAGCCAAGACTTACTCTTCTTGGTATTCACAATAGCAGTAGAGGCCCAGTAAACATTTGTTAAATGTATTATAACTAAGTTAAATTTATGTCTCAAAAGAGAAAAAATATTCTAACCCTTTTTTTCTGAATAAGAAACTATGTATTTTGTTTAAAAAAAAGTACAGAGATAAGGTTCCATGAAGACAAGTGGTACATATTACTTGGAATCTTTCCCAAATGTCTCCAGTGCTTTGGCATTATCTCAATTCCCATATCTGCTTTAACAAAGCCAATCTCTCTTCGGAAATATCCATCCACTAATAGATGGGTCAGCAAACAATCCAAGCTGTGAGCCAAAGTCAGCCCACTATGAGGCCAACTCTGTTTGCACCCATTCTTTATAGCTTTTGCACTACAGTGGCAAAGTTAAGTAGTTGCAACAGAGACTGTATAACCTGTAAAGCCAAAAACCTCACTGTCTGGACTTTTATAGTTCCAGACTCTCACACTAGTTGAATACTTTGAAAATCTTCAGGTTCTTTCTGGGAAGTTTGGTAAGACTATCTCTAAGCAGTATTAGATAATTGGAATCTTACCATTTAGCACACTTTCATACAAAAAGTGACAGGTAATGGTTGGGATCAGAACAGAACAACATAAAGAGGAAATGGAATACAGAATAAGAAAACTTGCAGGGTAGGAGTTCCCAGCCATCCCATTACTGGGTATATACCCAAAGGATTATAAAACATGCTGCTATAAAGACACATGCACACGTATGTTTATTGCAGCACTATTCACAATAGCAAAGACTTGGAACCAACCCAAATGTCCAACAATGATAGACTGGATTAAGAAAGTGTGGCACATATACACCAAGGAATACTATGCAGCCATAAAAAATGATGAGTTCATGTCCTTTGTAGGGACATGGCTGAAGCTGGAAACCATCATTCTCAGCAAACTGTCACAAGGACAAAAAACCAAACACCGCATGTTCTCACTCATAGGTGGGAATTGAGCAATGAGAACACATGGACACAGGAAGGGGAACGTCACACACCAGGGCCTGTTGTGGGGTGGGGGGAGGGGGGAGGGATAGCATTAGGAGATATACCTATAAATGACGAGTTAATGGGTACAGCACACCAACATGGCACATGTATACATATGCAACAAACCTGCACGTTGTGCACATGTACCCTAAAACTTAAAGTATAATTAAAAAAAAACATAAACCTAAGAAGCCTTAAAAAAAAAAGAATCAATAACATAATTCAAAACAGAGTTGCTCAGATCAATACAACCTAGTGGAGTCAGTAAATTTGTTTTTGGGTTCCTACTTCCCTACTCCACTGTTTTCTTTGAGGCCATCTCCCCAATTCTTCCCCCACCCCATTTTAAAGAGCTGTTTTCATGTTCTTAAAGGCTCATTTCAAATGCTATCTGCCTGTGAAGTCCTTTTTAATTTATCCACTCAACAAAACTAGGTATGATAACCCATACTTGGATTCCTAGAGCATTTTGTTTGTGGAATTTACTGTGTAATGCTTATTTATTTTTCCAAGTAGATTATAAACTCTTTGAAGAGAGGTATTGCCCCTAGCATTGAAGTAGTTTAATGGAAATTAATTCATATAAGATATGAATCCACCACAATTGCCTGACAAGAATTTAGAATATGTGTATGTTGAGAGACTGAATATACAAATGGACAATGACTGAACCACATACAACAACAGACCCACAATATCTTCAGCGACCAGCCCAGGAATAGCCTTTAACTTGAAACAGCCTCTGTTTTCATTTTCACTGCAGCCGTCTGTCTTCTACTGAAACCATGTGGCTGGTTTGATTCTGCTATTGAATCTTAGTAGAACTACTAGGCTTAGGATTGACAGGCACAGGTTTCAAAACAGTGTGCCTTGAAGACCAACTAGGAACTTTAGCAGAGCAAGGGAAGTCAAAATTTACCAGTTGTTGTACCACAGCAAGGTACAATCCAAGAATAATGGTTTAAACCTGCCCCTGGGCTCTCCCTCATTTCAGCATACTTACTTCTTTGTCAACACTATGGATTTAGACTTCCCTTTTGCTCAAGAACACTCATCCTCTCATGCACGGCCTTGCTCAGATTTGTCATATCTGACACTTTGATTTAATGTCTGACTATGGCTCAACTCTGACTTTGTTTCATGTCATGAATGAGATTTTAGTGCTGCTCTAAAGTCCTTCTGTTACTAACCGGGACTCAAACCCGGAGATCAGATATGCCTCCCCAGTCTCAGCATGACCTGTCTTTGTGATCCAGTCTTCACATCCATATTCTGAAGACTGAGACAAGGCAAGGACCAGCAGGCATTGAGTTAACAAAAGCAGAGCAGGCATATACACTCCGGATCAAAGAATCAAAGTTGGAGAGAACAGCAAACAGCAGAATTCAAATGGCCAGGAAAATACAAAAGAAGCTGCCCTGTACCCATAAAAGTAGAATAAGCTGCTGATTCATTTGGGGCCTTTGCTGTCTCAGTTTCACATAATTACATCCTCCTGCATCAATCCAATGGCCCATCAGGGAAAAGGTGTTGTAACTTACTAAAATAAGAGAATTGTTCAAGGTCCCTGTGAGAAGCTAACTGGATTGTGAAACATAAATCAGGGTTCTATTGTAATAATAGATAAACAATCTCAAAATTATTTCAGAAGCAACATGTCACATGGGGAAGCCATCACTACTGTCATGTTTGAGGTGTGTATACCCTATCAATCATTTTAATGACATTTTACCTCTGCATGGATAGGTAAAGCATGATTAGCCTGCTGAGTTCAGTAGCAGAACCAGCCTAGGGGAAGGAAAAATGTCAAAAATTAGAGTTACCTTGATAGAGTCATCTTAAATAACAGGCCAAGAATGCCAGTATTCTCATTTTCCCACATCTTTATTTATTTAGTTTTAGGCTTTATCAAACAATGTATATGTGGGAGATATGGGTGGTTCAGGAGTACATGGGGTGCTTAACCTCTTTAACCTTGAACAATTGAAAATCATCAACATAATATCAAAATACAGATACAATATGGAGATATTTTAAAATGGTATTTACTCTGTTGATATGTAGCTTCTAAATCCAGCCAGAGGCTATCATAATAAACAAGTAATACGTTCTATCACCTTTAGGAGCCGTAAGTCTGAAAATGTATAGGGAAACCTACAAACAGTAAATAATACAAGTTCATATGCTTCCAGTAGTAGAAAGACTGAATGCCTTAGGAAAATGATAGTGCAATATGTGTGTTGATATATAAGCTAGGTTCCTATAATAATTTATCCAAAGTGAACTCATTGATTGAGAGGACTTCAAGCCATACCAAGGAAATACAGAGTTTTTAAAGAACAAAATTTTCAATTAAGCCAGTTATACTTGGATTATGCTAAAGATGCAGAATATGCTTTCTTTGGTGGGTAGTATGTGACTTGAACAGTATGGGAGATCGTCATTACCACACATCATCCTTACTGCTGCTCTTGACAAAAGGTTTAAAGTTTTACACTCCCTATTAAGTCATTTGTACCTTCAAGAGGGTTCTACTAAATATATAGACATATGTACAACTACTTAACTTTGCCACTGTAGTGCAAAAGCTATAAAGAACGGGTGTAAACAGAGTTGGCCTCATAGTTGGCTGACTTTGGCTCACAGCTTGGATTGTTTGCTGACCCATCTATTAGTGGATGGATATTTCCGAAGAGAGATTGGCTTTGTTAAAGCAGATATGGGAATTGAGATAATGCCAATTATCTCAATTATCTCAATTGAGATAATGCCTAATTTATAATATCATTTTGAGGGCTGATCCTAAAAAATAAAAGTAGAAATGTAAGAAAACAAAACAAAATAAACCAAAAACTTTATGTTAAAAATATATTAATTAGATTTTAAAAATAATAATGAAAATTAGAGCAATAAAATGTTGTTTTCAGAAGTTAGTTTTTAAATTATGTTCACATAATGAACTCTTGTGAATCCATTAAAGTATTTTTGAAGACCATTTAATCACAAGATAAAACCCTTCATATAAACTTAAATGGAAAAGGAATATTCAAAAATAATATGCAGGATGATCACAACATATGAAGTATATATGTTTTATATCCTAGTGTGTGTAGTAAAAGAGCTGAAAGCAATGACACATAAATGATTATCTTGATGCAGAGAGATTATAGATAATATAATTTTCTTCATTATTTTATGCATATTCCAATTTTTATAATAAGCATACATTACTTTCATATTTTAAAAGAATAGTAATTACACTTAAATAATACTTAAATGAGAATATATATATATATTCTTTCACCCCAGGAAGGGATTATGCCTCTAGCTGTTATTAATTAACACTTTAGAAACTAGCTAAGCATAGGGACAGGAGGATGGCATAAAGAAAGTGAAGTGAATGTGTGGAGGATTCAATTCAATTAAAAAAATAGTCCGTCACAAGTTTATAATGTTTTGCCTTTTATAAAGTGCTTTCACATACTTTATTCCATGAAGACTGTCTCAACTTTCTAGTGCACACACACATCCACACAGGCAGACACAAAAGATATTATTAGTCATTTTAAGTGCCTAGAAGGACATATCTACCCTATTGCCCCCAAACTGAGCTGTTATAACCAGGTAAATAGCTTTCAGTGAAAAGTAACATCCATAAAAGACAATCAATGGTGACATATTATTCTTGTTCACTCTGCTGTCTTTGGTTGCTACATGTCTCCTTGGCTCTCTATTAGAGACCAAGCTTGCCCGCTTGGAATGCCAAGCAGTATCCACATGGCTGAAGGTAACACCTTCCTTGCCTTGCTTTCAAAGTCCCGCCCATAGCTGAATACATCTCCCTTATCTTGCTTTCCCTTTAATGAAAGAGCAATGTTATTACATGCTTGGATTCACCAGTGAAGGACCTGGTCCATGTTGAATGAGTGTTTTCCATGCCTACGCATCGGTCAGAAAAGTCTAGATCTGGATATATAGCTTACTATATCATCACACTAGCAAAGCACCAGCTTCTGATTTCCTTTTCTTGGCTACATGCTGGAGGCCTGGTCCTAGGCCAATGACAGCTGTGCATCAATTATCACAAAGAGAGCAAGACCTTGGGGAAAGCCTGATGATTTAACGAGTGCTCAGCTGGGACTTGTTCACTTGATGTGTATCTTAATACTGCATAGCAACTCCCTTTTAGTTCAAAACAATACATCTCCTTTAGTTTATCGGGTGATTGGCATAATTATGAAGAAGAACAAAGATCAAATACTGTGTCCAGAAGCAGAGGGACTAGACCACATGGTAAGGCAGCAGCTAGGGAGAATGATGGAAAAGTATCCCCTGCTTCTGAATAGCAATCCTTCTAAAAACCACCAATGAATAAATAAAAATCAGGATAGGTGACATACCTTGTTTTAAAGAGTGAGGAATCACCGTCGAGAGTGGTAAAATAACTTGCCCTCATCTACACACTTGAAGAGATAAAACTACTACTTAAATAGGCAGTTTGATACTGAGTTCTAAGCTTATTTAAGTCACCTCCGTTCAGCAAAACTGTTGTATATCATCTATTAAACGTCCACTGTGAACAAGACTCTGTGTGTGTGCACATGCATGTGTGTGGGGGAGAGTAGATGCACAGGAATAAAAAAAAGAGCTCTTTTTTTTTTGTATCTTATAATGATATACATAAAATGTAATAAACATTACTTACTCTGGTTTGAATGTTTGTGTCCACGCACAATTCATATATGGAAATCAAATCACCAATCTGTTCCTATCAGGAGGTGGGACTGTTGGGAGATAATTAGGTCATGAGGGCAGAGCACTCATACATGGGAATAGTGCCCTTATAAAAGAGGCCCCAGAAATCTGCCTTGCCCCTTCCATCATGTGAGGATTCAGAGAGAAGTTGCCATCTGAGTACCAGGAAACAGGCTCTCACCAGATATCACATGTGCCAGCAGTTTGATCTTAAACTTCCCAGCCTCCAGAACCGTGAGAAATAAATTATTGTTGTTGATGAGCCCCATAATTAATGGTTGTTTGTTATAGCAGCCCAAGGACACTAAGACATTGTATAAGTAAGACAAAACAAAATATGCAAACATATTTTATCATTGTAATGCATGGCAAAAATCTGAACTATAATCAAATATACAATATGCCATAAGAAATTGGCCTACTCTACAAATGAAACTTATAAATGTTTTCTCTGGACAGTTTAAATTTGTGGATTATCACTTCAAACTCACTCTTGCCATTATCCCCAGTGCACCCGTCCCACTATCATTTGGTACTGTCTTGAGGAGACCTTGAATCTGAGTCCTTCATAGCTGCTGCCTGTTCTTTAAATGTTAGGTCTACAAGTCTTGCATATTATTAGGTTGATGCAAAGGTAATTGCAATTTTTGCTATGAAAAGTAATGTGAATGCACTTTTAATGGCAAACATCGCAGATAAATTTGCACCAACTAATAACATGGTCCGCTAGACTAAGGCCACTATAAAGTCATGGTCTCCAAATTCAGTCTCTAAGTAATCCCAGGCAAGATCTTTGACTCCTTACTCATCACTTGCTAGTCTTTGTGGGACCAGCTATTTCTAAACCATACAGTCTTCTCCAATCTCCATCCCACCACCTTCTCAGTCACCCTCACTTGATCTCGATTCTATACATTGACTTCACAAACAAAAAAGTCATCAGACTTTCTCACCTTTCTGCCACCTTAAGTCTGGGTCTCCACCTGGATCCATCAGGTGCTCTCTTCCTTTACTGTCACTTAGAGCTGTCTTCTCTTACGTAAAAGTCACCACTCTCCCTCTCTGAGGAATCATATTCCCTCCACCCTCACTTTCTCACTCTATTTTTAACATCAGCTTTATTAAAATATAATCCATAGACCATAGAACAAACCTATTTAAAAGTTTTTAACCTACAATTTGATGGTTTTTAATCTATTCACACAGTTGTACAACCATCACTATAATACATGTTAGAAAATTTTCATTCCCCACCCTCCAAAAACTGTATCTATTAACAGTTACTCTTCATTACCTCAACCCCCTCATCCCCAGCCCCAGCCCTAGGTACCATTAATTTGCTTTCCATCTCTGTAGGTCTGTCTGCTTTGGACATTTCATATCAATGGAATCATATGGTGTGTGGAGGCCTCACTCTATTAACTTTCCTCTCCTCCTCTTTTGTTTCTAATATCTCCTCCTCCACTTGTTCTTTCCCATCAGCATTATGCATGTTCAAATCCTGCCCATTTTTAAAACCAAACCAAACAAAACATAATTGTGCATTAGCATATCCCATCCCACTCCAGCTTCTGCACTGTCTGTTTCCTTCCCAGGCAAGCTTTTTAAAAGAATTGTTTTTGGCTCTCCATATTCTCACTACCCACTCTCCTCAAACCATTTCCAACTGCACCCTGTCAAGGTCAGTAACAACCCCCTTCTTGCTAAATTCAATAGATCGTTAACACCTACTCCTCTTTCAACTCTCAGATTAAACATCACTTTCTCTGTGAAGTCTTCTTCAGCCCCTTACATCTAGGTCAGGGTTTCCCCACTTCAGCACTATTAACATTTGGGAATGAATAACTCTTTGATGTGGAGGAGGCTGTCCTGCAACCTCCACCGGCTAGATGCAAGTAACATCCCTACCCCCACCCCCAGTTGTAACAATCAAACATGCCTCCATGTATTGTCAGGTGTCCCTGGGAGGACAAAATCACCCCTGATTGAGAACTACTGATCCAGACATGTGTTTTTCTTTGTGTACTCATGTCATGCTTGATTTCTCTTTTGCAGCATTGATTACATTGAATTGTAGTTGTTTGTGGGTTCCTCCCTAACCCAAACTAGACCAAGATTCATGTATCAGGAGCAACGGTTATCTGGTTTATCTCAATGTCCTGGCACACTGTATGGCACATAATAATTAAGCAATGTATATTTGTTGAATGAATAAATACAGTGCCTTTTTGTCTTGTGTATCAGTAAGAAATGAGACCCTCCTGAAAACTTATTTTTTTTCTCCATAGTTTTTTTTTGTTTGTGGCTGTGTTGGGTTCTGTTTGCTTTTGCTATGATTACACCTTGTTATTGAGTTTGTGTAGGATCATTGCTAAAAATCATAACATCCAAATCAAAAGATTACAAGTAGAAAGCAGAGAGATAGGAAAGTACGAAAAGATTGATCTTGTCTGCCACCCTGTTATTTGTCATTGTCTTCTTGGTTCAGCTTTTTAGTCACAGCATATTTGTACAAATGCTTTATATTATCGGACTTCAAAACACCTAAGAAGGCTGGGCGCGGTGGCTCACACCTGTAATCCCAGCACTTTGGGAGGCTGAGGTGGGCAGATCATGAGGTCAGGAGATCAAGACCGTCCTGGTTAACACGGTGAAACCCTGTCTCTGCTAAAATAAATAAATAAAATAAAATAAGCCAGGCATGGTGGCTGGCTCCTGTAGTCCCAGCTACTCAGGAGGCTGAGGCAGGAGAATCGCTTGAACACGGGAGGTGGAGATTGCTGAGCGGAGATCGCGCCACTGTACTCCAGCCTGAGCAATGGCGTGAGACTCCATCTCAAAACAAACAAACAAACAAACAAAAAACAAACAAAAAAAACCGAAGAAACTGGCATTAGTTGGTCTCATTTTTAGATTCTGTCCATAGTCTCAGTTTTGTGCCAAGTCCTCTTTGATATTGATTCTGTATTTTCTAGAGGGAAATAGCTCATAGAGTCACTAGAATCACACATTCTTGGAACTGGCTAATTGCACCATATTTTTACAGATTAAACAATTGATCCTCAGGGATATAAGATGACATGCTAAAATTTCAGTAATAATCTCTAAAGAACTAAACTAGAATGCATGTTTCATAATTTGTCAATAAACAACACTAGATTATGTTTTAAAAGGTCTCATTTGTTGACTATCTACTATGTGCTAGACTCTGTTCCCAAAACCTCACAACAACCTTATAATTTTCTTTATAACTTTACAAATGTAACAACATGAAATCTATCTGGCAGGGCCAGGTGTCCCTGACTCCAAAGCCGTCACCCCTCTATTCCTCTGGACTGCCTCTTCTAGACACTACTATTAAAGATCATTTGCTCAGTTCCACCACATGTAGCACAATTTGTGACATATAGTAGGTACTTGATATCTAATAAATAATAAATAATTTAATGTTATTCCAAACGAGCTCTTAGGTTTCTCTTAATGGTGATAAAAGGGGATAATAATCAACAGATAAACAGAAAGGGCAGCGGTGGGATCAAAAGGGGAAAAACTGGAAAAGAGGGAGGATAGATTCATAAGAGAAATTAGGTAATGTCCTGAATGATGCTGAGATGAAGGCTAATATATCAATATCCTAGCCATGTAGCTCATTTTTTAATTGAGTTGGGATAGCTTTAGAATGCAGGATTTGGGTAAAATACACAATGAAGTGAAAGATAACCATGGCCCAGGTTACTTTATGAGATCACATTTTACTGGGCTTGAACATCTACTTAGCTACTCCAGGAAATAACTCTAGTAAGACAACCAAGTATGCTGACTGCAACATCCCCAAACTAAACTGTATTGTTTTAAAAATAAGCTTTATTGCAATGAAAAATGTGTAGCTATTATTTTTTATTTTTATTTTTTTTGAGATGGTGTCTCGCTCTGTCGCCCAGGCTGGAGTGCAGTGGCATGATCTCGGCTCACTGCAAGCTCCACCTCCCGGGTTCATGCCATTCTCCTGCCTCAGCCTCCCGAGTAGCTGGGACTACAGGTGCCTGCCACCATGCCCGGCTAATATTTTGTATTTTCATTAGAGACGGGTTTCACTGTGTTAGCCAGGATGGTCTCAATCTCCTGACCTCATGATCCGCCCGCCTCGGCCTCCCAAAGTGCAGGGATTACAGGCGTGAGCCACTGCGCTCGGCCACAACATATATATTCTAAAGTCCCCAAATTACCTAAAACTATAACTCCTCACTGTCTATTTTTTTTTTTTTTTGGTTGAAGAAAACGGAAATCACTGTTTACATGCATCCAAATGGCATGATTCTTCTGCCCTCCTAGTGTCTCACACAGTGTGTGTTGCTTCCCTGCTCCCCTGGTATGACTCCTACTATGCTGGTTGTTAGCTGTGTTAGTGCCACTGTTTCTTGAACTGGTCTTTTTATTTTTTATTTTTTCATTTGACCATAAATAGCAACAGCTTTTTTTCTGTGCTGGAAGAAGCAGGGAACTTTGGAAGGTGTTTTTCCAATCTAAGTAGAGGCTATATCTCCTTTAGCAGAATATAACTAAAATAACAGATCTGATGAAATTTTTATTCTCTTGAAAGTTCTTATATTTTATACCTTAACAATCTCTTCATAGCCAGTAATCCACTCTCATCTGGGCTTAATTCTACCTTTGGCTACAGAAGCACCATTATACCCACTCATACACAAAACATGTAACAACTGATCACACTCAGGTACTGACTAACCAGGAGACCACTGGCCATAAACAACTGGCACAGCCATACCCAAGTTTGACTATCAGCCCTTCGTGAAAGGTGAGCAAGGGCCCTGCTCTAGCCTGATGCCTTTTCCAAGTGATGAGGTATCAATTCCCCTAGGAAGTATTCCTTATTTCCAAGTCACTTCCACTATCCCAGAATTTATTGTTTCAATGCTTTTGAATAAGAATGTAATCAATTTAGATTCTAAACTATAAAGACCTCACACCACTATCTCCTATCACAGATGAAGCTGCACCTTCAGTTTCAGAAAGATGTAACTTCAGGATCTTCTTTGTCTTTACTCAGTGAGACACACGAGTCATCTCCAGCTAACCAAGGTTACAAATGCATAACACCAGAGACCAGTCCAATGCATTAAAAAAACCAATTACATGCTTATAGCGAGTAGACTGACCCACTGAAAGTAGAGTTCTATTATACCTGGCAAACTCCTATGAGAGGAGCTGAACAGAAAGAGGACCTTTCCATCTTTGTTTACAAAGGCAGGTCAGTGGAAAGGCAAGTTGACTTGCCTGCCTATGTTTACTTGTGTGCTGTTTGGATTGCCTTAATTACCTAAGTATCTTGTTTTCAGAGCAATCACCAAGAAATTTATCTAAGGTTGATTGTTGCTTCCAGTCATTTTTACATTTAAAAGAACTATTCCAAATCAACTCAAGCATCCATGGGCTTATATAAAAGAGTGGAGCTGAAAGTATAATATGTATTAACCTTGAATAACTACTAAGTGCATACAGCATAATAGATACCTCTTTGGGTAAGTTTAATTATTGAGAGATATTATGATACAGTCATTAAGACATGAACTTATGAATCAGAGATATCTGGAATCAACTCTTGGCTTTGTCAGTTACTACATTATGACCTTGGATAACTTACTTGCCCTCTCAAAGCCTCCGTTTCCTAGGTTGTTAAATGGAGACTATTAATAGTAGTAGTCTGCTTCAGAAATTTGTTGTGAGGTTCAATAAGACATGGGCAAAGTATCTGATGTAAGCACTCTGTATTAATCTCTTCTCTCATTGCCACAGAGAAATACCAGAGACTGGGTAATTTATAAAGAAAATAGGTTTAACTGGATCACAGTTCCACAGGCTGCACAGGAAGCATGGCAGCATCTGCTTCTGTGGAGGCCTCAGGAAACTTCCAATCATGGCAGAAGGCAAACGGGGAGCAAGCACCTCACATGGCTGGAGCAAGAGGAAGAGAGAGAAGGGGAAGGTGCTACCCACTTTTAAACAACCAACTTTTACGAGAACTCAGTCACTATCATGAGAACAGCACCCGGGGGAAATGCACACCCACAATCCAGTCACCTCCCACCAGGCCTCACCTCCAACACTGGGGATTACAATTGAACATGAGTTCTGGGTGGAGAGACAGATCCAATCATATCACATTCAAAATGGTAGCTATTCTTATTATCCATGACTATCACAACAACATACTGAGGTTAGGTATTAGACCCGTTTTACAGATGAGGAAACAGACTCATGGAGGCTAAATAATTCCCAAAGGCTGTTTTCTTTGTAGTATATCCTGGAATAAATAATGTGGCCACCATCATTGTGTGGTTTACAAACTGCCTCTAGATACGGTTCCCAAAGAGGAGCCAAAACATTTTGTATAACTACAATTTATTCCTCTAATCCTCACAAGCATACACAAAGCAGCCAGCTTGAAGGACAATATTCATATAGATGCCTAAGTTCTGCAAAGTGTATTTTTAAAATTCACATTACTTCGTGGATAAAATTCCTATTGTTTTTGTTCTCTTGCCCACTCTTCCTGAGCTGCCTGACTTTTCTTTCAGAATCAACTGACAAGATGTTCTGGAAACAAGATGTTTCTTAGCAACATTTTGTTTATCTAGATAAAAACATAACCTTTACTGCCACATACTAGAGCAGAGAGATCCTCAGCATTTAAATGATATATACTTATTGAAGCTCTTGGTTTTTAATTTCTATATGGTCCTATGTGTTTTTCTTTATTTTGGGAGGGAAGTGTCCTTCACTTTAACAATAATTCTTCTTCAGGGTCATAGCTAACTATACAGCATCTCCTCCTGGGTCTCCACAACTATTTCTATGTATACATGTAAGAACACAAGCTCATGAGGTTACAAGTGCATACATCTTAAAAGAAACACATGTCACTTTGGGAGGCCGAGGCAGGAAGATCACAAGGTGAGGAGATCGAGACCATTCTGGCTAACACGGTGAAGCCTCGTCTCTACTAGAAATACAAAAAATTAGCTGGGCGTGGTGGCGGGGGCCTGTAGTCCCAGCTACTTGGGAGGCTGAGGCAGGAGAATGGCGTGAACCCGGGAGGCAGAGCTTGCAGTGAGCCAAGATCACGCCACTGAACTCCAGCCTGGGTGACAGAGCGAGACTCTGTCTCAAAAAAAAAGAAGCACATGTATGATGAGTTTTCTCTGCCTCTGTTGGTTTGCGTCAGTTCCCCATTCTGCTTCTCTGGCATATACATCTTTTCAAAGTAATCGTTTATGCAACTTTGATTATTTAGAGGATTTGCTCCTTCCCAAAAGAAAAATCACTGAACTCAGAAAACTGTTTAGAAATATCTGACAAAAAGACCAATAAGTCTTGAGAATAAGTAGCCTTCTCTGTATCTCCATTATGGAAATGTTGGCTGTAGATGATCAAATCCCTAAGAGATGACAGTTTCCTGACCCAAAGGAAGTTACTTGCAAGTGAGAATTATGACCTTGGATGACTTACTTGCCTTCTCAAAGCCTCCGTTTCCTACATTATTAAATGGAGACTACTAATAGACCCTGCTTCACAGAGTTGTTTTGAGGTTCAATGAGACATGTGCAAGGTGTCTGATGTAAACACTCTGTATTAATCTGTTCTCTCACTGCTATAGAGAAATACCTGAGACTGGGTAATTTATAAAGAAAATAGGTTTAAATGGATCACGGTTCCACAGGCTGTACAGGAAGCATGGCAGCATCGGCTTCTATGGAGGCCTCAGGAAACTTATAATTATGGCGGAAGGCAAAGGGAAAGCAAGCACCTCATGTGGCTGGAGTAGGAGAAAGAGAGAGAGGAGGAGAGTGCTACACATTTTTTAAAAAAACAGGTCTCATGATAACTCAGTCACTATCATGAGAGCAGCTCCCCGAGGGAAATGCACCCCCATGATCCAATCACCACCCACATGCATGCCTCACCTGGGGTAAGGGATAGCCTCAAGCCTCAGAAGAAACTGCAGTGTAACCACATGGATATTTGAGGGGATTCATGGAATTTAAGTTCACAAAAAATTTCCTTAGGCTTCTGTATTAGGGTTCTCCAGAGAAAAAGAAACAACAGAACACACACACACACACACACACACACACACACACACACACACACACACGGAGAGGGAGAGAAAGAGAGAATGTATTTTAAGGAATAAATTATGTAATTATGGGGACTATCAAGTCCAAAATCTGCAGATTAGGCCAGTAGGCTGGGGACACAGGAAAAAGTTAATGTTTCAGTCTTGAGTCTGAAGGCAATCAGGAGGCAAAATTCCTTCTTCAGAGGATCTCAGTCTTTTCTCTTAAGGCCTTTGACTGATTGGATAAGGCCCACCCACATCATAGACAGTAACCTTCTTTACTGAAAATGTTAGGTGTTAATCACATCTAAAAATACCTTACAGCATCTAGGCTGGTGTTTGGCCAAACAACTGGGCACCGTAGCTTAGCCAAGTGAATGCAAACATTAAAGATCACAGCTTCCTAGTCAGCCCTGATCCTCTTCTCTCAGGGTCATCTGGGGGCAAGCACAACCCCAAATAGAAGACTAAACACCTATCTGGGATATTCTGGGTGACTAAAATCACCTGAGGCATCAACCACACAGGTTATACTATGGAACATGTTATCAGATTATAAATGAACTTCTTTGTTTTGCAATTACATTTTTAAAATTTATTTATATTTTTTATTATTTTATTTTTCCATTAGTTACTGGGTTATAGGTGGTATTTGGTTACATGAGTAAGTTCTTTAGTGGTGATTTGTGAGATCCTGGTGCACCCATCACCTGAGCAGTATACACTGCACCATATATGTTGTCTTTTATCACTCACCCCCTCCCACTCTTCCCCACAAGTCCCCAAAGTCCACTGTATCATTCTTACCCTTTTCATCCTCATAGCTTAGCTCCCACATATCAGTGAGAACATACAATGTTTGGTTTTCCATTCCTAAGTTACTTCACTTAGAATAGTAGTCTCCAATCTCATCCAAGTCATGCAATTACATTTTTTTATTTTGAGATAATTATCATTTTACACATAGTTGTAAGAAATAATACAGAGAAATCCTGTGTACTCTTTACTCCATTTCCCCCAATAGTAACATCTTGCAAAACCATAATACAATATAAAAACCAAGATATTGACATTGATAAAGTCAAGATACAGTACATTTCCATCACCTACAAAGATCACTCATGTTTTCCTCTTAATGCCACACCCACTTCCTTCCTACCCCCAACTCCTACTGAAACCCTAGCAAACACTAATCTGTTCTCTATTTTCACAATTTTGTTATTTCAGGATGTTATATAAATGGAATTATATGTTACATAACAATTTTTTATTAAAGTTTTTTATTCAGCATACTTCTCTAAAGATTTATCTAAATTGTTTCTTATATTGATTGTTCTTTTATTGATGAGTAATGTTCCATGGTATAGTTGTACCACAGCTTGTTTAACCATTCACAAGTTGAAGGATATCTGAATTGTTTCCAGTTCTTGCTATAACAAATAAAACTGATATAAACATTTGTGTACAGGTTTTGTGTGAAGATAAATTTTTAATTCTCTAGGACAAATGCCAAGAAGTGTAATTGTTGGACCATATGGTGGCTGCATATTTAGCTTGCTAAGGAACTGTTTTCCAGAATGACTATACCATTTTACATTCCCTCTAGGAATGTGTGAGAAATCCAGTTTTTCTGCATCCTTGACAGCATTTAATGTTGTTACTAGTCTTTAAGCATTCTGATAGGGGGTACAGTGATATCGTGTTCATGTGGTTTTAATTTACACTGCCCTAATGATGAATGATGTTGAAAATCTTTTCTAGTGCAGAATTGATACTTGTATATTTTCTTTTTTGAAATGTCTCCTCAAATCTTTTGCATATCTTTTAATTTGATTGTTTATTTTTTTCCTGTTGAGTTTTGAGAGTTCTTTATTTATTGTAGATACTAGTCCTTTGTTGGATACATAAATTGCATATATTTTATCCCAGTCTGTGCCTTCTCTTTTGTCTTCTTAACAGGGTCATTCTCAAAGCAAACATTAGTTGTTGTTATGAAGTTTAGGTCAAGGGGTTTTGTTCTGTTCTGCTTCGTTTTGTTTTTCTTATGGATGTTCAGTTGCTCTAGTACCATTTAATAAAAAAAAGCAATCTTACCTCCTCTATTAAATTACATTTTCTCCTTTGTCAAAAATCAGTTGGATACATTTTTCTATGGATCTATTTCTGGATTCTCTATTCTGTTCCATTGATCAATGTGTGTGTCTCTCTCTATCAATACCAGTCTTGATTACTGCAGCTACATAATAAGTCTTGAATCAGGTAGAGGCAATTCTTCTCTCTTTATAATCTTTCAAAATTATTGTAGCTACTCTAGTTCCTTTGCATTTCCATACAAATTTTAGAATAATCTTGAGTGCATGAATAAAAATCTTGCTGAGATTTTGATAGAAATTGCACTAAATCTGTATATCAATTTGGAGATAATTCATAACTACATTGTATTGAGCTTTATCTTCCACAAACACAGTTTGTCTTTCCATTTATTGAGATCTTTGATTTCTGTCATCAGCATATTTTAGATTTTGGCATACAACTATTGTAAAAGTTTTGTTAGATCTACACCTGAACTTAAAAAAAAAAAAAACAGAATGGAATAAAACCTTCTTTATTGAGGAGATACCACTTTTTATTCATTCTTGTCACTATGTGTCTACATATTCAGGGTTTATTAGTTGGACTTCTGTTTTACAACTTTAAAAATCATCTATTTGCTGCTTGGAAACAACTTTCTAACAGACTATGTCAAAAATTACCAATATTTATCTGACTGACAAAATCAAGGAAACCCATAGCTGCAAACTAACTGGGTTTGGCAAGCCTCATCTATTTATTTCTGTTGTTTCTCATAATAGTGTGTCTTCTAGCTGCATTAGTAGGACTCAAAGTCTTGTAATATGTACTTTTTTGAACTTAACCTTTATATGCAAAGCCAGATCTCAGTATTTTTAAGGTTCCCAATGATGTCACCATTTGCTAGCATGGCATTCTAATAAATAGTAGGGGTTTGGATGCAGAGCTTTTGCTAAAAGTATACATGATGGTGAAAAAAGAGACTCTGGACATCAGGACTGCTACTGGAATTATTTTGTAGTTCGCAGTGTGAACTATCGACTTGTGATGGCCTTGCAGCAGTAAAAATATTTCCTAGCAACGTGTAGTTAATGTGGTTTGTTTTCAAATGAAAGCCACACATTACAAATAACTTCTTTTTCTCTGATTAATTGCAGAATTTTATTCTAGGTTCTGAGTTGCAATGTTCCTCTTGGCACAATCTCCTGAAGTTTCATGTGAAGGAAGAATGCAATTCGTAAGACTGAGGATGAATGCTGGTTTGTTGTGCCATATAAAACAAGCAAGCCTGTAAAACCCACTGTAAGATAGTTCCACCATATAAGGCTCAGTTTCCCAGCGTGAGCGAATAAAGGCATATTGAGTAAACCGAATCATTGAATCTGATCCGTGAAACTTATCACTGAAGTAGTGTAGAAAGGTAAGAAGACTGAAGTCAGAATTCTTTGATTCATAGCTCTCTAGCCAAAGTGATCAACTTCTCCAAGTTTGTCCAGGACTTTTCTGATTTAAAAAATAAAAGTCTCATGTCTCAGGAAACCTTTTAGCTTTAGTTTTAAAATTGAGATTCCCATGTCCCAATACCCACAGCAGTCCCAGGAAAATAAGGATGTTTGACTACCGTACCTTCAGCTCTCGGTCTTACTAATTTTGGAATTTTAAGTGAAACATATCACTTATCTGAGTCTACCTCCTCAGATGTAGAAGGTAGAGAGTAATTACCTTCTCCCCTCACAGGGTCATCGAAGGAACAGATAGGATAATGTTAATGGAATACTTTGTAAACAGCTGAGCACTATATGGATATACAGGTTTGGTACCATCATAATTCACGGCTGTCTCATGCTAACAATGAATATATTTGTCTTATGCTTTATTCGATTGGACTCTCTGGAAAAGAAACAGTCATAAAATTATTTTTAAAACTTTGCCCAATAACTCATTTCTTTTCAACCAGAACAATATTTTCTGCCATACTCTACAGAACCCATTAGCTAAGCATGAAGTATCATATACCCCCAAATTACTGCTAAATGCTGTTTACCCTCTAATCCCCTAATTCTATTCATCTGACATCACTTTATGGATCTCTGGCAAATAGCACAGTTCAAGTGTACAAGCATAGAGGATGAATTTGAATAATTGCATGTTTATGTTCAAGAATATAATAAAATATTTGCAGATCCCATTCTCTTTTCCAAGAGTAATACACCGTTCTATGTAAAGGCGAAGGGTTGGTTGCAAATTGCCTTCAGCATTTTAATGATAGTATTTAGGAAAGTAATAACAAGGCTTTGGTTAGAGGTCCTTTGCAAGTTTCTGGAATATAGATAGCTGAGTGTAGCATACCAGCAGATTTTAGCAAATTCATGAGGCTTCAAAGTTGATATCTGAAACACTGTCAAGTGCCAGATCTTTTGTTTCACTCTGTTAGTAAATGTAACAGATGGTTTGCAAACATGTTTGGGATCTGAAGGCTGACTGATTGTGTCAGTCTGATAGAAATAGAAGGCAGTCATTTACCACATCAGAATGTGAGAAAAGGAAAGCCTCGAAATTAAACCCTTAAAAGAGAGGGACTTTCTCACTGAGTCTAACAAGAGAGAACCTTGAGTTTAAAAGGTATGTTACCTCCACTCACATTTTACATGTTTCCTTTTATTTTATGCCAGTATGGAATATTAGAATAAGATCCTGTCATGTTCCAAAAAACAAATAAAAACCATATGTGTCTCTTTGATGCAATAGTGAAATCACCATCATAGATAGATTTCCGTTGCCATAGGGATGATTATGCTCTCACAGAATCCAGTAAGGCAACTTCGTCTCTGTGAATCCAGCTAAATGAGAGACAAAATTCTGTCTCTTTCTTTTCCAGTCTGCAAACAAGAATATTGTTAACCTTGCAGAGACAGAAAGTTAATAGCTGGGCTCCTCTATCTGTCTGACTTGCACCTCTACCCTTCTCATCTCCGTGTTAAAGCATAATGTAGGTCAGCCAAGACCAAAGAAAGTTGTGGCTGTTACAGAAAATGCATGTGACAACATATATAGCTTTATTCTGGGACCAGTTTGAGGCAGACACAGGGCAAGAAAATTTCTGCAGTTTCAGCCTCTGAAACACAGGTGAAATGGCAGGCTTATTGGGGATTTCCATCTGGGCAGGTGCACAAAAGCTCAAGTCACTCCAAGAAGACTGCTGGTAAATGATTGATATTGGATATTTGATTGGACTTCCCAAAATGAGAAGCGGACTTCAAAATGGAGAATTATGGAATAGCTCTTGAAGCAAACTATACTCTGTTTTTTTCCATCCACGTTTAATTACGGGCCTTCCCTGTACCAGGCACTGTGTTGGCCACAGAAGATATGATTAAACAAACTGACAGGGTATCAGCTCTGATGGGGCTTACACCCAACAGAGAGAAACAGACACCAGAGGAGGTCTCTCTGAGTTGGTTACATTTGAGCTAAGCTTTGCTACATCCAATGAGGAGTGCCATTTTATAAATGTTCCTACAGTAATTTCACACTTTCTTTTCACCATTTTTCTCTATCACGAACATTCCCAATAGGAGAAATGAAGATGCACAGTGGCTACAACGTACCTAGTTATTGAATGCTCAGAGAAGCAAGGGAAAAATCTAATGGAAAGGGTCAGCTGCAGTTTCACATTCCAGCTCAATCACTAGTTGAACAATTAACTTACCCGAGCTTGGGTTTCATCAGCAGTGCATTGCTGACCTGACACCCTATCAACCCCCAATACTATAGTATGTATTTCTTATAAGTAAAGATATTGTCCAACATGACCCCAATACAGCCATCAAAATAGGACATTAGGATTGATATATTTATCTGATCCTCAGACTCCAAGTTTTGCCAAATGTCCTAATGGTATCCTTTACAGCAATAGTCCTGTTTAAAAGCATCTGTCTCTTTTAGTTGTCATATCACTTTAGCAACCTTTCATTTGGAGGAGTGCCTCCATCTGCCCTTGACATTCTTTAATAGATGAGTCAGTTATATTGTAGTATGTCTGTCAATCTGGGCTTTTCTGTTTTCTCATAACTTGATGTGGACACCCTCTTCAAGCTGCTCAGTCTCTGACATAACAGACTTGGCTATCCTCCCACATGGACTCTCTCCTCACCCTGCTTGGTGAAAAGTTCAAAGGACCGCCTTCTTTACCTGTTTTCACTCTGATCCCCCATGCCATGTTGCCCCCTGAAGGGATGCCCTTCTCACTCTATCGAGGTTCTAACACCTATGACAGGCAGTTCTCCTGTATACATACCCAGGGTACTCTCAATTCTGGGCCACTGCACTCCTCTATATTCAAAATTAATGTCTACCATATTCAGCTCCACCTATTGACTTTAGAATACAACTATTCAGGGGCTTGGCACAGTGGCTCATGGCTGTACTCCCAGCACTTTGGGAGGCCAAGGCAGGTGGATCACCTGAGGTTAGGAGTTCGAAACCAGCCTGGCCAACATGGTGAAACCCCATCTCTACTAAAAACACAAAATTAGCTGGGTGTGGTGGCACAGGTCTGTAGTACCACCTACTCAGGAGTCTGTGACGGGAGAATTGCCTAAAGCTGGGAGGCGGACACTGCAGTGAGCTGAGATTGCGCCACTGTACTCCAACCCAGGTGACAGAATAAGGCTCCATCTCAAAAAAAAAAAAAAAAAATACAATTATTCAGGAAGAAAGGAAAGGAGAAAAAATCTTCAGAAAAGGAGAAGAGAAATAACATGATTACCATTTTGAATATTATTCCAGAATGTTTCAAAGTCTAATCAGAGTTCTTCATATTATTTGCAAATAACACCAATTATCCTAGGACATACTGTCCAGAAGCCAGTGAAATCGAAACAACCGCCACCATACTTTGCCTCCCCTCATAAGGAAGGCCATATTAAACACTCCTCTGCACAGGGCCAAAGCCACCTACTTGGGATATGTAAGCCTCTTAGCAGACAATTATTCTGAATTTGCCCCAGCTGAGCTTAAGTTCCCTGCTTCTTTTCCCATCCCCACTGCTGACTTCTGTAGATGAACTCAAAATTCTCTTTATCCACAGGTAAACTTATGCTTTCATTTTTAGCGTGTCTCTGGTCGTGTTTATTTACCTAAATAAACATCCATCCCATTTCAACATATATACGATAGAACTCGATGACTGATGCATGTAAACACTTCTGATACATGTTATGTAGGGTTTGCTGACAATATTGCAGTCTTTTACTTTGCTGGCTATTATTATACATGAAACTAGATCTCACTGGCCCATCACAGAGACAACAAACCTTTACCTCATCACACACACACAAACACATACACGCGCGCGCACACACACACACACACACACACATTCTAAGGACCATAGTAGCTGACTGTGGATTCTGCATAACTCATTTATTCACCCACCTGTACTTTCAACACACATTTTTGAGTGTGGTTATTATGAAATTCAGGGATAGGCACTGGGTTTGAATACATGAATTCTGAACTAATCTCCAGGTTAGTGTCTGGTGAGGTTCAGTGGCAGAGCTAAATATGTACACAAATAATTACAATCTATTGCTTTGCTGATTGCTTTTTCTCTTTTGACTTGTCTATCCAGTCAAGTCCCCTTAGTTGACAATGAATGGGGCCAAAGAAATATGTACTTGGCCGGGTGCAGTGGCTTGTGCCTGTAATCCTAGCACTTTGGGAGGCCGAGGTGGGTGGATTGCTTGAGCCTATAAGTTCGAGACCAGCATGGGAGACATGGTGAGACCCCATCTCTACTAAAAATACAGAAACTGAGGTGGGAGGATCACCTGAGCCTGGGGAAATTGAGGCTGCAGTGAGTCATGATCACACCACTGCACTCCAGTCTAAGCGGCAGAGTGACACCCTATCTCGAAAGAAAAAAAAAAAGAGAAATCTATATACTCTTTATTTTATTTTTAATATTCCATATATAGAAAAGTTCATAAAACATAAATGCCAGTTTAATGAATAATGATAAACACTGATGTTCCCATTACTGAGCTAAAGAAAGAGAATACTGCCCATCTTCAGACTTCCCAGTCCTGATCCCCACAGAAGTAGCCATTATCCTGACATGCTGATGGATCATTTCCCTACTTTCTTCAGAGGTTTATCACCAAAGTATGCACCTCTAAAAAGTTTAGTCGTTCGCCTTTTTCAAGCTTTTGCATTAGTGAAATCATAGTGAATGCATTCTTTTTTTTCTTGTTTCTTTCTTTCAACATTATTTGTATGATTTATCTATGTTGTTTGTAACTGTATTGTGTTCATTTTAATGACATAAAATATTTTATTGTATGAATATATTTTGACATAGTTATATATTCCCCTCTTAAAGAACCATTGAATTGTTTCAAATCAGGGGCTATTATGAATAGTATAACTATAGACAATCTTTTGCTTACATCCTGATGCCCAGGAATATAAATATTTCTATATCTGAGTGTAATTACTAGATATTTGATCATATATATTCAACAATATCAGATAACATTTATCTTAAAAAATAATTGTATTAATTTATACTACCACTGGAAGTATTAAAAATTCCCATTATTCCATATTCTCGTCAACATTGGGATTATCAGGCTTTTAAATTTTTGTGAATTTGATAGATGATAGGTGTGTAATGACACTTTACTGTAATTTCTATTTACATTCTCTTGATTATTTAAGAAATCAAACACTAATCCACGTACTCTTTCAAATTTTGACCATTAAGTCTGAAAAGATTGCTTTTTATCTAATGATGAATAAGCAAACATTCAGCATCAGGCTTGTGAAAAAATTACCATAGAAGGAAAATCCCTCATTCTTAACAACCAGAGGAAGAGAATATTCTTTAGTAAGATTGGTGTTAAAACATTTTCTCTTAAATAAAAAGGTTTCATCAAGATTTGGCCTTCATCAAATAGGAAGATAAATCTGTATAAAATACATAGTCTAAGTCATAAGAGACTACATTTTTAAAGATTGCAAAAAAATAAAACACACGAGTATAATAAAAAGATATCTTATGAAGGCATCAAGGAACCGAAATAGGATTTGGAAAATTACATTGGTGGTGTTTGTCCATAAAGAAAGAACAGCAGAAAATGTGACATTGTATGTCCCTTTCTTTCCTCTATGCTTTCCCAGGCACATGTATCAGAAATGTTGACTCATCCTCTACTCCTTTGACTTTTCCCAGTGTGTACATTCATGGTAATAAACCCTGTTTTGGTTAGTGCTTTACAGAGAATTCCTAACTAAGAACAAACAAAAAAACTCCTGCATATTATTATTCTCCATCAGTCAACTTCCAATTATACTTGTTCCAATTTCTTTACCAGAGCCTCTCTTAGCAACCATCTGTTACGGCTCATTCTATTATGATGTCTGCCATTCTCCCTCTGTCCACTGGATCATTAAACTTAGATCTATTTCCATATTTTTTACTTAATATTTTCCAGGAATCTGGTAGCCTTAACCAAGAGCTAAAGTTTCTTGTGCATTCTCTTTAAAAAATATTCTTAATTTTTGTGGGTACATAGTAGGTTTATATATTTTTGGGGTACATGAGATATTTTGATACAGACATACAAAGCATTATAATCACATCAGGGTAAATGGGGGATTCATCATCTCAAACATTTATATTTTCTTCGTGTTACAAACAATCCAATTATACTCTTTTAGTTGTTTTTAAATGTACAATAAATTATTGTTGACTGGAATCACCATGTTGTGCTATCAAATATTAGAACTTATTCATTCTATCTAACTATATTTTTGTACCCATTAGCCATCCTTATTTCCCCTTTCCCCCCAAACCCTGCCATCTTGTGCATTCTTGATTATGCTTAATGGTTAAACAGACTCTGTATAACAAATAAGGGCTTTCTTTAATCTGTGTTGCAATATTCTTGGAGTGCCCAGGGCTCAGATATAAGACCAATACTAAGTCTATCTCTCACCAGTTATTTGAGACATTTCTGACTTTAGAATAAATGTCAAAGTCTTAATGTTTGCTCCTCAAAAATACCTACTGTCCTAAAGTAGTGTTAGTGGCTTTGTTCTAATTCAGATCAAGTCTATAGTTTTTATGGATATTTTAAGAACACATACAAGCTTATATACACGCATGTACATCTGTGTGTGTTCATCTCCAGACTTTCAACCTAAGGGGTTTTGAACATATTAATTTGATTTGTATTTCAAGAGGTGAATGAAGCTCTGAAGTATTTTAATGTTCTTCTCTGTCCTTTTATTTTCTATTCGAATATATTCTGAGAAGTGCCTTCTTATTTAAGTCAGCTGATTAGTCCAAAGGGACAGATCGATGCTGTATAAACGCTAATGTGTTGCTTAGAGAACTTCATTTCAAAAGCACACCATTCAAGTTCATTTATGCATGTATTGTTTGTTTATTTGAATGTTGTGAAAGGCCAAATCACATGAAACTTGAAGAGGACAGTGTTTCCAACCATTTGGACTTTGGCAAGTGCAATTTTGTTCAGTTTACCATAGCTTAGTTTAGTGCTGGTTTCAGTTTGGGAGAAAGCACTCTGTATGGGGGGAAAACAGCCAAGACATTGCTGATGACATTGGCAGTGTAGCCATTTTGGCGGGGGATCCTGGTCCCAATGTCCCATTTATTAACTGTGATAGAAGTGACAAGTTATTCATCTTTTATTCCCCTTTTTCCTGTTGGTACAGGGGGAAAAATAGCCTGAATGATCCCTGTGGAACTTTGGGAGGATGCTATATATACTTCAATATGTATAGTAACTTATTTGAATAACATTTATATCCATAGTGCCAAAGATGGTCTCAAAACGTTACCTAATCTAGCTGATTTCAGGCAAGAGCTATTCAAAGACTAAGACCATTATTTTACCCATAATCTGACATATCTCTGGAGAAAGATACTCAATAAACATTCTGCAAAATCAGCTCAAATGATAGTTCCTTTTCTTAAAGCTTCTTTATACCTAATTCAAATCTCTTGCATTTGTAATTCATGTGTATTTCTTACATGCTATTCATGGCCAAAGGAAAAAAAAATTTAAGTTGTTTTTGATGTTGATAAACTAGCTATATACAACATAAATTTTGACGTGGAAAAATTTGTTATGAAGAGTACATAGGCAAATTACAAGCTGAGGAATAAAACATCTGAAACTTAGAGATAAATGATTTTTTTAACATATAAATATTGCTCTTATAAGTCAGTTTGAAAAGACCAATAGCCCAATACATAAATGGGCAGATAATCTAAACAGAAAGTTAAGAGGAAAGAAACTATACATTGTTCTGAAACATACAGAAAAATGCTCAGTTTCACTCTTCATGCAAATAAAAAGAATACTGAGATACCATTTTTTCAGCTTTGAGAATGGCAAAAAATAAAAAAGTTAAAAAAAAATAAAAAAGAGAAATTTGGCCCTTCACAAGGGCCTTTTAACCCAGAAAATCTATTTCTTGGGATCTTACAGATACACCAGTACATGTGTAGGACGATATATCTACAGGGTTATTAATTGCAACACTTTTTATAATAACAAATGATTTAGAATATCTTTTTTGTATTATACTTTAAGTTTTAGGGTACATGTGCACAACGTGCAGGTTTGTCACACATGTATACATGTGCCATGTTGGTGTGCTGCACCCATTAACTCTTCATTTAACATTAGGTATATCTCCTAATGCCATCCCTCCCCCCACCCCCCACCCCACAACAGGACCCGGTGTGTGATGTTCCCCTTCCTGTGTCCATTTTCTCATTGTTCAATTCCCACCTATGAGTGAGAACATGCGGTGTTTGGCTTTTTGTCCTTGCGATAGTTTGATGAGAATGATACAATTCACAATAGCAAAGACTTGGAACCAACCCAAATGTCCAACAATGATAGACTGGATTAAGAAAATGTGGCACATATACATCATGGAATACTATGCAGCCATAAAAAATTATGAGTTCATATCCTTTGTAGGGACACAAATGAAGCTAGAATATCTTAAAGGCCTTTCAGTATAAAGAAAGAATGATTTAAAGAATGAGGAAGTATCTGGATAGTGCTATGGAAAGATGCCTAAGGTATATTTTAATAGAATATAGCACGTACACAGCAATGTTTGTAATACGCTACTACAATGAGGGTTTTAAAAAGGTGGACTAGATAGACAGACAAAGACAATTTCTGGAACAATGCATGAGTTGCAGTAATACTACTGTCCCTTGGAAGGGGAATTGTATGAGTCAGGAGACAAAATTTATACATTTCACTTCAAACGTTCTGCCATGGTCAAGTATTATCTACTCAAGATAAAATAATTTGAATGCAAAAATTTAAATATCTTATCAGTCCATTTGACTTCTATCTTTTTTTAACTTCTTTGTGTATTAGTATTAATTTAACTTGTCTAATAGTAAGAAGTAGAAAAGATATAGAAAATTATTAAGATAAGTACACCATTATTATTACCCTCTGTATGGAAGTGTGACATACACTTGTGTTTTTAATACAAGGCAGAATTGCGATAAGTGTTTTAACTGTGATAACTGTTTTAATAAAACTCTAATCTAAAAACAGCATTAAATTTATTGAAGAGAAATTCACAACAGGGAATGAGCAAAGGCTCATACTAGAGATGAATATATTTGTCTTGCCTTGATAAAGACAGAAAGTTGAGGATGGATAGAAAAGATAAGGCATTTTAGAAGGAATAGAAGGCACAGAGCCTTATTTACTCATCTGCATCAACAAAAGCAAACAACTTAGCTGTTGGGATGACCTGCACTCATAATGACATTCAAGTGACATTTAGTTAGCTAAGAATTTTGTCTATTTGCAATAAACTGTTTTGCAAATATTCCCCAATGAATTGACAAATGTTGCTATTGGTATTGTCATTATTATTTTTATTAACTGAATTGTCCAGTTATTTGTAATTTGTACTTATTACTATATAGTAAAATTTTGGAGTCATATCCAATAGGTTGGCAACCATGTGTGGCTGGCAGATTATGACTCTGCACAAGAGAACCCTGCCAATAAGTGAATCTAAGACATGCAAATTTGAGGCTTGTGTTTACCTAGAATGGGCACCTTTTTCTAAAATACTCAAAGAAACCATATGATCAAGTAATCTCCCTGTTTTGCAGGGAAGCAAAGTTTTGTAACATGAAAATACTTTCACATTAATTGGTCACTTAATTGTCCCTTAGTTCCATTCAAATATTCCACCCTTATTCTAGTGTCTATTCCCACTAATTCATTCCATGTCACTCTAGAAAGTCCCTTGTTGGTTGCTGGGTAATGCATATACAATATGAAAGAATACCCAAATAAAATATATATGTCAAAATACTGGTTTCATTAAAGAAATGGAAGTAATGAATAACTGCTGGAGTAACCTGCAAAATCTTTAATAAATAAAATTCTGGAAAATTAGACCAGATAATGGTTCACAAAGAGAAATTCAATGATAGTTTTTGTAAAACAGGCACTTGGAAAAGAAATAAAAGTGAAATAACTAAAGATAAAGAAATGCCTTAGAGAAAAACTAGTAAAAACAATTGTTGCAGTATTCATAATTCTGTTGTATTATATATGAATTTATTGTAAAAAAAATCACATTTTGCTGTGATATACTTTTAAACACCGAAATATAAGCATTTTAGCTTAGTCTAATAATTGTAATTAAATCTATTTTCATTAAATATAAGTTTACATATATTACTATTTACCTTTTAGGATATCTCTTAGTTGCATTCTCCAAGGTAAAGTTACCATTTAATATTTTTTCTTCTTCTTTTTTTTGCTATGAAATTGTATTTGGTCATTAAAGTTCCAGCTTAAAAGGCCTTTTTAATGTTTTTCTTCATCAGTAGATTTTTTTGTAAAGGTGATTGTTTATTAAATAAAGCAATGCAATAAACTATGCCTACTATTTGTAAGTTAATATATAAAGCAATAATTTATTTTGGAAAGATAAGATAAATTCTTTTTTTTTTTTTTTGAGACAAAGTCTCTCTCTGTTGCCCAGGCTGGAGTGCTAGAGTGCAGTGGCGCGATCTTGGCTCACTGCAACCTCTGCCTCATGGGTTCAAATGATTCTCTTGCCTCAGCCTCCTGAGTAGCTGGGATTACAGGTACACGCCACCACATCCAGCTAATTTTCATATTTTTAGCAGAGACAGGATTTCACCATGTTGATCAGGCTGGTCTCGAACTCCTGACCTCATGATCCACCTGCCTCAGCCTCCCAAAGTGCTGGGATTAAGGCATGAGCCATTGTGCCCAGCCGAGAAAATAAATTCTATAAGTTCTGTTAGATATATTGCTGATAGCTTTATAAGTTTACATATAGCATAAATGAATGACAATTTGTCAATATTACAAACATTTTGAATTTTTATCCCAGCAAAACAGTTCTAAGACATATGCTAAAAAATGTATGCAAGTTGGAAAGCATACATCATATCATTACTTATAATACACAAATCTGAATGATCTTCATGTCTAACAGTGGAGAATTGCTTAAACTATGGTATATCCATACAATGGACTATCACGTAGTGGTATTTGATACTGACAAATGTTGATGCGGATGTACATTTATAGCTAAAAAAGTTTTTCAGGAATTCATTTTTAAATAAAATAAAAATTATATATATAAATATCCTATGAGCTCATTTGAGTTTAGATAACCAAACCTTCCATGTGACTGAGCTGGAGCTCAACAGAGCTAACTTCATTGACCTATCATTCATTTTAACTATATAGAAGGATACACCCACAAAACTTTCCATTTTATGTAAAACTGTAATATATGTTTTCAAAAAGCTAGAAAAAGTTTTGAATGTTCATAACACAAAGAAATGATAAATGCACATAAACAGAACTAAAGCCAAAAACCACATGATTATCTCACTAGAGGTAGAAAAGGCTTTCAATAAAATTCAATACCCCTTCATGTTAGAAACTCTCAATAAACTAGGTGTTGAAGGAAACATACCTCAAAATAATAAGAGAAATGCAAATCAAAACCACAATAAGATACCATCTATGACAAACACATGGCCAACATTATACTAAATGGGCAAAAGCTGGAAGCATTCCTCATGAAAACCATCACAAGATAAGGATGCCCTCTCACCACTATTCAACATAGTATTGGAAGTTTTAGCTAGAGCAATCAGACAAGAGAAAGAAAGGGCATTCAAACGGGAAAAGAGAAAGTCAAACTATCTCTGTTTGCAGATGACATGATGCTATATCTAAAAAAACCCCATAGTCTCAGGCCAAAATCTCCAGCTGATAAACAACTTCAGCAAAGTTGCAGGATATAAAATCAATGTACAAAAATCACTAGCATTCCTATACAGCAACAATGGCCAAACTAAGAGCCAAATCAGAAACAATCCCACTTATGATTGCCAAAAATGAATGAAATACCTAGGAATACAGCTAACCAGGGAGGTGAAAGATCTCTACAATGAGAATTATAAAACACTACCCAAAGAAATCAGAGATGACACAAACAAATGGAAAAACATCCCATTATTATGGAAGAATCAATGTCATTAAAATGGCTATACTGCCCAAAGCAATTTACAGATTCATAGCTATTCCTATCAAACTACTAAAGACATTCTTCACAGAACTAGAACAAAACCATTTTAAATTTATATGGAACCAAAAAAAGAGCCTGAAGAGCCAAGGCAATCCTAAGCAAAAAGAACAAAACTGGAGGCATCACATTACCCAATTTCAAACTATACTACAAGCCTACAGTAACCAAAGCAGCATGGTACCAGTTAAAAAAAACAGGCATATAGACCAATGGAACAGAACCATCTGATCTTTAACAAACCTAATAAAAACAAGCAATGGGGAAAAGACTCCCCATTCAATAAATGGTGCTGGGATAACTGGCTAGCCATATTCAGAAGATTGAAGCTTGACCCCTTCCTTACACCATACACAAAAATCAACTGAAGATGAATTAAACACTTAAATGTAAAACCTCAAACTCTAAAAACCCTGGAAGTCAGACTAGGCAATACCATCTTGGACACAGGAACAGTCAAAGATTTCACTATAAAGACACCAAAAACAATTGCAACAAAAGCAAAAATTGACAAATGGGATCTAATTAAACTTCAGACCCTTTGCACACAAAAGAAACCATCAACAGAGTAAAAAGAATACCTAAAGAATGGGAGAAAATATTCACAAACTATGCATCCCACAAAGGTCTAATATCCAGCATCTATAAGGAATTTAATAAAATTTACAAGAGAAAAACAACCCCATTAAAAAGTGGGCAAAAGACATGAACAGACACTTCTCAAAAGAAGACATACATGTGGCCAACAAGCATATGAAAAAAAAAAAAAAAACCTCAATATCACTTATCATTAGAGAAATGCAAATCAAAACCACAATGAGATACCTTCTCACACCAGTCAGAATGGCTATTGTAAAAAAGTCAAAAAATAACAGATGCGGCTGGGAGCAGTGGCTCACACCTGTAATCCCAGCAGTTTGGGAGGCCAAGGCTGGCGGATCACAAGGTCAGCAGATCCAGACTATCTTGGCTAATGTGGTGAAACCCCGTCTCTACTAAAAATACAAAAAAATTAGCCGGATGTAGGGGCGCCTGTAGTCCCAGCTACTCTGGAGGCTGAGGCAAGAGAATGGCGTGAACCCAGGAGGTGGAGTGCAGCCTGGGTGACAGAGTGAGACTCCGTCTCCAAAAAAAAAAAAAAAAAAAAGGAAAGAAAAAGAATAACAGATGCTGGTGAGGTTGTGAAGAAAAAAGAATGCTGATATGCCGTCGGAGGCAGTGTAAATTAGTTCAATCATTGTGGAATGCACTATGGCAATTCCTCAAATACCTAAAAGCAGAACTAGCACTCACCCCAGCAATCCCATTACTAGGTACATACCCAGAGGAATATAAATGATTCTACCATAAAGACACATGCTAGTGAATGTTCATTGCAGCACTAGTCACAACAGCAAAGACATGGGACCAGCCTAATGTCCATCAATCACAGACTGGGTAAAGAAAATGTGGTACATATACACCATGGAATACTATGAAGCCATAAAAAAGAACAAGATCATGTCTGTTATGGGAACATGGATGGAGCTGGAGGCTATTATCCTTTGCAAACTAACTCAGGAACAGAAAACCAAATACCACATGTTATCACTTATAAGTGGGAGCTAAATGATAAGAACTTATGTGTACAAAGAGGGAAACAACAGACACTGGGCTCTACTTGGAGGGTGAGAGGAGGGAGAGGAGCAGAAAAGATAAGTATTGGGTACTGAGCTTAATACCTGGGTGCTGAAATAACATGTACAACAAACCCCCGTGACACATGTTTACTTGTGTAACAAACCTTCATATGTACCCCCAAACCTAAAATAAATGTTAATAAAAAAGAAAAACAACAAAAGTTAAGCATGATCATGGCTGAATTTTTTAAAATGATAAATGTTCGAGGTGAGAAATATTGTAAGTGCCCTGATTTGATCATTATACATTGTATACACATATCAAAATACCACTCTGTGTCCCTCAAATATATAAAATTATTATGTATCAACTAAAAGCAAAAGAAAAAAATGCTGACCATTTGTTCTTGAGGCTTCTGCCTTCCTCTTTAGCCTCAGTTGTTGTTGATTTATCGCCTTATTTTTTTTCTCAGCTCTGAACTGCTTATGTTTTCCTAAACAGGGGTTGCCATTTAGCTCCTTCTTAAATTTGATTATGTCTATTCAATGCACTCTCAAAAACTCCACTGTCTGAAAAACATTCAAAATTTTGTTCAGCTAGCACCTCCTTCAAGACAGTTTTAAAGATTCCCAAATATATCACTCCTCCCCACCTCCAAAGAAGATTATACTCCCAGAAAAATATGTAAAAATAAATAGTATAAAATTATTAATTTTACTTTCCTTTATAAAGCCTCAGAAATTAAATCTGTAAATCATATTGAGATAAAACCAAGCTCAATATCAGAATCTTCCTCCTTCAAAATGTAAAGGATTAATCTCACGCTCATTTGCTTTAATTGAACTCTTTCCATTTGCATTTTCTGCAGATGTGTTTTTAATGTCTACTTTTTAGATAGATTGACAAGCTAAATGGCCTCATCAACTTTCTCTGGCTTTACAGTGGCAAACTGCAATGAGGAAAAACAAGTGACTAGGAAAAGAGGTAAATAAGTATATGGCAAGCTCTTTGAAAGATTCATTTGTTCACTGGAAAATCACAACTGTCTTTAGTGGAGGGACACATGTTTTCTCTCCTCCACATGCCAAATAAATTTTTAGGAAGTCTCAAGTGAAAATATTAATTCCCAAGACTGCATTGATTTTTTTCTCTCTTCATTCCACTCCTCCAATTCCTTTCTTTATTCTGCCAGCAACATTCTTTTCCCCAATTCTATGTCTGACTATTAAAACCCTAATCACTGTATATGATTCTATTGCAATGTACCTTCTCTGTGAAGTTCTCCAAGATCAGCCCTACTGGTATAATTCTCCCTTTTATCTGACTTCCTACAGTACTTTCTTAGGGTCAAGCGTATAGTGTTTATCCTTATTTACACTAGAGGTATTATTCTAGCTATCTTCTGTTTCTTAGTAACCTGTAAGCTCCAGGAAGCAAAGACCGTATCTTTTACATGTTTATTCCCCAGAATGTCTAAAACACGGATTTGCATAATGTGTATTCAGTAAACAGAATGAAGGAATTTGAAAGAGAAAATATTATGAGGAAAGATTAATAAACACTGAATTAATTATTAGAAAAAGGAGTCAAATAGAACACAGATAATACATGGCTATTTTGAGTCTTATAACCCTTTTCATAGCCTGAAGCCTTGGACATTGACTTCTTTCCCTTAAAAAAGTCATGAATCTAGAAAAACAGACATATAAGAATAGTTAGTGGCAGTTACTGACATTGACCACAGAATAAACAAGGGCATCACAACATTATCACCTGTACAGGTATCAGAGCAGCTGCCAGTCATGGGCAGCATCCACTTCACCACAGCCAACACCACCTGAGCATTTACAGTGTGGTAGACACTCTGCTGAATAAATCTCAGGTAATCCTCACAATGACGGCTAGAGTGAGATACCCTTAATCTTCTTGCTGTACAAATGAGAATGCTTAAGCCTCAAAGAGGTTAAATAATTTACTCTAGGTTACACAACTAATGATGAAATAAGAAGTCCAATCCAGATGGACCTGACCTCAGAAATACTGTAATGAGGCCAGCTCACTCCTGTAATACTAGCCCTTTGGGAGACCAAAGTGGGAGAATTGCTTGAGCTCAGGAGTTTGAGACCAGCCTGGGCAACAAAGTGAGACCCTGTCCCTACAAAAAATATAAAAAAAAATAACTGGTTGTGGTGTTGCACACCTATAGTGCCAGCTACATGGGAGGCTGAGGCAGGAGGATCACTTGCCCCTAGATGGTCAAGGCTGCAGTGAGCTATGTTCACATCACTGCATTCTAGCCGGGTGAAAGATCAAAATCTGTTTCACAAAACAAACAAACAAAAAGTCAAACAAACAAAAAATCAAACAAACAAAATAGAAATACTGTAATGCCTCAGCATGCCCGAAATTTAGAGGGATAAAATATAAATTTTTGTTTTTTAATTTAAAATATATACATTTGTAAATCTAAAATATAATTCATATGAAAATCTCACTCTAAAAATATTATACAAGAAATAAATATCCTAAAGCTCAACTGACTTCAAAATATAATTACCTTTTGATTCCTGCACTTCCTTCCCGCAAACCCCACATTCTATTGGCTTTTTTTCATTTCTGCAATGATGAGTTGGAAACTAGTAACTATTAGCATATTAATATCGCCAACTAGACATTTCTATTTCTACCATTGCAGCCTACAATTGCATTGGATTGTTAGAGTTGATCACACGGTTACTTATACAGGGTTTGTAATTGTAACATTTAGAGATGCTTTTGGCTGCAAATAACAGAAAGCCCAATACCAGGGCTTAAATAAATAGGAACATAAGCATCAACAACGTGGAGTTTGGAAGTAAGCAGTTCTGTCTGCTGTTTCAGTGGATTGATGACTTTCTAGCTGATATCTCTGTAATAATCTTGGCCAATTTTTCTTACTTGTTGCCTCAGGACACCAAGATAGCTACCCTAGTTGCCATGTGAAAACTAGAAAGATAGAAGAAGAAGAAGTGCTTTGCCAGTTATATCTCTCTTTCTTTTTGATTTAAAAAGCTAATCTTTCCAGATTTCTGTTCTTTTCTCATAGGCCAGGTCTGAGATGTGTGGCCAACCCACACTGAAAGAGAGGAAACAAGGGAGAAGGGATTCTACGTGGTTTTGGGGTAGCAACGAAACAGTACATGATACATTAGCATAAGGTGGAGAGCTACTTGACAGGAACATTGAGATGCTTCATCTCTCAAATCAATATCACTTCCTCATGGCTATCTTTATGACCTCTCAGATCTCTGTATCATCTGTTCTAACAGCATTCCAGAAAACTTTTCATAGCCCTCATCACAGTTTATAATTTACACTTTCTGAACAAAGATATCTTAAATCTTTGGGATATTTCTCGGATAGTGTTTTGAGGCAGACCCTAAGAATTGGTCATGATTTAAGAGTGTAGCCTTTTTACAGCTGTCTATGTGTGTTCAATATGCCCTAAAATATTGTTTTCTCTATACAGCTTAGACGTTGCAATTGGAAGATGTTCCATTTGATATTTAAACATTCAAACAGGATGCTAATTTGTTCAGAAAATAAGTTTGACATGCACATTTTTTAGAATTATCTCTAAAAGTGAATTATAATTTCCTTCTTATTAGTCAGTTTCCACTTAAAGAATGAACTATACCCCTGAGCGCAATTGCAAATTCCAGTAAGTGTGACCTCTGCTAACATATTAATTTAGGAAAGCTTCCCCTTAAATTGTTTTCCTGTGGCATCAGGTGAATTGATCACAAGAGACTTAATAACTTTGGATTAAGTCTACATCCTTTATAAATGTGTAATCACTTCGCATCACATTTCATTAAAGAGCTGATATTTGTAAGGCAAATCATTGGATTCTTCCAAAGCAGTTTGCTGAATGGTCACACAAACTAATTAGTGTTTATTACAACCTACATATCTTCCAAGGGAAACTTTAAGCAGGTAATACAGTATATTTTAACTAAAAGCAGTATGTAACAACTTAGGAGACAGAAAATAAATTTAAAACCTTACATATTCTTTTAAAGCTTCCCGTTAGTTTCTCAAACCAATAAACAATAATTCCTTGAAAGATCATTCATGGCCACTCTGATAAAGACAAATGTGCCGTGATCGATATATTTTAATTAAATAGACAACATTCATCAATGTGGAGATGCACATTTACAGGACCAGGCTGACTGCATCAGTTCAAAAGTTATAATTGTTTTAGGTTTTTTCCTCTTGGGATGCATGAGTATGTTAGTCCTGTTAAAGAATAACTTTCTATTTTCAAATTTCAAAGAGAAAAAAAAACTCTGCCTAGGCAAAGAGGTATGTGAACATGTAGCAAGTAAAGATTCATTTGCTCAGAGGACACAATACAGACTCACAACCTATGGATGAAACAAAGTCAAGCTTCAATGCTACTTTTTACACTCCTAAGATCTAGTGGAGAAGAAAAGAAGATAGGATAAAGAGATACTATTTTCTCCATTTATGAAGTATGATACCTGTCATACAATCTTTTTTTCCAACACCCTGTCAGGTCCCAGAGAAAATGGGTCCTTCCATTGGTGGATGAGGGAAGATTAAGATTTGGTCTTCAGGCTGACCCAGGTGAAAGAGAAGCAGCATCATGCATTGGGAGGCTGATCTCTTTGCTCAGCCTGCTCCAAAGAATTTCAAGTTTCTATTTTCAAGGTACCACTTTTTATACTCCTGAGTCACACCACCCAGGCACAAATAACCTGCTAACCTGTTTTGCTTTATAACATAACCTGTTTATTTTCCTCTCTCTTAATTATTTACCTGTTTATTTTATTTTTATTATTTTTAGAAAGTAATTTCTAAGACAGCAAGGATTATATCTCTCTGGCTTAACACAGTAACTCCAGAACCCAGAACATGGTTTGGTATACAACAGACTCTCAATCATTGAATTTCACAATTCATTTTGTGAAATGAGTAAATGAAGGGGAGGTGCCTAAAACACGCAATAACCAATACATTCAATCAACATTAGTATTTTCACCACAAACCCCAAATGAAATTACCATAATCAAAAATACAAAGCAATTTTATTCTTAGCATTTTCCAGCCTGCTTAAAAAGTATTATCGTGGGCTTAATTCTCTCTTCTCTCCTGAATATTTTAACTAAGGAGCTTCCATCTACACTGCCTGATAGAACACGCAGTTGAGCCAAAGCACATCAAAAAAACCAAAACCAGGCCACTGAAGATCAAGAGAGGCAAGCCTGGCATGTTTTTAAACATAATAAAAAGGATATGAACTCCTAGGAGTGTAGTCCAAGCTATTTGACAATTCCTTGTGGTATTTGATTTCATCCAGATTAGTAGACAATGATCCAGAAAGTCGATTCAAATGTAGGAATACATAAAGCATAAGTGACACTGCTGGGATCCAAACTAAAGAGAGACTAATAAGAATTTCTCACTGCCCCCTCACCTCCCTATTTCAGATATATTATACCAGATGTGGAAACAGTTCTTTTTCATACCTGAGCCAACCTGACAGTCTAAAAAAGTGCTGCTTTCTCTGATTTTAAGTTTTGGAAATCCCACTGGAAATAGCAAACACCATATGTTAAGAATCACTCCATTACACAACTAGAGGGTATTCTTTTCATATAACTTTAGAAGCCCTGTTGTCTATTGCCAAAAGAAATTTAGAAGTTGCTTTGACATTCTTTACTTCAATTTTCCTTAATTTACAGAACTGTGAGGGGAAAGTAATGTGTTTAGTACTCTAAATTTGACAGTAATTCGGCTCAAGAATATCTTTCATGTTCCTTCACCTTAGTTATAGCTTTTAAAAAATCATGAGAGTAAGAAGCATTAATCATAATGTTTTACCCAGCTAAACAGAAAACACCTGGAAGGCAAAAATTAACCTTGCCAGGAATACCTAATTGTCCTACTAGCACAGTAAATGATACTGACCACATAATTACCTTCCCAGCTACTCAAATATCAGGAATGAGAAAGTTTCACGGGGAAAGCCAAGTCTACAAGTACTACTAACTAAGTTTGTGATATTGGAAAAATAACTTCTGATCTCTAGGCTTCTATTTCCTTATGCATAACATAGATGAGGGGAAGCCCAGCTGGTGTGGTTCAAGTATCCTCCCTTAAAGCACTTTTATTATGTGTTTTAAGTATTAAGAACTTGTGTGAGTCAACGCAGTGGGTTGAATGGAAGTTCCCAATAAATATACCTGTATGTTTTAAAAAATGTAAATATTACCTTATTTAGAAAAAATATCATTGCAGATTCAATTAGGACCTTGAGATGAGATCATCGTGGATTACCCGAGTGAACCTTAAATTCAATGACAAGTGTCCTTATAAGAGACAGAGAGAGGAAAGTACAGAAGAGAACATCCTGTGATGACAATGGCAGAGACTGGAGTGACGCAGGCACAAGCCAAAGTATGCCTGAAGTCACTAGAGGCTGAGAAGTGGCAAGAATGGATCCCGTCCTCCATAGTCCTGCCAATACATCGATTTCAGACTTCAGGCCCCCAGAATTATAAGAGAATAAATTTCTGTGGTTTCAACCACCAAGTTGATGGTAATGTGTTACTGTGACCACTAGAAATGAATAGTTAAGTTCCCACAGGTATCAAAAGAGACCTTCATAAAGATACTTTTGCAAGAGGGTTCAGGCAAGATTGGAGGATCCAAATAGACACTCTGAGAAGAACAAGAGCAAGCAGGAACCTTTGCCACCTTTAACCACGAAGAAACAAAGGAAGAAACAGCCTTATCTTTATTGGAACTTAATGAGAGCTGGCGCTGTGAAGGAGGAGGAGTTCAGAGGAAGCAGTAGGAGTGCACTAGGGCTGCAGGAAGACACAGCCAAACAGGACGGGAGCTGGGGGAGAAAGGCAGAGAATGCAATAACCTCTTCTCTATTTGGCCTCTCCCATCCATTCTCCAACCTTCCCAGCCCTGCTTTGGCCCTAGAGAGCTGAGTCCTGTGGGATATAACCCTCGTGTTCCTTGCTTTCTGCCTCTGGTTGGATTTGGACAATGAGAAAAACCACTCAGAGGCTGGAGGACAAGGAGGAGTGAGACCAAATAGAGAACAACCTGCAGAGGTAACAAAAAAGATCTGGTTTTTAAAAATGAATCTATTGGGCAAAAGAAAGGCATAAAATCTCCAAAGACTTTTTCCAGGAACTATTTTAGTTCTAACATTCTGTGATTGTCTGAAATATTGTATGGAAACATATTCCTCTCTTCTAAACTTCATTTTTCTCCACCTTGAAAGAAACCATTTCTACGAAGTTTAACAAATCTTTAATAAATTCAATAAATCTCTTCAATCAGCCCAATAGAAGCTGGAAATTTAAAAGAAACATAAAATTTAAAAGAAACATAAAAGCTGGAAATTTCTGGACTACTACATTACAAACTTCTCAATTTCCTTCTTGCTTGGGGTACTAAAAAGTTGGTATATCTTTCAAACTCTACTTTTCGAGGGCTTGGTGAGACGCTTCATTTGCAAAATTTTTTAGCACTCACAGTGAACTCTGTGACCCAGGGATATTCTCAGTTGTGTCCTTTGTTTTCCAGATTTACTGTGCAACCTGCTCCTTACCATAGAATCTTAGAGTTGGGGAACAAAAGAAATTGAAGTAACTTTCACTTTTATTCATCCTTCTCCCCACAGAGCAACAATTTCATCAATATCTTGCAGCAGTATTTCATCTTCTATGTTGCAACATCTACTGACCAGGAAAGCACCATGGCTAATTTATCTGTTCTCTGACTTCATGCTTAATAATGAATGTTGCATGTAAATAATGCTCAATGCCAGCAGAAATGTATGTTTTACATTTTTCTTGATTTTAAAAATGTTTTATTGTACAAACATACTATACATTCCAGACCATTACACATACTTCTCTAACCACTCATACCCACTTTTTTACTGTGATAGAGATGCTAAAGTTAGTAAGAACTTTCTTAATACAATTGTGATCTGAGAGACCAAAATAGATACCCCTTGTCAATTGAGACTCTACTTAACACTAAGGATAAAGAAACCAAGTAACCTGAGGGTCAAGGGTTCAGGGGTCATCTGGCATGGCAAATTTCTGAATTCTTATTTCTCTAAACTCTCTAACAATAGGAGCTATCAGACCTCTCCTAACTTTGATTTGCAACCCAGACCACTACGACTCTGAATGGACAGAGGACAAACATTCTTTTGTGATAAACTACTACAGATCTGAGGTCAGTTTCAGTCAGCTTATAGAGGCTGTGCTCAAACTCTTTGTGTCCTATAGTTTACCTTTTGATGTTAAGAGGCAAATTCTACTTTATTTTAATGCTATACCCCCTCCCCAAAGTGAATATGGTATGATACATGTATGATTACCCATTACACATGTGCTTGGCTTCCCTCATAAATCTGTACAGCTTTTCCTTTAAACATGCTAAACATGTACGACTTTACTGTGTAATACAGTCCCTGTGAGGCATAAAATCCAGCCTGTCTCTCCCCTTTCCAAAGAGAGAGCACCTCCTGTACACATTATAGACTTTCTCTTCCTGGCTTACAAACCAATATTGCCAATAAAGCTCTCCTTATTTAGCCACCCTAGTGGTCTTTTGGATGGTGCCATGAATTCAGATATTCTGATTAGTAAAGGAAAATCTTTCTAGGAAGAAACGAGTACCAAATAGGAATTTACTCTGCCATCCCGACTTTCTCTTTCCTTTGAGATTATTTTCTATTTCACTCTCCTGCTGCCATTGCACATTGGCCCCAGGGTTTATTTCAATCCCTTTAACACTTTGATTGAACCCAAACCAAATCTCTTTCTTGATGCCTCTTAGTCCAGCTAATACATGCTGGAGTCTTCCAAAAGATTTTCTAAACACAAAGGGATAACATAAATAAAATAAACACAATGGCTCCAAGAACTCTCAACCACTTGGCTTACAAAATTATAAGATTCTGCCCTCATTTTAGGTAGCAAGTTTCTAGGACAGAGAGTCTTACTAGGTTTTCTCGTGTTTAGTTGTTGCCCAACTTCACCAGTGGCTCGTAACTCACCTCTAAGAAGAGATGATATAAGGCATATAAGGAATGCTGAAATGAATTTAAAAACAGAATTACAGTGGATCTGTCTACAGGGCAATCTGTCCACATTCTGACCTTTAGTCAAGAACTAACAGCAGGGGTAGAGGTTTTTTTCTACCTATCTAACAGTTTTCATTCTGAATGTCCAGTATGAAATTCAAGTATCATTGTGAAATAAATACTAGGAACAATCTCGCCTTTGAATTGTTTCTTGTCTGCCAACTACAGAAGTGCCACCTTGTTCCCAATATAGGACCTACAGTATAGCAATATCTGATGCAGCTTCAGCATAAGCATTTTACCTATGCCATAGAATAGTTGCCCATTCTTTACAAAGGCCTCTATGTACAAAAGAATGGATGCCTCTACCTCTAGGTGCAAAAGGCCAATCTAGGAATTTTTCCTGAAAGGAAGTTGAGGACTCCAATCCTAGCATTTTTACTTTCCCTCAATAATTCTTTGAAAATTATCTCTTTCCATTTTTGAAAGAAGTGAGTTTTTATCCATTCTCTGCTCCTGCCTTTGTGACTGCAACAGAAGAGCTGTAAGAATTTTAGATAATGCCAGGTCAAATGATAGACTTACATTTTATAAAAACCAAGGACATAAACAGGAGGGCCAAGCAGAAAGTCATCCGAATCTACCTTCCGGCACTCTGTTATCACTGCTGTCAAAGTCATTGAGCCCTGAAAAAGCATAAATACGACTTTGATTACTAAAGATGTAGAAAGGCAAGAAAGGGCTCTTTGGTGAGGCAGACTCTTAAAATCTCTGACAGCAAATCTTGAAATTCCTGACAGCAGCCCCACCATGATATTCTAAGTATTTCTTTGGGTTATCTGGTGTCTCATGACTTCTATAGATATAAAAATACAGGGGAGGGTGGGGTCATGGGGGATTAGATCCACTCTTGGCAGAAGTTTTTGCAGATGCACTGGTGAGAAGCAAAGAAATGTGGGACCAGAGTAGGGTATAAGATGAAATATAATTTTTTCCTTGAATTTCATTGGGATGTTTCATAGGTATTCTCCACTATGAACATAGTTTTAAGGGTATAATCATGACTCTCATACACATAAAATGAACTAGTATCAAACATTTCAACTAATTCATTAATGAATGAGTACATTAGTCAAGTGTTAGAAGGTTCAAAGGAGTTTTCCGAGTATCACATACACATAGGCATATAAGGAATGCTGAAATGAATTGACAAACAGAATTACAGTGGATCTGTCCACAGGGCAATAATCAATTGCATTTCACTAGACACAACTAATTGCATTTCTATGTACCAGAATTATTTGCATTACTTTCAGTTTTCTACCATTTATAGAGTTGCAAATTATCTCAAATGCAATAAAATGTGGCTATAATCTAGAAGGATGAACAATACAAGACAATTGGTAATTATTTTTTTCCATCTCTTTCTTTTTTTTTTTTTGGCCCATTTTGAAGATTCTAACCATTTTTTCCAGGCAAATTAAATAACTTTCAATGACCTTAAGAAAAGTTAGTTAAACCTCAAATGATCAATGTTGTGATTTATTTTACAAGTGGTCAATCAGATAATGTAGAAGGCAATGCTGCATAAATTCTAATAGGCTTTATGATTGTAAGCTCTTGGTTTTAGTGCAGAGTATTTATTATTCCATCATACTCAGCAAAGCTTCATTCTGGAAGAACTATTGCCATCAAATTTTCACTTCTCCCATATCTGAAAACACACCATCCACTCCCTCAAGAAAATAATATTAAGGTGTTTAAAACAACTTCAAGATTAAACTACTTTAGTATGTTTAGTACGTTGTCAAAATGTTCCTCCAAACATCTATCATTTAATGAGAAAAGCTATTAAAAAGGAAAGAAGAGTGAATGACCGAGGGTTGAGGGACACAACTAAAAAAATAAGAAAAAGCCAAAATGTTATTTTGGGACTCAAGGCTTTTACTGATAAATTAATGAAGTTTTTAGACTCCAAAATGTTCAAAGCTCCGGAAAGAAATTCATTTTAAAGCCCTTCTGCTCTAGATAACAGCTTGAAAATACCACTTTAATATTTTTTGTATTGTGTGTTTTTATCATAGGTAATCGATGTTATACTTAAGGCAGCGTGACATTTCAAATGATTAAGGGCCTGGTGGGGGCATTCACAACGCAAGACCTTTTTTGCATTTACACTAATGAGTTTATAATGAGGGTTTTATTATATTAATTATGACTACTGGGAGTCAGAAAAAAGCAGAAGAAATTCAAGAAACTTTACTCTTTAAGAAAATGGTTGTTACCAGATTTGTTGACATAGGTGGTTATTTGCACAAAGAGAAACAAAAGTCATTATGACTATTAATCACTACAAGCTTGCTGTGCTTTACCGTAATTACTAAATTAATTTATCCATGATTCCTGGGTTTTAAGTGTTTCCTTTTTTCTCCCCACAGCATGAAATTAAATCTTTACATAGCTACAGCTTCAGCATTTGAGTTGGTTGGCATGCAAGGCCAAGCTGATTTGCTAGACATTTCTATATCCACCCAACCCCCCAATTCAGTCTAATAGCAAAATTCAGTTCAGAACTAATCTCTCCGTTGCTATCTTGCAGGGTGTATAGATGCCATATAGTTTTAATATGGCAAATTGCTTACTGGAAGCAAAAATTTCTAGACCCCCTCCCTTTAGAGGTGAGGAGGCACCCTAAAATATCTATTGCTGTTGTGAACCTGCAACTACTCACTGATGGCAATTAGAGAAATTCTGTGTAATTTTAAACTATTCTGTCCCTGATGGGCATAATAATTTCATTGCACTTATGCAGAATGCTTTTTCTACAGACGTGAACATCTGAAGCTGCCAAAAAAAAACCCATCATTTGGAAAAAGAAACTTTTCTACATACCCTCAAACCAACCAAGTGCAGGGAGGATTGCTAATCTGGCAGTCAAGATAGCAGGAGACAATTGAATAAGTACTTGTGAATAATTATGAATTGTGTTGTTCCTTAAAAGCAATAGAGACTAGGAAATGGTGTAATTTGCCATGCCTGTTTGTTACTCCAGCAATATACAGCCTGTGATAAGATTTCACACTTTAATTCATCTGAGAACCTGGCGGTGTTTTACAAGCAGTAATTACTGAGAATCTCACCATGCTTAACTAAGACAAGCAAAGGCTACAGCAGAGGTCCTATTTTTAAAATTGGTAAATATGATAGAGAAAATTCACCATTTTGAAAAGCACTGGGAGAGAATTAGGGCAAACAATAGCTGACTGACATCACAGGCTTTTCTTTTTAGGCTATTGCAACCATGAAACAGTGAACCAGTATGAAATTCATAGTAGAAATAATGTATTATGTCTTTCTAAAAATCTGTTTATTTTAATAAATTTATTGAGTGCTTCTCTGGTCCAGACATTGCATGAGGCACAAGGACTAAAATGGTTTATTTGGGATGATAGGTATGCAAAGAGGCTATTACAATGCCTTGCCCTAAGTGCTGTGATAAAGGAACATATCAAGGCCAATGAAAGCAGAAAGCGGAGTGCATACATTTATGCAGAAAAGTTGCAATTGTAGCTGGAAGCATTAGTGCAGGAATGAAGAATGGGTTTGCAAACAAAACAAAACAAAACAAGACAAAACCTCTTATTTGCAAAGTCATGAAGACATGTTTTAAAGCCAGCAAATGATTCAATATGGTTGTGCTTTAGATAAGGATCAATACAGTATAGTTGGGCTGTAATATGCACGACAAAGAAATAATAAAGAGACCAGTATAGGGTAAAAGAAGAAAATCTTATTAAGAATATAAACCCCTTGCTCATTTAAGCAAAACATAAATTAAGAACACTTGATACCTTAAAATTACATTAGTCATGTGCTTTCATAAAACCCATATTGTAACAGTAATTCTCAACATCTGATTAATTAATATAGCAGCTGCTTTGCTTTTTAGCTTCTTCCAATCTTGTTAGAAAATCATGAATTGGAGTCTTTTGTTCCAATCTTCTTCCTCCAAAGGGATTAGAAGCTAGTTTCCATTGTAAATTGACTTTCTTGCTTTATTGAATTTAATAGTTCTAGCTTCAATATAAATATAATACATATCCTGCCATTTTTCATTGACAATTTTGTAAAAGTTGGGCTTTTAAATAAAATGTAAATGTTTCATTTATTCTTTCACTAAAGCTGAAATATATAATGATGGAAATGTGTTTATCCACCTCCGTCTCCATATAAAAGACCCAAAATCAGTTTAAACTTCAAAACCTTAGAAAGCTGTTGACAAAAAGGATGAAGAAGTGTTTTGCCAAGCAAAACGGCATTAGTGTCACTGTTAATTTGCTTTAAATTGCCATAGAAAGGAGATTCTCATTTCATGCTAGCATTTCCTGTTGGCTTAAAACCAACCAGTGAATATTACATTTTATGAGCTCAGACATGAAGTGTATGGCTAAATATTAATCTCTCAGACCACTACACTTATAGCCAGAATCACACAGCTAGTGGACTAATGCAGTAAAATAACTTATTCCTCAGTTAAAATACTTAAGCATGGGCTTGAAAAACAATGTCACTAGTCCCACCTGAAATGATCCCAGACTCTGTGAACTCAATTGTTCTGGTGAGATCAGAGACCTAACGAATAAAGAGAAAATTACTATAATAAGATATTTTCACATTTGATTTATTTTGTATTGCCTAGAAAGAGTGAAATCTGTTTGAAACCAACAGAAAGACTCTGTAGAAAGGATTCATAAGTGAGAGCTTGAGATGCAGATCATTCATTCCTCTGTTCAAACAAATATTTATTGATCTTCTATTATAAGCAAAGTATGGTGTGATATACTAACAAAAATAAATATTAGAGGATTCCTTACAATTTTCCACATATTTGGGAAAGATAAGCCTAATTTAATAAGAACAATTCAATGAGGTAAGCATTATGAAATGTATTCAAAGAACACTGAAGAGGGGATGGCTAACTTTGTCTATGAGGATGAAGAAAGCTTTACATTTGCATTAGATTAAATAACTATTCAAGCTAACTTCACTGTGATAGAATTATATAGCTACACTTTGACATACTTTTTGATGGTTCGAGTATAACCGTTATCCCTTAACATTGGCCTTGGCCATATCACTTACTTTAGAAGAGCAGATGTCAGTGGACGTAAGACTAGCAGAAACTTAAAACTTGTTTGTGAATTTGGAGTTGCCCTTGCATTCCAGATGAATATATGCTGAAGAGCTGCTGTCATTTCAGCAGGGGCTCCAGGTAAAACTGGCAGTCTAGGACCAAGCCTAGCTGGCTACAGTCTGAAGCAGAGCCACTAACTTAACCTCAGTCTGGAGTACTCAAACTACAGTCAAACTGCAGGTCTCTGAACATTAGAATAAATGCTAGTTGTTGCAAACCACTGAGTTCATTTTTTTATGTAAGGCTGACTAATACAATATTTAAACTGGGTTTCAAAACACAAATGAGAATTTTTATGGAAGAAGAAAGATATTCCAGATAGATGTAGCAATATGTAAAAAAAAAAAAAAAAAAACAGAATGAAAGTAATAAATTGCATGATATGTTTACAAAGTATCAAGTAATTAGATGTTGCCAATATACAGGGTATGTGTAGTGAGCAGCTTAACATTAAACTGCAAATGTTGGTTGAGATTACATTGTTAAAAAATTTGGAATGTATTCCCTACGTAATGAGTAGAAATTTTTATGGAGTGAAATAACACAATTACTCCGTGGGTTCTCCCGTCCATTATAAAAGTTAAGGGGCCCTCTTATGTGTTTCCCAAAGCATAGACCCAAGGTTGAGTATTTAACTGATTTGCCCCTTATCTAGCTACACAGTGGAATGGTTTTCTTGATTAAACACTTGCTGTTTGGGCCAAAAACCTTCACATGGCAAGTTCTGAATGACTTTTATCTTTTTTCTTTTTTTTTTTTTTGAGGTGGAGTTTCTCTCTTGTTTCCCAGGCTGGAGTGCAGTCGCACGATCTCAGATCACCGCAACCTCTGTCTCCAGGGTTCAAGTGATTCTCCTGCCTTAGCCTCCCAAGTAGCTGGGATTACAGGCATGCAGCACCATCCCTGGCTAATTTTTGTATTTTTAGTAGAGACAGGGTTTCTCCATGTTGGTCAGGCTGGTCTCAAACTCCCACCTCAGGTGATCCACCAGCCTCAGCCTCCCAAAGTGCTGGGATTACAGGTGTGAGCCACCACGCCTGGCCGACTTTTATCTTTTAATTTGGCATTAGGGGCCCTAAGTCATAGGAAAAGAAAGGAAGCAGCAGTCTGATATTCCTCTGACTTTTTCAAGTCCCAACTGTTCAAGGAATCATCAGGAAGGACCATTTGGCTTTTAACAGCATTTGCACTGGGATTGACCTTAATTTAGTGCCATTCAGTTTCCCCCCAAAAATTCTGCCCTCCCAGAAAACATAGCAAAACTTAAAGAAATCTTTGCCAACCACAGGAAACACAGCATCTAAGAGACCCTTCTGCAGTATCTTAAGGTGGCAGGAGATGTGGCTATTGCCAAAGCAAATATGCTGGAGATTTATGGGGACTATCTATGATTGTGGTTCAGGGAGCCTGCTCAAGCAAACATAAATCTTGGTAAAAGAGTCAGTCAAGCCATATGAAGATGCCACGAGGAAAACCACAACTGTCAAGAGCTGTACTTATTAGCATCACAAAATCAAGGAATGCTATAAATCTCATTTACATGTGGATACATCCATCTCGTTCTAAACCATCTTCAAATGTAGCAGTATCGCTATATCACCAATCGAAAGACAGTAGGCAATAGTTACTAGAGAGAGAGAAGTTAGTGATTAAAACAGAAATACTGTAATAATTTCTAACATTGATGTAGTGTTCTCTGTTATACAAAGTGGTTTCATGCTGACTCTCTTAAGTCACTACAAACTTGTAAATTAGGCAATGCAGGCATTTTCTAACTTCTTCTATGGATGGAAAAACCAAGGCTTAGAATAGTTAAGACAAACTTGTCTAAGGTCTCAGAGCTTGTCAATAGCTAAGGCAGGACTTAAGACCAGTCTTTGGCTCTTGAGCCAAGCCTTTTCATATGAATTGAAAGAATCTCCAAACAATCACATGTTGTATGAACTCTCAGAGTCAGACTTGTAATTAGCTAAGATGTAGGAATTTCCATCTTGTGCTGGGGCATTTTCCTACCCAACACTATCATCCTATGAGCAATCTAATGAAATCAAGAGAGGGCTTCCAGCAGAATGGAGGCCAAGTGATCACTTAGTGAAACATAGCAAACTTTACATTGAGAGAATGCCTCAGAGTTTACAAAACACTTTCATAACCAAAATGTAAATTATTGATTTAAACTCTGTCATTTACTCTCTCAAGGGCAGAATTTGTGTCAAAATTGCTTAAATAGTACATCATAGGATTTGACACATAAATTCTTGTCTATCAGCTAACAAGCTCTAATTTTATGATTATTGAATTAAGGAAATATATGCCCCCAGCAGTGAAGGACTCACCAAAAATCACGCATTCAGTTAATTAACTGAGATTCAAAACCTGTTATCCTAACTCCTAGATCAGACATTACACAATTATGACTATTCATATTGTGCTGCCTCAATGCTGGAGAAGTATCACTTTATCTTAGTCCCTGGCATAACCAATAGCCAACACATGTACACATGCAAAACACACACACACACACACACACACACACACACACAACTTTAGGTATCTGTATCATCTAGATGTTAACCATCATCCTGTTCCATATAGCTTAAACATAGTTGTCTTGGCCTGCTATTCCTACTCTCTAGAAAGTCCAGTGCATTCCCCAACATTTCTGTAAATTGCCAGGGGCTGTTTTCATGGCTTGATTTTCTGCACTCTCTTGGACTATCAATTTCACTCACTTATCACTCCAGCAACCATTCTCTTATCTGCCCTGCACCAACCCAGATGGAAGGCTAAGTTCTTTTTCCTTTAATTTTTCAAAAATAGATTATGCAAAAACACAAACTTACTGAAGGCCTTGTGTGATTGGAAGGATTTATATCTCAGAAAAGCACATTACTTAAAATATTAGCAATGCCTATTAAGAAAAGCTCTTTAATCACCCCCACACTAGGGGATTTCTCATTAAGGCCACTTAATTGGTCATGTTTCTTTGGGGCCCCACTCTTTCTCTCCTCATAGCTCAATTTTCATTAAAAAAAGTCCTCAGAATAATTTTTTCTTTCCATCCATATTTTATCTACCTTTGTACATTCAAAGATTCTTGAATTTACTCTCATGAACATAAAGGTTGGAATAATAGACATTGCAGACTATGGAAGGTGGGAGGGTGGAAGTGGGGCAAGCCTTGAAAATTTACCTTTTGAGTACAATGTTCATTATTTGGTGGTGGGTACACTAAAATTCCAGACTTCACCACTACACAGTGTATGCATGTTAAGAAATCCACACTTGTATTCCCTAAATCTATAAAAAGAAAAAGGAAAAAAAAGAAAACATATTTTTTAATGTACTCTGCCAAAATAAACGTCATACAATCCAGGTTCCCTCTTTGGTAGGACAGAGGAGCTGCCGAAACCTTTGAAATTCATCTATCTCTCCTTCCTCCCACATAAATCACTCTTAGTGGGAGGTTGCAATGATGAGATGCAACTCTCATCCTAGATCCCCACATCAGAAAATAGAAGTGACTACACTCTATTCAGGTTTTCAAATAATACTTTTTATAATCTTGTTCTAGGAATAAGTGAAAAATTTCCTTTGGAAATAGCAGTTGGCTATCAATATTGCCTGACACTCTGTCAGCATAAGATACCAATCCTGAGTCTCTACAAAGCCAGATGCTGGCTAAATAAACCATGTTTAAACAGAAGAGCTAGTGTGTAATGCAATCAATCAAGATGTTCATAAGACAGGTAACCTTTCCATTATTTAATTAGTGAAAAGTTTCATCTTTTTATGTTTCCAAACACACACAAAAATATATGTCCTGGTTCTTGGATATCCATTTCCTAATTACCTAAATAGTCATGGGTAAAACTCACCATTGTTCTCTGTTTTGTACCCCAGCTACAGCAGGTAAAAGTACATAGAAATAAAATTGCTCCTTAAATTTTCTTTTTTTTTTTTATTTTATTATTATTATACTTTAAGTTTTAGGGTACATGTGTACAACGTGCAGGTTAGTTACATATGTATACATGTGCCATGCTGGTGTGCTGCACTAACTATATGTATATGGTTTTTGTAATACATGTATGAAAGAGAAGCTCCTACAGCTGTCTCCATCCCCAGGAGTTGTCTGGAAGCTGGTAATAATGTTAAAATTCAATGTCATAGTTAACCACATGCCACTAGTGTCAGAGTTCTTAGGTTCAGATCCTCACTCCACCATTTATTATCTCTTTGATCCATGATGAGTGCTTAAATGTCATCTTGCTTAACCTACTAGTGGCATTTAGCACTATTTATCACTTATTTTCCTTGGAACACTAATATGGTTTGGCTGTATCCTCACCCAAATTTCATCTTGAAATCCAACATGTTCTAGGAGGGACCCAGTATGAGGTAACTGAATCATGGGGGCAGGTTTTTCCCATGCTGTTCTCATGATAGTAAATAAGTTTCATGAGATCTGATGGTTTTACAGGGGGGAGTTTCCCTGCACAAGCTCTCTTTTTGTCTGCTACCATCCATGTAAGATGTGACTTGCTCCTCCTTGCCTTCCACCATGATGGTGAGGCCTCCCCAGCCATGTGGAATTGTGAATCCAATTAAACCTCTTTCTTTTGTAAATTACCCAGTCTTGGGTATATCTTTATCAGCAGCATGAAAACAGACTAACAAGGTAATTTGGTTCCAGTAGAGTGGGTCATTGCTGAAAACATACGTGAAAATGTGGAAATGACTTTGGAACTGGGTAACAGGCAGAGGTTGGAAGAGTTTGGAAGGCTCAGAAGAAGACAGGAAAATGTGAGAAAATTTGGAACTTCCTAGAGACTTGTTGAATGACTTCACCCAAAATGCTGATAGCAATATGAGCAATAAAATCCAGGCTGAGGTGGTCTCAGATGGAAATGAAGAACTTGTTGAGAAATGGAGGAAGGGTGACTCTTGTTATGCTTTAGCAAAGAGAGTGGTGGCATTTTGCCGCTGCCCTAGAGATTTGCAGAACTTTGTACTAGAGAGAGATGATTTAGGGTATCTGGCAGAAGAAATTTCTAAGCAGCAAAGCATTCAAGAGGTGACTTGGGTGCTGTTAAAGGCATTTAGTTTTATAAGGGAAGCAAAGAATAAAAGTTTGGAAAATTTGCAGCCTGATAATGTGATAGAAAAGAAAATCCTATTTTCTGAGGAGAAATTCAAGCCAGCTGCAGAAATTTGCATAAGTATTGAGAAGCTGAATGCTAACCCCCAAGACAATAGGGAAAATGTCTCCAGGACATGTCAGAGGTCTTCATGGCAATCCCTCCCATCACAGGCCCAGAGGTTTAGAAGGAAAAAATTGTTTTGTGGGCCAGGCCCAGGGTCCCTCTGCTGTATGCAGTCTAGGGACTTGGTGTCCTGTGTCCCAGCCACTCCAGCTGTGACTAAAGGGGCCAATGCAGAGCTTGAGATGTGGCTTCAGAGGGCACAAGCCCCAAGCCTTGGCAGCTTTCAAGTGGTGTTGAGCCTACAGGTGCACAGAAGTCAAGAATTAAGGTTTGGGAACCTCTGTCTAGATTTCAGAAGATATATGGAAATGCCCGGATGCCCAGGAAGAAATTTGCTGCAGAGGTGGGTTCCTCATGGAGAACCTCTGCTAGGGCAGTGCAGAAGGGAAATGTGGGGTGAAGGCCCCCACATGGAGTCCCTACTGGAGCATCGCCTAGTGGAGCTGTGAGAAGGGTAGATCCACTGACAGTTTGCACTGTGTACCTCGAAATGCCACAGACACTCAATGCCAGCCAGTGAAAGCAGCCAGGAGGCAGGCTGTACCCTACAAAGCCACAGGGGTGGAGCTGCCCAAAACCATGGGAACCCACCTATTACATTGGTGTGACCTGGATGTGAGACATGGAGTCAAAGGAGATCATTTTGGAGTTTTAAGATTTGACTGCCCTGCTGGATTTTGGACTTGTGTGGAAACTGTAGCCCCTTTGTTTTGGTCAATCTCTCCCATTTGGAATGGTTGTATTTACCCAATACCTGTACCCCCATTTTATCTAGGAAGTAACTAACTTGCTTTTGATTTTACAGGTTCATAGGTGGGAGAGACTTGTCTTGTCTCAAATAGGATGTTGGACTGTGAAATTTTGTGTAATGCTGAAGTGAGTTAAGACTTTAGGGGACTGTTGGGAAGGCATGATTGGTTTTGAAATGTGAGGACATGAGATTTGGGAGGGGCCAGGGGTGGAATGATATGGTTTGGCTGTGTCCCCCCCCAAATCTCATCTTGAATTCCTATGTGTTGTGAGAGGGACCTGGTGGGAGGTAATTGAATCATGGGGGTAGGTCTTTCCTCTGCTGTTCTTATGATAGTGAATAAGTCTCATGAGATCTGATGGTATTATACGGGGGGAGTTTCCCTGCAGAAGCTCTCTTTTTGCCTGCCACTATCTGTGTAAGATGTGACTTGCTCCTCCTTGCCTTCTGCCATGATTGTGAGGCCTCCCCAGCCACGTAGAACTGTGAGTCCAGTTAAACCTCTTTCTTTTGAAAATTGTACAGTCTCAGGTATATCTTTATCAGCAGCATGAAAACGGACTAATACAAACACTTTCTTCAATTGTTCTTTCTTTATATGCCTTTCAGGATAACAACTTCTACTTTCTTCTTACTCACTGATATCTCCTTTTATTCTTCTTTATGGATGTTTCCTAATCTCTTTGACTTTATAGTATTAAGGTGTCACAGGGATCAGTTCTTGGCTCTCTTTTCTTTTTTATCTACTCTCACTTCCCTTGTGATCTCAAACTGTTTTTATTACTAATTTGGCATGAATTTTCCTCCTGAACTCCAGATTTATATGACCAACTAAATGTCTTCACTTGGATATCTAAGAAGTATCTCAAATATAACAAAGTCCAAAACTGAGTTCATGATCAACACCTCCTCCTTAACCAGTTCTTTTTACAATGCACTGCATCTCAGGTGATGGCAAATATGTCTTTCTACCATCTTCTTCTCTCGTGCCTACATCCAATCAATCATAAATTCCTAACCTATCATGAAATATGTCCAATATCTGACCACTTCTTAGAGATCACTACTACTTTTGAGTCACCTGAATTCCTTTCCTAAATTATGGCTATAAGTTGTTCCCTTGACTGGCCACCTTATAGTAAATTATCAATTACAACAGCAAGAATCATCCTAGTTTAAAATACAGACAGATATGTGCCTGTGGTTTGTCTGTTGGTTCTTAGCCCTATACTTGTGCTATATTCCCCACTCTGTTGCTAGGCTGAAAGCAAGAAAACTACATTTCCAAACCCCTCTTGCTAACTGTACTCTTATTGGGTTTTTCCAACAAAAGCCTTAACAAAATAAAAGGCATTGGTGAGATTTTAGCATTTTGGAGAAAAAAAAATGTATGTTTTCTGCTCTGCCCTCTATAGCAGCAGCAGGAATAGACTTGAGGGAACTGTAGGCTCCAACATCATTGGTAATTCCAGTTTTATTGGTAATTCCAGAATTAGCAACAGAGGTAACTTCTACTTAGTAGTGGTTGCAATGCTTCTTATAAAATCTACAGCAGTGACTCCAGATGCACTAGCAGTTCTGCAGCAAAGACAGGCCTATGGGCTACAAAAGGAACTGTGGCAGCATTCTGATTTTTGGAGAAAGCCCCTTCTACCTTTCTCTCTCTCAACTTTAGTTCCTTATATTATTAGGGTGCAAAAGTAATTGCAGTTTATGCCATTAAAGTAATGTTGAAACTCGCAATTACTTTCACACCAACCTAATAATTACTCTGTTTCCATTTTCAAAACTGGACATAAGTTGATATGACATATATCCAGTAAATTGATGTAAATGTTGTAAACCAAGTTATACGGGTATAATTGGCACAGAAGAAAAATCATTATTCTGTTTATGGGGATATCATGAGAGAAAGCCTCACTTTGGGTCTAAAAGGTTGAGTTTATAGGAGATTGGAGTGAGACTGAAGAACCAAAAAAGCATCCTAGGCAGACAAAACAGCAAGTATAAAGTTAGGTAGATTTTTAAAAATCATGGTATTTGGGGAAGAAGGATGGTCCCAGACATGGAAATGTATATATTTATATACAGAGAACTCACTCTACCTTAGCTGTTTAATTATATTCAGATTCTTCTTGCTTTCTTACTAAACATGTTCTTCTTAACCCCTTTTAACTCCACAGAATTGCACACTCTAAGTAGCCAAGGGCAAAATTGGGAATAAAAAAGATTGTGTAAACAAGTTTCATACATCCTGCACATAGCTGAAAAAATTAGCAGCTATGTAACCCATGGGGATGTATTGAAACATAATTGATCGATGTTTGTAAATTGCTTTGAGACTCTCAGTGAGTAAATACATTGAAAACTTCTGTGATCATTTTTCTTATCTAATGTGGTTTGTGAGAGAATAAGTTGGTGAGTGGCAGAGAATAGGCAGCTTCCCAAATTAAGTTTGAGAAGGACAACTTTATATGAAGAAAATAGTAAACTTCTATTAAATTTTATTAAGATATTTTTGTTACAACAAGCAATAATAGTTATAAATAATTAAACAATAAAACAAGTCTAAGCATGTGTGCTTTGAAGTCTTTAATGCATGCCTCAGGCATGTGATAAATCATAATGATAGAATCAAATTGACTTTAATCAAGAAGCCTGCATTAATGACATAGTAATTCATACTCAGTTGTCTACTTATTGTTATAATACCACCAATATTTTCACAGATTCAAAAATCCACTTTTTCCTTCTGCACGGACACACACACCTACAAAAACAATCCAAAATGCTGATTAAGAACAGGTGTCCTTTCCCCAATGCCAGTATTTAATATTAATTGTAAAATCTTGAAGGTCTTTTAGTTTTAAATGTCACATTTTAGAATACAAAGCAAGATGTGAACATAGCAATTCCCTTCACTTCCCATCTTGTTAGATTGTTCCTGTGATACAGTTAAACAGACCATGAAATGGACTCTTTCAAAACTAAATATCAGTAGATTAAAATCTATAGTTATTTTCACACATTTATTCTTCCCATCTCATAAATAGGACACCCTCAAAATAGTTCATTCTAAAAATCACAGATTAGTGCCTTAAATAGAGATAACCTGACTTTATTAAAATTTTCAAATGTTTCTCCTTGCATGCAGCCTTGTCATCAGAAATCATCTTAGTTCTCTGCAGTTGTCAAAACTCCACAAATCTTCATGGTAACTGGCAAGTAACAAACAAAAAGTTTAGGCCTGGTTAACATTTATGTTACAGTGACATATCATAAAGAAAACAAATTAAATCCTAGAATCTTGCCTCTTTGATGCCCAGGGATACTAAGTTGTGCAACTCTGTAATACACCAATCATACTGTATTCTATCTGAATATTGCCCCAGACCCAACTGCCCAGGTGTCCCCAGGGCAAACTAATACAATTAGGACCATTTCACCCAGGATTCTAGCACTGAAGGGCAGTTCATTAATTTCATGATTTTATTCTTTTTTGGCTGTCTTTGAAGTCTTGAAGGATGTCCCTATTTCTTATGATTTTGTTTTTGTTTTTTGTTTTACTTTGTGTATAGCATAGAATGGCAACCCTTGGATTATGTGCATATATATAATATAATATATATAATCTATATGATATATTAAACATGTATACATTAAACATATATATATATAAAATTTTTCCCAGTGTATAGCATAGGATGGCAACCCTTGGATTATGTGCTTACATATATAATAATATATGAAATATATATTTTATAATATATACTACATTATATTATAATCATAATTATATAATTTTTTTTCCTTTAAAGCCCTCTTCTTCACCCATGCCAAAGAAAACTGCTGCACACTCTACGAATTACCAGTTGAATCATAGTTTTATGTCTTTTCACGCTACATCTTGCTTTAAATCTTTGATGGTACTTGAAGCCCTAATGATTAAGTCCAGACTGATTAGCTCAGCATTCAGCCTGATATCAGTTTATTTTTCTGACATCTCTTCCTGACACATATCACCTTCCAGGCACAGTTAAGCTCTGAGCACAATCGGCCACTCCACATTTCTCACAAATGTCATACACTTTGATGCTTTTGTGCTTTCATTTACAATATTCTCAGTACTTAGAATAGCATTCCGAAATTTTTCTTTTGAAAAACTTATATTAATTATTCTATATTAGCTTTTTTTCCAGTGACACATTGACTTGCCCCGTCAGATGTATTTTATGCACCTAATAAATATTTCTAAGATGCCTCCCATCCATCAAGCGTTAAAAGTTGTAGACACAGCAGTAAAAAGAACAGACCCTCTGACCTTAAGAAGATGACTACCTTGACTAAATAGGTAATTATAATGAGTGCTGTGAAAAAGAAACATCTTTGGTGCTACAATATGAATACGTCTCCGCTAGGGATATCCAAGCAGAGGTCTGAAGGATAAGAAGGAGTTAACTGGATAAATTGTAGGGAATCTCATTTCCATTAAAAGGTCAAGCTTTCCCAAACTATAATAGAATACCTTGAAATTTATAAAGTTTTATAGACATCATCTCCTTTAATTTTTACAGCAATGAATTAGGTATTATTTTTTCCATTTGCAGATGAGAAAATTCATGTTCAGCCTCTGAGAGTGAGGTTCAAATAACTTTATATTCCCATTTTGTCTTGTGGTGATGTTGAGTCATATTACCTGGTGATTCAGTCAAAGTTCAATCAGTGGATAGAAATCACACAGTAATTTCAACAGGAAAAGTTTAATATAAAGAATTAGTAACTATAACAGGAAAGTAACTATAAAAATATGGAGAGAACTCTTAAGAATACCCTGTGGCTGAGGAGGAGTACCCTAGAGAGGACAAGAAGAAAGGGGACCCCCACAATAAGGCAGGAATTCGAACTCTGTTGAAGATGTGTTTGCTGTGCATTGGATAGTGTAGAAGTTCACTAGTTTCCACAAGCGAGACTTGGTTCACAGTCACTGTAAAACCAGGAAGCAACCATGGAGTGAGCACAAACTCAGTATGGCAGGCAGGCATGAAGAGAAAGGGTGTGTGGAGCGTGCTTACAGGAGGTGGTCTATGGCTTGGTATGGGTTGGGAGAGGGCCACAGGAAACAATTCTCTGAGTATCAGACAGGTCGAATGGAAACCAGGGTGTTGAGAAACTGCTTGACAGCAGGGTGGCATGTGTCTTGGAATAACCATGTCTCAGAGACATCCATGTAAAAATAAACAAGGGAGAACACATCTGCCTGGTTCCCTCCCACTGTCTGTTTTCCATTGATCAACGCTCTTACCACAAAGAATCTCCCACACTTCTGGGTTTTGTCATCTGGAAACTTTGGAAGTCATTTGAGATGCCAAACCTCACACTCTGTAGAGTGGGCTTCATTTAAAGGTGGAAATAGCAGGAAAAGCCAGAAGCCCCAGGCTGAAGCCGCTCACCATAGCAGTGCAGTAGAGGCACAAAAGAGGGCCTGGTTAGCAACTCTGGTCAAGTGACTTGTCAGTCCCTGGTGGTGTCCATGGTCTGGATGGTGGATACAGTTGAGGGAACCTGAGTACATGAATAGGTATCTAATACACACCCTTTGACCCTCTTTTCTCCATATTCCACGGCTGATTAATCCCCAACACATGAGTGGGTTACTACCAAATCTCAATTATGGAAGCCATTTTTTCTCTTTAAGTTACATTTATATATTTTTACTTTCATAGATTCTGTGCTTTGCAGTTGAACATGCAGCATAATATTAATATTATATATAGTATAATATTAATATATATTTTCTATAACATATTCCATAACATTACATATTATAGAAAACTATATATATATTTTTATATATTTTATATATTTATTTTAGAATGAATATATATATATATATTCATTCTAGGGCATGGGAAGTCTCATTCTGGATCAGATCAGAAGAACTGACAATAAGCCAGAATTTGAACCTAGGTCCTTTTTTCCTTTCTATTATCTTTGGTGATAAAATTGAATAATTGTGTTGTAGACAGACTGGTTTCATCCTGTTGCCCCATTGGGCAGTTTTTTTCAACCTATTCATTCCCATTAGACTTGTATTCGTTTCCTCCCAGACTATAGGAATTATGAGGACTCCATGAAATAGATTAATTACTGTCTGCTGTGGCTCAAATGTATGCATTCCTTCAAAATTTATATGTTGGAACCTACCCCCTCAAGGTGATGGTATTAAGAGGTAGGGTCCTTGGGAGATGATTAGGCCATGACTAGGCTCTGCCTTCATTGATAATATTGGTGCTCTTATAAAAGGGCTTGAGGAAGATGGTTCATTCCTTGTTCTTCCCTTTTACCCTCTTGCCTTCTGCCATGTGAGGACACTGTGAGTAGATGCCATTAGGATGAGACAGGCTCTCATCAGATACTGAATCTGCTAGCACCATGATCTTGTTTGGACTTCCCAACCTCCAGAACTATAAGAAATAAGTTTCTATTACTTATAAATTAGCCAGTTTGTAGTATTTTGCTATAGCAGCAGGAGTGAACTCAAATACTGCTTTTCAAAGGTATTATGAGAACAGGGAGGGTAATGAACAACCCCCAAACCTAGTTTGAGTAGTATGGCTGTAGATACATGGTATTTTAATGCTCTGAAAACAGACAAGTGTTGTGTTTAAAGCCATGGGCACCAAGTCAGATACAAATTCTGTATACATATATGCTGTGTGCCCTTGGCCAAATCATTTAACACCCCTGAACTGTATCTGGAAATGAAAAAAATAATGCTTATTTTTAAGGATTGTCGTGGGAGTTAAGTCACACATATTTGAAAAAACCTGGCCCAAATGAGACACAACTTTTTTCAACTACTCAGTGTTATGTGATTAAGTCCTCTTTGTCTTTCTCTCTTTTTGCCCAAGTCTCAGTCAACACAATTGAAATGATGTCATAAACACCAAGATTCACTGTAACAGTTTCTCTCTAGCCTTTATTTGATTGTATTTATAGGTCCATGAATGTATGTATAAATGTGCTTTTCTGAGTCACTGTCTATATTTGTATAAAAGTATCATCTCTCATTATCTGAAGAATCATGAATATAATTTAACTGATATACCTGAAAGACGTAAAGTCTTTTTTTTAAGCTAGAATGTAGCTTCACATGGTAGCAAGGCAATTCACATCTTGGCAAGCTTTCATGTGAAAATGTTTTGCTTTGCCATATGGCTCCAGATATGGTCAGTTACATCCTGTTAACTTTTTTCTAGACACACGCTGGTTGGATCCTCCTCTCATTAAAACACAGCAGAGCCCATTAAAGCTCAAATGACAGGCTATTTATTCATTCACAAAATAAGCATTTGCTCAACCTGAAATATGTGTGTGACACCGTAGATGTGGAAACTAGTGAATAAATTTGAGTTATGAACACATTTTGGGTTCTCATTTTTAAGTTTTTAAGACTCTTATCTCACGAGATTATTGACTTTTGGAAAAATTATACTATTTGTTAACGGTGGAAAAACTAGACCAAAGAAAGGAAAAGTTTAGTATTTATTAAGCACTGTATTTGACAGAACAGGTGACATAGTGCTTAGACATAGGCTGTAGTGCACACAAAGGACAGGGAAGGGCAAATAATAGATCTGGGAGCAAGGGAAGCATAATTGACAGAGATTTTGTAAATCAGCCCTTACACATTTAATCTACCGTCTTCTTGATTCCATGCATGCTTCTGCATCCCAGTCATTATAACATTCCACATTCTATGTGGAACAACTAGAGCCTTCAACAAGAGACAGGAGGATCATTTGTCACATTTGCCTTCCCAGGTTTTATTTTTTCCTTTCTTTTTTTTCTTGACATTCCATTCTATGATTGAAAACAGCTTCAACTAAATTATAACCTCAAGCTGTTCCAGATTTGTCACTCCTCACCATGATAATATTTTAAGTCTTTGAGTTCTCCCATCATCTAGAACATTTACATCAAAAATTTGAAGTTGCACAGATTTATATATAAGACAAAATAAATAGGCACTTTTTATCCTTCAGGTTTTTTATCAGACTTATAAGCTCCAACCCAACAGGAAATACTGTCAGGCCTCCTCTTTGAGATAAATAAAAATGTAGTACTTGGAGGAAGTTATTCCAGATCACAAAAAGATTTTAGATAGAAGCCAGAGGGGACAGTGACTATTAAAGCTTCAGTAAAAGTAACCATTTATGTAATTTCTAACTTAGGATTCAGAAAGCAAAAAGATAGAGATTTAACAAGCATGTGCCCTTCAATGCCATTTAATCCAATTCTGTTGGACCCTAAGGCTTCTTTTGAATTAAGACTAGTCATCTACAATGTTAATATTCTTGCCTTCACCAGTCTTCAAGCACAATATCTGAGGTAGATATTGTCATCATTATTTACAAATAAGCAAACTGATGCTGAAAGAGAACAGACACAGAGAACAAGTGGCAGAACCAAGTTCAATTCCTGGTCTACCTTATCCCAAATTCCATGTTCTTTCTACCTCATACTACATTAGGCTGACAGATGAAGACTTTTACAGGCAAGACTTACTCATTTTCCACTTCATGTATTTACTAAGTACAATTGATACATAAACCTCTCTTATACCGGATCCATGAGTAATTATTTCTGCGTTTCTTAAAAATTGAAGGAATAGGGCTGACAAGTAGGCTTAAACTTTGAGATCCTTGATATGATGAGAAAGTTGATTATCTGACATTTAATAGGATCTGGAAAATTTGCCAGTAGCATTGCACTGTGTAATGAAAGAGGAGACTGCTTAAGAGAAGTATGATTTCCCTGTCATCACTGAGAAAGAGATTCAATGAAGCAGTTCTGAAAATCCACAGTGGCAGAATAATTATGCCAAAGCACAGACATCACCTTAGGAGGGATGGAATAAAATGATCAGGGTCAGTGTGATACCAGAAAATAATTAAAGTTTTTGACCAATGGGCCATGGTATCTCATGGTATCTGTGATTTGTAATATCTTGATAACAAGTTCAAAAGCAAATGCTTCTATAACCTTCAGCTGCCAATCCTTACTCATATGACTTGAACTGGTGGAGAGATTTAATACTTACACAGAAAACACACACACACACACACACACACACACACACACACACACAAACACTTCCTTTCCTGAAGGCTTTTATTTCTATTCAAAACTGGAATCAAGACATCAAATCAGTATTCACTACAGGGCCTTGGGTAAAATTGTGAAGTGAGCAAAGTTCATCATCAGCAATCTTTAGTCAAAATCCTCTTTCCACACTTGTTATCCTCTTAGGGACAGCTCTACTTACACCCTTTGCTATCCAGTGAGCTAGTTTCTGCCTCCTTCTACCCTTTCAAATTGCCAAGACTAATTCTCAGGAGATTTGGATCTCATTTATGGTAATCTATGGTGGATTGATTATATTAGTTGTCTATTGCTATATAATAAATTACCACAAATTCGCTGGCTTAAAACAGTACACTCTTATTATCTCACAGTTTCTGGACACCAGGCTTAGCTGGATTCTCTGCTTAGGGTCTCCCAAGGCTGCCAAAAATGTGTTGGCTGGGCCACATTCTTATTTGGGGAAGAATCTGCTTCCAAGATCATTCAGTTAGTAGAATGTATTTTCTTACAGCCATAGGATTAAGAGTTTATAGGTTTTTTTGTTTTCATTTTTTGTTTTTTTGTTTTTTGCTGGCTTTTGACCAGAGCCTGCTGCAGGCTCCTGGATGCCATCCACAGTTTCTTGTCACATAGACTTTCAACATGGCTCGTCTCATCGGGCCAGAAAGAAGGATCTCTACATTGAGCCTGCTAGCAAGATGGATTCTTATATTAGGTAATGTGGCCATAGGAGTGGCATCCCCCTCACTTTTGCCACATTCTATTGATCAGAAGTAAGTCACGGGTCCCATTTACACTCAAGGGAAGAGAATTCCACAAATTCGTGTGTGTGTGTGTGTGTGTGTGTGTATGCCCCAAATAGTCATTTTGGTCAATAAACAGCAAGAACGTTTGAAGAAGAGAGAAAAGTAGCAGGTTTGTCTAATTTCCATGAATTCTGCTGAAGAAAAAGCATGATCCACAGGCTAGAAGCTTTATTGTACACCCACGTTTTGTTGTTATGTATTCACACTAATAAGCAATGGAATCTTGGGCAAATTATATAACTTCAGTTGATTGATCTGTAAAATGAATAATAAACATACCTTATTGTCAGTTTTGCTATCTAGATTAAATAATCCCAGAGGTAAAAAAGAAACTGGCTTTAGAGTTGCTCCTTCCTCTTTATACCCTGGGCCACTTCCTCCTGCAAATAAAATGTAACTGTGCACTAAATTTACCAGTAGAGTCTCAAGCAACAAAGACAAAAGGGGGAAATTATGTATCTTCAGCAATAATATTTGAAAGAAAATAGTCCTTCTTTTATGCCTCTTTCATAAGTCAGGGAGAGCAGCTCTCAAACAATTTTTTTAAATTTAAAATATGTAAATATATTATTTTTGTAAAAATTCAAGCATCATAGATAAAAATTCCCTGTGATCACCATCCCCAGTCGTACTTATAATCTCAGTGATACTACTTTTATTGATTTTTAAAAATATATTATTTCAGAACTTTTCTATGCAATTATAACTAATTTTATAGATCATTTTGTCTTACATGTGTTCAGATAGATAGATACTATTATACTGTACATAATGTTCTTTTACTTGTTTTATTATTCATCATATTTTCTGGAATTATATTCAGGTTAGTACATACAGGGTAATATTATTTTTTAAGCTGTCCTATAATATTTTCATCCCCACATTGCTTCCTGTGGACATTCAAATTAAAAAGAACCTACTCTGTTTTTTATTTTTAACTATAGTAAACTATATTGAAATGAACTTCCTTGAAGATATCTTAATATGCAAATGTAAGCATTTTTTCTAGAGTTAAAGAAAAGAATTGATGCAACATAAACTAAACATTCTTATTTTAATATAAGCTGCCAAAATGACCATACCAATCTATACTCCCCTCAGCAGTGAAAAATTGGTTGGGATTAAATAAAGTTATGTGGATAAAGTGCCTAGTGCAGTCCTTGGCATGTATTAAAGTGTTCAATAAATGTTAGATCTTATTACTAGAATAAGATAAAAATGAACAATTTTCTGATAGTTTGGTTTCATGGGAGGATAGAATTTGGAAGAATAGGGCAGTTTGATAAGATTCACTAAATGCATAAGTGACAATGTGAAACTCAAATAAGAATGTGATGAGGACAAGCTCCATACTTCACAATTTTGCCTAAGACCAATTCAGAGTGTACTTAGAACTCAAATATATTCAAATTATTAATCTGGCACAGGGATATAACCATCATTTGTACTCAAATAGGTAAAGCCAAGTATTCAAGCCCCAACTGTCCCTCTTTAGAAAATTTTATGTGAAGTAAATTATTTTCATAAATTTTACCCATGTTAGATTCTAACAGACCTAAAATTTCATTTGTGTTAACAAACATGACCACATGAATTGAATGTGATTTAAAATAGAATGACTTTTCAGTCCTAGTGCATTGCACAGGAATAATAAATGACTCAAGTAAAATAAACCCTAAGTAATAAAAGTAAATGAGCAATGATTGAGTTTCTCTTTTAAAACACTCAAGGTATTTGACTCTCTAAATTAGCTTAAGAGGAGTTTAATTGGAGTTCTATTGATAGAGCTGGTAGACACAGGAATAGGTGCTGAAAAACAAACTCAGCTAATGTTTTAAGGAACCATTAGTCAATAGTGCTAAACACTTCACAGGATTTCATTGTAAAATATGCTTGTGCATTTCACATTCTCATTCATTTTGGTTTTGTCATATTAATTGATTGTTATGTAAAAACAATGTTTGCAAATAGAAAACATTTAGAACCAAAAGGATGATAGTAAAAATTCAATCTTGTTTCCCCCAGTGAGTCCCCCTCAAACTCTCTCTGTAGAGGTACCTAGTACTGCCAATTTTTCTGTGTCCTTCCAGAAATATTATGTTTATACAACCATATATGTGTTTGTAGATATATTTTTCAACAAATGTAGAAGAATTAGACAAACCAATTTGAATTTTCCATAAATCACTGCTACCATGAACTACTTAGTACATGTAATTGTGCTCAAATGTGTCAGTATCTTTGAAGATCAGTTAGCTCATTAGAAGGAGCATTGCTTGGGTTAAAGTCTATGTGTCTTCAATTTTGGTAAATATTGCAAATTGTAATGAAGGATGAGAATTTACATGCACATTTCACTAAAGTTTGTTTCCCAAACTGTCTCCAAATATAATCTGTCAAGTAATTTTTTGTCAATCTGATAGATAAAAAATGGATGGCATGTATTTATTTCATAATGACATTGACTTTATTTTTTCTAACCATTTATTCTGTGTGTACTGTGTACTACTAGTTTGTGTTCTTTGTCAATTTTTCTATTAGATTGATATTCTTTTTCTCATTGATTGTATGAGTTTTTCATCTATTAAAGAAAGTAGCTTTTTTGTTTATTTGGTTTTGTTTTTGCTATTGTCAGCAAGGATTTTTACTTCAATTGGTTATTAGTCTTTCAAATTTCTTTATCTTATTTTCCTGTTGCCAAAAAACTTATAGATAAGTATATCAATATTTATTTTTTTCATCTTTTGAGGTTTATTTCTTGCTGAGAAAAATTCTCCAAATTCCAGAAGTATAAAATAATTTATCCTCTTTCTAGAAAATCATCCATTTCATGCAGGTTTTCAATTAATTTGGATTGAGCAAAATTACATTTTGCAATCTGTACTTAAATTCTCCTTCCAATTTCTTATTTTGTGCCTCTGTACTTTCTCTACTCCCTCCAATATTTTATCTTGATTAAATAATTCATCATGTATTAATTATATTTTTCAAAAGAACTAGTTCCGAGATTTATCTATTAATCTATTGTATTGTCTTTTTTCTCTTTTACTAGTTTCAGGTTTTATCTCCAGTTGCTTCTGTTTCCCTTCTACTTTTTCTGAATATTATCTGTTTTATAACTATCAGTTTTTATCTTTATCTTTTCCTTTCCTTATAATTATTTTGTTGTATTTGTCCTCCTAGGTTCCTAAGAATAAAAGCTTCATTAATTTTAGTCTTTTGCTTTTCAAATGATACAGACTTTTTTGTATTTTTAAATAATGATTTCTTTTCCCTTTAGTTAAGACAACAGAAATTAATTTTTAAATATATTTAATATAGGTTTTCATTTGAAAAATATATGCAAATAAGTCGGCCAAGCAAAGTAGACATATCCATGTAAAAACAAAGAAAGCTCATAATTTTAAAAAAGGAGATTTAGGGAACTATTCTGTTCCACTGATCCTATGACAACATACCATATTCTGCAACAGAATAATTAGCGGGAAAATTAAAGCTGAAATATTCTCTGGCCTTTAGTTATAGGCATTTTAAAAATGACCTTATAAGAATGTTTAGACAATTTCAACTGTAACATAGCAAAATAACGTTTATAATTCAAACTGATCATAGCTACTAATTTTCAAAAGTAGAACTGAAAACCAGAATTTAAAAAAAATTAATCAGTTTGTACCAACTAAAGAGTAAGACTTTGAGCCAATAAAGAGTCTTGGCTATATAAAATTGGTTCTAGAACTGCACAATGAATTGAGAGCTAAATTTCTTTGGAAAAGAGGTTGAAGAGGACCCTGAGTAGAAGGAATGCAAAACCTAGAAAAACAAAAATTATTGAAGGACATCGAGAGACAGAGCAGAGAGAAGCACACTAATAGAAACTTGGAGTATATAATAAACAGATATCTTATGAAAGATTCTTGCTTTTGAGAAGTTTGTAGACTTTTATGGAAATACATGTCTAACAATAAGGTTTAGATTATTTGTTTTGCTTTAATGTAAAACCAAAACTCCTTAAGGATGTTTCCTATACACACAAATATCAGGTGTATGTGGTTTGTGGGCGTGGGGATCGAGAGATAACCAAGAGAAAGTGATTTCTACATCTGGGTTAGTGGGTAGTTGAGGAAGAGCATCATTTGGGGAGTAAAATGCAAATAAACTGAAAGCCAGAACTAAAGTTCTCATGAGAAATCCACAGGAACTAGAAAATATTTAGGCAAGAATATTTGAGCTCATACAAGATATGGGCTAGAGGGGTTAAGTCAAATGTATAATAGTACCGAACTAAAAACAGGCCTGACACCGCTAAATTCAGAGGATCTAATTTCAAATTGGCATAAAGACCTGGAGTATTATGATAAAATTTTAAGCAGAAGTCTCCACACCTCTATAATTTTTATCTGTGTTATATTCAGATATCTTTGATAGAAAGTTTAGACTCATAGAGAAGTATATGATGTAACATGTAATTTTAGATATCCTAAATTTTATGAGTTGATTTTCTAAATTGTGAAGTTAAACTGAAAAATATTTTACAAAATATATACCTTATTATAAAAATAATATATTACTATAAACTTGCTCTGAAAAAAATAAAGTGCTATAATTAAAGAAGAACATTGAGAGGATCCAGGAGCTATATAAAATGGAAACATTAGCAATTTACTAATCAGTGACAAATGAATTTTTAAAATATAATAATTGAATTAGCACTGCCAATTCCAGAAGTCTCACTATGCACACTTACCTCTGGCTCACACAACATTTCATTGAAATGATAGAACAAACTCTAAAAATAGGTATAAATTTAGAGCAGCTCTGATGTCAAAGAAAAATTACACAGGATGGAGTTAAATGGGGAAGATTTTATTTAAGACTATTGCAATAGGGGAGATAGACTGAATTCAACTGTGCTTAAAGAAAAAATAGGAGTTTTTAAATGCTGTGCTAAGCTAGTGGAAAGGGTACTCCAAGACATCCAAGAGATTGGTGAGTGTGATTAGGACATCAGTATTTGCTAACTAATTATTGAAATTAGGCTCCCAGCTTCTCACAGAGATTGGGATATAGGAGCACTATTTCCTTCCTTCCATGATTATGTTTCTAGGAAGTGGCTCTCAGGGCCTTGAGCAAGACATTCCTGGGTTTTAAGAGTAACTAGAGGTTCAAGGAAAATTCATATCTTAACTAAGCAGAGAAAAAAAATGCAATTTTAAGTTTTCTGAAGTAGAGGCTCTAAGAAAAGGGAGGTCAGGGATCCAGAGTCAGGAAGAAGCCTGTTTAAAGTTTAGTAAAGCTGAGGGGAATTAACACCATCTTGGTCACTAGAAAACCAGAAATGATTTCACTAAGAGACCAAGAGTTAAAGAAATTCTAGATAACAAAAGGAAATACATTGACTTCACCAGAAAACTCAATAGACAGTGCAGCCTGAGAATCTCTACAGGAAAGAGAGAGAAACTAAAGAAGAAAGTTTTTCCTGAAAAAGCCACGGCCTAACCTCAAATCAAAGCCAGTCGGATTGAAAAAATTCAGTGAGCCATCAGGCAGGTGCCATGTAATTAATTAAAGACCACAGGAACAGCTGCAGGGGGCTCCTCTCTCAGAAGCTGCCCTCAGGTTAAATCTCAGATAGTCTTCTCTATTTAATGGCAGAAAACACCCAGCATGAGCTTTGATTCTAGAGAGAAAAAGAGGAGTTTCTCAAATAACTTTTTGACTGCACTTAGGAGACAGATGCTGTGTGGACCTGCCAGGCTCCTTCTTTGTCCAGCCCTTCTCTGCATGACCATACTAGCAGAATCTTAAAATCAGTATTTGTATTCTCTACCAGCACAATATAGATTTTTCTCTTGTTGGGTACACGCAATGCCGACCAAACTAGTCTTAGTTATAAATGTGAAAAACTATGCCATAATCACTAAGCAGTCATATTAAACAATCAGAACTGACCACTGAACAAAACAGTTATTGCAAGAATCAGAAGACGTGCTCAAATTAATTATAAATAGCATCCTCTGAGAAATTCAGAATGATTTCACATTTATTAAAAATTAACTGATCACTATTTAAAAAACAATCAGAATCTTTTGCTATTAAAATGAACATAATGGGGAGGGGGAGTATGGTAGGGAACCTATAAGTTGTCTCCCAAAGATTCCCCCCTCCTGGTAGTTATGCCTTTATGTAATTTCTTACCTTTGAGTATTGTTTGGATTTAGCAATTCTAATAAATGGATATAGCAAACATGATAGATAACACTTGCAAGGCTAGGTTACAGAGAGACTGCAGTTTCCAGCATGTGGTACTTCTTTTGCTGTCTTACTTGCTTACTATGAGGGAAGTCAGCTGCCATGTTGTGAGTTGCCCTACGAAGAAGCACACATCGCAAAAAGCTGATGGAGTCCTCCAGCCAATAGTTAGTGAAAAACTGAGGATCTCTCTCCAACAGCACGTGAAAAACTGAACCTTGCTAACAATCACATGAGTGAGCTTGAAAGTAGATACTCCTTCAATTGAGCCTTTAAATAAGACTTCAGCCCTGGCCACATCTTGACTGCAGTCTTGCGGGATAATTTAAGGCAGAGGAAGCAAGTTAAGCCATGCCTGTATCCCAGAAACACAGAAACTATGAGATAATTGTTTTCTTTTTTAAGATATCAGGTTTTGGAGCAATTTGTTCTGAAGCAGCAGATAAGTCATATGGGTAGATGGAAAAAAAGAGAGCAGGCAGGTGGAAACTTGACTCAAGGTCAAATGGTAGAACGACTGTAGCTGAAAATTAAGTTAATGAACCAGAAGATTAAGACAGATAATTTCCTCAAAACACAGGCAAAAGAAAAAAGCAGAAAAAACTACATATATACATATATAAATAGATATACATTAATTATATACATACACATTATATATTAATGTATATATGTATATATACACATAGGTATATATAATATATTATATATACATACACAGGTATATATAATATATGTATATGTACACATATGTATATATAATATATGTATATGTACACATATGTATATATAATATATGTATATGTACACATATGTATATATAATATATGTATATGTACACATATGTATATATAATATATGTATATGTACACATATGTATATATAATATATGTATATGTACACATATGTATATATAATATATGTATATGTACACATATGTATATATAATATATGTATATGTACACATATGTATATATAATATATGTATATGTACACATATGTATATATAATATATGTATATGTACACATATGTATATATAATATATTATATACACATATGTATATATAATATATGTATATGTACACATATGTATATATAATATATGTATATATACACATATGTATATATAATATATTATATATACACATATGTATATATAATATATGTATATATACACATATGTATATATAATATATTATATACACATATGTATATATAATATATGTATATATACACATATGTATATATAATATATTATATATACACATATGTATATATAATATATTATATATACACATATGTATATATAATATATTATATATACACATATGTATATATAATATATTATATATACACATATGTATATATAATATATGTATATATACACATATGTATATATAATATATGTATATATACACATATGTATATATAATATATGTATATATACACATATGTATATATAATATATGTATATATACACATATGTATATATAATATATGTATATATACACATATGTATATATAATATATGTATATATACACATATGTATATATAATATATGTATATATACACATATGTATATACATATGTGTATATATGTACATATGTGTATATATGTATATACATATATAATCTATATTAATACATAGGCATATAAATATGTATATAGGTATATGTAATTTTGTATATATGTAATTTTGTATATATGTATGTGTATATATGTATATATGTATTAGAAAATTACATATAGATATTATATATAAAGTTAAGAGATGTGAAGAATAGATGTAAGAAATCAATGAATATTTATTTCCCACCAAATAAATAACTGGAAAAATAATTTTTAAAATTACTAATCTGAACAGTTTTGAGTCTTTATGTGAAAAGGGCCAATGAGTACTAAAATTATAATTGAAAAAAAAAACACCTAGAGACATTGTGATGAAATTTGTTAATGCCCAGGAACAAATGGAAAATTCCATAAACTAACAGAGTAAGAAAATAATAAAAATTTCCAGTATTACAGAAAACATTAAATCATGCCTATAAAGGACTTATGGAAAATATTTTAGACTCATCTAAATTATGTTCAATTATGAATGCAAAAGAAATACATTTTCAGAAATTCAAGGAATCAGGCAGCTGAAAACTAATTCCTTCCCCATGATTAATTATTAAAGTATGCTCTCCAGCAAAACAAAAAACTGAATCGAAGAAAAGAGAATGAAGAAGAACATATAAATAGTAAAATACATAATTAACTCCAAACTATATGGATAACTCATTTATGAAGTTCATAAAATGGAAGCAACTTCAGTTTTAAATAGCAGATTGACTGCTATTTATCACTCATTTCTCCATTTTTCTGGAGACCTCACTAGAATTATGATAAATAAATACAAAGGCAACAGCGCACAAGAAATGGGGAAAAGGATATCTACATTTTTGTAGATTTGAAGATTTTAACCAAAATTTTTAATGACTAAAAGCAAGTAGAGAAACAGGAACTGATTTACAATGGCAGAGGAAGCCATAGACTACAGAGACATGGTCCCAACCTTTTTGGCACCAGAGGCCAGTTACATGGAAGACAATTTTTCCACGGACTGGAGTGATGGAGCAGATGGTTTCAGGATGATTCAAGCATATTACATTTATTGTGTACTTTATTTCTATTATTGCACTATAATATATAATGAAATAATTACACAACTCACAATAATGTAGAATCAGTGGGAGCCCTGAACTCTTTTCCCTGCCACCCTGCAACTAGACAGTCCCATCTGGGGGTAATGAGAAACAGTGACAGATCATCAGGCATTAGATTCTCATAAAGAGCACATAACCTAGATCCCTTGCATGTGCAGTTCACAACAGGGCTCGTGCTCCTATGAGAATGTAATGCCGCCACTTATCTGACAGGAGGCGAAGCTCAGGTGGTAATGTGAGTGATGGGCAGTGGCTGTAAATATAAATGAAGCTTTGCTCACTTGCCACTTGCCAGCCAGTTACCTCCTGCTGTGCAGTCCAGTCCATAACAGGCCATGGATAGGGGTGTGGGGACCCCCACTGCAGGGCATGCTGTACAGAATATGGAAAGAAAAGAATTTATCATAGTAGCCTGGCAAAATCTTCTATTTTAGAATTCAGAAATTTGATATAGGAGAAGGCCGAAATTAGCTGACAGGCTGAAATCAGGAGGATTCACTTAGAAGTCAGTATATGACACAGGCTAACCCTCCTCACCTCAGCCAGCTACCACCCTGGCTCTCTTTTTAGGTACAAAATCAAAGGTGTTTCTTCAGGAGAAACTGAGCAAAGACTCAAGGCTCTAAGAAAATCTGAAAACCAGAGATTTAAGTTAAAGTCTTAGATCTTAATTCCCTAAGATACACAGAATGCCAGCAATTGGGCATTTATACCCCAAGATGCTGATCAATTATTGCTTTTCTATCTCCCCAGTTGAATAATCCCCGGGGAGGGTGGGGGAACTTAGCATATTGGCACTTGAAAATTCTGCAGCAAAATGGGAAATTTCCAGCCTCAACATCCTACAGCTGAAGCCACAAGTAGAACACTCACAGTCATAAGCATGGAGCTTAGCTTTAAAATTAGCTTTTAAAATGTGTGTTCTTAGATACACATTTTTCTGTTTTTTATAAAAAGTTAGCAGTCTAGAAAGAGATATGAAATTTCTCATCTTAATAAAAGATAACTATCAGAATTCTACAACAAACATCAAAACATTTTGTAACATTTTCAACCAAACCACTATAAAAAAATATTAGCAGGGAAAAGATTTATCTCACATTTGTAAGTGATATGATTTTTTTCTATGAATTTCCAGATAGCTAAACAGCGATTAAAAATATAAAGAATGTAATAAGGTGATTGAGTACAAAAAAAGTAAAATAACTGATTTTATATTTATTTTATTCATTTTATATTGCAATAATCAAGTACAAAATAAATCTTAAAAAATTAACACCACCTACTGGTACATCAACTGTTAAAGACAACAAAGACAGAACTCTAGGAATAAATAAAAAAATGTGCTAGAGGTATTTGAGAATTTATTAATTTTATAGAGCTTAAAAGAAGAATTGTGTAAATAAGGAGACATTTTACAATGCTGAGAATCTGATGTTTCGGTACCATAAAGAAGACATGAGGTACAGAAGGACAATATTCTGTCTGCTTTCTCCAACCATCATACCCCACTGTCTACTTCAGTGCCTTGTGGCATTAGTTTTTATATTGATTACATGTTGAAATGATTAATATTTTAATCATATTTAGTTAAATAAGATATTGTTAAAATTAATTTTACCTGTTTCTCTTTTTTCAGTTGACTTTTAGAAAATTTTAAATTCTATATGTAATTCAATTCTGACATATAGATGTCAATCAAACATGATATGCTTAGTGAATTAATGAAAAATGAATGATGATTTCTCCAAAATCTATGAATGTAAATAATTCAATTTCAAAGAAAAGTCCAATGTGGTTTTTAAGAAACTCTTTAAGCTGACTTAAAGTTTGTCTAAAACATTAAATGTGCAAGAATTGTCAATTATACAACAAACAGACATTTGTCCTCCCAGACAGGACAAATACTCTGACACCACAGTTATTACTACTACAGTTCATGTAAGGTATACTAGTTGATAAATAAATAAAGAAAAATATAGAATCCTGAAAAAGATCTATCACATTTATTCACATAAGGATGTGATGAATTTGGCATTTGGTGTAGAAAGCTAAATTATTCCATAAATGTGGATGTGATAGTTATCTATTGGAGGAAATAGAGTTAAAGCCATATTTTAAAATATTAAAAATTAAATTATAGATTAATTATCTAGCCAAAGTCACTCAAATGACCATAAAATATCCTGGGAAAAAAATAAGAATAGGTTTGGACTGTTATTCATTTATTCAACCACATTTATTGACTATGTAAAAAATAAAAGGAAAGGATAGAAATCTTTGCCCTTAGAAGCTTGCATTATACCAAAGACTTTAAACTCTAAATATAGCACGTTAATTAACATTATGTTAAAAGGTGACAGAATCAAGGGAGAAAAAATGGATTAGAAGTTTCAGGACAGGGATGGAAGTGGGGGTAGAAGGGAGGGTGGGTGAAATTTTACATAAAGCTGTCAATCCTCAGTGAGAAGTCACACTTAAACACAGGAGGGAAGGAGATGCTGCTCTCTAGGGGAAGAGCAATTCAGACACAGGAAAAAGCCAGTTCCATGGCCTTAAGTAGAAGTGACTAAGGGAGTAGTATAGATGTGCCAGGTATAAGCCATGGGAAATTAGAAGCCATTATATGTATTTGTTTTTTATGCTCAGCCAGATGTAACACCACTAAGCTTTTTCAGGAGAGGAATTACAGATGTGACATGTTTTAAAACAATTACTCTGGCTGCTGTATTAAGGGGCGCCTATGGCACTCTAAATGAGAATGTGTTTCTAGGCAAGAAGTTACAGTGAAGATGACCAGAAGCTAACAGTTTCTCATTATTTTTCAAAGGTCATGCCAACAGAAATTTCTGATGGATTTGAGTATGAGAGGAGAGTTAAGATTAACTTCAAGGGATCGGGCCTGAGAATAATCAGCCAAAAAGACAAGTCAGTGGATAGAGGAGGATTTTCAGGAAAGATCAACAGTAGTTAAAGATGATTATTAGACATCCAAGTAGATATGCCAAATAAAGAGTTGGATTTAAAACTTTTGAAGTCAGAAGAGAGACCTGGGCTGGGTTGGGCTGGGTTGGAACATGAGAATGGAATTTAAAGACATGAAACTGGTAGACTCAAGGAAGAGTGTGTAGATAAAGAAGAGAAGAGGGTTAGAGAGAGAGCCTTGAATTACCACAACATTAATACATCTAAAAGGATGAGAAAATGAGAAAGACTCACAAAAGAAGGCCAAGAAGGAGTAATCAGTAAGGAGGAAAGAAAACAGAGGTGACATCTCAGAAGCCAAGAGAAGCTAATAGTTTAAGAAGGAAAATGTAATCAACTGTAATAAAAGATGTTTAGCAAGATCTAATATAATAAATACTAAGAATATATCACTGGATTTAGCACAACGAAGTTCTTCATGACCTTTAAAGCATTTTGGTTTAGTAGGTGAGCTAAAACTCTCCAAGTAGTTTACCAGCTAATGTGTAGTGAGGGGAGATGAACTGGAAATTGGGAGCAGAGAGGTCTCTTTTGAGGAGTTTGGCTGCAATGACAATCTCTGAAAAGGGCAGTGTGCATAGTGGGGGAGGTGTAACTTTTAAAGGTGTTTTTTATTTGTTTGATTAAGATGCAAGAAATAACAGCATGTTTGTAGGCTGGAGTGAATGATCCAGTACAAGGGGGAAATTTGATGATGCAGGGGAGACAAAGTGGAAAATTGCTGGAGTAGAAATTCCTTAAGAATTTATTAAGCAGTTAAGAGGAAATGAAATTCATTGCCCAACTCAGGGAATTAGCTTTGGATAAGTGTGTGAATAGTTAATCCATACTAAAAAGTAAAAGGAATGGATATGTGGGCATAGATGTCAATAAGTAGGTAGATAATGATGGTAGAAGTCTATGGAAGTTCTTTTCTTTTTTTTTTTTTTTTTTACTCACCTCAGTAAAAAAGATAATCATCTGATGATAAGGCTGGTGGAGCTGATGTTAGAGGTTTGAGAAGGAAGAACAAAGTGTGAATGGACTTATAAGAAACTAGGAAGTGAATGAACCAGGGAGATATTCTATGATTTGTGTAGCAACTTTAAGAGCTTATCTGGCACTTGTAGTCATAAATTTTAAATGAGACCTATCAACATGATTCCATATTTCTATGCAACCATAATTATTTGCATTGGTACAGATGCAAAGCTGGCAAAAGGTTGGATTTACCAGAGTTGTGATTTTGTCAAGTAAGTTTCCAAATTGAAAGAAGAACAATGGAATAAAGAATATATTCAAGGGAATAAATAAAATGATTGGCCATGGAATTGAATTTGGATAAAGAGGAAAAAAAGGACATCCAGTGGTACATTGAAGAACAGAGAAGAGGTGGTAAGACAAATGGATGGGAGGTCTCATTTGAGTGGTGGAATTGTTGAAATTGTGGTCATAGAGGAGTGAGCTGAAAAGTGAGGTTGTACACAAAATTGAAATTATGTCCAGGTTTCAATTATGGGTAATAACAAGTCCAGGGTGTGGCCATAGAGGAGTGATTTAAGTAGAGCAGTTGACAAGACGATCATAAAATAAGAGATCAAGTAACAGGCAGGAATCAGAATTGCAAATATCATGTATGTATATATTGAAGACAATAAGAAATAAGATAGGCAAACTGCTCAGAAGGAACTAAAATGTGGAGAAATAGGGGTAGATAGGGTAGGTAAATTACACCACTAATTATAGATAATAGATAATATAGTCTAAAGGGCTTGAGATTTTAAGCTAAAATTTTAAGGAAGAGGAAGGAAGAAGGATCTGGAAGTATGAAGGATGTGCTTAATGGTAAAAGATATAGAGATAGAAATAACCACCACTTAAGAGAAGTTGGGGAATGCAATACCCCAAGAGAGATCCAGGTTCAGGTTACAGCAAGAAAGAGAAAATAAAATAATGACAGAGTTTGAAGACATAGAGGATTTCACTGGTGATGAACAGTGAATTACATGGTCCCAATGAAAAAGGATTCAAGAGTTGAGAGTGAGTGGAGGATAGAAGAGGAAATTTTCAGACTATATACAGGTTAGAATTTTAAAAATGAAAAGTGGCTGAGGTTGTGAGAACTGATATAAAATGACAATAAGGGAGGAAAGGGCAAAATGAGATGATTTTGGTTTTCTCAAGGAAGATTGTGTTAAAGAGGTTAAGTCTGTAGGGAGATGGAAAATGATGGTTCTGGAGCTCTCTGACCTTATCAATGCTGGTTCAGTGTCTAAGAGAATGAGATGTTAATCTCAGTGCCTGTATGGGATGAACAAAATTTACCTGGAGCTTGGCATTCTCCGCTACCAAGATGATGAAACAGAATTCCCCTGGGAAAAGACAGTAAATTTTTTTAAATCCCAATCCATGGAAGGTGCAGGTGGCAGGGGGCTGAGATCTGTTTTTGGGGCTTGCTCCTAACCAAGTAGGGGATGAGTTTCATTAAATTTGAATGACCAGGACCCCTGCTTGAGCTCTTTTGAAGGAGTTGATTTCTAATGGCTCTGACTGCTTAACTTGTATTAGGGAGTCTGACGATGGAGGAACTTAGAATTTGATCAAGTAATCTAAGTGTGGCCGTTTAAGCACTCTCAAGTTGAATATTGGAGTAGTGATGCAAATGCTCAGGGTCACATGGAATTCATCCACCAAATTAAGAATGTGGCAATGAAATGGGAGAGTTCCCTGGCCCCCCTCGCAGGACATGCAACAGGGAAGTGGCTCTCTGTTTGGCCACTGCAAGCCCAAACCCTTTACAGGAGGGGGAACACGCAGATGGGCAGATGCAGGAACCAGGGCTAGAACTTTGGGGCACCAGCCCCATGGCAGCATCTAGGAGTGGTTGTCTGCAACCCCAGTGTTACCAAGCTCTTTCATCTTTGCTGTCTACAGATGGCTTGTGTGTTAATCAACTCAATGGACTCTCCGCCTTATCACAAGGGCAGAAGGCCAGTGTCATAGCCTTATGTATCCCAAGCTTTTGCCCAGTATCCCGTAAGAATCGGATCACACGTGGGCTCGAAGGATGAGTGCAAGGTTTTACTGAGTGGTGGAGGTGGCTCTCAGTGAGATCAATGGGGAGCCAGAGGAGGGAATGGAGTGGGAAGGTTGTCTTCCCCTGGAATCGGGCTGCCCAGTGGCCTCTTTTCCAACCGTCCCCAGCTGAACTCCCCTCAGCCTCCAGATGTCCCTCCTCTTCTCTCTTTTCCACTGCATTGTTCTACCATCACTGGTCTGCTAGTCTCTTCTGGAGCTTAGGGTTTGGGGCTTATATGGAGGCAGGATAGTGTATGCAGCAGGCCAAAAGACAACTTTTTGGGTGTCAAAACAGAAATGCCTGTTCTTATTTAGGGCCATCAGTATCCAGGGTTGAGGGTGGGGCCTTTGACGGGGAACCACCCCTTTCAGTACAGTATTTCCCTGTCTCCTGTTCATATCAGCAATGAGTGTTCAGGGTAGTCAGTCTTCATAGAGGGCTAGCAAAAGTGACAGTTTCTCACAGTGGTTTCTTGAGCAAACCTTTTGAGTTTGGCTGCATGTGGCCTCCCTCGGTTTCTACTTAAGAGTCATTCATCAAACTTCTAATAGGAATACTTCCCGCAACTCTTCTCATAAATCCTTTTTTTTTTTTTTTTGAGTTGGAGTCTTGCTCTGTCACCCAGGCTGGAGTGCAATGATGCGCTCTTGCCTCACCGCAACCTCTGCCTCCCTGGTTCAAACAATTCTCCTGCCTCAGCCTCCTGAGTAGCCGGGACTACAGGTGCATGCTACCACGCCCGCCTAATTTTTTTTTTTTTTTTTTTTGTATTTTAGTAGAGAGGGGGTTTCCCCGTGTTGCCCAAGCTGGTAGCGAACTCTTGAGCTCAGGCAATCTGCCTGCCTCAGCCTCTCAAAGTGCTGGAATTACAGGCATGAGCCACCATGCCCGGCCCACTTTTGTTGTTGTTGTTGTTGTTGTTGTTTTGGAGACGGAGTTTTGCTCCTTGCCCACACTGGAGAGCAATGGCGCAATCTCAGCTCACTGCAACCTCCGTCTCCCGGGTTCAAGCAATTCTCCTGCCTCAGCCTCCTAAGTAGCTGGGATAACAGGTGCCTGCCACCACATTCAACTAATTTTGTATTTTTATTGGAGACAGGGTTTCACTATGCCGGCCAGGCTGGTCCCAAACTCCTGACCTCAGGTGATCTGCCCATCTCAGCCTCCCAAAGTGAAATCCTCTTATTTTTAAATAAATCAAAAATCTTCTGATATTTGCAGCCTTCTATTTTTTAAATAAACCAAAGTAAGCTTCTGATATTTTCAGCAAATAGTATCCCTGGATATGAGCAAGATCTAGCTAGTTTTCAAGCTTGTGCACTTTTAGAAACTGACTCTAGTCCTTTCCTCAAGGAAAGGCAGTGTGTGCTATGGTTTGAATATGCCCCCCAAATTTCACATGTTGGAAACAACCCTTAATATGGCAGTATTGAAAGGTAAGGCTATTAAAAGGTAACTGGGTCATAGGGCAGAGACCTTATAAATGGACTAATCCATTTATGGATGAATGGATTGATGGGTTAATGGATTAATGGGTTATCATGTGAGTGGAACTGGTGGCTTTATAAGAAGACGAGATACCTGAACAAGTACATTAGCACACTCAGTCCCCTCATCATGTGACATCCTGCACCTCCTCAGGACTCTTCAGAGAATCCCCACCAGAAAGAAAATTCTCACTAGATATGGGTTCTCAACGTGAAACCTCTCGGCCTTCATAACTGTAAGAAATAAATTTCTTTTATTTGTAACTTACCCAGTTTCAGGTACTCTGTTATAAGCAGCAGAAAAATGAACTAATACAGTATGCATTTTCAGTTTTAGAATTCTTGATGCTTTCCCATGGCTGTGCTCCTGAACAGAATTCACTGATAGTCTGACATTCTCCTCTACCCTTAGCACAGATTACACCAATCATGTTCAGCAGCTATTTCTGAAAGCAATAATGCTTGGATGAAATTGTGCCTATAAACAAACAGCATTTAGTGAAAGCTTCACATATTATGAGTATTTATTCAATTACTAGAAAACAGGCCTGCTGGTTCTTACACCTGATAAGTAGGACACAGTTATTCTTTCCCCCACCCCCACCCATTAACTTTCTTAAATTATATTTTCTTAAAGAAAATAAATTTTAGCCTTCATTCTCATTGTTTTCATTGCCACCCATTGAGTTGATATAAAGCAAGAAGAAGACACGAAAAATCTTTGCGAAAAGTGGAATTTTTCAAAATAAGTAAATTACTTGGACTGTTATTTTGATTCACATGTGACATTTCTGACTTCAAATTAAAACATCAAATTATTCGCCAAACATGAATCTTGAGGTTTTTCAATTGGTTAGTACAATCTGTTACCCCAAATTAAATTTCTAAAGTAGTGTGTCTTTGGATATTATATACTTCATAGCTGACAGGGACACTATCTAATTAGCTATTTATATGCAAAGCAGGGGAAGGGATAATTAGAGACATGGATTATGCAAAAGCAATCACACTGACAGAGGGCAAAAGAAACTGCGAACATATTGAATCAAATTTGTATTTATATTTCTACATTTTATCACATTTCATTTGTATTATATTACATTTATGCATCATTTAACATGTTATAAATTAAGTAATATCCTAATCCATTGATTGATTAAATATAAATCTTAGAAAATAAACTATCTATTGGACTACAAATATAATAAGCTTCAGTGGATAAAAGGCAATAAAGACCTACATTTAGAAAATGCCTTCCTTAGAGTCAAGCTCCAATACTTTTTTCTCCAGAGACACAGGAAAAAAGGTAAACATATTTAACTTTCTATCACTAATAGCGTAGTCAAGGTGCTTATCAAAATAAAAAAATCCTGGCTTATAAAACCTGTGCTAGTTAGTTATCTCCTGCTGCGTAACACTCCACCCCAAACTTTTCGAGTAAAAAGGTAAATATTTTATTATGCTCACAATGTTGTTGGTCAGAAAATTGAGAGTGACACAGAGAAGGTATCTTGTCTCTACTCCACTGTGACTGGGACCTCAGCTGAGATAACTTAAATGAGTGGAAGTTGATTGGGCAATTTAACTATGGTCATGTATCTGGGGCTTCAGTTCTGGCTGTCGACCAGTTTCTTTGGTTTTTTCTGTGTTGCATCTGCTTAAGATAAAATGTCTAAGATGGCTTCTTCACTGACAGCCTTGCATGTAGGCTAGGATGGTTGGAATAGCCGGAGTTGAATGGCCGTCTCTCTTCTTTTTCCCATGCGGCCTCCCCCATGGCTAGCTTGAGCTTCCTCACAGCATGATAATCTTAGGGCAATCCTTGCATAGTGGCTTACTTTCCCAGAGCCAACATTTTCATGAGAAGGATGGGGAAGTGGACAGTCTATTAAGGCTTGGACAAGGAAACCACCACAAGTATAATTCTACAATATTTTCTGGTGAAAATATGCCAAGATTCAAGGAAAGAGGACATAGATTTCCATCTCTCAATGCAAGGCGTGTCAAAGAATTTGCAACCATTTTTGATATGCTAAACAACCTCATTTCCACCATGATGATTTATCAGAACCTGGAAGATTTTAGTAGGACTCTGTGATATGACTTCATATAGGCTTTCATTTGCACAACAGTTCACCCCTCCCAAAGAGTCAGAAATGCACTTCCAACCAATTGAATGTTTTGATAGAGATTACTTTTAAAAATCTCTTCCAAAGTTAGTGAGTTGAAATTTATGTGTGAGCTCACAGTTTGGCACAGTGAACTGAACTCTGAGTATTTATCTCATATGTTGTATTTATCTCATATCCTACCAAAATCCAATTAAAATGATGGTAAGGAAGGTAAAAAAGGAATACATTCATAAAAGTGCAGAGAGGGAAGAAGGATCATTAGAGGGGTAGATTAAGGTGATGCGCTTATCTGTACTCTAAGTATGGAAGGTGAAGCATTGAAATATTGAAGTTATATAGCATCATATTGATAGGAAAACTGAACAGAAATAGAATCAGTGCAGTGTATGCTAAAGGAATGCTCAGGTGGAACCTGCAGAACCACACTCATATAAGAAAATTAAAGAAAGTAAAAGCAGGAAGGGGAGCAGGGACTGAATGGTCATAATGCCTCTTTATTCCTGCATATACAATTGTACTGTTTGCTCCCAGGTGGAACTAAAGAACCATTCTTTAAAGAGTTGAGTAACCTGCCTAGTCACATTATGAGTTGTGTGCAGAAAGGATTAACCTTGCCCAAAGATAAGTTTGGCCCTTTGCCTTCAGCTCCTGGGAGGAAATCTTTTATTCCTTGGAATATCCTGCCTGATAAGAGCATCTTTGTTTATCTGGGGGCTTTCGGCCACACCAGATAATCTATACTAATAATATAATTTATAATGGCAGTCAGAGAAGAGTATATTATTGATAAATCAAAAAATAAAGGAATTAACAAATATTTTAGTTGTATATATAACTTTTTGAATAATTAAATAGAAAAAATCAAAAGTAATTACCTTTTTGGAGTGGGATGAAATCATGGAGTATAGAAATGTGTTGTCCTACTCTATTTTTTAAATGATTATTTCCATTAACATAGATTCTTGGAATTTTTGTTTGTTTGTTTTGTTTGTTTGTTTTTTGAGACGGAGTCTAACTCCATCGTGCAGGCCGGAGTGCAGTGGTGGGATCTCGACTCACTGCAACCTTCACCTCTTAGACTCAAGTGATTCTCCTGCCTCAGCCTCCCAAGTAGCTGGGATTACAGTAGCGTGCCACCACGCCTGGCTAATTTTTTAAAAATTATTTTTAGTAGAGACAGGGTTTCGCCATGTTGGCGAGGCTGGTCTCGAACCCCTGACCTGAGGTGATCTGCCCACCTCGGCCCCTCAAACTGTTGGAATTACAGGCGTGACCCACTACTCCTGGCCAGGTTCTTGGATATTTAGTAGAGTACATGGCCTTCCAAAATAGACTACACTTTCCTGTTTCCTTTGCATTGCAACATGGTTATGTTACTAGGTTTTGGTCAATGGAGTATGCTCAGAAATGTGTGGCAACTTTCAGAAACCATCATTAAAAGACATTGGTGGGTACGTTTTGCCCCTTTGCCCCTTTTTACTACATGAACTTTTTCCTTGCTGCCTGAAACATAGATATTGTCTTGGAACATAAGTGTGAAAGAGATACACTAGAGAAAGCATATTCAGGAAGCAGCCAGGGTCTTTGAGAACGTACTGGGAAAAAACTGGCATATTGGCCCTAATCTGCATAGTTCCAAACTTTAACATGAGAGAGAAATAAGCTCTTGACTTTGGTATAAATCAAGTTATTTTGAGTTTTCTGCATATGCATCTAAAATTTATTCTAATCCATATATATTTTATTAAAAAACAAATGTACATTCTGCCATCTATTTTACTTTCTTTTTATTTTCTCAATCTTCACACTCCCTCTTCTCTTTTTCTTTTAAATATTTATATTTTTAACATCAGTCTCTTCATAATGAGATCGTGGATGAAGGGCAATGCTTGCTTTGGTTAAATAGTTTCATCATGTGGACAGAACTCTTAGGCTATCTTCTCATGAATCCTTGGAATAAAGGGAGGTGAATATTCTGCCTTTAGCACACCATCAGTGTATTTAAGCACTAATATTTTGGCACCTTTGAAAAGAACAGGGCTGCAAGACGTTATTAGCGTTAGTACATTCCTTAAGTTATTAGTGAAATGAAAATGGAGTTTCAGACAACCAGCCAACATAAATGAAGCATTCCTTTTAGTCTCACAACTGTGCATAAGAATTTCTATTTCTTCCCAGGTTCACATTATTATTATTATTTTTACTTCCTTGGTATCATTACATAAAGGTATAATGTAAATGCAAAGTGTTTTTACAGACAGAGTCAAATGGGGTGCTGAGAGAATCTGACAACACCCTGGAGGAAATGACCAGATGCTTGTCATGTACATTTCTAATGCTATTGCTTAGATTGAAGCAAATATTGGGGGGAGGGGAACCCAAAAACCAAAAACTACATATTCTTCACTTCACATTAGCAAAGACAACAAAACACCTTAATCTCTGACTTCCTCTGCTCCCATGGTGAAATTATTCTATCCGACTCCATTTCTGCAATTCCCAGCACAAATAAAATGCCTGTGACCCTAAGCCAAGTGGGTAACCGTTGACATGCTGATTAAGCATGACTGATTAACTGTACAGTAAGTCATTTAAATCGCTGGTGCACAGATGGGCAACATATATTTAATTGTTTAATAACTCATGCTCCAAAGGGAACTTGCTAATGCAACTACAGTTAAGAAACAACAATACTGCTTCAGGGAAACACGAATTGACTTACATTTTATGTACTGAGGTCATTATTTGGATAAACTTGTAAAGTTCCATTTTAGCTCTCATCAATCATCACAGGCATGATCATCTGATGCAGTGGGACCCTCTGTCATGTTGAGGCTCAGAAGAAGAATTAACCTAGCAATTGTACATTTCAAAATGTGCCTCTCGTTATTTTGTTTGGAACCTTTTAAACTTGTTTTATATTTTTATTTATTTGCCAGTCAGATAGTCTCAAAGAGAACTATTATATATTGTATGATGACCAAAAGTGCTTTAGGAAATAGAAGATGCTCTTCAGGAACAACTGAACGTGTATTTATTACAATATGTATAATCTGTCAGCTCTAAGCTTCTAATCAAATACAACATGAGTAAGAACTTCAGTAAGGACACTTACTATCTTTCCCATCTGACAAAGAACAGCTATGATTTAAAACCCATCTCAAATATCACTGAAATTTAAAACTAACAAATATTTCTTCAGCACATATCAGATACTGCGTGCTAGTGGCTAACTAGCTGCTACTTATGGAAAACAAAAATACAAAGAAATGGATGTAGTTATGTGATGCATAAGAATGTTTTGGTTAATGACTGCAAATATGATAGAAGTCCCTTAAGATTATAATACTGTATTTTTACTGTAAATGTTCTATGTTTAGATAAACAGATATGTATCATTGTGTTACAGTTGCCTACAGCATTTAGTACAGTAACATGTTGTATGGGTTTGTAGCCTTGGAGCCATAACTATATCAGACAGCCTAAGTGTGTAGAAGACTGTACCATCTAGGGTTGTGTAAGTGCACTCTATGATATCTGTACAACAAATAAATCACCTAACGATGCATTCCTTAGAATGTATCCCTGTCATTAAGTGGCATGTGACCATATTATAGGTGGTGTAAGGAAGTGGTTGTCAGCACAGGTTTTGGAGCCAGAATGCCTACATTCAAATCTTTCCTCTAGCATTTATTATCTGTGCAATGCTGGCAAGTATTTAAACTCTTTCTTTAAAATAGGAATAATGATGATAGAACTCACCTGCTACAGGCTGAATTGTGTCCTCCTAAAAAACATAAGTTGAAGTCCTAACCCCTAGTAACTTACAGTATGACCTTACTTGAAAATAGGGTCTTTATGAAAATAATCAAGTTTAAATAAAGTCATTAGGGTGGGCCCTAATCCAACACGACTGGTTCTTACAAAAGGGAAATTTGGATACACAGACAGGCACACTCAGAAGGAAGAAAATGTAAAGACACCCAAGAAAAACACCATGGGAATGCAGACGCAGAGACTGAACTGATGCAAGCTAGGGAACACCAAGGACTGCCAGCCCCCATAGAAGACAGGAGCAGGTAAAGAAGGATTCAGCCCAGAATCTCAGAATGTCACACAGCAGCATGGCCCTGGAACAACTTGATTTCGGAATTCTAGATCCCAGAACTGAAACAATATATCTATTGTTTTAAGACACCCAGTTTGTGGTACTTTGTCACAGCAGCCACAAGAATGAATGTGATATCTCTACAGATGTGGTGAGACAGTTGAGTAAATTAACATATGTAAAGTGCTTAGAACAATGCCTGCCATATGGTCAGCACAATAATTTCTGTTAAAGATTTTAATAGAGGAAGAATACAAGGTATCTTGGGAGCACAGAAGAAAGACTGTTTACTCCACAAATTTGCAGCTTAAATCATCAAACATCTGCTATCTCAAAGTTTGTATGTGTCAGGAATCTGGGCATGGCTTAGCTGTATACCTCTGGCTCAAGATCTCTGAAGAGATTGTAGTCATGCTGTTAGCAGGGGCTGTGGTCTTATCTGAAGACCCAATCAGTGTGGAGTGGGGAGGAAATCTGTTTCTACTCTTACTGATATGGTTGTGGGCAAGTATTAGCCCTTCACCACTTGGGCCTTTCCACAGGGCCACCTCATGACATGGCAGCTGACTCTCTCCAGACAGAGCGATTCAAGAGAGATCAAAAGAGACTGCTTAAGGTGAAGGCCACAGTGTATAATCTGCTCTCAGAAGTTACAGCCCTTCATTTTTGTTGTTTTCTGTTTCTTAGAAACCAGTCAATAAGCCTTGCTCCCATTCAAGGGAAGATAAGTACATGAGGGTGTGACTACCAGGAGGTATGGATCATTGAGTGTCATCTCAGCAACTACCTTCTACATGCAGGAAGTGGAAGTAGGGGGGCTTTTCACATGATATCTCCAGTGCTTTGCATGTAAGAGGTGCTCACTAACTGTTCAAAATAAATGCATAAAATTAGGTATTAATTTATTTTCTACCTTTCTGAAAGTAGTTTGGTTAAGGGGAAGATATTAAAGCTTATTCCATGTAATAACAAGTCAACTTCTTGTATTTGTATTTAGAAACTTAAATTAGATGCAATAATTTGGAGACGTTTTTCCAAAGAAGGAGAAGCAATACAGAAAATGAATTCTGCCCCCTTTGTAATAAGTTTTAAGTTGTTCAAGTAAGACAATATACAAAGTAATATTAGTAAAATTGAGTTTTCAAATTTTTATTTGTATTAATTTTACAAGTAATGTAGAACTGTTCTTACTCTGTTTTTATTTAATAAAGCATACAAATAAAATGAAATTCTTCCCTGAATACCACTACCAATTCTAGTCTCTGAGAGAGAGAGAGAAAAAAAATTTATATTTTGTGGGGTATGAGTATATATGTGCATACATATGTATTTATATAATTGTTACCCTATACATGCAGTTCTTCAATTTATCATTTTAATTTAATCTATTTTGGAACTCTTTTGTGGCCTGAATGGGTTTATCTTAATACCTACCTTATTAGGTTACTTTTAGGATTGCCTGTAGTAATGCATATAAAATGTTTAGAATAGACCATGGGCATTTAGTAAACATTTAATAAATATATATTAGCTATTTTTATTGTTATAAAAAGGAAGACAAAATTTTAAAGGAGTTGCACCAAGAAGTTTCTTTGTGATGATGAAACAATTCAGTATTCTAATTGTAGTGGTTGTGGCTGTTAATTTTATGTATCAGTTTGGCTGGGCCATGGTATCCAGATATTTGATTAAATATTATTCTGGATGTTTCTGCAAGGGTGTTTTGGATGAGATTAACATTTAACTTGGTGAACTTTGAGGAAAGCAAAGTATCCATTATAATGCAGATGGACCTCATCCAATCATTTGGAGACCTGAATGGCACAAAAGAATGACCTCTGCCACGCAAAAGTGAATTCAGACAGAAGACGGTCTTTGGACTTAAACAGCAACATTAGCCCTTTTTTGGGTTTTATAATCACATGAGCCAATTCCTTAAAAATAAATCTCTCTCTCTCTCTCAAATATATGTATATATATTTGTTTTTGTTGTTGTTTTCACATATCCTATTGATTCTGTTTCTCTGGATTACTCTGGCTACGACAATGGTGGTTACACAAATTTTATCTATACATGTGACAAAATTTTATAAAACTATACACCAAAAGAGAAGAAAATGTGTGAGTAAATGTAAAAACTGGTAAAATCAGAATAAAGTCCTTAGTTTAGTTAATAATATCACAGCAATTTCTTGGTTTTGAAAATGTGCTATGGTTATGTAAAATGTTATCATTGAGAAGGGTACATGGAAACTTCCTATACTATTTTTGGTTTCTTGTGAGTCTATCATAATTTCATTTAAAAAAGCTTAATAAAATATAAATCTGATTATATCATGGTCACAGAGATGTGTAAATACCACCTATTAGAAGGGAGATAGGGGCATACCCAGTAGAAAATATGAGGAAGTTTGGGGGATCAAAGAGCAGAGCTGACCTGCGCCTTACCTCTCAGGGAGAACCTGAGCAGGTAGAAAGCCTCTTAGAAGTTGATATAGCACAAGAGGCACAGAATAAAGATGTTCATTGAGTTTCTAGGCAGATTGATCTGATCAGCTCTAGAGTTTCCAGTTGTTCTTTGTGCATCCAAAAGTAGTACAGGACTAACTAGGAAATAGCTGGGTGTAGAGACGTGGAAGTACTCTATGAAGGAGACACCACAGTGATCAATGTGTCTCATGACTAAAGGACAAGTAAGAACAAGAGACTTTCTACATAGGCTAGCATGGATGATAATGGTATAGGACTAGTGCCAATATTCACACATTGGCTCTCCCTGACTCCCACAAGACGTTGAACACAATTTCTAAGAGAGGAGCAAAAGCCCTGACATGACTGAGATTACTCTAAATAAAGTGAGATTCAGTTTCCAGAACTCGGTCATGTGGTGGCTTGAACAAGAAACTGGAAAAATTAAAGAAGTCCCATATCGGCCAGGAGCAGTGGCTCACGCCTGTAATCCCTGCCCTTTGGGAGGCCGAGGCAGGTGGATCACCTGAGGTCAGGAGTTCAAGACCACCCTGGCCAATATGATGAAACCCCGTCTCTACTAAAAATACAAAAAATTAGCCAGGCATGGTGGTGCGCACCTGTAATCCCAGCTACTCAGGAGGCTGAGGCAGGAAAATCGCTTGAACCCGGGAGGCGGAGGTTGCAGTGAGCCAAGATCGCACCACAGCACTCCAGCCTGGGCAACAAGAGCAAAAACTCCATCTCAAAAAAAAAGAAGTCCCATATCTTGCACACCTGGGTTTGTGATGTCTTACTTGTAGCATTGAATGAATGGACCACAATGTCTTTTATCCTCTCTCCTTTGATTTTCCTTTGATTTTCTCTGTAAAACCCAGAGTTAAAAAATGAGTAGATGAAGAAATCTGGGAGTAAGAATATTTTAGGTTGGGATTCAAATATGGAGGATTATCGGGGGAACCCGCCCCCAATATTTTAACATACATTCTTTCTATTTTCTCTAAGTGCTGGCAGGTCTGAGAAATAAAGAAAAGAGTACAAAAGGAGGAATTTTACAGCTGGGCCTCTGGGGATGACATCACATACCGGTAGGTCCGTGATGTCCAACCTGAGCTGCAAAACCAGCAGGTTTTTGTTAAGGACTTTAAAAGGGGAGGGGGTGTACGAACAGGGAGTAGGTCACAAAGATCACATGCTTTAAAAGGCAATAAAGATCACAAGGCAAAGGGCAAAGCAAAGATCACAAGGCAAAGAGAAAAATTAGAATTACTGATGAGGGTCTATATTTGGCTGTGCACATATTGTCTTGATAAACATCTTAAGCAACAGAAAACAAGGTTCAAGAGCAGAGAACCGGTCTGACCTCAAATTCACCAGGGTGGGATTTTTCCCCATCCTAGTGAGCCTGAGGGTACTGCAGGAGACCAGGGCGTATTTCAGTCCTTATCTCAACTGCATAAGATAGATACTCCCAAAGCAGCCATTTATAGACCTCCCCCGAGAAATGCATTCCTTCCCCAGGGTATTAATTATTAATATTCCTTGCTGGGAAAAGAATTCAGTGATATCTCTCCTACTTGCACGTCCGTTTATAGGCTCTCTGCAAGAAGAAAAATATGGCTATATTCTGCCCTACCCCGCAGGTGGTCAGACCTTTGGTTGTCTTCCCTTGTTCCCTAAAATCTCTGTTATTCTGTTCATTTTCAAGGTGCACTGATTTCATATTGTTCAAACACACATTTTACAATCAATTTGTACAACAGTGGTCCTGAGTGACGTACATTCTCAGCTGATGAAGATAACAGGATTAAGAGATTAAAGCAAAGACAGGCATAAGAAATTATAAGAGTATTAATTTGGGGAACAGATGAATGTCCATGAAATATTCACAATTTATGTTCAGAGATTGCAGTCAAGACAGGCATAAGAAATTATAAAAGTATTAATTTTGGGAACTGATAAATGTCCATGAAATCTTCACAATTTATGTTCCTCTGCTTTGGCTCCAGTCGGTCCCTCCATTCAGGGTCCCTGACTTCCTGCAACAGAGGATGAGTCCATTTTCCTCTATTATCCTTACTTTAAATTCCAGGAAAAACTGACTATCATTAAGAAATTTATTTCAAATAAAAATTTGTAAAGAAACTGCTTTCTTCAATTCAGGCCTAAAGATGAGGCTCTGAATGTATTTCACAGATGCCTGGTAAGTTGAGTCTATTTTTAAGGCCTTAGTCTCCTTTTCTTCATTAAAAAACAAACAAAAAATGAAGAAGAAATAAAAAATATAAGTAGGTTGTTTGAAGAAAAGACAATCATGCATTTCAGAAGAAGTACAGTTTTATGAAGCTGCTCTAGGCAGAGTAAGATCAGGTGAGAAAGTCTTTTTCTGAAAAGTTTTTCTTTGTTTCTTAATTCTTTATAAGGAAAAGTGCCATTAGAGTCTCTCCGGTACTTTTTTTTTTTTTTTTTTTTTTTTTCCTGAAGCACAATGCAGACGTTTTGGGGAAAAATAGTTGCCCACCTCTGTGATGCCACAACTTGAATGGTGTAATTCTGCTGGCGTTATGGAGGGCTCAAGCTTAAGAAAAAAATATCCTTATAATTAAGAAAAACTACAGGTTATGGGACACAATGCACATTTCTCACCTAGACTCCCACTTTAGCTACAAAAAGGTAGCCACCAGCAGGTAGGGTGAAAAAGCCTTTATCAACTGGCTTGCTTGATCCTTTCCAATAAAGCCATTAGTCTCTAGGAAAGGTGTAGAGGGTTGAAAGCTTTGCTTTCAATCACCATAGCCTAATCCCAGATTGCCTTTGTTCAAATCTGCCTTTGTAGTTGAAATTATGGCTTTAAAATTGTAGTGAGGATTCATTCAAAAGTACTTCAAAAAGCCAAAAATGCCCTGGTGACCTAGTCAGCATGATATGGGCCAGAACTCTAAGTCTGGGAGTGAAGGGAAGAAGGGCTAAAATCAGAGTTCAGTGATGGGTAAGAAGTAGATGGCAGACTTTTTCCAGATAGCTTCAGACGAAGGTACAAAAAGATATGAGATTGAGATTTGTGGTGACATTATCCAATCATTTACTTGGTACAATCTTTGATTCAATTTTTTGTTGTGGATCAGTATTTGTGTATGTTATAAGAATAGAATAATGGCCTGATGAAATAAAATTAACTCCTGGATGATAGTAGCAGTCTAATCATATTTCACACAGAAGTCTGCATTATTTATTTTTCTGTTTAGCTATACTACTTTTGTCATTGCTTTACTTATTAAGATAATTTATGATAAATAATAAAATTTGCTGAATAATTAAGACTCATTAAGATCATTCCTGAATCTCATTCTGTACTATCAAATAAATACTTCAGCTTTGTGTATTGTCTCACTATAATTGACCCAAGGTAATGATATGGCTCTGATGAATGGAGGAACACCAGGTTCTTAGTCTGGAGTGGAATTAGAAAAACCGACATGACACACGTGGAGTAGTTTTAAGGAGCAGGTTGTTTAACAGGCAAGAAAGAAGGGAGGAGAAAGAAAGAAGAAGCTCCCCAAAGACAGAGGGAGGTGGGCCCCAAAGCGGAGACACAGGACCCCACATTTAGGTAATATCAGCCAGCTATATTCAATTTGATTTGCATAGGGCTCAGGGTATTGTTTTGACCAGTCATGTCATTCGTGTAGCCCGCAAAAAATCTGGCCTTCCCACCCTAGCCTTTTAATATGCAAATGCAGGACGCCATGATGTTCCACACACATGGGGATATGTGGGCGTGCCCATGCTGCCAGGCACATGTTGGGGCAAGGGCAAGAGGACAATCATGGTAATCGCCATGTTGAGTGGACCCAGTTTCTAATGGCTTGCATTTGCATATGAAACATTGCCTGCCTGGGTCTAAAGCCAGGGCTTTCATGCTAGACAAGAGCTTCGAAAAATTTTCCAAGGACCCCTTTTTTCCTCTCTATCTGCCTAAAATAATTTCTTAATAACTCCTACCTCAGTAGTAAGTAAAGGAGCTCTTTTCTTTCAACGTACCTTAGTATGGAAGTCATCTCGCCCCTATTAAACATTTATTTTAGAAACAGGAACATGTCAGTGCTATTAAAATAAAATCCTGTTGTTATTCATCGGAGACTCATTTTATCAGGATCACTTTCATTGTTTTTACTCAAGCAGGGACATATTTACATGTAAAGTTTCAGCTTCTTTTCTATTTTTAACCACCTTTGCCACAAATCAAATTGAGAAGACAATCAGGCTTTTTAACTATTCATCTTGTGGCAGCCTCTGAACTAATTACTTGATATGTATTAGAACACCGAATGTTCCCATCAAGTCTGGGCTTCTCTTATGTAGCATCCTTCTACTCTATGTATCACTCATCCTTCCCTCTGCTTATACTCTGAAAAATAATAAAGCCTAAAATGACACTATATTTGAAATCACTAACTAAGCATTCTCCCTCCCAACCAAACTCACCTATCCTGCCCACTTACTTACTCAAGTAATCCTGCCAAAATAGTTGTTTGACATACTTTAGTAACCAATAAATTGATCTCTCCATTCTCTCTCTAGCCCAGTGGCTCTCAACTGGCAACTTGTGCCTTCTAAAAAACAAGAAAATGTCAGAAGATATTTCTGGTAGTTACCACTGGGTATGTATGCTATCAAGTGGGTAGAGGCCAGTGATGCTGCTAATGTCATACACAGGACATCTCCCACAACAGAATTTTCCAGCCTCAAATATCAAGAATGCCAAGGTTGAAAACCCCTGCATTTAGTCCCCTGATTGTTTTCATTTTCTTACTCTTCCATGGTAGGCTCAACAGTCCATCACAACATCTCTTTCTTGCTAATTTCCTCAATTCTTTTGCCCATATTACCTTCCATTACCACTCTTTGCAAAACTTCCAATCTTGTGTTGGTTGTTGACTCCCTGTATTAGTCAGGGTTCTCTAGAGGGACAAGAGTAATAGGATAGATGTATATATGAAGGGGAGTTTATTAAAGAGTAGTGACTCATACGATCACAAGGTCAAGTCCCACAATAGGCTGTCTGCAAGCTGAGGAGAAAGGAAGCCAGTCCAGGTCCCAAAATCTCAAAAGTAGGGAAGCTGACTGCAGCATTCAGTCGTGGATGAAGGCCGGAGAGCCCCTGGCAAACCACCGGTGTAAAATCAAGAGTCCAAAAGCTGAAAAGCTTGGAGTCCATTGTTTGAGGGCAGGAAGCATCCAGCACGGAGAAAGATGGAGGCCAGAAAATTAGCCAGTCTAGTCCCTCCATGTTCTTCTGCCTGCTTTTATCTTAGCTGTGCTGGCAGCTGATTAGATGGTGCCCACCCAGATTGAGAGTGGGTCTGCCTTTCCCAGTCCACTGACTCAAATTTTAATCTCCTTTGGTGACACCCTCACAGATACACCCAGGAACAATACTTTGCATCCTTCAATCCAATCAAGTTGACACTCAATATTAACCATCACACCCCCTAAAAAGACCACCAGAAACATTTATTGATTGAACAAAGCTAAACTTATTCAGATGAATGAAGTAAAGAAGAGGACGATCTTGACAGTGTTTTTATAGTATCTCACAAAAGTCAGGAAAATGCATTTATCAAATTTATGCTTAGATGGGGTGATATAAAGGCAAGTTTTAAAGGATGGGGAAATATTTGGGAATGGCAGAATTTATGACACACTAGCTTTAGATTGGTGGACACAGTGAAATGAAGGTCTTGTAGTATTATAAGCAAGCTGCTAGTCATGATAAGTAAGCTATTCAGTTGTTTCAGTCTTATCCAGGAGCAAATATTTCTTGGAAGAAGGAGCTAAGTGAGTTTTTTAGCCTGGTCTCGGTGTTGTTTGGCACAGAAACAGGAAAGTATTATTTATACAAGAATTAATTAACATAGAAACAGAAAAGTATGAACTAACTAACTTTCAGAGAGGCTCAGTAACTTGCCCAAGGTAGAAGACCTAGCAGTTACCAGAGCTGGGAATGCACTCACAACTTATCTGACTCCTCTAAGCATTTGTCTTCTTTATACAACATTGCCATTAGAAAAAGAGAATTGATTTTTTTCTTTTTGTTTCCAACATTCTCATTTTTTCTGTCTATTTCTGTCAACATTCATCTGTGTTTTTCTATGGCTTTTTTGATCTCTTTGAGTCTTGAAATATAGAAATTGTTGCCTCTTTAGTCCCATACAGTTCTGAATACAGTTTGAACATATACTTCAAAGTTTTCTTTCTATTTTTAAAATTTTATCTTTTAGTTATCGAGTCTTTCTTGGCTTTGAATTATATGAAACTTTAAAGGTCACAACTGCTTTTTGATCTAATAGAACACTATGCTCCTAGTTGTGGCAGGCTCGGAATGTGCAACTCAGATCTCCCTTCAAGAAAGAACTTGCAAGAAATTCAGTTGTAAGGAATGTAGTTAGCTGGCAGCCCTCAGCTATTGGCATCTGCAAGAATTGTCTCAGAGTTTGAATCAAGCCCACTCTCATCCCAGGCAACCCTCAACCAATATCTGGGCACCATTCCTCCCTAGCTGGAATCCTCTAACAATTCATCTCTGCTTCAGAACTATCCAGTGAGTTCGCAGACACTGTCAGAACTTCATTTGAAGCTGAGGCTCTCCTTGCCCAATCTCACCTCTTCTTTCCTTTTCTTTCACAGGTTTCAGGTTGACTTGAGGATGGTAATCTTTTCCCTGCTCAATAAACCTCTTACATTCCTAAGACCATCTCAATGTCTGCTTTCAGGAGGGCTTAAATGACAGAATATTACAGGACTACTTTTCTATGCCACTGGGCAAGTCATTTTAACCCAATGCACTAAGTGTTATAAATGGAGTGGGGCCAAGATGTTTTAAGGGTGTACTCTGTGCAGAGCAAATTATATACTCTAGCTTGATGAATCATTACAATAACTTCTGAGATAGGTATTATTCTCATTTTAGAGATAAGGAACCTGAAACCTAAATAGGTTAGATATTCTGCCCAATTTTACCCAAGAAGTCAGCAGCAGAGTTATGAATGAAACATGAATCTGTCTGACTCAAAATCCTGGATGCTGGTTGTTATGCACATGATCTCACACAGGAAGATGTTAGTTGCTATGACTGATACAAGAATTGCAAGATCCTCTTTGTTCTCAAGCATTTGTACGATGTCTTTTAGTTCTTAAAGGGTATGATTCGGTGAAATGAATTAAATGCTCTATTATAGTGGAGAAGACCCAGGGAGCTGTAGAAACCCCCATGTTAAGCAGAATGCTCATTGCTATATCACTGTTATAGTTAGAGTTGCCCATACTGTATCCCAGATTTTAAATTGAATGTCAAATTTAATTTGACTGAAGAAGCCTGAAGCTCAAAGTCTATCACAGATCACAGAGCTAGGCCTGACAGCTGCCTCGTAAATCAACCTGATAAGAAGAATCAGGGAGTAAATGATAAATCACTGTTTAGTGCATCTTGGCCACATACCACCTCCCACATCCCCTAAACAGGTCAGCATCCCATTTGAAAGGATTCTTTATGTTTATAAACTAAACAACAAAGATGTACCAATCCAGACAATGAGAAAGGCTCAGCTTAGAGATTTCTACCACCATGGAATTTCTTTGTCATTTCCTGACTTTCCAAACATTCATGTCCAAAGTTCAACTCTTACCTTCAAGAAGAAGACTCATTCCATTATCCAGCTTTCATTGATTTCTCTTTTTCTGAATCCAAAACTACTTATCATTTGACAATACATTTTAAAATTTGATGCTGTCATTCTTTTATTCAACACACATTTACTGACTACCTACAATTGCAAACCTTTGGTAGGCACCATGGGAGACACACAGATAGACAAAGGTCTCTGCCTTTGGAAACTGAAATCTAGTTGAGTAGATACTTTCAAATAACATAGGGAGGGATGAACTAGAAGAGCTTGAATTGGGATTCAACCTTGCCAGTTACTAGATGCATAAACTTAAGCTATCTATCTAACATTTCTCGACCTATGAAAGATGAAATATAATAAAACAGAGAGCACTACCAGGGTCAAATGAAATAACATTTACAATATTTTTTATTGTAAGTTTCTGTACAGTTTTTTAGTTGTTGATAATAATAATATTATCAATAAATTATTAAAGGCAAAATAAAATAAATGACAATAGAGATACAAGTAAAGTGTTATTTGAATACAGCTGAAGATTTGTGGAAATCATATTTAAGCTAAGCTAGTGAAGATGAGTAAAATTTTGGTTATGAAGTATGGAAAGGTGAGCAATGAATAGTATAAATAGAGTATTAATAAGTAATACAGTGTCATAAACAAATGGAAGATGATATGAAAATCTATGCTTTGTATAAGAAGGAAAATGTCTGAAATAACTTATGCAAAGATGGCTATACTAAGACCTAAGATTTGAAAGGTAGAGTAGGGCCTTCTAAGAGAACCTTGATGGAGGTGTGAGAGTGTGAACTTTCTTTTTAGGGATGTCCTTGTAGTGGACATGTTTTGTTTTACTTGTGTTTTTCACTGATTTCAAAGTTTGTCTGCTCAGCATCGTTCCCTATGCGGTGTAATTCTGGTGGGATTTTTAATCATGAGACAACATCTGCTAATCCCAGGGGTGATTATTCAACTTAATCAAGTTGGCTTTGCCTAGAAATCAGTTGCCCTGGCCTAGAAATTTGCATTTTGAGCAAAGCCTTATAAAAATTGATCATGACTGAAGCTGACTTGTTCAAAGGCAGAGTCCTAGAGAAGACCTGATTCTCAGGTCTCTATAACTACCCTTTCTCTTGCTCTGCCTGAAGTCAGGTCTTTCAACTTTTCTTTTGATACACTGTTACTACCAGTGTTACTGAGAATCACTTTCTATGGCGGTCCACTACACATCTCTGATATAGTAAAGAAGAACTCTGAGATTAATATGATCTGACTTGTAGTTATACTGTGTTGGCAAAAAATTTTTTTTAGACAAAAGTTCAAATAAAGAAAAACTACAGCCGTTCTTCCATATTCATGGGGAATTGGTTTTAAAATGCCCATCAGAGACTAAAATCCACAGATGCTTAAGTCTCTTATATAAAATGGCATAGTGTTGCACATAACTTATGCGCATCCTCCCATATACTTTAATCTCTAGATTACTTATACTGTATAATACAATATAAGTACTATGTAAATAGTTGTTATAATGCATTATTTAGGGAATAATAATAAAGAAAAATGTCTATATGTATTCAGTACAGATGCAAACATACTTTTTAAAAAACACTTTTCAACCTGTGGTTGGTTGAATACATGAATGCTGAATCTATAGCTATGGAGGGTCATTATTGTCATAATAAACACCTACAGTTATTCCAATACATTCAGCCTAGTTTAAATTTCCTGAAACACACATCTATCTACACCTCTCTTCTGCTTAAAATCCTTCAGAAAACTCCACACTACTTAGAGGAAAATCAATTTTTTTTGGCAACCATTGCAAGTTCCTCAGAGAACTAGCCATAATTCTTATGTCCAACAGTGCTTCACTACTCCTTTTCAGGGCTCCTAATTTTAGGTCTATGTGAAACTATTCACTATTACCTGTATACAACCCTCAATTTTTGGCTTCCATGACTTCTTGAACTTCAGGAGACCCATCCTTAGATATGTCTATGAGAATGTAGCTCTGGAAAAAAGGGTCATAAGAGAAAGCCTGTTTTTTCCTCAAGCAACAGAATATAAACGTTTCACCTAATAGTCTGCCCTTTGTGTCTTTCTGAATGGCACCAGCATATTTATTAGCAAGCCAAGCACCCTTGGAGGAACAGTGACATTATCATGTTAATGTCTTAAAAGGTAAAACAGTTGACTTTGTTCTGTTCTGAAGGTATTGCCCTTTTTATTTTAATAGCAGGGTTTCTCTACCAAGCCAGGTAGATTACCTCTGTAAATCTTATTAACAAGGATATGAGTTGCACTGCTAAACTGCTGAGAAGTTCTGGAATGGCTCCCTTAGTGCCCTCCTAGTCAGCTTTGATGGTAAACCAGAGGGATGCCACCTAGTTAGTTGCATAGCAAGACTCAGGGAAAGCATGGGTAAGAGGCAATTGCTGGCTAGGGTTGGCTGATGGCATTTATTGAGTACCCACTGTGTGCAGAGACTTTAGGACTGCCAGAAATTAAAAGGAAAGTTTGTCCCACAACCTTGGAAAATTTGCAAACTAATTAAAGGTTTAGAACATGCACATGTGAACAGAAAGTGAATGAGGAACTAAAAGAAGGCAGTTTAACAGTAAGTACAAGCAACAGCTGAGGCAAAGGAGGAACATTATGGAAATATCATTCTCTCCACCCATTCTTTTCCATCCCTGGCCCCATCAGCAGAGGAAGTCGCCTTCTAATTTGCACTAGTAGTACCTAATACTTTATCTCTTAGTGCTTGTCACCTTGAACTCTAATTAATATTTACTTGCCTGTCTTCTCCACTGAGCTTTAAGCAGCCTATCTGATTTATAGCTATAACCCACCCCTTCTGGCATTACCTGGCAGAGTACAAACTCAATCATGGAACATTGAATACTGAAATAGATTTGTTTATTGCATGAATTTTATTTATTGAGAAGGTTATGAGAGAAAATCATGGTATACAGTTTAAGGGTGGATCTCCTTAGGATATCAACATTTTACCTTTAAAATTTGTCAGTAATATTTGGCCTCCAAAATTTCATTTCATAAAGTAAAAGAAGCAATCATTTTTTCCCTCATCCCATTAGTTCATTTCTTATTTATTTATTTTATTTCTTTTATTTACTTATTTTGAGACAGAGCCTCTCTCCATCACCCAGGCCCAGGCTGGATTGCAGTGGCACAACCTCAGCTCCTGGGTTCAAGAGATTCTCCTGCCCCAGCCTCCCGAGTAGCTGGGATTACAGGTGCCCACCACCATGCTCGGCTAATTTTTGTATTTTTAATAGAGACAGGGTTTCACCATGTTGGCCAGGCTGTTCTCGAACTCCTGACCTCAAGTAATCCACCTGCCTTGGCCTCCTCTCAAAGTGCTGGGATTACAGGCATGAGACACCACAATCAGCCCCATTCGTATATTTTTATCAAATTTTCAAATTAAACTAATGTAGTTATTAAAATTGAACCTTCTGTATATCATTCTTTCAACATTTAAAAATCTCAATTTAAAGTGCTAAAAACCTTTAATTTTGAAGGACTATATATTATCAAAAATGTTTAGACATATAGAGTATCCATAAAGAATGTATAATTAGAGCATTCTGTATCTGAGTTTTTAACAAAAATACAAGAAATATCTGTGAAAATAGATAATATAAAAGTAAATAACATTTCTTAATAGTCTTGCTAATGAATCTGATTTACAAAAAAAAATAGCGGTGGTGCATACATGTGTGTGTGTACACATGCATGCACATGTTCTTGAACTCACCACCACCAGTCCTCTTGTAATAATAAAAGAATTGCAAGGTCTCTGAAATTTTAAGCTACTTAAAAGTGCATAGAGCTCTCTACATTTATTTCAGTGTAATCATCCAATATGAATTTATTGGATACCACCTCTATACAAAGCACCAAAATGGTTTTGTACCACAATATGGTTCCCACTCTCTAAAAACTTATGCTATAGTGAGGAAGAGAGACACATAAATAAGTAATTTCAACAGCACTTACAATGTGGCAGGTACAATGTTGGAAGTATGCCTAGGGTCCTGTGAAGACACATAAAAGGAGTACATAATTCAGTTATTTGCCTATTGTGTATATGAGTGTGTCTGGGCAAAAGATTTTATAAACTGAATCTTAGAGTAGGATTTAGTAAATTTAAGAAGGTAGGTGGAGATTCATTTCTAGCATTACAAAGACATATACCAAGGCCCTGACCTCTGTGAAGTAAACTAATAGCCCTGATAATTATGCGAGGGTGGAATGAAGCAGGGACAAGGGTGGAGATGAAAATCCTGAGAGGTGGGTAGCAGCTGTGTCATGGAGAAGGTCACATGCCATTTGATGAGCATGCACTCTTTTCATTCAAAGATGTTCTTGCTGTAAGGCAAGGGGTAACTGCATGATACATGTGATAATCATGTGGCTAGTCAGTGGTATGCAGTCACAGTGGGGTCTGCAGAAATTTTGTGTAGTCCCAAAAAAAGTTATTTATATACCTTTTCCCTCTCCTATTGCAAGCTCTTTAATAATATTAATGGCTAGCATTTCTTTAGTACTATTTGCTAGACATAAGTTTAAGCACTTTACATATGTTAACATAAGAAATCTTCACAAAAAGTCAATGAGGTAGGAATAGGTATTATGATTACTGCTATATATAAGAGAGGGAATTGAGGCAGGAAATTAATGTTATAGATTGACTTCCTCAGAAACAGACATGGAGACAGAATTCAGACTGCAAAATGTTTTACTGGGGATCAACATCAGTGAAAAGAAAGAAGAGGAAGAAGCAGATACAAAAACAAAATGAGCCAGATAATTAAGGAAGTAATTTTATTCAGGTCATTCTAATGGGGAGAATATTTATTAATGATAACTGTCTAAAATAAGAGGGAGAAAATCTAGTTTCATAAAACAAGAGTGCCATTGAGGAAGAGTGGAGGTAAGTCTTAATCTCAGAATATGGGAGAGCAGGTGTTCCCTTCTGGTTGCCCATTTTCCAGAACACAAAAAGTTTGGAGGTGTGGGGGGCAGAGGGAGCAGCAGTTCTTAGCCATTGCGTTCTCTGTAAGCATGGGACTCAGGTAAAGTTCAACAGTGTTAGTCCTCCACTTTTGTTGGAGAAAAAAATATCATTCATGAATGAACATCTCAGAGGTCATAATAAACCTCTTGTGTGGGCAAAGCAGGGTCCAAAAAATTGCCTCTCAAGGACTCTTGTTAGCAAAACCAGTTGAACTAGCTATTAAGAGGGAGAAACAATGATTAGTTGCCTTAGGATTCTGGAGATCAGATATCTCAATAGAGGGATGCCTTAGGTAATATTAAGAGATTCATCAGAAATATTAGTATAAAAAGTTGTATTAAAATAAAGAAACAGGATGTAAACTCTGAAGGTAACCAGTCTAATGGATGCCAAGATGTCTGTGGAGGGAAATTGGTGAAACAGCAGCCCTCATTGATTTCTTGAAGCTCTCAAGCTAGGATTGTTGATGCACCAATATCTTGGTGATATGGTCCAAGGTCTCGGTTACCTCTCCTATAAGGGCAGGCATGACTGACTGAGCATTTCATGCAACTTCCTTTGTGATCCGGACAATACAAAGAGAATGCAGCTTATGCTTAGTCTGGCTGCCAGAATGAGTCTTTTTAAGCTTTTAATAACTTATGAAGCTTCAGTTTGCAGAGCTTCTTCTTTTTTTTTTTTTTCTGGGGGCGGAGGCGGGGGGGCAGCGTATTACTCTTGTCACCCAGGCTGGTGTGCAATGGCGTGATCTCAGCTCACTGTAACGTCTGCCTCCTGGGTTTAAGCGATTCTCCTGCCTCAGCCTCTCAAGTAGCTGGTATTACAGAGACCTGCCACCATGCCCAGCTAATTTTTTTTTTTTTTTTTTTTTGGTATTTTTAGTAGAGATGGGGTTTCACGATGTTGGCCAGGCTGGTCTTGAACTCCTGACCTCTCGCTTTGGCCTCCAAAATGCTGGAATTACAAGCATGAGTAACCGCACCTGGCCTGCAAAACTTTTTTAGATCCTGCAGATAGGCGCCAGCCACACAGCAATCTAGTGCTCCAACAGGGATGTAGGCATTAAGGTTTTATTATTTAGTAATCTTGATTGAAGAAGGAAGGTGAATCATCAGAAAAAGTAAGTTTGGAAGATTATAACCACATATTGAGGAAAATTGGAAGAATTGAAAACTTGGAAAGGATTGATAGTTTGGGCAAGGTAAGGATTTGCTAGATGGGTACCAAAATTGAGTTTTGTACTGTTGTATTTTTTGGTGGGGGGAAGCAGTAAATTAAATATCCATCAGGCAGAGTTTGCATATCATCAGTTATCCCAAATTTATAAAGAGGTGCAAAGTAGCTAAAAATAATGAGCAGGGCTAGAATCTGATAACCTAGAATGGTATGGTATAGAAATAGGGGCAGGTCTTGAGGGACCACATGCTGCCTTGTGGAAGAGGCTTCTGCAGCTGTATTTCAGTGGGGGTAACACGAGAGTGAAAAAAGTTGACTCTTACAAGAATGGTGTGGGGCACCACTGAAAATTTAGGAGGTGCAGAGGAGTCTGAATTTTCAAAGTATTCCAGGAAAGACATCAGATATCCCATTCCAAGGAATGGGCAAAGATTTCAGGTTTTCCTAATGAAGGGATTGACCTTGGCATAAAGACTTGCCTTATTGGGTGTTTAACCATCTTTGAAATTCAGCTACTGTGACTATTATGTCCTAGGCTTGGTCCTGGCTTTGTCAGCCCTCTGACTCAGAGATGAGCATTTATTTATTTATTTATTCATTTAATAAATATGCAACCAGAAAAGCCCTCTGGCTTTCATGGTTGACTTTTGATGACCTGTAACTTCTCCTCAGCTGTCTATTTTTCTGGGAGCAAGATTCTTAAAGCATGTTTGTGGACCAGCAGAATTAGCATCACCTGGAAATGTGTTAGAAATGGAAATTACTGAGTCCCACCCCAGACCTATTCAGTCAGAAATTGTGGCATTGGCACATAGCAGTCCGTGTTTTTAAAAGCCCTTCCAGTGATTCTGATATACACCACAGTTTGAGGACTGCTACAGTAGTGCACCAATGATGCTTTGCAATAACTATCTTACCCTAATGTCCTTATATTTACTATTTTCTTCTTATATTTCAAGTATTTAATATATTGAACCTGCTAGTGCATTTCCATCCATGGTACTCCCTCCCAGCTCCCCACTGCTGAAAGTTAAAAGACCATTGCCTGGAACCAGAGCCCTTCTGTGTTCCATCTACCTTCAGTGACAGAGTCCTCCTCATCAATGAGGAGCTGAATGATCCAGCTCCAAAATGCCACTATTGTCTCACTTAATTTCTCAGACCACTTCCAGTGCTATCACAGGCTAGGCTCTCTGGAAGCAGAGACTGAGATAGAGTTTGGAGAATCAGATGTGTAGCAGGGGTCAACCCAAGTGAAGGAAATAAGGAGGAAACGGGATTGAACAGAGAAGTTGACTTAGATGCAGGCTTGACAAAGATTTGGCCAACTCACCAAGGAGTTCTAATGCTAACACTGACTATCACAGTGCTCCACGTTGAGCAAAAGTAGTCAGACCTTTATAACCCTGCCTCACTCTGTCAGCAGGTGCAGGCTGACCCAGGAAAGGTATGACCTCAGGCAAAATGATCTCTATAGATTGAAGCTGACCCTGAAGGAGCTTAGAGCTACAGACTATCTCAGACCACACTCTCTGCTGCTGGACATCATAATCTTCTTAAGGATGTTTTGAATGGTACAACTCCCTATCCACCACAGTTAGTAACTTGCCTATTCCACACTGTTAGAAGGTAGTAGAGGCAGGCCTTGAAGCCAGCTAGCCTTGGTCCAGGATCCGTGCTTGTCACCATCTCAATACAGTATCTAACAGCTATTGGTAGTGTGGACCCACTTGACAACTTTAACAAAGTGACATGAATAAATCTGATCCTTAGATTCTCTAGGAGGTATTGTTAAATATCAATATCTTGAGATTCTTTCTATTCCTAAGGTTTTATTAGACTCATCCTCCCCACCTGTAAAAAGGCCTCTGCCATCCGTGAGGTAACATTCTTTCCTCTATTGAAATAAACCCCAGCGTGTTCAGTTTCTCTGCAGAAGGAGTAGCCTTTATGAGGAAGGGACTCCCACTGTATTGCCTTGAGTTTCATATTTCCTTATGATTCTCTCACTTGATCTTCACTGTTAACAGAACATTTTCCTTTTTGAGTTATCCCTTAGAAATTCTGGGATTCATTTGAACATGGAAGTACATAATTTCTGAAGACTTTCATGAACATGACTATTTGACAAGAAAGGTGAAAGACAATTGTTGATTTCTTCATCTCAACAGTGCCTCAAAATTTCTCTTTTAAAAATCCATTTTAAGGGAGTTTATACTATGGGTAGAAAATAGTAAAAATGTTTTAATAAAACCAGTAATTCAATCACTTAATTTATTGTTACTCTGAATTGGTATTCTTGCTTAAAGTAAATGCACAATAAATATTTCTTGAATGAATGAATGAGTCATTATCATCTCTACGCATCATGTATTTTGAATTATCTTTCCAGTCATGGAAATAGATAGCTCAGAGAATCTGAATATTGTTACCGGTCAATCATAGTGTCAAGAAATAAAGCCAAGAAAGTCTTACTTTCTTAGATCCCAAGCCTCCTTAAATTTTTTTCTATGCTTCTATATTCATTTAACCTGTGTCTAAATTTCTTAAGTGCTTTGCAATAACTTTTTTCTCCATGTTTAAGGGGAAAACAGAGGAAAAAGAAGTGCAAAACTGTGATTATCTCTCTTTAGTTCTGCCTTGGGTTACAGCTATGAGCTCTTTGTGAACTGAGTCCCAGCAAGAAGAAGGGAGCACTCTAAAATTATGACAATTCCAGCAGAATTTAAGGGTTATTATTTTTTCTCTTTCTTTCTTTCTTGAACTTCTGGGCTCAAGTGATCCTCTTGCCTCAGCTTCTCAAAGTGCTGGGATTAAAGGTATAAGCCATTGAGCTCAGCTTTAAGGATTATTTTTAAAGGTCTAGGGATAGTGTAGAAGAGCCACAGGGATAGTACTCAGTTTAGTGACAGCTCAGCTGTCTTATACTCTTAGACCTGAAGAGGTGAAGTGAAGAGAAGGTGCTTCCAGAATGCACAGGGAGGGGTTGTGTAGAGAGCTGCCTGCTAGAAGCTAAGACTTTTTGTGAAGAGACACAGCCAGCCCTTGGTGACTCTACCGGGAGGGAGATGGGGTAATAAAACATACAGCCTCACTCCTCTGCTTCCCTCCAATCTGTTGCTGGGGCTTCCGTATGCCAAAGCCACCTGGAAACTAGGGAGCGAGAGAAGCTATTGATGATGTCAGTATATATCAGCCTCCCAGGGCAAGGGAGAGATGAAGAAGGAGAGTGGGTATTCACAGGACAAATAGAAGATGTTCAGCACACTTTTCTCCTATCAGCCAAAATACCTTGGGAACCCTGCAAAATGTGTAATGGAAAAATGTGGATTTGGAGTAAGATAAACCTGAGTTTCCTTCTTATTTCTGGCACTGCCTAGTTGGTTGGCAATGAGTAAGTTATACAGTCATCTCCAGGTCATAATTTCCTCATCAGAAACAAGAAAATGTGGTAGACTGTTTTATTGTTTCCAAGCATTTGCTTACCCCTTTCCTAGATGAGGATGCACTTATCCACCCACTGTCATGTCCCGTGTGGATGAAGGATACTTCTCTGGCATGGTGATGTTAAGCTTGCCCATGCAACTTGCTTAGCCCAATGGAATGAGAGGCAGAAACCATGCCTGCAAAGAAGTCTTTAAGAGTAATTGTATATTTCTTGTTGTTCTCTTGCTGTCTTTCTTCTGCTATGAGAATAGCAGAATATCCAAACTGGGGTGTCTCATTCAGCTAGCTCCTAGAATAAGAAGACACAGGGAGCAGGAACATGACAACTGACCTGCAGATGCTAACATGTAACAAGAGTGATAAGTAAATGTTTTGGCCACCAAGACAAATACAGGAGATAATACATTTACAAACCCAAGAGATAACCTCAAAAGGATATTGAAGCAACGCAATGTGGAAACAAGTAGGATGATGTATAATGGACGGGAAATGGTAATTATATGTTTGTTCTGTTCACCCCATTTTTCCAACCCTCAACTAATTCACTGGTGCATTTAGAAGTATACTGTCCAATAGTGATAGTCACTAGCCAAATGTGGCTATTCAGCACTGTTAAGCACTGGCGAGCCATATGGTGTCTGTTAGAGCAACTCAACTCTGCCATTGTAACCTGAAAGCAGCCGTAAGTAGATGTGCATGGCTGTGTTCCAATAAATTTTATTTACAAAAACAGGCAACTGGCTAGTCCCTGCATTTATTGATCAAAGGAAAGAACAATAGCTTTGAAGCAGATAGACGAGTCTATGTCCCAGCTCTGACATTTAAGAGTAGCCTAGGACAAGTACTTATCCTCTTTGACCAAATTTTTACCTCCCAGAGTTAATGAACCACATAGGTAAAGTGATCGAGTACAGACTAGCCACTCAGTAAACAGAAGTTCCTGTCCTTTCTACACATTACCAAAGAAAATATGGAAATTGCATTAGTGAATTTGGCTCAAACATTTTGATCTGTTTTCAAAGTGGGTCAAAAGGCCTTCAGGGAAAATTTGGAGACTATATTGTCTAAATAAATTCAACGGAGAAAGATACCACATAAAAGTGCAGGAGTTTTAATTTTTAAAATGAGTTACCTACTATCTTGAGCAGAGTTTAGTAAATTACAACAGACTGTATTATTATTGCCAGCAGGGGACTATCTAATTGGAAGTTCATTATCTACAATAAAAAAACACAGCTGGAACCCTACCAGTTTGTGGTGAACAAGAAAAGGGTATGCAAGATGGGTGGGGAGGAATAAGACTATTTGCACCTAGAGAGAAAGATACAAAGAGTAAAAAGGCATGGCTCCAAAGGAACTCTCAGCATCAATTTTCACAATTTAATTTAAAACCCAGAGCTTTCCAAAAGTATGTTGTAATTTACTCAAAATCCTCCACCTCCATCTCCTCTCTGCCAATAGTCGTAGGGTTTCAACAGACTCAAAATAAATTATCATCAGAAAAAAGAAAAATGGCAGACACCTTTGGTGTCATGCTGACCAGCACCTTTCTCTCCAAGATAGCCATTATTATATCCTTCAGAAAAATTTCCCCACCTCCCAAGGCTGGATCAAGCCTCCCTCCTACATGTTCTGGCTTATAGATACTGTCTTATCCATATAGCAGGACAGCATGGCCTTTTTATTCTGTCTCTTCCTGAAGAGAAGGCCTCTGTGTGCTATTATTAAAGTTATGGTCACAGTGCCTCCTTTGTATAACAATGCCCAGAAAGTGTTCAGTAAATATTTGCTAAATGAAGAAGAAATAAGTGAATGTGAACTAGAGTAGTACTTTTTATTGTCATTTAGGATGTTTCCATCTTCCTTCATTCCTCAGTAACAAGCAATTTGTCACCCTCCCAAACTTAATCTCTCTAATCCCCATTTTCTTGATCTATAAAATATTGCACTTTCTTGTTGAGGTTTAAGTTGTAAGATATATGTCAAGAACCTATCAGAATCTGAGATTTTGTGTTCATTCAACACGTATTTGTTCTTTTCCCCTTTTTTATGTCAATCATTTCTTATTGAAATATTTGCCTGCAGGTAGATTTGGTTTTGAAATCTTCTCCCTGAATCATTTACAACACTGTGAAGCAATCTACCTTTAAATAATAGTGAACCATTGTTTTCTTTAGCTTGCATTGAAGTTGAATGACTATTTTCTTCCTTGCATTCTAGACGAGCCCCAAATTAAGTCTGCTTTACCTGAAATTACACATGAAAACCAATGTTGTGCCTTTGAAATGCATTGCTTTCTTAATCAACGAACTCAAAACCATATTGCTTCTAACTCATGTCAGGGTTGTATGTACACAAAGTATAGGAGCCACACATTATCAATAACAATCCTTACAACTACATAAATCTGAATTTACAACAGACACCAGAGCCAGATTTTTGGTGTTCAAATTCTATCTACTGTGATTAGTCTGCACATCTGTAAAGTGGGGAGAAAAATAATAAGTGAACCATGATTACACCACTACACTCCAGCCTGTGCAATAGAGCGAGACCCTGTCTCTAAAAATAATGATAATAATAATGATAATAATAATAATATTCAGACCATGGGGTTATTGTAATGACAAAATTCATTAATATATGTAAATCACTTACAGAAATGCCAAACACACAGTAGCTACCATGTTTGTGTTAACTGTTGTTATTCTTTTCATATGGATCACTGTGAAGAAATATTAGATGTCTCCAAAATGTGGGTTTATGATGACAAGAACACATTGGTAAACTTTTGCATTTCAGAGTGCTTTCATACTGCAAACTTTCACCAGGAAAATTTCATTTAATCCTTACCATTCATGGCACATTTGGAGAAATTGGGCTGAGAGCAGTTAAATTAGTTTTCAAGGTCACATAACACGTAAGTGACAGATACAGGGTAACACAAACAGAAAAACACAAATCATCTGACTCCAAGTTCAGTGTTTATCTACCACACCAAAGTTATTCATAAACACATAGACAAAGGTTGGAATACAAACCCAAGCCACAATCTGACTACAGTGAGATAATTCACAACCTTTTTGGTGTTGGCTTGATATTCTCTTATATTATTTAATTTCTAGATGTTGGACCCTGTCTGCACAAGCATTGCACAATCCACTCATCTCAACACTTCATTTGACCAATGAATGTGTACATCAATCCACTCAGCTCAAACACTTTGACATCAGCATGTGTAAATTGCAGAAACATACTAATTTTAATATGGATCAGAATGAGGTGGCACACCTTTGAGACATTTGTCATTCTCTGGTTCAGCAACAGTTACCAATATTACAGTGCCTAAATTCACATTTGATCTCAGATCTTCTCAAACACTAGTGTTGATATATTTGTTTTCTATTTTTATTATACTATGGTATTTCTCTGGAAATATTTAATTACTAATTAAGGAGAAATAATTTTAAAAAGTGTATTGCAAGCATTTGTAAAGATGTGTTGGTATATAGATTTCATATGAACTTTGGGATCCTCTATGACTGTACAGCTTCATCTCTTATGGGTTTTCTTTCATTTTTTATTAACTGAATACCATGTATGATCTTTTCTGATAGGAACTAGTGATTTGCCATGAAATAAGGATGTGCTGGTTGTGCCAGACTTCAATAAAACACTTTCAGTCATAGTATATTAATAGATACCATTGCATCTTTCCACATTTTGGGGAGAGATATTTCTCTTTATTCTTTGAAGTGTGTTAAATGCTGGAGTGACATGCAGGTCTGTTGTTAACCGGCAATCATTTGTATATTAGAGTTACCACTTAAAACTGAGACAGCATCATCAGGCAGACTGATAACATCAATGAAGGGCTATTAAGCCTCATTATATGGTGATGAGCTGTTGCTAATTGATGAACACAGATATGTCCTACATTGGGAATGTGGAGAGCCTCATCCAACCTCCTGCAAGAATCAGAAGCAGCCAATGCATTTTGATGCAATATTCAAATCCCCTCCTCCAGAGGAGATATAATCCCCAGAGATGAAATAATTATATGAGTATTCTTAGTCCAAATGATCTCTTCCCCACTGTCATTGCTTTTTATCATGTATGCATTTCAATTTTCTTCTTTATTTACACCTTACCTTTCTTGCCTTTTTAGTTAACAAGTTATACTTGAGTCATAACATTTCCTGATGTGGCATGGACTATCTCCATGTCAGTGACTTAGAAATCTTTATATTTAGCCTTCACTTTCCCCCTATCATCCCAGCTGTTTAATATACACCCACTGACTCTCTCCTTTTAGGGACTCACAAGTACCCTACTGTTAAAAACAGAAATACTTTCTCTCAACTCATCCAAATTTGCTTTTTTCCCCCCAATTTTTCTCCCCAAATAAATTTCAGAGCCATCCTTGGTTCTTTCCTTTTGCCTAAGCCCCTCTCAAACTACAAACTGTCAAGCCTCTCCCTGACATGTTATTCAAATCTCTGTGTTTCTATTATATCTCCATTGCTAACGGTTTTCTCTAAGCCCTCCATGTCTTTTTTTTAACTTGTCCAGTAGCTGTTTCCTTTATCTTCCCACATCCTACCACTTCCTTTTCCAAATAATTCCTCATGCTGTCTTTCTAAAACAAAGAATTGATAATGTCATTTTTTTTTTCTCTTCCTAAATAGCCTTTCTCCTCTTCCTTCCTAGTGAATGCCCCCTCATTTTTCAAGACCGAAGTCAACTGTTCCAATTTCTCTTCATCCTTTCTGGGCTTCTTCAGGTAGATTTAGTCTTTCTGTTTTGAATTTCAATGGCCCTTTTAAAAACATATATTACAGCAATCATCACTTCCTTTGTATATTGAAATGACCAAGGGAAAACTGAATAATTCAGAAATGCACCAATGTCACAGTATTTGAACTTTTTTTTTCCAGGATCCCATATTCAGACCACAACTTTGTGGGTCTTGCTGAGTATTGAAATCTCCATTGTTAATCATCAATATAATGCAAGTTCATGAGAACACAGAATTGGTCTTTGTAAATGCTCCCAGACCAAACTGAGATTTGGGCTGCTATGTCTCATGGCCCAATAATGAGATGCAGATGAACTGGAGAAAGAGAGTTTTTTATTTCTGTAGCCAGTTGCAGGGAGAAGGCCTGGAAATTATTGCCAGACCAACTCAAAATTACAAAGATTTCCAGAGCTTGGACTTCTGGGTTGGTGGGGACTTGGAGAACTTTTCTGTCTTACAAGAGGATTATAAAATGCACCAATCAGCAATCTGTAGCTAGGATTGTAAAATGCAGCAATCAGTGCTCTGTGGCTAGCTAGAGGTTTGTAAAATGGACCAATCAGCACTCTGTAAAATGGACCAATCAGTGCTCTGTAAAATGGATCAGTCAGAAGGATGTGAGCATGGACAAATAAGGGAATAAAAGCTGGCCACCTAGCCAGCAGCGGCAACCCACTTGGGTCCCCTTCCACACTATGGAAGCTTTGTTCTTTTGCTCTTCCCAATAAATCTTGCTGCTGCTCACTCTTTGGGTCCGAGCCACCTTTAAGAACTGTAACATTCACCACGAAGGTCCACAGCTTCATTCTTGAAGTCAGTGAGACCACGAACCACCGGAAGGAACAAACTCCAGATACATCTTCGGGGCTCATCCAGAATACCACCACATGGTGAGTATCATCGGACCCCTTTTGCTAGCTATTCTGTCCTATTTTTCCTTAGAATTTGGGGGCTAAACACAGGGCAACTGCTGGCCAGTTAAAAGTGACTAGCGCGGCCGCTGGACTAAAGACATGGGTGTCAGGATTTCTTTGAAAGGGCTCTCTAACAACCCCTGACTCTTCGGAGTTGGGAGTGTTGGTTTGCCTGGAACCAGCTTCCACTTTTCCTGTACATCCAGGCTGAGTCAAGGGTCAACAGAGAGGAAAGCCATTCACTTCTGGGGTCCCGACAAAATGTTGGTTGACCCTGCATCCATAAGCGGAACTCTCAAAGTCACGTTGCCCAAGCAAGACTCACCCATCTATCCTATCTATCCTGACCCTTGCCTCCTGGGTCTTAATGCCTGTGAGACCAACTTCCCCTCATCCCTCTTCTCTGAGGCTAGTCTTGCTTCTACAAACCACTCCCTGCCTCTGGTGCTTTTCTAGTTTCTCCTATAAGAGTGATTTCTACTATAAGTTTTGGGACTCTGTTCCATTCTTTAGGCACCCAGAATCACCAATCAGACAGACATAATTTTTGCCCAAAGCCCCATTGTCGGGGGGCTATCTGGAATTTTAGGATCCCTCCTCAGACAAGCAGGCCTAACAAAGGCTATTCCTGAAGCTAGGATATGGGGAGCCTCAGAAATGATATCCTTCTTATTCATATGATGAGAAGTGAGGACAAAAAGCGTCACTCTTCCAACCCTGGAGATCCCTTTCCTCCCTCAGGGTATGGACCTCCACTCCATTTTGAGGCATAACATCTTTATAGGACAAGGATAAAGTCCCAATACTAACAGGAAAAAATACTAACTTTATAGGACAAGGATAAGGTCCCAATACTAACAGGAAAAATGCTTAGGACTCTAACAGATTTTTGAGAATGCATCAGTAAGGGCCACTAAATCCGATTTTCCTCAGTCCTCTTTGTGGTCTAAGAAGAAAGGCAATGGTGCAGGTTTTTGAGAATGCATTGGAAAGGGCCACTAAATCTGAGCTTCCTTGGTCCCCTTTGTGGTCTAAGAAGAAAACTAGTGTTTCTGCTTCTGTGTCGGTGAGGGCAAGTATTCTGATAAGCAGGGTCCAGGGACCGTAGCAGGTTCTTGAGCAAGAGGGGATCTGTTGCTGCATCGGTGAGCATAACTATTCTGCTCAGCAGGGTCCAGGGACCATTGTGGGTTCTTGGGTGGGGCGCGGGGGGGCAACAAACAAACCAAAACCACAGGAAGTTTCTTCTTTCAGATGGGAAACACTCAGGCATCAACAGGCTCACCCTTGAAATGCATCCTAAGCCATTGGGACCAATTTGACCTGCAGACCCTGAAAAAGAGATGGCTCATCTTTTTCTGCACTATGGCCTGGCCCCAGTATTCTCTCTCTGATGGAGAAGAATGGACACCTGAGGGAAGTATAAATTACAATACAATACTGCAGCTTGACCTTTTCTGTAACAGGGAAGGCAAATGGATTGAAATACCTTATGTCCAAGCTTTCTTTTCATTGAAGGATAATCCACAACTATGCAAAGCTTGCAATTTATATCTCACAGGAGGACCTCTCAGCTTACCTCCATATCCTAGCCTTCCTATAGCTCCCCTTCCTATTAATGATAAGCCTCCTCTAATCTCCCCCACCCAGAAGGAAACAAGCAAAGAAATCTCCAAAGGACCACAAAAAACCCCAGCTATCAGTTATGTCTCCTTTGAGCTGTAGGGGGAGGGGAACTTGGCCCAACCTGGATACACATTCCCTTCACCCCCTCTGATTTCAAACAGATCAAGGTAGAACTGGGGAAGTTTTCAGATGATCCTGGTAGGTATATAGATGTCCTACAGGGTCTAGGGCAAACTTTCAACCTCGATTGGAGAGATGTCATGCTATTGTTAGATCAAACACTGGCCTTTAATGAAAAGAATGTGGCTTCAACTGCAGCCCGAGAATTTGGAGATACCTGGTATCTTAGTCAGGTAAATGATAGAATGACAGCCAAAGAAAGGGACAAATTCCTTACAGGTCAGCAAGCCAACCCCAGTATGGATCCCCACTGGGACCTCGACTCAGATCATGGGGACTGGAGATGCAAACATCTGTTGACCTGTGTTCTAGAAAGACTAAGGAGAATTAGGAAAAAGCCCATGAATTATACATTGATGTCCACCATAACTCAGGGAAAGGAAGAAAATCCTTCTGCCTTCCCTGAGCAGCTACAGGAGGCCTTAAGAAAATATACTCCCTTGTCACCTGACTCCCTCAAAGGTCAATTGATCCTAAAAGATAAGTTTATTACCAAATCAGCTGCAGATATAAGGAGAAAGCTCCAAAAGCAAGCCCTGAGCCCTGAACAAATCTGGAGGCATTATTAAACCTGGCAACATCGATGTTCTATAATAGCGACCAATAGGAACAGACCAAAAAAGAAAAGCAAAATCAGAGAAAGGCCACAGCCTTAGGCATAGCCCTCAGACAAACAAACCTTGGTGGTTGAGAGAGGACAGAAAATGGAGCAGGCCAATCACCTGGTAGGGCTTGTTATCAGTGTGGTTTGCAAGGACACTTTAAAGAAGATTGTCCCTGTAATCCCAGCTATTTGGGAGGCCAAGGCAGGCAGATCAAGAGGTCAGGAGATTGAGACCATCCTGGCTAACATGGTGAAACCCCGTCTCTACTAAAAATACAAAAAAAAAAAAAAATTAGCTGGGTGTGGTGGCAGGCGCCTGTAGTCCCAGCTACTTGGGAGGCTGAGGCAAGAGAACGGCATGAACCCGGGAGGCAGAGCTTGCAGTGAGCCAAGATCGCACCACTGCACTCTAGCCTGGGCCACAGAGCAAGACTCCATCTCAAAAAAAAGAAAAAGATTGTCCAATGAGAAACAAGCTGCCCTCTCACCCATGTCCACTATGCCGAGGCAATCACTGGAAGGCACGCTGCCCCAGAGGACAAAGGTTCTCTGGGCCAGAAGCCCCCAACCAGATGATCCAAAAACAGGACTGAGGGTTCCCGGGGTAAGCATCAGCTCAGGTCATCATCCTCACTGAGCCCCCGGTACATTTAACCATTGAGGGCCAGGAAATTGACTTCCTCCTGGACGCTGGTGCAGCCTTCTCAGTGTTAATCTCCTGCCCCAGACGGCTGTCCTCAAGGTCTGTTACCATCCGAGGAGTCCTGGAACAGCCTGTAACCAGGTATTTGTCCCACCTCCTCAGTTGTAATTGGGAGACTTTGCTGTTTTCACATTCCTTCCTTGTTATGCCTGAAAGTCCCACACCCTTATTAGAGAGGGACATATTAGCCAAAGCTGGAGTTATTATCTATATGAATATGGGGAACAAGTTACCCATTTGTTGTCTCCTACTTGAAGATGGAATCAACCCTGAAGTCTGGACATTGGAAAGAATTCGGAGGGGTAAAAAATGCCTGCCCAGTCCAAATCAGGCTAAAATACCCCACCACTTTTCCTTATCAAAGGCAATATCCCTTAAGGCCTGAAGCTCATAAAGGATTACAGGATATTGTTAGACATTTAAAAGCTCAAGGCTTAGTAAGAAAATGCAACAGTCCCTGCAACACCACAATTCTAGAAGTACAAAAACCGAATGGTCAGTGGAGACTAGTACAAGATCTTAGACTCATCAATGAGGCAGTACCCAACCCCTATACCCTGCTGTCTCAAATACCAGAGGAAGCAGAATGGTTCATGGTTCTGGACCTCAAGTATGACTTCTTCTGTATTCTCCTGCACTCTGACTCCCAGTTTCTCTTTGCTTTTGAGGATCCCACAGACCACACATCCCAACTTACATGGATGGTCTTGCTCCAAAGGTTTAGAGACAGCCATCATCTGTTTGTTCAGGCACTGGCTCAAGATCTAGGCCACTTCTCAAATCCAGGCACTCTGGTGCCTCAGTATGTGGATGATTTACTTTTGGCTACCGGTTCGGAAGCCTCATGCCAGCAGGCTACTCTAGATCTCTTGAGCTTTCTAGCTAATCAAGGGTACAAGGCATCTAAATGGAAGGCCCAGCTCTGCCTACAACAGGTCAAATATCTAGGCCTAATCTTAGCCAGAGGAACCAGGGCCCTCAGCAAGGAGTGAAAAGAGCCTATACTGGCTTATCCTCACCCTAAGGCTTTAAAACAGTTGTGGGGGTTCCTTGGGATCACCGGCTTTTGCCTATTATGGATCCCCAGATACAGCAAGATGGCCAGGCCACCACTCTATACTGTATTCAAGGTAACCCAGAGGGCAACTACTCATCTAGTAGAATGGGAACCAGAGGCAGAAACAGCCTTCAAAACCTTAAAGCAGGCCCTAGTACAAGCTCCAGCCTTAAGCTTTCCTACAGGACAAAACTTCTCTTATTTGTCATAGAGAGAGCAGGAGTAGCTCTTGGAGTCCTTACTCAGACTTGTGGGACAACCCCACAACCAGTGGCACACCTAAGTAAGGAAACTGATACAGTAGAAAAGGCTGGCCTCACTGTTTACAGGTAGTTGCGGCAGTGGCCATCTTAGATCAGAGGCTATCAAAATAATACAAGGAAAGAATCCCACCATCTGGACTACTCGTGATGTAAATGGCATACTAGATGCTAAAGGAAGTTTATGGCTATCAGACAACTGCCTGCTTAAATACTAGGCGCTACTCCTTGAGGGATTGGTGCTTCAAATACACATGCATCTGGCCCTCAACCCTGATACTTTTCTCCCAGAGGATAGGGAACCAATCGAGCATGACTGACAACAAATTATAATCCAGACTTATGCTGCCCAAGAGGATCTCTTAGAAATCCCCTTAGCTAATCCTGACCTCCACCGATATACTGATGGAAGTTCATTTGTGGAAAATGGGATATGAAAGGCAGGTTATGCCACAGTTAGTGATGTAACAGTATTTGAAAGTAAGCCTCTTCCCCCAGGGACCAGCGCTGAGTTAGCAGAACTAGTGGCACTTACCCGAGCCTTAGAACTGGGAAAGGGAAAAAGAATAAATGTGTATACAGATAGCAAGTATGCTTATATAATCTTATATGCCCATGCTGCAATATAGAAATAAAAAGAGCTCCTAACCTCAGGGGAACCCCCATTAAATACCACAAGGAAATCATGGAATTATTGCACGCAGTGCAAAACCCCAAGGAGGTGGCAGTCTTACACTGCCAAAGCCATCAAAAAGGTGAAGGAGAGAAGGCAGAAGGAAACTGTCAGGCAGATGCTGAGGCCAAAATTGCTGCCAGGTGGAACTTCCCATTAGCAATACCCGTGGAAAGACACTTGGTATGGAACAATCCCCTCCAAGAGATTAAGCCCCAGTATTCCCTGACTGAAACAGAATGGGGACTTTCACAGGGTCATAGTTTTCTTCCATCAGGGTGGTTAACGACAGAAGAAGGAAAGGTACTCATACCCGAAGCCAGCCAGTGGAAAATGCTTAAAACCCTCCACCAAACTTTTCATAGGGGTATTGAGAACACTCATCAAATGGCCAAATCCCTATTTACAGGGCCAAATCTCCTCTGGACCATCCGACAGATAGTCAAAGCCTGTGAGGTGTGCCAAAGGAATAATCCCTTGGTCCATCATAAGGCCCTTCTGGGGGAACAAAGAATGGGTCACTATCCTGGAGAGGACTGACAGTTAGACATCACCCATATGCCTAAGTCAAAGGGATTTCAATACTTGTTGGTCTGTGTTTATACCTTTACAAATTGAATAGAAGGCTTCCCCTGCAAGACAGAGAGGGCTCAAGAAATGGTTAAAGCCCTAGTTCATGAAATAATTCCTAGGTTTAGGCTTCCCCAAAGCTTACAAAATGACAATGGTCCTGCTTTTAAAGCCACGATAACTCAGAGAATTTCCAGGGCACTAGGGATACAACATCACCTTCACTGCACCTGGAGGCCACAATCCTCAGGGAAGGTTGAGAAGGCAAATGAAACACTCAAGAGGCACTTAAAGAAACTAACACAAGAATCTCATCTCCCATGGCCTACTCTCTTGCCCATGGCCTTGTTGAGAATCCAAAATTCTCCTCACAAAATGGGGCTCAGTCCATATGAAATGCTGTAAGGATGACCTTTTCTCACAAATGACCTCCTGCTTGATCAGGAAAAGGCCAACTTCGTCAAAGATATAACTCCTTTGGCAAAATATCAATGAAACCTTAAAAACCTACCCGAAGATTTTCACAGAGAAGGGAATGGAGTTGTTTCAACCAGGAGTCCTAGTGTTGGTCAAATCCCTCCCTTTTACCTCCCCATCTATAGATTCTTTGTGGGAAGGACCATACTCAGTAATCCTCTCTACCCCCACTGCAGTTAAGGTGGCAGGAGTGGAATCTTGGATTCACCAGACCCGAGTTAAACTTTGGACACCCCCTGAGGAACCTGTGGGACCATCGTCTCAGGAGTCCCAAGATCAGCCAGACCAACCTTGATACACCTGCGAACAATTGGAGGACTTGAGTCTCCTATTTCGGAAGGAAACATCCCAGACTAAAAAGGCTCCTACCAATGATCCTGAAGAAAAACCCTTTCCTCCTTAAAAAAGATAAGTGAAAACCTACATAATCTTTAACACCTCTCCTTCCCCCTTTAATGGAATCCATTTACTAGTTCATCATATTATTAAGCAGCATACTAATCATACTCTTTGCAATAGGACTATATACTGTAGCTCTTGCTGGGACAAAAATCCTAATCACATCAACCTTCTTTCTATCATCCTTCATTCTGACAGCAATTTACTCCTACCTTTAACAGACTGGATAAAAGAGGGTTCCAAGGTACCCTCTTTCCTTTCCTACTTACTCTTTGCCTATCTATCCCTCCTGCTACCTTGGATACTCCACACAATCGCCCCTACCCTTCCACTAGCTCCTAATTACCTCTACAAGTCTCGCAGACTTTAAACTGTCTTATTTTTCTTATTAAACTGGAACCCATAGAGTGAACTTTTCTCAATTTGCTTATGACAGGTCATCTACTTCTGATAACTGTTCACTAATTTTGACCTTGCCCCTATCTCACATTCCTGTTTCTTGTTTCATTTTTTTTTTCATAACTAACTAAGGACCTATATCCTAAGTACCAAAAGAGAACAGTCCCCCTTACATTCTAACATTCTGGCTAAGGGTGAATTAGGGCTTTACCTTTGTTGAGCCACGTTGGCAGAATATATTGAGAATCTTTGACATCTGTTTAATTCAGTATCTGGTACGTGTTAGGAGTAGACACTAAATATGAATTTATTAGATTTCCAAACATACTACCTTTGGAAAAAGTTAGTCTTGGGTCTATGAAGAAATGAAGTTGGAGATAAATAAGCCTTAGATGTGAATTCAGGAGAGATTTTCTCACTTCTATGAGCCAGGGCTCAATATAACCTGTATTCTGAGCCAAAGAGAGTCCTAGACCAGATCAAATAGAGGTGTTAAGCCTTGGATAAACATATCAGAAAGACATAGTAAACAGGCCTAGGAAGTATTTCAGGCTCTGTACTTATATAATAATTCTATATGTTGTATGGCCTTTCCATTATCCAAGACTATTCAGTAAAGTGTTATTAATAGTTGCAGCCTGACTATAATGACATGCAGAAAATTAGAAAAGTACTATGCCCACGTGGGGTAAAGTAATACAAAAGGAAGCAATTTCCCCTTTCTTGAGTAGTCCTCCTTCTTCCTAGAGTAGAGAAGGGTGAAGGCAGGTGGTAGCTATCATTAACAGAGGACAGCTACATCTGAAGAAGAAAGGAAGAAAAAGAGAGAGATTTTAACTTGTACCATTGATATGGTTTGACTTTGTCCACACTCAAATCTCATCTTGAATTGTAGCACCCATAATTCCCACATGTGGGAGGGACCAGGTGGGAGATAATTGAGTTTCCCCCCATACTGTTCTCTCAGGAGTAAATAAGTCTCATAAGATCTGATGGTTTTATAAGGGGTTTCCCCTTTCACTTGGCTCTCATTCTCTCTTGCCTGCTGCCATGTAAGACGTGTCTTTTGCCTTCCACCATGATTGTGAGGTCTCCCAGCCACGTGGAACTGTGAGTCCATTAAACCTCTTTTCCTTTTTAAATTACCCAGTCTTGAGTATGCCTTTATCAGCAGCATGAAAACGGACTAATACAACTATTATAATTTGAATATGAAAAAGAACTATGATCTTATTTTGTAGTCAAAGGCAGGTGAAGTCTAGAATATTGGAGTTCATGTACTTCCTTTTCAACGTTTCCTACTGTACTACAAGTTTCTCCAGAGAAAGAATCATGCCATTTTTATCTCAGTACTCCTGGTGTCAAGGTTATTCTTGCCATGATATGTAAGTGTTTAAGTGTTTAATAAATGCTCGTTCAGTCAATGAGAGAGAAATAAAGCAGGAAAGTTTTTAAAGGTAGTTTAATCCTTTAATTCATTTTGACATGTATTTATTATTTTCCTAAAACATGAAATATATTTTTACCAAGAACTTGAAAGTACAACTATGAATAAGGTATGATGCTTGCTAACAACTTACAGCTTAGTGAAGGAGATATTGATGCAACTAACTCTAATATGAAACATGTGCAAACAGAACACTTCCTTATGAGTGTCAGAGGAGGCATTTTGGAGAAAATGTGGGCCTGACAGTCAAATAGGATCATGACCTCTGGAGAAGAACAGGGTATAAAAAGTGAGAGTATTTCCTAGGAATAATAACGTGGAGGCCAAGATGGGCTGACACTTACCCCAAATCATTCATTCAATCATTCAGTCATCTATTTAACAGACGTTTACTAAATATTTAATATGTGAAGCACTCGTGAAACAGATCATTATGATGAGAAAAAGAGGTATATCAAAATATTCATTTTCTAATGAAGAATAAGAGGGGAATGCCCAGTGAAAGGAGACATTTTGGGCATTTCTAGGCTTAGACAAGGCATTCTGAGGGCTTCTATGCAGCATGTCTTCTTTCTCGGAGAACAAGAGGAGGCTACCTGCACTGGGGAAAACCAGGGAAGGTCTTGATATGGCATTTCTAGTGCCAGATGGCAGGGCCTGGAATGGATCATAAAGGGACAGAACAGGGTATGGAGATCCTAAAAAGTATGGGAATGGTTTAGGGATGTATTTGAGAAATGGTTACACTTCAGAGTAGAAAATCAAACCAAAAAAATCAAGGTGAGCAGTAAGCCAAAGGGCAGGGGTAACACTAAGCTGAGGTCTAGGAATTCAAGCCCAAAGCACTAGGTAAGGTTTAGAAGAGGTAAGTTATTAGCTGGGTTTAAAGACTGACTACAGGCCAGGCACAGTGGCTCACACCTGTAATCCCAGCATTTTGGGAGACCAGAGTGAGCAGATCACTTGAGGTCAGGAGTTTGAGACCCTGGCCAACTTAGTGAAACGCTGTCTCTACTAAAAATACAAAAATTAGCTGGGTGTGGTGGTGTGCACCTGTAATCCCAGCTACACAGGAGGCTGAGGCAGGAGAATCGCTTGAACCCAGGTGGCAGAGGTTGCAGTGAGCCAAGATGGCACCACTACACTCCACCCTGAGTGACAGAGTGAGACACTGTCTCAAAAAATAAATAAATAAATAAAAATAAAGACTCACTATAATTTATAGAGGCAATCCACACAGTTCCTCCTCCAGAAGGGCATTATGGCTTATGTTAGAGGGTGGAAGCAAAAGGGGACCAAAAAATGGAATAGAAGGAGTTGGAGGAGTTGGTGAAAAGCTGAAATAACCATCAGTAATCTGTAAGAAAACTTCAGTTGGCTTCCATCCCTGTGTTAGAATTTCAAGGGAAGACCCATTTCATTGGAATGATAATGACATGAACATAGTTTGTAAATTCTGGAGTGGATAAATTTATTGTTTAAGCCAGAACCAAGATAATTATAAGGGTATTGTCCAAATAAGAGTAAGACATAATCTCCAGAAAATGAATCTTGGATTAAAAATAGGGGAGAAAGATCATCATCTAATAATTCGTGTACACAGCAGAGATTCACTTCAAATAAACAATGTACTAGGAGAACAGAGAAACCTTAGATGTCCAAATATATGGAACCAGGAGAGACTTGTTCCCTGAAAATATAGAATAAAAAATGGGTCCCTGTTTCATTACAGAAGTGTTGGCATGACTGTTGTTGGCATAAGCATTAATATCTACTCCTGGCTGGGCACAATGGCTCACGCCTGTAATCCCAGCACTTTCGGAGGCAGAGGCGGGTGGATCATTTGAGGTCAGGAGTTCTAGACCAGCCTGGCCAACATGGCAAAACCCTGTCTGTACTGAAAATACAAAAATTAGCTGGGCGTGATGGTTCATGCCTCTAATCCCAGCTACTTAGGAGGCTGAGCCAAGAGAATTGCTTGAACCCGGGAGGCGGAGGTTGCAGTGAACCGAGATCGCACCACTGCACTCCAGCCTAAGTGACAGAGTGAGAACCTGTCTCAAAAAAAAAGAAAAAAAAAAAAACTACTCCCGATGGTTTAGGTAAGCAAGTACCCTAAATGCTGATCCAATGACATTTTATCTTATTTTATAATTTTATCTTATAATTACCTTACTTAATACATCTTTATGCTTTTATCTCACTCACTAAATTAATGGTTTTTAATCCCCAGTGTATATTAAACAACCTGGAAATTTTTATTTTAAATAAATATTTTAGAGCTCTACCAAGAAATTGTGATTTAATTGTTCTAGGTTACACCTTGGATGCCAGTATTTTCAAATCTCCCAGTTAATTCTAATGTGCATTCTGAGTTGCAATTTCCACAGCACATTAAAATATCATCAACTACAAAACAGGGTCCTAATGGTTTATTTGGATTGGTAGAAAAATCTAAAGTCGAGATTCAGAATCATTGCTTATTAAAGATTACTTTGGAATGAAAGTATTCAAAAATGTTCTAAAATATTCGTCCACGAGTATAGAAGTCTTCTGAATCAAAATATCTGAGAATAATTATTACCTGTCTTCTTCCTCAAAATCCAAAAGAAATGATGGGAGTTATAAATACATAACATTCCAAGGAAACTGAGAAGCATCCTATTCCACATATCAAAATAATGAGGAATTTCTGGAAGATAAAAAGTAGATATGACGAAGAAACTGAGACTCAGTACATGCTTGAGATGTGACTAATGAAAAAGTAAGTTTTCCCCCTTAAAACTCTGGAATAACAAATGATGAGAGGCAGCAGGAAATAGAAGCAAGAGCCAGAAGTAGAAAATTCAGCAAGTAATTAATTAAAGACTGCAAAATAGCTACTCTGTCTCTGGCTCGCAGAGCATCTGGCAACATGGGATGCTAGAAGTGCTGAAAAAGGATGGGAATAGATATTTTTCATATAAAGAGAATGTTAAAATGTACAAACTCAGTTTAAGAATAAGTGAATACCCATGTGACCATGACTCCAGTTAAGAATAGAACATTGCTAGTACATTAAAATGCCTCTTTTGGATAACAACTTCTTTTTCCCCTAAAAGTAACTACTAGGCCGGGCACTGTGGCTCACGCGTGTAATCCCAGCACTTTGAGAGGCCTAAGTGGGTGGATCACGAGGTCAGGAGATCGAGACCATCCTGGCTAACACGCTGAAACCCCGTCTCTACTAAAAAAAAAATACAAAAAAATTAGCTGGGCATGGTGGCGGGCTCCTGTAGTCCCAGCTACTCGGGAGGCTGAGGCAGGAAAATGGCATGAACCTGGGAGGCGGAGCTTGCAGTGAGCCAACATCGAGCCACTGCACTCCAGCCTGGGTGACAGAGCAACACTCCGTCTCAAAAAAAAAAAAAAAAAAGTAACCTTCTATGATCACAACTATAAACATTATTTGTTTTTTTCTCTTTTGGGACTTTGATATACATGGAATCATAGTGTATCTACTCTTGTGATTGCTTTTCTCGCTGAACTATATATTTGTAAGTTTCAAACTTGTTGATGTATATACCAGCAATTCATTCCTTTTCACTGATAGATAATAATCTAGTTTATAAATATACAACCATTTTTTAACCAATTCTTGTTGAAGAGTATTTAGATTGCTTCCATTTTTTAAATTTGATGAACAGTACTGCTATAAATATTTTTGTAATAAAGCCTGATGCACATGTGTAAACAATTCCCTTTGTTATACACATCAGAGTAATATATTCATATGCTCAACTTTCTTAGGGCATGCCAACCTATTTTCAAAATACTTGTACCAATTTACACTCCCACCAGATGTATATGTGAGATTCTGTTGCTTTGCATTTCTTGCCATCATTTGAGTCATTAAAGTTTTTTTTTTTTGAGATGGAGTCTCGTTCTGTCACCCAGGCTGAAGTGCAGTGGTGCGATCTTTGCTCACTGCAACCTATGCCTCCCAGGTTCAAGTGATTCTCCTGCCTCAACCTCCCAAGTAGTTGGGATTACAGGCGTGCACCATGAGTTTTGCCATGTTGGCCAGGCTGGTGTTGAACTCCTGATTTCAAGTGATCCGCCTGCCTCGGCCTTCCAACGTGCTGGGATTACAGGCATGGCCCACCACACCTGGTCTTGAATCATTAAAGTTTAAAGCTTAATCTTGCATTTATGTAAAATTATCTCATCATGGCTTTCATCTGAATTTATTTGATTACAAATGATAGAAACTTTTTGTAGTTTATAAGTCATTTGGGTTGCCTTTTTTTGTGAATTTTTTATTCAAACTTTTACCATATTGAGCTGCCCATATTTTTCTTACTTGTTTACAATATTTCATTAAGTTATTAATTCTAAAACTATTGGGCACTTTCTATGTTCCAGGCCCTGTTCTAGACACTTGAGCTACATCATTAGAACACACACAAAATACATATATCCCTAAGTAAATATTCTCTGCTCTTAGACACCTTCTAGTGTTGAAAGTGAAAGGGGAAATAAGCAATAAAAATACAAAGGTAAACTATGTTGTATTTCATAAGTTAGTAAGTTCTATCAGTTAAAAAAAGAAAAAAATTAAACAAGGTAAGGGGTGTTAGATTGCTGGTGCTGCATGGGAATGGAGCAAATTACAATGTAAAATATTATAAGAATAAGCCTTATGAAGATACATATGAGAGAGTGAGTACATGAATATGCAAAGTTGAAGGCTTCATCATCCTGGGTCCTACAGTCACTGTGCTGATTAGAGATCCCTTACTGACCTCAACTGGGTATAAAATATGAGCAAAGAAGTTTATTTTGTCAAGCTATTGAGATCTGCAGGTTGCTCTTTACTAGGTCATCATGTGGCTCATCCTACCTGAGGCAGTTACAGTAAGACATGCAAATAAAAAGACTATTGTGATATTCTTGGAGTGTGGAATCCTTTAAGCAAAGGAGACAACCCAGAAATTGTAAAAGAAGGGAACAAATTTGATTACATAAAAACTAAAAGCTCTCTATAGAAAACCTACCATGGAAAAGGATAATAGATACATAATACTTTGTTGAAAAAATGATGATTTATAGACAAGGAATAGACATCCATAATGTACAAAGAGTTCTTAAGAATAAGTAACAAATAAAAATTAATTCTAGAAACATAGACAAGGAATACGGATAAAGCATTAATATAGAAGATCTGTGTTACATAACATAGAAGAATATTCACAATACTTTAGAAACACACACACACATATTCCATACCTTTTTAAAAGTACACATATATAACATATAAAATGGAAACACACATATATATGTGTGTGTGCGTGTATACATACACGTACGATATATATTTTATTTGTATGTGTAAATAAAAAGTTATGGATAACATAATAATATATTAACTATTAGAGTTTGAGAACTTTTTTATCAACTGCAAGTTCTTTAATTTTACAAAACAGTTAAAAATGTCAGAGTATGGTTATGTTTGGTAAATTCCAGTTAGCAATCAAAAATTATGTAATTTTGGTTATACTGCCCTATAAATATCAATTAGGTCAAGTTGGCTAATTATATTGTTCACAGTCTCTTTATGCTGATTGATCTCCCTGTTAATGTAAGTTATTGAGAGAGAAATATTAAAATCTCAAACAATTATTGCAGATTCACCTGTTCCTTTTTTGGGTTCTGTCATCTTTACATATTTTGAAGCTATGTTATTAAGGAAAATACATTTAAGATTTTTTTAAATTATTTTTTCTTTTTTGCTGTTCTTCGTGAACTGTAGATTAAAGATGTTATATCTTCCTGTGAAAAAGAGATTTTATCATAAAATACCCTTATTTTTCTCTCATAACACTTGTTGTTTAGGTGTACTTTGTCTGATACTATTACAGTCATATCAGTATTCTTTTGCTTAGTATTTATTATACATAGCATATCTTTTCCATTTTTTTATTTTTAACCTATATGTTTGTTTATTTCAAGTGTGTTCCTTGTAAACAGCGTATAGTTGGAGCTTTTAAAAAAATTTAGTCAGCTGGGCGTGGTGGCTCACGCCTGTAATCCCAGCACTTTGGGAGGCCGAGATGGGCAGATCGCCAGGTCAGGGGATCGAGACCATCCTGGCTAACATGGTGAAACCCCGTCTCTACTAAAAATACAAACAAATTAGCTGGGCGTGGTGGCGGGCACCTGTAGTCCCAGCTACTTGGGAGGCTGACGCAGGAGAATGGCATGAACCTGGGAGACGGAGTTTGCAGTGAGCCGAGATCCCACCACTGCACTCCAGCCTGGGCTACAGAGCGAGGCTCCATCTCAAAAAAAAAAAAAAAAAAAAAAAAAAAAAAATTTACTCAAACAGATTTGACTTTGAACAAGTATGCAACATCATTGGTCAGTATGAAAATGCATTGTAAAACCATAATTAAATGCCTCCTTAAATCCAGCGAAATCGTTAAAATTTAAAAGAATGACAATAGCAAGTTTTGCAAGAATATAGACGAACTAGAATTCTTATACATTATTAGTAGGAGTGTTAATTGGTTAATAAAGCCACTTTGGAAAATGTTTTAGCAGTATATACTACCAAACTTGAACACATGGGGCTCTAAGACACAGTAATTCTACTCCTAAGTATATACCCAACAGAAATTAGATGAGTGTATAGTCCAACATAAGACATGCACGAAGTATTCACAGCATCTTCAATAATCACAGACAAAAACTGAAAATTAACCAAATGTCTATCAATAGGAATATTGATAACTAAACTTTGGTGCACTCATGCAGTGATATACACACAGCAATAGAAAAGAACTGATATGCAGGAAAACATGAATAAATCACATTGACATAACGTTGAGTGAAAAAATCTAGACAAAAAGGTGTATATACTGTTTGATTCAAATTATATAAAGTTTAATAAGAGGCAAAATTAACCTTGGATGACAGATACCAGACCATGGTTACTTCTGGGAGAGGATGATTGGTAATAAGATTGATTGGCATGAGGAAACCCTCTGATGTGCTGAAAATGTTCTGTCTTGACCTGAGTAGTGGTTTCATGGGTATATACAAATATAAAATGTCAACAATCTGTACACCTGATATTTGTACATTCTATGTAAGCTATACCTAAATTAAAAAAATAAAATAAAATAAATATCCAGTTTTTCATATTTAGAAAAATCCAAAAATCAGTTTATATGAAACCGACTTAACATACACCATTTTGGGTTTATGTTATCTTTCCATAACCTAATGTTGGTTAAAATGAGGTGCTTTCCTATCGTCCTGTTCAGCAGTGCATACATATTTTGGGTGTTGTTTCTAAGTTTTTGAGCTGTGAAACTGATCCTTGGTCTTCATGAAGGGTTGTGCTGAAGACACAATGAGGAGATATGAAGGGAAACATAAGAGTGTCCAGCTCTGAATTTTATTGCTCTTTCCCCTCCAGATAAATAATTTGCCTAGATAAATGATTTATTAAGAATAATCATTTTCATTTATGACTTACCCAGGTATTTCTGTTGATGTTGAGATGGCTGACTAATGACATTTTTGGAAGCATTTTCATCATACAAGAAAGTAGTGGTTATATTCATGCTAGTGAAATGTGCTAATGTTTTCTCTTCAAAAACACAACACATTTTGTCCCTTTGAAAAGATCAACTGAAGTTTCTTTAAAAGCTCAGCTAAATACACACCACCCTGTGAAAGATCACCTCTAGTAGAAAGTAGACAGCTGGAATTTCTGGGACAATTAAGTAGATGAGATGTGAGAACAGAGGTGCTGTTTTAATGGTTTTGTGACTGATTCTAAGCTCAATGGAATTATTATGCCAACTTTTCCTCTTGTCTTGCTCTGATCTGGTAGTGGATACTTTTGAGAATGAATATTGGCAATAATCCTCCTGGCAGCATATAAGCAACTTAGCGTGGTTTCAAGAGTACCAGTTCTAGGTTGCTCAGGCTCAAATCCTGTGATCACCAGGTCTATGCTGGGAGTCCAGAGGCAAGTTACTCCATCTCTCTGAGCTCAGTTTCCTCATCTGCAAAAGTGGGTATATCAGTACATTCCACACAGCTTGTTGTGAAGATTAAACAGAATCATTTATGTGAAAGCATTTCAGGAAAAAATGAGGGAATTTTTTTTTTTTTTTTAGACAGAGTCTCACTCTGTTGCCCAGGCTGGAGTGCAGTGGTGCAATCTCAGCTCATTGCAACCTCCGCCTCCTGGGTTCAAGCAATTCTCCTGCCTCAGCCTCCCAAGTAGCTGGGATTACAGGCATGTGCCACCACATCCGGCTAATTTTTTTGTACTTTTAGAGAGATGGGGTTTCAGCATATTGGCCCGTCTGGTCTCAAACTCCTGACCTTGTGATCTGCCCGCTTCTGCCTCCCAAAGTGCCGGGATTACAGGTGTGAGCCACTGCACCCAGGTGAAAATTTGTTTATACTAATCATGCCCAGAAAGAAGCATGAAAGATGTATAATCCAGCTGGAACTGAGAAGGTATATAGTAGATTTTATAGTAATGATTTCATGAGACAATCCATTAAATTGATTTAAATAGTACTTGTTGTATAATACTTGATAATAACATTAGCTTTCTTTATGTTAATTTTTAGCACTTTGAAAAAATGTGCATATTTAAAATCTAGACATACCTTAATTCTTGTGAACATTCAGAACAGACATCAATTGGCTTTTAATCTCTGTTTTGCATTGATGACACAGCATTAGAGTGGGAACTTGGAAATTACTGGTCAAAGGTGATGAGGAACAAGTGGCTCTTTTCTTCCTTTCATTTTGTTCATGTGGGTTCTCTTTAAAACCCGTGCTCTACACAATCAGACCACAGTATTCCCTATTTCCCACATGGCAGGATGGGTGAAGATTGGAACTTCTATAGTCCTCCATATTATTCCCTCTTCCACATTATTAAACTTTTTTCAATTAGCCTTCAAGTTCCTTCGGATAGATTATAAGTGAGCCCTCTGGATTCAAAGGAAGCTCCTTTGTTACCTAGAGCCCAGGTATTCCGGCTTCTCAGGTAACCAGAAATTAATCTTTTCATCATCTCTCTATGGAGAGTGACAAGTTTTTAGAGAGTTACAAATAAATTTAGCATCTTTTCAGCGATTCATTTTGCATTAAGAAAAACCACAGCCACTGAATAAAAAATAAAAAATCTTTGAGGACTCTACTTCATTTTATGCCTAGTGGCAAATATTACAGGATCATGCAGGCAGTTAGAAATGGTTCAGATCTAATTTAACTTTTCTGCAAAATGGCTTGTAGCCCATTGTCTACAGGATGCCAAAACATCTGATGACAGGTGAACACCTCAGCTGGCCATCTGGATAGTTACTAAATGTCAATCATCTGGGAGTGCCCAAAGAGCTGAATGGAAGACTGAATTTTCACTTTACTTCCTTTTTTCATATCTTTTCTCCATATTTTGTCCTTTTCACTATTCTTACTTCCCTTCTTATTCATCTATAATAACAGCTATTGGGTGAGCAGAATTTTCTTCCAGAATGACATGCCTTTCTCTCTGCCAGAATCTCAACTTCCTTCCTCCATACGACTTAATGTTTGTTGAGGATTCAAGCAAGTAATAAATTGTTAATAGGCTTCCCCACATGTAATTGATGTTGGCATTCTTCCAGGGCTCTTCATGTGAGTTTGGGGTGTAAATGTAGTTGTCCAACAGATAAAATGTGTGCAAAGCCCTGAACACTCAGTAAATTTCCCAAATTAATAACATCTTTGGTGCTTTTGATCTTTATGATAAAGAAAGAGATGAATATATATTTGGCCATCCAGTCTACCTTGAATTTGTGTTCCTTATCATCACATCTTGCTGTCTGTAAAACTTTGGCAATTTTTTCTTTTACTTTAAGTCTCCTTTCGCTCACCAGTAAAAACAAAATAACCTGTGAGAGTTGCTGTGTGGACCAAATGAGATACCAAAATCTGAAAAAGTGCCTTGGAAACTGTTGAAGGATTTACAATTGTACAATATTATTTACTATGGTAGGAAGCATAGCATCAGGAGCTGAATACAAAGCAGAGACTTAAAAGCTTAGAAAGACCTCAATAACAAGAATCATGTCATTGTATGATTCCATGCTCCAGATATTGGCTCAAATGAAGTGATTCTTACAAATGTTTGCTAAATGAGAAAAAAACTTTAAAAATCTATGGAAAAGAAGAATATTTAAATTTTAGTATTGTTACATTCTAATAGATTCAATCTGTTGTATAAAGTGATTGTTTTCAACCTGCTAAAAGTCAATCATTACTTATTTCTTAAGGTCTTACTATACACCAGGCCCTTGACTAGGACTACAACAAATGTAAAGAAATCATTCAGTATCAAGTAGAGAGAATTTTGGTTTGGGGTAGTGAATTCAGCCTATGTGTTTAATTCTCTTTTGTGTTCTTCACCCTTAGCCCCTTCCAATGAGTAAATTTTGTCAACACGACAAAGAATGAAAATGTTGGAAACCTACAAAATTTTTGAAAGGAAAACTTTCCAACCCCCAAGTCACTGGATACAGATAACTTGCCTAAGGATTGTGTGTAATAGGAGACTCCAGCAGGAGGTCAGCAAAGCAACCAGTCTGAGTGACATGGGCTGGAGGTAAGGCTGGAAGCCTCTCTGCCTCCCCAGGTAGTAGTCAAGTAATAGACACTGAGCAAACAGAGATTGGGAACATTGCTTACAGGTTAAATACATAATTGCTCAACTAAAAAGAGAAATGGAGGTAGAAAGGAGTCTACTGGAAGTTGTAAATACTATGTTGAATTAGATGACCATCTAGAGAATTCTTAGAATGTCCTAGAACTCAAAGGCAAATAATGAAGAGATTCACATAATGATAAAAAATAAAAGAGGCAAAGAGGCATGAAGAATAGATCCAAGATTATATATACACATATATATGTGAGTGTATACACACACAGAGTCCTCCTCTGCTCTCTATTTTGTGAAATAACTCCACCTATAATAAATACCATACCCAGATGAGTACAGAATATTGCTATATTCTTTGAAAATATTTTTCTGTAATGTTTAAACTATTTCAGGGAACTGAAAAAAATGAATTTAATTAATGAGAACAAAACCAAAATCTTAAAAAGAGAACTCAGAAAACCACACAGACCTGTCTGAGATACAGATGCAAAAATCCTAAATTCAAAATAAATTACTTAAAAGAATAAACTGTCAACACTATTCTACTTTTGTCTAATGAACTTGTTTGTTAGCTTAAAAAAACTTACTTGGATTTTGATTAATATTTTATTTAAATGATAGATTGATCTTTGGACAACAAATTTATTTACCTGAAGTACTTTCTAACTTTCTTAATGCTAAAACAATATTCTCTTCTTTCAACTATTACTACTCAAATTTGTTAATCCAAATCTCCTTTGGATGAGCCACCCTATTTTCAAATAACGCTTAAGCTTATATACTCATTTTTACTGTAATCATTTGATGTTAATGTGACCATTGAGTCTGCTTCCAGTAGACTTCCATACACCAGGAGACTGGAAAGTTGAACTCTTAAGAAGATCACTTTCAACATCAAATCCGTGTCTATCTACATAGAGTTAACTGCTGCAGTAACGAATCCCCCCTTTTAGTGGCTTGCAGCAGCCTGTTTCTTTCTTGCTTATGTTAAAGGTCGATTGTAGCTTAGCTGAGGCTTAATGCTGTCTTTACTCTGGATCTCAGGTGTATGGGGCTTCAAGAATCTGGACGATGGCTGGTGTACTGGGCTGAATAGTGTTCTTTAAAATTTCATGTCCATCTAGAACTTCAGAATGTGATCGTATCTGGAAATAGGATCTTTGCAGAATTAATTAGTTAAGCATATTGAGATAAAATCATCCCAGATTTAAGGTGGGTCCTAAATATAATGACTCATGTTTTTATATGAGGAGAGGACACAGAGACACAGAAAGTGATGTGAAGATGGAGGTAGAGATTGAAATGATGTGTCTACAAGGCAAAGAATGTCAAACACTGTTCACCACCAGAAACCAGGAAGGAGGCATGGCTTCTCCCTTGGAGCCTCTGGAAAGAACCAACACTTTTAACTCCTTCACTTTGTATTCTTGGTCTTCTAAACTATAGGAGGCTAAATTTCTGTTGTTTTAAGCCACCTAGTTTGTGATAATTTGTTATGGCAGCCTTAGGAAACTCATACAGCTGGTGACTTAGGCAACGGGTAACTGAGTTCCAGAGTGTGTCTCACTTTGGCTCAACATAGAAGTGTCCTGCTTCCTTTCCACTCATAACTTGTTAGCCAAAACGACTTTCACAACCCCACACAACCAAAAAGGAGTCAGAAAGTGCAATCCTGTCATGTGTCAAGAAGCAGAGAACCAGAAATATTTGGCAACAGTACTAATGACTACACTGAGCCCGCTGTATTACTTTGCTTTCAGAGGCAGAAATGCAGGAAAAAATACAATGACTATACTGAACCCACTGTATTACTTTGCTTTCAGAGGCAGAAGTGCAGGAAAAAATATATCTTTGCAAATGCATTCTGATGAAAACAGATGACAAGCAAATCCTATTCTCTTGTGACAGACAGAGAGATATTTCGCCTCCCAAATCTCCAAAGTGGCATTCCATATATTCTTTGTGATAGATACATCAAAGTTGAATTCTAAAATTTCTCTTAAAATCTGGCAATGACTCAACATTAGTAAGAAAAGCCTTCCTCATAATCATCTAAATGGCATTTTCAGAAGCAACATTAGGAAAATATTGCCTGAATTCATTCTGCAGAAATTGGATTTGGGTATTTTCTTTGAAATAATTTTTAAGACTCTTGTCTTTATAAGCTTCATTAAGACAAGAAAATGAGGAGGCATTTTAAGAGAAAAATTACTAAATTCATAGCTGGAGTCTGTTTCTGTTAGAGGAAAATAAATCATAAAGAGAAATAATGCTGGTGTTTTAGATTCAACTTATACAAAACTTCAATATATCAGCCAAATATTCCCAGCTTTGCTAAAAGTTATACTTTTTTGATAGTTTGAAGAACTTGGTCTTATGCCTGGTTTTAGAAAAGCAGGAAAAAAGTGTACCTCAACTTTTAAATCCAGCCAGGCTGTCACCCTTTGATAACAGAGTATTAGAAAGAATAACTGAGAGCATTTAAACATTTTTTGAGATTTTCTTCTTTAAATTTTATTCTTTTTAATATACTGTGCCCAAATGGCTCTCTGCCTCCTGTTTTATATACTATGCAGAATTAAAGTAGGTGTTTTTATTTATAATATTTTTTATTTTTATGGGTACATAGTAGGTGTATATATTTATGGGGTACCTGAGATATTTTGATACAGACACAACAAGTAATATTCACATCAGGGTAAATGAGTTATCTGTCTCCTCAAGCATTTATCATTTCTTTGTGTTACAAACATTCCAATTTTACTCTTTTAGTTTTTTAAAATATATAATAAATTATTGTTGACTTTTGTCACCTTGTTTTGCTATCAAATACTGCATCTTATTTATTTTACCTAACTGTATTTTGTAGCCATTAACCAACCAACCCCATGAAGTAGGTGTTTTTAGACTGCAATGGAAAATTCAATACGTGATTATGTTAAAAACTTGATTTTCAATCCTTATTGATACCTTGTCCTTTTTCAATGTAAAATAATTAACAGAGAATACTATTTTTTAGCACTATGAATTTTAATGAATGTTATAGTGTACCTAATTTTCCCTTAGCTATTTTTGGAAAAGACTCCTGAAACAAATTCCATACAGGATGAAATATATAGAAAATATGTTAGCTTGTATGAGAAATTTAACAGCCTCTTGCCTTCAGACATTTCTAAGCCACTGCCCCATTTTCAACTCAACAAGTCATCAACTGTATTTTATTTTTAGTAACTTTTAAAATCATGAATCATGTTGAACCATTTAGGCAAAAATAATATGTATTAATAAAACTGTATTGTTAATTGTGAAGAAATTTATGTTTGGTCAAAAAAACTGTCATTTTGTTTCTTTATGTGTCAGTTTCTTCACATGAAAAACTATTTGACAAAGAACACTATGGATAAAATGTCGTAAAGAATTGTTGCCTGATTCAAATCTTCATAGAGTAATGCAGATACCTGGTGTGTAACAGTTTTGCATGTAATTTACTTCTTTATGATGAGATGATGTGTTCTTATAGATTACTGGGCTGTTTTGGAAGCCAGTGCTTAGAGGTCAATGATGCAAGATAATCTCTTGCTTCCTTTGTCCTATGAGATTTTTTTTTAATTTTTGCAAAAATGATGTTCATGAGCCTAACATTGCTGCATTATTATTATTGTTTAATTTTTAAAATTTGGGGGTACATAGTAGGTGTACATATTTATAAGGTATATTAAATCTACCAATTGACCCAGTAATCCCATTACTGGGTATATACCCAAAGGGTATATACCCAAAGGAATATAAATTGTTCTATCATGAAGACACCATGTACACATAAGTTCATTGCAGCACTATTCACAATAGCAAAGACATGGAATTAACCTAAATGCCCATCAGTGATATACTGTATAAAGAAAATGTGATACATATACACCATGGAATGCTATGCAGCAATAAAAAATGATGTGAGTATATATATACATATATATATGTCATAATTTATGTCACAGACAGCCTGAGACTGTTCTTACAGAAACACCCCAGATCACAATTGAATTATGTGTGTGTGTGTGTATATATATATATATATATATATATATATATATATGGCAGGAACATGGATGGAGCTGGAGGCCATTATCCTTAGCAAACTAATGCAGGAACAGAAAACCAAATACTGCATGCTTTTACTTATAAGAGGGAGCTAAATGATGAGAGCACATGGACACATAAAGGGGAGCTACACACACTGGGGCCTATTGGAGAGTGGAAGGTGACAGGAGGGGAGGCTTAGGAAAAATAACTAATGTAAACTATGCTTAATACCTGGGTGACAAAATAATACATAAAACAAACTCCCATGACACAAGTTTACCTGTATAACAAACCTGGACATGTGTCCCTGAACTTAAAATAAAAGTTAAAACAAAAATGACAGTATATATGATACTGAACACACTTAGCAAGCATTTCAGGTAACTAACATGTACCTCACACTGCTAGCCCTGAATTCTTTCTCACTATATCTATCTTCTAAGTATGCTCACCATCTATGATTACTCAGAGAGAGATTACTGTTTATAATTTGAATTATAAAAACAAGAGCTTTCTTTTATATTTCTTACATATTAAAATTGTGTTGTAATATTGAATAATTTATCTCAAGCCACACGTGTCTCTTTTTATTCCCAAAAATGTGCTAGCTCCTTTCAACTTCACCCCCTAATTCAGAGTTACTATCCTCACATATACTATGTGCAGGCTGATGGTAACCCCAAAGCATTTGCTGGTTGAGTATTTGCATTTGTAGACTAGGAACTAGACAGGCGAAGTCAACTTGAAAATACAAATGTCCATCATAGAATCTGCAGTGTGGGTAATCTGCATAAGAATAATTGAGAATTTTCTCTAAGAAAAATTTTAACCCATAGTGAAGGCCTTGGATACACAAAATAATCTTATAATAGTAAAAAAATTACCCCAAATTATTATTCTTTCACATTTTTCATGGTAGTTTTTAATAAATTACAGGTGGAAAATAAGATGCTCGTAAGAGTTTATCTATTCTAAGAAGCCACTCGCTACTCCTTTCTCTGACTGATGAAATACTTCTCATCCTCTAGGTTCAGGTTAAATGTCATATTCATATTGAAGCCTTCATTGATACTCCCACTCAAACTCATTTGTTCTCTCTTTTCTGTTTCTATGGCACCATATTCATGCTGTTAATACATTTTATGTTGCCTTCTAGCTTATTTTATATAGTTTTACTTCTCAGAGAGATTTTTAACTTCTTGATGGTAAGGATCTAGGATGATTTTATTTTTTTCATCCTCAGTGCTTAGTTCAGTTGCTGACAAGATCAGGTACATATCTTTTTAAATAAAGCTCCAAAGGTGATTCTGATTCACAACCACTTCAGAGTTTATATGAAATAAAGAATTTCTTAAATAAAAATGAACATTTGATGAAAATTGAAAATACTGACTAAAAAACTAGATGTAAATTCAGCACAAGAGAGTGCTCATAGTGTAATGAGATGCCATTATTACTCATTTTTAACCTATTTTACATTAATTTGTGTTGTTATTTACCAAAAAGTTTTTAACCAAGATACCCCATTTAGTAGCAGCTGTCTCCCTGGGTTTTCTGGATAACATAAAAAGGGCAGTGCCAGCCAGCTCTGACACCAACATAATGAGAATTTGTTAGACTCATGACATCTGCCAGCTTAAGGGAGGTACTCAACGTAATATTGCAAATAAAGCTTGAAAATGACATTTTTAGTAGAGTTAATATAGTTTTTAAAAAAACCTTTTTCCCATCATACAATTGTTTTTAGTCCTCTCTCAGTTCAACTAGCTTCTATTTGCATAAGAAGCATTTTATGTCAGGGAAAAGCAGTGTTTTCCAGAGGAGGACGGGGGGACAGAGTGGGCAGAGGGGGCAGGATGAACATGCCAAACAGCCAACACTCCTAAATAGAGATATTTCTTCTCTGAAATGATCAAGATAAGAGGTTTGAAATTTATTCATTTGGTAGTTTGAAGTGAATTTGTTCACAAATAAAAAGCCATTAATCATTTCTGAGGAGTAAGGAAGGAAATTAATATTTATTATCTGCTAAGTGCCAATCATGCTTTCAGAACTGGAGGCTTTTGTAACTAACACTCTTTTCTTACCTACTCTACTCTTCTCACCTTAGAGTCAAGTCTTTCAGGGTACACTAATTATGGCGTTAAGGCATCTGAAATTTCAAAGGCCCTAAAGCCCCACAGTTTCATACTCTTCTGTGGCTACAGTGTACACTAAGCCAGTAAGAAGCAGTCATTTCATATTTAGACCTTTGTACTAATCAGAAGAAATTATACTCAAACAGGTTAAGACAGTACTTAAAGTGTGAGCCCAGACCACTGCCATCAAACTGCAGAGTGTAGGTGCTTAAAATAAAGATTTCTAAATGTCACCTTAGCCACACTAATGCAAAACCTTTGAAACTAGCATCTACAAAGCTGTATTTTAACAAACACTTAGAGTATTCTAAAGTACAAAATAAATGACTCGGGGGTTCATGCAGATACAACTTTGTAAGGACAAGATCCCCAATGAGTTGCCTGAGGGGTCCCTTACTGAACATTCTGAAAGTAGAGTGCTCGGACCCATGGCCAACACTCATGCCAGTAACCTTCATAGTTGTTGTGCTTCAAGGAACCAAAGGAACCAAATTATAGTCAATTGTAAGCAAGTTTCACTATGAGTCTTGCCAAGCAACATACTTTGCTCTTCTCTCATCTCCTAGAGTACAAAGAAGGAGCAAAAATGCAATCTATAAAATCATGTTTCAGTTTTTGTTTCTGTCTTAATCTGTTTATGCAACTATAACAAAATACCACAGATTAGTTATAAACCATAGAAATTGCTTTCTCATAGTTGGGCAGGCTAGAAGTCTAAGATCAAAATGCTGCCAAGTTCAGGGTCTAGTAAGGTCCCAGCCAGTCTCTCTGTTTCTATGATGATGCCTTATTGCTGTGATTTCACATGGTAGAAGGATGAAAAGGCAAGAGGTCAAACTCCCCTTGTAGCCTCTTTTATAAGGGCATTAATCCATTCATGAGAGCAGAGACCCTTATGATTTAATCACTTCCCAAATGGGCCTACCACTTAATAACACCAAAATCAGGATAAAGATTCAACATAAATTTTGAAGGAGACTCACATGTAACCCACAGCAGTTTCCAACTCCCTTGGACTTATTTTATACTTTTCTTCTCATTAAATATCAGCATAAATAGAGAAGAATATGTAGGTGTATACGTACATATATACACCTTCATATTCGTTGTGGCCTGTGATAAGTCAAGTTTGGATGTTCAAGACTTAGAGATTATTTTTGATAGATTTCTGAAGCCACCAGTAGGAACTAAATGAACATTATACACATTAAGCACTACTTACTTAATAGAAGGTTGTAATGAAAGAAATGTGTAGATCAAATTCTAGCTGCATGTACAAACCTTTATTTATAAGCAGATGAAACCATCATAGATAATATTTCAGAAACATAAATTAGCTGTTTGTCAGAATAAAATGACCACAAAAATCTTCAAAGCAACATCTTGACAAGAAATGTTTAGAGAACAAATTTACAATGCAATTTAAAACTACAAAGTTTACTGTATTTGTATGTCCTGTTTATAATGAACATATATTGGATACAACTAATTTCAAGAACCTGTTGCTAGCATCCATTATAGCATTTGCAAATCTTCTAGTATTGATGGAGATAAATAAAGTTGAAACAATTAAAATAGCCATCTCTGGTCTTGCAGATTAAATGCCAGCTGACCACCCTTGAAATGGGAATTTCTGAAGTAGACTACTGACTGATTGTTAAGCTTGAAATAACATATTCCAAATATCAGACCCTCAGTGAAATTTGGAACCATCATCCACTGCAAAAAAGAAATTTGCTTTCTTCTTTAAAAGGTGAAAAAGCTTCATTCCCATTCATTATTTCTAAGTGTTAAGTGGTTGAGATATATTTATATCAATGATTTTCTATATTTATATTCATATGTATATCAATGATTTTCTATTCTCCTAGGGTTTCCTTCCTATGTACTTATAGAACACACTCATTAACTTATTCATCTATAATAATATTACTGTCTACCTACTTTATCAAGTTTACTGTATAACAATTATAACATACTTTAATATTTTATGTGCCACTAAGAAAAAAAGAAAACATGCTGGTAAGTTGGGCAAATGCAATTTCACAATTTCAAGATGGTAAACTTTGAAAAAAATGGCATCATAGAACTGATGAAATATGGGGTATTTTATAAAAGGTAATTTTGTAGGTATTGAGACATTTACAAAGAAAAGAATATGACACGTATTTTTTTACAAGTTTTGTGACAGACAAAAATTACATCAATATTAATGCCACCAAGTGATATGGTGTAGAGAACACAGTGGTCAGAAGCAACAGAGAGTCTCAGATGTTTCTTCTACAAAAAAAGAGCATCTGTAGTTGTTACCAGACCCCACCACATACCCAAAGTTAGCCTTTGGATTGCGGGTTTCCTCAGTATTATTCCTTTAGTGGTCACCAGAAAGATATTACCAGAAAGGGGTCTGGATCCAGACCTCAAGAGAGGGTTCTTGGATTTCACATGAGAAAGAATTTGAGGCAAATCCATACAGCAAAGTGAAGGCAAATCCATACAGCAAAGTGAAGGCAAGTTTATTAAGAAAATAAAGGAATAAAAGAATGGCTACTCTACAGGCAGAACAGCCCTGAGGGCTGCTGGTTGCCCATTTTTATGGTTATTTCTTGATTATATGCTAAACAAGGGGTGGATTATTCATGCCTCCCCCTTTTAGACCGTGTAGAGTAATTTCCTGACATTGTGATGGCATTTGTAAACTATCATGGTGCTGGTGGGAGTACAGCTGTGAGGATCACCAGAGGCCTCTCTTGTTGCCATCTTGGTTTTGGTGGGTTTTACCTGGCTTCTTTATCGCTACCTGTTTTATCAGCAAGGTCTTTATTACCTGTATCTTGTGCCAACCTCCTATCTCATCCTGTGACTTAGAATGCCTTAACTGTCCGAGAATGCAGCCCAGTAGATCTCAGTCTCATTTTACTCAGCCACTATTTAAGATGGAGTTGCTATGGTTCAAATGCCTCTGGCATTTTACCTCTCGCTTTTATAAGAGAACCAGTAAACCTAAGGGTTGCAGAGGGATGAAGATCCATCTTCCGTAACTTCTTTAAGCTGAAAAGGGGCAATGATATTTCTGCCTAACTATGAGGGTCTCTTGTATTTGGGGTAGAGAGGAGCCAGTCAGAAAGCATTGGTATGTCAAGGGCCATTCAGAACTCCTGAGTTCCAACAAAAGGTTGGTATCCGGAAGATTAATGTGTTCAATTTAAGAAAATATTGAGTAAGTGTATTCTGCATTCCTACACAGAGTACAACAGCAATATATTCCACATGAGAAATTATACCAAGGTAACTGAATTTGAAGGCTTTCCGTGAACTGGGTAATGGTTGGAACCAATCTGATATGGGGTTGCTAGCTGATTCCACTGTGCCCATGATTAGAATATTGACTCCAGATTTTTACATTACCCATCTTTTTTGCTTCTTTTGAGCAGAAGCCAGAGATCACTGGTTGTTTTACAGGAATAAGCAATGTCAACCTAAATTTCAGGAAAAAACTCAAAAATAACTGATGAGACTAGACTCTAATAACAAGTGTACCATAGTTCTTGAAACATAATTTCTCTCTACAGTTTCCCATTTTTGCTAAAGACAAATCATGGTAAGACTGATTTGCTTTATTATACTTGGCCTAATTATTTGTATAAAGTGCATCAAAAATAATTACTTTTCACATAGATTTTAAAATTGGCTTTGATGGAACTCTGTTCTATAAGGAATCTCAGATAAGACTTTTTATTTAAAGGTGAGTCCAGCCATAGATTTGCACCCTCAAATAACCATGAGTTGTGTAAATTCCTCTCCTCTTGAGGTCCCAAGATACCTTGGGCTCCTGGACCTGTCAGAAAGTGACATTTCATGACATTCTTTACTTACCACAGGTCAGAAACTCTGTACATAGACTGTGTAGATAAGGCATGAGGCCAGTTTTCCCAAAGTGCTTTTACTGGCTTTACAAGTAAAGTTTGATTTTTTTAAAGGAAAGCACACCATTCCAGCCAAAGCCTTGGGAAAATAACCAGTTTCTCCAATTGTGTTCTGTTGAAAAAAACAATTCTTATTGCACTTATACAAACAATTATATTGCCATAAATGAAGAATACTCACAACTAGCTTCCAAATTCTGGAGAAATCAGGTAGAAATAAATAAATATGCTCCAAATATTCTTTATAAGAATATACTTTACTCAATTGTTAAAAGCTGTAAATAGCTCAAAAAAAAAATCAGTTTCCTCTACTCTGAAAAACAAAGGATCAGCAACATTATCAGAAGAGTCAAAGTGGATGTGTCCAAGATGGCCAAATAGGAAGAGCTCCAGTCTGCAGCTCCCAGTGAGATCAACACAGAAAACAGGTGATTTCTGCATTTCCAACTGAGGTACCTGGTTCATCTCACTGGGACTGGTTGGACAGTGGGTGCAGCCCATGGAGGGTGAGCTGAAGGAGGGTGAGCTGAAGCAGGGTGTGGCATCGCTTAACCCAGGAAGTGCAAGGGGTTGGGGGATTTCCCTTTCCTAGCCAAGGGAAGCTGTGAACAGACTGTACCTGGAGAAATGGTATATTCTTGACCAATTACTGTGCTTTTTGTGCAGTCTTAGCAACCAGCAGACCAGGAGATATTCTCCCATGCCTGGCTCGGCAAGTCCCACACCCATGGAGCCTTGCTCACAGCTAACGCAGCAGTCTGAGATTGACTTGTGATGCTGCAGATTGGTGCGGGGAGGGGCATCCACCATTGCTCAGGCTTGAGTAGCTCACGGTGTAAACAAAGAGGCCAGGAAGCAAGAACTGCATGGAGCCCACAACAGCTTAGCAAGGCCTACAGCTTCTATAAATTCCACCTCTGAGGACAGGGCATAGTAGAACAAAAGGCAGCAGAAAGCTTCTGCAGATTGAAACATCCCTGACTGACAGCTCTGAAGAGAGCAGTGGTTCTCTCAGCACAGCATTTGAGATTGAAGAACGGACAGACTGCCTCCTCAAGTGGGTCCCTAACCCCCGTATAGCCTGACTGGAAAACACCTCCCAGTAGGGGCCAACAAACACCTCAAACAGATGGATGCCCCTCTGGCATGAAGCTTCCAGAGGAAGTATCAGGCAGCAATATTTGCTGTTCTACAGCCTCCGCCAGTGATACCCAGGCAAACAGGGTCTGCAGTGGACCTCCAGCAAACTTGAGCAGACCTACAGCTGAGGGGTCTTACTGTTAGAAGGAAAACTAATAAACAGAAAGGAATAGCATCAACATCAACAAAAAGGACATCCACACCAAAACGCCATCCATAGGTCACCAACATCAAAGACCAAAGGTAGATAAAACCACAAAGATGGGGAGAAACCAGAGAAGAAAAGCTGAAACTTCCAAAAAACAGAACATCTCTTCTCTCCAAAGGATTGCAACTCTTCGCCAGCAAGAGAACAAAACTGGACAGAGAAGGAGCTTGACAAGTTGACAGAAGTAGGTTTCAGAAGGTCTGTAATAACAAACTTCTCCAAGGTAAAAAAGCATGTTCTAACCCACTGCAAGGAAGCTAAAAAACCTTGAAAAACTGTTAGATGAATGATGAACTAGAATAAACAGTGTACAGAAGACCTAAATGACCTGATGGGGCTGAAAACCATGGCACAAGAACTTTGCGACACATGCACAAGCTTCAATAGCTGATTCAATCAAGAGGAAGAAAGGATACCAGCCATTAAAGATCAAATTAATGAAATAAAGACAGAAGACAAGATTAGAGAAAAAAGAGTAAAAAGAAACAAACAAAGCCTCCAAGAAATATGGGACTATGTGAAAAGATCAAATCTACATCTGATTGGTGTACCGGAAAGTGATGGAGAGAATGGAAGCAAGTTAGAAAACATTCTTGAGGATATCATCCAGGAGAAATTCTCTAACCTAGCAAGGCAGGCCACATTCAAATTCAGGAAATACAGAGAACACCACAAAGATAGTCCTTGAGGAGAGCAACCCCAAGACACATAATTTTCAGATTCACCAAGGTTGAAATGAAGGAAAAAATGTTAAGGGCAGCCAGAGAGAAAGGTCAAGTTACCCACAAAGCAAAGCCCATCAGACTAACAGCGGATCTCTCGGCAGAAACCCTACAAGCCAGAAGAGAGTGGGGGCCAATATTCAACATCCTTAAAGAAAAGAATTTTCAACCCAGGATCTCATATCCAGCCAAACTAAGCTTCATAAGGGAAATAGAAATAAAATACTTTACAGACAAACAAATGCTGAGAGATTTTGTCAGCACTAGGCCTGCCTTACAAGAGCTCCTGAAGGAAGCACTAAACATGGAAAGAAGGAACTGGTATCAGCCGCAGCAAAAACATACCAAATGGTAAAGACCATCGACACTATGAAGAAACTGCATCAATTAATGGACAAAATAACCAGCTAAAATCATAAGGAAAGGATCAAATTCAAATGCAACAATATTAACTTCAAATGTAAATGGGCTAAATGCCCCAATTAAAAGACACAGACTGGCAAATTTGATAAAGAGTCAAGACCCATTGGTGTGCTGTATTCAGGAGACCAATCTCAAGTGCAAAGATGCACATAGGCTCAAAATAAAGGGATGGAGGAAGATCTACCAAGCAAATTGAAAGCAAAAAAAAAAGCAGGGGTCACAAGCCTAGTCTCTGATAAAACAGACTTAAAGCCAACACAGATCAAAAGAGAGAAAGAAGGCCACTACATAATGGTAAAGTGATCAATTAACCAAGAAGAGCTAACTATCTTAAATATATATGCACCCAATACAGGAGCACCCAGATTCATAAAGCAAGTCCTTAGAGACCTACAAAGAGACTTAGACTCCCACACAATAATAATGGGAGACTTTAACACCCCGCTGTCAATATTAGACAGATCAATGAGACAGAAAGTTAATAAGGATATCCAGGACTTGAACTCAGCTCTGGACCAAGTGAACCTAATAGACATCTATAGAACCCTAAATCCCAAATCAACAGAATATATATTCTTCTCAACACCATGTCACACTTATTCTAAAATTGACCACATAGTTGGTAGTAAAACACTCCTCAGCAAATGTAAAAGAACAGAAATCACAATAAACTGCCTCTCAGACCACAGTGCAATCAAATTAGAAGTGAGGATTAAGAAACTGACTCAAAACTGCACAACTACATGGAAACTGAACAACATGCTCCTGAAAGACTACTGGGTAAATAATGAAATGAAGGAGAAATAAAGATGTCTTTGAAACCAATGAGAATAAAGACACAATGCACCAGAAATTCTGGGACACATTTAAAGCACTGTGTAGAGGGAAATTTATAGAACTAAATGCCCACAACAGAAAGCAGAAAAGATCTAAAATCGACACCCTAACATCACAATTAAAAGAACTAGAGAAGCAAGAGCAAAGAAATTCAAAAGCTAGCAGAAAGCAAGAAATAACTAAGATCAGAGCAGAACTGAAAGAGACAGAGACACAAAAAACCCTTCAAAAAATCAATGAATCCAGGAGCTGGTTTTTTGAAAAGGTCAACAAAATAGATAAGCCACTAGTAAGACTAATAAAGAAAGAAGAGAAGAATCAAATAGATGCAATAAAAAATGATAAACAGAATATCACCACCGATCCCACAGAAATACAAACTACCATCAGAGAATACTATAAATACCTCTACACAAAGAAACTAGAAAATCTAGAAGAAATGGATAAATTCCTGGACAAATACACCATCCCAAGACTAAACAAGGCAGAACTTGAATCTCTGAATAGACCACTAACAGGTTCTGAAATTAAGGCAATAATTAAAAGCCTACCAACCAAATAAAGTCCAGGACCAGACAGATTCACAGCCAAATTCTATTAGAGGTACAAACAGGAGCTGGTACTATTCCTTCTGAAACAATTTCAATCAATAGAAAAAGAGAAAATCCTCCCTAACTCGTTTTATGAGGCTAGCATCATCCTGATACCAAAGCCTGGTAGAGACACAACCAAAAAAAAAGAGAAATTTAGGCCAATATCCCTGATGAACATTGATACAAAAATCTCAATAAAATACTGGCTGCAGGGCATGGTGCCTCAGGCCTGTAATCCCAGCACTTTGGGAGGCCGAGGCTGGCAGATCACAAGGTCACAATATCGAGATTGTCCTGGCTAATGCAGTGAAAACCCGTCTCTACTAAAAACACAAAAAATTAGCCAGGTGTGGTGGTGGGCACCTGCAGTCCCAGCTACTCTGGAGGCTGAGGCAGGAGAATGGCAGGAACACAGGAGGAGGAGCTTGCAGTGAGCCGAGATTGGGCCACTGCACTCCAGCCTGGGTGACAGAGTGAGACTCCATCACACACACACACACACACAAAATACTGGCAAACTGAATCCAGCAGCACATCAAAAAGCTTATCCACCATATTCAAGTCAGCTTCATCCTGGGGAAGCAAGGCTGGTTCAACATACGCAAATCAATAAATGTAATCTATCACATAGACAGAACCAATGACAAAAACCACACCTCAATAGATGCAGAAAAGGCCTTCAACAAAATTCAAGAGCCATTCATGCTAAAAACTCTCAATATGCTAGGTATTGATGGAATGTATCTCAAAATAACAAGAGCTATTTATGACAAACCCACAGCTAATATGATACTGAATGGGCAAAAACTGGAAGCATTCCCTTTGAAAACCAGCACAAGACAAGGATGCCCTTTCTCACCACTCCTATTCAATATAGTGTTGGAAGTTCTGGCTAGGACAATCAGGCAAGAGAAAGAAAGAAAGGGTATTCAATTAGGAAAAGAGGAAGTCAGATTGTCTCTGTTTGCAGATGACACAAATCTGTATTTAAAAAACATCATCTTATCCCCAAATCTCCTTAATCTGTTAAACAACTTCAACAAAGTCTCAGGATACAAAATCAATGTGCAAAAATCACATGCATTCCTATACACCAATGATAGACAAACAGAGAGCCAAATCATGAGTGAACTCCCATTCACAATTACTACAAAGAGAATAAATTACCTAGGAATTCAACTTATAGGGATGTGAAGGACCTCTTCAAGGACATCTACAAACCACTGCTCAAGGAAATAAAAGAGGACACCAACAAATGGAAGAACATTGCATGCTCATGGATAGGAAGAATCAATATCATGAAAATGGCCATACAGCCCAAGGTAATTTATAGATTCGATGCTATCCCCCATCAATCTACCACTGACATTCTTCACTGAATTGGAAAAAAACTACTTGAAAGTTCATATGGAACCAAAATAGAGCCCACATAACCAATACAATCCTAAGCAAAAAGAACAAATCTGGTGGCATCACGCTACCTGACTTCTAACTATACTACAAGGCTACAGTAACCCAAACAACATGGTACTGGTACCAAGACAGATATATAGACCAATGGAGCAGAACAGAGTCCTCTGAAATAACACCACACAGCTACAACAATCTGATCTTTGACAAACCTGACAAAAACAAGCAATGGGGAAAGGAGTCCCTATTTAATAAATGGTGCCAGGAAAACTGGCTAGCCATATGTAGAAAGCTGAAACTGGATCCCTTCCTTACACCTTATACAAAAATTAACTCAAGATGGATTAAAGACTTAAATGTAAGACCTAACACCATAAAAACCCTAGAAGAAAACCTAGGCAATACCATTCAGGACATAGGAATGGGCAAAGACTGCATGACTAAAACCCAAAAGCAATAGCAACAAAAGCCAAAGTCAACAAATGGGATCTAATTAAACTAAAGAGCTTCTGTGCAGGAAAAGAAACTATCATCAGAGTGAACAGGCAACCTACAGAATGGAAGGAAATCTTTGCAATCTTCCCATCTGACAAAGGGCTAATATCCAGAATCTACAAAGAACTTAAACAAATTTGCAAGAAAAAACAAACAACCCTATCAAAAAAGTGGGCAAAGTATATGAACAGACATTTCTCAAAAGAAGACATTTATGTGGGCAACAAACATATGAAAAAATACTCATCATCACTGGTCATCAGAGAAATGCAAATCAAAAACACAGTGGGATACCATCTCACACCAATTAGAATGGCTATCATTAAAAAGTCAGGAAACAACAGATGCTGGAACGGATGTGGAGAAATAGAAACACTTTTACACTGTTGGTGGGAGTGTAAATTAGTTCAACCATTGTGGAAGACAGTGTGGCAATTCCTCAAGGATCTAGAACTAGAAATACCATTTGACCCAGCAATCCCATCACTGGGTATATACCCAAAGGATTATTAATCATGCTACTATAAAGACACATGCACACATATGTTTATTGAAGCATTATTCACAATAGCACTGACTTAGAACCAACCCAAATGTCCATCAATGATATACTGAAAATGTGGCACATATACACCATGGAATACAACGCAGCCATAAAAAAGGAGGTGTTCATGTCCTTTACAGGGACATGGATGAAGCTGGAAACCATATTCTAAGCAAACTGTCACAGGGACAGAAAACCAGACATTGCATGTTCTCACTCATAGGTGGGAGTTGAACAATGAGAACACATGGACACAGGGTGGGGAACATCACACACCGGGGCCTGTCAGGGGTGGGGGGCTGGGCGAGGTATAACTTTAGGAGAAAAACCTAATGTAAATGACAAGTTGATAGGTGCAGTAAACCAACATGGCACATGTATACCTATGTAACAAATCTGCACATTGTGCACATGTACCCTAGAACTTAAAGTACAATAAAAAAGAGTCACAAAGTTTACTTCAGTCTTCTATTAGTTTAGTCCACTCAGTTAACTCCTGTTCTGTTTGATATTCATGAACATTTCAGCACTCCATGAGAGTCCTGAAAGGTTTTTCCCTATGCTAATGTTACAATCTCCAAAGTTATCAAAAACCCGCATTTAAGAACACCTAGCAAAGCCCCATAGCTGACTATCAACCGCAATTTGAAGAGGAACAAAACCAGACAACATTTGTCTGTGGATGATTAAAAAAAAAGTCACAGGACAGCCACTCTTAAAGCCACAATTGATAAGAAAATTTTGGTTACTTCTGTGGCATACAACAATTGTACATAACAATTACAACTTTTAATAACATACACTAAGTTATATCAGGATTATAGGAGTTTTACATAATTTTGGAACAGATGCTAATAACATTTATATAAACACAGCCAAAAGAAAGCCAAACACCATTTCATATTTGACAATGTTTCCTAGGTGATTTTCATACTAAATGAGCCAAATTTCACTGTTGCATTTGTACATTATTGATATCAAACCCAATTCTTAATAAAACCTTATAGACATATCTATAATGTTTTTATTTTAATTGTTGACCATAAGGTAAGATTCTCATAAATCTTCTATAAACCTTTACAAATCTTTGTTAAAGAGCAGATCATAAGCAAGTTTTTGCTATAAGAAAAATCTTTTGTGCTTTTTTTCCAATGTTTAATTTAAGGAAAAACTGAATAATACCCCTTTAACTTTAGCCAATAATTTTTTTACAAGATTAATTTTTTACACACCTTCCACAACTTGCTTAAAGCTTCAGCTTTATTCTAACTTAAAACAAACTTTTTAACTTTTAATATGGCCAAGAACATCCACATTTCCATGACTTCTTATAATCTTTCACCAAAAACACATTTCACTTTCCTTACAAGCATTACGTGTAAAACTGTTTCTTCAGTAGTTTCAATTACGTGTATTACACTGTTAACTGTTAGCAACTCTTACTTTTGGTGAAAACCTTGGTAAGTAAGGGATTATAATTATGTACTAGGTGTGGAGCTTAGGAAACCAGATAAGTACGACTTTTTCCAGCATTGCTATGGGTATGGCTAACACCACATGTTTCTGGGCCTTACCTAAAATCTAATGCTCCAAAGTAGGTAAATTGAACAATTTTCAAAAGTCAAAGGAGGAGTTTATGACCTTAAAGCATTTAGCAAACTTAATATTTGACCTGCATAATTTAGAACAAATGTTTACATTTTTGAATATATTTTTATTTTACCAATAATCTTTAAAACTGTTTTTGTTTCCCAAAGATTACTTAAGTCAAATGAACCAAAAGGCATTACACTTTTTACTTTTTGACCAAATATTTAATTTAAGCACTTATTATTTTCAACCAATTAAAGCTTTTTTATATCACACACACAACACATATAAATACACACACAGAAGTTAAAGGACTCATTTCCTAAGCCGAGAATTGAACCCTGAACCTGCGCTGCCATTGTGATGGTGGAGACCAAGACTAAATATCGCCACATGGTTACAAGGTCAAGCTCCTAAGGACATACAAGACAAGAGGGAAACTTCAACCAGTTTTTATTTTTTTGCAGGGGGTGGACCTGTAGCAAAGTTTGTAAGTGACCACTTCGCTGGGCCATCTTGAACCAGGCTTACGGGGTCCTAGGCCCGCATTTTGTCCTAAGGTACCACTCTTTATGAAAACAATACCAAAATACACAGAAAGCACACCAGATTCACTACAGCTTAAGATTAGCTTCATGAATCCTTTTTTCTATTAATCAAAACCTTACAGAATAGATAAAGAGTGATTTCTTTTTACCATTCATTCAATCAGTTTGCACAGAGAGAGAGGCCAGAAGTCTGACTAGTAAGAAATTCTTACCATTTTGCCGATATGCCAGGCTTCTGGGTTACCTTTCCCTGAGTGGCCCTAGTGACCTAGTTGGCTGCACCATAGCCCTAGGGGCCAAGACCCAACACAAAAGAATATTATCTTTTCCTGTCCTGGCCAGAGCAAAATATATGGGATAAAACATAGACATTAGCCACTCTGCTTAGCACCCAATGTTAAACTGGCAAGACTCAAACTTGCCCCCAGTTGGGCCCCATTATCGTTAAACCAACTTCCTACCAGGAGTTTCAACATGTGGTCTCTGGGCAAGATGGTCATCCTGAATAACATAAAAGATAGAAAAGGGGAAGAAGAGAGAGAAAAGCATTGCCTGTGGCAGGGTAGGGAAGGCAAACTGCTCATTGAGGCCAGAGAAAGACCCATCCATTGCAGCAACACTGAAAAGTTCAGGCAGCCACTTATCACTAGCGAAGGGATCTTTTCCAGCAGTTCCATTCACTCTCAAGTTTCCCCTTTTGGGAAGGAAAAAGCTACCCATGTCCCATGATCCTGTATATGCCTAATTCCATTACTCATAGCCATAAGCAAAAACTGCAAGGCAGATTAATCCAAACAGAATAGCAGTTAATATCCCATAGTGCCAAAATCATTCTTAGTTGAGAGGGAATTTACTGAGAGGGGCCTCCAACCCCCTAAATCTTAGGAAGCACTCTAACCTTCATAAGTTAGGCCTCGAGTCCAAGTTTCCTCAAGCGTTTTTGCTTTTTATTAAGAGGAGCCCTTAACCCTCTCTGTCTTAAGAGGGACTGTAACTCATCTAAGTTGGGCCTGTAACTCAGCCCTATCCTTTACCCAGGTTTATGCACCCTACATACCCAAAGTCAGCCAATTGGTGCACACAGATAATTACCCTTGGGGTTAGGGGGGTCTCCTCAGTTTTGCCCTTCAGGGTTCACCAGACAGATGTTACCTACCGGACCCTACCACTTAACTAAAGTTAGCCTCTGGGTCAGGAGTTTCCTCAGTATTGTCCCTTCAGTAGTCACCAGAAAGATGATATCAGAAAGAGGTCACAATCCAGACCCCAAAAGAAGGTTCTTGGATCTTGCACAAGAAGGAATTCAAGACAAGTCCATACAGTAAAGTGAAAGCAAGTTTATTAAGAAAGTTGGATTAAGAAAATGTGGCACATATACACCATGGAATACTATGCAGCCATAAAAAATGATGAGTTCATGTCCTTTGTAGGGACATGGATGAAACTGGAAACCATCATTCTCAGCAAATTATTGCAAGGACAAAAAAATGAAACACCGCATGTTCTCACTCATAGGTGGGAATTGAACAATAAGAACACATGGACACAGGAAGGGGAACATCACACACCGGGGACTGTTGTGGGGTGGGGAGAAGGGGGAGGGATAGCATTAGGAGATATACCTATAAATGACGAGTTAATGGGTACAGCACACCAACATGGCACATGTATACATATGTAATAAACCTGCACATTGTGCACATGTACCCTAAAACTTAAAGTATAATAATAATAAAATAAAACAAACAAACAACAACAACAACAAAAAGAAAGTAAAGAAATAAAAGAATGGCTACTCCATAGGCAGATCAGCCCTAAGAGCTGCTAGTTACCCATTTCTAAGATTATTTGATTATATACTAAACAAGGGTGGATTATTCATGTTTCCACTTTTTAGACCATATAGGGTAACTTCCTGACATTGCCATGGTATTTGTAAACTGTCATGATGCTGGTGGGAGTGTAGCAGTGAGGAAAACCAGAGGTCACTCTCATTGTCATCTTGGTTTTGATGGGTTTTAGCCAGCTTCTTTACTGCTACTTGTTTTATCAACAAGGTCTTTATGACCTGTATCATCTTGTGCCAACCTCCTAGCTCATCCTGTGACTTAGAATGCCTTAACTCACTGGGAATGCAGCACAGCAGGTCTTAGCCTTATTGTACCCAGTCCCTGTTCAAGATGGATTTTCTGTGGTTTAAACATTAAAATGGAATGAATAGCCATAGAAAGTACTTCTTCTCAGTAGATGGTGGCCAGAAACAAATAGGAAGGCCCTGGCTCTGTCAAGGAAATAAAAATTGCTGATAGCTCTACATTCTTCTGTTATCACACTTAAGCCCTAATGCTGCTTTTTGAAAACCAGCCATCAGTGTACATTCCCCAAGACCTGCCACAGATCACAGAAGACTCTGACCATCAGAGCAGTGAACAGGGGCTGGGGGCTGTATCCTAGAAAGGTGAACAACAGGTGAAAAAACAGGAAGAAATAAAGAGAAGGGGAAATTTTTTAAAAAGTGATAATTTATTTCTTTATGAGAAGGAGGGAGATAGGAGGATTGAGGTTTTAAGTAAGAGGAGGTCCTCTTTTGTTTAATATTTACATGGATATTTTTCTTCCTTTCACACCTATTTGTGTTTTAAAGTGCAATCTGCCACTTATGGACTTTTAACTGGTGAGCTTAATCCATTCATATTTAACCAGATTACTAATAATAAAGAACTTATTTTTGCCATTATGTTATTATACATATATGTTTGTGTGTATGTGTATGTGTGTATGTATATAAGTGTATATATCTTTTTGTTCCTCAATTATTTTAATACTGTCTTCCTTTGTTTTTGATTTTTTTTTTTTTTTTGGTGTACCACATTTGATTCCCTCTTTATTTACTTTTCAGTATTTTTTAAATTACCTTCTTAGTGATTACCATGGAGATGACAGTTAACATCCTAAATTTGTATCAATCTAGTTCTAATTAATAATACATTGGGGCAACCCGCTCAGGTCCCTTTCCATGCTGTGGAAGCTTTGTTCTTTCGCTCTTCACAATAAATCTTGCTGCTGCTCACTCTTTGGATCCATGCCACCTTTAAGAGCTGTAACACTCACTGCGAAGGTACACAGCTCCATTCTTGAGGTCAGCAAGACCATGAACCCACCAGCAGGAACCCACTCCAGACACTTCTTGGGGGCTTGTCCAGGATATCGCCACGTGGCGAGGACCATTGGACCCCTGTCACTTGCTATTCTGTCCTATTTTTCCTTAGAATTCAGGGGCTAAACATCAGGCACTAGTTTTCCTCTTAGACCACAAAGGGGACTAAGAAAGGTGGATTTAGTAGCCCTTACCAATGCCTTCTTGAAAACCTGCACCCTTGCCTTTCTTCTTAGACCACAAAGAGGACTGAGAAAAATTGGATTTAGTGGCCCTTACCGATGCATTCTCAAAAACCTGTTAGAGTCCTAAGCGTTTTCTCCTGTTGGTATTGGGACCTTATCCTTGTCCTATAAAGATGATATGCCTCAAAATGGAGTGGAGGGCCATACCCTGAGGGAGGGAAGGGATCTCCAGGGTTGGAAGAGTGACGCCTTTTGTCCTCACTTCTTATCATATGAATAGGAAGGATATTCTCCTAATTTGGGAGTCTATAATTTCTGAGGGTCCCCATATCCTAGCTTCAGGAATACCCTTTGTTAGGCCTGCTAGACTGAGGAGGTATCCTAAAATTCCAGATAGTCCACTCGCCCCACTACCCCCTATGCTGGGGCTTTGAGCAAAAATTATGTCTTTCTGATTGGTGAGCCCATGTGCCTAAAGAAGGGAACAGAGTCCCAAAATGTATACTAGAAATCATTCGTATAAGAGAAACTAGAAGAGCACAGGGACAGGGAGTGGAATTTAGAAGTGGGACTAACCTTGGAGAAGAGAGGTGGGAGGAAGTTTGTCTGACAGTTGTTAGGACCCAGGAGGCAAGGGTCAGGATAGATAGGATTGGTTGACTCTCGCTTAGGCAACATAACTCTGAGGGTTCTGCTCACCTCTTCAGTTGTAATTGGGAGACTTTGCTCTTTTCATGTTCCTTCCTTGTTATGCATGAAAATCCCACACCCTTATTAGGGAGGGATATATTAGCCATAGCTGGAGCTATTATCTACATGAATATGAGGAAAAAGTTACCCATTTGTTGTGCCCTGCCTAAGGAGGGAATCAACCCTGAAGTCTGGGCATTGGAAGGACAATTCAGAAGGGCAAAAATTGCCTGCCCCATCCAAATCAAGCTAAAAGATCCCTTAAGGCCTGAAGCTCATAAAGGATTACAGGATACTGTTAGACATTTAAAAGTTCAAGGCTTAGTAAGAAAATGCAACAGTCCCTTCAACACCCCAATTCCAGGAGTACAAAACCGAATGGTTAGTGGAGACTAGTGCAAGATCTTAGACTCATCAATGAGGCAGTAATTCTTCTATATCCAGTTGTACCCAATACCTATAACCTGCTCTCTCAAATCTCAGAGGAAGCAGAATGGTTCACAGTTCTGGACCTCAAGTATGGCTTCTTCTGCATTCCCCTGCACTGACTCCCAGTTTTTGTTTGCCTTTAAGGATCCCACAGACTACATGTTTCAACTTACGTGGATGGTCTTGCCTCAAGGGTTTAGGGATAGCCCTCATCTCTTTGGTCAGGCACTGGCCCAAGATCTAGGCCACTTCTCAAGATCTAGGCCACTTCTCAAGTCCAGGCATTCTGGTCCTTCAGTATGTGGATGATTTACTTTTGGCTATCAGTTCAGAAGCCTCATGCCAGCAGGTTACTCTAGATCTCTTGAACTTTCTAGCTAATCAAGGGTAGAAGGTATCTAAATTGAAGGCCCAGCTATGCTTACAACAAGTCAAATACCTAGGCCTAATCTTAGCCAGAGAAATCAGGGCCCTCAGCAAAGAATGAATACAGCTTATGCTGGCTTGTCCTCACCCTAAGACAATAAAACAGTTGTGGGGGTTCCTTGGGATCACCAGCTTTTGCCAACTATGGATCCCCAGATACAGTGAAATGGCCAGGCCACTCTGTACTCTAATCAATGAGACCCAGAGGGTAAATATTCACCTAGTAGAATGGGAACCAGAGGCAGAAACAGCCTTCAATACCTTAAAGCAGGCCCTAGTACAAGCTCCAGCCTTAAGCCTTCCCAAAGGACAAAACTTCTCTTTATATGTCACAGAGAGAGAGGGAATAGCTTTTGGAGTCCTTAGACCTGTGGGACAACCCCACAACCAGGCATGCCTAAGTAAGGAAATTGATGTAGTAGCAAAAGGCTGGCTTCACTGTTTATGGGTAGTTGCAGTGGTGGCCAACTTAGTATCAGAGGCTATCAAAATAATACAAAGAAAGGATCTCACCATCTGGACTACTCATGACGTAAATGGCATACTAGGTGACAAAGGAAGCTTATGACTGTCAGACAACCACCTACTTAGATACCAGGGGCCATTCCTTGAGGGACCGGTGCTTCAAATATGCACTTGTGCAGCCCTCAACCCTACCACTTTTCTCCCAGAGGATGGGGAACGAATCAAGCATGACTGCCAACAAATTTTAGTTCAGACTTATGCCGCCTGAGAGGATCTCTTAGAATTCACCTTAACTAATCCTGACCTTAACCTATATACCGATGGAAGGTCATTTGTGGAGAATGGGATATAAAGGGCAGGTTATGCCATAGTTAGTGATGTAACAGTACTTGAAAATAAGCCTCTTCCCCCAGGGACCAGCATCCAGTTAGCAGAACTAGTGGCATTTACCCGAGCCTTAGAACTGGGAAAGGGAATAAGAATGAATGTGTATACAGATAGCAAGTATGTTTACCTACATGCCCATGCTGCCATATGGAAAGAAAGGGACTTCTTAACCTCTAGGGGAACCCCCATTAAATACCACAAGGAAATCATGAAGTTACTGCACACAGTGCCAAAACCCAAGGAGGTAGCAGTCAAAAAGCCATCAAAACGGTGAAGAGAAAAAGGCAGAAGGAATCCATCAGGCAGATGTGCTGAGTCCAAAATTGCTGCCAGGTGGAACCTCCCGTTAGAAATACCTATGGAAGGACCCTTGGTATATAACAACCCTCTCCAAGAGATTAAGCTCCAGTATTCCCTGACTGAAACAGATTAGGGACTTTCATGGGGGCATAGTTTTCTCCCCTCATGGTGGTTAATGACAGAAGAGGGAAAGGTACTCATACCTGCAGCCAGCCAGTGGAAAATACTTAAGACCCTTCACCAAACTTTTCATATGGGTATTGAGAACACTCATAAAATGGCCAAATCCCTATTTACAGGGCCAAATCTCCTCCGGACCATCCAACAAGTAGTCAAAGCCTGTGAGGTGTGCCAAAGGAATAATCCCTTGGTCCATCATAAGGCCCCACTGGGGGAACAAAGAATAGGTCACTATCCTGGAGAGGACTGGCAGTTAGACTTCACCCATATGCCTAAGTCAAGGGGATTTCAATATTTGTTGGCCTGTGTAGATACCTTTACAAATTGGATAGAAGCCTTCCCCTGCAAGACAGAGAAGGCTCAAGAAGTGGTTAAAGTCCTAATTCATGAAATAATTCCTAGATTTGGTCTTCTTCCCCATCTCTGTTTGCACCAAGAATAGCCTAACAGGATGTGACTCAAGTTTAACTTTCCAAGTCCCTTTATGCACCCAACACAGCCTGTTATACAGCTCCATTCAGATGGCTTGTCTGCTTCTCAGGACCCCCAAAAATCATGACCTCCTCCCTGCTTAGCAAACATCCAGGTTTTGTAATGGCAAACATACTCGCTGCATAACCATTCTCCCCTGGACCCTCTGCAGCAGCACCCCCACCACTAGTGAGTGCCTTCTCATCCCCTCTTTTAATTACTCTCTTGAATGGTTTCTAATAGATACAAAATGGTTTTTTCTCCAATGGGAAAATAGAACACTTGGAGCCACTCAGTTTGCGCCCAACATTCCTTTCCAGCTGCTCACCAGAGCTACTTTGGCAACTACTCTAGGAGTATGGTAGAATGAAAACAACAAACTCACACACATTTTTAACATACACAACCAGTTCTATCTACTTAATTGAGACATATTCTTCTTATGTGGAACTTCAACCAATATCTGCCTCCCCACCAACTGGACAGGCACGGGCACCTTAGTCTTCCTAAGTCCCAACATTGACATTGCCACAGGAAATCAGACCCTATCAGTGCCCCTCAAAGCTCAAGTCCATCAGTGCAGGGCCATACAGTGGTCACTACTACAGGAACTGGAATAGCAGGTTTGTCCACTTCACTATCCTACCTCCACACATTCTCAAAGGATTTCTCAGACAGTTTGTAAGAAATAACAAAATCTATTCTTACTCTACAATCCCAAATAGACTCTTGGGCAACAGTGACTCTCCAAAACCACTGAGGCCTAGACCTCCTCACTGGTGAGAAAGGAGGACTTTGCACCTTCTTAGGGGAAGAGTGTTGCTTTTACACTAACCCATCAGGGATAGTATGAGATGCCACCTTGCATTTACAGGAAAGGCTTCTGAAATCAGACAACACCTTTCAAACTCTTATACCAACCTCTGGAGGTGGACACCATGGCTTCTCCCCTTTCTAGGTCCCATGACAGCCATCTTGCTATTTCTCTCCTTCAGGCCCTGTATTTTTAATCTCCTTGTCAAGTTTGTTTCCTCCAGGATCGAGGCCATCAAGCTACAGATGGTCTTACAATGGAACCCCAAATGAGCTCAACTCACAGCTTCTACTGACGACCCCTGGACTGACCCACTGGCCCTTTCACTGGCCTAGAGAGTTTACTGCTGGAGGACCCCACACTGCAGGGCCCCTTCTTTGTTCCTATCCAGCAGGAAGTAGCTAGACTGGTCATCGCCCAATTCCCAACAGCTGTTGTGGTGTCCTGTTTAGAGGGGGAATTGAGAGGTGAAGCCAGCTGGACTTCCTGGGTCGAGTGGGGACTTGGAGAACTTTTCTATCTTACAAGAAGATTGTAAAATGGACCAATCAGTGCTCTGTAGCTAGCAAGAGGATTGTAAAATGCACCAATCAGTGCTCTGTAAAATGCACCAATCAGCGCTCTGTAAAACTCACTAATCAGCAGGATCCTAAAAGTAGCAAATCTCGTCAGGATTGAAAAAAGGGCATTCTTATAGGACAGAAACAGAGCATGGGAGGAGATAAATAAGGGAATAAAAGCTGGCCACCCCAGCCAGCAGCAGCAACCTGCTTGGGTCTGCTTCCACGCTGTGGAAGCTTTGTTCTTTCACTCTTCACAATAAATCTTGCTGCTGCTCAAAAATAAATCAATAAATAATAATAATAATAATAATAATAAATTGGCTTCAATAGCACACATTAACCCTGCTCCTATTCAGTTCTTCTCCCTTATGTTGTTATTGTCACAGATTACAGCTTTATTCAATGTATGCTCATTATCATAGATTTATGATTATTGTTATATGTATTTGTCCTTTAAATCATATGGAAAACAAAAAAGAGGAGTTACAAGCCAAAACATCAATAATATTAGACTTTATATTGACCTTAGCAGCTATCTTTACCAATAATCTTTGCTTTTATGGCTTCAAGTTACCACCTACTTTTATTTCATTTCAGCTGAAGGATCCCCATTAGCATTTATTATTTTCTTTTTTTTCCTTTAGCATTTCTTGTATGACAAGTCACTAGTAAAAAACTTCCATTTTTTTTGTTATTATTGATAATGAGAAATTGGTTGTTAATCCTTTTTAGAGTCCCTTGTATGTTATGTGTTGCTTCTTTCTTGTTGTTGCCAGGTGAGGTATCAGAGCCCTGGCATCAGGAAGTGGTCAATTCGCAGTTTACTAAGAAGAATTTACCAACAATAGTATGGGTATGCACAGTGAAAGTTTATTAGAAAGAAAGAACACTGCAAAAAGGTGCAGTGGGGGCTCTCAGAGAAAGGATTGAGCGCACCATGGTGAATTTTTCTTAGGAGTTTTTATGAACCTTAAGGCAGGAACTTAAGGATAATTTGGGCCATATTAGCCATGTAGGCCATGATAAATGATTACATTTTGATGCCTTAACATCAGCAATGGTTGCAAAATGAGTTTCAGCATGGCATTCTGGAGACATATAGAAATTCTAAGCCTGGAGCAAGATGCTGACTTTATTTATTATTATTATTATTATTATTATTATTATTATTATTATTTAGTCATTTAGTTATTTATTTTGAGATGGAGTCTTGCTCTGTTGCCCAGGCTGAAGCACAGTGGCGTGATCTCAGCTTACTGCAACCTTCACTCCTGGGTTCAAGCCATTCTCCTGTCTCAGCCTCCCGAGAAGCTGGGATTACAGGAATGCACCACCACACTCAGCTAATTATTGTATTTTTAGTAGAGACAGGTTTTTGCCACGTTGGCCAGGCTGGTCTCAAACTCCTGACCTCAGGTGATCCACCCACCTTGGCTTCCCAAAGTGCTGGAATTACAGGTGTGAGCCACCATGCCTGGCCCAGATGCTGACTTTAGATACTAGACAAGTTTAATTACTTCTAAATTCCCCAGATATGGAGTTTTGCCTCCACATGGCCTGTTTGATGGTCACCAGGTTGTCTTTGCTCCCTTCTAAATTCTTCAGATAAAAAGTTTTTGTCTCCAGGGCCTGTTCAACGGTTACCAGGTAATTTTCACTCTCCTCAGGTGATTTTAAGATTCTCTGTTTGTTTTTAGCTTTTGACAGCTTGCTTATATATAATGTATCTCAGCATAGATCTCAATCTCTTTATTTTTATCCTGTTGGATTTTGTTGAGCTTCTTGGTTGTGTAGATTCATGTTTCCTTCAAGTTTGGGAAGTTTCCTGCCATTATTTTTTCAAGTATCTTTCTTTCTTTCTAAACCTTTATCTTTCTCTTCTCCTTCTGGAGACGTCCATAATATATATGTGGGCATGCTTGGCAGTGCCCCATAGATCCCTTAGGCTCTGTTCACTTATCTTCATTCTTTTTTTTTTCCTGCTCCTCAGATTGGGTAATTTCAAGTGTCCTATTTTTAAGTCTGCTAATTCTTTTTTGTGCCTGTCCAATTCTACTGTTTTATCCTGTTTTAGTCTATTCCCTACTGCTATAACAAAATAACTACAGACTGGGAAATTTATTTTTAAAGGGATTTACTTGACTCACAGTTCTGGAGGCTGGGAAGTCTAAAAGCATGGCACCAGCATCTGGTAAGGGGCACCTGATGGTGGAAGGTACCACATGGTGAGGAACCATGCACTCAAGACAGAGAGAAAGGGGACGAAACTCCTACAAAATAACCCACCCCTGAGATAACAGCAAAGCCTTCATGAACTAATCACCCCTTAAAGGTCCCACCTCTTAATACCATCATGATGGCAATTACATTTTAACATGAGTTTTGGAGACAGTGTTCAAACTATAGCATACTCACTATTATGTTCCCCACACCCCCACCCCCACAATTTTAGCTGTTATAATTTTCAGTTCTAGAATTTCTATTTGCTTCCTATTTCTATCTCTTTATTGGTATTCTCTACTTGTTTGTACACTGTTATCCCAAGTGTTTAAGTTTTTATCTACGATTTTTTCAGCTCTTTGAGCATATTTGGTAGTTAATTCAAAGTCTATGTCTCATAAATCCAATGTCTAGGGCTTCTTCAGTGAAGACTTTGGTCAAATCTGCACCCCGCACCCCTCCCCCCCAACTTTTTTTCCTGTAAGTGGGCCATACTTTCTTGTTTCTTTGTGTGCTTTCTGAATTTTTTTTTCCTTGAGAACAGAACATTTTAAATACTGTAAATTTGTTAACTCAGGACATCAGATTCTTCCCTCTCCCCAGTGATTGCTGTTGTTGCTTGATGAAAGCTCCAGATATTCATTTATTTATTGACTTTTCCAAAATAATTTTTTCAGAAAATATATTCCTGGTCACATGTGGTTACCAAAGTCTCTGTTTTGTGATCTATGATGTCAGGCAGTGACCTGAGAGAAATGTTCTCAAATGCATAGATTCCATAAGAAAAGAAGAGAAATGATGTTCTATCTCTTTAAATTCCCACAACTAACTGTTTGGGGAAGTTAACTGTGTTTGAGAATTGAAACGATGGACAGGTCTTTTGCCAGTCCCTCAGTAATCTGTCAAGCAGATCAAAAGATGCAATCTGGATTTTGGGGGAACAAAATCTGTATTGCCCACTGTGGCACCAGCAAGCTACACTGGAAATGTAAGCCACCATCCTTGTGACTACATGCTGTCAGGCTGGGAGATGGTGAATTTAGGTCACTTCATAAAACATTGAAATTCAATAAAATTTACCAGGCTTTTTCTTCACCAAGCACTCCTCTAGATGCTACAAGTATTACACTAGACTCTAGAGTTCTGAAATACTTGATTCTTATGTTTCTTGCCAGCTCAGTAGCTGTTTCAGTGGAGAGACCAAATCCTGGAGCTTCCTACTGTACCATCTTCTATGACATCACTATGACTTTAATTTTTTTTAGCATTTATATGCTTTATGTATTGAAAATAAGGAAGAAAGGAAGGAAGGAGGAAAGGAAGGAAAAAAAGAGGGAAGGAGAGAAGGAGAGAGAAGGAAAAGGAGAGAGAGTGGTAGGTGATATGGTTGGGCTCTGTGTTCCCACCCAAATCTCATCTTATAGCTCCCATAATTCCCACGTATTGTGGAAGGGACCTGGTGGGAGATGATTGAATCATGAGGGCAGGTCTTTCCTACACTGTTCTTGTGATAGTGAATGGGTCTCATGAGATTTGATGGTTTAAAAAACAGGAGTTTCTCTCCACAAGCTCTCTTTGCTGCCATCCACGTAAGATGTGACTTGCTCCTCCTTGCTTTCCACCGTGATTGTGAGGCCTCCCCAGCCATGTGGAACCATAAGTTCAATAAAACTCTTTCTTTTGTAAATTGCCCAGTCTTGGGTATGTCTTTATCAGCAGTGTGGAAAATAACTAATACAGCAGGAATGGATGGAGGGAAAGAGAAAAGAAGGAAAGAGAAGGATTTTTCATTGCAGAACATAACCAAGTGCTTAATTCAGCATTTCAATCATGGGGTAAACACAGAATCTTGAGAATTGAACTTTACATGGATGAGAAAATGCTGACACCTAAGCCACAGAATAAAAGGCAACTGGCCTAGATTCTTGGGTTACCTTGTTGGAGTTTCTGCCACATGGACATTAGTTCCCCTTTTGTCAATATTATGTTGAAAGAGGTTGTGCAATTGCTGGCATAGTTGTATTCTTATAGTTAAATATTTGTTTGTTTCTGGAATTACTTTGCTCTTCCACTATAAACAGTCACCACAGAAAAATTTGCAGCACCAATTTTCTATCAGCATCACTACGTATTCTTGTTCTCTTGCTTTAATGACATTTTTCTTAGGTTGTATGACTATATGATCCTAATGGACTTAAGTGAACTGTGCATCGGGGCAGGGTGGTTGTAAACTGCATCATTCTTTCCATACTTTCTGCCTTTGTAATCAATTTTGTAAGGCTCAAAGAAAAATATCAAACTCCCCAATTCCTAAATGATTAATACAGAGATCTAATTACCTGGTACCTTAAAATATATATTGTGTTTGGGTTGGGCCTGGTGGCTCACACCTGTCATCCCAACACTTTGGGAGGCTGGGGCAGGCGGATCACCTAAGGTCAGGAGTTTGAGACCAGCCTGACCAATATGGAGAAACCCCATCTCTACTAAACATACAAAATTAGCCAGACGTGGTGGCCCATGCCTGCAATCCCAGCTACACGGGAGGCCGAGGTGGAAGAATCACTTGAACCCGGGAGGCAGAGGTTGCAGTGAGCTGAGATTGTGCCATTGCACTCCAGTCTGGGCAACAAGAGCAAAATTCCTTCTCAAAATAAAAATATATATATATACAATTTTATATATATATTATATATAATTTTATATATATTATATAACTTATATATATAATATATATAATATATATATACACAGTTAGGGGGAACCCTCTGAAATAGTTCCAATGAAAATAAATTTAAATTGCATTTATTAAGCAATCCACTAAGTGCCAGCAGGAGATTTCTTCCTACAGCGTTGCAGAAACATTTTAGAGATATGGTTTGGCATGCTGCAGAATGCATAGGTCTTCAAAGAAGGCTCTGACCTACTTTGTTTCTGCCTAGTCTGTGCTGGTTCTTGCTACTGTAGCTTTCTGAGTCAGGTAGAGTCAGTCATTGCACCATTTTTGGTAGCCAGTCTGCTCATACAAGACCCAAGGCAGAGTCATAATACAGAAGCTTCTGATTTCTTACCTACATTTAGGAACATTATTACAAGCATTTTGCTCAGAGTTGAAGGAGCTTTCTGTTTTCATCATTTCCGTGTAAATTTCAAAATAGCTAACAAGAATGTCATCTTAAGTAGTAGATCATGATTTCCAAATATACACTGGCTATATCTCATAGGCAGCAACTTATTAATAAGAACTTTAGAGAATATTTTTTTGCCATAACCCAATAAGGCTAAGCACAAGGATGGGAGCCCCAAATTAGGAACCTCATTGGTTTTCATAGGCAATATACATTGTGTGCCACTATAATCCAAATCCATATAGGCACTACCAGTCTCCCTTGATCAAGAAGCTAAAGGTAAAGTAAAGGGGTCCAAGACACAATCGTGTGGAAGGAACAAATTGAAAGACTAACCTGATCCTGAAGACTACTAGAGAAAGGCCATATGAATTTAAAAAATTCTTCTGAATAATCTTTCCTCTCTGCCTTAGACCCAGCTCAAAATTTCTGCATTGTGTGCCTTAATGAGAATATTTGTCTTCATTCAATTTATTCATTTAGGCACTCATTCTATGGACCTAGCATTCACCTTTCCAGGAAATGTGTAGCTCCTTTCGTCTTTCTCTTGAGGCTTCACGCACAGTCAATAGGTATAATTTTTCATTAAAGGTCCAATATGATTTAAAACTTAACCTGAACTGATAATTTAAACAGTTCCTTTAGGAAATATTTAAGCTTTTCTTTGGATAATAATGCTTAGTCTCTTAGGAAACCTTCCCCTCCCATTGCTTCTCTTTCAAAAATACCATCTATTTATACGTGAGGGAAGGTTCTGGTTGGCCCATTCTTGAGGCATTAGAAGGGACTTCCTGGTGTGGGCTGGTGTTGTGCGTGTGCTGACATCCTCTTGTCCCTGAGGCACTGCTTCTTACTTCCCTGGTTGCTGACTGCCCTGCTGCCATTGAGAGATTAAGTTTCTGGTGGGTATTATTCTTAATCTGGTCTCTGCTGCATCAATCCATATTTGCAGTGGCTCCCTGTCTGAGCTGCCCTGACTGTGGTTCCCACAGGTACTATGAACCTCTTTGAGGTCCTGCATTGACTCCTAATTATTTCTTTAGCCCTTATTACATAACATTATTTGGCAAGCTCCTTGATTACTTTGAAGTTCCATATAGAATATAGGAAAGCAAGGGGCTTCTAGGAAAATACATGCCTTGAGATTTCTCTCTTCCTGGAAACACCTTACTTTTTTTGTTTGTTTGTCTGTTTGTTTGTTTGTTTGTTTGTTTTTGAGACAGAGTCTCACTCTTGTTGCAACCTCCACCTTCCAGGTTCAAGAGATTCTCCTGCCTCAGCCTCCTGAGTAGCTGGGATTACAGGCACCTGCCACCATGCCTGGCTAATTTCTTTTGTATTTTTAGTAGAGACAGGGTTTCACTATGTTGGCCAGGCTGGTCTCGAACTCCTGACCTCGTGATCTGCCCGCCTCGGCCTCCCAAAGTGCTGGGATTACAGGCGTGAACCACTGCGCCCGGCCGGAAACACCATACTTATAAGTTAACTTTGCAGTGACAATACCTTGCAAGGTGTCGGGGTTTTTTACAGTCATAAATGGGGAGTAAGGGAGAGTTCCTTCTTCTCAGTGCTCCTGTAAAAGCAGTAGGGGAAACTGGGAGAAATTACTTATAGCTTCTCTGGCCTAACCCTCAAACCCTTTCCTTCCCTTCCCATCACCAATTAGACAGAAAAGAACCTGAATTACTTTTTCCTCCTCGTCTGAACCTAACTTATATAAAATTTTGGACCAGACCTCATATCCAATCTTTGATAAAAAGGAAGCTATCAGGGATCCAAACAATCCTTTCTAAACACAGAGCCTGACTCACTGGATTTGTTGGAAATTTTGTTTTAAATGTCATTGAATAGGAGTTTCCTTTCTGGTAATGGCAAAATAGCTTGTAACAGACTAAATCTTTTACAGAGAAAAAACAGACAGTCTGAATTAAATGAAAACAAAGATATAAAAGATTTTGAAGACTAAATCGAATTACAAAGATGGCTGAGACTGGAAGAACCAAAGTCATGGACAGAGGAAAGTCTTATTGAGGTAAGCTGGCCTGTTGTGGCTCTTTTCCTTAAAACATTCACCAATCCCTGACTGCTGTAGATAACAAAGACTGGGAAGCCAACAGAAAGTGACTTCAAAGAGGCAGAGGAGATGAGCAGTGCTGTTGTCATTATTGTAGGATCATGATAAAATTTAGATTGCAGGGCTAATCAGATAGGAAGGATTTGCCAAGCCAACATTTCATGGAGAAAAAAAAAGTGTAGAGTTGTGAGCCCAATGGTGTGAGCTGCTTTAACTGTCAAGGTATTCATGATTCATAAAAGTAAGCAATGAGGGCAAAGTGAAGCCCAGAGAGAAATGGCAGTGAAGAAAATAAAGACCTAACTGAGCTTTTGGCAATCTCATTATGCTTAAGAGATTTAAATTGGAGTTTATAACTTGTCAAGGAAGAAGGACCCCAGGATTTCAGTTTGGAATCTTGAAGGACTACCCCCAAAGAGGAAGGGAAAAAATGAATAAATAAAAACATAAATAAGAAAGACTAAATGAACACTCCAAAACATCTCAGCTCCTATTAGGACTAAGGTTTTTTTGCCTTTAATTTGCTAACAGAAACTAACTAATCCAGAGCTTTTATAATTTTGTATATACAAAATGTTTATTTAATCAAAAAAATTTAAAGATAGAATGAGAATGGACCAAAAGAAAATGAGACAATAAAAGTAGATTTGCAGGTAATACAGAAATTAAAGTTTTCAGACACAGACTTTAAAATAATTTTGATTGGTATGTTCAGAAACAGAGGACCAAGCAAAATTCACCAGATACCTGAGATCTATAATTTAAAAATATCAAATGTATGCTCTAGAGCAAAAAATGCATAAAGTGTCAGTAGACTGATAACACCTTGATCATTTTCTTTGAATTATTTCTGTGCTAAATCATCATCCCTCTGTTCAGCTTCACTGAAGGGAAGCCAAGATTCACCATTCCGTAAATCCCCTAAACATCTGATCTCTTAGACTCTTAAGTTCTTTGACTGCTTCTAGCATCCTCTCCCTACTTTCCTGAGTTTCAAACTTAAGGAATAAACCAGGATACAAGGGTCTCTCCTTCTCTCTGGCCAAACTCAAACTAATTTTTAAAGTATAATGCCAGAGCTGAAATGAAACAGAAAGTACACAAAAATAGACCAAAAACAGATTATTAAGGAAAGAAAATTACTGAACAAATTTGTCAGAACAAAAAAAAAAAATCACTAGTCATTTGGAAAAAAAAATAAATGTTTTTATCCTGATAAACTATTTTATGTCAAAGCAGAAAAAATGTATTAGTTAATATTTTATAATCTTAGTATGAGAGCAAAGTTTTCTAAGCATGAAAACAAAGTCAAATGAAAAGGTAAAATTTTCTGTATAATATCTCTTAGGGAAAAAAGGAAGATAAATAAAAGAATAAATCCAAACTATATTAAATTTTCACAATTTAGGCAGGACACTATAATAATAAGTTTCTATTCTTGATTATATAATGAGCTATTATGAAACAAGAATACCCAAATAGATTAGAAACATAAGCAAAATATATGTATGGGCCATTTTCAAAGATGAAATAGAAATTACATGGTATTCAGCCTTACCTGAAATGTTTAAAATGCAAATTAAATGGCAATTAATTTTAGCTTTACTCCATTAGCCTAAAACAGAATTTAGGGTTTAATAATACCTATTATCAGAGTTCAAGTGGAGAAATGGGCACTGTCAGGAAATAGTGGTGGGATTATAGGTTGCTATAATATTTGTAAAGGACATTCTAAATATGAATGAAACAAATAGTATGAAAAAGAATAAGGTAGGGATTTCCAGGATGGATTTTGGAGAAAACTCTCTAGGTCTGAATCACAGTGGTTAGACACTTGTGAAGCTGCCACGGTTTCAGCATCTCTCCAAAGTTTTAGCTTTCCTGACAAAGGATGACTCAAGCATCTCTTGGCTTCACCATCTTACATGGCTCTATGTACATGCAAGGATGCTGGAAAATATACCCGTTTTCAGGTCCAGAATGGAAAGAAAAAGCAGATATGCATGAACACTAGGACTCTCATTCTGACAAGTGGGAATCATATATTAAATGTAGCTATTAATATTATCGCATTCCTTTTGTCCCAAGAATTCCAGTTTTCAAAGTTATCCTATACAAAAACATGGAAAAGTGTACAGAGAGATACATTTAAAGATTTTATTTATAGTATCCTCTATATTGTTGATAGTTTTAAACTACGTTACCATTCAAAAGTCATGATAAAGAGCTATAGTTATGGACAAAGAAAAATGTCCATAATTTATCTTTAAATGAAATATTCTATATCAATACAATAACAATTGTGTAGAGGTGTGTTTCCTTGTATTTCAGTATGTGCTGTTATCTAAATGTTTGCGTTTCCCTAAAATTCATATGTTGAAATTCTAACCCTCCAAGGGACAATATTAGGAAGTGGGGCCTTTAGCAGGTGATTAGATCATGAAGGTGGAGGCTTCATAAATGGAATTGGTGGCCTTATAAAAGACTGCAGAGAGATAGCTATCTCCTTTCATCATATGAGAACATAGTGAGAAGGTGCCAGCTATGAGAAAGGAGCCCTCAATAGATGCTAAATCTGCTGGCATCTTGATCTTGAACTATCCGGACTCCAGAACTATGAGACATAAACTTCCGTTGTTTGTAAGCTACCTAGTTTATGGTGCTTTGTTATAGCAGCTGCCAAGTGAACACAGGGGGAAAAAAGCATGTATGAGAGACACTGTAAAGGTTTTCATGCTTGCTTACATTAGCAAGTTAAAGTTGTGGGGATTGTCCTTTAGTAGAAAAATTTTAAAAACTCTTAAAAATGCCTTACTTAGTTTTAAAAGTAAAAGCATTTTTTCTTTCATTCTTGCTTTTGTCTTTCAATATGTTTCAAAAAGGACAAAATATATTATGTTCACAAACTCATAATATAAACATGCATATCAGACCCAAAGTAAATGTAAATTTAAAAATGGAAATGTAAAACATATCCCATTCACTACATACTGAAAATTATAAATACTTACAAATAAAAGTAACAAGAAAGAAACAGGAAATATATGAGATAAACAATAAAATCTTATTGTAGAATATAAAATTAAATCTGAACACATTTGAACATATACCATTCTCTTTATGGGAGGAATTACTTTCATAAACCACTATTCTCTCTAAATTTGTGTAAGTGTAATATGCCTCTAATTAGAATGATAATAGAGATGTAAATCAAATTCTATAAATGGATCTCGAAGTTCATATGGAAGAAAATGACACCTAAGATTAAGCAAAAAGAAGAGGACAGTGATGATAATAAAGAGAGACTTGCCTAACATAAATCAGGCTACACCAAAAATTCCCTGTGATTGAATCAATATATCATTAGCATAAAAATAGATGCATGGATGGGTGAAACAAGATGTAGAAAAAATAAATGGGCATTAGCATATATGAGAATTTCCTACACACTAATACTAGTATTTCAATTTAATGGAAAAAATAAATTATAAGATTGTGTCATGATTGGTTATTTATATAGAAGACAATATAATTTTTCCTGATATTATACCATATACAAAATAAAATTACACAGGAAATAAATACTTAAATGAATTTAAAGTTTAAATATTTATAAAACTTTAAACAACCAGGGAAACAGGTCCAATACCTTAATGGTGAGCTGAAGGGAATGTTCTTAAGCAATATGTAAAACCAGATTCTATAAATAAAAGATAGACATTTCTGTCTAAAAAAATGTGAAACCTTTGAGTGGCAAAAAGCAACATAAACCAAAGTAATAGACAAACAATGGATTTGGAAAGAAAATTGTAAAATATTCAACCAAAAATCGTTTGCTATTTATAAAATTGAGAAATAATTTTGCAAACAATAAAACAATTTTCCATAATTGATACTTCATATATACTTAACTAACAATTTCTAAATGACAAACTGCTGAACAATGTAAATGTAAACTATGCATTTAGAATCTCAACACAAAGCCCATGGCCAGTCAGGTAAAGACAATATTTAATTACTAATAAAGCAGACAATCCTATACTTTGGTTAAAAATTCCATGTTATTTTTTTTTCTTTTATATAAACATTATTTCCCAAGGATCCATGCAGAGTAAATATTGTGAGTGGCCTCTATGTAAAGTGTTTTAACATGTAAAAAGTTTTTGTGTTTAAACTTTTCCTTAACAAAATGCAAAGCTCTGAAATTTTGACAAGAAAAAGGGCAAATAACTCAATAAAAATGGGAAAGAGATATGAGAAAATACATTTCTTAAACATAAATCCTAAGGTCAAGAAATATATGCTCAGGTCGGATGCAGTGGCTCACACTTGTAATCCCAGTACTTTGGGAGGCCAAGGTGGGCAAATCACCTGAGGTCAGGAGTTCAAGACCAGCCTGGCCAACATGGTGAAACCCCATCTCTACAAAAAATATGAAATTTAGTCCCAGCTACTAAGGAGGCTGAGGCACAAGAATCTCTTGGACCCAGGAGGCGGAGGTTTCAGTAAGCCAAGATTGTGCCACTGAACTCTAGCCTGGGCAATGAAGCAAGACTCTTTAAAAAAAAAAAAGAAAGAAATATATACCCAAACTCACTGGGAGTCAGGAAAATGCAAATTAAAAATTAAAGTAACACTGAGATATCGCCTTCCTACACCTTTAAAAGGAGCAATAGCACTTACTGTTGGTGGGAATGCTGATACAGGATGCCTTCAGAGGAAGAAACAAAACTGGAATTGTTTAAAATCTTTTTGGGAAAATAATCAGGCAATACTACTGAAATTAGTCAATATATCATTTGAGCTATGAATTTGCCATCCTCCTTTTTGGATCATATTTACTGAAATAAAAACACAGGTATTAAAATATATATGCACACAGATTTTATTAGAGCATTGGTTGCAGTGAGAATGGTTGAAAAAGATGGTACATTCATACTTTCAGAGTCGCTTCAACCAGAGTGACTCCACCTTGAACAGGGGCTGGGTAAAATAAGGCTGAGACCTACTGGGCTATTCCCAGGAGGTTATGCATTTCTTTTCACAAGATAAGATAGGAGGTCAGCACAAGATCCAGGTCACGAGGGCCTTGCTGCTAAAACAGGGCCCATTAAAAAGCCAGCCAAAACCCAACAAAACCAAGATGGCAATGAAAGTGACCTCTGGTCGTCCTCACTGCTCATTATATGCTAATTATAATGCATTATCTGCTAAAAGACATGCCTGCCAGCACTATGACAGTTTACAAATGCCATGGCAACAACAGAAAGTTATTCCATATACTCTATAAAGGGGAGGTAACCTCAGTTCTGGGAATTGCCACACCCCTTTCCTGGAAAACTGATGAATAATCCACCCCTTATTTAGCATATAATCAAGAAATAGTAATAATTATTTAATAAGTGTAAGTATACTCAGTCAAGCAGCCCATGCCACTCCTCTGCCTATGGAGTAGCCATTCTTTTGTTTCTTTACTTCTTTAATAAACTTGCTTTCACTATACTCTATGGACCTGCCCAGAATTCTTTCTTGCATGAGGTCCAATCTCTTGGGATCTGGATCAGGACCCTTTTCCAATAACAAAACCATGAAACACTATGCAGCAATTAAAAGAAATAAAATAGAATTATACCTGTTGAAAATAAATTTCCATGAGGTATTCTTAAGTGAGAAAAGCAGAATGCAGAATGTCAGGCCCCTGAGCCCAAGCCAAGCCATTGCATCCCCTGTGACTTGCAGGTATATGCCCAGATGGCCTGAAGTAACTGAATAATCACAAAAGAAGTGAATATGCCCTGCCTCGCCTTAACTGATGACATTCCACCACAAAAGAAGTGTAAATGGCTGGTCCTTGCCTTAACTGATTATATTCCACCACAAAAGAAGTGAAAATGGCCGGTCCTTGCCTTAAGTGATGACGTTACCTTGTGAAAGTCCTTTTCCTGGCTCATCCTGGCTCAAAAAGCTCCCCAACTGAGCACCTTGCGACCCCCACTCCTGCCCACCAGAGAACAAACCCCCTTTGACTGTAATTTTCCTTTACCTGCCCAAATCTTATAAAACGGCCCCACCCCTATCTCGCTTCACTGACTTTCTTTTTGGACTCAGCCCGCCTGCACCCAGGGGAAATTAACAGCCATGTTGCTCACACAAAGCCTGTTTGGTGGTCTCTTCACACGGATGCGCATGAAACAGAACATTTGCATATAATCTCATATTGAAAGGAAAGAATAAGCTCCATATGTGTGTATTTATACTTTGCACTTCTATTGTATATAAATAAGTTGATGAAAAAGCAAACTCTTTAAAATATTTAAAGAAGTGATAATAATGAAGAGGAACTTGGCTTAACATACATCAGAATATGACAAAAATCTCCTATAACTGAATCAATATATCATTAGCATAAAAATAGATGCATGGATGACTAAAACCGGTTTCTAAACCAATATGAGTTACCATGGCCCTGGGAACAGTCTCAAGGGATCCTGAGAAAGTGTGCCCTAGGTAGTCAGGTTACAGTTAAGTATTGTACATTTTAAAGAGACAGACATTACAGGCAAAGACATAAGTCAACACAGGTAAGGTATACACTGGTTCAGCCTAAAGAGGTGGAATATCCTCAAATGGGGAGAAGTGGTAGCTTACAAGTCATAGGTAGATTCAAAATTTTTCTGATTTATAATTGGTTCAAAGAGCTATGCTTTGTCTAAAGACTTTAAGTCATTAGAAAGAAATGCTTGCATTAAGATAAGGGGAGCTGTGGAAGCCAAGGTTCTTCTTATGTAGATGAATCCTCCAGGTAGCCCCTTTCAGACAGAATAAATGGTAAGTGTTTCTTTTCAGATTTAAAAAAATATCAGACTCAGTTATCTCTCCTAGATCCAGGAAAGGCCCAGTTACATTAATGAAGATTCTCTATGGGTGCAAATTTCCCCCATGAAAGACGGCTTTGCAGGGCCATTTCAAAATTTGTCTAAGAAATATATTTTGGAGTAAAATATTTTTATTTCCTTTAGGGTCAGCTATGTGTCATGTAATGCTATACCAGAAACAGGTGGGAATTTGGTATCTTATTGCCACAAAGAGTATGTTTTTTTCAGTCTTATAATCTCTATTTTAACTTTAATTTTGGTCAGTTGTGCCTAAACCTCAAAAGGGAGGAGTGGCTGGGCACGGTGGCTCACACCTGTAATCCCAGCACTTTGGGAGGCTGAGGCGGGCGGATCACAAAGTCAGGAGATCGAGACCATCATGGCTAACATGGTGAAACCTCATCTCTACTAAAAATATAAAAAATTACCAGGGCATTGGAGGTGGGTGCCTATAGTCCCAGCTACTTGGGAGGCTGAGACAGGAGAATGGCGTGAACCCGGGAGATGAAGCTTGCAGTGAGCCGAGATCACGCCACTGCACTCCAGCCCGGGCGACAGAGCAAGACTCCGTCTCAAAAAAAAAAAAAAAAAAAGGGAGGAGGTAGAATGAAGGAGGTAGGTCCGACCCCCTTCCTGTCTTGGTGGAAATTCAGTTTTTCAGGTTTCTCTGGGGTCCTGTTAGCCAAGAGAGGGTCCATTCAATCAATTGGGAGACTTAGGATTTTATTTTTGGTTTACAAATTGAACAAAAATTTGAAAGGACAATGATTAGGTTGTTCTCATATGTTTTCTAAAGGTGGGGATAGGGAGGCCTAAGGGAGGATGGATATGAGAAGAAGGAATGATAGCACAGAGGAGGCCAATTTTGCTGACTATGATTTTCCATGTTGTTGTGCATGACTCTCATTAGGAGGATCCAAAAAGAATTGTCCCAATTCATGCAAAAGCGATTTCCTACACCACCAAGTAGGAATCTGCATAATGGGTTTGGGAATCAAAAATGTCAAACATAAGGCATGGGACCCTAGATAGTTACTTAAGGTCTCAGATTTTCACTTTCCCCACCTTATAATAAGATAGTAACTCATAGCAACTGATAGAGTTGTGAAGGTATTGACAATGAAAATGAGTGACTGAGACATAAGTCTCGATCATGATCATTGAGGTTTATTAAGTCACCTTAGGGTGCATCTGAGAAAAACACAAGCCACAGATACAGCTGCATCTGTTTACCTGAAGAGATTTTTAGGAAGTTTGGTATTTATACATTTCCTTAATGGGGGGAAGACTTGTAGGAAGAGGGACAGGTAGATGGTTAGGCAAGCACTACATTTTACATACGGCGAATATCTGAAGAGGAAAAGGAAGTAAAGGAAGGGTCAATTATGCAGATGTCTCCAAGTAGATGAAGGAAATGACTTGACTTTGCTATGCACCTAGGAAGGTAAGCTTGTAATGGATGTTATCAGTCTGGAGTTTTAAAAGCTAGACTTACATTGTAGACCTACAGTTACAATTGGCTTGTCCTCTTTTAGGGGAGATCAGCAAAAAATGTACTCATGAATGGTCTGTGGAGGCTGTCCTTCCCTGATGCCTGAGGCCTTTTTCCTCTGCATGGGGATCTGGCTGATACAGTGTTAGTAACAGCTATTCATTTGGAAGAGGATGTTGCAATGACCTTCCTTTTGCATACAAAGCTTGGTGGGGGTGGTGCTGGAATTTTTTTAAAAATTATCTTTTACAGTATTAAGGTAAAGTATGTAACATACTTAGTAGAGTATGGACACATAGCAAGCACTCAAAAATTTTAAGTCTTTGCTTTCCATTTCAATTGAATTATGTCTCTTTATAGTCTGCAGTAGTCACTGTTAAATAAAGGTTAGCCTAAAGTTGCCTTCTTATATATTTTAGGTTTGTACTAAAGGTTTTCCTGTACATCGTGAACTATAACAAGTGGAGGTGTAAACAGACCTTAGCCTACCCTTATGCCAATCACTGACTTTTGCCAATCAAATATAGCCAACTGTTCAAACCATGTTCAGATAACGCAAATGCTCAGCTAACCAATCCAGCTGTTTCTGTACCTCATTTCTGTTTTATGTACATCACTTTCCTTTTTCTGTCAATAAATCTTCTTCCACTCCCCTGGCTCAGGAGGCTGCCCAATTTGTGAATTGTTCATTGCTCAATCAAACTCCCTTAAATTTAATTCAGCTAAAGTTTTTCTTTTATCATCACTTAAAATCAATTCTTAAAATGGATAAAGGCTGACGGTAATCCAGATTTGTTTTCAAGAACTAAGATTTAAAATAATTTTTAAAATAAGAATTCAAAGATTTGTTAGATACTCAGGAGTATACAATGATCACCAGGGCTAACTAATTTAGGTCTGTTAACATACTCTGTGACCATTTTGAGGTATGGCTTTTTTTTAAAGCCCTCACAAACTCTAGTTATCCTGCTGGAGAAGATAGTGTTTCATTATTCAGTTGGATGCACATGGTTGTTTTTCACATCTTTTCACAATTTTGGGGACCAAGCTTATCAGAGAGCAAAAGAACAAAGTTAACTGGAGACGAAGGAGCAGGGAAGAGCCCAGCAAGTCAGGTAGAAATAAAATTTACCTAATAAGTATACACTTTTTTAACCCTTTCTTCATTTTGCAGTGTGCTGTATCACACTGAATATGAAACCACCTTTGCAAAAATTATGACTGAGAAAATTATGACAGTGAAAGAGATCTGACCTAACTGACTCCTTCTTGCTTCTAACATCCAAGTTGTCTAGCTCATTCCTGAGCATAAGCCAAACTAACTTTGGGAGGAATGTATTTTATAGTTTGAATTTGAGACAGAGATGATAAGAGCCCCCTTCTTGCCTGAGGACTAGAATGCCTTTGCAGGAGTAACAAATTAACCAAGGGTGAGAAATTATGTTTCAGGAGTCACTGTTATAAAACATGAGATAAGTGCTTGAGATATTTTGCAGACCCGGCCTTTCGATGCACCAGCTGATGCCACCCAGAATGATACACTGTCTCATCTAGTCTTGTGGTCCCCCCTTCCCAACCCCATACCCTACAAATTATCCTTAAAAACTCTGATCCCTGAATTTTCAGGGAGACTGATTTGAGTAATAATAAAACTCAGTTCTCCCTTAACAGCTGCTTCTGATGAATTGAACTTCTTTCTCTATTGCAATTCCCCTGTGTTGAAAAGTTGGCTCTGCCTAGGCAGCTGGCAAGGAGAATGCACTGGGTAGTTACAAATATAACAATGTTTCCAGAGCTTGCATGCATACTATTACACGAGTTGGAGGTATGATGGGGCACAGACTATTAAATGAGCATATTTTTAACTTTATAGAAATAAAATGAGATAAAAACACAAGAGAATACAAAATAGCCAGGCAGATATGAAAAAGAACCAAATAGGACTTCCTCAAACAAAAAATGTTATTGCTAAAATGAAAACACACATACACACACACACACACACAAACACACACACACCGATTGAATCAAATAACAGAGCTGAGGAGACAATTAGTAAACTGGGGATAGATACCAAGATATCATTCAAAAACTATCTGGAGAAACAAAGAAGTATCTTCTTCCATATATGAGGGATCAGAGACATGGAGGATTGACTGAGGATTTCTCACACACCTCTATTTTGGGTTCCAGAGGAGAGATGAGAGAGTATGGGAAACAAAGTGTTTGAAGAGGCAATGGCTAAGAATTTGCTAAAATTATTAACAAACGTGAATCCCCAGATTCAGGAATGCAATAAATATCAAGCAGAACACATAAAAATAAATCTATACCTACACCCATCATATACAACTGCAGGATATCAAAGATGATGTTGAGATCTTAAGGAAGCTAGGGAAAAGCAAATTTTCCCTGTAAAAAGATTGATAGAAGACTTCTGAAAGGCAACAAAGGAATCCAAATAGTAAAGAGAATGGAATGATATCTTTGAAGTGCTGAGAAAAAGATAACTACCAACTTACAATTACATACCTAGTTAATGAGGCTTTCTTTTTTGAGACAGAATCTTGCTCAGTGCCCAGGCTGGAGTGCAGTGGCGCCACCTCCATTTATTGCAATCTCTGCCTCCCAGGTTCAAGTGATTCTCGTGCCTCAGCCTCTTGAGTAGCCTGGGACTACAGGCACGCACCACCACAGCTGGCTAATTTTTCTATTTGTGTTAGTAGAGATGAGGTTTTGCCATGTTGGCCAGTTTGGTCTCAAACTCCTGGCCTTAGATGACCTGCCCACCTCGGCCTCCCAAAGTGCTGGGGTTACAGGCATGAGCCATTGTGCCTGGCCAAGACTTTCAAGAAAAACAAAAGAAGAAAGGAGAAAGATATTTTTAAATAAACACTGAGACTATACCAACAGCAAACTCTCATTAAAGCAACTTCTAAAGGATGAATTTGAAGACTAAAGAAACAGACTCCAACACAATGTCTGGGTGACAAATAGGAGGAACAAAGAAGTTGTTGAACATGAAGATAAACATAAAGCCAACGTTGATATGTCTTAGAAAACTCAGCTACAGTGGTCTTAACCTCACAATGGCCTATTCTGTCATGTGAAAGACTTAGTCACTTTCATTCTGCTCTGCAATACCAGGCTTCTGGCAGCCAATAAATTCATCCAAATCCAGACAACAGGGGGAGAAAAAGGCACAAAAAGTCTTGCTTTTATAAAAAGGCTTCCATAAAATTCCACATAATACTTTCACTCAATGTTTGGCTATAATTTAGTGATATTGGCACTCCTAGAAGCAAGGGAATCTGGAAAATGTAGTTACTTAAATATCACAGGAATTAGATTCATTTAAAAGGGGAGAAAATGAGAGTACAACTGCAGTCTCTGCCACATATTGATCGGTAAGTTTTAGTAAACAGTTAATAAACTAATCACTTCAGTTTTATACAAATTATCTCGGAGAATATGAAAAACATAAATACTCTGCAAATTGTTTTATGAGAATAGTATGACCTTAATTACTAAAACCAGACAAGTATAGGATAGGAAATGAAAATTACTAACCAGGTTCACTCATGAATATAGATAAATAAAATATTAGCAAATTAATTTAGTCATGTATTTTTAAAGAAGAAATCCACAATAACCAGTGTGTCTCAGCAGTGTAGACCTGTAGGTGTGAAGCCCAAATTGCCCTTAAAGAAAATCTTTGTTTAAGATCTGTTTGGAGTATTGTGAAAAGATGTCTTTCAGCAGAAGCCCCTTCAGGGGCTGTTCCAGCTTCAGAGTGATAACTTGTCCAAGGTCATGCCCTTACAGGAATGACATTACACCTCATGGGCAGCTGAAGCTATAAGGTCTGCATCAAAGCCAGACCTCCCCATTAGCCTAATCCTACTATTTCCCCATCCCTTCCATTGGTATTGGTCTTAAGAATATCCCTAATAAATATCCTGCAAACTGAAACTTCTCCGAGTCTGCTCCCTTTGGGACCTAACTTGTAACACCCAGAAATGCAAAGATGGTTTACGACCAGAAGATCCATTGATATGATTCACCACATTAACAGATTGACAGGGGAAAAAAAAGCATTTGATTGTTTCATTAAATGGAGATAAATGGTTCAATACAATTAAATATCTATTTATGATAAGAACTCTTAACAAGCTTGGAATAAAAAAGAAAAGTCTTTAACCTGATAAATAAAGGTATTTGCACTTAACTGCACTGCCTAAGACTTCCAGGACAATGCTGAATAAGAGTAGTGAGAGTGAACATCCTTGCCTTCTTCATGATCTTTAGGGAAAACTATTGAGTGATCACGGTTAAGTATAATTTTATATGTAGGCTTCTTATAGATGTGCTTTATCAAACTGAGACAATTTCTATTTTTTGAGAATCTTAATTATGAATATATTTTGAGTTTTGCCTTTTTTTTTTTTTTTTTTTTTGAGATGGAGTCTCACTGTTTTGCCCAGGCCGGAGTGCAGGGGCATGGTCTCAGCTCACTGAAACCTCCACCTCCCTAGTTAAAATGATTCTCTTGCCTCAGCCTCCCAAGTAGCTGGGATTACAGGCACGTGCCATTACGTCTGGCTAATTTTTGTATTTTTAGTAGAGACGGGGTTTCACCATGTTGGCCAGTTTGGTCTCAAACTCTGACCTAAAGTGATCCGTCCACCTCGGCCTCCCAAACTGCTGGGATTACAGGCGTGATGCGCCATGCCCGCCTGGAGTTTTGTCAAATGCTCTTTCTGCATCAATTTATATAATCAATGATTTTTCTTCTATAGCCTCTTATAAAGGTGAATTACATTGACTAATTTTTAAATATCAAACCATACTTAAATGCTTGGAATAAATTTTACTTTGTCACAGTTCATATTTGTATATCTGAACCCTATTTGCTGATTTTTTATGGACATGCATCTATATTCATGAAGGATATTTGTTGTAATTTTTATTCTTTGCATTGTGTTTGCCTGGTTTGGGAATAAGAGTAACATTAGACTCATAAAATAAATTAGGAATTGTTTCCTTTTCTTCTATTTTCTGGAAGAGATTATATAGAATTGGTGTTAATTCTTCTTTAAACATTTGGTAAAATTCTCCTGTGAGACCATCTGGGTTTGTTGGTTTCTTTTTTGTGAGTTTTTTAATTAGGCATTAAATTTTCATAATAGTCATAGGGCTATTAAATTTTTTATTTCTTTTTTGGTAAATTGTGACAATTTGTGATTTTTGAGGAACTTTAAGTCATCAAATTATGTGTTTAGATGTATAGCTTGTTCATAATGTTCTCTTGTTACCCTTTTAATATATACACGATCTGTAGTTATATCTCCTGATTCATTCCTGATACTATAATTTCCGTCTTTTCTCTTTTTGTCAGTCATCTTAGATGCTCATCAATTGTACTGGTCTTTTCAAAGAACCAGATTTTTATTTCATTAATTTTCTTTATGATATTTCTGTTTTCAATTTCACTAATTTTGCTTTTACTTTTATTATATCTGGCCTTCTGTTTGCTTTAGTTTTATGTTGCTATTTTTTCCTCGATTCTTCAGGTGGAAGCTTAAATTATTGATTTGAGTGATTCCCCTTTTCTCATGCATGCATTTAGGTTGAGCAAAGCTTCAGTTGTGGCCCACAGTTTTTAATATGCTTTACTTTCATTTTCACTTAGTTCAAAGTATTCTTTTTTTAAATTTTCTTTGAAACTTCCTTGTAAACTTAGGAAATGCAGGTGTGCTATTTAGTTTTTAAGTGTTAGCAGATTTCTCTGTTAAGTTATTGATTTCTAATTTGATTCCACCGTGCTTGGAGAACATATCCTACATGATTTCAATTCTTTTAAAATTGTATAAGATTTGTTTTATAGGCCGGGTGCAGTGGCTCACACGTGTAATCCCAGCACTTTGGGAGGCTGAGGCAGGCGGGTCATGAGGTCAGGAGATCGAGACTACCTGGCTAACACAGTGAAACCCAATCTTTACTGAAAACACAAAAAAATTAGCCAGGCATGTTGGCAGGCACCTGTAGTCCCAGCTACTTGGGAGGCCGAGGCAGGAGAATGGCATGAACCTGGGGGGCGGGAGGCAGAGCTTGTAGTGAGCTGAGATCCTCCCACTGCACTCCAGCCTAGGTGACAGAGTGAGACTCCATCTCAAAAAAAAAAAAAAAGAAATAAAAAAGTTTGTTTTATGACCCAGTATATGGTCTGTCTGTATTGGGATATGTCCTGTGGACCCTTGAAAAGAATGTATATTCTGATGTTGTTGGGTGGAATGTTCCATACATTTTGATTAGACCATATTGTTGATGGTGTTGTGGAGTGCTTTTGTATTCCTAATGATTTCTTGTCTAGTTATTCTATCAAATGTTGAGAGAAGGTTGTTGTAGTGTCCAATAATTATTATGTATTTTTCTATTTCTTCTTCCAGTGCTATCAATTTTTCCTTTATGTAATTTGCAGCTCTGTTGCTTCGTGCAGAAACATAAAAACTTACTATATCATTTTGGTTACTGAAAAATTTATCATTATATAATGTCACACTGTCTCTGATAATTTTCTAGGCTATGAAGACTACTTTATTTAATATTAATATAGCCTGTTTTCTCTTGATTGATGTTTACATGATATATCTTTTTCCATCCTCTTATTTTCTATTTGCTTATATTGTTCTATTTGGAGTGAATTTCTTACAGACAGCATATATCAGATAATTTTTAAAATTTACTCTTATGATCTCTGCCTTTATTTGGTACATTTAGGCCATTTATATTTAATTTTTGATATAATAGAGTTGAATTCTGCTGTTGTATTTTACTTTCCTGTTTGATCTCTTTTTATTACTTCTGTTTTCTTTTGTTGCTTTCCTATGGGTTACTTGAGCAATTTCATTTTTACTTTTTTGTAGTGTTTTTATGTGTATTTCTTTATATAGTTTTTTTTCTCTTTTAGTGGCTTTTCTAAATAATACATAATGTATACATAATTTACCAAGCATACTATAATCACTCTACTAGTTCAAGTGAAATGTAGAAACCTTAACTCTGTCTAGGTCCCTTTATTCTCACACATTTAATATATAGTTGTTTTAAATATTTTCTCTATGTATATTTAGAGGCAGTCAGTGTTATGATTTTGTTTCAACCATCAGGCATAATTTAGAAAAGCACAGGAAGAGAAGAGACACCTATTATATTTACCCATGTTTTTGCTTAGTATATTATTTCTTTTTTCTTGATGCTCCAGTGATCCTTCTTTTATCATGTCCATTCCGTTTAAAGAAGTTCCCTTACATACTACTTTAGAGTGGCCTGATGATGGACAAAGTATCTTAGATTTCTTTCATTCCAGAATGTCTTCATATTGTCTTCATGCTTTTATTGATTTTGCTTTGTATGGGGCTCTGAGTTGACAGTTCTTTTCTCTCAACACTTAAAAAGTAGTGTGCCACTTCCTTCTGGCCTCCATTATTTTTGATGAGAAACTCATTGTCATTTGAATTGTCTTCCCCTGTGGATAAAGAGTCTTTTTTCCTTTGGCTAATTTTAAGATTTCTTTTCTTTAGTTTGGTATCTAATTACATTGTTCTTAGCATGAATGTCTCTGAGTTTATCTTGTTTAGGATTTCCACAGATTCTTGAATGTGTAAGTTTATGTGTTTTTCCAATTTGGAAAAATATTCATTTATTATTTTTTAGCATACTTTTTGAGGGCTGCCCTCCTTTTTCTCTTTTTCTTGGATTCTGATGACATGTTAGACCTATTGTTACAGTCTTGCAGGTCTCTAAGGTTGTATTCTCCTTTTCTTTCAGTATATTTTCTTTCCATTGTTTATATAAGAATTACAATTGTTCCATTTTCCAGTGTGCTAATTCTTTCCTCTGACTCCTCCATTCTGCTATTGAGATGATCCACTGAGCTTTTTATTTTGGTTATCTTATTTTTTATTCTAAAATTTCCATTTGATTCTTTTTTATATTCTCTATTTTTTTTCTGAGACATTCTGTTTTTTTATTTGTCTCAACCATGTTTGTAACTGCATCCTGTAGCACTGTCATGATGACTGCCTTAGAGTATATGACAGAAGACAATTCTGATATCTCTCCCACCTTAGTGTTGCCATCTGTATTAGTCTGTTTTCATGCTGCTGATAAAGACATATATGAGACTGGGAAGAAAAAGAGGTTTAATGGACTTACAGTTCCACATGGTTGGGGAGGCCTCACAATCATGGCGGAAGGCAAGGAGGAGAAAGTCACATCTTACATGAATGGTGGCAGGCAAAGAGAGCTTGTGCAGGGAAACTCCCATTTTTAAAAACATCAGATCTCATGAAACTCATTCACTATCACAAGAACAGCCAAGAAAAGACACCCCCCGATAATTCAAGCACCTCCTACCAGGTTCTTCCCACAACACTTGGGAATTGTGGGAGCTACAATTCAAGATGAAATTTGGGTGGGGACATACCCAAACTATGTCATTCCTCTCCTGGCACCTTCCAAATCTCGTGTGCTCATATTTCAAAACCAATCATGCCCTCCCAACAGGACCCCCAAAATCTTAATTCATTTCAGCATTAACTTGAAAGTTGACAGTCCAACATCTCATTTGAGACAATGCAAGTCCCTTCCACTTACAAGCCTGTAAAATCAAAAGCAAGTTAGTTACTTCTAGATACAATGGGGTACAGGCATTGGGTAAATACAGCCATTCTGAATGGGAGAAACTGGACAAAACAAAGGGACTACAGGCCCCATGCAAATCCAAAATCCAGTGAGGCAGTCAAACCTTCAAGTTCCAAAATGATCTCTTTTGACACCATGTCTTGCATCCAGGTCATGCTGATGCAAGAGGTGGGTTCTCAAGGTCTTGGGCAGCTCCACGTCTGTGGCTCTGCAGGGTACAGCCTCCCTCCTGGCTGCTTTCATAGGCTGATGTTGAGTATCTGAGGTTTTTCCAGGCACCCAGTGCAAGCTGTCAGTGGATCTACCATTCTGGGGACTGGAGGATGGTGGCCCTCTTCACACAGCTCCATTAGGTGGTGCCCCAGCAGGGACTCTGTGTGGGAGCTCCAACCCCACATTCCCTTTCCACACTCTACCCTATCAGAGATTCTCCATGAGAGCCCCACTCCTGCAGCACACTTCTACCTAGGCATCCAGGCGTTTCCAAACATCTTCTGAAATCTAGGCAGAGATTCCCAAACCTCAATTCTTGACTTCTGTGCATTTGCAGGCTCAATACCATGTGAAAGCTGCCAAGGATTGTGGCTTGCACCATCTGAAGCCATGGCCTGACTTGTACCTTGGCCCCCTTTAGACATGGCAGGAGGAGCTGGGAACGCAGAGTACCAAATCCTTAGATTGCACACAACATGGGGACCCCGGGCCTGGCCCATGAAACTATTTTTTCCTTCTAGGCCTCTGAGCCTATGATGGGAGGAGCTGCCATGAAGACCTCTGATATGCCCTAGAGACATTTTTCTCATTGTCTTAGGGATTAACGTATGCAAATTTCTGCAGCCAGTTTCAATTTCTCCTCAGAAAATGGGATTTTCTATTGCATTATGAGGCTGCAAATTTTCCAAAGTTTTATGCTGTTTCCCTTATGAAACTGAATGCCTTTAACAGCATCCAAGTCATCTCTTGAATGCTTTGCTGCTTAGAAATTTCTTCTGCCAGATACCCTAAATCATCTCTCTCAGTTCAAAGTTCCACGAATCTCTAGGACAGGGGCAAAATGCCGCCAGTCTCTTTACCAAAGCATAACAAGAGTCACCCTTGCTCCAGTTCCCAACAAGTTCCTCATTTCCATCTGAGGCCACCTCAGCCTGGACTTTATTGTCCATATTGCTTATCAGCATTTTGGGCAAAGCCATTCAACAAGTCTCTAGGAAGTTCTAAACTTTCCCACATTTTTCTATCTTCTTCTTAGCCTTCCAAACTGTTCCAGCCTCTGCCTGTTACCCAGTTCCAAAGTTGCTTTCACATTTTCAGGTATCTTTTCAGCAATGCCCCACTGTACTGGTACCAATCTACTATATTAGTCCATTTTCACGCTGCTGATAAAGACATACTCAAGACTGGGAAGAAAAAGAGGTTTAATGGATTTACAGTTCCACATGGCTGGGGAGGCCTCACAATTATATCAGAAGGCAAGGAGGAGAAAGTCACATCTTACATGAATGGCAACAGGCAAAGAGAGAGGTGATGCAGGGAAACTCCCATTTTAAAAACCATCAGGCATTGTGAGACTCATTCACTATCATGACAACAGTGCAGGAAAGACACACTCCCATAATTCAATTACCTCCCACCAGGTTCCTCCCATGGCACATGGGAATCATGGGAGTTACAATTCAAGATGAGATTTGGGTGGGGACACAGTCAAACCATATCATCATCCAATGACTATCTTCTTTCACTCAATTTGAGATCCTGGTTCTTGGTATGAAAAGTGATTTCAGTGAAACATAGTCATATTTGCCTTATGTTATGCGGTTCTGGATTTTATTTAAACCTTTCATTTTCACTGACTTTCTCTGACACCATTCTATCAGGAAAATAGAACACTACCTTTTAACTATCAGGTGGAGACAGAAGTTCAGATTCACCATTTGGCCTCTCTTAACCCTGAGGCTTGGCCACTCCTTTTTACTGCTCTGTGCTCTCTATGTAGTTTCCACTGACATTATTGTGGGGGTGGTCTTTTTAGAACTATACAGTGGTAAAGGCCTCACTCTCCACTTGGTGTCCTTCAACATCACTCTAGCAGGAAGGGAGAGGGCCACTTTGTCACTGCTGAGTGTGGATAGAAGTTCAGGCTCCTCATGTGGTCTTCATTGACACTGTAAGCAGGGATCCTAATTACTGGGCAGTTTCAAATCCCTACTTGACCTTCTCTGACACAATTGTTGCAGGGGTGTTGGGGTAGATACCTCCTTACAGTCTTGCATGGGTAGAAGTCAAAGTTCTTCATACTGCCTTTGTTGGCATGTATGGGGATTTGACCACAGATTTGAGGGAATTTCCATTACCTATTACTTTATTTTAGACAGGAACAGAAATTCCCCTCATTTTCTTTGTTGTCTTGGTTTTAAATATGTTTATTTTGGAGCATAAAACCTCAGAACATATAAGTTTATTCTTCCTCTCACACATCAAAAGTTTTCCATTTCCAATTTCTTTTTACCCCATGCATTAGATTCTTATTCTACTTGCATTTGAAAACCTTAAGTGGTAGCAAAGGCTTATTAAGTGAATGGATAAATAATAAATGTATTAATACCAAAAACGATGAGAGTGAGAAAAATCATTCTGTTATCTTTCCCAGTCCTATAATTTGAAGAAGTTTCTTAGCAATTTTTAAAAATTTACAGAATTGCATTATTTAATGGCCATACAGCTTCAAATAGAAGTAGTACAACATAGAAAGAACTCAAGAGTTGAGAGCTGCATCCTAATGATGCCACTGATTATTTAGTGGATTTAAATAATAGGATTTAAATAATCCTAGGAAATTCACCTCTATGAAGACTTAATTTCTGCATTTACAAAACGGAAACAAACATCTGTCCCATCTTACGGATTATGAATGCTTCAATGTCCCATTAAGTGAAAAGTACCAAGTAAACCAAGTTTAATAAGCATAATAACAGGATAATCAAATTTCACACAATCTGTACTCAACAATTAATTAGGTTCTTAGTGTGTCAGAAAGAAGAGAAATCCAATTTTTAATTGTCTCTAAGAATGGTCAATTTTTAAATCCTAGAATTTAGCCTTTAACATAAGTGGCAGAATATCAACATAGTTTCGTAAGAGCATGATAATAAAAGTAAAACACAATAAAATTTATTAATTTTAAGTATCTTCAAGTTACTATGTAACTCATCACAAGTACCTAGTGATCACCATTCCTTAGGTTTCTTGTCTGCAGAAGTTCTAAAATAATATGGTCAGGATAAAGTCCAATATCTTTGTATATAAGTGTCTAGAATACTTCTAACAGCTTAGAATGAAACTCTGATTTAGGAAGAATGAATCTGAGTAGATAGTCCAACACAAATTAGGTCATAAAAATAAAACAACTGCAGGAAACTTGAAGTTGCTTGTTAAACTAGAGAAAACCATTTATTGAAATCTAATGTATGGATGTGTACCTTTAAGGTTTGTTTCTGACTTTAACTGGAGGATTACTTTAAAATTGTTTCTGTTTCTCAACAGACCATATACTGAGAAACAAAATGAAATAAGCTTTTTCCTACTTCAATAGGCATGAGAAAACCTCTCTAACACTGAGTTTTATAATAGTTCTAAAGAATATAATTATAAAAATAAAGCATTCAGATTGTATCTAGTATACCTCTCTCTCAAATAACTACCATAAGAAACAAATAAATAGAACAAATGTTCTCAAATGTAAGGTGTGACAAACCGTCTTTAATGTTTCTTACCAAACTTGTATATCAAATATTAACCCATATTATAAGTATACACTTGATATTCAGAATTATTATCTAGTCTTGGCTGTGTAAGTTGTTATGTCATCTGAGGATTGTCAAAGATAAATTGCACTGGACAGGTTAAACAGGATAAGGAGATTTTTAGTCAAGACAGTTGCAGTGGGAGAGAGATTGAACTGAAACAAAAATAGGGGAGAGATTGAACTGGAACAAAAGGTAGGAAAGTTTTTAAGTGCCTGTATTAATCCATTCTTAGGCTGCTATAAAGAACTACCTGAGACTGGGTAGTTTATAAATGAAAGAGGTTTAATTGACTCACAGTTCCACAGAGCTGGGGAGGCCTCAGGAAACTTACAGTCATGGTAGAAGGGAAAGCAAACACATCCTTCACATGGTGGCAGGAAGGAGAAGAATGAGAGCTGAGTGAAGGGGCAAGCTCCTCATAAAACCATCAGATCTCATGAGAACTTACTCACTATCATGAGAATAGCATGGGGGAAACTCTCCCCATGATTCAGTTACCTCCCACTGTGTACCTCCCACGACACATGCGGATTATGGAAACTACAATTCAAGATGAGATTTGGGTGGGAACACAGCCAAACCATATCAGTGCTTGAGTGAAGTAGTGGAAAAAGTGAGGGCAGAGGTTGGTCAATATAATTAGGCTACCTTTCTTTGCTAATAGTAGTTTATGGAAGTCAGACTCCTACCTTGGCAGAGAGACTAAGACAGAGAGGCACTATCTACCTTGATGATTATATTTCAAAAGGATGGCTCTCAGGTCCTTGAGAAAAAAATTTCCTGGATTATAAACCTGGTAAGAGGCTGGAAGAAGATTTACATCTCAAAGGGCAGAGAAAGAATTTACAACTGCAAATTTTCTAAAGTAAATGCTCTAAGAAAAGGGAAATCAGGGGCCTACAGTCAAAGATAAACGTGTCTAAAGTTTAGTCAGCCTGAGGGAAATATTAAGGGCATCTTGGTCAGGATATTATTTATTATCTCCATACTATCTGGAAAAAAGAAGAATTCAGACTTGATTAACACTAACCCAAATTGTGTTCTGTGGGAGGCAAACTTAAGACCTATGAGATGTTTCAAAAAATATTTTATTCTCAACTAATGTAGTATTTACTCTGCTAATTCACAATGTTTGTGAGCAAATTACAGGCACTATGGCGTCCTGCAGTTTAAATAAAACAAAACAAAATAAAAACACTCTAGCCTTTCCTTAAGTCAATATTTTTCAAATCGAATACCAAATCCCTGAAAAACTTACGTTTCAAGAAACAGAATTAAGGATCAAATAATCCTTAATTTCCCCTTTACTTCTAAAATTCTGTTATTATATGCATTTAATAGCATTATTTTCTTGGAATATAAAAATTCACTTCTGGTTTTTGTGCGTCTTTAAATTCTTTGCTCCCCATCTCTGCACTCTAATACAAATCTCCAGATGGATTCTTTAACGCTTCAAATGATTGAGAAATCACTACAGATTTTTAAAATTCCAAAACAGACCATTTAGTATTCAAAGTTTTCTAAAGCCAGTAGCTACTCGACTAATCATTCCTTGTATCTTAGAACGAGTAAGAGGATTCCATAGAAATTCAGGGGAAAAAAAAGGATCCTAAAAACCATTACTAAGCAACAACTTTTTATGTGTAATCCTTTGATTGTTTCTTGAGAAATTTCCAAAAAAAAAAAAAAATTGAAAGGAGGGAAGGGAGGAAGGCAGAAAGCAAAAGAAAGCTGCGTGTGTGCATTTATCTCCAAGGGTCCTTATTTCACTAGTTATGTAAACAAAATTTATATGCTCCTATTTAACTTACTTTCTGAAGTATCCTGAGAGTTTTAGCCTTGTAAAATCTCAGGCAGCATTTGAGCTTCAAACTTCTTATTAACCATTGCAGAGGGAGGGGTTATATACTGGGAACATTTATTTTCTTTGCTGACAGAAGTAAGTATAGAGCCAAATGGCTGAAGTTAGTTGGCAAATTTCTCACTTTGTTATAACAAATGCTAGGGAGATAGCTCCTTTGAGCCACGTAATTCTAATTTTGCCAATTAGTAAGAGCAAACTAAGAAGCAAACTGGTATTGGATTTTCTTGTAAATAGTACAAATACATTATTCTACCACAGAACAGAAGATATTAATGTAGCGTTCCTTCAAGAAAATAATAAATTAAGGTCACCAATATAAATAAAATAAGCTTTATATAATTAGCTCAGAAAGTTAGATGAAAATTTTTAAAAATGCTTTTGATTATTAAAGCATAACAGTGCTGTTAAACATATGAGTTTATGTTACTATGTGCATTGGGGTTGGTATATCTAAGACTAATGATGAGAAAATAACTAAAATGACTTCTACTGTTACTTACCTCTGAACAGCGACGGTAGAAGACAAAAACCAAATTACTCTGTTTTTCCCTGAGAAGTTATTCATGTTTTAACTTTTAATAAGAATCCTATCCCATAATTATAGATGTCAAAAGAAATCTCATTTCCAACCATGAAAAGTGAATTTTGAGTCCCAAATATGCATTTTAGAAGTACAAGCTAATGTTAAGTTTATAATGAATACAGTTGCCTTAGAAGGTAATAGAATATTTTAAATAATGTAAACATATATGTAAATAATACCATACTTTAAAAATCTGTTCATTTTCTTCTAGGCTCACATATTTGTCCATTTTACATGTTTAGTACTATCACGTACACAACACAACACATATTGTTGAGAAAAATGATGAATAATAACATAGCGTGCCACATGTTAGAGAATTGACCTTATCTTTTGACAATTGGAATGTATTTTCTAAAACAACCAAGAAAGACAAAAGTTATTTTCTATAAATCCTTTTGTTTATAATCTATTTTTCATTCTAAATCTCATTTTATTTAATCTATTACTGTACTCTCAGAAAAACCTGATTAATAATGTTATTCTACATAAGATAGGATATGCATATTCATGAGCCCTCATGAATTATTTGTGAAATTGAAATGAGTAAACCTTTATCTTATAGGAAAGCAATTAAAAGCACTTGACTCACAAGATGATAAATCAAAACTGAAAATTCAGTCCTCTAAGCACACATAATTTGAAACCCTGCAATGAGAAGTAACACGTTGTGCTAGATTAGACTTCCCCGTGTAAAAAAGTATATTTAAAATATTAAAGCTACTCTTCTAGATCATAAAACATTCCAGTGTGGGTAAAGGTATAGCACATTTTAAAAAGCTAAGCTGATGGGTGATTTAAAGTCCTTTTGGACAACATATTATCTTCTAACATAGCTGCTTTCTGAAAACCTAAAAGGTTTTATATTTTTATTGAAATGCCTAGGTAACACTGAGAACCAAGAAGATTCCTCCCTCAGGCAAGAAGAGTTTAAATTTACTCAAGCTGCATAGTAGAAATTAACAAGTGATGCAGAGCACAATTATCTTTCTATTGCATACTGTATGCTAGTTTAATAATCAAATGATATATAAAGTTGTCAAAAAGCAGTGAATTTAAAAACAGGATTATATAATTTAAGTAAATGCACTGTAAAAAAAACATTGATTATACAGTATTCTATGTGGAAAAAACTCAAAGCTACACTGTAAGGTTAAAATTTTATATAAACTAGTTTAGCAAATGGTATTCTAATAACTTCCCAACCTGGCAATATATTTTTCTTTCTTTTTCTCTGCTCATGAGTATGTACAGAGGTGATTCTTTTTAAACACGAAAAACATAGATTTTATGTAAGTGCACACTACTCCTGGGAAAACCCTTCGGGTCTTCTTATTGTCCTATTGCCAATTACATCTTAGTGATATTTCTCTATAGCATTAATTGTCATTGTTTAATATTCTGTTTGAAATATTCTCAGATCTTCTTTCCAAGTGTTTGTGTCCAAGTCTCTGTGTCCATTTTAAGATACTTCCAGGATCTGAATTACGTTGTTAATTTCTTTTATGTTGCCTCTTTCTTTTTTCCTAACAAACTCTTTCCTGCTCAAACCTCCTATCATCTTGAAAAGCAAAAATCCTGCCTTGTTCAGAAAGCTTCATATAATGAAAGTGTATTTATTTTTACCAGCTTCATCAAGCAAGCCTTCACTAAATATCAATATTTCATGTGAGCATTATAGCTTAAGATGGTTTGCTCTACTTAAGACTTTTTTATTTTATAAAAATGGGAAAAGATATGAGAAATCAATTGAAATTAGACAATCTTAAAAACACCTTGGTATATTGGGGAGATAAAAACCTTGTAATTAGGTTCAGAATCATGGTACTACTAGGTCTCAAGAGACCTGAGTCACTAGATTTTTAAAACCTCAGTTTCATCATTTATTAAGTGATACACTAAAGCTTAAATAAGGCAATATGTAGCTAGCAATTTATATTGTAGAGTACTATGAAATGTAAGGAAGCATTATAAGACAGAATGCATTATTGCTAAATGACAGCTGAGATAGTGGAGCCATCTTATCTCAACACTAGATGCTGTAGATGTTGACGCTGTTTATTCCTAGCAATTCATAGATGGATATAATAAAAGAACATTACATTCACAACATGGAAATAATTGACTAACAAGACAATAAGAAGAGAGTAGATCTAGATGCTCTTGGCTTTAGGCATGAAATTCCCACATACCTGGAAGACCAAGGCCACTTCTCCACAAATCTGTCTAATTCTGAAAACGAATCCACTCAGCGTTTCATAATCTATTAATCAAATTTAAGTTACTTTGTACTGTTGGAGAAGAAAAATACATTTCCCCTGAGTTCATAAAGTATTCTTTTCAGGAGAGAGCATTTTCTTGATGTTATAATTAATGTAGTCTGCCTGCTGTAGCTATTCAAACATTCTTTTATTCTATTTTTTGCCCCATGGCAATTCTCTGACTACTGTTTTGTACATTATGGGTAAGATACATTGCATAAGACTGCATACTCATAAAAACATGGAATTTTTTTTATCATACTTTTAGCCTTACTTCATGTTCTGTATCTAATTTGTCTAAACTTATGGTGTAACCTCAATTTTTCTCCAAGGCATTCAACATTATTTGCAAAAAGATTCAGTTAGATTTATTGCTATAGGAACTCACAAACTGAATAATATGAGCAAAAATAAATCATTTCAGGGTTATTTAAATCTTAGTGCATTTGCTGTACAACTGTATGTAAAGAACTGTTCTGGGGGTTGGACACACAGAGAAGTGTTGACCATCTCTGCCCATGATGAGTTTACAATCCAGTAGTTTAGACATCGTTATGGTCTGAGTATTTGTGTCCCCCGCCACCAAAATTCCTGTGTTGAAAACCTCATTGCCAATGTGATGGTATTAAGAGTTGGGGGTCAAGGAGTGTGATTGGATCATGAAGGCAGAGCCCTCATGGGTGGGATTAGTGCCTTTATTGAAGAAGTCCAGGGAGCTGCCTTGTCTCTTCTGCCATGTGCAGACAGAAGGCACCATCTATGAACCAGAAAGTGGGTCATCACAAGACAGTGAATTTGCAGCCGTCTTCATCTTGAATTTCCCAATGTTCAGGCTGCAAGAAACAAATTTCTGTTTAGCTACTCCATTTATATTTTGTTGTAGCAGCCTGAATGAACTAAGACAGACATTATTGTGACTCTGAGGGAAATTGTGGAGGAAAGAGAGTGGTTTACGGAAAGATGACTTTCACTATGTTGTGTCAAATTATTTGGAGACCAGTGATACTGAAGGAAGAGAAATATGATGATGACATAGAGGGGTTTCAAAAGGTAACTTTATGTCATCTGCCCATTAGATTGTTTAACGCTATGCATTTCTTTATATTTTTACCACATGAGTATGTATAGATGTCAATAGAAATCTCATTTCTAACCATGAAAAATGAATTTTGAGTCCCAAATATACATTTTAGAAGTACAAACTTATGTTAAGTTTATAATGAATACAGTTGCCTTAGAAGGTAATAGAATATTTTAAATAATGTAAATGTATATGTAAATAATACCATCCTTTAAAAATATATAAATATAAAAATATATATAAAAAATACTTTAAAAATACTTTAAAAGTGTTCCTACATAAAATATAGTTTTGTTTACATTTAATATTTGTGAGAGTCATTCTTGTTAGTGCTGATAGTTCTCAGCCACTCATTTTTATTTTTGTGTGATATTCCATTGTAGGATTGTCGAATGCATGCACATATTAAAATTTGAATATTAACTATTGCCAAGTTGTTATCCAAAGTGATCGTAACAATGTTTATCTCAATTCACAGTGTAAGAAGAGTTCTTGTTATGCCTTAATCTTGCTGATACTTGGTATAGTCAAACACTTAATTTTGTCAATATAATGGAAATGACTTGTGAATTTCTCTTGAGTTTTTCTCTTCTGTTGGAGTTGGCAGACAGGAATCACATTTCTCTTCATACCTTTTGCTCAATTTTCTATTGGGTTGACTTTTTCTTACTAAGTTTTTTAGGAATCATTTTTACTGTATATTCTTCATACTTATATTTTGGTGATTATACACATTACAATATTTCTCTAGTCTGATATATTTTTTCCATTGTGATTTTTTGTACAGAAATTTAAAATCTTAATGTGTTTGAAAATTTCAGCCTTTTTAAATAATTAATTCTATTTGCATTAAGAAATGTTTTCTTAACCAGTCCTTATAAAAATTTTGCTATATTTTCCCAGAATACACCGTTTTGCTCTTTATATTTACATTTTTGTGTAATATGCAGTATCAAACTAATTGTATTTTTTTATCTGAATAATACAGTCCTAAGACCATTTGCTGAGTAATCCATATTTTCCCACTAACTATAATACTATTGCTGTCATATATCAAGTTTTATAAATGTCTGGGTCATTTTCTGGGGTTTCTATTTTATTTTGTGTCATCTTATTTTTGTGTCACTTAAAACACTTTTTAAATTACTATAGATTTATAATAATCTCAGTATCTGCCACATCAGTTTTGTATACTTTGTCCTATTTCAAAATATTCATGACTCAACATATTGTCAAAATCTCAACAAAATATTGTTGTGGGTTAAAATTTTAAATTAATTTTGAGATAATTGATATCATTATTATATTGAGGCTTCTTATATATTAACACAGTATCGCTCTATTTAATTTTTTTCTTATCTCTTTTAGCAATATAATTTTATCCATATTTAAATCATTTATAAGATCTCTTAATAGGGTTCTTATGGTTTTTTTAAGTTTTTATTATTTCTGTGAATGAAAATTTTTTAAATCAATACACTTTACTGTAAAAAGCACTCTTAGTTTTTGTATGTAGATCTATTATCTAAAAACCTTGCAATTATTTATAACTTGTATACAAATTATCTTGAATTTTTATACAGAAATTTTCATCATTTAAAAATAAAGAGAGTGGTATTACTTTCTATTATTTCCGTATTTCTTGTTGTATATCTTTCTTGTCTTTTCCGTTAGCTAAACCTTTACTACAATATTGAATATTAGAAGTGATGGCAGATATATTTGTCTTATTCCAGAATAAAGGGAAATACTTCAGAGTTTTGCCATTTTGTCCACATTTGCTATCATTTTCCTCCTACAGAAATCCTCTATCAGGTTAAAAACTAAAATTATTTTTTTTATATTCCCTGTTTGTTAGGAATTTTTACTGAATAATTTTTCTGCATCTAAATAGATAGTATGTTTTCTTGTTTACTTTCTACTATTTAATGTGATGATAATATGAAAATAGATTTGCTAAGATTCAAAGATCTTTATATTTCTTGAATAAATCTTGTTTATCAGAATGTGTTTTGTTGTTAGCACATGCAGAAATGCCGCACATGCATGCACACACACACACACACATACCCTGCAATAATCTCCAAACAATTTCTTAAAATCCATGTGTAGAAGAAGAAAAATGAGAAGACAGGCTTAGTGTCATCCATAATCACATAGAACAATCACATTGCTAGAACTGAGAATAACACAAAATTCCCTGGATCTCAAGTGTTTAAAAAATTGTGGATTTATTTTGTTAAATTAAATTAAATTTGTCCTAAGGCTGCCTTTGTACTTTGAATCCCTACAGAGTAAACTGCAAACTAACTTAGTATGTAAAGAAACTGCAACCTTAATAAGACTATATTCTTGTAACAAATAGCTGAGTCTCAGTCAATTACAGTAGCCAAGCTTCAGCCAATCACAGGCTGCCAACTGATCAGACCACGTTCACAGAAAGCAAATGCCTCATCACACCATGTCCAATAAATGCAAATGCCCATCTGTAGCCAATCAAGCTATTTCTGTCATCACTTCCTTTTGCTGTCTATAAATACTGTCCTGCCCATGTTCCTGGGTGGAGCTCTCTAAATCTCTTTTTGTTCTGAGGCTGCCCAGTTCATGAAACTATCCTTGCTCAAATAAACTCTGCTAAACTTAATTTGTTTGAATAGTTCTTAACAAGAGATTTTATTCTAACACAACACATAGTGAAATAATATGGCCCATATAGTTTACCACATGGGCAATTCATGTATTTGGATTAAAGTACACACACTCAGTTTAAAAAGGGAAAGAAAGAGAAAGAAAATATTTTGAATTGTGTGGTGAATTCTTCCCATGAGGCTATTTGATAAATATATTCCCAAAAACAAACATGATGGGAAATGCTAATGTCCTAGTCTGTTTGTTATTGTCAATTTCCCCATAGTCTCATAGTCTATGCATCTTACTACATTAAATTGTATTTAAACATATATTTTTTTCATAAAACATGGCCCCAAGTCAAATGCATCATCCAGTGCCCAAAGAGGCAGAAACTTTTTTCTTCAATACTAGAGGAAAAATTGACTATGCGGGGCATATTTTAAGGGGGACTATCGAACTACATTATTGTACCTTTCTAATGGGTATCTAAGGATAAGTTTTACAGCTGAGTTTTCAACATACGGAATGGTTTTAGAATCTTATGAAATGGGAGAGTTCCCTTATCCCCCTCGCAGGGTGTGCGACAAGGGTGTGGCTTGCTTCTTTGGTGCCTCCACTGCTCAACCCTAGGGGAGCATGCAGATGGGCAGGTGCAGAGGTTGTGGGGAGCATTTTTTGGTTCTGACCCCATGGCAGCATCTAGGGGTGAGTGTTTACAACTCCCAAAGCCTAAGTGAGCCTGTGTTACAGTGTGTTCTTTCAGCTTTGCTGTCTGCAGGCAGCTTGTGTTAATCAGCTCAATTAGACCTTCTGCCTTATTACAAGGACAGAGGGCTTTCTGTATCCCGGGTTCTTGCCCTAGTGTACTGGAAAAATCAGATCACATGTGGGCTTGGAAGATGAGTGCAAGTTTTTATTGAGTGGTGGAGTTAGCTCTCAGCAACATGATTGGGGAGTTAGAAGGGGGATGGAGTGGGAAAGCTGTCTTCCCCTGGAGTCGGGCCGCCCAGCAGCCAGACTCTCCTCTGATTGCCCCCCGGCCGAACTGCCCTCTGTGTCCACGTGGTTCCGCCATGGCTGGTCTGCCAGTGTCTGCTGGTGTCGTCAGTGTGTTCTCCTCCTCTAGAGGTCTAGCCAACTTGTATGTGTGCCTGCTAAGGTCTCTTGGGCACAGGATGTGGGGGCATGACAGGCCAGAGTGGTCTTGGTAAATGCAACATTTGAGCCCAAAAACCCAGAGTGCCTGTTCTCACTTAGATCCATGGGCACAGGCCCCAGGGTGGAGCCCTTGCCAGGGACCTGCCCCTTCTCTACCCAGCACTTCCCTGTCCCCCTCCCATGTCACCTACACAGTGACTTTAGCATTAGAATCACCTGAAAGGCTTGTTAAACTACAGATTGCTGAGCCCCATCCCCAGATATTCTGATTCAGAAAATCTGCTGTGGGGCCTCAGTTCCAAAGTGACTCTAGGACCTTCTAAAAAGTTTCCAGATGATACGGCTGTTGCTTGCCTGAGGACCATCCTCTAGGATAACCACTGACTTTAAAAAGTGGTTTATGTTTTCTTTGGATCCAGGCAAGCTCAATTTCCACTGAATGTTGACAGTGTTTGTTTCTTTGGGTGGGGAGGTAAGAAGCAAGGGGAGCAATTTAGCATGTTTTATTAACTGTCACATGATAGGTGTTTTAGAATAAACTGGGGACTGAAATTATTCTAATTCACCTATAGCCAATATTCTTTAGTGCCTACTACAAAATTTTAATAAACTTCCTAGCCATCAACTGCCAAAAGTCTTATCTTTCTTGTACCTTATAATTAACAGTTTAAGATAATGTTATCAACCAGGGATTGTTGACGCATTTCCTTTCCCCATGGTTAAAATACATAGAGCAAAACCATTCTTTTGACAATTTAACATTTTGGCTCAGCAATTCTTGACATTTGTTTTGCATTCGGAGGCAATGATATAACCTCTTTGCTGTGGCATGTCAGTTTTTCTGAGTTATCCTTGCCAGAATGCATTTCCAGGTTTTGATGAAAGATTTGCTCTTGAAATCAGTTATCTTTCTTCTTGCTTATTTTTTTCAAGACAGAAATACCTCTTTATAAATAAATAAATAAATAAACCATCAGAATTGTATCACAATCTGAAAAGGTCATAGAGAAATCTGAAGAAAGTGTTTAAGGATTCATCATACCATTAAGGTATCTCCAGTCTAGCATCTTGCGGATTCCTTTAAGAGGAACTTTTATGGTCAAATGACGTCTGGTCCATAAACCATTTTTCTTATCCTGAAGGTTGTGGAAACACAAAAGTTTATACAAAAGAACAAAGATTTTGTTTCTTTGATAAAGTCATGGACTGCAGAATACCATCTGGCTTATATAATTGCTTGAAATCTCATTAAATGTTAAACAGATAAAGTATTTCAAATAAATTAATAAAAAGCTCCAGTTTCTAATTTAGAAAACATCAGTCTGAAATTTGTAATGATGAACTGATTAACGGAAGACAATTTTAAGCAGATTTATGTGACATCTATAGCTATAGTCTGAATATTACAAAAATGAATTCTCTCTTCTTTCCCTTAGCCTAAGTTATTTTTTTTTTCTGAACATGCATATGCTGTATCTAAAGTTCCCAGTAAATGTTTGTGGAATAGATGAGACAAACAGCACCACTAAAAAGCCTCTGGACATTGGTAAATATTAAGCTTGATAAGTTGTAAAGATTTCATTTTTACTTAAACCAACTTTCACCAAATAGTCCCTTCTGGGAGGCTTTCATACTCAGCCTGCTGAAAAATTTTGAACTGACAGTGGGTTTTATTTGTTTATTTTGCATCTTTTTCTACTGAAAATGTACTTATTCACTTTGGAAAGTTAACCATTCATTTGGAAAAAAAAAAACAAAACAAACAAAAAAAACAATGTGGCTGCATCTACCCAAAGCTACATACATATGCTTACTGCCTTGTCATTCAATGCAATGTAGTTTCCATAACAACCGTTATATCAACTGAATGCAGAGAGTCCTATTTTTTTCTAGGCCATGAAAGCAACTTTCTAAAAGAGAACACGTTAATATCTTCTCCTCACTATATTACCCTATCAAACTATTTGGTGAAAAGCACCCTGTCTCTATAAATTAACATTTCTGCTGGATATCTCTTTCAGAATTCACATTTTCCCTTATTCCTTTGTTTAAGTATAGTGTGGCAACCTCTCCTTCTGCTGGGTCTGAAATCCCCCTTGTCAGAGGTCAGCTCTGGTTCAATCTCTGGTGAGGAAAGAAAAGTCACTTGGCAGTCTGGGCTCCAGACAGGGATTTTCTAAGCAATCTTTTTGTTTATAGCTCCGGTTCCAACCACATCCAAGTCTTCAGAAGTACCTAGTAACTCCAATTCTTACATTTTTCCTAGGCTGCTCCAATGTGAGTTTCTCAGAACTACAAGCATTGCATTTTTAACAATTGTCTTCTCTTAAATCATTTGCCAGCCTTCTAAGTCCTTCCATCTTCATATATTGTCTTTTAGATTTACAAATATTATCTGATTTTACAAAGACACACTCTTCCTATTTCTCATTCTTGTTCAATTTGGGTAATTTTGGGGAGAAAGTTGTGAAAATGTCTTTTTTTTTTTTTTTTTTTTTTTACAATCTTGAAACCACAAGTCCTAAATATTCAAATGAAATAAACACGGAATTTTTGCCCTCTATCTTATAAAAGTAGTAAATTTAATAATAAGTTCTCATGATGTATTTAAACTATTTTGTTCACAGAAATTTGGGGTTAAAATCACAGTGATTCTGTAAATTAAACTGATTTATACTTATGCTTGTTCTCTAAGAAGGTTCTTAGTTGGATGTAGCTCCTATTCCATACCATCTTCATCTTAACTTTCAAATCTAGCATCAGAACAAACTAGATTTATTGGCTCATTAAAAAAAAAAGAAGACTGAATTTGCTGTGTATGGAAAACAAGGGAACAAAGACTGAAATTTTAAAAAGTAAAGAGAAACAATGGCAACTTTCAGCACATTATCAAAATCATATACTTTTAGGTAATAGGGAATTCCAATTTCTGAAGCTTGAACCAAAATTTAATGGCTAAGAAAGAAAAAGATAAAACTTGGTTAAATTCTGTCATTAGAATTAAATCATAGTCGGTGGAGAAGCTCACACCTATAATACCAGCACTTTGGGAGGCTGAGGCAGGAGGATCACTTGAGCCCAGGAGTTTGAGATCAGCCTGCGCAACATAATGAGATCCTGTCTCTACACAAAATAAAAAATTAGGCAGGCATGCTGATGCATTCCTGTAGTCTCAGCTTCTTATGGGGCTGAGGAGGGAGGATGGCTTGAGCCTGGGAGGTTGAGGCTGCAGTGAGCCCTGTTTATGCCACTGCACTCCAGCCTGGGTGACAAAGTGAGATCATGTCTCAAAAAAAAAAAAAAAAAAAAAAAGAGGTGGGGGAAGGTGGGGGGCAAGAAACAGATTTTGTTCGATTCTGATCCGTTAGAGCTCTAGAGATTAGTGGGCAAAACCGAATTGTGAATAGCAACAATAAAATAAGAAGACTTCCTTCTTTGTGATGTCGGTGTTTTTAATTTGTTTACAGCTAACTTTAATTTCAACATTTCAAGATCCTGGAACTGATAAACAAAAGGTCAAGCCTAGGACAGACTTCTCGAAGTCCCTACATGCTATTGTTCTATTTAACATTGCATAAAAACACACCTGAATGAGCTATAGGAATCAAGCTTTAGCTCCCTGTGCAAGATGACAATCTCTGGCCTTGAGAAGACTTATGATTTTCTCCTTATATGGCTCGAGACAAAAGCATAACACAGGGACAGCTTGGAAACCTGAAGATGAAAGCTAACTGTGTGAATGAAGTGTTGCTGCCTTAGACAAGATAATCTGCCCATCAAAGCAAAAAAGCATAATTCTGTATGCCTGGGATGTCTCCGTATCCAAGGAAAGAAAAGGATCTGAAAGAAATTGTTGACATTCTGACTACTTAAAGTAGATGCCTTGTTAAATGAGATTTCTGCTGAGACCAGGATGCTCTGTATGTGCCTATCAGTTCAAAAATATAATGAAAGGAAAGTGCTCTGTGTTTTCCTGTTGACTTTCATACCCAAAGATCAATTTAATGGAAAATAAAAAGCTTCCATTCATGGGATACATCTTTGTATTAAAAAGGATTAAATAAAGAAAGTTTGGAACTTTAGGAGCTATTAGCATTATTATGTGTGTGAAGAAACAGTGAGTCCCCAATTCACTCCTCACTTTAACTGAGAGTTCCTTTCTTTCCCGTTAAATGCCAAAGTCATTAATTCATTTCGTATTGAGCATAAGATCTGAATTTCAGTTAGCATAGAAAAAAACGATAAATCTCATAAAATCTCATAAAATGTTAGGAAGTTGGGGGAAAGCAAAAGCAGCTATAATTTTTAGATATTCATTCAAAATATATGTTATTGAAGCTACTGTCCATTTTCACATAGTATCTAATTTTTAAAATTATTCTTTTATTCTATGTGTATTCTGATGAGTCTTCACTAACTTATGGTATTATCGAGCATAACATAGGTTAAAATACTGTTGACAAAAAGAGTCAAACTGTAAAATATTTGAAGAGATTTATTCTGAGCCAAATATGAGTGACCATGACCTGTGACACAGCCCTCGGGAGGTCCTGAGAACATGTGCCCAAGGTGGTAGGGGTACAGCTTGGTTTTATATATTTCAGGGAGACATGAGACATCAATCAAATACATTTAAGAAATACATGGTTTGGTTCAGAAAGGCGGGACAACTCAAAGCAGTGGGTTCCAGGCTATAGATAAATTTAAACATTTTCTGGTTAACAATTGGTTGAGTTTATCTGAAGGCCTGAGATCAATGGAAAGGAATGTTCAGGTTAAGATAAAAAATTGTGGAGATCGAGTTTTATTGTGCAGTGGAATCTCTCAGCAGACTTCAGAGAGAGAGACCATGTCGTAAAATGTTTCTTATGGGACCTAAAAGGGTACCTGTCTCTTAGCTGATGATCTCCTGAATCTGGAAAGAAAGGAAGGAAAACAAAGGGGAAAGGGGATTCTCTATAGGATGTGGATTTTTCCCACAAGAGGCTTTGCCAGGCAATTTCAAGGTATGGCAAGGAAATATATTTTGGGGTTAAATATTTTTTCCTTGTCTCATAATGGTATGTCAGAGTCAGATTAGAAAGTAAGTCACGATATATAGGGTCAAATAAAACCCATCAGATGAGAATTCGTGATTTGTAGGGCATGACTTACCAGACCCCTTAGGTAGGAATTTGGGCAAGTTAAAAAAATCAGAGCTTAGTCCTCAATACCTATCTTAATTTCCTCATGCAAGCATTGCTGTATCCTTTCTTTTCTTTTTCTTTTTCTTTTTTTTTTTTCTTTTTTTTTTTTGAGACAGGGTCTCGTTCTCTTCCCCAGGCCAGAGTGCAGTGGTGTAATCAAGTCTCACTGCAGTCTTGACCCCCTGGGCTTAAGTGGTCCTCCCACCTTAGCCTCCCTAGTACCTAGGACCATAGCCATGCACCACCACTTATTAGCCTCTCCTGGAGAATTTTTAAATTTTTTGTAGAGATAGGGATCTCACCATGTTGCTCAAGCTGGACATATTTTAATAAACTGCAGGTGTCAGAAGAGAGAACTAAGAAATTTTGATAATTTCATATCAGTTAAGAAGATAACATGTTTCAAGAAATACTATTTGATCCACTATGTGTATAAGTGTCTGCTGTTAGCCACGATTCATTGGGATCTTATTGCATATCTCAGATGTCGATATCGCATATCTCACTGAGAGTACCTTTCAGTTTCCCTTATGTTGGTTAACGTATATTTCTCAACCTTTTTACCAGACCACACCTTCCCAGAAAGCAAAATCCTAATTTGTTTTTTCTTGGTGGCTACTAATTTTCTACCGTAGTACCCAGCACCTAGCATTCACTCAATTGTGTTTTTGAAATACATAAATGATTTTTATCTAAGCTCATTTATTTTTAAAGTACTTTTCTAAAAATATGTCTTTTAAAAAAATCCAGTGCCAAAGGGAAAAAAATTTAAAGTTTCTTTGGTTACCTTGGCAGATCATCTAGATGATTTGCATCAATGTCATCTTTTTGTTATACTCATTAACGCGGCTGTTCTTAGCATGAATTATAATGATGAAGGTGGTAATAACAACTGGAATCAAATGTTTTTTACAGTAGAGAAAGCTTTCAGTCACATTATTCCATTTGATCTTCACAAAATCTATGTGTTGGCAGAGTGGTCACTGTTATTCATATTTTTTTTATTTATTTATTTATTTATTTATTTATTTATTTATTTATTTATTTTGAGACAGAGTCTCGCTCTTTCGCCAGGCTGGAATGCAGTGGCACAACCTTGGCTCATTGCAACCTGTGACTCCCAGGTTCAAGTGATTCTCTTGCCTCAGCCTCCCGAGTAGCTGGGATTACAGGTGCATGCCACCATGCCCGGCTAATTTTTGTATTTTTAGTAGAGACAAGGTTTCACCATGTTGGCCAGGATGGTCTCGATCTCCTGACCTCGTGATCCACCAGCCTCAGCCTCCCAAAGTGCTGGGATTATAGGCCTGAGCCACTGCGCCCAGACTTTGTTATTCTTATTTTACAGTTGATTAAGTGAAGACCAGAAATGTCAAGTGACCTGTCCAAGATCACATAAATAGCAAGTGCAGATGCTGGGAGATTTATATTCTGGTCTTTCTGATTCCAAAACTCTATGCTAAATGCAGATTAGTCCCCAGTTTACAAGTGCCTGAATTGTAAAGCCTTCTTCAATCTAAAAACAAACAAACAAAATAACTAACACCCACATGAGCACAGAAATCACCAGTCCACTTGACCACATGACTATAGGACACTCTTAAGCCATTGAACCTCCCATTCCGTGTTTCTGGTACCTAATGGAGAACAGAAAGCTTGTGCTTTCACAAATTGCCTATGGCTTGCTGGAGTAAAATCCTTTAAAAATATATTCTGTTCTGTGGAAATATTTTCATTGCCTCCTTTTGGTTTGTGTTTGTTTGTTCATGCATCTTTAATGAGATGAGGAGTACTTTGCAGCCATGCTGCATAATTTTCTAAATTATCACAGGTTAATTTATTCCTGAATCACCCAGAAGTTCTGGACAAAGAAATGCCTTCAGCAAGTAACGTCAGGCACCTTCTAGAGAAGAGTACGTGGAGGGACCAAGTGGAAGCTTCTTCCCATCTTTTTTTCTCTAGGGCCTTCAACTTTTCAATTCAATCCCTTCCCTGCCTTAGTTTGTAGAAGCTTCTTTCGAAGTCTTCTCTCCATGCTCAACTCTTGTTTCATCATTACAGTCTATTTAGCACAGAGCAACCAAGGTGATTCTTTTAAAGCAAATCTAAATACATAAACCACTTGTCCAAAATCCTTCCAGAGCTTCCAATTTCAGTTACAATAAAGTCCAAAGGCTTGACCTTGACCTCCGGCGCCCCACGTAATCTGCCCTCTGCTTCTCCAGTACCGCTCTCACTCCCACACTGTGCCCACTCAGCAACAGCCACACTGGCCTGCTGGCTCCTTCTTCACTTGCCAAATATTCTCTCACCTCAAAGCATTGGCTTCTTTCTGCCTCAAACAATTTTCCCTTAGCTATTTCCACAGCCGTTTCCCTCACATTATTCAAGTCTCATATTATCTCATCAAGGAGGCCTTCCCCCAAATTTTCTGTATCCTTACATTATTTATATATTTTTTCATAGTACCAATTGCTACCTAACATTGCATTGCATATTTATTTACCTATTTAGAAAATATTCTGCCCTAGAATATAAACTTGAAGTCAGGAAATTTGTGTATTAGCGACTGCTCTATTCTCAATATCTAGAATAATGACTTCATATAGTAAGAACTCAATAAATATATGTCAAACACATGAAATGAATCAGCAAATAATATCTCAGTTTCGGGGGCTATCATTTTGCATTTCTCTCAGGATATTCTAATGGGAGGGTATATAGGGTAAATGAGGATGCAACAAGCCAGTTGGTATCTAAGCCTAAAATTTTTCGTAACATCAAATTCAATTTCAGAATTACTTAAACTACAACTAAATAACTGTACACTTGGAGCTAACCAAGTTTTTTAGTTGATGGCATTCTTATATAGAGCAAACTTTTGTTGAGTATTATCTATGTACCAGGCACATCATATAGAAGGTACCTTGGACCCATACTGGGAAAGCAAATATGGAAAATGTACAATTGGTTTTCTCAAGGGACTCATAGTTTAGTATCAGTAGTAGTTTATTTTAGTAGTAGTTTACTTTGTGGTGATACTTTTATTTGAGAAATAAAGAAAGGAAGGAAAGGAGAAAGGAAGGGACCAGCCTATGTTATTCTGTAAGAAGGATTTATAGATAGGGTAGGAAAAGAGTTCAAATTAGGAAAGAAATTGAAAATGTATGACATCAGCTTTTAGAAAGGTCTTGTCACATACTATCTAGACAATGTTTTGTTTTTGTGTGGCATGAGAATAATTTTTATTAGATATAATATTTTATAAATGAATATTTGCCAATTATACGAATCTTGTCTACCTATATCCTCTTCAAGTAAAATTTCATGTTTCCTGAAATGACCCTAATAACTTCTAGAATAAGTTGTGATATATAAGAACATGTAGCTACTATTTCTAATGGTGATCACTCATCAGTTTCTTACCCACTGATAAAGGAACAGGAAATGTGATCATTTCATGTCTCAGTCATAAAGGTGCTTATATTATTTTAATTACTTGTTAACATTTTTTATCAAGGTTTCAATTTTTAATAGAAAAAATTTTTCTGGTTTACTTTTTGTTTTTTATTTTCAGTTTCTAAGATACCATTTAGCATACAGTGCACATATTACTCATTCTAAAGCATGTAAGTATCTCACCTCCCTAGCCTCACCCTTCTGAATGTATGTTTTGAAAACAGATCAACTTTAGCATTTCTTACCATGAAAAACATCATAAATGGATAAAATTATAATGTAACTTTAGCCTAAATTCTGTTGTTTTCCATTCTTTAATATGACTTACAAAACCTGACCAGGTCTATCGTCTATTTTATTATCCTAGACCAGTAGAATTGAGCATCAACCCTCTTTAGGACTTGGCAGTCTAGATGACTGATGAAAAAACCAAATGTGAGTTCCTTTTGTGGTTAACGATATTGCTATATTTCTATACCATCTGTTGCCTCTTTTCCTGGAAAAAAAGAACCCATCTCTTCTTAATCTTCAAGGAGATCATTCTTAAAATTTGTTGGATGGTCTATATTACTAAACTTCACTTCTGTGTCCTTATATTCCCAGAGCCAATCATTTCTATGGAATTAGAGCCCCTAAGACTATAGGAAATTCATTTACTATCTCGCTTAAGATGAAAAGTAAATCCTGTAAGTTCGTTTTTGTTTGTTATTTGGTTCTGGATTTTTAGCTTCGTATTCTGTATCTTTTTAATGCAATAAGCTAATCCGCTGTGTGAAACTGGTTCCTATTTGGCTATATACTGAAATAAAATAAAAATTTTATTACTTTGAAGTAAATCTCTCCTGGAAGGCTTTTCAGAATTGTTCACTAATTAATAAATGTTAGTTTCTGAAATTGCAGTGAGTACCCAAATACATATTAACACTCTTATTTTCATCATAATGGTCTTTTGAAATAGGCATGCATGATATTCTGTAAGCAGGGCTGAGCATATTAAGTTATTTTAGAAGAGGTAGGAATTGATTTATTAAGCAAATATTTATTAAACCTAAATTCTACAGTAATTCACATGACATTAAGCATGAAGTAATAGTTGATGGAGAATGCTAGTATGGCTGCCAACAGAAAAGCATACATAGAGTTTTCAGCAATGTACAGCCATTCCAGAAGGATATAAGCAAAACAGAAAAACAGTATGAACACACCACATTATAGAAAACCAAAATCTTTTACACGAATTAACTATTGGGGGACAATTCTTTATAAGTCTCTCACATTTCTACATGCCTGTTAAGCAAGGACACTAACTGCCCTTTTATTCTTATTTTAATATATTTATTTATTTATTTTGAGATGGAGTCTCACTCTGTCACCAGGCTGGAGTGCAGTGGAGCTATCTCGGCTCACTGCAACATCCGTCTCCCAGGTTCAAGCGATTCTCCCGCCTCAGCCTCCTGAATAGCTGGGACTACAGGCAAACGCCACCACGCTGGGCTAATTTTAGTATTTTTAGTAGAGGTGGGGTTTCACCATGTTGGCCAGGATGGTCTTGATCTCTTGACCTCGTGATCCGCCTGCCTCAGTCTCCCAAAGTGCTGGGATTTCAGGCGTGAGCCACTGCGCCCAGCCCTGCCCTTTTATTCTTAACTGTCTTTCCAAGGATGTTTATGTAGCAAAAGGCCTTGGAAGTTAAAGATAGTGTTCCTCTCAGGAGCAAGGAGCAGGTTTGCTTAGTGTTCAACATAATAAAGGTAATTTCTCCTTCTGAAACAAACATCAGGCAGGTTTGCTTACTGCCGATTATGAAAGATTCTAGTTACCTAACTTAGGGCTCCTCAGCCATGAAACAAAAATTACTGCATAATTTTTCATTTAGAAAATTACATAAGGCCCTCTGCTTCATCTCACAGGACATGAGAGCACAGAAGAAACTGATGTAAACATGAAGCTCATACTGCTTTCTGTGCCGTGAGCAATAAAACCCTTTGTCTCTGACCAAAGAATCTCATGTCTTGTTAAAATCCACAAAACTATGCCAAGTTTGTTACCTTGCAAGTAGGGTGAAAATCTTTCATCCTTAACAGTTCTTGACATTAATTGATATATATCCAATATTTACAGTTTTAATAAACACCACTAGAAAATAGCCCTTAACTGCCCTAATTGTTGATAGGGGATTTAGAAGTCACAATTAATTGTTCTTGGAAACTCCGTGGAAGCTTGCTATCAATTCATGGAAGAAGAAAATCAGAGTATCATGCCCCATTGTGGAGCCTGAATTTATACTACTTGCTTGGTCTGAAAGTCTTATGTAAGAGTGTTTGTATTTTTGAAAGGAGATAATAGAGAGAATAGGCAAGATATCATAAATCATAAGACAGTAGCTAAAAATTTTCCAGAATTCAAGGAAAATGAGAAATTAAAAATGAAGGAAGCATGTTGAATCGCAGCTTCATTTGATGTCTCTCACTTTGCCACAGCACACAGGCAATTTTTCAGTTTCTTAATCCATTTATGCCTAGTGTTCCATTATTGGAACACTAAGCTTGTGGGAGTTATTTATATCCTACTGTGCAAGGTCATTGCCAAGGTCTGATTTTTCACACACAAAATTTGCAACCTCAGCATAAATTTAAATATACCAAGCTCTGTTGCACTCTCAGGTACTCTGCATGTATATTTCTCTCCTATCTGCCTGGAATGTTATTATCTTTGCTTTTTATAGTGGGCCTTTGCCCATACTTTGAGTTAAGTGATACCTCCTTTAAAACTTCTTATCTGACCACTTTATTTAAAATAGCCTCTTTTTGCTTATTCTCCACTAGTCGTTTTGTTTATTTCCATGGGTTATGGTTACTTTAGTGATTTATGCATATATTTGTTATTGTTGTCTCTCTTGGTGAGAGATGTCTTATATTCACAGGCTCCATTGTATCCCTCTTGTCCAGCACAAGCCTAGCATGTAGAAAGCCCTCAAGAAATATTTGTTGATTGATAAATAAATTAAAGAATGTAAGCACTTAATTGATTTGAACATAAATATAAAATTAAATATGTAATTACAGTTATAAACTTATTACTTATATTTTATATAAAACTATAAGATGGTTGAAAAAGAAAATTCCTTTTTAACAGACTGTGACAACATATTAAAATAATAATTCTAACAAAGCCAATTGGTAGCAGGAAGTTATCAAGAGAAATAGCATAAGTGGGATAATTTCAATAGAAATAGTTTTATTTCTGAGTTGATAATTTAAAAAATATAAATGTAGGCATATTATTGGTAATTAAACAGCTAACTCCCAAACAGAACTCAAAACAGATACCTGCTTTCTAAATTAAGACAGTTACATAAGCACACACACACACACACACACACACACACACCCTAAATATGAATGAATATGATTATATAGCAAAATGTAGGAATAAAAGAAAATAGTAATACAGCACTAAAACTACAAAATAAGACCAGAAAAAAAGCAGCTAACATTGTATAGACAGAATAGGCTATTAAAAAGAATTAATTCTTTAAAATTGAGTCAAAGAACAAAACTCAACTATGTATTATCTAGGAAGCAGTTCTAAAATAAAATAACCCAGAATATTTAAAAGTGAAAGAATGAGCAAGAATATAGCAGAGCCATGATACTAATATTACACAAAGAAATATTCCAGGCAAAAACATTACATTAAAGAATCAATTTTATGTAGCTATAACTCTCAAGACTCTTTATCTACCAAACAATATAGATCTTGAAAATAAAAATTTCTAGGAAATATTAAACATGGAACTCTTAGTAAAAGATATAAGGAAAGCAAGAAAAATTAATTAGTAATATAAATGGGTAAATTAAAAGATTGAAAGACTGATAAGTAAATCCAGAGCTGGCTATATGACTCTCCTCCAAAAAGAAAATAATGATAGTAGAATAAGATAAATTATCGGGTAACCTAATTAAGAAAAAATAAATAAATATAAGAAAATTAAAAGAATTAGAATACTTTTGTAAAAAGATTGCTAACAAGCTCAAATAGTTTAATGAAATCTTCATAGAAGAAATGAATGGTTAAAATGAGTCAAAGAAGTTGAGAAAGTTGAGGAAGCCCTCAAAACTAAGAAAACTACTTATTTAAAGACTACCACTCCAAGAAGGATTCAAAAATGATTTTTTTTGAGACATGGTCTCACTCTGATGCCCAGCCTTGAGTGCAGTGGCACCATCACAGTTTACTGCAGCCTTGCCTTCCCAGGTTCAAATGATCTTCCTGCCTCAGCCTCCCGAGTAGGTGAGACTACAGGCATGTGCAACCATGCTTGGCTAATTTTTGTATCTTTTGTAGAGACAGGATCTGGCTATATTGCCCAGGCTAGTCTTGAACTCCTGGCTTCAAGCAATCCTCCCACTTTGGCCTCCCAAAGTGCTGGGATTACACACGTAAGCCACTGAGCTAAATTTTTAAATATCGTTATTAAATAGATTATCCTTATGGTGTTTTTCCAAATCACTGAGAAAGTTAAATCACTCTTGATTATATGATTCTATATAAATTATTAGAATTTAGGACCAAGGAGTACACTAAAATAATGATACACCATGACCTAGAAAGGTTTACTCAGATTTAACTAAGGTGATCATATAATTTATTGGTTACACCAGAATCTTTATCGTGAAAGAGGTGGCTATTAATAATTACTCTTTCATATCCAACAATCAACCCATAAGAAATTGGTATTTGCTCCAAATTCAAAATGTGAACAGAATCCAATCCAGTCATTTTTCCATATTATTCTTATTTCAACTTTGTCTGAACCACATTAAGCTCTCTCCTAGTTTCCTACAATAGTCCCTAACTGCTCCAGTTTTTGTTGTCTTTACAATTGAGCAGCAAGGCAAATCCTTTTAAAATGTACATCAGACCTGATGCAGTGGCTCACATCTGTAATCCCAGCACTTTGGGAGGCCAAGGCAGGTGGGTAGCTTGAGCTTAGGAGCTCAAGACCAGTTTGGGCAACATGGCAAAAATACAAAAAATACAAAAATTAGTCAGGCACAGTGGTGACCACCTACAGTCCCAGCTACTCGGGAGGCTGAAGTGGGAGGATCACTTGAGCCTGGGAGGTGGAGGTTGCAGTGAGCTAAGGTTGCACCACTACACCCCAGGCTGGGCAACAGAGTGAGACCCTGACTTGAAACAAACAAACAAACAAACAACAACAACACAAAACTACAACAGATTATAGCCCTTTCTGTTCAGAACTCTCTGAAGCCTTCCTATATAACTTACAGTAAAAGTCAAAGTCCCTTTGACCAATAAAGTTCAATATTATTTAACCCCCTCCTCCTGATTTCTAACATCACTTCTCTCCCTCTAGTTCACTCCACTCCACCTACACTCATAACCTCACTGTTCTTTGAACTTACGAGTTAATTTCCTGTTTTAGGGTCTTAGCAGTGGCTTTCTCTCTGTCTAGAATGCTTTCCCCACAATTATCAGCCTGACTTATTGGGCTTATTAGGATGTCAGCTTCAAGGCTTTGTATGAATGTCACCTTCTAAATGAGGTTCCCTTTCAACTCTATCTAAATTACATCCACTCACCCCAACTGCACCACCCTACCTGAATTTTCTTATCTATTTATTTTCTCCTTTGTTACTTACAACGTTCTAAAATGTTATTTATTTACTTATATGTATTGTTTATTTTTGTCTGTAGCTACTAGATTGGTGCAAATGTAATTGCAGTTTTGGACTATGAATTTTAAATTAAGCTGAAACACATCTTTATTAATCAAAATAGGAACCATTACAACCAACACATTTTGGCCAATAAGAAATACGTTTATTTATTCCTGTAGTGTCAAAATCCATGCTTTGGGATTTGATGAACTCTTGGAAAGCATTTTCTGCATCCTGCTGGTTATGGAAGCATTTTCCCTGTAAAAAGTTGTCAAGATACTTAAAGAAGTGGTAGTCAGTTGGCAAGAGGTCAGGTGAATATGGTGGATAAGGCAAAACTTCATAGCACAATTCGTTTAACTTTTGAAGCATTGGTTGTGAGACCTGCAATCGAGCATTGTCATGGAGAAAAATTGGGCTCTTTCTGTTGACCAGTGCTGGCTGCAGGCATTGCTGTTTGTGGCGCATCTCATCAATTTGCTGAGCATGCTTCTCAGATGTAATGGTTTTACCAGGATTCAGAAAGCTGTAGTGGATTAGACCAGCAGCAGACCACTGAACAATGTCCATGACCTTTTTTTGGTGCATGTTTGGCTTTGAGAAGTGCTTTGGAGTTTCTTCTCCATCCAGCCACTGAGCTGGTCGTCACTGGTTATTGTATAAAATCCACTTTTTGTCACACGTCACAACCGATTGAGAAATGGTTCATTGTTTTTGTGTAGAATAAGAGATGACACTTCCAAACAACTTTTTTGATTTTCACTCAGCTCATGAGGCACCCACTTATCGAGCTTTTTCACCTTTCCAATTTGCTTCAAATGCTAAATGACTGTAGAATGGTTGACATTGAGTTCTTCGGCAACTTCTTGTATAGTTGTAAGAGGATCAGCTTCAGTGACTGCTCTTGATTGGTTGTTGTCAACTTCCAATGGATGGCCACTATCCTCCTTATCTTCAAGGCTCTCGTCTCCTTTGTAAAAATTCTTGAACCACCACTGCACTGTATGTTTGTTAGCAGCTCCTGGGCCAAATAGGTTGTTGATGCTGAGAGTTGTCTCCACTGATTTACGACCCATTTTGAACTTAACAAGAAAATTTTAACTTAAGAAAATCACTCACATTTGCTTTTTGTCTAACATCATTTCCATAGTCTAAAATAAATACAAAATAAACAGCAAGTAATAAGTCATTAGCAAAAAAAAAAGTGAGAAATGACCATTAAAATGATGTATAACATAACCACTTTTATTTAAGAATGTGTTTCAATATCAAATGTCAAATTTCAACAATGCAAAAACTGCAATTACTTTTGCATCAACCTAATACAAGGATGTAAGTACCTCAAGGCCACAATTTCTTTCCCTTTTTTTCTCTTTTGTTCTCTTTGTTCTTTTTGGCTCACATTAGATGGTCAATAAGTAGTGTTGAATTAGTGGATAAGAGTTAAACATTTTCTCCTGAAAATTTTCTATAATTTCAATTTGACTCATTATATAGATTCTGGTTGTGAACATATTATTCAGTTTTCTCAAAGACCTGTCTGATAACTCCAGTATCTAGATCTCCTATGGGTCTGTTTCTACTGTCCATTATTTCAGACATTCCTGTTCTTTCTCTGTATGCCCTGCTATTTTTTATTGAAGATCTATCTGACCTTTTCTTACGAAAAAAATTGCAGAAGTAATTTGAGTTGCTAGATGATGTTACCTTCCTCCAGAAAAGATTTACCTTTGCCCTTGGTAGGCAGTTACATGAGAGAGGCAGAGTACTTTCTTTTAGGAAGTGAACTGATTCAAAACTAAACTTCAGTCTTTATGAGAGCTGGTCTTTTTTGGATAGCCATTACTCGGAAATATTGCCCTTCACAGGTCCCAGCTGAAAGACTGGAGTATTTTTTCATGCCCTTCCTCCTTGGCAAGTCCTGAACTCTAATTTTTAGCCTGCTGAGCACCACAAGGTTGCCCGAAGTTCTTTTCAGTTATCCAGCCTCTCAAATACCTTGCTGGAAAAAGCAGAATTGAATATCGGGTTCATCTACCTGCACTCCCCTACTCTTTAGGATTTTAGCTCTCTAAATCATTTCTTCCCTGGTATCACTCAAATGCTATTCAACTTTTCTAGACTTTTTTTTTCTTATAGCAAGAAGTTTGAATGATATAAGGTAATCACCATACTGGAAGCAGGATGTCCCAAGATTTACTGGCTATTCACTAGAAATCTTTGCATAAGAACACTTTACATAAATTTTAAATAATGCATTAAATGTGAATCAGCTATTTCCAACAAATTTGTTTCCTGCTTTTATAAAACCATACATTTAAATATTTCTTTAAACACTTAAATCAAGATATTATTTATATAAAGATGATTTACCAGATTATAAGTGCTAAAATTATTTTTCCCTCATTGGAAAAATAAGTAAGCATCAGCCCTCATGAAACAAGTTTTTAAAGTCAATAAAAGAAACTTTATACTCGCATATGACACATACCATCTTCATAATAGTAGACCATGTACTGCAGAGGAACATTTCACAATGTATATTCTAATCTTAAGAGATATCTTATCACACCACTTGCCCCTCCCTCTCCAAAAAAAAGCTTATGTTCAGCTATGTTTGGGAATTTCTACATATATGTACCTAGCTTGGGGACATGGGTTATGTTTGCATTTTAAATGTTCTGAAGTGTTATACTTTAAAGATTTGCTTTAAAAAAACAAACAAACAAATTTTTCTACCTTATTTAAGAAGATAACTTTTTAAAAAAATATTTACTGGCATCCCAAGGAAGTGGTTTTCCGTGGGACATTCTTTAGGTAACTCTGTTCTGGAGGAAACAGAAAAATATAACATAGAGTCTCTATCTTCAAGGGATTTTTAATTAGTTGGAGAGAAAAATATATTCATATTAATTAACCTGGAATATAGAATTCAACTCACTTTACAAGAAACCAGCACAAAAGAAGTCATAAGAAGTCATGATTAAAGGCGAACCTGATTACCCAGTCCTTTGTGATCAAGTAGGGCATAGTACTAAAATATCAAAATCCATGCCAGGGTTTAACTCAATTAGCATTAAGAATATGCAACAATGAATGTCAAGTCTCTGAGGCCAAATAATAGGAGAATAATCCTTAAAAATTGCAGTGCTGAAATAATGTTGTTTGCCTACCAAGGGTCACAGTATTTTTTATTTATTAACTTGGAAGGTTTAGGGTGCTTTCTGCAAATCTAGTGCAATAAAAATGAAAGCCATTAAAATAGTCTTGCTTCCCTGGGTAACAAACCCTGGACATTACAAGATATTCAAAAATAACACACAACAGGCTTTTCTTATATTTTTCTCATTAACTTTTTAAAGCCTCCTGACTTTGTGGAATCACTGCAGTAAGTTCTAAGTGATGTATAAAATGGAAAAGAAAATGTAGGCTATCCTGACTTCCTCCTGGGCAAGAACACACCTGGGTTTTGTTTGTTGGTTGGTTTTGTTTTTAGCTAAATTACTGTCAGCATTGTTATTTGCTTCTATACAAACATTTTAAAGAAACAGAACAGCCACACAAACATGCACTAGGGAAACACATAAAATCAAAATTTCAGCATTCATTCGGATCACAACACATTTTACCTACTCTGATCTGGTATTTCTAGCTTTTATTATCTGTTCTCTCTCTCTCTCTCTTCCTCCCTCCCTCCCTCATTTTCTCCCTGTCTTTCTCCATCACCTCACAAATCAGATACTCCCTCGGCCATCCACAGGCCTAAGTGGTCAAGCTTGCTTTATAACCAATCCTTTGCCAAGGGATGGGATTGGAGAGTCTCTGAAACAGAAAGAGAAAAGAATTTCCATGTTGGAACCAAAACAGTGGCATCATAGGCTATCTCTTCATTACTTATGATTCAAGACAAGAATCTCCATCATGGTATTTGTGATTTCATAAATATTGATATTCATTGTCTTCCATGAAATAAAAATGCATTTTGCCTCTTGATGTGTATAGCAGTTAGCTAATTATAGAACTTTAAGGGACAGGTGGTGATAGTGACAGGAGGCAGACAAATCCTAGACAGATGGGGCAGGTCCCCAGTAAAACCCCACCTTCTATTCAAAAACAGCCTGAAGGCTGAAAGGCTAGACTGCTGGTTCTGGATGAAACCCGCAACCCAGAGTGAGAACGTCTGTTCCTGTTTGCCCACCCTTTCCTGATTGGTTCTTTTTGAATAATGCTTTTTAAATAACAGAATGTTGCCTTTTTTAATACTACCTATGGCCTGCCCCTCCCCTTTCTTTGTCCATAAAAACCCCACTCTCAGCCACACTGGGAGAGACACCACCTGACTTCGGGTGGCTGTCCACCTGTGCATCCCCTCTCTGCTGAGAGGTGTTTTGTCACTCAATAAAATTCTTCTCCCCCTTCCTCACTCTTAGATTGTCAGCATATTCTCATTATTCTTGGACATGGGACAAGAGCTTGGGACCCACCAAACATGGGTACAGACAAGGCTGTAATATCATGGCCCTCTGCCCTTTGCCAGTGGAGGGCGGCCACCCCATGCAATGAAAGCGTGGCAGGGTTGAGCCAGCCTTGGAGCTGTAGACACCAGAGCAGGGCAAAGGGCTGACAGAGCTGTTAACATGCCGCCATCTGTTGGGGTGTGGATGGAAGGACTAAAAGAGCTAATTAGAATGCTGTAACATCCCCTCTGGGCTTTAGGGTCATGTGCACCCCTGCCTAGGCATCACTATGTCTCCCTATTCTGGATGCTGGGGTATACCACAGGAGTGGCTTGTGATATGCCTGGTCCGGCTGCAAGCACCACGCAGAGCCTGCTCCTGTGCCAGCACTTGGAGTGCCCACTTGGGCCACACACTTGCTTCCTGACACACCCACTCCTGCCAGGAGCTGAGAGTGCAGTTGTGGTGGCTGTGGGATCAATGCCAGAGTGCCACCAGTCACAATCCACCAGGCTGAGTGGACAGTGTGTCTCCTGTGACAAACCTGGGCCCAAGCAAGACCTGGGCAAGGGTGTCACCAGCCAGGGGTCACCAGCTGACAAGTGACTGAGAAAAATCCTGCATCAGTGGTTCAATAGTGTGTTTTCGGCCACAAGGAACAGAATAGCCATCAAAAAAAGAATTTATAAACAGAATGGGCTAATTTTTCCCACATAATGAAGAGTCTATAGATATGCAAATCAGGGTGGGTTAAGTGGCTCAGCGATATCAGTTATCCGGATTCTGTGTCAGTATCTCTTGGTCTTCAGCTCATGGTCACAAAGTGGCTGCAGTTGTGCAACTATTATCCTCATAGGACAATATACAAAAGTGGAAAGGAAGTGGCAGCAATTTATTCTCTACTAATGCTTTCATTCAAGGAAAAATAAATATTTCCTAAAAGTCGGTGTAAACTGCTTTTCTGTCTCACTGGCCAGCATTCTATCTCCTGCCATATTTTTAGCCTCTATAGTGGTAGGTGGAATCTTCTGGCAAGAAAAAATGAGGCTGGTCTTCAAGTATCCAAGAGTGTCTGCCACAGGAAGAGGAAGAGGAAGAGGATGTGCTTTCCTTCTTGTATGGACTACTGATCCTGTTTAGAGAGCTACACACTATGCATTTTACTTTTATCTGACATTAGATCCATTCTTGTTTTGGTTCCATTAGATTAAGAAAAACGTCATTGATTTTAAAAGTTTAAAAGGTATGTTTCACTTATTCATTTTTTTAAATATTATGAACCTTGAATATTGTTGTTTTGAATGAGTTTTTGGTTTGTTTCAAACCTCCTTGGAGCATAAAGGGGAGAGGCAGGTCATAGGTAGTATTAGAAAAGGCAACATTTGATCACTTAAAAAGCATTATTCAAAAAGAACCAGTCGGGAAAGGGGGAACAAACAGGAACAGATGTTCTCCCTCCAGGTTGAGGGTTTCATCCAGAACCAGCAGTCTAGTCTTTCAGCCTTCAGGCTGTTTTTGGATTGAAGGTGGGGTTTTACTGGGGACCCGCCCCATCTGCCTAGGATTTGTCTGCCCCCTGTCAACTATCACCGCCTGTCCCCTAAAGTTCTATAATTAGCTTACGGTTATACACATTGAGAGGCAAAATGCATTTTTATTTCATGGAAGACAATGAATATTAATATTTCTGAAATCACAATACCAAGCTTGACCACTTTAGCCTGTGGATGTCCAAGGGAGTGCTTCTATGTATACATTTTTTGTTGTTCTGTAAAGTAAGTCCAAAGCTTTTGGCAGATTTCGAAAGTATACATCACCCCCTAAAAATTTAGAATCATCAGTAACAATGATTGTTTCTAATAATTCAAGGTATTTGTATAAACTGTTTTAGGACAAATCCCTCATCTACATTTTAGAGACAGCATTGATACAATAATCTCATTCTGTTTAGATTAATAGTTTCACAAATTCATTTTTGCAGTTAACTCCCGTAATATTTTTGCTTATCCGTATTATAGAACAAGGGAGAAATTACTGATCTTCTTCATGCCTGAATCCAGAAAAAGTCAATTGACAGTGAACACCAGAGGGTATTTCCATAGTAAAATGTAGGTGGGAAACTCATTTTTTATTTTCTTTCTGTACCTTCTCTTTCAGCTGTTCAATAAGAACTTATTGAGTTCTTGCAGTGTGCCACTGTTTTATTTCAATCGTTTCACGAAACTGCACACAAACATAAAGCTCTGGTGACATTTGTCCAAGGTCATACAACTAACAAGTTTCGGTGATTCAAAGCAGGACACAGACACCAAGTCCAAGGTTCTTTTTACACTGTCACAACTAGCTTTTTTTTTTCAAGAAGTATTTAGAGTGTAATCGGTATGCCCAAACAAAAAGAAAAATCTTTTCTGACAATGCTACATGTTTAGTCGGTATAAACAGGTGGTAATTCACAGAATTCAAGGTAAATCTTCAAAAATACTTTCAAAAATATCACTTCAGTGACAACATTGCACTTCACTTGACTACATTAAAACTCTTCACATTACGTATAATTGGTAATATGGGATACACATATGCTCACATAACCAGAATCAAAAATCAAAAAGAATTTATCCTATTTTTCTGAATTTATATGCATAATCTTAATAGAATATAGTATAAAATATATAGAGAAATAAAATATTAAAATTGTATTTTAATCTGTAAGAAAAAAATAGCAGCCAATTTTTGTCATATTTCTATTTTGATCATTGAGTTATAAATTTAATTAAATATAATTGTTCCCCTCAATCTTGTGCTATGGATAATTTAAATCTTCATTTAAATGTTAATTGCCAGTGACATCAAAGACCTTAATAATAACATTTTATTCTGCTTTAATTTTATAAAATTCAGGATATTTGTTTTGTTATAAAGTATGATGTAAGATAATGATTATGAAAAGGTGAAGATGAATATAAATTTCTACAATAGTCTTCAAACAGTTTCGCCTAGTGATTTTCAGAAGAGTCAAATGTACTGTTTTCATGTTAGTTTCAACAAATGAAACTTGAAATTCAGATAGTTGCAGTCAAGCTGCAAAACTCTTCTTCATTCAAAAGAGGAAATGATTACCTTCTGGCCTTTTCATTAGTTATCAGCAAGTTGCTACAATTAGATTAGGGATGGATGAAGACCTTATTTTCCATTTCATTCTGTGTTAACATTATCTATGCAGTGCATATTGTGTAGTTAATAGAAGTTTAAGGGAAAAAGGTTAAATAGATTTATAATTTTGATGGACTCAGTAAGAAACAGTGCTACAGTTGCCTGGTCAGACTGAAAATCAATTTGTGAGTATCAAAATGTGAACTCATTTAGTTCCAAGCAGAACTATTGCTAGGCCATCCTTGGGGAGATGCTGGACTATTGTTTTCATTAGGTGCATCTGGGATGCCTAAGAATAGGTTGTTCTTAGAATGTGAACAATTCTAAGAATCTCATATTGAGCCAAGTGGTTCTTTCAGCATTAGCAAAGATAGCTCACTGACTTAATATTGTGCCAAAGAGACCAAGGTTCAAGTACTTAGTAAAGGCTAGTGCTCAAATATTTCCGCTTGTTCTCTTGCACCTTTACCACTGCCATGAGAACATGACCAGGATGGCCTGATGAATATGAAAAATGCATGGGTCAGTGGCCCCTGTTGCTCCAGCGAACAGCCAGCCAAATGCCAGACATGTGTGTGACCCCAGCAGAGACCAGAACTGCCCAGCCAAGTTCAGCCTTAATCACCAGTCTGCAAACTTGTGAACTAAATAAATCTTATTATTTTCAGTCATTATGTTTCAGGATGGTTGATTATGCAGTACTGAGTGGCAGTAGGAAACACACGCTTTGATAAACACCATCTCATACTAGGAGATGATAATGGGGATTGATTAGAATCCTATCATTAGTACCTTCTTGGCTGGGGGCAGAGGGTAGAGAAAGACAAAAAAAAAATAGGATTTTTTTTTTGTTGTTCTACTTAGCAAAAGTGCCAGTATTTATCTTCTTCTATTGAGGATAGAATGAGAATGGCCCTAACAGACCTTATACAGAAAAACAAAGCTACTACACTACAAGCTGTCAGTGTTAAGGCTGGACGAACCAAGGCAGAGTCAGTGTTAACATAAAAGCTAAGAGTTGACAAGGGAAGTAAAAGAGATACCTCTGATACAATAATCCTACAGGCAGATTTGATTACTTCCTATTAAACGAGCAAATGAGGTCAGACATATTGTTGGTCAGTACAATTGCCAGATTTAGCAAATAAAAATACAGGATGCTCAGTAAAATTTGAATTTTAAATAAATGACAACAGTTTATTAAAATTACATCCCATACACTGGGCATGCTGTGTATTTTCCAGGAATTTGACTTCTGGGGAGAGGATTTGGGGAATGGAGAACTGATTCAGTTTTAAAATTATACTTTTCCTGTCTCTTTCTGATTTTTATTTTCTTGTTAGTAGCCTAAGGAAAAATGTACAAAACTACCTTCTTTGCCATGTTTGTAGAATTAGTGATGAACCATTACTACGTATGAAGGTAGAGTTCTGTATAGACTGTGGATCTAGTAGAAAAACCTAAGTTTTCCAGCCCCTCTGCCATCTACGACGCTTGTAAATTCACCCATAAACACCATGACAAACCAAACACCGGGGAACTCCCTCTTTCCTTATCTTTAAACTACCCACTCATAGCTGACTTGGCTATATACATAGTCCATTCCCAAACACTGTACATATATAACTTTTTGCAAAGTTAACGTTGTCTTTTTGTTTTTATAATTATAAAATAATACATGATCATTGTAAAATAAATCAGAAAGTAATGGAAGAACATTAAGTTGAAAAGAGAAAACAACACAAATATCTACCTCTGAAATAACAACTCTTAACATTCAGGTAAAAATCCTTCAACTTTCTTCATGTATATAGACAAATATATGTATGTTGTTTTTCCTCACACAGAAACAGAATTGTTATATACTCCTCTTGGTAACTTGTTAGCCTGACTTAATATGTTGTGGATTTTTTTCAATGTCAATAAATATACATTTACAACCTTGTCTTTAATGACTGCAGTCAGTGAGTCAACAATATTTATTAAGCTCTTACTAAATGCAAGACATGCTGTATTTCATTGCATGTATACCCCATGATAGATTTAACCAATTCCCTATAATCAGGCATTTTATGTTGTTTATAATTATTCACTAGTATAATCAAGCTTACAATGAATATGCTTGTAAGCCTACAACTCAACTGATAGAAACAGATGGGTTCAGGCACACTAGAGAGGAGTAAATATTTTTGGAAATGTTCTGATTGTAGCAGGGCAGATTACATGCAAATTTTCCATTTTTATGGATATTATTTGACATTCAATCAATAGACTTTGAAAAAACTAGTCAATCAGTGAATCAGTCAGTTCTCTTCTTTTTATTATTCCTGATACCTTTTCTTTTTGCCTCTGGTATACTTACAGGTACAATTATACTCCCATGAGAAAGCAAGCAAAAGTATGAGAAAAAGCATCAATAAGTACATTCTTAGAGGGTTGTACCCATGCCAGCATTCAGGCATGTACATTCTTTCATTCATGAAATATTTACCGATTGTCAAAAATGTACCAAGCCCTATTCTGGATATCACAAACAAAAGGACAGAATGGCTCCTTCCAAATGTTTTACAGTGTGACCAGAGGCACGTTGCTTCCCACTTCCAAAGGTCTGTTCTTCAGCTATTAGAGTATATGGAGACTGCCAATTCCTCATACTTTCTGTAATAATAAGTAAATATCCTTTGCCATTTTAATACAATAAATAATATTCATATAAAGTGCCATTGTGAGTAGTTGTAGGTTAAATTAAAAGTTGGGATAATGCAAGAAGTCATAAAAATAATAGATGAGTCACTTAGACATTTAAACCTATTTAAAATATATTAAGGTGCCTTTATTCCTAATATTTTCCTGTATGGGCAAAGTTTTCCTATTTTGGACCTGTGTCTGTTAAAGCAAATCCAAGTGAATTACAAACACATTTCTAAGTATTATTCTGGAGGTGTTGCAAAAAGAGATGTAGTTCTAAATAATATCCATTCAAACATTTTTAAGGGCAAATAACATCTTTAGTGGGAAAAAAAGGAGTACTACATACACATCCTAGCATGAAAAACATTATTTAAAAGTGTAGGCTAGTCACAAAATTGGTTAAAAGCTGGATTAATCAGCTTTTGATGCAAAAAGATTGTGGAACAAACAATACGCAATTCAATGGCTTTGACAACACTTTGTTAATTTTCACTCATCGCTGCTCTGCGTGTTAGCTACAGCTCAGCTTCGGTGTGACTCCGTTTAGTGGGACTCATCACCAGACTACAGGCTGCTGGTTGGATTCAGGTTTTCTGCATGTGTCTCCAATTTTGAGACCCAGCCTGAAGGAAAACTCAGACTGAGGATCAGTCTGGGGCATGATCTTCTCATGGTGGGTGTCAGACGCTCAAGAGGGCTTGTAGAAAAGAGCCAACCATCTTAAGGCCTTACCTAAGAACTGACACCCTGTCACTTTCATCCACTTTCCGTTAGCTAAAATAAGTCACATGGGCAAGCACAGTGTCAGTGGGTTGGGGAAATATAGAGGAGAAATGAGGTGAGTGAATAGTTAGTGAATATAACATCATCACTCATGCTCAGTATCAGCTAGAAAAATTAAAAACATTATCAAAGATGGGCCAGTTAATGAGATGTACTACAAATTAATACAAACATCAAACAACAAAGTGTTGCTTCAAACAGGCTAAACATAAATTGTTGAAGAAATCCTAGAAATCCTGTTATTAGAAATCCTACATGGCAAAATTTTGATTTCTGTCAGGATTGAAATCTTTCTATGTTTTTTTCTTTTTAAATAACTGATCAGATCTTCTTGTATAAACCACTCCTATAAGTCACATTCTATGATTTTTATTTTCTATTATGTGAGAGGGGAGAGAAAATCAAAAGCAATGTGAATGCATAGTCCTTCTAGATTCTTATTGTTTCTCTTTCTCTTATAGTTTATCTCACCTATATATAATTCAATATCAACCATTTTTTTTCCTAACTTACGTTTAGTAAAACTTTCTATGCACTCAACTTAGCTTTCATGGAAACAGCACTTTTTTTCCTGTAGCAGCATGTAATTAAATTATGTGATTATAACGACAAGTATTGCTATTATAAAATGGTTTGAGAACAAACATATAGTATCTGTGGGACTTAACTGGTAACAGCAGAAATGCACTGCTACTTGCCATAGTGTTTGGTTGTCCTTCCTATTAACACATCTATTATGTTTTAGGATGGAAATGGAGGGCTAATGATTTAGTTTTCATGACTTTGATTATTAAAAGAGTCAAATATATTTTTTAAACTTGTATTTTAAGTTCAGGGGTACATATGCAGGTTTGTTATATAGGTAAACTTATGTCATGGTGAGTCAAACATTTTAAATATATGTATAAGCCATATATATTTCTGAAGGAGTTTATTATTTTGTTTATAAATATAAAATCAGAGGTTTTATAATCTAGTAATTTGTGGCAATATTACATATCAAGCTAATGGAATGAATTTAATGAGCTTCAAAGACAGGACATTTATTAAAATAATAACATTCATAAATTAATTGACATCAACATACTATTTACAAAAATTAATGGTTTATACCTAAATATACACTCAAATTTAGTGGTATTATTATGTGGTACATGTCCTGTTTGTACATAAATTTTGGATATAATAAATTTTTTGTGTACATAAGCTTCCACTTATTTCAATGAACATTAATGTATATTAGGTATTTGATTAGAACGAACATTACTCATCAACAAGAAAGTTTATTTAAAACCCCCAGCTCCCTCAATTGCTTGGTTCTCTTTCTCTATCTAAATAAGTTACTCTTTCCTTTTCCTCTAAGATCAGTTATTGGGATCAAAGCTTCAGCAATGGTTTACCTTATGTGTAAACTTTTGGATATAATAAAAGTTTTGTGTACATATAAACTTCTGCTTATTTCAATGAACATTAATGTATATTTGGTATATGATTAGAAAAAACATTACTTGTCAACAAGAAAGTTTATTAAAAAAAAAACCAACTCCCTCAGTTTCTTGGTTTTTTCTCTCTATCTAAATAAGTATTCTTTCCTTTTTCTCTATGATCAGTTGTTGGATCAAGGCTTCAGTGATGGTTTACCTTATGTGTCAACTTGACTGGAACACAAGGTGCCCAGATATTTGGTTAAAGATTATTTTGAGTGTGTTTGTGAGGGTGTTTCTGGATAAGATTCACATTTCAATCAGCAGACTGAGTAAAGCAGATTACCCTGCCCAATATGGGTGGCCTCATCCAATCCAATGAAGGCCTGCAGAGAACGAAAAAGCTAAGAAAGTTAGAATTGGTTCTCTGTTTTTCTTTGAACTGGGGCATTGGTCTTCTGCATTCAGAGTCAAATTCAAACTGGACCTTACACCATCAGCTCTCCTGATTCTCAGGCCTTTAGACTCACACTAGACTTATACCATCAGCTTTTCTCAGTTCTTATATATATCAGACCCAGAAAAGCTGCCAGTGTTTTTGGACAATGAAGTTCAGGATGAGGTGGTCTTGGATGAAGATGAGGAATTTACTGGGATATATAACAGCTCTGATTTATATCAGACCCAGAAAAGCTGATGGTATAACACTAGTGTGAGTCTGAACGCCTGAGAACCAAGAGAGCTGATGGTGTAAGTTCCAGTTTGAACATTTTATATATATATATATATATATATATATATATATATATATATATATAACCGTGTGTGTGCATGTGTGTATATATATGGCACATGGTGAGATGAAGTATCCCTGTATGTGTGTGTGTGCACATATACATTTGTGTGGCAACGCAGCCAAGCCATATCATTTTATCCCTTGCCCTTCCCAAATCTCATGTTGAATTCTAATCCCCACGTGTCAGGAGAGGGAACTGGTGAAAGGTGATTGAATCATGGGGGCAGATTTCCTCCATGATAGTGACTGAGTTCTCACAAAATCTGGTGGTTTAAAAGTGTGGCACATCCCCCCTCACTCTTTCCTTCTGCTTTGTGAAGACATGCCCTGCTTCCCCTTCACCTTCTGCCATTCTTTATAGATTACCCAGTCTGAGGTAATTCTTTATAGCAGTGTGGGAATGAATTAATACAGAAAGTTGGTACCAGGAGTGAGATATTGTTACAAAGATACCTGAAAATGTGGAAGTGACTTTGGAACTGGGTAACAGATAGAGGTTGGAACGGTTTCGAGGGCTCGGAAGAAGATAGGAAGATGAGTGAAAGTTTGGAAAGATCTGTGGAACTTTGAACTTGAGAGAGATGATTTAGGGTATCTGGTGGAAGAAATTTCTAAGCAGCAAAGCATTCAAAATGTAACCTGGCTTTTTCTAAAAATGTATGCTCATATGCATGAAGAAATAGATGGTTTGAAATTGGAACTTATGTTTCAGAGGGAAGCAGAGCACAAAAGTTTGGAAAATTTGCAGCATGACTACGCAGTAGAAAAAGAAAATTCTGCGGAGGGCTCAGGAAACTTAAAATCATGACAGAAGGTGAAGGAGAAGCAAGGCACATCTTCACAAGGCAGCGAGAGAGAGAGAGCAAGGGGAGAAGTGCCACACTTCTAAACCATCAGATCTTGCCAGAACTCAGTATCACAAGAACAGAATGAAGGAAATCTACCCCCATGATCCAATCACCCCCCACCAGGTTCCTCCCTTGACACGTGGGGATTACAATTTGACATGAGATTTGGGTGGGGACAGAGAGCCAAACTATATCAGCACTTAAAAATCATGCTAAATCTACTCTATCTCTGTTCTATAAATGGAACAACAAAGCCTGGATAACAACATATCTTTTTACAGCATAGTTTATTGAACATATTAAGCCCACTACTGAGACCTACTGCTAAGAAAAGAAGATTCCTTTCAAAATATTTCTGCTCATTCTCAATGCATCTAGTCACCCAAGAGCTCTGATGCAGATGAGCAAGGAGGTTAAGTGTAGTGTTCTTTGCTTGCTAATACAACATCCGTTCTGCAGCCTGGGGATCAAGAAGTAATTTTAATTTTCAAGTCTTATTATTTTAGAAATATATTTCATAAGTCTATAGCTGCCATAGATAGTAATTTCTCCGATGGATCTGGGAAAATTAAATTGAAAACCTTCTGGAAAGCATTCACCATTTTAGATAACATTAAGAACATTTGTGCCTCATGGGAGGAGGTCAAAGTATCAACATTAACAGGAGTTTGGAAGACATTGAATCCCACCCTCATGGATGACTTTAAGGGGTTCAAGACTTCAGGGGTGGAAGTAACTGTAGATGTTGTAGAAATAGCAAGTGAACTAGAATTAGAAGTGGAGCCTGAAGGTGTGACTAAATGCTGCAATCTCATGGTAAACCTTGAATGGCTGAGGAACTACTTATGATCATGAGCAAAGAAAGTGGTTTCTTGAGATGAGATCTACTCCTGTGAAGATGCTGTAAACATTGATGAAGTGAAAACAAAGGATTTAGAGTATTTCATAACTTAGTGGATAAACCAGTGGCAGGGTTTAAAAGAATTGTCTTTAATTTTGACAAAAGTTCTACTGTGGGTAAAACATTAAAGCGCATCACATGCTACAAAGAAATATTTTATGAAAGAAAGAGTCAATCGATTTGGCAAATTTCATTATTGTCTTATTTTAAGAAATTTTCACAGCCATCCAACTCTGTTGCAACCACCGCCTTGGTCAGTCGACAGCAATCAACACAGAGGCAAAACCCTCCACCAGCAAAAAGATTATGACACTCTGAAGGCTCAGATGATTGTTAGCATTTTTTAGCAAGAAAGTATTTTTTAATTAAGGTATGTACATGGTTATTTTAGACATAATGCTATTACACACTGACAGTGTAGCATAAACATAACTTTCATATGCATTGGGAAATGAAAACATTTGTATGACTTGCTTTATTGAAATATTCATTTTATTGTGATAGTCTGAAATTGAAACTGCAATATCTCCCAGATAGGCTTGTGTGTGTGTGTATGTGTGTGTGTGTGAGAGAGAGAGAGAGGGAGAGAGAGAGAGACAGAGAGAGAGAGAGGGAGAGAGAGAAAGATAGAGAGAGAGAGAGAGAGATCCTATTTGTTTGTTTTTTCATGGAAAACCCAGAGTAATACAGCTTCTTTCACCTTGCTAGAGCTAACTCAAAATTAAAAGTCAAGAGGAGGTTTAGAGATTTTCTTGAATCAATGATCCATACTCATACCTATTTTGAAAGGTAGAATCTATTCCTCCTCAAAGAGGGATGCAAGTGGCAGATGTGGAATTATGCCACATGAGGTTACTTTTCGGAGCGCCATCTGACATTTCTTAATGGTTGGTAGCAAAATTGAGCTACCAATTCAATACACATTTCTCTAGAGTAGGAACTAGGGATAAGCTAATTGATAAGCTATAATGTCAACCTATTTATGATTTTAAAGTGTGATAGGTTTAGGCCAGCCTGAATACATTTATATTTCACCTCTCATAGATTATTTTTGCCCATTTCTTTATTGAATGTTGAGATATTAATATCCCTTGTGTTAAAATAGGTCCAATGAAGTCCAAGCTCAGAGAGAACATAAAAGGTCTGCAATTTCAAGACGGGTTGCAAATCTTTACATAAAGTAGAAAAGGTGATTAATAACAGGCCTAATTGAGAAATGCAATTTTTGTGCTGGGGAGCTTCAGATCACAGACTGTTTTTTCTTTTTTGTATTCATCACAGGCAATTGAACCTGGTGAATGAAATGAAATTAAGTTAAGAGGAGAAAATTGGTTCCAAATAAAGTTTAGGAAGCAATTTCTACCCATGAGGTAATTAATGAATGAAATGGGTTTCTACATTAGCTCTTGAGGCAAAGCCATTTTAATGAGAAGCCCTCTTGGGGAAAGTATTCAAAGTAATTTACCCCAGTGGTCAAGCAGTAGCTGATTTTGAAGTAATGGCAATATGGTCCTTTACAGGCAAGGGGTCTTCTTGCTCAACGAGGTATTAAACAAGGTCATGTCTTCCATTTGAATGACTGCTCCATTCCACAAGAAAATAGAGGAAGGAAAATAAGGAGTTTTAGAATTGCTTTGCAGTGATCTTTTGTGTTTTGGCTTTAATTACAAAGTACTGCATGTGTGCTATATTAAAAAAAATTAAGAAACATAAGTGCAAAAAGCAAATTATGAGAAGACTCACCAAACATGCCCATGCTTGGGTGCACCCCTCACTTTATTTTCAGAGATAACAACTGTTCTCTCTCTAAATCCAGTTCTGTGCATTTCTTGACACTGAAAGTATTCTAAGGTTAGGGAAGTCACATAGGGTAGTTTTGTCAAACTTTGCTCCTCCCTGTCCTGCAGGCACATTGCTTAGAGAGACCACTCTGGAGGCTTCAGGAAAGCCAGGAAGCTGGCTAAGAAATCTCTTGACCCTGGCTAAGGAGCAATGTTTAAGTAACAACATCTAAAAAAGAGAGACTTTTCCTTTCAATGTGCTCTGTGGAAACTTAATGATATGTGACTTTGTTATCACTGCATTGCAATAAAAATCAAATCAGTGTCCAGTGTTGCCTAGCCGTAAGGAAATTTCAAGCAAAAATCTTTGAACAAAAAAATTACTTTTCTTCCTCTGTCTTCATCAGTTTGTGGTAATTACATCTGTCTTGACTGTCTGGTTGGCATTTACTTGTAATCCAGAATAAATCTTTTTATGTCCAGTATATTTTGAGTTTTTCTGCAAATTATCTGCCAACCATCATCACTTCACAGGGCTAGTTCAGAATTCGGTAAAAATATTTTGCTGTAGGAGAGTTACTTAGCCTCTTATTTAAAAAACAAACAAAAACATACAAAATAAAACAGGGCCTTTCTCTGTCACCCAGGCTGGAATGCAGAAACTCCATCATAACTCACTGTAACTTCAAACCCTTGGGCTTAAGTGATACTGCTCCCTCAGCCTCTGAAGTAGCTAGTACTACAGGTGCATGCCACCATGCCCAGTTTTTTTTTATTATTATTTTTGTAGGCACAGGGTCTCGCTATGTTGCCTATGCTGGTCTTGAACTCCTGGCCTCACACAATCCTCCCACTTTAGCCTCTCAGAGTGCTAGAATTACAGGTATGAACTGCCATGCCTGGCCAGCTTCCTGATCTTATCTTTCTTACTCTCTGTTCTACCTAGTCTCCTGGACAATGTTTCCCAAACTGTGGTTTTTAGACCCTTGGGAGGCCCAAAACATATTCTATGGGTTAGAAAAATCTCTACAAAAAACTGACTTAGATGTTCACTTTGATGATTAAAATATAAAATATAAGTATAGTCTCAATTGTCTATATAAGTTTATAATCAAGTATGAATCCACAACGTATGCCTCCATACTTTCTTTTGTGTTTATGATCAAGCTAAAGGAGTAGATTCTAGCTTGGCCTTGACTGAGTTAGTAAGCAGCTAATTGATTTCAGAGAGATTTACTTGGTGTCAAAATGGCAAGACACACCCAGGAGCAATACTTCGCATCCTCCAATCCAATCAAGTTGACACTCAGTGTTAACCATCACAGACCTTATTGATTTTATTTGGTACATTATCCAATAATCATGTGATGTAGGTAAACAGTTCATTGTTATTATCCCTTTATATGGGGCAACTTTCACTCATAGAAGTTAAGTAACTTAGCTTGAGTCATACGGCTCACAAGCGACAGTGCAAGGACCTGACACCATGACAGTGCTATTTTGCTGGGCATTTTTAATAGTCCACATTTTCTACTTCAGCACTTTAGATGGCCTGGAGAGCACTCCATCCTTCCCTAGTTTATCTCTGTCCTGGTTATCTTCCAACCATGTAATGGACACTATTAGGTAAGCAATTATACACCCCATATGCTTTGTGAATTAAAAACCTGTTGAAAAGTTAATGATGAGTGAAATCCAAAAGACCAATATATATCTAGTGTCTGTTCTGTTCCAGCAACTTTAGGAGGACTGAGTTGGCCAACGGAGATGCACCAAGTCCTGTTTCCAGAATAAACTTAAATTACCTCTCATTTCACTTGTTCCAATCTGGTTGCTGGTTTGAATCCTGTTGCCTCTGTGCTTGGCCCTTGTTCTCACCTCCAGTGCCTCTGGTTTAGAAGATCTGTTAAATACTCACTTTCTGACTTAAACTTATAGTCTCCTTTCAGTTCAATTCTAGTACTAGTCCTCTGGTTTCCTGCACAATGTCCACTGCTCTGGCCTTCAGGAACTGAATGACTAAGTTTACCTTCTGCTAGGAGTGAGTAATCAAAGATGTTATTCATATAATCAAACAAATATTAAAAAGTAGAGGGACATACAACAACTACTGAATTATCTTTTTAATTATACAACTATCGACTTGGCTAGTTGGTTTTGATTATTATCTAAAATATTTCTCTTTTCATTCTTATCATGTTTGGTGTTACATATTTTAGTAAACTTCTCACAAATCAGCCTGGATTCTCACTCTGTATCTAACTTGAAGCCATACTCAGCATTTTGTAAACCAATCCCCCCCCCTCCAGAAAAAAAGCCAACAAAACAAACAAAAACTTCACTTCCACAAGATGTTAGTGAGTGTTACGTTTTCTGTAAAATATAAGGAGAGAAGTGGAAGAAAATTCCAATGGTAATTTATACAGAAAAACTTAAAATTTCTGATTAAATACATTTATTCTGTTACAAAATTGCTCCCTAGCTGCCAGCCATCTATTCAATTTATCTTCTTTCCTTTTCCCTTTCTCCCTACATCTGTTCAAATCCCTTCTATTGTCCAGAAACTTCTTAGAAAGTAGTTCCATTGTTATGCAATCATGAGCTTGGGGACTTAGTGCTCCCGAGTGACTTCTCTCCAAACTAAATTTTTAATCTACAGAACAAATTTTGGGGGTGGGGGTTATAGAGAGTCACAGGAATGACAGCAGTGGTGGAGTTGATTCTAGCTGCACATTCTTTTCAGATTTTCTGCCACATTTGATAATATATAAACACTCAATATTTTTATTAATTTGTACTAGGATTTTGTACAGGAGCATTCAGATTTAATAATAACAATATCATCCACTGCCCAGCCAATGCAATAGAACACAGATGGAAATAAAGTCATGTAGCAGGAGTTGAAAATCTTTCTGGAAAGAATCTTTGACACATTCAGAATCCTTTTAAACATATTAGTGAGTTTGGTTCTCAAAATAACCTAATGAGGAAAGTAGGGCAGGTGGTGTTATATCTATTATATGTGTTGAGAAACTCAAGGTTTACTAAGTTCACAAAATAGTGTGTGATAAAGTGGGAAAGCTGAAACCCATGATATCTGTGGGTCTGATAGTCTCGGGTAGTCATGAGCACCAGTCACCAAGTATATCTGGCTGTTTTTCTGGACAGTAGGCTTATGCTTTTTCACCCCATTTGATGATAAGCTGTGTGACTTGCTTTGGCCAATGCAACATGGGTGAACATGATGTATCACCTCTGGGCAAAAACTTGGAGAGCCATCATGGATTCTCCACATTCCTTTCCATCTGCCATGGTGATGGAGAAAGCATGGGTCAAAATGGAGCCCTCTTAATCTTAGCCTTAGGTATCTGCAATAAGAAGGGCACCACTGTCAACTGGCATCATTGGACAGGTAATTTAGAATTTTTATGATATTCTGTGAGGTTAAGCGATTGATTTTGGAGTTGCTAGTTGCTCCAGCATAACCAACCCTATCCTGAGTTATATGCCTTTGACTTCTATTCTTACTCCTTCTCATGCAAACTCTTCACATGGTGTGATGAAATAGTCAGATAGCAATTGGGCAACAGATCTGAATCACTGTGTTTAGTATCTCGATGTTGCCCTGGCTATTACTGGTAGCTATAGTTAATAAAGAAAATTATAGTACCCTTTATCTATAGTAATTTTTTTTTCCTAACACAAGAGTGAGAACTTTTGCTGTTCACCACCTGCCAATGGGAAATACAACATGAAGGTCACCCTTGAATCACCACTGTGGAGAATTATATCCAAAATTTGTGCAAAGCATTTTCAGCTCACATCCTTAGTGGTTAGGGCAGCAAGGAGCAAAAGAAGAGTGAAAAACATTGTGTTAATGCTGAAAAACAAAAAGCAGAGAAAAAGAGTAATAGTGGTGATTAAAGAATTAGAAAGCATTTTCTCCAAAAATCCAAGCTGTGCTTGGAATAAAATAGCAAAAGTTGAGAAATTCGTTAAGACAACCACAAATAGAAAATGATAGGGCAAGTGTGGGTATGATTAAGGTTGACTTCAGAAACTTCAACTTAGCATTCTTTCTTCTTTGCCCCTTCTCCTAACTCAGTAAAAGTAGGGACAGTTATAAAGCCGATGAAAATCGGGAGTTTGTGAAATGTCTAAGCTTTCTATATTTGCGTACAGATTCAGTGCTTGTTATAAAGCTGTTTTTCCTGTGAGTTTTCTATCAAGAATAGTGAGTATTCCAAGATGGGGTGGGTGGTGGCAATTCTAAGTAAAGTAAGCAGCCTCAAAAATGTGACTTGAGGCTTCATGAAAGAGTTTTGCTTTCACTGTGTTTTCCAATGCTAACTCAGGGCATGAACACATTGAGGGGCCACCTGAATATCAAAATTTGAGGGGGTAATTAAGGCCTATTTGCTTTCCCAAAGACAAAAATGGTTTATCCTTCTTCCTTCATCATTTCTGTCTTTTACAAATGAGCTACCTTTAAACAACTCTCTACACTGAAAATTGGAACTATCAAGTTTTCCTCTGTTGACCTTCTTCTGAAATTGTTATTTCTGTTCACAGGTAGAGTTGAATAAGCAGCAAAGATATTTCTAGATAATCGCTTCTCAGAATTTAATGTGCATATGAACCACTTGGGGATCTTGCTGAAATGCAGATTATGATACTGTAGGATTTGGGATGGGCTTGAGATTCTGCATTTCTAATAATTCCCTAGGTGATGCTGATGCTGTTTGTCTAGGAACGATCCATGAAATAATATGGATATCAAGTCTCAGAGCAGGTAAGTAACTTACACAGGACCACAGCAAGTAAATGGTAAAACCGTGATTAGAAGTCAAATCTGTCTGACTCCACATCCTGTGCTCTTGGTCAATAATGTAATGCCTCCCCATAGAGATAGGCACCGACGGGACATTCTCTGAGAAGAAAGATAATAGCATGAAGACAACGGATCGCTAAGCTACAGAAAAGAAATCAGACATGTCAGATGTCACTCACTTTGGGAAATATATGTCTTAAGCTCACAAACCTTTAAATTAGACAATTTCAGCCTTACAGAACGCTAGCTGTTTTCATAGCTTCACTTCATAAAGTTCCACCATTCCCCCACTGAAAAGAGACAATAAAAGATTTTATAACACATGCAATCATAATTTGGTGCCAGTACAACATAGTCTCCATGACATAAAGTTGCACAGCAGGAGAGCAAGCCCGAGGAAAGTATTTAATCAGATAATTAACCAGGAAATTGAGAGCCTGAGCATTAGGTGCTACTCTGGGGGTCTCCTACAGCAAATGGCCTCTATGGTGTATTAACACACTGAAGCTTGGGTGAAAGCTTACTTCGGAGGCTCTATGACTCATTCTATGTTTAATCACTGCTACTCTACAGCAGTAGAGTACATATAGGGAGAAAAGAGGGGCATTAAAACTCAGTACAGGCCCGGCCTGGTGGCTCACGCCTGTAATCCCAGCACTTTAGGAGGCCGAGGCAGGCAGATCACAAGGTCAGGAATTTGAGACCAGCCTGACCTGTCTCTACTAAAAATACAAAAATTAGCCTGGTGTGGTGGCGCACACCTGTAATTCCAGCTACTCAGGAGGCTGAGGCAGGAGAATCACTTGAACCCGGGAGGTGGAGGTTGCAGTGAGCTGAGATCACGCCACTGCACTCCAGCCTGGGTGACAGTGAGACTCAGTCTCGAAAAGAAAAAAAAAAGGCCTCACTATCATAATGGTAGGAGAAAACCGTAAGAAATCTCAAGCCAACCAAGGAAAATAGCTCCCCAGGTTGGGAAAACCTCCTAATATGGACAATGAAAGAAAGGCCCTAAAAAGCGACAGAGATCACTTAAGGGGAAGGCCAGGAGGAATCAAAGGTAACTGTTGCAACTTAACAATTCACCTAAAGCAAAGTCTTAACTTTTCTGCCCTTGATTAACTTTTCAGAGGTTGATCAGTTTAGCAGCTCCAATATGCTATTCGTCTGAATCTTTCTAAACCCGTGTCTCTCCCACAGTCCCAACACTCCTTCACATACCACAATCCATCCCAGGTTTCATCCCTTTCCCATATTCTCATTCCTACTCTTCCATCAAAAGTAAAACTCTGCCTTCGTTTTCTTCTAAGTCCAGCAGAAAGCTGTGAAGCCTTTTCTGATTCCAAGCCTCTCCACCTTGGTCCAAGCCATCAGAATCTCTACCCTGGACTACCTCAAGAGCCTCTAACTTGTTTCTTTGCTTTAACTCTTGCCTTCCATGTGGTAGCTCCTGCACATAACCCAAGCACAATCACATTCTTAAATGTAAATTAGACTATGCCACTGGCCTGCCTAAAACCCTGCTGTGGTCTTCATCCTACTTCTCCCATTATACTCTGTAGCATCTCAACCCTGGTTGCACTTGAGAATCTCCAGCAGAGGCTTTGCAAAACAGCAATGCCTGGGCCTCATGCCAGACTAATTATGCAGGATACACCATTTGCCTGATGATTCTCAGCACAGCCAGGTTTGCTGGTCTGGCCTGTGACACCTCTTGGTTTAATAGTGCTCATTCCTCCTGATCTTTGCATTGCTGTCACCATGTCATCATTCTGCCTGAACATCACCTCCACACGAGGCTGTCTCTGACCACCCTTCCCAGGACCTCTCTGTTATAGCACCTTGAAGCACTTTTCTCTGCTTGAATTTTCCTTGCTTACTCATGCTGTAACCTGCATTGTCCTGTCAGAAAATAAGCTTTAATGACACAGGGACCCCGTGTGTTTTTCAGTATACCTGGCACAGTGTAGGCAACTCATTCAGTAAACATTTGTGAACAAGTATTGAATGAATTCCCCAGGCAGAACTAATCACTTCCTCTTCTGTATCCTCAAAGCACTTTGGAGATTGCTCCATTAAAATACATCGCCCATATTTTATTCAGTTGCATCTGTGCCTGTTTCCTCGCTAGACTGAAAGCAACTTGAGTGTGGGAGCTATGTCTTATTCATCTTTCTATTTCTATTACTTAGCATTGTGCTAAATATATGATAGGTGCTATAACTAAGACACCACCTTTCATTATGAAAATCAAATTAATGAGTGGTGACAAATCAAGGATGGTACAGTTCATCCTGGCTCATCAGTAACCTCAGTGATTATTTAAAACTTAGGCCCAACATTTTTTAGGAGGGGAATTTTAAGAGAGATATTATTTACAGTTGCTGGCACATGCTGATAATAAAAAGCAGATGGACCCTCAATTAGGTTTATTATTTATTTTAAATTTTCTACAGACATTGTAACCCCTTAGTGCCTACACTCAAGGCTGGTCACCATCACTATCTTGCCTTAGGTACACCGCTGTTTATAAGAAGCCCCAAAACTCTGATGAATGACTATTGTCTTTTTCTACTAAAATCTCAGACAATAAAGAGCTGAGGCTCAAAGTAGAAGAGTCCTCTTGGCTAAGCCTTAGCAAACAATTACATGCTCATCTGAACCTGAGACTCTGGTAAACCCTAAACGAAGCTAATTATCTATATACTATAAGCCTGCAGACACTAGAATTATGAAGATGAGAAGAAGTCCAACTGTGCAAGAGTAAAATAATATTATTTGCCATATTACATTTAAAGAAACAGCCTGGAGTCATTTTCTGTGAGTGTGATTGCATTTATTGTACCGGATAGTTTTTTTTAATTAGAAAAGTAATACAATGCTTGTTGTCACAAGGCAAACAATATAAAGGTATAAAAATATTTGCACTCTCTTTCCAACTCTGCAGTCTAACTCTAATATCCTAAGGCAATTCATGTTAATTTGCAATTTGGCATATATCATCTGTGCTCTTGGAACTACAGATAGGGAGGAGATGGATAGAGAGAAAGATTGAGATAGAGATGATCTAGATACATATATACACACTTCATATTGTTACAAAAATTGGGTCATCTCATTCACTTTTCTTTAAAAAGCTGCTTACTCTCAACAGTATATCTTACTCTTCCCTCTGGGTCATTACATACAGATGTAACTCATTCTGTTGAATTTATGTATTCATTCATTCAACCTATATTTATTAAGACTGTCTACAGGCATATGTTTAGGCACTCAGGTAAACAAAACAAACAAATTCTTGCTTTTAGGAAATTTGCATTCTAATGTGGGATAATGAAAATAAACACATAAACAAGTAAACTAATAGCATGTCACATGTGATGTTGAGTGTTATAGAAAACCAAAAGCAGAGGACTCCACAGAAAGGGAGTATAGAAGAAGGGCTGCTGTTTTTCATAAGTGACCAGGGAAGCCTTGTGAGCAAAGAACTGAAGGACATGAGGGAACCAGCCATGCATGTGTCTGGGGCAAGACCTTCCCAGGCACGGAGGACAGCAAGTACAAATAAGCTTGCCAAAAAATATCCTAGTACAACTGTTCTTATGTATTCAAATCTTCTTGAATTATTCATCAAAAGGCATACATGTATAAAACTTACACCATCCATGTGGCAAAATCTGGTTCAATATAAGACTTTCCCGACCAAAATGGAAGCCTAGCTTCCTAAGATACCCACACAGATGGGAGCCAAACAGGAAGACAAGCTGTTGAGCCAAGAGACATTGCTACTTGTCCTTCTAACCTGAATTGGCTTTGGATATAGGCAAGGAAATCTGAAGATGGGTGGATCCTTCTTTAAAAATTGCTATTATTAAAAAGTCAGAAAATAACAGATGCTGTCAAGGTTGTGGAGAAAAGGGAACATTTATACACTGTTTTTGGGAGTGTAAATTAGTTCAAACATTGTAGAAGACAGCGTAGCAATTCCTCAAAGACCTAACGACAGAAGTACCACTTGACCCAGCAATCCCATTATGGGTATATACCCAAAGGAATACAAATCATTCTATTATGAAGACACATGAACATGTACGTTCATTGCAGCACTGTTCGCAATAGCAAAGACATGGAATCAACTTAAATGCCTATCAATGATAGACTGAATAAAGAAACTGTGGTACATATACACCATGAAATAATAGTATGCAGCCATAAAAAAGAAAGAGATCATGTTCTTTGCAGGGACATGAATAAAGTTGGAGGCTATTATCCTTAGCGAACTAACACAGGAACAGATAACCAAATACCCTATGTTCTCACTTATAAGTGGGAGCTAAATGATGAGGATACATGGGCACGTAGAGGGGAACAACACACACCAGGGCCTATTGGCAGGTGGAGGCTGGGAGGAGGAAGAGGATCAGGAAAAATGACTAATGTATACTAGGCTTAATACCTGTGTGATGAAATAATCTGTACAACCAACCCCCATGATGGATTCCTACTAAGCCATGTCCCATCTGTGAGGGACCCCACCGGAAATTGTACTGTCCAGCTCACCTGGCAGCCACTCCCAGAGACTGTAGAGCTCTGGCCTAAGGCTCTCTGACTGATTCCTTCCCAGATCTGCCTAGCTTAGTGGCTGAAGACTGACGCTGCCCAATTGCTTCGAAAGCCTCCTGAGCCATCACAGACGCTTTGGGTAACTCTTACAGTGGAGAATAAGTCCATCCTCTTCTTAATCAATATGGAGGCTACCCACTCCACATTACCTTCTTTTCAAGGGCCTGTTTCCCTTGCATCCATAACTGTTGTGGGTACTGACGGCCAGGCTGCTAGACCCCTTAAAACTCCCCAACTCTGGTGCCAACTTGGACAACATTCTTTTATGCACTCCTTTTTAGTTATCCCCACCTGCCCAGTTCCATTATTAGGTCTAGATATTTTAACAAAATTATCTGCTACCCTGACTATTCCTGGACTACAGCCACATCTCATTGCTGCCCTTCTCCCCAGCCCAAAGCCTCCTTCATGTCTTCCTCTTGTATCCCGCCCACCTTAACCCACAAGTATGGGACCCTTCTCTTCCCTCCCTGGCAACCAATCACATACCCATTATTATCCCATTAAAACCTAATCACCCTTACCCCACTCAGTGTCAGTATCCCATCCCACAACAAGCTTTGAGGGGATTAAAACCTGTCCAGGATCTTTGTCTTGTCAACCAAATTGTCTTGCCTATCCACCCCATGGTGCCAAACCCATATACTCTCCTATCCTCAATACCTTCCTCCACAACTCACTATTCCATTCTTCATGTTAAAGATGCTTTTTTCACTATTCCCCTTCACCCCTTATCCCAGCCTCTCTTTGCTTTTACCTGGACTGACCCTGACACCCATCAGTCCCAGCAGCTGTACTGCCACAAGGCTTCAGGGACAGGCCTCATTACTTTAGCCAAGCTCTTTCTCATGATTTACTTTATTTCCACCCCTTTGCTTCTCATCTTATTCAATATACTGATGACCTTCTACTTTGTAGCCCCTCCTTTGAGTCTTCTCAATAAGATATCCTCCTGCTCCTTCAACATTTACTCTCCAAAGGATATCAAGTATCCCCCTCCAAAGCTCAAATTTCTTCTCCATCGGTTACCTGCTTTGGCATAAGTCTTCATGAAAACACATATGCTCTCCCTGCCGATCGCGTCCAGCTGATCTCTCAAACCCCAAACCCTTCTACAAAGCAACAACTCCTTTCCTTCCTGGGCATGGTTGGATACTTTCACCTTTGGATACCTGGTCTTGCCATCCTAACAAAACCATTATATAAACTCACAAAAGGAAACCTAGCTGACCCCATAGATCATAAATCCTTTCCCGACTCCTCTTTCCATTCCTTGAAGACAGCTTTAGAGACTGCCCACACACTAGCTCTCCCTGACTCATACCAACCCTTTTCATTACACACAGCTGAAGTGCAGGGCTGTGCAGTCAGAATTCTTACACAATGACCGGGACTGTGCCCTGTAGCCTTTCTGTCCAAACAACGTGACATTACTATTTTAGGATGGCCTCATGTTTCTGTGCAGTGGCCGCTGCTGCCCTAATTCTTTTAGAGGCACTCAAATTTACAAACGATGCTCAACTCACTCTCTACAGCTCTCATAACTTCCAAAATCTGTTTTCTTCCTCACACCTGACACATATACTTTCTGCTCCCCGGCTCCTTCAGCTATACTGACTCTTTGTTGAGTCTTCCACAATTACCATTGTTCCTGGCCCAGACTTCAATCCAGCCTCCTACATTATTCCGGACACCACACCTAACCCCCATGACTGTATCTCTTTGATCCACCTGACATTCACCCCATTTCCTCATATTTCCTTCTTTCCTGTTCCTCACCCTGATCACTTTTGGTTTATTGATGGCAGTTCCACCAGGCCTAATCACCACTCACTAGCAAAGGCAGTCTACGCTATAGTATCTTCCACATCTATCATTAAGGCTACTACTCTGCCCCCCTCCACTACCTCTCAGCAAGCCAAACTCATCACCTTAACTCGAGCCCTCACTTTTACAAAAGGACTGCATGTCAATATTTATACTAACTCTAAATAAGCCTTCCATATCCTGTACCACCATGCTGTTATATGGGCTGAAAGAGGTTTCCTCACTACGCAAGGGTCCTCCATCATTAATGCCTCTTTAATAAAAACTCTTCACAAGGCTGCTTTATTTCCAAAGGAATCTGGAGTCCTTCACTGCAAAGGCCATCAAAGGGCCTCAGACCCCATTGTTCAAGGCAACAATTATGCTGATAAGACAGCTAAAGAAGCAGTCAGCATTCCTACTTCTGTCCCTAACGGCCAGTTTTTCTCCTTCTCATCAGCCACTCCTACTTACTCTCACACTGAAATTTCAACTTATCAATCCTGCCCCACTCAAGGCAAATGGTTTTTGGACCAAGGAAAATTTCTCCTTCCAGCCTCACAGGCCCATTCTATTCTGTCGTCATTTCGTAACCTCTTCCATGTAGGTTACAAGCCGCTAGCCCATCTCTTAGAACCTCTCATTTCCTTTCCATTGTGGAAATCTATCCTCAAGGAAATCACTTCTCAGTGTTCCATCTGCTATTCTACTACTTCTCAGAGACTTCTCAGGCCCCTCCCTTCCCTACACATCAAGCTCAGGGATTTGCCCCTGCCCAGGACTGGCAAATTGACTTTACTCACATACCCTGAGTCAGGAAAATAAAATACCTATTCGTCTGGATAGACACTTTCACTGGATGGGTAGAGGCCTTTCCCACCGGGTCTGAGAAGGCCACTGCGGTCATTTATTACCTTCTGTCAGACATAATTCCTTGGTTTGGCCTTCCTACCTCTCTACAGTCCGATAATGGACCAGCCTTATTAGTCACATCACCCAAGCAGTTACTCAGGCTCTTGGTATTCAGTGGAATCTTCATACCCCTTACCGTCCTCAATCCTCAGGAAAGGTAGAACAGACTAATGGTCTTTTAAAGACATACCTCACCAAGCTCAGCCTCCAACTTAAAAAAGACTGGACAGTACTTTTACCTCTTGCCCTTCTCAGAATTAGAGCCTGTCCTTGAGATGCTACAGGTTACAGTCCACTTGAACTTTCATATGGATGCACTTTCTTGCTTGGTCCCAACCTCATCCCAGACACCAGCCCTCTAGGAGACTATCTTCCAGTCCTCCAGCAGACTAGACAGGAAATTCACCAGGCTGCTAATCTTCTCTTGCCTACTCCAGGTTCCCAGCCATATGAAGACACCCTAGCTGGACGATCAGTTCCTGTTAAGAGTCTGACCCCTCAAACTCTACAGCCTCAATGGACCAGACCCTACCTAGTCATCTGTAGCACCCCAACTGCCATGCATCTGCAGGAAAACCCCCCAGTTCGGTTCACTGTTCCAGAATAAAGCTGTGCCCATCAGAGAGCCAGCCTGATCTCTCCTTTTCCTCCTGGAAGTCTCAAGTACTCACCCCTACTTCCCTTAAACTCACCCGCATTCCTAAAGGATAATAGTAACCCTTATAAGCCTAATACAACTTTTCATTTTTATTAGGTCTCTTCTTCCTTACCCTGCTCTTTACAACAGGGCTTTATGCAGTCACCCCCACCTCACTTGGACTGTGCCCCAAAAGCTTGTCATCCCTACTATCTTCTGTCTAGTCATACTCCTATTCTCCATTCTCAACTACTCATAAATGCCCTGCCCCTGTTTACACTGCTGGTTTACACTTTTTCTCCAAACCATCATAGCAAATATCTCCTGGTACTATCCCCAGACCGCCACTCTTGTCTCCCTCTTGGAGTGGATAGATGATCTTTGCTGACAGGGCACACTCCAATACTTTCACCCTGATAAAGTCCTATTCTTTACTTTTATACTCACTCTTATTTTTGTTCCCATTCTTATGCCACCCTCTACATCTCCCCAGTTATCTCCACCACACTATCAATCTCACTCACTCTCTCCAAGCCATTTCTAATCCTGCTTTAACAAACAATTGCTGGCTTTGCATTTCTCTTTTCTCCAAAGCCACGGAGGCCTCGACTTACTCACTGCTAAAAAAAAAAAGTCTGTATATTTTTAAATGAAGAGTGTTGTATTTACATAAATCAATCTGGCCTGGTATATGACAACATAAGAAAACTCAAGGATAAAGCCCAAAAACTTGCCAACCAAGCAAATAATTACACTGAACTCTCTTGGGCACTCTCTAATAGGATATCCTGGGTCCTCCCAATTCTTAGTCCTTTAATATCTGTTTTTCTCCTTCTCTTATTCAGACCTTGTATCTTTCATTTAATTTCTCAATTCCCTCAAAACCACATCAAGACCATCACCAATCATTCTATATGACAAATGCTCCTTCTAACAACCCTACAATATCACCTCTTACCCCAAAATCTTTCTTCAGTTTTATCTCTCCCTCTCTAGGTTCCCACACTGCCCCAATCCTGCTTGAAGCAGCCCTGAGAAACATGACCCATTATCTCTCCATACCACCCCCAAAAATTTTTGCTGCCCCAACACTTCACCACTATTTTGTTTTGTTTTTCTTATTAATATAAGAAGACAGGAATGTCAGGCCTCTGAGCCCAAGCTAAGCCATCATATCCCCTGTGACCTGCACGTATACATCCAGATGGCCTGGAGCAACTGAAGAACCACAGAAGATGACATTCCACCATTGTGATTTGTTCCTACTCCACCCCAACTAATCAATCGACTTTGTTACATTCCCTCTGGACAATGAGTCACATGATCTCCCCACCCTGCACCTTGTGACCCTGCCCCTGCCCACAAGAGATAACCACCTTTAACTGTAATTTCCACTTCCTACCCAAATCCTGTAAAACTGCTCCACCGCTATCTCCCTTTGCTGACTCTCTTTTCGGACTCAGCCCACTTGCACCCAAGTGAAATAAATAGCCTTGTTGCTCACACAAAGCCTGTTGATGGACTCTCTTCACATGGACTCCCGTGACAACAAGTTTATCTATGTTAACAAGCCTGAACATGTACCCCTGAACTTAAAAGTTAAAGAAAAAAAGAGTTTAATTTGGAGGAAGAAAAGAACAGGAAATCACATCCTCTGGCTCTGATGTCCTATGATCTCGTACTACCACTTCCAAATAAGAATCTTTTTTAGATTATTTTAAATTCCATCACTGGCCCACACTATTACTACTGGCTCATAAAGGATCAACTAATTATACTTTTGAACATTCAGTTTTTGAACTGAATCAAATAATGTAAGATCTTAATGTACTTTATGTATGCATGTTTTGTGAAATAGCCCAGAACAACAGTTGTAAGTGCTATAAATTAGGCCAGGTTAAGAGGAGTCAAAGCTGGAAATTGACATACCTACTAGGACTCATGGGAATCCAGCTGCACCCCGCAACAGGCTTCTACATCTCCTTTGAGAAAGTAACCACCTGGTCAAAAGCACACGTGTAATGTTTCATATACAAACCCCCATCTTGGCTATTCACAACGCATATTTGAATTTTAGAGACTGAGTAATTCCAACAAGAAAAGTCATTCAACTTTGTTACATGATTTTTAAAAAAATGTAATGAACATTTTTTTCTTAATATTTTGCATTAAAATTAGTTTAGAAAGCACAGCAATATAGAGTTTAGGTTCCAGAACATGCTGGGAATTTCATATACTGTATTGTCACACAGGCCTAATACACTGAATTCAAGAAAAATGTTGTTTCTTTATTAGTAGACACCATATTGATTTTAAAATGTGCATGCAAAAAAACTATGATCAATACTATTTAAACTTTTAACTTATTTGGGTCTAAGTACCTCAATATTTTTTATCTTAAGATTATATAGATGCTTTGAATTGTATTTGTTGTACTAAGTTGATCATGAATTATCTAATTTAATCTTAATGATAATCTTATAAGGTAGATAGTGGCATTCCCTTTTTATTGCTATTAAGGTCAAGATTTAGATAAATTATGACTTTTGAAAAAAATGGCAGATAGAAGGCAGGACTAAATTCCAGCTCCCACTTGGGAGGACAGAGCAGTGTTTGGATACCTGCAGTGTGAGCTTTTGTTCCAGGAACTACTGAAAGAAGATATCAGAAAAGCTGAGAGAATCCACAGACCCTTTGAAGGAAGTGGATTTCTCCTGCAAGACCCAGTAGATAGCCTAAATACTGTCAGTGCCCATACTAAAAGTTGGGAAGGGGGATTGTCTGCCCCCAAACACACACCCTCACTGGAGAACCTGAAGGTCCAGATAACAGGGGAAGGATTTGACCTTACCTGGAGCTGAGACAATTTAAAGAGCCGAGAGAAATACAGGGGTAGAGGAAGCAATGGGAAAAGCCCTGTGGACTCTCTAGGTTCACAGGGAAGCCATTTCTGACTTGTCTCACAGGGGCCCTTGGGAAGGGCTACCAGAGTAACTGGGAAAAGACCACAGGGAGAAGGAAACCTCCAGCTGAATTTGTAAGAATGCCAACTGAATGCAAAGTTTCCTGGCCAGAACTCGGGGGAGGACACGAATCCACTGTGCAGGCACCACAGGCAGGGAGGTACAAAAGCCCTGCTTGCTTTCTCAGCCAGGAGGCTGGTAGCCTGGGGCAAGTTCTCAGCCCCACTGGCCCACTTCCTGGAAACAAACCTGGTGCTGTTAGGGCGGGGGGGGCACAGTGGGAGTGAGACTGGCCTTTTAAGTTGCATGGTAGCTGGATGAAGCCTGTAACTGCTGGCTTTCCTCCCACTTTCCTGACAACCTGCATGGCACAGCAGAGGAAGCCATAATCCTCCTGGGAACATAACTCCATTGACCTGGGAACCACACCCCATGCCCCACAGCAGCCACAGGAAGACCTGCCCAAGGACAGTCTGAGCTCAGACATGCCTAGCCCCACCCTCACCTAATGGTCCTTCCCTACCCACCTTGGTAGCTGAAGACAAAGGGCATATTCTTTTGGGAGTTCTAGGGCTCCACTCACCACCTGATCCTCCCTATACTACCATAGCTGATATTCTTTTGAAAGCACCACCAACTGGCAGAAGGCCAACCAGGACAAAACTAGTGCATTAAACAACTACAACTAAGGACTCTCACAGAGTCCATTTCACTATCCTGCCATCTCCAATAGACCAGGTGCTGATATCCACAGCTTAGAGACCTGAAGACGGTTCACATCACAGGACTCTGTACAGACACCCCCCAGTACCAACCCAGAGCCTGGTAGACCTGTTGGGTGACCAGATCCAGAATATAAATAACAAACACTACAATTCAGCTCTCAGAAGGCCACATCCCTAGGAAAAGAGGGAGAGTACTATATCAACGAGCCCCCCATGGGACAAAAGAATCTGAACAGCAGCCTCGTGCACCCAATCTTTCCTCTGACATAGCCTACCTAAATGAGAAGGAACCAGAAAAACAATTCTAGTAATGTAAAAAAACAAGGTTCTTTAACATCCCCCAAAAATCACACTAGCTCATCAGCAATGAATCCAAACCCAGAAGAAATCCCTGAATTGCCAGAAAAAGTATTAAGAAGGTTGATTATTAAGCTAATTAAGGAGGCACTAGAGAAAGGTGAAGTCCAATTTAAGGAAATTTTTTTTAAAAAATGATACAAGATAGGAAGGGAGAAATCTTCAATAGATAGAGTAAATAAAAAATAATTACAACTTCAGGAAACAAAGGACATACTTAGAGAAATGCAAAATGTGCTGGAAAGTCAGCAATAGAATTGAACAAGCAGAAGAAAGAACTTCAGAGCTCAAAGACAAGGTTTCCAAATAACCCGATCCAACAAAGACAAAGAAAAAAGAATAAAAAGTAAATAAACAAAGCCTCCAAAAAGTTTGGGATTATGTTAAATGACCAAACATAAGAATAATCAGTGTTCCTGAGAAAGAAGAGAAATCTTGAAGTTTGGATAACATATTTGGGAAAATAATTGAGGAAAAATTCCCCAGCCTTGCTAGAGACCTAGACATCCACATACAAGAAGCTTAAAGAACAGCTGGGAAGTTCATTGCAAAAAGATAATCATCTAGACACATAGTCATCAGGTTATCTAAAGTCAAGATGAAGGAAAGAATCTTAAGAGCTGTGAGACAAAAGCACCAGGTAACATACAAAGGAAAACCTATCAGGTTAACAGCAGATTTCTCAGCAGAAACCCTACAAGCTAGAAGAGATTGGGGCCCTATCTTCGGCCTCCTTAAACAAAACAATTACCAGCCAAGAATTTTATATCCAGCTAAGCTTCATAAATGAAGGAAAGATACAGTCTTTTTCAGACAAATAAATGCTGATAGAATTCACCACTACCAACGCAGCACTACAAGAACTGCTAAAAGGAGCCCTAAATCTTGAAACAAATTATGGAAATACATCAAAACAGAACCTCTTTCAAGCATGACTCTCACAGGACCTATAAAACAAAAATACAATAAAAAAAAAAACCAAGGTATTCCTGCAACAAATATCAAATTAATGGAATAGTACCTCACATCTCAATACTAATGTTGAAAGTAAATGGCCTAAATGCTCCACTTAAAGGATACAGAATTGCAAAATAGATAAGAATTCACCAACCAAGCATCTGCTGCCTTCAAGAGACTCACCTAACACATAAGGACTCACATAAACTTAAGGTAAAGGGGTGGAAAAAGATTTTCCATGCAAATGGAAACCAAAAGCAAGCAGGAGTAGCTATTCTTATATCAGACATAGAAAACTTTAAAGCAACAGCAGTTTAAAAAGACAAAGATGAACATTATATAATGATGAAAGGCCTTGTCCAACAGGAAAATATCACAGTCCTAAATATATATGCACCTAACACTGGAGCTCCCAAATTTACAAAACAATTACTACTAGACCTATGAAATGAGATAGATAGCAACACAGTAATAGTGGGGGACTTCAATACTCCACTGACAGCACTAGACAGGTCATCAAGGCAGAAAGTCAACAAAGAAACGATGGACTTAAACTATACCCTAGAACAAATGGACTTAACAGATATTTACAGAACATTCTGCCCAACAACCACAGAATATACATTTATTCAACAGTGCATGGAACTTTCTCCAAGATAGGCCATATGAATGGCCACAAAACAAGTCTCAATAAACTTAATAAAATTGAAATTATATCAAGTGCTCTCTCAGACCACAGTAGAATAAAATTGGAAATCAACCCCAAAAGGAACATTAAAACCATGCAAATACATGGAAATTGAATGACATGCTCCTGAATGATCATTGGGTCCACAGTAAAATCAAGATGGAAATTAAAAAATTCTTTGAACTAAATGATAATAGCGACAGAACCTATCAAAATGTCTGGAATACAGCAAAGGTAGTGCTAAGAGGAAAGTTCATAGCCTTAAATGTTTACATCAAAAAGTCTGAAAGAGCACAGGTAGACAATCTAAGGTCACACCTCAAGGAAGTAGAGAAACAAGAACAAACCAAACCAAAATTAAGCAGAAAAAAAGAAATAACAAAGATCAGAGCATAACTAAATGAAATTGAAACAAAAACTTACAAAAGATAAATGAAGCAAAAAGCTGGTTCTTTGAAAAGATAAATAAAATTGATACATCATTACAAGATTAACCAAGAAGAGAGAAGACTCAAATAAGCTCAATTAGAAACAAAATAGGAGATATTACAACTGACACCACAGAAATACAAAAGATCATTCAAGGCTACTATGAAAACCTTTACATGCATAAACTAGAAAACCTAGAGGAGATGGATAAATTCCTGGAAAGATATAACCCTCCTAGCTTAAATCAGGAAGAATTAGAAACCCTGAACAGACCAACAACAAGCAGCAAGATTGAAATGGTAATTAAAAAATTACCAAGAACAAAAAAAGTTCAGGAACAGATGGATTCACAGCTGAATTCTATCAGACATTCAAAGAATTGGTACCAATCCTATTGACACTATTCACTAGATAGAGGAAGAGGGAATCCTCTTTAAGTCATTCTATGAAGCCAGTATCACCCTAATACCAAAACCAGTAAAGGACATTACAAAAAAAGAAAACCACAGACCAATATCCCTGATGAACATAGATGCAAAAATTCTTAACAAAATAGTAGCTAACTGAATCCAACAGCATATCAAAAAGATAATCCACCATGATCAAGTGGGTTTCATACCAGGGAAACAGGGTGGTTTAACATACACAAGTCAATAAATGTGATACATCGCATAAACAGAATTAAAAACAAAAATCACACGATTATCTCAATAGCTGCAGAAGAAGCATTTGACAAATTCCAGCATCCCTTTAATGACTAAAACTCTCAACAAAAGTGATATACAAGGGATACACTTCAATGTAATAAAAGCCATCTATGACAAACCCATAGCCAATATAATACCGAATGGGGAAAAGTTGAAAGCATTTCCTCTGAGAACTGGAACAAGACAAGGATGCCCACTCTCATCACTTCTATTCAACATAGTACTGAAAGGCCTAGTCAGAGCAATCAGGCAAGAGTAAAAAATCAAGGGCATCCAGATCAGTAAAGAGGAAGTCAAACTGTCACTTTTTGCTGATGATATGATCATATACTTAGAAAACCCTAAAGACTCCTTCAAAAAGCTATTAGGATTGATAAATGAATTCTGCAAGGTTTCAGAATACAAAATTAATGTACACAAATCAGTAGCTCTGCTATACCAGCAAGCTCTGTTATATACAGCAAGCAAGCTGAGAATCAAATCAAGAACTCAACCCCTTTTACAATAACTGCAAAAAAAAAAAAATACTTAGGAATATACCTAACCAAGGAGGTAAAAGACCTCTACAAGGAAAACTACAAAACACTGCTGAAAGAAATAATAGATGATACAAAGAAATGGAAACACATCCCATGCTCATGGATGGGTAGAATCAATATTGCGAAAATGACCACACTGCTAAAAGCAATCTAAAAATTCAATGTAACTCCCATCAAAATACCACCACCATTCATCACAGAAATAGAAAAAAAATCCTAAAATTCATATGGAACTAAAAAGAGCCCACATAGCGAAAGAAGACTAACCAAAATGAACAAATCTGGAAGCATCACATTACCTGACTTCAAACTATGCTATAAGGCCATAGTCACTAAAACAGCATGGTACTGACATAAAAATAGGCATCTAGACCAATTGAATGGAATAGAGAATCCAGAAATAAACCCAAATACTTACAGCCAACTGATCTTCAACAAAGCAAACAAAAACATAAAGTGGGGAAAGGACACCCTACTCAACAAATGGTGCTGGGATAATTGGCAAGCCATATGTAGAATGATACTGGATCCTCATCTCTCACCTTATACTGAAATCAACTCAAGATGGATCAAAGGCTTAAATTTAAGACATGAAACTATAAAAATTATAGAAGATAACATGGTAAAAACCTTTCTAGACGTTGGCTTAGGCAAAGACTTCATGACCCAAAAGCAAATGCAACAAAAATAAATAGGTGGGACTTAATTAAACTAAAGAGCTTCTGCACAGCAAAAGGAACAGACAGCAAAGTAAACAGACAACCCACAGAGTGAGATAAAATCTTCACAATCTATACATTTGACTAAAGACTAATATCTGGAATCTACAAGGAACTCAAACAAATGAATAAGAAAAAAACAAACAATCCCATCAAAAAGTAGGCTAAGGACATGAATAGAAAATTTTCAAAAGAAGATACACAAATGGCCAATAAACATATGAAAAAAGGTCCAACATCACTAATGATCAGGGAAATGCAAATCAAAACCACAATGTGATACCACCTTACTACTGCAAGAATGATCATAATCAAAAAATAAAAAAATAATAGATGTTGGGGTGAATGTGGTGAAAAGGGAAGACTTCAACACTGCTGATAAGAATGTAAACTAGTACAACCACCATGGAAAACACTGTGGAGATTTCTTAAAGAACTAAAATCCAGCAATCCCACTACTGGGTATCTACCCAGAGGAAGAAAAGTCATTATACAAAAAAAGATATTGCACATGCATATTTATAGCAGCACAATTAGCAATTGCAAAAACATGGAACCAGCCCAAATGCCCATCAATCAATGAGTGGATAAAGAAATTGTGATATATATATATATATATATATATATATATATATATATATATATGATGGAATGCTACTCAGCCATAAAAAAAGAACAGATTAATGGCATTCGCAGCAATCTGGATGGAACTGAAGACTATTATTCTAAGTGAAGTAACTCAGGAATGGAAAACCAAACATCATATGTCCTCACTCATAAGGGGGAGCCAAGCCATGAGCATGTAAAGTCATAAGAATGATACAATGGACTTTGGGGACTCCAGGGAAAGGGAGGGAGGGGGTTGAGGGATAAAAGATTACAAATTGGGTTCAGTGTATAATGCTTGGGTGAAGGGTGCACCAAAATCTCACAAATCACCACTAAATAACTTACTCATGTAACCAAACACCATCTGTTCACCAATAACCTACAGGAATAAAAAATTAGAAATTAGAAAAATTTCAAATTTATTTTAAAAATTTATATAAATTAAATATAATGCCCAAGATTCCAAAGCTAGCCTCACTGGGGTCAGAGGTTTTAATCCAGAGAGTCCAACTATAGAGTTTTAACCACTGGAAATACTGTCTTGCTAGGCATTAGGCTTCAGCAACTTATTTTAACAATTGTTTAGTAAGTAGCAGTGGCTACAGTTGTCATTGGCATTAGGGTGCTTCAACAACAAGAAAAACTATTTGTGAATAAATAAGCATGTAGAACACAGTGGTTGAGAATCTAAAAACTTGCCATATTCAGCAAGTAGGTTGGTATGAAAGTCGGGATTGTGTGCCAGAAAGAAAAATAAGATAACATAATTTCAAAATGAATGTCTGTCCTTTTAATAGAATTCACCTTAGCAAAGTTTATCTAATCACTATTCTTAACTTCATCTTTTTTTAATTTCAAGAACCAGGTCATTATGAAAAGGTCTGGATGGTTCAAAAAAGCAAATTTGGCACAAAAGGACAGGTCAGGTACAAAGTGGCTAGAACCAGGACAGTCGTGGCACTTGATCACAAGAATGAAGACAAAACCCCTCACTGAAAGTAGAGCCAGAGATCACAGACTGGCTCAGTGGCAAAGTTGGAGACTGGTTGACAATTACGCACATTCTCTCCTTAAGATTCACCCCATCCCCATGACAATAAGAGCAACAATAGCATGACATGCACATGCACACACACACACACACACACACACACACACACACTCAGAACTCCTATGCAGGGATGCATCCCAGTGTAGAGATAAATTTAAATGACATCAATTGAAAAATACAATGAAATGTCTCTATTTCTTTTCTTCAACTACCCTATGCCTCTTTATTCACCTGAACCCCCTTTCAGAAAGTCTCCAAGACCCTGGGAAATTTCCCATGCCTTCCTGACTTCCAACACGGATCTCATTTGACCATGCTCCTTTTCTGGGTAATGAGTGTCTGACTCAGTGGTAACTTGGTCAGCTTTGGGTCAGAGAATCCAAGCTTTTTTTTTTTTTCCCCAAAAGGTTACAATTCCATGTCGAACTGGCAGATGATGCTTGTCATCTCATTCTGGCTCCAACGCTTGACAGCTCTATGGCTTTGGGCATGTTATTTATCTTCTCTGTGGCTCATTTTTTTATTTATAAAGTGGGCAGATATGAGGACCTCCCCTTAGGGTTCTTATTAGGATTACGTGAAACAAGCCATGTAAAGCATTTAGCACAGTGCTGGCATGCAGTAAGTACTCAGTAAAAGTCATTATTATTATGTTCACTCTTGCTATTTTTGTTACATGTAGTTGCAATGTTGGCAAAAATGAGTTCTTAAACCTGGTATTTCAGTCTAGTTTGTGAATTGAGTTACACAGAGAGGCCTTAATTTTGCTCATCGGGTTGGTGATTGATGCTTGTTTGCTAACACAGAAAATGTTGGCAAAGGCAGGAAGGAGGGCTGGCAGAATAGCTGTACTAATTACCGAAGGTGCAAATTCAACATGCAGCAGTCTTGCACGACATAATGAGCCTGTGCTGAGGTGAAACAGGAGGTTTGTTACATACATTAGAATTAGATGCTCTAATTGCTTAGCATCCCAAATGTGAATGATTTCTTGAGAAATAGAAGAAAGTGATCCACCCACTTCTACATGACAACAAAAGAGTTCTCTTCAGTTGGCTGATAAGCAGGAAACCAGGACGTAAGGGTAATTTCGTCCAGGCAACAATTGATTAGATATGCTGCTATCTCTTCTCAAACACCACAGGGAGAAACAGAAGAATGTGATGAAGGAACAATGTCCTTTATCAAGGGGAACCTGTAGCATTTCTTCACTGGCTAATGAGGGGACTGGCAGTGGGTCATTTGGGTTTTGATATGTTTAAAATTCAGGAGCTGAACCAGCCAATCAAGCAGCAGCTATGATAGGAATAAGAACAACTTTTGGTTATTGCGTTTAAGGAATATTAGACATTATCCTGAGCAGATTCTAAGAATCTAAGACTATGATTTCAAGAGAATATACATATTTATGGCATTTAGCAATGAAGTCATTCAACAGATTGTTCAACAGTGCCACCTGTAGGCAAGTGTATGCCCCTTTAATGGTGTGATGTCAAGAAAGAATCAGCACCTCTCAAAAGTTTGGCAAGAGCTTTTAGATCAGACTGAAGTTTTAATCCTAATTCTGATTTTTCATGAGCTATGTGAGCTTTGGCAAGTTTCTCCACCTTTCTGAATTATTCAATAACTGTTTTTGCAACTCCAGTGACAAATAACACTCATTTTTAACAGAAACAGTCTATTCCAAATTTTGAGACATGAGTTCTGGGAAGTTCTTTGTAGGGCTATCTCAATATAATTTTACTAATTAGCTGAATTTCCCCTCTTGGGAATATTCAAATCTTTCATCAATCAATATAGTTCTAAAAATATTAGAGAACAGATATTGCCTTCCTTCTTAATCTTTCTTTCTCTGGGCTAGTACTAGTTGCCCTTATGACCATCTTTTTTATTTATTTTTTATTTATTTTTTTTTGAGACAGGGTCTTGCTCTGTCACCCAGGCTAGAGTGCGGTGGCACAATCACACCTCAGTGTAGCTTCAAATTCCTATGCTCAAGCAGTCCTCCTACCTCGGCATCCCAAGTAGCTGGGACCACAGGCATGTGCTACCATGCCTGGCTAATTTTTTGATTTCTTAAATAAAGATGGGGGTCTTGCTTTGTTGCCTAGGCTAATCTCAAACTCCTGGCCTCAAGCAATCCTCCTACCTTGGCCACCCAAAGCTCTGGGATTCCAGGTGTGAGCCACCATATCCAGCCTCCTTATGACCATCTTATACAAAACAAAAATAAATGCTAATCACTAACATCAGTAGTAGTTTCATGCATTACAAGAATTTTTTTCAGAACTTTATGAGGTAGTTCTATTATTTATTTTATTGCATTATTTCTATTTTATTTTATAATTCCTTTTTTGTTTTATGACCTCTTACTATCCCTATGAAATCTGATGAAATCAAAGTATTCATTCAGTTTACCTAAGCTTATAACCCTGCATGTGGTTTAAACACCCCTTAAGACCTATCCTTGGTCTCAGGTCCTCAGTAAAGCTACCTGGACCTCCGGTTTTAAAACTCCTATTTTAAAAGAAGGAATTGAAGAGATGGAGCCAATATTCTATTTTTGCTCCCTCAATCTTACTTCTCACTCTTCCTCTGCAGATATCCTTACTCCACAAACTCCGATAAAAGAAACAAATACCTTGGTTTTGTTGACCTAGTAAACATTGCTACTGTTGTGTTTTCACACCAGCAAATAGAATTTATTGCTAAAAAGTCAGAAAGTTACTTTTTAATTTTCAGTTTGCACAGTTCTTCAGTCTGGGAGACTGTAGAGATTTCAAATCTAGCCACAGGTGTTCAGTGAGTAGCTACACTCTGGGCCTAGCTTCCAGGAAGAGTCAGCACCTTCTACAAAAGAAAGAAGAAAACATTCTTGTCTGGTAAGAAGACAGAAGGCTCAAGGTCAAGAAGGCAGCAGATGTGTGAATCTAAAGTTTTCAGAAGAGAGAAAGAAAGATTGCCTTTTGAGCTATAATTTTCAGCTTTGTGAAGGCACCAGAACCACAGATCATCACTACGCAGCTATTGTATTTCAGGCATTGATTTTTGCAATGAGGTACAGGGAATAGGCAAACACTGAATTTTCATTAGCTCCTTGGGGAAAGTGAGCATCCTTCCCAAACCAAAATGTCCAGAACATATTAAGGGATAATTTATAAAAGCTGGCTCAATGGATTTTAAACAAACAGCAGCAATTGCAATGAAGCATTACTGGGCGAGTCGCTAATTTGAAGAAGGTCATGCCCATGTTAAAGAGCTACTTATTCAAAGCACTTGCCTTTTCTTTACTCAAAACTTTAATAGGAAAGCTGTCTGTTGTTTCCTTTTTTGTTTCTTTTGTATATGTTTTTTCCACAGAAGGGTGTTATGAAAAACCTGAAGAGTTAAGAGATAATTCCAGGTTAAAATTACCTATAAGATTTATATTATATCAGAAATCAAAGTCCTCAACACTAGTACCATATTATGTACTCAGACACCAAAGTAAACATTGGGAAGTATATTGAGTAATGTAGAACCATCTCTGTGGCATTTATCAAAACCTACTTGGCACTATGATCACTTGAGTCTTACTTTTACTCTTCTTATAAAGCTATAAGCTTCTTGAGGTCAGAGAAGCCTTTTTACTCACTGCAAAGTCTGATACAGGAGCTCACACATACTGAGTAATGGGAAAAAAAAGGGACTTACTTCCACATCTAAGAATGTATCCTACATGAATAATTGTGTTGAAATGTCCATATAAAGACATTTCCTGCAGTCATTCATTATTTAAGTTAAGAAATATTTATGTGAGGCAGTGGCTCACAACTATAATCCCAGGACTTTGGGAGGCCAAGGCAGGTGGATCACCTGAGGTCAGGAGTTCGAGACCAGCCTGGCCAACATGGTGAAACCCCATCTCTACTAAAAATACAAAAATTAGCCAGGCATGGTGGTGGGTGCCTGTAATCCCAGCTACTTGGGAGGCTGAGGCAGAAGAATTGCTTGAACCTGGGAGGCAGAGATTGCAGTGAGCCGAGATCATGCCATTGCACTCCAGCCTGGATGACAAAAGCAAAACTCCATCAAAAAAAGAAAGAAAGAAAGACAGGAAGGAAGGAAGGAAGGAAGGAAGGAGGGAAGGAAGGAAGGAAGGAAAAAGAAAGGAAAAGAAAAGAAAAGAAAGATTGATTTGAGTGGTTTGACTTCTAAGTATTGTACTCAGTGATAGGTTTATTGAGGGGAGCATAGGTGGACATAGTCCCTGTCTGCCCTTTGAGAGCTCACAGGATAATGGGAAAATGGACATTAACTAAATGATTACAAAACATGTATTTAGCTACAGAGTGTGATAAGGACTTTGAAGGATACATATTTGATTCTGTGGGACTATGTACCCAAAGATCTGATCTACTCAGGGGGGGACTATAAAGGCTTTTCTAAGGAAGTGATGATTGTACCAAGACCATAAGGTAAGTGATACATGTATATTGAGAAGGCAGAAGGCAGATGGCAGAGGGCAGGAGGGAACCAGGAGAGTGGAGGAGAATGTAGAACTGCAATGCATTCTAGGAGTGAGATGTGTCAAGACAGATGGACATGTAATGTCATGGAGGCCATATTAACGAGATTTATCTTTACCAGAAGAGTAATGGTAGCCAGGTGCAGTGGCGTATGCCTGTAATCCCAGCAACTCGGGAGTGTGAGGTGGCAGGATCGCTCGAGCCAAGGTGGTCGAGGCTGCAGTTAGTCATGATTACACCGTCGCACTCCAACCTGGGTGACAGAGTGAGACTCTATCTCAAAAAAAAAAAGTAATGGGATGTCACTGAAGGGTCTTAAGGTAGGGGTGATAGAAGAAATGCATGTTTTTGTATAGTGTAATTTTACATCACAGGAAAAATGGAAAATCTGGTCTCTACATTTTTTTAAAAGCCCTGAGCTTATTTATCTATTAATTATTTTTTAATAAAAGGAAAGTGTAGTTAGGGAAAGTTTCCTACGAAAGCAATAAAAGCAATCTGTTTTCTCAGATATTATATAAGGTACACTGAACAACAAAATAGGCAATGCCTTCAACAATTGTTCTGCAACAATTGTTGGAGCTTTCCAAACATAGTCATTTCTTTTAGCAATATTAAAGAACAAAAATTAAGGGAATAGCATTGAAACAAAATATGGGAAAAGGTTTTGTTTGTGTGTGGACAGCAAAGCTAATGTGTTCCAGATAAACACTTTTCTGTGGGTCTCATTAGATTTTAAGCTAAAACTGACAGCTGAACTACTACTGTAGATACAAAGATGAGAAAGGCATGGTCCCTGTTCTCAGAGACACCACAACTAATTTATGAAGATCTATTATTATTTCCTAAGCTTTTATTTGTTTGTTTTTTGTCTTGAGACAGAGTCTCACTGTATTGCCCAGGCTGGTCTCAAACTCCTGAGATTGAGCCTGATCTTCCCTTAGCCTCCCAAAGTGCTAGGATTACAGGTATGAGCCACCATGCCTGCCAATATTTTCTTATACTTAATTAAAATATATGAATTATTTATATCACAGACATAACCTGTATTTAGTTAAAATATCCAATAGCTTATTAGACAATGTCCATGAAATAAGATTATTTCTATTTATTTTTTATTAACTGCAATGTTTGTCTAGATGTTTAGACTGACACTAACTTTTCTCAAACTTCTGAACATTGCTAAGTTATTTCTTCCACAAAATTATAATCACACATTTCCAAGCTATGTAATTATAGGGTTAAACCCATTAATAGAAATCGTAATTTGTCATTACATATTTAAAATGACCCTAACAAAAGTACAAAAGGGTAAGCAATAGCCAATAATATATGCTCACAGAGATTAGATTCAAAGTGTTATTCATACTCCTTAGAATATTAATTTTGCAAGATACTGAAACACTACAACATTTGCAAATATTATCCTAGGCATTTGGCACAGAAAACCTTGAAATTTCATTCTTTGGTAAGATTTTAGCACAGAAATTGGGTTTTAAAGTCTTGTACTTAAGACTGCACGATTTCAGGAAGGTTTCATTAACACAAATGATAAACAAATTTAAATGGTTGAAAAGCAATAACAAAATATTTCTCTAAATTTCTGAACAAACTGATATAAACCAAATCAGAAAATGTGCTACTCTACCAAACTTGGGTTCCCCGAAACTGTTTCTGTATGCATACGGACTTTTCATTTGACTTGATGATACTCTAAGTGTATTAGCCAATATGGCTAATCAGTATATTTTCTTATTCTACTTTGAATGTCCCTTAAGAAGGCAAGAGCATAGTTTGACTATTAGAATACTTGATATGTAGCTGCAGTTTAGGAGGATACTTTCCCAAACCCTACTTTCATTTTTTAAAAGTCAATATTATTGAGCTATAACATATAAAAATAATGCACCCATTGTAAGTATATGATTCATTGAATCTAGACAACACATGCAATTGCATAAACATCACTACAATCAAGACATAAAATATGTCCAGCACTTCAGAAAGGCTCCTCATGTTTTTTTGAGGTTATCCTCACCCTTGGCCCCAGACAATAACTTATCTGCTGTCATCATAGATTGGTTTCATTTCTTTTTGAATTTCACATATAAAATCATACAGCATGTACTCTTTTGTGTCTTTTTTGTGTTTTCAGATGTTTTATTATAATTATGCTGTATTAGTCTGTTCTCATGCTGCTATGAAGAAATACCCGAGACTGGGTAATTTATAAAGAAAAGAGGTTTAATTGCCTCACAGTTCCACATGGCTGGGGAGACCTCAGGAAACTTACAATCATGGCAGAAGGCACCTCTTCACAGGGTGGCAGGAGAGCAAATGAGTGCCAAACAAAGGGGGAACCCCTTTATAAAACCATCAGATTTCATGAGAACTCAGTGTCATGGAAACACCATGGGGAAACTGCCTCCATCATCCAATCACTTCCCACTGGGTCCGTCCCACAACATGTGGGTATTATGGGAACTACAATTCGAAATGAGATTTGGGTGGGAAAACAGCCAAACCATATCATGTGCCTAGGAATATTTTTGTTTGTATTTATCCTGCTCAGAGCTTTCTAGCTTTTTGAATCTATAAATTTGTGTCTTTGCAAAATTTGGGAATTTGAGGGACATTATTTCTTCACATTTTTCTGTCTTGTTTTTTTTCTATCTTCCTCCTTGGACTCAAATTTCACATATGATACAACAAATGTTATGCCTTTGAGGCTCTGTTCACTTTTTTCAGTATTTTTTCTTTGTCTTCAGATTGAATATTTTCTCCTGTTCAGTGATCAAACTTATTGGACTTTTTCTTTGTCATTTCCATTTTGCTGTTAAGCTTATTCACTGAGTTTTTTTTTTTTAATTTAAAATATTGTATTTTCCAGTTCTAAAAATTCTATTTTTAATATTTCCATTCCTGAATTTTGTATTTCTATCTTTTTATTCATTCTAAGTATATTTTCCCTTATATTATTGAGCATAATTATAACATCTTCTTTAAAATTTTGTCTAGTAGTTTCAACATCTTGGCCATTTCAAGATCATTATTTTTCTTACTGGTCTTTTCCCCTAAGAGAATGGTTCCCATTTTTGATTTCTTCTTTTGTTAAGTAAGTTTTGTACTGTATCCTGGACATATGCATTTAATATTATAGAGACTCTGGATTCTCTTATATTGCCGCATATAGTGTAGATGTATTTGTTTTAGCAAATTGCTTCGGTAAATTTAAACTGCACACTCTTTCTCCTGGGCAGTAGTCCTGATCTCAATTCTGTCCTTTTTGCCTTGCTATGTTACTAAAGTCTACCACACACAGATGTGATTCAGAGGTCATCGATATCTGGGAAGAGTTTATACACTAATTATTGGACTTTCCCTCTGTGGGTCTCCCCAGGATTCCTAACCTGTTTTTCTACAACTGTGGTTGCCCTGAACTTCCTCCTCTGTTTCTTTGAGCCAACATGACACCAGACTTTCTTGTAGTTTTATCACCCCATGTGCACACACTGTCATTTCTCAGGATGGAAGCAAAGAAAATGGGAAACTCCCCCAGTGCCATTCCCTTCCCAGTATCGATTCCTGTGCCCATCTCCACCCCATAGTCTGTCTGCTTTTTGTCACTCTCCGGTGCCTTTGGGAAGGTTTTGTTATTTATTTTTTATTTTTGGAACAGATTTCATATTTGTTATTTGAGAGAGTGTATGATAGGAGCTTTCTGAGCTATCCACTGCAAGTGGAACCCACATTTATTTTAAATGATCAAATTATGGCAGCTTGAGCCCCCACTGATATATCTGATGAATATTCGTTCACCTCAATATCTCTTTTGGCTATAACAAAAAGTCCTAAAAGTGGTGCCCTAATCATGCTTACGAACCACTGTCGAAACCACTGCCATGTGGTTTTCACTCTACTCCCCCTTTTATATACTCAGTGGCTGTAAAGTCCCTTGGTCAAGCTTTGCCACTGTCACTACCTGCCATGTTGTCCCTAAAAGAGTTCTGAACAGAAAGAGACAGATGGCTTTTATTGCCTTTTTACTTGGAATCCAAAGTAGCTCCATTTGTGCCTAGAGTCACACAAAGAATCTCATTAAATCTGTTTGCCAGATGAGATCAGATACGTGCAGAGTGACACAGCCATAGGGGTTCTAGTATCACCTCTTTGTCCATATCTCCCGTTTATTTCTAAATTATGGTAATAAATATTAATAAAGTTCAGTAACCGAACAATGTGAAGACATGTCTTCACTCTAATGAAAGTAATATTAGCTATAATTTATTGAGTTCTTTACCATGTGCTAGGACCTACTTGATATGGTTAGAGAGTAATACTTAAGAATGTGATCTTTGAAGCTGGATTTTTTGGGTTAATAGTATTACTTTTAATAAGTTGCCAACTCTCTGTGCTTCAGTTTCCCAACTTGGAAAAGAAAAAAAAAAACTGACCAACTTTAGAGTGTGTTATAATGATTAAATGAACAATACAGGCCATCCATTTAGAATTGTGCCAAGTACATAGTGAGCACTCAATAAATATTAGCTATTACTGTAATTATGACCGTCACAACAATCCTATGGAATATATTCTCTTAATTTTTAAATATTTTATAAATGAGAAAACTGAGACAATAAAAGCTTCGACCACTTGCCCAGGTTCACTTAGTTTTGAAGGAACATAACTTGAATTTTGAGTCAGATGTTCTGGCTCCAAGGTCCAGGTATTTAACCAGTCTCCTGTTTTAAACACAGTCCAAGTAGCTGGTTGCAGGATGAATGCCACACTGTTCTCCCAGTTCTCCCCACTGCACCAAGGTTCACATGTTATTAACTGATACGAACAAACACTGGGAAAAGTGGGAAGAGATTTTATCAGGCTCTTGCTCAGCCAACGAAAATTGTCTTGTAACTCCTATGATTAATTGTACTAAAAAATCCACTATAACTTTTAAAGATTTAAGGTTTGTTCTAAATCTTCAACTTTTTGGTGTTTTTTTTTTTTTCATTTGTTTTTAATCTCAGAAAATACACCAGTGCTGAATCACACAAATAAGTAGATAGATACTGTCTTGGTAAGTTTGATCTTATGATAATATGTTGTTTTCATAGGAGCATTGCTCAGGTACTGCACTATTAATATTTGATTAGCATATTTTAGAAATATATCTCTCTGTGGTTATATGTCACATATAAAAACAAGTAAATATTAAATTTACATACAACTTTAGTTAGTAGTAAAAATAGAAATACATTTTATTCATTTTGCCCTCAGCAGATTTATCACTTTTATTAAAGAATTCAAGCTATCATGTTATGAATTATTAGAATAATAATAATCTATGATAGAAAAGGACACAGAAGGTTTGTAATTCTTCCTTACATCAAATTTTGCATAGAAATCCTTTCTGTTATATCATAGGTATATCATTCATCCACTATTTTAGATTTATCCATTGTTAGAAAGTGTTGATTTTTAAAATGTTCTTTCCATATTCAGCTAAAAGCTCAGTTTTTATAAATGTCACTCATTAGCTTTAGATGCAGCCATAAGAAAACATGAAAATGAACTCTCTCTTTGATGTTACAGCTATTTAAATACTTAAAAATAATTATCCTTTTTATCCAAATATCCTTGGATTAAATAGTCTATATATTATTTCCAGAACTTCCTTAACATATAATAATTGTCTTACGTATGAACACATGCTCATCTATTTCTTTTTAAAAAGTGGTGAGTAGAACTTAACACAGTACAATGTATATGATCAGATGAGTGCTGAATTCACTAGATCTATCACCTCTCTTGACCCAGAAACTCTACTTGGATTAATGCAGTTTCTGAATGCTTTTTTTCTCTTCTACTGCTGACCTTGCCACTAACAAAATATCATTAAAGTTTGCTTACTGCTTTAAATATTATTCAAATATTACATCAATCTATAAAAACATACTTCTTTCTAATGTAGGAGAGGCTGGCAAGATGGCCAAATAGGAACAGCTCCGGTCTGCAGCTCCCAGTGAGATCAACGCAGAAGGTGGGTGATTTCTGCATTTCCAACTGAGGTACGTGGTTCATCTCACTGGGAATGGTTGGACAGTGGGTGGAGCCCACAAAGGGCAAGCTGAAGCAGGGTGGGGCACCACCTCACCTGGGAAGTGCAAGGGGTTGGGAGATTTCCCTCTCCTAGCCAAGGGAAGCCATGAGAGGCTGTACCGGGAGGAACGGTGCACTCTGGCTCAGATAACACACTTTTCCCATGTTCTTCACAACTGGCAGGCCAGGAGAATTCCTCCAGTGCCTATGCCACCAGGGCCCTGGATTTTAAGCACAAAACTGGGCAGCTGTTAGGGCAGACACTGGGCTAGCTGCAGGAGTTTTTTTTTTCATACCCTAGTGGTACCTGGAATGCCAGCGAGACAGAACCATTCACTTCCCTGGAAAGGGGGCTGAAGTCATGAAGCCAAGTGGTCTGGCTCAGCAGGTCCCACCCCCACGCAGCCCAGCAAGCTAAGATCCACTGGCTTGAAATTCTCGCTGCCAGCACATCAGTCTGAAGTCAACCTAGGACGCTCGAGCTTGGTGGGGGGAGGGGCATCTGCCATCGCTGAGGTTTGAGTAGGCGGTTTTACCCTCACAGTGTAAACAAAGCTGCCTGGATGTTCGAACTTGATGTAGCCCACTGCAGCTCAGTGAGGCCACTGTGGCCAAACTGCCTCTCTAGATTCCTCCTCTCTGGGCAGGACATATCTGAAAAAAAGGCAGCAGCCCCAGTCAGGGACTTATAGATGAAACCCCCATCTTCCTGGGACAGAGCACCTGGGGGAATGGGCGGCTGTGGGTACAGCTTCAGCAGACTTAAACATCCCTGCCTGACAGCTCTGAAGAGAGCAGCAGTTCTCCCAGCACCCAGCATTCGTGCTCTGATAAGGGACAGACTGCCTCCTCAAGAGGGCCCCTGACCCCCGTGTCTCCTGACTGGGAGAAACCTCCCAGTAAGGGCTGACAGATACCTCATACAGGAGAACTCTGGCTAGCATCTGGTAGGTGCCCCTCAGGGACGAAGCTTCCAGAGGAAGGAGCAGGCAGCAACCTTTGCTGTTCTGTACCCTCTGCTGGTGATACCCAGGCAAACAGGGTCTGGAGTGGACCTCCAGCAAACTCCAGCAGACCTGCAGCAGAGGGGCCTATTAGAAGGAAAATTAACAGACAGAAAGGAATAGTATCAACATCAACAAAAAGGATGTCCAGCATCCCCATCCAAAGGTCACCAACATCAAAGACCAAAGGTAGATAAATCCATGAACATGGGGAGAAACTGGAGCAAAAAGGCTGAAAATTCCAAATACCAGAACACCTCTTCTCCTCCAAAGGATCACAACTCTGTGCCAGCAAGGAAACAAAACTGGACGGAGAAAGAGTTTGACAAATTGACAGAAGTAGGCTTCAGAAGGTGGGTAATAACAAACTCTTCTGAGCTAAAGGAGCATGTTTTAACCTAATGCAAGGAAGCTAAGAACCTTGAAAGAAGGTTAGATGAATTGCTAACTAGAATAACCAGTATAAGAAGAACATAAATGACCTAATGGAGCTGAAAAACACAGCACAATAACTTCATGAAGCATACACAAGTATCAATAGACAAATCAATCAAGTGGAAGAAAGGATATTAGAGACTGAAGATCAACTCAATAAAATAAAGTGAGAAGACAAGATGAGAGAAAAAAGAGTGAAAAGAAACTAACAAAGTCTCCAAGAAATATGGGACTATGTGAAAAGACCAAATCTACGTTTGATTGGTGTACCTGAAAGTGACGGGGAGAATGGAACCAAGTTGGACAACACTCTTTAGGATATGATCCAGGAGAACTTCCCCAACCTGGCAAGCCAGGCCAACATTCAAATTCAGGAAATACAGAGAACACCACAAAGATACTCCTTGAGAAGAGCAACCCCAAGACTCATAATTGTCAGATTCACCAAGGTTGAAATGAAGGAAAAAATGTTAAGGGCAGCCAGAGAGAAAGATCGGGTTACTCACAAAGGGAAGCCCATCAGACTAATAGCGGATCTTTCAGCAGAAACCTTGCAAGCCAGAAAAGAGTGGGAGCCAATATTTAACATTCTTAAAGAAAAGAATTTTCAACCCAGAATTTCATATCCAGCCAAACTAAGCTTCATAAGCAATAAAAAAGAAAGAAAATCCTTTAAAGATAAGCAAATGCTGAGAGATTTTTGTCACCACCAGGCCTGCCTTACAAGAGCTCCTGAAGGAAGCACTAAACATGGAAAGGAACAACTGGTACCAGCCACTGCAAAAACATGGTAAATTGTAAAGACCATCAATGCTATGAAGAAACTGCATCAACTAACGAGCAAAATAACCAGCTAGCATCATAATGACAGGATCAAATTCACACATAACAATATTATCATGAAATGTAAATTGGCTAAATGCCCCAATTAAAAGATGCAGACTGGCAAATTGGATAAAGAATTAAGACCCATCAGTGTGCTGTATTCAGGAGACCCCTCTCATGTGCAAAGACACACATAGGCTCAAAATAAAGGGAAGGAGGAATATTTACCAAGCAAAAGGAAAGCAGTAAAAAGCAGGGGTTGACAACCTAGTCTCTGATAAAACAGACTTTAAACCAACAAAGATCAAAAGAGACAAAGAAGGACATTACATAATGGTAAGGGATCAATGCAACAAAAAGAGCTAACTATCATAAATATATATGCACCCAATACAGGAGCACCCAGATTCATAAAGCAAGTTCTTAGAGACCTAAAAAAAGACTTGGACTCTCACACAATAATAGTGGGAGACTTTAACACCCCACTGTCAATATTAAACAGATCGATGAGACAGAAAATTAACAAGGATATCCAGGACTTGAACTCAGCTCTGGACCAAGTGGACCTAATAAAAATCTACAGAACTCTCCACCCCAAATCAACAGAATATATAGTCTTCTCAGCACCACATCACACTTATTCTAAAATTGACCACATAATTAGAAGTAAAACACTCCTGAGTAAATGCAAAAGAATGGAAATCATAACAGTCTCTCAGACCAAAGTGCAATCAAATTAGAACTCAGGATTAAGAAACTCACTAAAAACTGCACAACTACATGGGAACTGAACAACCTGCTCTTGAATGACTATAGGTAAATAATGAAATGAAGGCAGAAATAAAGATGTTCTTTGAAACCAATGAGAACAAAGACATAATATATCAGATTCTCTGGGACACATTTAAATCAGTGTGTAGAGGGAAATTTATAGCACCAAATGCCCACAAGAGAAAGCAGGAAAGATCTAAAATTACACCCTAACATCACAATTAAAAGAAGTAGAGAAGCAAGAGCAAACAAATTCAAAAGCTAGCAGAAGACAAGAAATAACTAACATCAGAGCAGAACTGAAGGAGATAGAGACATGAAAAACCCTCCAAAAAATCAATGAATCCAGGAGCTGGTTTTTTGAAAAGATCAACAAGATAGATAGACCACTAGCCATACTAATAAAGAGAAAAAGAAAGAAGAATCAAATAGACACAATAAAAAATGATAAAGGGGATATCACCACTGATCCTACAGAAATAGAAACTACCATTGAGAGGTGATGCCAGCTGGACTTCCCAGGTCGAGTGGGGACTTGGAGAACTTTCCTGCCTTACAAGGGGATTGTAAAATGCACCAATCAACGCTCTGTAGCTAGTAAGAGGTTTGTAAAATGGACCAATTAGCGTTCTGTAAAATGGACCAATCAGCACTCTGTAAAATGGACCAATCAGCAGGATTCTAAAAGTTACCAATCATGGGGAGGATTGAGAAAAGGGCTTTCTGATAGGACAGAAACAGGACATGGGAGAGGACAAATAAGGGAAAAAAGCTGTCCACCCCAGCCAGCAACAGCAACCCACTCAGGTCCCCTTCCACGCTGTGGAAGCTTTGTTCATTTGCTCTTCACAGTAAATCTTGCTGCTGCTCACTCTTTGGGTCCATGCCACTTTTAAGAGCTGTAACACTCACCGCGAAAACCCGCAGCTTCATTCTTGAAGTCAGCGAGACCATGAACCACCAGAAGGAACCAACTCCGGACATATCTTGGGGGCTTATCTGGGATTTCGCCATGTGGTGAGTACCATCGGACCCCTTTTGCTGCTATTCTGTCCTATTTTTCCTTAGAATTCATGGGCTAAACACTGGGCACCTGTTGGCCAGTAAAAAGTGACTAGCGCTGCCATCATACTAAAGACACGGGTGTCAGACTTTCTGGGAAAGGGCTCTTTAACAACCCCCGACTCTTGGGAGCTGGGAGCGTTGGTTTGCTTGGAATCAACTCCTTCTTTTCCTGTACTTCTCCGCTGAGCTGAGGGTCGACAGAGAGGATAGCCATTTAGCTCTGAGGTCCCGATAAAAAGTTGGTTGGCCTTGCAGCCATGAGCAGAACTCTGAAAGTTACATTTCCCAAACAAGACTCGCCCATCTATCCTATCTATCGTGACCCTTGCCTCCTGGGTCCTAATGCCTGTCAGACAAACTTCCTCCTACCTGTCTTCTTTGAGGCTAGTCCTGCTTCTAAAAACCACTCCCTGTCCCTGGTACCCTTGTAGTTTCTCCTATAAAAATGATTTCTAGTATAAATTTCAGAACTCTGTTCCCTTCTTTAGGCACCTGGGCTCACCAATTAGAAAGACATAATTTTTGCCCAAAGCCCATTCTGGGGGTGGGGGAACTATCTGGGAACTATCTGCCTCCTCAGACTAGAAGACCTAACAAAACTTATTCCCAAAGCTAGGATATGGAGAGCCTCAGAATTTATATCCTTCCTATTCATATGATGAGAAGTGAGGACAAAAGGCATCACTCTTCCAATCCTGCAGATCCCTTCCCTCCCTCAGGGTATGGCCCTCCACTCAATTTTTGTGGTATATCATCTTTATAAGATAAGGGTAAGGTCCCAATACTAACATAAGAAAATGCTTAGGACTCTGACAGGTTTTTGAGAATGCGTCGGTAAGGGCCACTAAATCCAATTTTTCTCAGTCCTCTTTGTGGTCTAAGAGGAAAGGCAAGGGTGCAGGTTTTTGATAATGCATCAGTAGGGGCCACTAAGTCTGACCTTCCTCAGTCCTCTTTGTGGTCTAGGGGGAAAAATAGTTTTTCTGCTGCTGTTTCAGTGAGTGCAACTCTAACATTCAGGACATAGGCAATACCATTCAGGACACAGGCGTGGGCAAAGAATTCATGACTAAAACACCAAAGCAATGGCAACAAAAGCCAAAATTGACAAATGGAATCTAATTAAACTAAAGAGATTCTGCACAGCAAATATATATATATTCAGAGTGAACAGGCAACCTACGGAAGGGGAGAAAATTTTTGCAATCTATCCATCTGACAAAGGGCTGATATTCAAAATCTACAAAGAACTTCAACAAATTTACAAGAAAAATACAAACAACCCCATCAAAAAGTGGGCAGAGGATATGAACAGACACTTCTCAAAAGAAGACATTTATGCAGCCAACAAACATGAAAAAAAGCTCATCATCACTTGTCATTAGAAAAATGCAGATCAAAACCACAACAAGATACCATCTCACACCAGTTAGAATGTTGATCATTAAAAAGTCAGGAAACAACAGATACTGGAGAGGATGTGGAGAAACAGGAACACTTTTACACTGTCAGTGGGACTGTAAATTAGGTCAACCATTGTGGAAGACAGTATGGCAATTCCTCAAGGATGTAGATAGAAATACCATTTGACTCAGCAATCCCATTACTGGGTATATACCCAAAGGATTATAAATCATTCTAATATAAAGACACATGCACATGTATGTTTATTGCAGCACTGTTCACAATAGCAAAGACTTGGAACCAATCCAAATGCCCATCAATGATAGACTGGATAAAGAAAATATGGCACATACACACTGGAATACTATGCAGCCATAAAAAAGGATGAGTTCTCATCCTTTGCAGGGACATGGATGAAGCTGGAAACCATCATTCTCAGCAAACTAACACAGGAGCAAAAACCCAAACACTGCATGCTGTCACTACTAAGTGGGAGTTGAACAATGAGAACACATGGACATGGTGGCAGGTGGTACATCACACACCAGGGCCTGTCAGGGGGTAGGGGCAGGGGGAGGGATAGCATTAGGAGAAATACCTAGTGTATCTGACAGGTTGATGGGTGTAGCAAACCACTATGTCACGTGTATACCTATGTAACAAACCTGCACATTCTGCACATGTACCCCAGAACTTAAAGTATAATTTTTAAAAAAGCAAGATACACATGTATTACAGCTTTTTACACATAAACTCACTATGCAAAAGTTATAGGAACTTATGTTACTGGTAAATACTGAGTCACAGATATCTAGTCTGAGTTTAGATTTACCATAATTGTTGACCATACAATGTTTGTAATACTTTATATATGGCTCTACTAATATAAACATCATTGTCTCACATCCTATTTCTCCTTGTGCCTACCTTCCAAATACCAAATAGAATGCTGTAATTTAGGTGAGAAATCAATCACATTTGTCTTGTCAATGTTCTGCAACAAGAACTCTATTAAAGAAGCTAACCCTTAACCTTCCTTTGACAGAGGATAATACCAGGCTAATTAACTGAATCATAACAAATCAACTTCTAGTTGGATTGTTTTCCTAAACTGTTTGCAGTAATAGAATGAGCTCCTTCTTAGGACATTTGATAACGTGGGGTAGGAAAATTGAGGCATCAGCTTATTGAGTCCATAATTATCTCCACATAATTGTATTTTTTGCCAGCCACAGTTGCCTACTTTCACTATGCCTGGTTAATTTTACCTTCTGTAGTCTTCTAAAGTGAACTATGTGTTCTAACTTAAGATCCTTGAATTGTGACTACACACACACTCACATACACACACACACACACACACACACACACACACACACACACTTTCCATTACATAATTACATGGGCAGTCCCTATTCATTTTTCTCCTGTTACATCCTTTATTTGAAACGACTTCCCATCTTCTCTCCCTAACTGTATTCTACCCTGCTTTTCATGTCCCACTCCTTTGGGGAAAAATCTCATGATAACCCCAGAGTTTCTTAAAATCTGGGAAGCTAGTTCTCTGGAATACAGGCAGATAACAGAAGTAGTACTTCTTAGAAGTAGTGCAAATAAAGATGTTCCATGTCCTTGCTACCCCTCCTTTCAATTTAAAGAGAAAGAGAAAGGAAAGCAGTTAAAAAGACTACTCCACAGTGAAATGAGCAAGTGAGCCATCTCACTTGCTCTATCATTGTACTTGACACCACATCAGCAACACCAAATACAGTGCCTGACACCTCATAGCCAGATAGCTCAGGGGTATCTGGTGAACACCTGGAGAATAGATCTTTAGTAAAATGGGTGAAATGCAAGTTGGTAAAAAAAAAAAGCACCTAATTATCACATTTCCCAGTGTGGACAGTGGTAGTTCAGTGGCAATTAAATTAATATGGGCACAACAATTGAATAACTAGCGTATTTAAAAAATTATCTTGCATCCCAAATGGACTTGCAGGCCTAGAGTGGCTCAGGGAAAGACCTGCTAAACTATTTCTCATGCCATGAAAGTTGGTACCATGGGGAAAACTCAGAATTCTTTGCAACTAAGGATATTTTTTTTCCAGAGAATGAAAGTATCGAGGGGGTCTGGAAAATTATCCTCTAATATATGAAACAGGAACTGAATTTAAACACAGTACTGAAAGTAGACAGACAGTGACTGGAAGACACAGGGAGAAAGATTTTGTTTCAGCATAAAGGGGCGTTGTGTAAAATGTTAGGTGTTTTCCAATGGGGATGGGCTGGAAGGATCTTAAAAAGAGACAACTGCTGGACTAGTGATATGACTCATGAGATATGGTCCGTTTTTGAGATCCTGTGATGTGTGATTCAGTAAAATTTCTTTCTAGAGAGAAATAATTAGAGGCACTCTACTATTACATAGAGTGAAATCCTGGCCACTAATATCAGAGTATCCTTAAGCAATTATTTAAAATGGAGATGTTTTGCTTAATTCAAGGGATGCTACTTAGGCTCTCTTGGGGGAAGAGCCTTGCAATCTGCATTTAAGCAAGATCCAGACAATCAAATGCCCATTAAAGTCTCAGAATATTCTGTTTAGTGATTGTCAATTTAAGAAAGCATTAGGAGCCATGGGTTCGTTCTAGCAGGTCATTATCCATCCTTAGCCACTGACTTCACTCCTTTGTGCCTCAGATTCTCTGGCCTTTCATACTTCAAAGGCTCGTGCTTAAGAGGAAGAGAAAATAAGTACAAAAGTCTCAATGCTCCCCAGGTAAGATAGTTTCTATTGGGTGCCATTCATTTTCATCTGCTTTTCATAAATAAACAAATAAGAAAATCTGCAAATAATAGTACCACATAGAAAATAATACTTTTTTGCTAAAATGTTATATTATGTAAGCATTCCAGATGCTATTAATATCTGTGGCTATCTTATGAAATACTCACAATGTCTGTAACACTGAATAGCAAGTGCATAGAAACATCAAAAGAACCTTCACAGTAATATCCAAGCAAAAAATACTTGGCAGTCTAACTTCCTATGTTTTAACAAGGAGCCCAGGGATGCCTATAACAAACCACTGGATGCTGGCTCAGGTTGAATTGAAATCTTCTTGAAACTTCTGAGACCCTGCTACATCCCTCCCTAACTCCCCATTTGCACCAAGAATCCTAATATTGAACCCTAGCTTCCTAGAAACGGGGATATCCTGTATATTCAGCCCCCATCCTCACTCTTAGAATACAGTAAACCGTTGTAGGAAAGGACCAGCCTTTGTTTAAGGCCTTTAAAAATCTTCCTGTTGGCTCTGCTTCCCCTTCCCTTAGGGCCAGGGCCAGATGAGCTGTTATGTAGAGGGAGTGAATCCATGCTATCTGATATGGTTTGGCTGTGTGCCTACCCAAATCTCGTCTTGAATTGCAGTTCCCATAATCCCAATGTATCATGGCAGGGACCTGGTGGGAGGTAATTTAATCATGAGGGAAGTTACCTCCATACTGTTCTCAGTGATAGTGAGTTCTCACAAGATCTGATGGTTTTATAAAGGGCTTTTCCCCTTTGCTCAGCACTTCTGCCTCCTGCTGCCTTGTGAAGAAGGATGTGTTTACTCTCCCATCTGCCATGATTGTAAGTTTCCTGAGGCCTTCCCAGCCTTGGGTATTTCTTCATAGCAGCATGAGAAGGAATTAATACACTAATGCCTGAAGGTAATTTACCCCTCCTTCTGACTTTTAGGAAAGTCATCCAAATGCCATCTTTCCAGAAGCATTTGTATCTTAAAATGAGATTCTTGAACACCCCATAATTTAAAGGTCTGAGTCTCTACTGATAGGCTATTACCATGACAAACCACTGAAACCTCAAATTGAACCAAGTCAAGGGCCACAAACACAGTACACACATAAAACTGATTCTTCTAGCTGTGCTATTTTCTTGGAAATGAGATTCAAGCATGTAGCTGGTGAGATAAGCAGCTGGAGTCTATAGAAAAAGTAAATTGAGTGCTGGGGGAATGGACTTCAAATTCAAATTGGCCACAGATTCATGGTGTGACTTTGGACCAGTCTCTTTCTTTCTCCTGGCCTCACTGCCTCCATCTGTAGAATCAGACAGTGGAATTAAACATTCATTACAATCTCTCCTAGCTCCAAGCATTTATGGAATTTGCTTTACTCTTTCATGTCCATCTACCTTATGATTATTTTCCTTTAAAAAATGGCCCATAAACATACATTGTAAGTGAAACGTCTCTTGTGTCCTAATTAGGACATCTAACAGGGTCAATATGGTATTGCCAATGCCTTCACAACTGTATTTTTACATTTTTAATAAAATTTGTGTTCAGCTGCCTATCAACATTGTTTTTAGCACTGGATAATGGTTAGGAATATGTTCCAAGATGAAATGGCCATTAAGCCACTTTCTAGATATAAGATCTTTTTATTTTGAAATATATAAAAGATTGTTCTATTATGCCTAAACTGATTACAAATAGAAGGCCATATGAATTTTTTTTAAAAAGTATTTACCTGATCAAAGTAATTCTAAATTTTATGTGGAAAAACAAATATTCCAGGATAAAAGAAATATTTAAACAGAAGAGTAAAAGGGGGAATAATCCCAACAGATGATAAAATAGATAAATAATAGTTTTAATAGCTTGGTGCTGGCATATGAATATATAGCAATTCAATGGAACAAAATAATTTAGTATATGATAAGCACAGAGTTTCAGATCAGTGAACTAATACATCAATTACTCAGTAAATTATGTTGAAAGAAGTTGCTAACAACTTTGCGGAAAATAGAGTAAGGTCACTACCTCTTTCCCTAAATTGAAATAAATCACAGATGGATAAAAGACTTGACTTAAAAAAAAAAGTAATAAAAACCCAAGTAAAAAATGTGAACAAAAATTTTAGAATTTCAGAGTTGAGAAGGACTTTCTACAGCAAAAATGAAACCTAGAATTATAAAATAAAATATTCATTACGTAAAGAAAAGGCTGACTATATAAATATTTAAAAGTTTTTACAAAGAAGAAATTCAAAAGAGAATGGTAAACTAGGGGAAATTATGCAATATATATGACAGACAAAGAATTAATATCCTCAATATATAAGAAATATCATAAGTCCAAAAGAAAAGGCAATATAATGTTTAAAGTCACTAGTGGATCATATACAGAAAAAGAAATACAGATAGCTTTTAGACATTTGAAAAGATGTTCAAATTTACCTTAAATAAAGTAATATATATTTAATCATTAATCTGATACCATTTTAATCTATCAAATTGTCAAAAATTAAAAGTTTGATATTATAATTTTTTGGCCAGTCTGTAAGTAAATAGTCATTCTCCTTAATTGTTTAAGAGAATATAAATTAGTACACCCTCCTTGGAAGGTAATTTGATATTAGTTTTCAACATTTAAAATTCACAAGGTCTTTGATGAAGTATTTCCTTTTCTAGGAATTTACTCTGCAGATATATTTGACACGGGTAAGCAATATCTGAAATAAGAGACTAGAAATATCCTAAATGTGTATGACTAAGGGATTAACTAAATAAATTACAGTGTACTCACACAATGAAATACAATTCAGCCATTTAAAATAACAGATAATGACATACAGATTAAATAGATATAGATATAGATATATAATAATTGCTGTTTTAATTGATATCTAGTTAGAAAAACATAAACCTCTCTAGACAATTCAGCCAGAAAAGGCTTGGGAGAGTTGAGGGTGACAGAAAGAACAAGGAGCCATTTCCTACAAATTAGGAAGCTGCAGGTGTTGAAAGGGGCAGGAGCAACCAAAGGGACACACGAGTGTTACCCAAGGACCAAAAGTCAGCTACTGCCTTGGGGCAGAAGCCCTTATACCTTCCCTTCCCAGTGAGCTGCTGAAGGTACTTCCAGAGTAGCTGAGAAGTAGCCCCTCTTACTGTTGCTATCAAGATTACTAGAGTAACTGTTTCAGAGGCTATTGGAACCACTGCTCTGCCACCTTCATTGTTACTTTACCAATAGTTCTCACCCACAGATATGTGCAGCCATTTGTTGCAACCTGCCACTATCACTGCCACTATCAGAGTTATATGTAGAAAATGAGGAGGCAGTGCAAGAAGGAAATGTGTGTGGAGTATAGTTTTCAGGCTTCAAGACCCATGTAATAAAGAGAACCCCAGAAAAAAGCTAAACACATACAGACAGCGTGTGATGCAATTTCCAAGATGCAATGTTGAATGAAAAGATCAAGGTAAAAAACAATATAAACATAGTATATTTCTCTTTTTGAAGCATGTGTATGGAAAGAGGAGAGCATCTGTTTCTATATGGAGAGAACAGAACATGAGAATCTCATAACAGAGGGTGTTTCCAAATTGGAACTGAGGAACTGGAGATAAGAGGTGAGAAAAGACTTTTAATCCTTTTCACTCACTGTATACTCATTTGTATCACTTGAATTTTTGACATGTGCACAAATTGCTTTAAAAAGAGAACTTTATTTCCAAAAGAGAAATCATTGTCACAATAAATAATAAAACACAATTTCTCCTACAACTATTTTTTCACTTGAAAATATTGCCTTTTTTAGGGCTTCTAGAGGAACTTAAAATATAGAACTTCTTTTTTTGTTGTGGTTAATAAATTTTTTTTAATTTACTTTAAGTTCTGGGATACGTGTGCTGAATGTGCAGGTTTGTTACATAGGTATACATATGCCAGGGGGTTTGCTGCACCTATCAACCCATCATCTAGGTTTTAAGCCCCACATGCATTAGGTATTTGTCCTAATGCTCTCCCTCCCCTTCCCCCACCCCCCAACAGGCCTCCATGTCTGATGTTTCCCTCCCTGTGTCCATGTCTTATCATTGTTCAACTCCCATTTATGAGTGAGGACATGTGGTGTTTGGTTTTCTGTTCCTACGTTAGTTTGCTGAGAATGATGGTTTCCAGCTTCATCCATGTCCCTGCAAAGGACATGAACTCATGCAAAGGACATGAACTATATTTTGTGGCTGCATAGTATTCTATGGTGTATATGTGCCACATTCCAGTCTATCATCAATGGGCATTTGGGTTGGTTCCAAGTCTTTGCTATTGTGAATAGTGCTGCAATAAACATACATGTTCATATGTCTTTATAGTAGAATGATTTATAATCCTTTGGGTATATACCCATAATGGGATTGCTGGGTCAAGTGGTATTTCTGGTTCTAGATCCTCGAGGAATTGCCACACTGTCTTCCACAATGGTTGAACTAATTTACACTCCCATCAGCAGTGTAAAAGCATTCCTATTTCTCCACAGCCTCACCAGCATCTGTTGTTTCTTGACTTTTTAATGATCATCATTCTAACTGGCATGAGATGGTATCTCATTGTGGTCTAACGACCAGTGATAATGAACTTTTTTTCATATGTTTGTTGACTGCATAAATGTTTTCTCTTGAGAAGTGTCTGTTTATATCCTTTGCCAACTTTTTGATGGGGTTGTTTTATTCTTGTAAATTTGTTTAAGTTCCTTGTAGATTCTGGATATGAGACCTTTGTCAGATGGATAGATTGCAAAAATTTTCTCCCATTCTGTAGGTTGTCTGTTCACTCTGATGATAATTTCTTTTGCTCTGCAGAAACCTTTTAGTTTAATTAGATCCCATTTGTCAATTTTGGCTTTTGTTGCAATTGTTTTTGGTGTTTTAGTCATGAAGTCTTTGCCCATGCCTACATCCTGAATGGTATTGCCTTGGTTTTCTTCTAGGGTTTTTATGGTTTTAGGTTTTACATTTAAGTCTTTAATCAATCTTGAGTTAATTTTTGTATAAGGTGTAAGGAAAGCATCCAGTTTCTGTTTTCTGCATATGGCTAGCCAGTTTTCCCAGCACCATTTATTAAATACGGAATCGTTTTCCCATTGCTTGTTTTTGCAGGTTTGTTGAAGATCAGATGGTTGTAGATGTGAGGCATTATTTCTGAGGCCTCTATTCAATCACAGAAGTTATTTACCCTTTTCCTCACAAGTCATGGAATAAAGCCCATCAAAACATGTAATATTGTGCCCTTCAGCATTTCCAAATACGTTGTCTTACTTGATCTTTGCCATACAAATATGAACTCATTATTTTGTTTTTAAGATTTAGAAACTGCAAGTCTAGGTAAATACTTACCTCCAAGACTCAGTCAATACTTTGCAGAGCTGCAATTTGAACACAAGTCTACTAACTCCAAAGCCCCTACTACTTTCAGTTAATTAACTGTCTCTTCTATTTTTTTCAAATCTTTTTCCTCACCTGGGTTTTTTTTTATAATTTCAAATATCTTCTGAATAAGAGAGCTATTGGCTGAAAATTAACAACACTATGATTGTAAGAAGACTTTTACCCTAGAAGTATCTGGTATTTGCATGGCCTTGCTTGTCTAAATAATAGCAATGATTTATTATTATAATAATAATCACCACCACACATCAACAGTAAAAGTAACTTCTACCACTACCAATGGTTGAGTCTTAATTATGTGTTGGAAATTTACTAAACACATTACACAAGTCGTTTCCTTTAAGTAAAGGAATTAGATATTTCCCTTTGCCATGACGTTATGGACTATACCGTGTCCCCTAAACTCACATATTGAAGTCCTAACCTCCAATATTTTAATTATGAAGGTAACTGGAGGCAGGAACTTTAAATAAATAATTAAAATCAAGCAGAGTCATATGGATATGATCTAATCCAACAGGAATGTTGTCCTTATAAGAATAGGAAGAGAAACCAGAGATGAGAGTGTCATATGTATACCTGTACCTATGTATACCTATACCATACAAATACCTAATGCATGTGGGGCTTAAAAACTAGATGACAGGTTGATAGGTGCAGCAAAACACCGTGGCACATGTTTACCTATGTGACATACCCTTGTATACCTATGTAAGGACATGTGGTGTTTGGTTTTCTGCTCCTATGTTAGTTTGCTAAGAATGATGGTTTCCAGCTTCATAGGACATGAACTCATTATTTTTTATGGCTGCATAGTATTCTATGGTGTATATGTGCCACATTCCAGTCTATCCTCAATGGGCGTGTGAGGACATAGGAAGGAGATGGCCATCTGCTAGCCAAGGAGAGAGGCCTCAGGAGAAAACAAACATGCCAACACCTGGAATTGATTTCCAGCCTCCAGAACTATGTAAAAATAAATTTCTATTGTTTAAGCCACCCAGTCTGTGGTATTTTATTGACATCCCTGGAAAACTAATAAACATATAAGACATGACAAATTTCAGTAAGAGTACCTTGCACCCCTGAAACTGATTTAAAGCTAGAAAACTCAACGCAATTGAAGAAATCAGTCATGAAATTCTAGTTCTACAGATTCTCCTGCTTTTTTCAATGGCTGTGGAATTGAGAGATTTTCTTTATCCACCCGGGACATATAGAACTAATAACTGTGCTCAAAACCATAAAAATGGCATTAAACAGGAGCTTATATTCATTGCCAGTCAAATCAGTACCTTATTAGAGTGTTCTCTAACATGTAAAATGGAAGATGAGAGCCTTAACAAATGATCCCATAAATGAAAGAAAATATCCATAGTGTATAAATGAGAGAATTCTCAGGACAAGGGACAGATTTTCTCTAAAATTTTTATAGAAAAGTTTGCTTTCCACTTGTGAATGATAAAATAAATTCTCAAAGGGGTTTGCACAGAAGACAATTCTTTCATTAAATATTAAGAATAAAGAGCTCCATTCAAGACAATCACAAAAGGCCAAATAGAAACCATAAGGTGGAGAGAGCAGACTGGCCTTACCTAAAAGATTGCAGCTGGGAAGACTCAGACAGATTCTTAGCAAGAGAGCCTATCAGAGAACTTCTGTGATAATATCTTAGAAAATCAAGCCCGTGGATTATTTCCTACCAATAAAATGCTGAAGGAAACTGAGAGGCTGTGCATAAAAGGAAGTACGTTTTAGATCAACCTGACATCTGAAACAGCCAGTTCTCTAGTGATATTTTACAGATAAACAATATATTTTTATTCAGATGTCTTAGAAACTGAAGCTGAGAGACCTGTTCTTCAAGTCCAGTAACATAAAACAGAAACAATGGTAGTAATCATATTTCCTGAACTATTAAGTTAAATGTCTGTCTAGCATTCCTGAGCATGCTTGAGTCTCTGTAGTTCATCTTGTCAGGTTAATCAGGATGGGTACTTCAAATTGACAGGGTAACCAGCTTTTCTTCCAGAGCAGCTTTCAGCAAACTGAAACATGCACTTTGACTTGAAATCAGAGAGAGTCTCTACCACTCAAACCCTTAAAACAATGCATACTTATCGAACGCCTATTGTGTGCATAATCTTGTTCCAGGAAAAACAAACATTAAGAAAAAGCAGTCCTTGTGCTCAAGAAAATACATATGGAAGATATGGAAAAAGCAAGTACTGAACTAATCTTAATGCAAGGCAGGATATGAGATGTCACAAGAAAGGTACAAATAACGTGCAGTGGAGAATCAGAAAAGGGAGAGGTTCATCTGATTGCATGATGGAAGCAAATCAGGAGACATTTATAGAAGAGGTAAGTTTTAAAATAGATCTTAAGGAATGAGCAGGATTTCCACAAAGATGAAAAGAAATTCTGGAAGAATAAAACAGTAAGAGAAACTTGGCGATGTGAACATATAGGTTTGGTTATAGTTTGGTTTGAGGAAATGCAAATAATCTAGTTTGGCAGAAGTTAAAGCTGATTATATAATTTTTGAGGTTTTTTTTTTTTTAACTTAAAGTTTACTAACAAGAACGTGAAACCCAGAAGCCAGAAAAGATGGACAGATTTAGTTTAAAAACTAAATAGATAAATCTGTGGGCTGAAAGATGCCACTAACAAAGTTCAAAGATAAATACTTGAAAATGAAAACCTTTGCAATAATAACATGTGACCAGATACTATGTCAGATGACAAATATCCATAATTTCCATTGTATAGGGAGTATCAGTTCATCACATTGTAACAAATACAGAAATCGTTCACAATATATTAAATGAAAATAACTATTTAAAAAGTTCAAAGCACTCTCCTAAAAGCTCCAGAAATAAAGATATCACAAATGTGATTAAGAAATGTTTGTAAAGCAACAACAGAAATTACATATCAAAGTGCAAAAAATGATCCAAATGTATTTTCAAATAATTTATGTTAAAATATTTTATCAAAAATTGAATTATATATTTAGACTGTTAAAGGGAACTAAATATGGCCTGAGAAGGACTCCATACCTCCATATTTAAGTCCTCATGGAAGAACTGCAACGTAGCTTAATAGGTAGACAAGACTGAAAACCTAGTTTAGGAGTATGTGCCTGTAACAGTAGATAAGTCTTGGCCAATCCCAGTGGCCATACTTCAACCATTGATACACTGCTGTCTTCAAACTGTGTTTTGTGTTCAAATAAAGCAAACGCCAAGCTGTAACCAACCCAACCATTCTGTACCTCACTTCTTCCAATTTCTGTATGTCATTTCCCTTTTTTTTTTTTTTTTTTTTTTGTCCATCAATCTTCTTCTACCATGTTGCTGCGCTGGAGTCTCTGTGAATCTGCTGTGATTCTGGGATATGCCTGATTCATGAATCGTTCATTGCTCAATGAAACTCCTTTAAATTTAATTTGGCTGAAGTTTTTCTTTTATCAGGTGGTGTAAGAAGCAGGATCCAAAGTTGAGCTTCTAGAGATCCCCAGGAGCACTGAATTAACCCACAAGGTACCTGAAGGATCTACTTTTGTCCACTGATCTCTCAGAGCAGTTGGGGATTGTGGGTAAGCACCCTCTCAGATTTTGGAGCTCCACGGATTTGTGTTTTGAGCTGAGTTTCTTCGAGCGAATTTCTGATCCAAACCACGTTTGGAAGTGGCAACAGAAACTGGACTGGATCCAAGAATGAATTTGATTGTGGAATTAACTGGCTTGGTTCCAGTTAGAGACTTCTTACATCTGACTGGGTCAGATAGGAACTGGTAGTAAGCAGTAATATCACTGTAGTTATAATATTTGGCTTTTGAAAAATCATTGGCATTTTTGTGTTCTACCCCTTTGTTTCATTTTTCTTGTGTACTTAGGTAGGAAAAATAATCATTGGCTAATCGAGAGAACCTGAGAGTAAAGCCAATATTTTAGGTAAAAATGGGATCTTTAATTCCTGGAAAACTGAGTTCTTTCCATCTTATACATTAGGCCTGGGAGGCAGTAAATTCTTTCAGAAATGGCAAAATCTTAGTAATTTACAGTGGAATGTTCTCAATGAACAACAGATTGGAGTACATTTAAAAATGAGGGCTCTCAGTGAGTCCCTTTAGGCTAAGAATGGGTTTGGCACTCTAAAATGTTAGCTTCTATTCTCTTTGGATTAATTTGTCTTACACTTTTTGCTGACAGCTATGGGTGATAGAATTAGATATGTACAGGACCATGGGACATGGGGAGATTTTCCTTCCCAAAGGGGAAATTGAGAGCTGATGGGACTGCTGGAAAAGATCCCTTTGCTACTGACAAGTGGCCACCTGAACTTTTTAGAGTTGCTGCAATGGGTGGGTCTTTCTCTGGCCTCCCTGAACTCTTCACCTTCCCCATCCTGCCATAGGCAATGCTTTTCTCTCTCTCCTTTCCGTTTCTTTTCTATTACCCAGGGCAACCATCTTTCCCAGAGACTACATGCTTAAACTCCTAGTTGGAGGTTGGATTAAACATAACAGACCCATCTAAGGGCAAACTTAAGCCCTGACAGTTTAATATTGGGTGCTAAGCAGAATGGCTAATGTCTATTTTTTCACACATATTTTACTCTGGCCAGAACAGAAACAGATAATTTTCCTTTGTGCTGTGACTTGGCCCCCAGGGCTGCAGTGCAGCCAGCTGGGTCACTCAGAGAAAAGAAACCCAGAAGCCTGGCATGATAGCAAATGGGTAAGAATTTCTTACCAGCCAGACTACTGGTCTCTCTCTCTCTCTCTCTCTGCCTCTCTGTGTGCAAACTGGTTGAATGGATGAATGGTAAAAATCACTGTTTATTTCCTCTGTAAAGTTTTGATTAATGAGAAAAAGGATTTCTGATGCTAATCTCTCTCTTTTTTTTTTTTTTAAGATGGAGTTTCACTCTTTTGCCCTGGCTGGAATGTAGTGGTGCAATCTCGGCGCACTGCAACCTCCACCTTCCAGTTTCAAGAGATTCTCCTTTTAAGCGATTCTTCTGCCTCAGCCTCCCAAGCAGCTGGGATTACAGGTGACTGCCACCATGCCCAGCTAATTTTTGTATTTTTAGTAGAGATGGGATTTCACCCTTTTGGCAAGGCTGGTCTCGAACTCCTGACCTCATGATCCACCCACCTTGGCCTGCCAAAGTGCTGGGATTACAGGCAGGTGAGGCTAATCTTAAATTGTAGTAATCTAGTGTGATTTGTATGTCTTTCTGTGTTCTATAATGTAGAGGGGTACCTTCGGATAGAACATGGGCTTAGGATACCTATAAGTCCACTGTTGAAGACAGTCCAGCAAACTGGTAAGTTATAAACTTTGCTGCAGGTCCCTGGAGAAAAACAAAACAAAACAAAACAAAACTGGATGAGGTCTTCCTCTTGTCTTGTATGTCCTTGGGACCTTGACCTTGTAACTATGTGGCTGTGATTTCTCTTTTCACAGTGATGGCCCAGGTTCAGTGTCCAATTCCTGACTTGGAAAATGAGTCCTTTATCTTCTGTCTTTGTATTTATATGTATTATTATGTAATGTTTATATATGAAAGAGCTTTAACTAACTGGTTCAAAAATAATAAGAGCTTAAATCAAATATTTTGTTAGAAAAGTAAAAAGTGTAATGCCTTTTAATTATGTGACATAAGTAACCTTGGGGAAATAAAGACAGTTTTACAAATTATTGGTAAAAAGTCTTCAAAAGTGTAAATATTTGGTCTAAATTATGCCAGTCAGATATTAAGTTTGCTAATTGCTTTAAAGTCATAACCTGCTACTTTGAGTTTTAAAAATTGTTCAATTTATTTTGCATCATTAGATTCTAGATAAGGCCTGGGGACATATTAAATTAGCCATACAACCTAGCTATGAAAAAAAGGTATTAAAGAGGGGAGATTTTATATAAGAAAGGATCTTGTAGAGTAAGTTATTGTCCTAAAGCTAAAGTAAAGTAACTGGCTGTTTAAACAGAGGAATATTTAGGACAAGTTAGAAAGTCAAAGTATGTTGTAGATGGTCTGTGGAAGTCATGAAAGAATTTGTGAAAAGGAATTTATACAAGAAATGTTGTACAATTTAAAGGTGATTAGGCCTCATAAATGCTTGATGAAATGCCACTATGACTCTTAACTGTACAACTTGCCTGCTTTACAGTTAGGCAAGGCCTGGGACACGGTGCTGGAAAGAGTCAGACCTTATCTGCATTTCTGTCTGGGTCCGAGGCTCCACACCTAGTACATAATTAAAACCCTGAACTTACTAGAGTTTTTCACCAAAAGTAAAAATTGCTAAGGATTAACAGTGTAACATGTATAAACATGTATTTGAAACTACTGAAAAAACAGTTTTACCTGCAAGGTTTGTAAAGAAAGTGAAATGTGTTTTTGGTAAAAAATTATTAAAAGTAATGGAAGTGTGAATTTTTTGGCCTAAGTTTAGAGGGTTAAAGTATTGTTTTAAGTGAGATAGGAAATATTTAAAGGTTTAAACAAGTTGTGGAAGGTTTGTGAAAATTAACCTTGTAAAAGAAATTCTATGTGTGAAAAGATTGGCTAAATGTAAAGGGGTACTATTTGGTTTTCCATAAATTGAACATCAAAATAAAAGCACAACAGGGTTTTCTTAAAACACTAATCTCTTTAACAAAAATTTGTAATGGGTTATAAAAGGTTTATAAAAAATCTCACCTTATAGTCAAGCTGATTAAGACTGTATAGATTTTTCTATGAGGTTTTATTAAAACTTGGGGTTGACATTAATAGTCCACTAATGCAAAGGTAAAATTTGGCTTTCTCTCTTGAACAAGACTTTCATGTAATACTAAAAGATAATAAAAAATTTTTTGTTTCCCGCCTAAATACACTACCAAAAAGGAAAAAAGAAGAAGATAGAAAAGTCAAAAGGCAGATTGTTTGGAAAGCTAAGTCTTCTATCAATGAGTAAAGGTTTTTGCCTTCTTAAAAATTTTCAAGTCACCATTTTGGCAAAATGAATAACTTATGGTAGCCTGGAATTCTAGTTCACAATATCAAGTGTTTTAAATCTTTAACATATTAAATAGGCTTACCAAAATCAAATTTCAGCTTTGAAATAGTCTTTTCTGACCTGTAACTTTGGAATGCTACAAAGGGGCCCTCCTTGAAGTATCCAAAAGAGAGGTAAACAGAATTATTTAACACATTAAGATACATGGGAAGCATTGTCAAACTAATAATATTTAATCTTCAAGTTATATTCTATTGAATATTAATATGTTGTAAAATTGTATGGGATTTTAAAAATTCTAATATGTCTGATTATATGCTATCAATCATAATTATGGTTATCATGTTAAGTTATTGTACACCACAGAAATAACAAAATATTTTTGTATAAAATTGCTAACCCAAGTAGAACAACAACAAAAAAATTAAATACTGAGGAAATACTTTGTCAGATTTTCATGTTAAATCAGCCGATACTGAAATTGTTTAGATATACAATTTGAACTCCACAGTCTAAGTCAAATTACCTAAGATAATTAAGGTCTTTTTTGAAAAGGTCAACAAATTAATTTTTTAGACCAAAATTGATAGACCACTAGCAAGACTAATAAAGAAGAAAAGAGAGAAGAATCAAATAGACTCAATAAAAAATGACAAAGGGGATACTCCAAACTCTTGGTATTATCCTCCCAATAGTCATAATAATAGCCTCCCTGGTGTTCTGTATTCTCTAAAGATTTTAAATGTTTGCATGCAGCCATCTGTAGAACATCAAATGGTCTCTCTTCAACTGGAATGACAGAAGCTAAAAGAAATGTACAATGATAAGGACACCATAACCTGTGAACAATATGCTGAGACCAGAAACCCAAAATGATGGTAACAGGGAGTGGCACTAAGGCACTAAGTTTTAGTCACATTCTCACCTAAGTGAGAACCTGACCAAAAAGGATAAATTTTTTAAACAAAATTATTGGAGGCCATCATTTCAGACTAAGCTCATGCACTAGGACCCAGCAGGCCAAACCAAACTAAAATGGAGTCACTCATGCTAAATGAAACATAATCAAACTAAGTCTTTAAGGAAATACATAGATCCTAAAACAGACCTGTTTTGTTTTTCTCCTGTAAACAGGCTATTCCAGCATAAGGAGGCACCCTCTACTCAGTCTTTGTTTCTACCTTTGCAAAACTCACTGTTCTACTGATTCTCGTGGGTTTCAAGTACATTTACAATGGCGATAGTGACATCAATAGCTAAAGTTTTTGTCAATCTCTCAAAATTGAGAAAATGACCACAAAGAGGGAATAGTTAAAGCAAATGAAATATGGCCTGAGAAGATTCCGTATTCCTATATTTGAGTTCTTGTGGATGAACTGCAACCTACCTTAATAGGTAGACAAGATTGAAAACCTAACTTAGGAGTATGCTCCTGTAATAATAGCTAAGCCTTGGCCAATCCCAGTGGCCATAGTCCAACCACTCATACACTGCTGTGTTCAAACTGTGTTCAAAAAAGGTAAATGCTGAGCTGTAACCAACCAACCCAATCTGTACCTCACTTCCAATTTCTGTACATCATTTCCAAATTTTTGTCTATAAGTCTTCTTCCACCACATGGCTGCACTGTAATCTCTGTGAATCTGCTGTGATTCTGGAGGCTGCCCAATTTGCAAATTGTTCACTGCTCAGTTAACCTCCTCTAAATTTAATTTGTCTGAAATTTTTATTTTATCAAGACATAAATTCAACAAAAGAAATTAGAAAAAAAAGGAGCAAAATGATAAAAAAAAAAAAAGCAGAATGGATGGAACAGGAGATTTCAATCCAGGAATGAATAAATTAACAAAAGGAAAACTAGGGCCGGGTGTGGTGGCTCATGCCTGTAATCCCAGCACTTTGGGGCACCGAGGCTGGGAGACCACGAGGTCAAGAGATCAAGACCATCCTGGCAAACATGGTAAAACCCCGTCTCTACTAAAAATACAAAAATTAGCTGGGTGTGATGGTGTACACCTGTAGTCCCAGCTACTCAGGAGGCTGAGGCAGGAGAATGGCTTGAACCCAGGAGGCAGAGATTACATTTAGCTGAGATCATGCCACTGCACTCCAGTCTGGTGACAGAGTGAGACTCTATCTCAAAAAAAATAAATAAATAAAATAAAATAAAAATTAAAAGAAAAACTAAACTTGATAAAATGAAAATATAACTCCTTAAAAACAATATAGATTAAAAAATAACTAGTCAAATTAAGACAAAAATGAGTAGAAACACAACTTTAGATAGTGTGATATGGAATTATTCACTGAGAAAGTCATGCCAAATATACACCTGTAAGAGTGAAGAAGAAAATCATCAGATATCATGGGAAAGCATTCTCATGAGAGGGACAGCAAGTGACTGGTTTCTAATGTGTTCCCAGAATAGCAAGGGATCAATGTGATTGGATCAGAGGAAGAGGGAGAAAGAGTTGAAGAAGTCAGAAATGCAGGGTGAGATGAAGATGACCTTGAAGGTCATGTAAGAATTTTGGATTTTATCCTGATTGAAACTGATGCTATTAGAAGGTTTTGATCAAAGAAGTAACATGATCAGCCTTATGATCTAAAAGGATCACTCTGGCTTCTATGTTTAAAATAAATGAAAGAGAGGCAAGATCAGAAGCAGGAACCACACTAATCTGTTTTCATAATTCATATGAGTAGCAGCAGAGATGGTGATAAATGGTCAGATTCTAACTACGTTTAAACTAGAGACCAGGATGATGGTAAGATTTTACTGAGGTTTATCATTTACTGAAGATGGGAGAATGCAAGATAAATGGCTTTGTGCAGGCTGATCTGGAGATCATTTTTGGATATTTCCAGTTTTAGATGCCAGTCAGACATTCAGTGAAAATATTGAGGAGCTATTATAAGCCAAGGGTGATCAAAATGACATTAATGATTTCCTTTGATTTTGCTAAACTTTAGATAGGCTTCTTCATGATTATAGGCCCCCTTTTTCATAGAGCATTTACTTCAGAAATTATAAATCCTTTCCCTGCCCTTTTGAGATGTAAATCTTCCAGCTTCTTGCCAGTTTTACCAGCCAGGAATGTCTTTTTCAAAAACCTGGGAGCCACCCCTTTGAACTATAATCTTCAAGATAGATCAATCTCCTATCTTCCAGTCTCTGTGGAAAGGTAGGAGTCTTAAATAAGTGCCCATTAGCAAATACAAATGACCTTTTCCAGTAGTTTGACTAAACCCTTCCTTGACTGTCTAACTCCAACCAGTACAATTGTTCTTTCACAAGGGAAAAGTCCATGCTAAATCTAAATATTTGGGAGTCATCGGTGTATCCATTTAAATATTTACTTTTTAACTTAAATTTCCTACATCTAGCATAAATATATTTATTTTGCTTAAATGTCTTACAACTGGTACAAATATGTTGATTTATTCAGCAATCATTGTAACACTGTACTTACTAAAGATGTCCAAGATAAATTACCTCAACTTCTAAAGAACTTTTCCTTGTTCCTGGAGCTCAATCATAGTATTTTATATTCCCAACTTCACTATGAACAAAGAAAAAAATAACTCAGAGCATTCTGAGCTATGAGGTATGTGAAAATGTATCAGACCCAGAAAGACATAACTTTAATCATGCTCCCTGCACCCACACCAAGGGACAATTGTTTAAAGGATTTTTGTTCCTGACTTGCTGCCTGTCCCATTATCTTCATGTTCCTGGAATGTTTGATGCAAAGGAAGATGTATAACCAGTCAATAGCTTATTTTACTTTAATGTAAATTCTCAGTAAACAACTTAGGAACTGCCTCTTTTTTTTTTTTTTTTTTTCTTAAAATCCCACTTGTAACTGCTGCCAACCTGAGCATACATTAATTGAAACTTAAATCCATCACTCCTGGGCTACAGTTCTCAAACACGGCCCAAGTAAACTCTCTATTTACACTGACTTTGATTTGTTTTTTTATTTAAGGTCTACAGTTGTTAGCATTGGAGAGCACTCAAGGCCCTTTTCAAAGATCTAGAGGGTGGAAATTTGATTGATGTGTTGATGGGAGATAAAACAGCTTTGAATCTTAGAATTCTCTTAGAATTGTCCCCACTTCTCTCCTCAACTTGTCTCTCATTTTTTGTATTTGGCCTCACAGTCTCTTCTCTTTTTAGATGAATTATCTTCATGTATTGTCCCCACCAGGGGAAAGAGAGCTCCACACCCCTAAGCTAGAATTAGTCCCAGTGGAAGACAGTGAATGGATAGCTTGGGACTGATGCTATAATACATAGGCTTTTTATCTGATTCTTGTCTTTGAGATGATTCTCCTTTGTTGTGAGATGATTCTTCTTTGATTTTCTGTATCAAGGTTAAGTATAGGGGGTGTGGGCCTTGAGTAAACATTTTCAAGAGACCAAAAGGCCAGCTTTTGCTTTAGGTGACTTGAGTTTATTTCTTTTACAGGCAAACAATTTTTTAAAAAATAATATAACTCGTGATTTAAGCTATTATGAATAGGAGCTTCCAAAAATAGGTTTAAGGTTTAAGTGAAAGCTGATAATAAAGAAAGGAGAAAATGCATGAATAAAAGAATGACAATATCATAACAAGCTGCAAAAGTATAAAAATGGTACAAATGCTCAAAGGAGGCCAGAAGCAGTGACACGATGGATTTTCATGAACATTCACTTGGTAAGGCACAATTATTATTAGGGTCAGCCAGATTACATATTTAGGCCTCGGGCCTGTGAGCTCATGCTAATTTGAACAGCTGTTCAAAAGAAGTTCATCGCTATTTGTTTGACAGATGGAGAAAATGATACTCACTAATGGCCCAAGTTGCTTTGACACAAACTGATTTCCCTATTGTTAAAACTTACTTGCAATATCAATTGCAAATAGCTTTGACAATTTGAACTTATTCTTCAGTGCTGACATCCTTAGGAAGAACTTTTCAAAATCAGAGACCCTAATTTGAAAGAATATTATGGTTATTGTAGCCAACTTCCCCTTATTCTCTTCTAAACAAGAATTGAGAAGTGGTAAACTGTGGGTCATATACATATTCCCACTGTTTGAAGGAGATTGTTAGTCACCTTTGTTGCTGATTGTCATTATTTGGAGCTGATCTCTCCTACCTTTGGAAATAAAAGGGATGATTGCATTTTATTCACAAGAAAGGGATTTATAACATTTATCATGTTGGAAGAAACAGCTGTTTCTCTTTACCACAGCATTTGCTTGCTTTCATCACATAAGAAGTCAGCTGGGAGATGCTACTAAATGCTGCATTGAATGAAACACAAACTTAGAGTTTGTTACTATTTGGAAATAATTTTTTGCATAATTGTTTTTATAGAAGAGAATAAAATGTCCTTAAAATAATTTTTTATCAGAACAAAGAAAACAGAAAACACAATTGGAATGAAGGCTATTCAGTCAGAAAATGTAGATAAAATGTATGAGAATTAATGCAATAATTGAAAAACATTTTGCATTTCTATAGTAGGTATTAGGAAAGCTCACAAACCAGGGTTTAGGGGGTAAATTTCTTTACTCTCTTTCAAAATTACAGACCAGATTATTTAGGGTCCTAAATCTTCTCAGATAACACTTTCTGATATCCTGTATTATTTAGATTAATGAGAAGCAATATTCTAGTAAATGCAGTTTGGGGACAGAGTATTGTGTTGCTACTGTTATTGTGATTTTAAGAAACTCAGTGATTTTTTTCCTTCATACATTCTTTATCTAAGTATCATTGTGTCTGTATTGAAATCAATATATTTTCTAATTGTCATCAGTCTACTGATATTTCATCTGTAAGACCACGTTCTTTTGCCATTTTTGAATGATCTTTCCTCATTTTCTTTCTCTATAATATTTAGGTGTTTAAAGACATATTATTTTGTATCTGCTAAGAGTCCCAATGTTAACTCTTCACACATTTTTGTATGCCCCCCATACACATATTTGTATGCCCCCCATATCCATATCCAATTATCATGCTTAAGGAAATAAAAAGTAACAATTGTAATTATCTACTCAGTGACAAACACCTTATAAACCCATTAAGTGGCATCTTACCCAATGGCAGGTACTGTGCTTTAGTTATCTGTATATCCCTGGTGCTTATCTTAGAGCCTGTATTAGTCAGGGTCTCCAGAGAAAAAGAACTAACAGGTATAGACAGACAGACAGACAGACAGACAGACAGACAGACAGACAGATAGATGATAGATAGATCCTCCTCAGAAGAAAATATTTGACTGAGGGGTATAAAATGATCCAAATTAAGTATCTTGATGTAGTAACGTACTAATTGTGAAAATAGTTTAAAACAAATGTTTACTTCCATATTCCTGGGAAGACAATCAAATCTTCAGGTACACTTGGCTACCTGATGGGTAAATTAAGCATTTATAAAGGAATTTCATTCAGTTATTTTCAATGCCTGTTTATGCCATAACAGTTAATTATTGTGCCACAGTATATTTTCACAAGGTAAAGAAAACTTTTATGGTTCACTAAGGACAATCAACCCCTTCACAATCTAGAACCTGAATATTGGATCTTCTAAGAACATCAGAGAAAGACTATCCTTGCCATCCACATTGCAACAAAAATTTGGAAACTTGAACCTTGGATTAATAATCTTACACAAGGAAATGCTATAAAGGTATAGATTTTTAGGTAACCAAATGTGCTTCAGAATATCATTAGAAGAGAGAAGAATATTGCTCACCATTTCAGCTTATTCAAATGTGCAATTCTTTTTTTTAATTATTATACTTCAAGTTCTAGGGTACCTGTGCACAATGTGCAGGTTTGTTATATAGGTATACATGTGCCATGTTGGTTTGCTGCACCCATCAACTCATCATTTACATTAGGTATTTCTCCTAATGCTATCCCTCCCCCAGCCCCATACCTCTCAACAGGCCCCAGTGTGTGATGTTCCCCGCCTTGTATCCATGTGTTCTCATTGTTCAACTACCACCTATGAGTGAGAATATGCAGTGTGTGGTTTTCTGTCCTTGTGATAGTTTGCTTAGAATGATTGTTTCCAGTTTCATCCATGTCCCTGCAAAGGACAGGAACTCATGCGTTTCCATGGCTGCATAGTATTCCATGGTGTATATGTGCCACATTTTCTTAATCCAGTCTATCATTGATGGACATTTGGGTTGGTTCCAAGTCTTTGCTATTGTGAATAATGCCACAATAAACATACGTGTGCATGTGTCTTTACAGTTGCCTGATTTATAATCCTTTGGGTATATACCCAGTAATGGGATCCCTGGGGCAAATGGTATTTCTAGTTCTAGATCCTTGAGGAATTGCCACACTGTCTTCCACAATGGTTGAACTAGTTTACACTCCCACTAACAGTGTAAAAGCTTTCCTATTTCTCCACATCCGCTCCAGCATCTGTTGTTTCCTGACTTTTTAATGATCGCCATTCTAACTGGTGTGAGATGGTATCTCATTGTAGTTCTGATTTGCATTTCACTAATGATCAATGATGATGAGCATTTTCTCACACGTCTGTTGGCTGCATAAATGTCTTCTTTTGAGAAGTGTCTGTTCATATCCTTTGCCCACTTTTGCAGGGGGTTGTTTTTTTCTTGTAAATTTGTTTAAGTTCTTTATAGATTCTTGATATTAGCCGTTTGTCAGATGGGTAGATTGCAAAGATTTTCTCCCATTCTGTAGGTTGCCTGTTCAATCTGATGGTAGTTTCTTTTGCTGTGCAGAAGCTCCTAGGTTTAATTAGATCCCCTTTGTCTATTTTGGCTTTTGTTGCCATTGCTTTTGGTGTTTTAGTCATGAGGTTTTTGCCCATGCCTATGTCCTGAATGATACTGCCTAGGTTTTCTTCTAGGGGGTTTATGGTTTTAGGTCTAACATTTAAGTTTTTAATCCATCTTTAATTAATTTTTGTATAAGGTGTAAGGAAGGGATCCAGTTTCAGCTTTCTACATATCGCTAGCCAGTTTTCCCAGGACCATTTATTAAATAGGGAATCGTTTCCCCATTTCTTGTCTTTGTCAGGTTTGTCAAAGATCAGATGGTTGTAGATGTGTGATGTTACTTCTGAGGCCTCTGTTCTGTTCCATTGGTCTATATATCAGTTTTTGGTACCAGGGCCATGCTGTTTTGGTTACTGTAGCCTTGTAGTATAGTTAGAAGTCAGGTAGTGTGATACCTCCAGCTTTGTTCTTTTTGCTTAGGATTGTCTTGGCTATGCAGGCTCTTTTTTGGTTCCATATGAAATTTAAAGTAGTTTCTTCCAATTCTGTGAAGAAAGTCATTGGTAGCTTGATGGGGATGGCATTGAATCTGTAAATTGCCTTGTGTAGTATGGCCATTTTCACAATATTGATTCTTTCTATCCATTAGCATGGAATGTTCTTCCATTTGTTTGTGTCCTCTTTTATTTCCTTTAGCAGTGGTTTGTAGTTCTCCTTGAAGAGGTCCTTCACATTCCTTGTACGTTGGATTCCTAGGTATTTTATTCTCTTTGCAGCAATTGTGAATGGGAGTTAATTCATGATTTGGCTCTCTGTTTGTCTGCTATTGGTGTATAGGAATGTGTGTGATTTTTGCACATTGATTTTGTATCCTGAGACTTTGTTGAATTTGCTTATCAGCTTAAGGAGATTTTGAGCTGAGACGGAGTTTTCTAAATATACAGTCATGTCATCTACAAACAGAGATGATATGAATTCCTCTTTTTCTAATTGAATACCCTTTATTTCTTTCTCTTGCCTGATTGCTCTGGCCAGAACTTCCAACACTATGTTGAAAAGAAGTGGTGAGAGAGGGCATCCTTGTCTTGTTCTGGTTTTCAAAGGGAATGCTTCCAGTTTTTTCCCATTCAGTATGATATTGGCTGTGGGTTTAGCTCTTATTATTTTGAGATACTTTCCATTATTACCTAGTTTATTAAAAGTTTTTAGCATGAAGGTTTGTTGAATTTTGTCGAAGGCCTTTTCTGCATCTATTGAGATAATCATGTGGTTTTTGTCATTGGTTCTGTTTATGTGATGGATTACATTTATCGATTTGCATATGTTGAACCAGCCTTCCATCCCAGGGATGAGGCCAACTTGATCATGGTGGATAAGCTTTTTGATGTGCTGCTGGATTCAGTTTGCCAGTATTTTATTGAGAATTTTCTCTTCGATGTTTATCAGGGATATTGGTCTAAAATTCTCTTTTTTTGTTGTGTCTGTGCCAGGCTTTGGAATCAGGATGATTCTGGCCTCATAAAATGAATTAGGGAGGATTCTCTGTTTTTCTATTGATTGGGATAATTTCAGAAGGAATGGTACCAGCTCCTCTTTGTACCTCTGGTAGAATTCAGCTGTGAATCCACCTGGTCCTCGACATTATTTGTTGTCAGGCTATTAATTATTGCCTCAATTTCAGAGCCTGTTATTGGTCTATTCAGAGATTCAACTTCTTCCTGGTTTAGTCTTGAGAAGGTGGATGTGTCCAGGAATTTATCCATTTCTTCTAGATTTTCTAGTTTATTTGCATAGAGGTGTTTATAGTATTCTCTGATGGTAGTTTGTATTTCTGTGGGATTGGTGGTGATATCCCCTTTATCATATTTTATTGCGTCTATTTGATTCTTCTCTCCTTCTTTATTAGTCTTGCTAGCAGTCTATCAGTTTTGTTGATCTTTTCAAAAAAACAGCTTCTGGATTCATTGATTTTTTGAGGGGTTTTTTGTGTCTGTATCTCCTTCAGTTCTGCTCTGATCTTAGTTATTTCTTGCCTTCTGCAAGCTTTTGAATGTGTTTGCACTTGCTTCTCTAGTTCTTTTAATTGTGATGTTAGGGTGTCAATTTTAGATCTTTCCTGTGTTCTCTTGTGGGCATTTAGTGCTATAAAATTTCCCTCTACACACTGCTTTTAATGTGTCCCAGAGATTCTGGTATGTTGTGTCTTTGTTTTCATTGGTTTCAAAGAACATCTTTATTTCTGCCTTCATTTCATTATTTACCTAGTAGTCATTCAGGAGCAGGTTGTTCAGTTTCCATGTAGTTGTGTGGTTTTGAGTGAGTTTCTTAATCCTGATTTCTAATTTGATTGCACTGTGGTCTGAGAGACAGTTTGTTGTGATTTCTGTTCTTTTACAGTTGCTGAGGAGTGCTTTACTTCATTTATGCAGTCAATTTTAGAGTAAGTGTGATGTGATGCTGAGAAGAATGTATATTCTGTTGATTTGGGGTGGAGAGTTCTGTAATTGTCTATTAGGTCTCCTTGGTGCAGAGCTGAGTTCAAGTCCTGGATATCCTTGTTAACCTTCTGTCTTGCTGATCTGTCTAATATTGACAGTGGGGTGTTAAACTCTCCCATTATTATTGTGTGGGAGTCTACATCTCTTTGTAAGTCTTTCAGGACTTGCTTTATGAATCTGGGTGCTCCTGTATTGGGTGCATATATATTTAGCATAGTTAGATCTTCTTATTGAATTGATTCCTTTACCCTTATGTAATGGCCTTCTTTGTCTCTTTTTATCTTTGTTAGTTTAAAATGTGTTTTATCCATGACTATGATTTTAACCCCTCCTTTATTTGGTTTCTATTTGCTAGGTAAATATTCCTCCATCCCTTTATTTTGAGCCTATGTGTGTCTTTGCACATGAGATGGGTCTCCTGAATACAGCACACCAATGGGTCTTGACTCTTTATCCAATTTGCTAGTCTGTGACTTTTATTTGGGGCATTTGGCCCATTTACATTTAAGGTTAATATTTTATGTGAGAATTTGATCCTATCATTATGATGTTAGCTGGTTATTTTTTTCTGTTAATTGATGCAGTTTCTTCATAGCCTTGATGGTCTTTACAATTTGGCATGTTTTTGCAGTGGCTGGTACCAGTTGTTCCTTTCCATGTTTAGTGCTTCCTTCAGGAGCTCTTGTAAGGCAGGCCTGGTGGTGACAAAATCTCTCAGCATTTGCTTATCTGTAAAGGATTTTATTTCTCCTTCAATTATGAAGCTTAGTTTGGCTCAATATGAAATTCTGGGTTAAAAATTCTGTTCTTTAAGAATGTTGAATATTGACCCCCACTCTCTTCTGGCTAGTAGGGATTCTGCTGAGGGATCTGCTATTAGTCTGATGGGCTTCCCTTTGTGGGTAACCCGACCTTTCTCTCTCGCTACCCTTAACGTTTTGTCCTTCATTTCAACCTTGGTCAATCTGAAAATTATGTGCCTTGGGGTTGCTCTTCTCTAGGAGTATCTTTGTGGTGTTCTCTGTATTTCTTCAACTTGAATGTTGGCCTGCCTTTCTAGGTTGGGGAAATTCTCCGGGATAATACCCTGAAAAGTGCTCTCCAACTTGATTCCATTCTCCCCATCACTTTCAGTTACACCAATCAGACGTAGATTTGGTTTTTTCACACAATCCCATATTTCTTGGAGGCTTTGTTCATTTCTTTTCACTCTTTTTTCTCTAATCTTGTCTTTTTGCTTTATTTCATTAATTTGATCTTCAATCACTGATATCCTTTCTTCCACTTGATTGAATTGGCTATTGAAGCTTGTGCACGCATCACGAAGTTCTCGTGCCATGTTTTTCAGCTCCTTCAGGTCATTTAAGGTCTTCTCTACACTGGTTATTCTAGTTAGCCATTCTTCTAACCTTTTTTCAAGGTTTTTGCTTCCTTGCAATAGGTTAGAACATGCTCCTTTAGCTTGGAGAAGTTTGTTATTACCAATCTTCTGAAGCCTACTTCTGTCAACTTGTCAAAGTCTTTCTCCATCCAGTTTTGTTCCATTGCTGGCGAGGAGCTGCAATCCTTTGGAGGAGAAGAGGTGCCCCAGTTTTTAGAATTTTCAGTTTTTCTGCTCTGGTTTCTCCCCATCATTGTGGTTTTATCTACCTTTGGTCTTTGACATTGGTGACCTACAGATGGGGTTTTGGTGTGGATATCCTTTTTGTCAATGTTGATGCTATTCCTTTCTGTTTGTTAGTTTTTCTTCTAACAGTCAGGTCCCTCAGCTGCAGGACTGTTGGAGTTTGCTGGAGGTCCACTCCAGACCCTGTTTTCCTGGGTATCACCAGCGGAGGCTGCAGAACAGCAAATATTGCTGCCTGATCCTTCCTCTGGAAGCTTCATCCCAGAGGGGAACCTGCCCGTATGAGGTGTCTGTCAGCCCCTACTGGGAGATGTCTCCCATTTAGGCTACAAGGGGGTCAGGGACCCAATTGCAGAGGCAGTCTGTCCATTCTCAGAGATCACACACCATGCTAGGAGAACCACTGCTCTCTTCAGAGCTGTCAGACAGGGATGTTTAAGTCTGCAATAGTTTCTGCTGCCTTCTGTTAAGCTATGCCCTACCCACAGATGTGGAGTCTACAGAGGCTGTAGGACTTGCTGAGCTGTGGTGGGCTCCGCCCAGTTTGAGCTTCCCAGCTCCTTTGTTTACCTACTCAAGCCTCAGCAATGGCAGATGCCCCTCCCCCCACCAGGCTGCAGCCTCACAGGTCGATCTCAGACTGCAGTGCTAGCAGTGAGCAAGGCTCCGTGGGTGTGGGACCCACCGAGCCAGGCACAGGAAAGAATCTCCTGGTCTGCCAGTTGCTAAGACCTTGAGAAAAATGCAGTATTTGGGCAGGAGTGTCCCATTTTCCAGGTACAGTGTGTCACAGCTTCCTTTGCCTAAGAAAGGGAAATCCCTTGACACTTGCCTAAGAAAGGGAAATCCCCCAACACCTTGCACTTCCAGGGTGAGGTGGCACCCCACCCTGCTTTGGCTCACCCTCCTTGCACTGCACCCACTGTCCAACCAATCCCAATGAGATGAACCACGTACTTCAGTCAGAAATGCAGAAATCACCTGTCTTCCACCTTGATCACGCTAGGAGCTGCAGACTGGAGCTGTTCCTATTTGGCCATCTTGGAACAGATCTCAAATGAGCAATTCTTAATGTAATCCGTAATCTTCAGCCCATCAGAAGTACATGGTTTTCTATTTATTTTTACTTTAGTTTTTTTTTTTCCTCTCATTATCTTTTAAATGTTCTTTGGACCCACAGACATCAGAACCAATTGGACCATGGAAGATGTTTACAATGTAGATCCCTAAACTGGGAACAAGGCACAATCTAACAGAATCTTTGAGAGTGAAATTCAAAAATATCCATTTAAACTAACTTGCCCATTTATGCTTAATAAAATGGACAAATTTTATTCAACTTCATTTTCTAGGAATTCATGATTTATGTTCTTAATCTCATATGTTTTATTTTTTAATGTCTTCATGACAAAAAAGCATCACTTCCTTGAAAGGGTATATTTAATTTATTATATTCTAGTACTTAAACAAAAAACACAATTTGAACTTATGCAATTTTACAACTGAGCTTCCCTTTTTTTAAATTCCCAGGGCTATAACTGCTTCAAGCCATAATTTATCACAGTTGCAGAGGACATTAGGGATCAGTGAATTCAACCTCATTATTTTATGTGTAAAAAACTGAAGCTCAGAGATGAGGACTTGCTATAGTCATACAAAGAGTTAGTGTCTGGACCCATATCAGAATTCTATTGTCTTGGCCCAAGGCCATTGATTTTCATTTTTTAACACTTAAATGTGTACAAAATCTTAAAAGTAATATACAACAGTGAAAGTAGAGCTTTTACGTGGACTTTGGTGGGAAGTCTATGATTTGATTTTAAAGGCATTTAAGTTTTATTCATTGATTCTTCTGCAATATCTTTTCAGCATAAATTTGTATAATCTTAGACATCATCAATGTATTATAATAAAATATATCTCACTATGTTTTATTTATATCTCAATTCATTTAAAAAAGATGTCAGTTTACAAAAAAATACATACATACAATAACAAGATTAAAAATAGATAAGACTATTTTGGCTGATTTTTATTTGCTGTGTCATCAGGAAAAGAGATTTGGAGACCAACTAAACAGTCTCCAGGCTTCCAACTTTAGTTAAGATATCCTAGAGATGGAAAGGAGAGAAGGGAATAGGATTTGTTAAAATGTGGATTTAGTTTTCATTATTTCTCAAAGATTGACATAAAAAGAAAAATGCCTATATATGTAATTTCTTCTCACAACATACTCTAATTGGGCTTCTGTTTCCAGCACTCAGATACTGCTCTTGTCAAGGACAGTAATAACTTCCTAGATGGTAAAGGTAACAGATGATGTCTGATCCTCTTAGCAGTAGTCAATATAGCTGGCTACTCACTCCTTCTTGAAACTCCTTTTACTCTGGGTTTCAATGGCACCATCTTGGGATGGTTAATTTTAGGTATTAACTTGACTAGGCCCTGGTAGCCTAATGTTTATTTGGTCAAACAAGTCTGGATGGTGCTGTGAGGGTATTTTTTAGATGAGATTAACATTTAAATCAGTAGATTTTGAGTAAAGCAGATTACCATCTGTAATGTGAATGAGTTTCATCCAATCAGTTGAAGACTGAACTCCCCAAGAAACAGGGAATTCTTCCAGCAGACTTTCTTTAAACTGGAGCTGTAATGGATTGAGTGGGTGGAGGATATTCTGCCAGGTAAAGCAGCCTACCCCAGCCTAGAAATGTCCTCAGGCCAGGAGATCTGGCCTCTTTTACCAACCTGTTGGCTGGCCATTCAGAACGGTACTTTACCTTTGTGTGTGTGTGTGTGCACGCGCACGTGTGTGTAGTCTCCTCTTACACAAAAATAAGGAAGTTAAATAAAATAATCCTTTCCTTAAATAATTCCAGTTTCAGTTTCTATTACTCCAACATTTCCAGAATTTCATTTAAGAGTATCTTGTATTTCAGCCAAAATATTCAAACTACGTAAGTTTTATTAACACTAGAATTTTTTGTAATCCAGACCCTTGCTATTCAAAATGTGGTCAGTGGATTCCCAGTATTTATACTTCTGGGGAACTTTTTGGATATGAAACCTTTCAAGCCCTACCCTAGACCTACTGAACTGGGAGGAATCTGCATTTTAATAAGATTCACAGGTAATTCCTATGCCTATTAAGAGGAGAAAACTGTTATATAATGGCCCCTACTACAGGTTTCTGCATGAGCTGATTTCACTAGTCACACTTACTTTGCAAATGCCTAGTGACTTCTAGGGAAATAATATTTAAATATGTACTGCCTTTAAAAATATTATATATATTTTGCTAAATCTTCATAGCAATAGTACTAAGTTATTAAGCAGTTCTTATTGTCACCAATTTACAGATGAGAAAATGGATAAATTGAAATGATATGCCCAAATTATACAGCTAATAGTGACAGAGTCTATGCATCTAGGGAGCAAATGTTGTCTCCAATACCCATGCAAATATGGAAGATGGCTGGCAATGGTCCCTCCCTTTTTCAACCAGCACAGTTTATAACATGAGACCTGCTGGGGCCTCAGCTCTATATCACATTTTAAAATCCCCGTATGTACTGAAAAATAAATCACACTCTCTAAGTCATTCTGAGTTGAGCTGAAAATCCAATTATCACCTCACTAGCTGACATCGTAAATCTCTCCCAATTCTCAGCAACAAAGAGATAACCTTAAAAGCTCTAACTCCACTGACTGAGCTTTATGACCTTCTCTCCTTCTTTAGCTTCTCAGCACATCCTCTCAGAGCTCTGATATGGGTTAGAATGTCAAGCAGACAGGCCTGGATTCAAATTCTGGCCCCGAGTCTTTCTTTCTAGATATGACACAGGGGCAAATTATTTAGCTTCTTTGAACCTTAGATTCCACTTCTATACCACAGAGATTGTTTACCTATTGATAAAGGCTGTTGTTAGAATTAATGGAATAATAAATGCACAGTGCTTAACGAAATCTTTAGTTCCCAAAAAATAGTCCATAATTCACCTAAGAAAGTTTTCTCATCTGCCAAATTGACAAAATTGAACTGAACAATGTCTAAAGTCCTTTCATTTCTGACATTTGAAAAGTTTAACTCGTTTACATTTCATGTTCTACTTTCTTATTCAGAATTCAGAGCTCACCTTCATTTTTTTTAAAGAAAAAGGTAGATTTGTATGATGGAAATATGAGACTGTTTCCTGACTGAATGAGATTTCCAAGAACACTTAGGGGATACAGGCTAGAGAAGTTATTATATTTTGATTTGAATACTATAAAGTCAATGAGATAGGCCATGCCAAAAAACTGAAATATGTTCTTTAAGTTGCCAGAGTTTTAAAATTGCTTTCTCTAAATTGGAAGAATGAATATCAATTGGTATTGGCCTTACACTGAAATATCACAAAAAACAAAAGAGCTAGAGTAGTGATTGTATGTATTGTATTCTGTAGCATGAGGCCTCTCAGAGAACAGGGCAACCAATTGAAAGCAAATATTCCCCAGCTGGACCGATCATGTGTGAATTCTACAAGAGAAAGGTGGTTGGTTACTTGCCTTCTTAGTTACTTAGACATATGCCCATCTTTGAAAATATATAAAAGTCTTATTCTTAAAGTAAAAGAATAGAAAGAGAAAAAATAATTTAAAAATCTACAGCATGCATAATTAGCTACCATATGCTCCTTTACTGCAATAGCAAAGAGAAGGTACCTTTTCATCTTCACATCCACTGAGCATAACTTTCTATAAAACACTTCCATAAGAGCACTTAAAAATCTAAATTTTCTTTTTGAATAACTGTTTTGTTATGATTGTGACCCAAGTGACACTAAAGGATGAATTGAAATAGCACATCGAACGTTTCTTATTGTTTCAACCTTAAAATAGAATTTCAGATTCTTCCCTTTAAATGTCTGATGTGTTGTTTAAAAAAAATAAACAAGACTTATTTACTCTTTTGAAAAATAAGAACCAGAAGAAGTTATTTCCTTTCCTCACTGGATATTTGACTCTCTCTCTCTGGAAAAGTGCTGTGTACTCTATCTTCTGTTGTCTACTTAAATTTTGGCAAAAGTTCAAAAATGTGATTAAAAATATAAGAACTCAGCTGGGCGCTGTGGCTCATGCCTGTAATCCCAGCACTTTGGGAGGCCGAGGTGGGTGGATCACGAGGTCAGGAGTTTGAGACCAGCCTGACCAACATGGTGAAACCTTGTCTCTACTAAAAATACAAAAATATTAGCCGGGCGTGGTGGTGCATACCTATAATCCCAGCCACTCAGGAGGCTGAGGCAGGAGAATCGTTTGAACCCAGGAGGCGGAGGTTGCGGTGAGCCGAAATTGCACCACTGCACTCCAGTCTGGGCAACAGAGCAAGACTCTGTCTCTATCTATCTATCTATCTATCAACTCAAAAAATAGTATTATTTTAGATACTTAGGTGTATATTAATGGTGTTCTGCATACAGGAGAACAGATATTGCTGTGATTATATGACCACATTAAAGTTTGTCTTTAAGAAACAAGGATATCTGCCTTATCTTCTTCCTGACCTAATTTTAACTACAATGTATGTAAAATGAATCAGAAAGGGATTTCAAGGCCCTTTTGGTCTATGATTGACTATGCAGATGTAAGACCATTTTGTCCCTATCTATTCATTAATGCAGTCAGATCAATGACAGTGTATTGGGCCCCTGCTTATATGCTTCAAGGGTGTCAGATTTATTGTATCTCATAGAGTGGGAGTGGCAAGAAAGTATTCATATGTTCAAAATAAGTAGTCAAGTCAGAATTTGGTTCCAAACATGTCTCACTTTGAGATCCCCAAATTCTAATCACTATGCTGTACATTGCCTCTAGTAAGCACTGGATGATCTATGATTATTCAGGCCTGGGATATTTGGTAGATATTTTCTCAAAAATAAATGAAGTGAGACTGTCACATCAAGAAGACAGTTGCCATGATTTGTTGTCAATGATATAATTTTATCTTTCATACGAAAAGAAACATTTTAGAAAACTTGTATCTGCCACTATAAGTTTGAGAGCTTCCCAATAGCTGAATCTTTTCTGATGACTGACACACCTGGTTATTTTAACTATAATTTTTGACATTGTCTACTACATTGACATCTTTAAGATTTACATACCTCAGGAAATAAATGTTTTCCAAATGACCAACGCATGATGCTACAAAACTATGTTTGCGTCTAAGATCCATTTTCAGTGAAACATAGACCAATGGATTTTAAATACAAGAAACTTATTGATGTGGCTCCATATTCTACATTACAAATGACCATTGAGATACTATTGTTCATCACAGTTGGGTATAAGATGAAAGAAAATAAACAATTATTTGAAAAGGCTATTAAAATATTCTATCCTTTTTCAACTACATATCATTATGAGGTAAAATTTTCTTTATATAGTTCAAGCAAAACAATATATTGCAACCGATTTAATGTAAATACGTATGTTAAAATACAAGTCTTCCCTATTAAGCCAAATATTAAAAGGATTTGAGAAAATTTAAAACAGTAAAACATGTTAAAATTTTTGTAAAATATAGTTATTTTTTCAAAAAATATGTTAAATCATAATAGATTTATTATTGTTATTTTTATATATATATATAATCAAATTTTTTAAATGTCTCCAGTATAATTCTAATATTGGAAATGTTGATAAATTTGTCTCTCATAAACAAGATCTCTTTGGACTCCTCAATAACTTTTAAGAGTACAAGGGGTTCCTGAGGTGAAAAAGTTGAAAAACTGCTGCCCTATCACATATAAAACTATGCTATAACACTAGATTCATTACAACAATGTGTTATTGGTGCAAGAACATTTAAGCACACCAGTGAAGAGAGCTCAGAAACAGACTCATATATATGATAATTCAATACTATAATACAGTTTGCATTTCAAATTAGAAATTATATCAGAAGGGTCTTGACAGGAAACAGATGGCACTGCCAAATGAGGTAATTAAAGAAATTTTAATGAAGGGACTATATTCAAGGGTATGAAGAGGGTTAAAATAAATTAGTAGGAATAGAGCACACCAATTTGCCAGAAACAGTGGGACCCTTTACCTTCCTAGGTCTGAAGGGTCAAAGGGAAGGGCATATGGAAACTGGGAATAGAACCATTCCCATACTAGCTGTAGGAGAGGGCTTCCAGGCAGGAAGTGTGACCTCCCAAAGAGGATGGCCATTGCCAATCAGCAGACCAGCAGAAAGGGAGCCAGGGAACAACCAAACTTCAATCAACTCCCATCCTTTGATCTCTTGCTGGTGTCTCCTGTTGGCCAAACCGAAGTAAAAGATCATTCCAGGGCATGCATAAAAGAAGTTGATAATGGTGGAAAGGGGATCTGGAGGGGCAGGAAGAGGATACTCAAAGATTAAGAGAATCCTCTCTTATTCTTTGCCTATACCTGTTCAGTCCTATACACCTTTGCCATTTTGTAAGGAAACGCAGCTGTGCATTTCTAATTTTATGATCCAGTGGACGAGATAATACTCAAGTGCACTATGGGCAGTTTGGACGGCAATGTCTCTTAGTGCTCCAGAGCTCCCCTTCTGGAGAAAGCATTGATGGAGAATTGCAGTATATACCTGTACTTTATGGTTTAATGGGACTGCATGTTTGTATCCTCTTCAAAATTTATATGTTAAAACCCTAACCCCAAGTGGGATAGTACTGGGAGGTGGAGACTTCAAAATGTAATTAGTTCATAAGGGTGGAGCCCCCAGAATGGAATTAGTGTCCTTATAAGAGAAAAAGACTAGAGCTACCACTCTCCCTGCATGCACTCACCAAGGAAGGACATGTTGAAGACATAATCAAAAACCTGACCATGCTGGCACCCTGATCTTAGACTTTCAGCCTCCAGAATTGTGAGAGATAAATGCTTTTTGTTTGAACCACCCATTCTATAGCAGACCAAACTGGCTGAGACATGGTTAAAAAAAAAAAAAAAGAACAAGCATGTCATTGAAACAGAGTCCCTCATTTGACAAGACCAGTATCTTTGAGAAAGAGACCTTCAATGTAGGTAAGAGTCCATTAATTTCCCCTGCAGTGACTTAAGCCAGGTTTCTGCTTACTTGAGCTAAAATTATTCTGCTTAAATTGCCAAATAGCCCTTTGATAGGCCCATCTATTTAGTTTCTAGGGACTCTGTGATCAATTAGCCATTGCTAAGACCTCTGCAGGTTGAAACACTCTGATTATAGTAACCAATTCAGAGGAAATTTAGATATTGATGGTATCAGACACAGACTTTACTAACTAGGATTCATATGGGCAATAAATTAATGAAAAATATATAATTTCAGCAGATAACATAAATCTATAATAATAATCAAACATAGATTCTAGAAGTGGAAAATAAAATAAAAACCCTGAACTCCCAGGTTTTACTGAAGTAAATGATGTCCCCACTGTGTCTCTGATGGTTACACACCACCAGTGTAACAATTGATGGTTACCCACCACTATTCTTGATTATTATTCAAGAATCCTATTATTTCCCATTGAAATGAGAAAGCCTAATTCTGCATTTCCTATTGTTATCTGTTAACTACAGAAGACAGTTACATTGAAACTTTCATCATGTTGGATGTCTATCTTATTCCCTACTCTGGACAAGTTAATTTCTAGGTCAGGGGGGTGTAGCTAATACACTGAGATTCTTTCAGTAAAAACCTTGGAGTACCCTTTATCAATCTGCCTGGTTAGATCACATGTATCTTGAATTCCAAGTCTATTTCTTGGTTTACTTCATCTGTTTCATTTTCTGAAAGGTAATCTTTTTTACTCTGGCTATTTTTATTTCTTTTTGAGACAGAGGCTTATTGTGTCACCCAGGCTAGAGTGCAGTGGAGTGATCACATCTCACTGCAGCCTCAACTTCCTAGACTCAAGTGATCCTCCCACCTCAGTCTCCTGAGTAGCTGAGACCACAGGCATGCACCACCACTCTCAGCTATTTATTTTTATTTTTTTTTGGTAGATACAGGATCTCCCTATGTTGCCCAGGCTGGTCTTGAACTCTTGCGCTCAAGCAATCCTCCTGCCTCGGCCTCCCAAAGTGCCGAGATTACAGGCATGAGCCACTGTGCCTGGCCTACTCTGGCTATTTTTTAAATTATCTTTTTATTTTAGATTTTCAGAAGTTTTCTAAGATGTACCTGTATTTGGGTTTTTTTGCTTTTGTTTTTTGGTGGGTTTTCCTTTTTTGTACTTATCTTGCTTGAAGTTTATATAGCTTTGTGAATGTTGGGCACAATTTTTTCTATCCATATTGGAAAACGGTAGAGCATTACCTCTTCAATTACTACAGAATACTAGGTCTGTCTCATTCTGTTTTTCCCCTCCTCCTGTAACTCCAATTACATATACGTTAGATCATTTCACTCTGTGCTGTATATCTCTTATATTCTTGTTTCATTTTCTATCCTTTGGTTGTTTCCTTTCTTCATTCTAGAGATACTTTTCTATGCCCCCATTCTAAATCGTTAATCCTTTCTTAAACTGTGTCTTTTGTATACTTGATTGTATTTATTTTCTACTTCTAGAATTCATATTTTAGTTTCACATTCTTTACTAAAATTATAAATTTTTCGTTAATTTCTTGCCCATATTAACTCTAGTTTTAAAGTCTGTGTCTGATACCACCAATATCTGACTTTCCTGTGGATTGGTTACCATTTTCTGACTTTTCTCTAGATTTTTTCAGTCAATTCTTATCTTTTACCTGCCTGCTATTTTATTTTTAAATAGAGCCCTAGAGAGTCTGCATAAAAAAATAAGAGACAATTGGAAGTTCTGAATGATGACACTTCTTGCAGACAGCATTTACTTTTACTACTAACAGGTAATTAGGGTAGAAACTGATCATCTTAATACAGTGAGATTGAATTAATTGAGAGGCAGGTTTCACTTATTGCGATGTCTGGTCTATTTCTTATTTATTTCACTTTAAGCAATGGTCTCTTAGGTGTCTCAACTGAAAACTTTATGTTTTTACCTTAACTCCCTTTGGTGGGTCTTAGAATCCATTTTTTTTTCCTCCCAGCCCCATGAGGTTGCTTAACACTTGCTCAGCTTTTCATTCTCTTAGTTGCAGCTCATTCTTTCAGGGCGCTGCTTTAGTATTTGCAAGTGTGTCAAGGAGAAAGCAGGGCTAAATGTTAGGCACAAGTCTTTGGGTTTCCCTTTCCTCCAGGATTTTGGTCCTTCAAGTACTCACTGCCCTAGTAGCTTTCCAGTGCCTTCACACAGGTTTTTAAAAAATACCTTATCCAGTTTTCCTGCTTGTCCTTAGCAGGAAGACCGTTCAAATATAACTACTAGCTGGAAGTAGAAATGGTACCCTCATATTTGGATTGATGGTTTGGTTATATATTGCTTTCTAGCTTGGAAATAATTTGCTAACAGAATATTGAAGATTTTGCTGTTGAGAATTTAAATTCAATTCTCATTTCTCTTTTTTCAATTCTTGTTCTTGGTTTTACTGTGTTTTATTTTTTTATTTCCGGGAGCATGCTTCCTTTTTTTTTTGGTTGCCAGTTTTTGAAATTTCAAGATGTGATTTTTTTTAATCCTTTGTTCTGGTCATTCAAAAGATCCTTAAATCAAGAGACATATTCTTCAACTTTGTGAATTTATTTTTGATTACTTCTTTATAATTTCTTACATTCCATTTTTACTCTTTTCTCTTTTTGAAACTCATTTACCTGGATGTGTTTCACTCAGGCTGATATTTTGTTTTATATTTCCTTTCCTGTTTTAGATTCCTTTTTTAAAATCCTATTTTCTGGAAAATTTCCTTAACTTTATCATTTAAATTTTCTACTGAATTTCAGTTTTTCCTATCATATTTTAAATTTACACGCCATCTTTCTTGTTCTTTGAAAGACAATTTTTGCAATACACTTTTCTTGCTTCATAGAAAGAAACTTTCTTTTATATTCCTTGAGATGTTAATGAGTTTTTAAATTCTAGTTTTTATATCCCCACATAATCTCTGATTTCCCCCAAATTTTGTTGTTGCTGTTTTTGTTCATGTTGCTTTCTGTCTTTCATGATAAAAACTTTCTCCAGATGTCTAATGGCATGATCTTTGGCTACCCAATCACATCATATCAACCAGACAACAAAAAGATTTTTGCAATCTGTGACTATGACAGAAACTTGTTGAGTGTGGGTTTCACATGAGGTGACTGTTAGGTAATTTTCTCTCGAGATGGTGAGAAACCTCAAGGGAAGACTTTTTCATTTCCCTTCCTGCAGAAATAATTTTTGCTACTAGTGTCCTGAGAGTCGGTGTATTTACTACACTTTTCTCACCCTCAATGTACTTACATTTCCATGGCAAAGAGAAACTCAGAAATTCTCTGGAGAGTAAACCTCAGTCTTCTCCTAACACTGGTGAGGGCTAAAAATGAGGAGGGAATCTGGGAGCTACCTACTTAGAAAATCTTTCAGTTGAAACTGCTTTTTATCTCCTCATCTTCACCATCTCTTTCAGAAGTATCCAATGCCTTTGATTTCTGTTGTGAGGTATAACAAAGCAGATTAACTTGATAGTCAGCTTCCAACAATGCCAGTTTAGATTTATGTTTTCTCAAGTTGGCTAATTCAGTTACCACTTGTCCATGGATTCTCCAGCTTCCAACAGTTTGTAACTATTATTTCCTGTGTTATTCTTTGAGCTTGGGCATTGGTGTATTTTTTATAAGCTGTCATCTTTGTGGAATTTCAGAAGGTGTCAAATAAAGACATGAATTCAAATCACCATCCTTAGCTAGAAGCCATTGTTTGCTTTGAATAGAATACCAGTTTGTACTGTTTACAAGTGCATGTATTATATTGAATAGAAGGCATATTAGGAAGTAAATATTTTAAAATATAAAGGTTAAAACATAAATATGTAAATTTTTTGGCCCAGCAAATTTGGGTGTGAGAGTCAGAACTTACTTTTGAGAACCAGGTACATGGCTGGAGGTGAAGAGGGACTCTCAGGTATGGAACCTAAAACATTTGTGTGGTTTTATTTTTTAAATTAATAAGCATGCACTCAGGATGTAATTAAATAAAAATAATAGCAAAAGAAAAATATACACAAAATATACAGTACATTTTGGCATTAAACTAGATTATTTGTGGAAGTGAATAAATATTACTGATAGAGCCAGGCGCAGTGGCTCACGCCTGTTATCTCAGCACTTTGGGAGGCTAAGGCGGGCAGATCACTTGAGCTCAGGTGTTCGAGACCACCCTGGCCAATATGGTGAAACCCCGCCTCTACTAAAAATAGAAAAATTAGCCAGGCGTAGTGGTACAGTGCCTGTAATTCCAGCTACTGGGGAGGCTGAGGCACGAGAATGGCTTAAACCTAGGAGGTGGAGGTTGCAGTGAGCCGAGATCGCGCCACTGCATTCCAGCCTGGGTGACAGAGTGAGACTCCATCTCAATAATAATAATAATAATAATAATAATAATAATAATAATAAATATTACTGATAGGACATACATTTTGAAAGAGGAAAAAACACACTGGTATTGAAGGCTATAAAAGACTGGCTTTTTTTTTTAGGGCTTAATTATCCTATGGAAAAATCTATGTGTATGTATAAAATGCCTTTGTGTCAATGGGCCCACCGTGTCCATGGAGAGAGGCTGAGGCGGCGCAGCTCCAGCCCAAGGCACTGAGATGCAGGGATGGGAAAGATGTCGTTTCCTTAGTCCGGGCAACTGTCTGGGCTTTGAGCAAGAGGAAGCTGCAGCCCACCCGGGCACCCTCACCCTGACACCTTCAGCAGTAAACAAGATAAAACAATTCCTTAAAGATAAGCCTGAGCTTGTAGGTGTAAAAGTTGGTGTCCGAACCAGGGACTGTAATGGCCTTTCTTATACTGTAGAATATACGAAAACAAAAGGAAATTCTGATGAAGTTATACAAGATGAAGCCAGAGTATTCATCGAAAAGAAAGCACAGCTAACACCTTTAGGAATAGAAATGGACTATGTTGAAGACAAATTATCCAGTGAGTTATGTTCAATAACCCAACATGAACTTGTGGCTGTGGAGTAAGTTAATATTTGACATCTCAGGACTCCTCTGGCCATAGGCTCCAGGAAAGCTGGTGGAAACCTTGGGGCTCACTGAAGAAATCATGTGACTATCACGTGCTTAACTTGCGGCTACCTTGTAAAGAAAAGAAAGTGATGCATTTTGAAAATGAAGCCAGTAAGTTAGATTCCAGAAGAAATGACATTTGTATTCTCTGTAGGGGACAGAAAGTGAGAAGACATCACTCTCTTTGGATCATTTAATCCTCTTGCATCATTTGTTTTAGAACCAGTTTCATCAAAGTTGCCTTCCTGGGCACCTGTTCATCCATTTCCTGAACCATGTACACTCACTAGATCTCTATTGAACGGCTTGAACACGCATCCCCTTCAGCATTTCTCCCATCCAGACTGGCGACTCCTAAAATCAGAGACAGGACGTCCTGACTGCTGGTAGTAACATGGCGGTACATTGTTTTTCCACCCAAACTTAACATAGCCTTTTTACATTTTTATCAAAAATTCACTGTCAGATGCCTTGTTGCAGACCCTTTAATAGTACCACGCAAGGATTTGCTTGAACTATAGTACAGATTAGTGCTGAGTGATGGTAGCAAAAGGTGAGAAAGACTTCATCCACATGTTTTTAAATCTGTTTCTTTTGCCACCCTATATGTCTGCTCAGAGATGAGATCTCAAGCTGATTTTGATCCTTTCCATTGAGGTGTCTTTTGAAAGCCATCTAGCCCACCTCCCTCAGTTCTCTGTGTAAGGAAGCAAAACCCCAGGGAAGCCAAAGGGCTCCTGTCCACCCCCGCTCCACAGGTGGAGAGCAGGGGCTTTACCCCCATCTCCCCTTCCTTGTAGGTGACATACATGCTCTGCCCTCTGAGTCAGTCAGTGAAGGCAAATGTTCTGACTTCTTTATCTGGTCAACATTTTGATAGAATTTCCTTACAATTTGATGGAGGTCATATTATTTTTATTTTGAGTGGGAAGAATACTTTAAAATTCTTTTATGTGAATTACCATCTTGTTTCCTTAACCTTTGAAACAGTGGTTTGTAGAAGAGAAAATATTGTTAACAACCCAGAATTATGCTTTTGGAATGTGGTCCTAATTGCAAAGGAGAACATGGGGAGCTTTTCTTAAAATTCCCAGGATGCAAATACTTCCTGGTTACTCAGTCCAGTTGCTAAAGTTCTTAAACAATATTTTAACCTAACATTTTTATCACCAACTTTTCTTTAAAAGTGTTCCTAGTTTCTGATTTTCCTGGGTTTGACATATTAAGTATTCTGAGATGACATATATGCGTTTTTAGAAAGCTGATTCTCATGAATTCAAGTAGCTGAATTTCTTTATGTTTCTTTTATTTACTGAAGTAGTTGGCACAAAACGCACCAAAACCTAGAGTGGTAGTTTTATGTAAATGCTCATGAGTTTGTATCATTAATATAATTGTTGATCCACTTATAATTTGTGCAATACTGTATGTATGTAGAGATTGAGTTGTCAGTTTAAAAAAATGTGGCCTCTGTGGTCATTAAAAAAATAAAATGGGCCAGGCGTGGTGGCTCACGCCTGTAATCCCAGCACTTTGGGAGGCTGAGGCAGGCAGATCACCCGAGGTCAGGAGTTTGTAACCAGCCTGACCAACATGGAGAAACCCTGTCTCTACTGAAAATATAAAATTAGCTGGGCATGGTGTTGTATGGCTGTAATCCCAGCTACTCGGGAGGCTGACGCAGGAGAATCACTTGAACCTGGGAGGTGGAGGTTGCGGTGAGCCGAGATTGTGCCATTGCACTCCAGCCTGGGCAACAAGAGTGAAACTGTCTCTAAATAAATAAATAAAATGTCTTTGTGTAGGTACACATCAAAACTTTCAGTTTAAATAAAGATCAGGTTGAGTAAGATCCATCTAGGACCCAAGTAACATAATATGTGAATAATTTAAAGAGTTTCTATTTTGCACAAGAAGTTTAAATTATAAATTTAGTGTTGGTCAAGTACTAATTGTAAGATCAAGACTCATATATTAGTAAAAGCTCATTAGAGAATAGTTGTGCGACATAATTACTTTGGCCTCATTTTTCTTTTCTTTTTTGGGCACTTATAGAATAGCAACACTGTATCAAATAGTGTAGTAGTGCTGAGATACAGAGAAGTCAATCCCTAACACCAGATTTCCTGATTCTGCTCTGGAACTTCTTGTATTGCCTCCAATGAATCAGCAACATCCTGCAATTCCTACTCACGGGCAACTTTGATTTATCTCCCTGCCTGCTGTTTTGCTTTTCATAGACAACAGCCAATGGCTCTGTAATTTCTTCAAGTACAATTATTTTAGCCTCAGCTATGCAGCACTTCTCTTTTTTTCCCCTTTCTGGTACTCTAGTCATTTCTGTTCTTGCTTGCTATTCCTCAAAAGTTTTACAACACAAGAGCTGTAGCAAGGCTTTACATCGTATCTAAGACAATTCCAAGTCTGTCTAAGAGAGCTGTGCAGGGGCTGTTTATGAATCTAAGTTATATAATTAGTAGAAGAACTTTCCAATTTACTCAAATCCCCTTTGCAATTGTATTGCCTATGATCTCTGTCTTTAGACTTGACCAGGTTTTTAACTAGTTCATACTAGCTTTGCTTTTTTGTTGTTGTTTAAATGGAAAGTACTATTTATTGAGCACTTACCAAATGTTGGACATTCTATAGTCTTATCTCATGCACTTCTTCCAGTTATGTGAGATACATAGGGAAAGTTAGCAGCATAAGAAAGAGGCAGAGCCAGATGGGCTGAGTTAGCAGCCTAGCTAGGCTATTCACTAGCTTTGTCATCTTAGGCAAGTATCTCATTCTCTAGGAGCTTCTGGTACAAATACCTCACACAGTTTGGTGAGTAAATGAGTTAATATATGTAAAATACTTACAATACTTATATGTAAAATACTTATAAATACTTACACGTAAAATACTTACTTTAGTGAGTAAATGAGTTAATATATGTAAAATACTTAGAATCGTGGCTGCATACAATCAGCACTATATAAATATTAACTGTTAGTATTTTACTCATTTTACAAAGAGAGACAGACTCAGAGGGATCTATGCTGCTGAACCCCGAACAGCTCATAAACAGCATCATGTTAATTAATAATTATATTATTGAATGGTTACATATTTTTGGACATATATGTAATTTCCACCTTTGAGGTCCTAAAATGCTTCAGTCAATAGCTCTATATCTAAATCTTCATGTATACTAATCCTGTCCCTTAGGATAAAATCCACAGAATAAAGTCCAAAAGTATGCCAATGTTTAAGGTTTTGGTGTTCATTGCCAAAATATCTGTCACCTACCAGCAATACATGAAGGTGTCCATTCCCTTAAACTCTTACTAATATTGGGTAATATTCACTACTTACAGCAAATCCACAGACCTTCAATTTTAACATTATATTTGTTAAGAGGGTAATTTTATTTTTTAAGGTGGTTCTTTTTTTGCTAATATTTAGCAAGAATTAAATAATGCCAAACTGTCTGTTCACTTAGAAAGTGTTGGCTGGGCGCAGTGGCTCACACCTGTAATCCCAGCACTTTGAGAGGCTAAGGTAGTGGATCACTTGAGGTCAGGAGTTCGAGGCCAGCCTGACCAACATGGTGAAACCCCATCTCCACGAAAAATACAAAAATTAGCTGGGCATGGTGATACACACCTGTAATCCCAGCTACTTGGGAGGCTGAGGCAGGAGAATCGCTTAAACCCAGGAGGCAGAGGTTGCAGCGAGCCAAGCCTGTGCCATTGCATTCTAGCCTGGGCATCAAGAGCAAAACTCCATCTCAGGGAAAAAAATAAATAAAAGTGTAGATAAACATTCCCAACTATTGTCCCTGTTTTCTAGCATAATCTATTTCACTTTTGAATACGCTTCCCATATCCAGCTTATGATGGTTAGAGAGACACTGAATTGACATCTACATGTTATCGGAATATTTCCATTCATTCAACTCTCTATCTGATAAGTGACATGGTTATAAGTCGCTTATCAAATTTGGTCTCTTTCTTCTAAATATGCTAGTTGGAAATGAAATGTAAGTTTTCTAGATACATCTGCAAGGCAAATATTATTATTTGGAAGTTTCTGTTTCTCCTAAAGAATAAACTTTAAACTATTTCATTTCAGCAATAAATACAACTATTGTTTATCAGCCTCTGAAGATCTTATCTTCCTGTCTGAGGTCGCTGTGGAAGCTGGGGTGGTTGCCAGGAAGGAAACAAGATGGAGAGGATAAAAAAAAATAGATGGATTTGGGGATTCTCTGCTGAATGGATGTTTGGAGACATTTGTGCTAAACAAAAAAAGATATTTTAAGATAGAACAATAAATTTACATGCCTACTATTCAGAAGTTCTTTAAATCTTAGCAACTAAAAACAAAAGTAAAATTGTCCAATTAAAGAACAGAGAGAGGAGCAAAGTCTATACACTTCATGACTGGTATCAGTTTCTGAGTCAATACTTCTGGGTGACTGACTAAATACAAAAACAAAATTTCTGTAAAGACAACTATGACTTTAACCTCTGTTGCATATAGAAACAGAATAAAGGTGTTCAATTATATTAGATTTACACCTGCATGTGTATGTTGAGAGAGTATTGTGCTACTACATGTTTAATAATTAGCTCTCTAAACAATGATCTAATTTATGACATTTGCCAATTTCTGTGGTGTAAATGCTCCCATAATGGCTGATTTCAAAATGATACCACTGAATGTGGAAGTGGGAATAGGTGCATATGATCAACTTTCACAAGCCACTGCGAGCCAGCTCTAGCATACCACCATAGAATCTTCAGAACAAGTGGCAATTTATTACATTGTCACGGGAGTCTGTAATTGCAGCTGCCTACATCACTACACACAATTAAACCTAATGTGTGCTGTCAAATGTAGAAAACTGCATAACAAGGATGGAGGAATAAACTTTCATACTTTCTCTGTCCGTCAGCGTCTGTGGTCAGTGCTACCATTTGATCTGCCTCTAAAAAGTTTCTTCCTTGATCTATGGAAAATAAATGAAGACGACCTTCTTGTGGCTGAAGAAAATAAATTATTAACCCCCGGAGTCACAGAAAATAAATAGGGAGGCTTTGTTCAAGCTAAAGAAAATAAATTAAACATAAAAGATGCTATTTCACAGACAAAGATTTATCATTTTTAAAGCTGGTTGAGGGCTAGACTAATATTGCAAAGTTCCGGAGAGTAGCTCTACACTGCTTCCCTGAAAAACTCATTATAAACCAAGCTACAGTCATCTTCTGAATTGCAAAAGAACCCTGGCAGTGGGCAGGTAGTTTGTCCCTCTGCCTATTCTTCAAGAAATAAATAGCCTCCCTTCTTTATGGAAGATTATGCCCCTGTTCTGTTTCCTTCCCGAGATGCTTTGCATGCATGCTGTAAATTGTCCGCTTTCAGCTCAGACAACTTGTCAGAGAACATATTCAGAGCCATCTTTCCAGGTTCACAGTCTCTTCTGCAAGGGTTGTGGGCATATCAGGTGATCCACTCACTATCTACATATGACTTACTATTATTTCAGGGGCTGACTTGTGTGTTAAAGAGCTTAAGTTTAAATTATTATTTGATATGGCTATATTTTTTTGTGGTGCCTATAAAAACAGAGAAATAATTACGCCTGAGAGAAAGAAGGGCTGCACACATGAATTTGAAAAAGGGTGCATTTTATTTTCTATTAAAGATTCCTCATTTATTATTGGGTAATTAGTAACATCAGGAAAAATGTCAACATTCAAATTTAGGAGCCAGAATTGTGAGGAATTGACAAGAGTGAAAAATAAGCAAATTATCATTAAAAACAATACTAGCACTTCCTTGACCTTGGAGTGTGATCTTGGCCGATATATCTTGCAGGTGTGGGATTTAGTTTTTAAACCTTGTAAATTTATAGCTAAAATGTACTGAGAGCTTCCTATGTGTCAAGCTCTGTCCGACATTTGTGGCATGAATCACCTGATTTAAATACACGAGGAGCTCATAAGCAGCATCTTAGTGAGCTGATGGCAGTTTACTGAGGTTATGAGTGTCACTGTCGCCATCCTAGAGAGCACTGTTTTGCACCATATGATCTCCAGTATCCTTTGTTTCTTATTAACTGGGTAAGTCTGCAGCTCCTAAAGTACTGAATCTCAGTGTCTAGGGATGGGGCCCAGGAATCTACCTTTCATCGGATGATTCTTACACGTACTGATGTGTGAGAAACAGTTTTTGGAGAGTAATTCTATGCAGACCTTAGTGACTTTCAAAGGTCTGAACCTTCACCAGCACTACGTTCTGGCCCACAGAAAAAGCTGGACTTTTCTATAATGTCCACATTGCCTACACTGCATTGTCTACACCACATTGTCTACACTACATTGTTTCAAAGGCAGCGACTCCAAGACTGTTCTATGCCTACTGTCCAACATCTTTCCCATCTCCTAATACCTTGTGTTAGCCAAGATTTGTCTTTCCCCGGAGGGTCTTTAGTCAAGGACATCACAAGTATTGCCCCATAAAGGGAAAATGGTTGCCTGGATGGACGCTTGATGCGTCTTTCATTCTTTGCTATCAGACTTCAGGCCTAAGGAGGCTGCCATGCAGTAATAGCAAGAGTACTCAGATGAAAGCCAAAAACATGAGCTAAAAATCAAATTTCCTCCTTACAGTGAGACTTTGAGCAAGTTGGTAGATCTTTTGAGCCCAGTTTTCCTCAACTGAAAAATAAAGATAATGACATCTAGCTTGCAGGGTAGTTGTGAGAATTAAATATGATATTTTATGCTAAGGAACCTCAGTAATTGGAGGCATTCAGTGAAAATTGTTGAATCTCTTCCTTGACTTAATTGTTCAGGGCACACATCATTCAAATCATGGGAACTGTAAATTCCAATGTGTACATTGAGAGAATGGCAGATTTGCAGATTTTATGGGAGTTATAAAGCAAAATGTGATTGGGACCACAGAGGCTGATATTTTTATTTGTGATGAAAAGGTTCTGTGTTCTCAAGGAGTTTGAATATGAGTACAGGCAAAGATATGCACATGATTTACTTCCTAATGACAAAGATTCCTCATATGCGGGCCTGTTGTGCTTGCTGTTCTCTATACATTGACTTCATTAATTAAAAACAAATCTGGACTTTCTGAATCTCTATTGAGTTTAATCATATGTGCATAATCAATTTGTGTATAAGATGCCACATAAAATACATGTAACAATACAAATACGTTTTGACATTTGCTCCCAAACTGAAAAGTATTTATAAGTAAAATAATCAAATCTTTTGATTTCCAGTTTCTTTTCTGAATAATGGCTTATTCCCAAAGAGTGAAGTGAGTACCTGCTTTATGATAGGTACTATGTTAGTTACTAGAGCACTTGTTCCCATCTTTGCACATCAGAATAAATTGGGTGGTATTTCACAAATAAAATGAAATCGAAAGTATAATTAAATATACATTCAATTAATACAGTATGAATATATACATACTGTATGTATATATTCACACATATATACAGTATGAATATATGTTGTAAAGTATTATAATTTATAATACATTCAATATGTATGTATTATAAATTATAATACATTCAATATGTATGTATTATAAATTATAATACATTCAATATGTATGTATTATAATAAACACATAATAATTACAATACATAATTATAATTTTAAAATAATTTTGTATATGCAATTATAATTATAATTTATATTTATATATTAAAATTATAATGATAATTTATATTTATATATCATAATTTATATTAATTATATTTATAAATATAATTTATAAACTATAAATATACATAATATATTTATAAGCTATACATATATCATTTTAAAATCATAAGCATAAATATAAATTACAATTATATCAATATATAAATATTTTTATAATTTTATATAAATTATACATATATAATTGAATATATACTTGAATATAAATATAATTAAATATAAAGGTAGACTATAATTTAAAATAAACATAAATCTGATTCTCTGAGATATGACTCCACCTTAGAAACAGATTTGCCCCCACCTCAGAGACTCAGGTTCCATTTGTCTGGAGTAAGAACAAGACGCTGGTTTATTCTAAATACTCTCTGATGTGCAGTCAGGGTTCTGAACCACTGCCTTAGACATACAAGAGGAAATAAGATTCAATCACTGTCTTCAAGAAGCTGACCATCTGAACTCTTAACTGGACCTGCCATAACAAAGTATCATAGACTGGGTGACTTAAACAACGGAAATTGATTTGTCCCAGTTCTGGAGGCTGTAAGTCCAAGATCAAGGTGCTGGCAAGGTAGGCTTTATCTTGAAGCCTCTTGTTTTGGCTTGCAGGTGGACCACCATGTCACTGTGTGCTCACATGGCCTCTTCTTTGTGTATACATGTGGGGACAGAGAGAATAAGCTCTCGGGTCTCTTGCAAGGTCACTAATCCTATCATGAATGTTCTACTCTCATGACCTCTTGTAACCCTTATTACCTCCAAAAGGCCTTATATTCAAATACCACCACATTCAGGGTTAGAGTCCCAATTTAAATTTTGGGAGAGACACAAACATTCAGTCTATCATGGGATAAACAGGTACATAGATATATCACAACATTATGTAGTGTCTTGCTATAACAGGATGAGCATATGTCACATGCAGCTATATGAACTGTCGTTACCAGGTGACTCTTTTTCATTACATAGATAATATCTTGAATCATTAAATCAGCTGAATAATTAAAGGAGTATATTATGCTGCAGTGTGTCCTCATCAAGAGAAAGGATCTACATTTTGAGGAACACGTCCGACTGGTTCCTTGAGAAGTAACCATGGCCTGACACAGCTGAAGGTCTCTGGATTCACTCAGTGGCTCAGGAAGAAATGAAAGTTCAAAGAGGTAATCTTAACTATTTTTGACTGAGTGAGCCAGCCCCTGTCTAACAGAAGATGATAAGAGATATCAGACCTTCCTTGCAGACAGTTTCTTCTTGAAGACATGCTGCAAACTATGTCAGGGGTGGCTGTTGTCTGATTTCTAAGTTATCAGAAGAAAAAGGTTTACAAAAAATGTTTTGGAAAATTTAATTGAAACTGCCCACTTCAAAAACACACTTAGTCAAACACAAAGGTGGCACCTATTGGCAAGAAAAGACTTTGAACCCAAATTTCAAATTATCGGTTTTCCTCCTACAAAATAGAAGTAGTGTTAGTGGAACGCCCATGTTTCCATCTTTGAGTTTGCTGGTTGCTTAGTCTGGGAATGTATCTTAGTGACCTCATGTCCCTCATTACATTTTCACCCTAGCTATAAATAAGTGAATAGGTGAATAGATTCTTACTCATTTCTATTTCCTCAATAAACAAATTATATATAACAACCTCATATACATATATGTGTGCATGTATGCGTTTGTATATATGTGTGTTGATTGTGTGTGTTTGGTTCCACCAGAGTCAAAATATTGAATACTTTAAGTACATTTTACTACTTTCAAAAAAATCTATAACAATTTTTAACGGCCTCCATATATTATTGTCATTTATAAGAAGGTCACATTACTGAACAAACTATTATAACTGGAACATGGCCAGAAACCAAATATTAGGCACATGCAAATACACATTTCCACACACACACACACATGCACACACACACAAACACTATGAACAATGTTCTAAAAGCTCGTACATTCAACTCTATGCAGTTTACTCTAGAGAATGCCAAGTTCGTCATCCAGAACTCAATTACTCTTGCTTTGTGTTTCCTAGCCGACAGCAGATTAACAGGAATAGAGACTGCTGTAGTAAGACAAATTGTCAACAGTAAGTGATGCTAACAGTCTATGTGTGAGTAAATGATGAAGCAGAAGAATGCTTAAAATCAGATACCAAGTAAGATGAAAATTGCAGCAGTCGGGACCATTTTATCAAGAGGTTGCACATGTATTTTGGAAGTCCCTGAGGGATTGTGTCTGTTAATACACCATAAAGTATCCAGTGACTGTAATGTTGACTGTACATTTTTTGGAAAATATAAATTATATTCAATATTTTTGTTCAGTAAGATAAGGAGGTTGATTATACTTAGAGTCATAATGATTTAAATTGAGAACATTAATTTGAGTATCCAAAGAGTTAAGATTTCTTCAGACATCTGGAATCTTAAAGTAGGCAATTATTTTTAGAAACTAAGGTAAATAAAACATCCATATCTTGCTGATAATGCAAGCAGTGTGCATCACTGTGTTTGCTTTTTGTTCTGTAGGCATATTTAATCCCCAAATTTGATGAAGAGAGTTGTATGATAGTTTGATTCTAACTCTGAAATATAAGCTCTTTCTGATATGCTATAGCAGTTCTTAAAAACATGTGTGAGGAAATTGAACAAGATAGGAATATTGCTTTGATAGAAGTTATTTAAATTACCTTGAAAAGATAAGTAGAGGTCATATCTGCTAAATGGGCATAACACTTATAGGTAGGTATTCCAACCCAGAGGCTTAAAAATTACATAAATACAAGCAACTTCCTGAGGAAATCCCCAGATTTGTTTATTCCTCTACCAACTAGAACTGTAATCTTTTCTCTGCAAAAGGTTGAGCAACTCTTGAAAAAACTGGCCAGAGAAATCAGTTGTTAACAGTATAAATGAAGACTTTAATCATGCATAGTCAGAAACCATATTTGAGAATTATGCATTTCCATGTGACCTAATTTTAGGTGTCCTAAAAAGCTGCAGTTGTTTTGCTAATATAAAAGCCTTAAAGGGTTTTAAATCTTTCTGACTTAGCTAGAGATCAATAAAATTAATCAGACTACTCCTACGCAATTAGGCATTGATAAAAAACTGTCACCCATTCCACTTATTTTTAGACATCATTAGAATTTCATATGGACACTTGCTTTCTACATACATCTTCAAAATAAAGTTTTTCTACTAGTTATAAAATTATATACATAGATGAGCTGATTATTATATTCGTTCCAGACAGAATCAATAGCTTTTAATTTAGGAATATGAGTTATGATAGTTCAGGTCATATTATACATACAATTTTAAATCCTAGGCTTTTTTTTACTGTTGTTTGGGGATATTTTGCTGAAAATGTATTTTCCCCATGTTACAATAGGACTTTGGTTAACACCATTTTAAATGCCACAGTCTATTCCATCTAATATCCACTCACTGATATTTATGTTGTTTCCAAATGGGCCACAAATTTCATAGCTCCTAGGAGAAATATACTGTTAAATGAGGTATCAATAAAAGCTTCTAAGTGATGTGGAGGCATTAGCTATCCAATCATCAATATGTACATATTTAGCATCTTTGATATGTCTCATGATGAACTGGGAGCTGCAAAAAAAATGACATAGTTCAGAAGTAAGAGAAAGAGGTGTGAGTGGAAATGAGGGGGCCATGTGATGATGCTAAGAAGGACACCTGTGTGGGTCCTGAGTTCTGAGACCTGGATTTTCATTCAGTGCCCTGTAGCTAATGCTGGGCAAATTACCACAATACTCTGAGCCCATTTTCTTCATGTTTAAATGAGAATTAAATGAAAACATCTACATAAACCTCTTAGCAAGGTCCCTGACCCAGAAAATGCTCACTAATTTCCAGTATTATTTTTATATTCACTTGCTATGTGAATCTGGGCAAACACTGATGTCGATTGAGCATAGCTCTCCTTAAAGCTCCCTCAGGGACCACCAGAAAAAAATGTAGGAGATGTTTAGGGAAGGAAGATAAGTGACACATCATACTTACCAGAAGAAAACACATTAATAAATCATTAGCCTGCTACACAGAAGAAAGAGAGAGAGTACCTAGATTGTAGAGGGAAGGAGTTGAGGAGAATGACAGAGGAGGTGCATATTGAGTCTATTTTTGAAGGAGGAATATAAGGTCATTAGAGAAAAAGACTGAAAGAACATAACATTGTCAGGGGTCAATATGATCAGAACATGGGCGACTATGATGAGCAGCTGAATGTCAGCCTGGAAAGGCCTGTTGGGTTGGAAAGACCCAATCTGTCATGCTGAGAGAGTCCTTAGTCTTGCCAGCAGAAATGCCTACATTAGGCTTGTGCAGTAAGTTTATCCCATGCTCATGAGAGTAATCCCCAGTTGAATATTATACAGCTACTAAGCACTTTAACCCCTTGATTCCAAGAGTCTATAATCAAGCCCTTTAACTTTCCCATTCCTCTTTTTAGTTAGAAAAAAATTGTACCTGCTAAAGATTTATCACAGGGCTTTAGGAGAAACTACATGCTATTGTTTCTCTAAATCCTATGAATTCCAGTTAAATACAATTTTATTGCATTAATAACACTGAGGAAAAAATTAATTTGGAAAATATACCTTCTGCTTAGTTATAGTGATAGTTTCACCTTCTCTTATGGTTCTGCATCATCAGTTTCACATGATGCAAGAAAAATGATTTCAGTACAGTCTCCTAAGTTTAAAGCTGTTACCCAGATGCTGAAGCAGGTAGATCGCAATTGATACAGCCAGTGCCTTCATTAATCTATCCATGTGTTCACATTTAAACATTTGTTGAACAACCAACAGAAAATGCAAAAGATGCAAACATCTGTGAGATAGGAGCTATGCCATCAAGGAGGTTATAATCTACATTATTATGAATATTAATGATATTATTTACTGAGTGCTTGTGATATGCCAGACACTACCATATATTAACACATTCAATCATCTCAACAACCTTATTGAATAAGCAGTCAATAGGCATTACAAATAGGCATTATGATCTTTATTTTACAAATGAAAAACCTAAGCTACAAAAAGATTAGTTAACTTTCCCAGCATCACATAGCTCTTAAGTGGCAGAGAAGTCTAGGACTCAGGTGTTCTGGGTCCAGAGTCCATGATCTTGCTGACTATTCTATGTAGATAAGGGATGCAATTTATATGCACAGATAAATAATTGTTTAAGACAATGTAACTGTCAGAATAGAGATAAATTATGAGGCCCAAGATAAGAGAAATTTTACCTAGGTAGGGTCATCTGGGAGGTTTCCAAATCGACAAGTTCACTGAGACAGAATTAGGGGAATATAATATTAGTAGTGTCGGTCTATTGACACTAACTCAGCGACTGTCATTGTGCTACATATATACATATACACGTAGGTTAGCTTTTATAATCTCCTGATAACTCTGTGGAGCAAATTACTTTAATTCCCATTATGTAGGAGTAAGAAACTAAGGTTAGAAAGCTTAAATAACTTTCTCAAGCTTGTAAACTTGTGAGCGTCTTAGTCAGGGTTTTAATCAAGAAAATTGACTTCAGAGCAAGTCCTGATATACTGTACTACCTTGCTAGGAAAAAAGGAAGGAAGAAAATATTTTTGTTAAACAAAAAGTATTTTTGGGTAATTAGTAATTGCCACTTAATTTATCTTATTCATGAATCTAACTTTTCAAATAATATGTTTGATTAGGTCAGAATTTAATTTGGTTAAAAATGTATTGAGGGGCCATTACACATGAGGATCTCGGTTAGATGCTGGTGTTACAAATGTGAATAGACCAGGTATGATCTCAACCTTTGGGAAGTAGAGGAGACAGGCACATATGAGATTTGTATAAGGTTAGTAGTAAAATTATGCACCAGATTTGAAGGTAGCTCAACAGTGATTTATTGATTCACTCTATTGGGAGGCAGGCTGAGAGTGCTGGATCTTGGAATTAAGAAGAGATTCTCATAAAAAGGATCACTTGAAAAGTGTTTGAAGGAAAAACAGGTGTTTTTTTTATGTTGGTCAAGGGAAGAAGGGGCATTCTGGTAAGAGGAAACAATGCATTCAAAGGCATGTTATTATGAGCCAGCATAATAGTTCAACACACAGTTCAGCAATCTCAGTCCACTGAATGAAGAGGTAGGAGAGTGGCAGGTGGTAAGATTAGAGAGGCAGTATTCAGGACATCTAGAAATCTCATCAAGGCTGTATTTAACCAAAACACACATCCTACTCTGTTTTTAATAGTAGGATTTAACTAGATTAAATGATATCTTCCAGCCATATACATATAATCTTGACATGAAAGACAACTATGCCATACCACATGTCACTTTTTGTAAGCATACATTCAGTGAACAGTAGACTGTCCCTTAAGTGACCTCCATCTAACCAGCTCTCCTGATTAACTCTTGCCTTCCATTCACTCTGTAGGTTTTATTAACTGATGCTCACAACACATCGAATACTCATAGCAAGTAGGCAGTTCTCCATTGTGTTCATGCACTTTTGCATCCATTAGCTCAATTAGTAATATATTTGGCTGTGAGAAGCAGAAAACCTTAGAGAATTAATTTTTCTCACTTTACAAGAAGTCAGAGTTCAGCAGTTAGAGTTGAGTAACTCAATATGCCATGGTCAAAGACATGAGATTGCACTGACGTCTTCCTCATGCAATAGTAAAGAACTGCTGAAACTCCAAGTATCATTTCCATGTCTTTCTCATTATACAAGGAAAGAAGTAGGAGAAAAAAAGGTTCAAATATTGCCAATCACATTGTTGTGGGTTTTGTTGTTGTTGTTGTTAAATCAGAAAAACAATAGCTTCTCCAAAAGCCTCTGCAAGAGTCTTTTCTTTAGGTTTCATTAGCCAAAAGTGAATGAGTCTTTCTGCAGCCATCTTTAGCACCAAAAGAAGCTATGGAAATGGGGTCCAAGATTGTAATTTAACTTAGACTATTATTTGCCCACAGTAGGCTACATTTTTACTCCCAAACAATTTTGAGATTCTGTTAGTGAGGAACAATATTAAATAAGGCAACCAATTACGAATGTCTCACCTACCAGATAAGATTTTGCTATCCTAAATTAATTTTACTTGTTTATAAATAAATATGTGTATATATGAAAACTGTATTTTTAGTTGTGGTTGCTATATGGAATTAAATTTATATAAATGAATAAACTATGATTATGAAAAGAAAGCTGTTTTATCTATTAAAAATAAATTGTATGCTTTGTAATAACACAGCTGTAGTAGAGAGAAAAATGCTCCCCTATAGATGTTCACACTCTGATCTCTAAAATCTGTATGTTTTGCTGCATGGCAACATATAACAGAAGATTGCAGCTGTAATGAAAGTTGCTAATCAGCTGACTTTAAAATGGGGATGTTATCCTGGGTTATCGATAGGCCCAATATAATAACAAGGGTTCTTTAAAATGAAAGAGGTGAAGCTTTGTGTCAGTCAGAGTGATGCAATGTGAGAAAAACTCAACTGGCCGTTGGTGTCTTTGATGATGGAAGCAGGTCAGGAATTAAAGAATGCAGGACACCTCTAGAGCTAGGAAAAAAAACTAGAAAAAAATGGGTTCTCCTCCAAGGCCTCTAAAAAGGAACACAGCCCTGCTGACACCTGGATTTTAGCCCATTGGGATCCATTTCAGATTTCTGGTCTCCAGAACTACAAGGTATAGATTTGTTTCTCTTTAAACTACTAAGTATGTAGTCATCTGCTACAGCAGCAACAGGAAACTAATAAAACACCATAAAAACTGTTCTTGAATTAATATAGGAAGGAAGTTGTAAAACATTTTGCAGGGAAATCAGGGAAATCTAAAATAACTCTTTCTTCAAATTGCTTTGCATGTGTCTTTAAGTTTTTACTTACCTTTAAAGATTCCAAAACTGTAAACTGTGAAAGATGCATTATTGGTATGGTTTATGCAAGAAAGAAAATAAAGAACTCTGTTGGGTTTAACATACTCAAAGAGAAGCCCTTGACTCTATGTCAAAGGACTTGCAAATAAATGGAAACTTATATCCTTTTTGGTTAAAACAAAACAAGATATGTATCTGTAATTTTATAAGACTTTCTGCTTTCACTCACTTTTAGATTAACTATCATTTCATTCATTCATTATTTATTCATCTAGTTATTCAACTAATAACAATGAGCAACTATTCTGTACCAGCCAGTACAGGGTATACACAGAGCAACAAAACATATTCTTTGTCTGGAGGACACAAAAAACCAACATTAGACATGTTTGAAAAAACATAGGGAAAGCTCTAAGTTAGATGAGAAACTTTACTTTCCAACAAGAAAAGAGAAATGCTATAGCATCCACTCCCCGCCACTCAATACTGAATGATGGGAACAATTTGGGTGTTAGGTTATTTATAACAATCACAGGAAATTGTAACAGAGCTTCTTTTTATGTTTCTTTTCAAAAGTACTATCTGTATTGTTTAAAATGCATGCCATCACATTTGAAACATGGCTATCACACACTAACGGCAAAGAAAATAAAACTGTTTTGTTGGGCTTAGGACTTTTCAAAGCTCTGGGAGTTTATCATCAAAATAAAAACCCATTGTTCAGGGAGAGGTGAATAGAAAGAACATCAAGAGTCCTGCAGAAGATTATTCATCTGCAGTCCTATTTGGCAGAATGTCAAATCTATGCACTTGTCCGTGCCCTGAAATGCTGAAGTCACAATGTTTGGTCTGATCAATTTTGTCTTCTTGGATTCTCCTCACCAGCTGGGCTAATTTACCATGCTGGGCCTGCCTTCAGGCTCTGCTCACATTTTTAATGAGGATATTGCCTCCTTGCCTCTTACTTCCAAAGTATCTTTGCTATGCTTGAGTGGATTCAAGATCGTGTAGAAGTAATGGAATTAGGCTGTCAGCACAGCTCTGCTTAATGTTTTTAGTCTGCCTTTGTTTGAGAGATTCATCTTTCTTAAATTCTCAGTGCTCTTCAGCACCACCGAACAGAATACTATTAGCGTGCACTTGTCATTATATCACTAGTTAGACATACCCTTCTTTCGCAGGAGAAAACTCAGAGCAATAGCACTCATTAGCTACTTACAATAAAGGCTTGACAAAAGCCAGGTTGGAGTGTGAAAACTCATTTACACCTGCCAGAAAGGGATCATTAGCCAGCTGAGTGATTAGAGGAAGTGCAGGTCCACAACTGGAAAGGACAAGAGGATTCCAGAGTTTCAAGTCTTGAAGATTTTAATGCCAATGGTGTCGAGCACTTAAGGATTCTGATCCCAGAATCAAAATTAGTTCTATGACAAGACTGAAGTGACATAGTTCTGAATTACTTTACAGATTTCTTTTTTCACTCTAAGAAGGGCAAGGTCAAGAACATGCTGTTGATTAGAAAGTACGGAGGATAGTGATTAGCAATCCCTTCTCATACTTGGCATGCCTTGCTTCAAGAGTCCTCAGTGGTGTGGGGAGATTAGTTTTTCTTTTCTCTATTCCTCTTTTTGTGTGAAGAGGAGAGTTGAAAGATAATATGGTCACACTGGTTTTTGTTTGATTGTTTTGTGTTGTGTTTTGCTTTTGAAATGAAACTAAGAGATGCACAATTAAGTGCAGAGAAAATGCAACACACAAAATTACAGACTGAGTATCATGGAAATCCATATAGTCCTACTCTCTATGTAGGTAGTTGCACAACTGGCACTGGAATTGAATCTGTATATTCCATTTAAACAAGGAGAATATTAACATATGAGGATTCATGCGATACCTGAATATTCTGTACAAGAAAAACTATGGAAGGGATAAACTAGTTAATGACATCCTATTGGAAATACAACTTAAGCTACCTCTGCTGTGATATACAACTGGTCTCTCTGCAAAAGGGGAAGTAACTTATGTTTATCAATCCATTGATGTGCCAGAAACCATTCTTTATTTTTGTTTTTAATTTATCTTTAAAACTATTCTTGAGGTAGGTGTTTTAAGCAACATTTTGGAGCTGTGGAACTGAGGCTCAGATCATTTAATTAACTTCTCCAAGAACACACAACTAGCATGGTGAGATACTGTTATTTTGACTCCAAAAAATGTTCTTTTTCAAATGATGTTGAAAGTTGAGTGATTATGTTTAAATATGCTCTAAAGTGAAACTGAATGAGCTTTTGAGTATGTCCATGAGATGGTCGCTCAATTTGCATATAGAATCCATTGTATTAGTCTGTTCTCACAGTGCTAATAAAGATATATCTGAGACTGGCTAATTTATAAAGGGGAGAGGTTTAATTGATTCACAGTTCCACATGGCTGAGGAGGCCTCACAATCATGGACATTTCACCCCTTCAGGGTTTAGTTTCCTTTTCTAGAAGTTAAAGGAATTTAACTAGGTGAATTATAATGTCTCTCACATTTTAAAATCCTTTACAACCGTAACTATGACTCTTAGTGGAGAGATAGCCCATGGCTCCATTCTGAGTATGTCTGTATATTTTAATTGTGGTATCTTAGAGATAATACCCTGTGTTTTTTTCTTCCTAAGCCTTGGGAATGACCAACATTTAAAATTTCAGGCCGATTGATTTGGGAAGCTTGCACCATGAAAAGCTAATTGGGTTGTGTTTTTGACTGACAGAGGATGTCCTGCAATGTACATTGTGTATGTTGTGACAAATGCTCATTCTGTTCATGAAAAAACTGCAAAAGAAACTCAACTCCAACCTCTTCACAGCTGAGAAAGGGAGAAGAAAAGTTTTAGAATGGCAGTTCTCAAAGTGTGCTCCAGTGACCCCTAGGGATGCCCCAGACTCTTTCAAGGTTTCTGAGGCAAAAACCACTTTGTTAATAAAACAAAGGCATTATTTGTTTTTTACTGGTCTTGTTTTCTCACAAGTGTACAGTGGAGCTTTCCAGATGGTACAGGAAGGCAATGACATCATTCCTCCAACAGCTAAAGTGCTTGTGCATTCTTGTGATTTAAAGATGCCTCAGCTTTAGTTTTGTATACAGCAAAAATTGGTAAATATATTCTATATATAAAGAAAGCTCTTTAAGGTTCTCAACAAATCTTAGGAGTGTAAAGGATTCTTAAGACCAAAAAGTTTAAAAGCTGATGGTCTTGAGCATACAAAGCTGTAGCTGGTATCTCAGTTGGTTAAGGTTGTTATAACAAAATACCATAAACTGGGTAGCTTATAAACAGCAGATATTCATTTCTCACAGTTCGGGAAGCTGAAAGTTTCAAGATCAAGTCACTAGCATATTCAGTGTCTGGTGAGGGCTCACTCTGGTCCATAGATAGTGCTTTCCTACTGTGTCCTCATATGGGGGAGAGAATGGGGGTCTTTTCTGGGCTGTCTTTGATAAGGACACTAATCCCATTCATGAGGGCTTTGTTCTCATGACCTAATGACCTCCCAAAAGCTAGATTGCAATATGTAAATTTGGTGGGGGACAAAAACATTCAGACCATAGCAGCTAGGAATTAGTCTAAGGTTTGTCCTCACGAGGATCCCCCAAAAGGATGAAAAAAAATGCTTGACACTACTGGGTGCAGAAAGGTTGCTCCTAAAATGCAACATGCATAAGTGTTGTATTTCCACATCTATAAACTGGGATATTGAAATCCATCTCAGAAATATTATACCTTATTTTATTTGGAATCAATAAATTTAATTTTAAATATTTTACCTTATTTCATTTAGAATTTTTTAGAATCAATTCTAAAAACTATTGAATACATGATGTTCAATTATTTTATGTATTGCTAAGAAATAAATGAGTTACTAATTAAAGTTATAATTAGTAACTCTTTGCCTCATTGATTTTAAGAGGCATCATGTTTTCAGAAACTTGAGTTTTAGAATCAATGAACTACAATACATAAAAATCTATAAGTAATAAGTCCTTTCCCTTTCTTTGAGACAAAGTCTCGCTCTGTCACCCAGACTAGAGTGCAGTGGTGAGATCTCAGCTCACTGCAACCTCCGCCTCCTGAGCTCAAGCGATTCTTGTGCCTCAGCCTCCTGAGCAGCTAGGATTATAAGTGCCCACCACCACGCCCGATTAATTTTGTTTGCTTGTCTGTATTTTTTAGTAGAGATGGGGTTTCACCATGATGGCCAGGCTGGTCTCAAACTCCTGACCTCAGGTGATCCACCCACCTCAACCTCCCAGTGTTGGAATTACAGGCATGAGCGACAGCACCCAGCCGCCTTTCTTATATCAAAGGAGTAAAGGGAAAAGCCCTAAAGGTGTACTTAATGTAATTGATTTTAGAGTCTGAATTCTTTGCATCCAAACATGAACAGTGCTATTTTTTTTTCCAGTCACTTCCTTTAACCATTCTCTGTCAAATTTTCCTTTCCTGTTCCACCATGACATCTCAGGCAGGTAGCAGAACTACCCAGTCATTTCCAATTAAAACATTCCACTGCATGGTATTCCATGGTGTATATGTACCATGTTTTCTTTATCCAGTCTCTGATGCGCATTTGGGTTGATTTCATGTCTTTGCTATTGTGAATAGTGCTGCATTGAACATATGTGTGTGTGTATCTTTATAACAGAATAATTTATATTCCTTTAGGTATATACTCGGTAATGGGATTGCTAAGCCAAATGGTATTTCTGGTTCTTAATCTGAGGAATCACCACACTGTCCACCACAATGGTTGAACTAATTTACATTCCCACCAACAGTATAAAAGTTTTCTTATTTCTCCGCAACCTCTCCAGGATCTGTTGTTTCCTGACATTTTAGTAATCACCATTCTGACTAGCGTGAGATGGTATGCAGCCATACAACAGAATGAGATCATGTCCTTTGCAGGGACGTGGATGAAGCTGGAAGCCATTATCCTCAGCAAACTAACACAGGAACAGAAAACCAAACCTGGCAGGTTCTCACTTATAAGTGGGAGGTGAACAATGAAAACACATGGACACGGGGAAGGGAACACTTACTGGGGCCTGCTGGGGAAGGGCGGGGGTGGGAGCCAATTAGCAAAAAGAGCTGATGCATGCTGGTCTTAATACCTAGGTGATGGGTTGATAGGTGCAGCACACGTTTACCTATGTAACAAACCTGCACATCTTGCAGGTTAAATTCTTTGCATCCAAACATGAACAGTGCTATTTTTTTTTCCAGTCACTCCCTTAAACCATTCTCTGTCAAATTTTCCTTTCCTGTTCCACCATGACATCTCAGGGAGGTAGCAGAACTACCCAGTCATTTCCAATTAAAACATTCCACTGCATGGTATTCCGTGGTGTATATGTACCATGTTTTCTTTATCTAGTCTCTCGATGCACATTTGGGTTGAAATTTAAAAAACATAAATAAACTTAAAAAACATAAATAAAAAATAAAAAGATAAAATTTAAAATAAAAAAATAACATTTCACTGCTATCAAGTTTAAAACTTCAGTCTCCACATTCAGGTTTGACCTGTGGTTCAAGGAACCCACAATAGTCCCAGCTTCTCCAGGGTTGGAGCACAATGGGGGGAATAGAGGAAACACAATCGTAATTATTTTCACCTAATCAACTTCATGATTACAATCTGGTTTGTGTTTGCTGTTTCTCTGTCTCAGACCCTCCTTGACCTAAGAACTGTGGCTTAGGCCAAGTCTCTTTCACTCCACCTCAGCTTCTATCACCACAGTTATTCCCAGCATCTCTTGCTGGTTGGAAGATTTTGGCCAACAACACTGCCTTCTTGGGTGGGCCCTCACACACAGAGGTGAAGTCCTGCTACCTGACATTTGTCTGCCCCTCAGAAATGCATGCATTCTTGCCATTCCTAGCAGGAGGCACAGGCTGCAATGCCAGTTTTCCCATTACAGGTGCCCCCCGTCAATCTCTACAAATGCCTCTCTGTTAAGTTTCTCTCATCAAATTGATTTTAAAGGAAAGAGGACCTACATATCCATCCGTGAGATCCCTACTCACATATACCTCTGATTCTTGCTCTTCCCCTCCCTGTTATATGACCTGAAGGCAGAAAGGTAAGGAGAGCAAACTCAGCTGGCTTTTCATAAAGGCTGAGGGATATGTATGGCCCTAGATTTGTGGCTCCTTCTTAGCTCCGTCCTTAGAATGTTGAGTACTCAATGCATCTTTCTTCCAAGTTTTGGATGCCTTTTACCATTCGGAGTAAATAGGTGAAGTCTCATTTAACATTTCTTCCATTAAACTGACTTAATATAGAAGAGCTAGCCCTGACCTCTTTGTTGGCAGATTTAATAATACAATCTTCCCACCGATTCATCCATAACTCACTTCAAATCTAGGTTCATTGGAGTTGCTGAACAAGTGGAGGTGCTAACTGCAATAGAAGGGCTCCCTGAGGAGCCTCAGAACCAGCACCATCCCCAAGCCCTGCAAGCATCTGTTCCTTTCTCAGAAATCACAACAATCCACACTGATGGAAAGTGAGGGAGAGAAAAATTGACAGGTCTGTGTTTTTTTGGTTGAATAATCATTGTTGTCCTAACTGTTTAATTAGAAAGAAAGGGAAAAAGTCTCTTTCAGGATGAACGATGAAGAAAAGCTACCCACCCTGAAAAAAAAAATGCTTTTTTTTTTCCTTCTAGAGCCTTTGAGTTGTCATCACAGGCACCAACCTTACTTTATACATTTTGATAAGAGAACAGTTGAGAACTGAGGATTGAGAACAATTTAATTTATCAGCAAAATTTTTCTAAAGGAGTTTTGGCAAGGTGCTGGTTCTGAGAGCAACAACAGGTGCACTGAAGGCAAAGAAGAAGGAAGACTGAGTGAACTTCATTTCAGTTCTGGAATCTAAATCTTCAGGTGAGAAGTGTGTAATTTTACTTGTCTTAAAGGGGACACACACATATATTGAACCAGCCTTGCAAGGAGAGACTCCAACACTCCTTTCACATAATTAATTTCCTCCCTAGAGCTCAAAAAAGTTGTTAACTGAATCCAAACGTTACTAGCACTGTTTTAATTTTTGTCCTGAACACATTTTTACTTGCCTCAGAGAAAGTATATATGGCACATCATAGGACAGAAGAAAACCTTGCAATTCAAAGACTCTAATATTCTTTCTATTTGCTCGAACTACAAATAAGCAATAAAACCAACAAAAATTAAATTCTTATGTTAAAGCTCGTAATAATATCTAGAATTTCTTTTAACTCTTCACAGTTTATAAAGTGCTTTCCCTGATATGACCACATTTTAAATCTTACAGCAATCCTGTAAAATTGCTATTTACTATCTCAAATTTTACAGATTAAAAAGCAATCTTACACAGTGGAAGGAACCTACTGAACATCATACAGCCAGTAAATGGCAAAGTTCCTGCTTGAAACCAGGAATCATGAATCCATTTCTCCAAACCACATTTCTCTTCTAATTGAACTGCCTAATATTCTTTCAACCTGTTCAACTTAGTATGTAATACCTAGAGCCCACTTAAGTCAGCAGACTCACCTCACTATCTCCTCAACAGTAGCCATCATAGTAAAGACATTAATTAAATCTGTTTTATAAAAGAATGTATATTTATTGAGAACACATTTCAAGTGCCTTGCTAGGTATTTTTATGTGTTTAATTTCTCATAATCTTTAAAACACCTCTATAAGGTGTCATCCTTTTATATAGGTGCGGAAACTTAGGCTTAGAAAGGTTAAAGAACTTTACCTATTACTCAACTAAACTGTATAAGGAAACTTGCATGCTATGTTTATTTCTCTGTTTCTCTTGCTCTCCCTATACCTCTCCCCAAGTCTCTGAATCTGCATTATCCAATACAATAATCCATAGCAATGTGTGACTGTTGAGCACTTGAAATATGACTAGTTCAAATTGAGATGTGCTACTAAGTACAAAATACACACAAGATTTCAGAGGCTTAAATATGAAAAAAGAATGTAAAATGTATTATTACTATTTTTATGTCAATCATATATATATATATATTTTTTACTTTAAGTTCTGGGATACATGTGCAGAACGTACAGCTTTGTTACATAGGTATACATGTGTCATGGTGATTTGCTGCACCTACCAACCCGTCATCTAGGTTTTAAGCCCTGCATGCATTAGATATTTGTCCTAATGCTCTCCCTCCCTTTGACCCCACTCCTTGACAGGCCACAGTGTGTGATATTCCCCTCCCTATGTCCATGTGTTCTCATTGCTCAACACCCACTTATGAGTGAGAACAGTCAATCATATATTAATATCATACTGTTTTGGATAAATTGAGTTAAATATAATACACAGTCATGCATTGTTTTATTATATTATGTTTTATTGAACTTTGTGGACATTGCGTTTTTCACAAATTGAAGGTCTGTGGCAACCGTGCATTAAGCTAGTCTGTCAGTGCCATTCTTCTAACAGCATGTGTTCACTTCCTGTCCCTGTTGTCACATTCACATTTTGGAAATGTGATGCAGACTTATTTCAGACTTCTTTATTATTATATCTATTATGGTGATCAGAGATCTTTGATGTTAATACTGTCATTATTATGTGGCACCATGACCTACACATATATACAAAGGAAAACTTAGTTGATAAATGGCGTATGTGTTCTGATTTCTCCACTAACCAGCCATTAAGGAAAGAAGTCATCTCCACAACATAAAGTGCAAAGTGAAGCAGAAAGTGCTGATGTAAAAGCTGCAGCAATTTATCCGGAAGATCTAGCTAAGATCATTAATGAAGGTGGCTACACTAAATATTAGATTTTCAATGTAGAAAAAATAGCCTTCTATTGGAAGGAGATGCCATCTAAAACTTTCATAGCTAGAGGTAAGTCAATGTCTGGCTTCAAAGCTTTAAAGTATGGGCTGACTCTCATGTTAGAAGCTGATGCAGCTAGTGACTTTAAGTTGAGGCCAATATTCATCTACCATTCTGAAAATGCTAGGACCCTTAAGAATTATGCTAAACACAGAGTACTGCCTGTGTTCTATAAATGAAACAGCAAAGCTCGGATGACAGCACATCTGTTTAGATGTGCATGGTTAGCATGCCACTGATTAGCATGGTTTACTGAATATTTTAAGACCACTGTTTAGAACTACTGCTAAGAAAATAAGATTCCTTTCAAAATATTACTGCACATTGACAATGCACCTGGTCACCCAAGAGCTCTGATGGAGATGTGCAAAGAGATTAATGTTGTGTTCTCACTTGCTAACACAAAATATATTTGGCAGCCCATGGATCAAGGAGTAATTTTGACCTTCAAGTCTAATTTAAGAAATACATTTCATAAAGCTATAGCAGTCTTACTAATTTCTCTGATGGATATTGGCAAAGTAAATTGAAAACCTTCTGGAAAGCATTCACCATTCTAGATTCCATTAAGGACATTTGTGCCTCATTGGGAGGAGGTCAAAATGTCAACATTAACAGAAGTTTGGAAGAAGTTTATTCCAACCCTCATGGATGACTTTGAGGAATTCAAGACATCGGTGGAGGAAATAACAGCAGATGTAGCAGAAATAGTGAGACAACCAGAATTAGAAGGAGAGCCTGAAGATGTGACTGAATTGCTGCAATCTCATGATAAACCTTGAATGGACAAGGAGTTGCTTCTTACGGAAGAGGAAAGAAAGTGGTTTCTTAAGATGGAATCTCCCCTTGGTAAAAATGCTGTGAACATTGAAGTGACAATAAAAGATTTAGAATATTACAAAAACTTAGTTCATAAGGAGTGGCAGGGTTTGAGAGAATTGATTCCAATTTTGAAAGAAGTTCTATGGTAGGTAAAATGCTATCAAACATCAATCATCACATGCTACAGAGAAATCATTCATGAAAGGAAGAGTTGGCTGGGCACGGTGGCTAACACCTGTAATCCCAGCACTTTGGGAGGCTGAGGCAGGCCGATCACGAGGTCAGAAGTTCAAGACCAGCCTGACCAACACGGTGAAACCCTGTCTCTACTAAAAATACAACAATTAGCTGAGTGTAGTGGTACACACCTGTAATCCCAGCTACTCAGAAGGCTGAGGCAGGAGAATCGCTTGAACCCGGGAGGTGGAGGTTGCAGTGAGCTGAGATTGCACCACTGCACTCCAGCCTGGGTAACAGAGGGACACTCCGTCTCAAAAAAAAAAAAAAAAAAAAAAAAAAAGAAGAGTCAACTGATGTGGCAAACTCATTATTGTCTTGTTTTATGAAATTGCCACAGCCATCCCAAGCTTCAGCAATCACCACCTTGATCAGTCAGCAACCATCAACATTGAGGCAAGACCCTCCACTGGCAAAACGATTATGACTCACTGAAGGAACAGATGATTATTTGCATTTTTAACAATAAGGTATTTTTAACTAAGGTATGCACAGTTTTTTAGATGTAATAGTATGCTTAATAGACTACAGTATAGTATAAACATATATTTTATATGCACTGGAACACTAAAAATTTATGTGACTCTCTTTATTAGATATTCTCCTTATTGTGGTAGTCTGTAACTGAATCTTCAATATCTCTGATGTAGGCCTTCATTTTGAAAATGACCCAAAAAGCAAGCACTAAAGAAACCATAAAATTAATATATGGTTAATAACTCCATTTTGGCTCTGCAATTTCTTCAGATTGGGGATGGGATCTGTTCTCTTGGCTTTCTTTGAGCGTTCTTGGCTCCTGGCTGAGAACTGTGCTACATACAAACTCTGCTGATAATCTTTCTTGGAGTATTTGTATTCTGTGCTCTGCTCTGTCATCTCTGTAGTCTTAAATGCTGGTGCCTAGCTGCTGTCCCCTAACCACTGTCCCACAAAATGAGTATGGAAAAATCTGTTTCTTATTAGAAGTTAAAATGGCCATCCTCTAGAACTTTACTTGTAATAATGACACCTCACATAGTGATAACCAACTGAATTGATTATATTCTCATATTTAAGAGTGTGTTCTCCAATGTAGGGAGAAAAGGAGGTCTGAGAACTGAAGCCATCTACAACCATAGAGCTAACTGCACCAATGTCACTTTACTATCCCATGAAAATCTTGTCTGTGAAGATGAAGTTGAAAATGTCTCAGGAACTAACTGCAAATCCATTTATTCAGATAATAGACCACTCACCCAGCCCTCATAGAGTTTATAGCCCTTCTTAGGACAATAGACTATTCAACTAGGCTCATTAAACAACTCTTTACATTTTAAGACTTGCTTCCAAAGCCTCCTCTTACTGTATTTACCAATCCTAAACTGTTATGTCACTAATTTGCTCAATCCCAATTAGGTCTCCACACTGAAAGCTCCACCTTAAAACAGACCCCTCGGCCGCATGCAGTGGCTCACGCCTGTGATTCCAACAGTTTGGGAGGCCGAGGCGGGTGGATCACCTGAGGTCAGGAGTTCGAAACCAGGCTGGCCAAAATGACAAAACACCATCTCTACTAAAAATACAAAAAATAGCCAGGCACGGTGGAGAGCACCTGTAATCCTAGCTACTCGGGACGGTGAGGCAGGAGAATCGCTTGAACCTGGGAGGTAAGGGTTGTAGAGAGCTGAGATCGCACCATTTCACTCCAGCCTGGGTGACAGAGTAAGACTCTGTCTCATAAAACAAACAAACAAACAAAAAAACACAGAAAAAACAAACAAAGACCCCTTCCTCTTCTAAAATTGTATAAATATTTTGCCTTTGTTCTTCTCCCTCCTAGACATGAATAAGACTTTGTTTCCTTTACCGTGGGTGAGCAAAAAATTCAGCTTTGCTTAATCAGCAAGTTTTATTTTGTTGGCATTTTTGGAGAGTTGACCCTCAACAGCTTGCATATGAGAAACTTATTTACTAACTGAACACCACATAGCTGTTCAGATTTATTTTAGAGGTCATAAACTCAGAAAGAAGTAGATCCAGGCTGTAGACCAATTTTGTTGAGCTTAAAGTGTTAACTCACTCATTTAAAAAAATAGATTAGTAGCTAACATTTAAAAAATTGAAAGTTATATGTAAAATCTGGATTTCTGGCTTTTTTCAAATACTGAACTTGGCCCGACTTTTCTACATGGTAATAATTGTTAGGTGCTTCAGATGTAGAGTACCCTTACTGCTTCGGCATAGTTCTTGCCACTTACTGTTTACATCTGGCTTGTTCATTTACATCAGGGGATAAAGAGTAAATATTTTTGGCTTGGAGGACCATATGGCCACTGTCTCAACTACTCAACTCTACTGTTGTAGCATGAAAACAGCAAAAGGCAATGTCTAAATGAATGAGTGTTGCTGTGTTCCAGTAAAACTTTATTGATAGAAGCAGGTCTGAAAGTTACAATTTGTGACTCTTGAATCTGTGTAATATGCCTGGCTACAGGCAGCATTTAATTTGAAACCATTGTTTATGATTGAACCAATTCTGGTCTGGCTTTATGGAGATGCCTATTAATTCTGAAGAGGAAAGGGCTGTAGTGTAAAATTAACAAATTGTATTAGGAGAGTTTAAGTCAATTAATTATGGGACTGCTTTTTCCTAAAAAACGTAACGCAAGAAAGGAAAGCTATCATTCCAAATGGCTTGAGAGAAAAGTGAGCATGAGAGAACAAAGGTCAAAATGGAGCAGCTTGACGATATGTGTTGCTGATGTGGAAAATCAGCTGTTTAAGGAATATTCAACTAGCATTTGTAAATATCGTATACATATTAGCAGCTGGTTGTTTCTAATATGCATGAAAAAATATAGATTTGTTTAAAATTAATGTTAAATGTTGATATAGCTAGAAAAATAGAATCTCTTTAAATAGCAAACTTTTTGGCCCATATAAATTATGATTAGATTTGTAAAACTTCAATTTGCAATGATTTTTCTAGCAGCAAACTTAGGGCCCAGAGCCAAGAGATAATACCAAATATTATCTGAAACTACCATATATTTAACATTTTCAAAAGGAATCAGGCCAGGTGCCATGGCTAACATCTATAATCCCCCCACGTTGGGAGGCTAATGTGGGAGGATTGCTTAAGTCCAGGAGTTTGAGATAAGCCTGGGTCATGTATCAAAACCCCGTCTCTACAAAAAGAAATGAAAATAGCCAGGCATGGTGGTATGCGCCTGTAGTACCAGCTACTCAAGAGGCTGAGGCATGAGGATTGCTTAGTCCAGGAGTTTGAGGCTGCAGTAGGCTATGATGGTGCCACGGCACTCCAGTGTGGGTCTCCAAAAAAGGAATCAATTTGTTCCAATTATCATAACCAAAATAGTGATAATAATAATACATTATTGTTACTCTTAGAATCCACAAAACAAATTACAGAATTCTTCAACATTAGCCAAAATAAAATGGAAATCTTTTGAATTGTGAATGTAAAAATATATATTTTTAAAACTTGTTAATTCATAATTCACTAATTCACTCTTTTGGAAATTCTGAAACAGCTGGGATAAAATCAATATTTGGCTAGAGGTGAAAATGACTTGGTAAGAAATGCTTGTGTATTTACAAGTTTAAGTACATTTCTCTTTAATTGCATTGGTGATTTTGTGGCATTCTCAGTTGCATTGCTAGTCTTTCTAAACAAGAGGCACATTTTTGCTGCCTTAATTTCTTCTCCACCAATTTTTCTTTTAGCCTCTTAAAAAGTAGTTTCTATTCCCACCACTCCATTCAAGCTCTTCTCAAGAAGGCCACTTTCTAGCCTTCTTATTTATACATTTATTAATCTTTTGTCAATTCTCTTTTTCCTGAATCTCTCTGCTGGATCCCTGAAGTTTTTGCCATCTTAACCTTTTACAACCAGTAAGTTGCTGTTATTCTTTCATCATTTCAGCACCCTCTTTTGTTGACTCTATTCTTTTTTCTACAGTCTAGCTAAGTACTCTTCAAGTATCCATCTTTGGCTGCTGGTCTCCACTCTCTTTTACTCTTGTCCTTGAGAATCTCAAGGACTTCAAACCCTCTCTATTGATTTACAGTATTGTCCTCTTGCAAAGGCTACATTCCTTTATTTCTGCTTTCTGGAAATGTCCATAATTATTGCTATAAAGAACAGGAGCATCGTAACTAATATAAGCCAGATGACATTTTTTCTTCCCTCTTGCTATATGAGAATGGTGGATATTGAAATTATGTGCACCATTCCTAAACAAGATGGTAAAAATATCACTGTGCCCCTTTTCTGTATGATGTTTACATGCTTGCACTGATGGAGGTAAATTTAATTTATAGATTACCTGTTTGGAATTATTTTATTTAGACCCTGTTCATATATTGGTTTATCCAGGATGTAGTGGGAATAAGCTGTATCTAAATGCATATTTTTTGTCCCTAGAAAAATAATAAAGAGAGTTATGATGGTGTTTGGAGTTTTGGCCAGGAAGTTACTGCAGTCTCAGATGCAGGGGGCAGGGATATCCCTTTCCTAATCCACCAGTTTGAGATACAGGTATTCCAGGATTGTAGATGCTTTCAACTTCAGTCAGGAGGTCAAAGCAATGGAAAAATGTAGTTTTTACATTGTGTTCAATAAAGAATGATGTAGTTTGTGCATTGTACTTAATAGGAAGTAAAAAAGCATGCCAATTTAAAAGGCTGAAATTTAAAAATTTCTTTCTCAGTACAACTACAAAAATATGAATTTTGTCTAGCACACTAGAGAATGTAGTATGCTACCTTCTTAACAAATCTAAAATAGATACATTGCCAGTATAACAGTCTCATTATATCTAAAATCCAGTTTATCCTTTTTTTCTTTTTTCAAAATTATGCCTCTGTGTTACTTCTCCCTGGCTATCCACCAACCATTCTTTTCCTAACTAAAGCAGTGAATAATAATACATATTATGAAAACATAATAATGAAAACAACACTTAATAAATGCATTCACTTTTCCAGATACTGTTCTAAGTGTTTAAGTCTCATCAAAACCCTTTGAGGTCAGGAAATATTTATTATTATCCCACTTTATAAATGACGTTTAAGGTGAAATGATATGCTGAAGATAATATGAGTGTTATACAATAGAGCTGAGACACAAACCCAGCCAATCTTACATCACATACAAGCTTCTCTTAACTATTCAAAATATGGCCTCTCAAAACACCAAGTCACCCTTGGAAGATCATTTAGTCTATTGAAAAGTTCAGGCGGGTACTGCCTGTGTTAATTTGAGTTAAAATCTAGCTCCATTGTTTTCATGCTGTGTGACCCCAAACTAATCCTTAAACTTCAAGTTCATTACCTATTAACTGTAACTAATTATTCCAGCTTTATGGATGTCTTTAAAAGCTTGATTTAATTATTCCACAATGTAAACATATATCAAGTCATCACTTGTATCATATAAATATATAACATATACCATTATTGTCAATTAAAAATTAAAAAACCAATTAAATCACATAATTTTTGTAAGTACTTGGGGAAAAGGGAACTTGGAATATAGCCATTTAACCAATGTTGGTTTTCTTCATATCCTACAATCCACGTATCTAATTAGTTGCCAAGTTCTGTTGAATACATAGATCATTACAATGTATTTCATACTCATTTCTTCTTTTCAATCATTATATCCTTATTGCAAATAAAATAAAAACATCTTCAATGGCTCTCCACCCTGGACATTACTGATTCTGTATTCTGTCATTCAGTTTTCCTCATTGTCTGTTCCTGAATTTATTTCATCAACCTATTTCCTATGGCTCCCCCAGTGAACCCTCTATTCCATTTGGGCTGGAATGTGCTTCTGTTATTCACCATCCAAATGTGTTTATGTGAGTTCCATCTCAATGCCTTGATTACATTGTGACCTCTGTTTTCTGTATCCCAGAAACAATACTGTACACAGGACATTAGGAAAAAGAAAGAGCATTTTCTCCTCCATTTTCTGGTTATAAACTCCTTTGTTGGGGAACTTGGAAGTCCTTGCTATGGTCTCAGATTTTAGAACAAAAGCCAGTGACAAAGCTAAATCAACCGAGGTGTTAATTGGGTTTTAAAATCTATTAAACAACTTGGTTCTATTTTTCACATCAGAAATGTACAGATACCCTCTTCAGCATAAAACTGAAAACTGCCTTGGAAGGGAAGAGAACGGAAAATTAGAATTTCAAACTATATTCTTACCCTACCTCAATCTTTAATTTTAAGGTAATCATACAGAAAAATAAGGAGGTAGATTATGCAAGCAAATGCAACAATGCAGCTGTTTTAAAAAATATATTCTACAATTCAAATTTCTACTAATTGAGGTTAGCCTTCCTCCCAATAAAATTAATGAACATTGCTCCTAGTTTGCTGGGCAATAAATGGTGTAGGAATGGGGAGCTGAAGGCCATGACTTGGCGCAGGTAAGATAAAGCAATTGTTACTGGAAATATTAGGTTTACTCAAATATTATGGAAAATTCAGGTATTAAGACGAAACAGCTGGGTCTGCAGAGGTGTGGATTGTTTTAGTAGTAGTCACAAGTTGTTGAGAATTTGGGAATAAGCTAAATCTTGATCAATTTAATCACATTTTTAATTTTCTTGCAAAAAAGACATAGACATTCTAATGTAATCTTTTTCAAAGGACAGTCTTTTTATAAAGCAAAGACATTGTGTAGAATTTTTCATGCACAAATGTAGATTTCTGCCTATTGACTCTGCCTCAAGAAAGTTACGTTAGTTCTAGAATCTGTCATGTTTTTCAAAGTCATGTTAAATTGGATCCTTGGCACTTCTTCCTCAATCCCCCAAAATGTGCTTGAACCTGAACAGGTTTCTTCCCATAAGTGAAGAGGCCATAAACAATTAATATATTCTAGTGAAAATATCATTTTAGTGACCCAGGGTGATGCAAATATTATTGCTTAGGATTTTTTTTCTCTCCCAGTTCTTTCTTCGCTGTATTTTGAGGCAGGGCAATATTATCTATAACTTTAGATTTCCAGTGATGACAGAATCTAATAAAAGAGGAACAGAGTATTTGGTAATTATGTCAACTTCAAAGTCAAAAAGTTATAGCAAATGAGTAAGAAATGAAGGCTCCTATCCAGAACCTGCTTTAAAGCTGGAATTAATATTGATGTTTCTCCAAGCACAAATACTGAGAATATGGATTACAGAAAATGATGTCTGAGATGAAGGTTTTATGTTTGAAGAATACGACTGATACTAACGACCATGTAAATACATTTTTAAAGTCAGTCAGTCAATTTAGAGTAGATGTCGTTGCTGTGAGGCTCTTTGAACTATTCATGTTTGGGAAGTTTGGATTCAAGTCAGTGAACCCGAGTCCAACCCCTAATCCTAACGCCTCTTAACTAGATAACTAGTCCTTATCTAGGACTATTAGACAAGTTATGATGCTTCTCTTAACCCCAGGTTTCTTGGCAGCACAATGAGGATAATAACAGTGCCTGCCTTATAGGGTAATGGGGGATGTTTGAATGGTAATATATGTAGAAAATATTTTTCAAACTCTAAACCCTATTATTTAGATTTTTCATTAGTAAAATAGTTTGAGTCATTTTGGAAATATCACCAACTGTCAGTAAATGTTACATTTACAATCTCCCATCTAGAAAATAATTTCTTACTTGCTCCTCTGTTTCTAGTTTGTCCCATTTAAATTCACCACTTAACCTACTGCCAGGGTGCTCTTTCTCCCTCCCCTTCCTCTGACCCCTACTCCTCCTTTTCCTCCTTCTTCTCTTTTTTCTTTTCTTGCTTCTCTTCCTTCTTCTCCTTTTTCACTTTCTCTTCCTTCCCCTCTGCTTCTAATATTGTAAATATTATAAGTAGAGTTAAGGAGGATTATATAATAGACACTTATTTTCCCCCACTTATTTTATCAGATCTTAATATTTTACTGTATTTTCTTCAGAACTTTAATAAACTAAAACATTTCAATTGAAGCCAATTGTATCTCATTCACTCTCTACTTAGAGGCAACTGCCATCATGTCCTAGTTGAAAGGAGGCTAAAAATTCCATCACTGTCACTTACTATCTGTATAACAAGACAAATTACTTTATCTGTGCTTCGGTTTTCTTATCTATAAACTTGGAGTAATAATGATAAATATCGCCTCGAGTTGCTGTTGTAACTAAATGATAGAATTAAACATCTGTAAATCATTCACAACAGTGCATGACACTTATGAGACTCAAAAAATGTTATAATTACTGGTAGTTGATGTAGTAGATGCATCATGAATTTTGGTGTTTTATCATTCTCACATATATTTTTGTAACTCATATATTTGTGTATCTTACATAGTGAAAATATGCACTTTTTAAAAACTTGGCATAATTGGCATCGCATATATGTGTCATTTTACAATGCCCTTGTCTTGTTCAACATGTTTTTGAGATTTATTTATGTTGTTAATTACATTTTTAGCTTATTTATTTTTACTGCTTTACAGTGCTTAATGACATTATATAAACATACCAACAGTTATCTATTGTCTTGTAAATGGATATTTGAGTTGTTTCTAATTTTTTGGTTGATGCAAATAAGGTTACAATAAATAGCATTAGTTGTGAAGCCTTTATTACATGTATTGAAGTTTTCATACAGACTATGCTTGCAAGTGGAAATGCTGGGTAAGAGAATATACAAACTTCCATCTTCACTGGTATGACCAAATTGTCCTTAATGGTGGTTATATTAACACTCATTCTTTCCAATAACGTGAGAATTCCTGTTTTTCCACACACAAGAGGAAGTGTTAGACACTTAAAATTTTATCTGTTAGAATGGGTATTAAATGTATTTCCCTGCAGCCTTAATTTACATTTACTAAATTACTAGCAAAGCTAAGAGTCTTTTAAAATGCTTATTGGCCATTTCAGTTTCCTTTTCTATGAATTACCCATTCAAATCCCTTGTCGTGTTGACTCTTGAGTTGTCTCTGGATTTGCAAGAGTTCTTTATAATTCTGGGTACTGGTACCTTTTCAGTTAGATATATTTCAAATATCTCAGAGATTCTGCCTTGTCCTTTAACTTTATTTTTAGTGTTTTTGTTTGAACAGAGTTTGACATTTTAATGTAATCAAATATATCAGTCTTTTCCCTTTTCATGTCCTACTTTTTAAAATATACCCTTCCCTAAGATCTTAAATGTGTTCTCCTATATATTCTTTGGACATTTTGAAGTTTTGTTTTTGGTCCCAGATCTTCAATCTACCTGAAATTTATTTTTGCTAAAGATACTAATGGAAACTAATTCTCTTCTTCTTTCTACTTGATTTACCAACTGTTCAAACACCATCTACTACAACATTGTTACTTTCTTCCTGAATATTAGAAAACATAATTATTATAATGATAATGCTGTGGGATAGATATATGAGATATGCATTTTATGATATGTATTTTTTCATTTCTTCTAAAAAAATGGGACATATGTGCAGAATGTACAGGTTTGTTACATAGGCATACATGTGCCGTAGTGGTTCGCTGCACCTATTGACTCTCCTCTAAGTTCCTCCCCTCACTCCTCAACAGACCCTGGTGTGTGTCTCTGTGTCCATGTGTTCTCATTGTTCAACTCCTACTTATGAGTGAGAACATACAATGTTTGGTTCTCTGTTACTGTGTTAATTTGCTGAGGAGGATGGCTTCCAGTTTCATCTATGTCCCTGCAAAGGACATGATCTCATTCCTTTTTATGGCAGCATAGTATTCCATGGTATATATGTACTATATATGTACCACATTTTCACTATTCAGACTATCATTGATGGACGTTGGAGTTGGTTCCATGTCTTTGCTATTGTAAATAGTGCTGCAATAAACATACGTGTGCATCTGTCTTTAGAGTAGAATGATTTATATTACTTTGGGTATATACTCAGTAATGGGATTGCTGGGTCAAATGATATTTCTGGTTCTAGATCCTTGAGAAATCACCATACTGTCTTCCACAATGGGTGAACTAATTTACATTCCCACCAACAGTGTGAAAGTGTTCCTATTTCTCCACAGCCTTGCCAGCATCTATTGTTTCCTGGCTTTTTAATAATAGCCATTCTAACTGTTGTGAGATGGTATCTCATTGTAGTTTTAATTTGCATTTCTCTGATAATCAATCATGTTGAGCTTTTTTTCATATGTTTGTTGGCCAGGTTATGTCTTCTTTTGAGAAATGTCTGTTCATATCCTTTGCCCACTTTTTGATGGGATTGGTTTTTTCTTATAAATTTGTAAAATTTATTTTAAATCTGGATATTAGACCTTTGTCAGATGGGTAGATTGCAAAAGTTTTCTCCCATTCTGTGGACTGCCTATTCACTCTGATGATAGCTTCTTTTGCTGTGCAGAAACTCTTTAGTTTAGTTAGATCCCATTTGTCAATTTTGGCTTTTGTTGCAATTGCTTTTTTGTGTTTTTGTCATGAAGTCTTTGCCTATGCCTATGTCCTGAATGGTATTGCCTACGTTTTCTTCTAGGGTTTGTATGGTTTTGAGTTTTACATTTAAGTCTTTAATCCATCTTGAGTTAATTTTATATAAGGTATAAGGAAGGGGTCCAATTTTAGTTTTCTGCATATGGCTAGCCAGTTCTCCCAGCACCATTTACTGAGTAGGAGATCCTTTCCCCATTGCTTGTTTTTGTCAAGTTTGATAAAGATCCGATGGTTGCAGATGTGTGCTGTTATTTCTGAAGTCTCTGTTCTACTCCATTGGTCTATATGTCTGTTTGGTAACAGTATCATGCTGTTTTGGTTACTATAGCCTTGTAGTATACTTTGAAGTCAGCTAGCATGATGCCTCCAGCTTTGTTCTTTTTGTCTAGGATTGTCTTGGCTATAGGGGTCTTCTTTGATTCCATATTAAATTTAATGTAGTTTTTTCTAATTCTGTGAAGAATGTCCATGGTAGTTTGAGGGGAATAGCATTGAATCTATAAATTACTATGGGCAGTATGGCCATTTTCACGATATTGATTCTTCCTATCTATGAGGATGGAATGTTTTTCCATTTGTTTGTGTCCTCTCTTATTTCCTTGAGCAGTGGTTTGTAGTTCTCCCTGACAAGGTCCCTCACATCCCTTGTTAGCTGTATTCCTAAATATGTTATTAACTTTGTAGCAACTGTGAATGGGAGTTCATTCATGATTTGGCTCTCTGTTTGCTTGTTGGTGTAAAGGAATGCTTGTGATTTTTGAATATTGACTTATATCCTGAGACTTTGCTGTAATTGCTTATCACTTTAAGGAGTTTTGGGGCTGAGATGATGAGGTTTTCTAAATGTTAAATCATGTCGTCTGCAAACAGAGAGGCAATTTGACTTCCTCTCTTCCTATTTGAATACCTTTTATTTCTTTCTTTTGCCTGATTGCCCTGGCCAGAACTTCCAATACTATGTTGAATAGGAGTCGTGAGAGACGGTGTCCTTATCTTGTACTGCTTTTCAAAGAGAATGCTTCCTGCTTTTGTCCACTCAATCTGATATTGGTTGTGGGTTTGTCATAAATAGCTCTTATTATTTTGAGATATGTTGCATCAAAACCTAGTTTATTGAGAGTTTTTAACATGAAGGGATTTTGAATTTTATCAAAGGCCTTTTCTGCATCTATTGGGACAATCGTGGTTTTTGTTTTTGGTTCTGTTTATGTGATAGATTACCTTTATTGATTTGCATATGTTGAACTAACCTTTCATCCCAGGGATGAAGCCAACTTGATTGTGGTAGATAAGTTTTTTTTTAATTTGCAGCTGGATTCGGTTTGCCAATATTTTATTGAGGATTTTTGCATCGATGTTCATCAGGAATATTGGCCTAAAATATTTTTTTTGTTGTTGTGTCTCTGCCAGGTTTGGTGATGCTGGCTTCATAAAATGAGTTATGGAGGAGTCCCTTCTTTTCAATTGTTTGGAATAGGTTCAGAAGGAATGGTACCAGCTCCTCTTTGTATTTCTGGTAGAATTTGGTTGTGAATCCATCTGGTCCTGGGCTTTTTCTTTTTTCTTTTCTTTTTTTTTTCTGGATGGTAGGCTGTTAATTACTGCCTCAATTTCAGTACTTGTTACTCGTCTATTCAGGGATTCGACTTCTTCCTGGTTTAGTCTTGGGAGTGTGTATGTGTCCAGAAATTTATCCATTTCTTCTAGATTTTCTTGTTTATTTGCAGAGAGGTGTTTATGCTATTCTCTGATGGTAGTTTGTATTTCTGTTGGGTAGGTGGTGATATCCCCTTTATCATTTTTTATTGTGTCTATTTGATTCTTCTCTCTTTTCTTTTTTATTAGCCTAGCTATCGGTCTATTTATTTTGTTAATTTATTCAAAAAACCAGCTCCTGGATTCACTGACTCTTTGGAGGGTTTTTCATGTCTCTATCTCCTTCAACTGTTCTCTAATCTTAGTTATTTCTTGTCTTCTGTTGGCTTTTGGATTAGTTTGCTCTTGTCTCTCTAGCTCTTTTAATTGTGATGTTAGGGTGTTGATTAAAGATCTTTATAGCTTTCTGATGTGTGCATTTAGTGCTATAAATTTCCCTCTTAACACTACTTTAGCTGTGTACAAGAGATTCTGGTACATTGTCTTTTTGTTCTCATTGGTTTCAAAGAACTACTTTATTTCTGTCTTAATTTTGTTATTTACTCAGTAGTCATTCAGGAGCAAGTTGTTTAATTTCTATGTAATTGTGTGGTTTTGAGTGAGTTTCTTAATCTTGAGTTCTAATTTGATTTCACTGTGGTCTGAGAGTCTGTTTGTTACAATTTCTGTTCCTTTTGCATTTGCTGAGGAGTGTTTTACTTCCAATTTTGTGGTCAATTTTAGCATAAGTGCCATGTGGCGCTGAGAAGAATGTATATTCTCTTGATTTGGGGTGGAGAGTTCTGTAGATGTCTACTAGGTCCACTTGATCCAGAGCTGAGTTCAAGTCCTGAATATCCTTGTTAATTTTCTGTCTCATTGATCTGTCTAATATTGACAGTAAGGTGTTAAAGTCTCCCATTATTTTGTGGGAGTCTAAGTCTCTTTGTAGGTCTCTAAGAACTTGTTGGTTATGAATCCAGTTGCTCCTGTATTGGGTGCATATATATTTAGAATAGTTAGCTCTTCTTGTTGAATTTATGTACCATTTACCATTATGTAATGCCCTTCTTTGTCTTTCTTGATCTTTGTTGGTTTAAAGTCTATTTTATCAGAGACTTGGATTGCAAACCCTGCTTTTTTGCTTTCCATTTGCTTGGTAAATTTTCCTCCATCCCTTTATTTTGAGTCTATATGTGTCTTTGCACATGAGATGGGTCTCCCGAATACAGCACAACAATGGGTCTTGACTCTATCTAATCTGCCAGTCTGCATCTTTTAATTGGGACATTTAGCCCATTTACATTTAAGGTTAATATTGTTATGTGTGAATTTGATCCTGTCATTATGCTGCTATTTGGTTATTTTGCACACTAGTTGATGCAGTTTCTTCATAGTGTTTCTTCATAGTGGTGTGGTTTTTGCAGTGACTGGTACCAGTTTTGCCTTTCGATATTGAGTGCTTCTTTCAGGAGCTCTTGCAGGGCAGGCCTGGTGTTAACAAAATCCCTCAGCATTTGCCTGTCTGAAAAGCATTTTATTTATCCTTCACTTATGAAGCTTAGTTCGGCTGGATATGAAGTTCTGGGTTGAAAATTATTTTCTTTAAAAATGTTGAATATTGGCCCCCAATCTCTTTTGGCTTATAGAGTTTCTGCTGAGAAGTCTGTTGTTAGTCTGATGAGCTTCCCTTTGTAAGTGACCTGGTCTTTTTCTCTGGCTGCCCTTAACATTTTTTTATTCATTTTCACCTTGGAGAATCTGATGATTATGTGTCTTAGGGTTGATCTTCTTGTGGAGTATCTTAATGGTGTTCTCTGTATTTTCTGAATTTGCATGTTGACCTGTTTTGCTAGGTTTTGGAAGTTCTCCTAGATAATATCCTGAAGTGTGTTTTCCAGCTTGTTTACATTCTCCTAGTCTCCTTCAGGTACTCCAGTCAATTGTAGTTTCAGTCTTTTTATGAAGTCCCATATTTCTTGAAGGCTTGGTTCATTCATTTTTATTATTTTTTCTTTAGTCTTGTCTGCATGCCTTATTTCAGCAAGGTGGTCTTCAAACTCTGTTATCCTTTCTTCCACTTGGTTGATTTGGCTATTGATACTTGTGTATGCTTCACGAAGTTCTGGTGCTGTAGTTTTCAGCTCCATGAGGTCGTGTTCCTCTCTAAACTGGTTATTCTAGTTAGTAATTCCTCTATCCATTTATCATGGTTCTTATCTTCTTTACATTGGGTTAGAACATGCTCATTTAGCTCAGCACAGTTTTTTTATTACCCATCTTCTGAAGCTTACTTCTGTCAATTCATCCATCTGATCCTCCATCCATTTCTGTGCCCTTGATGGAGAGACATTGAGATCATTTGGAGGAGAAGAGGCGCTCTGGCCTTTTGGGTTTTCAGCATTTTTTCATTGATTTTTTTCTCAGCTTTGTGTATTTGTTTAGTTTTGGTCTTTGAAGCTGCTGACCCTTGGATGGGGGTTTGTGGGGGCTTTTGTTGTTTTGTTGTTGTTGTTGCTTCCTGCTTGTTTGTTTTTCTTTCAGTGGTCAGGTCCCTCTTCTATAGGGCTGCTCCAGTATGCTGGGGGTAAGCTTCAGGCCCTATTCATCTTATGCATTCCCGTGCCTGGAGATGTCACTCAAGGAGCAAAGATTGGTGCCTGTTCCTTCTTCTGGGACCTGTGACCTCAAGAGGCACCAAACTGATGCCAGTAGGATCACTCCTGTGTAAAGTTTCTGACAATCCCTGTTAGAGGGTCTCACCCAGTTGGGCGGCATGGGCAACAGGACCCGCTTAATGAGGCACTTTGTCCCTTGGTGGAGGGCTTGTGCATCCTGAGGGGGAAACCCACTTGTCTGGGCTGCCCTGATTCCTTAGAACTACCAAGAGGAAAGGCTAAGGCTGCTGGATTGCAGACTGTGGCCACCCCTTCCCCTCAGGGCTCAGGCCCAAGTATATCTGGGTTCTGTCCCTCAGCCTCTGACTGGAGTTATTGGAGTTCCTGCAGGGAAGCCCCACCAGATGAGGAAGTATGAGTCAGGGTCAGGCCTGAGGAGGCACTCTGGCCACAGATTGCCACAGCCAGCTTGTTGGACTGTGGGGGACAAGTCTTGGGACCAAGCTGTCCAGCCTCCCTAGCTCCAGCAGGGGAAAAGCACAGCCTTTAGCTATAGAGACGTATGCAGCTCTTCAGCTGCCCAGGGAGCTTAGCGTGTTAGGCAGTTGCAAGTCCCAGTACTGGCTGCTGTCCCTCACCCAAGGAGCTCAAACAGGCTTACACAGCAGGAAATCACAGCTGTGGTACTGGTCACCCCTCTCCCCAGGAGTTCAGTAGGCTTAAACAGATTCCAGCTGAGAGGCTGTTGAGAATCTGTGTGTTCCAGGGTTGGGACGCTAGGCCCCAGTGGTGTGGGTTCGTGAGCGGGATCTTCTGATCCATTGGTTACACAGTTCCATGGAAAAAGCATGGTTTCCTTGCTTTTTCATACACTTGTATGAGTGTTCTATTCTTTACAAATTTTTACTTGGCAATAATTTGTGCTCATTCATTTATTCAATTCCCAATGCTCACTCACTTCCTCCCTTGGACTGGGGGGAGGAGGGTCCCCTGCCCTGTGTGGCTCTCAGGTGGGCCACTGCACCACCCTGTTCTTCCTTCTCTCCGTGGGTCATGCCAGCCTCCTAGTCAGTTCTGATGAGAGAATCTGGTTGCCAGTGAAGGGCTCACATGCTTATTATGGTTTTATTCGATGGGAGCATCTGAATGCCACTGTTCCTAGTCGGCCTTCTTGGCCCTGCCTCCTGTGATATGTATTATATACACAATAAGTAGTCCTCAATGTCATCTTTGGCCCTTGGAAACTGAGTTTAAGCAAAACGGCATATAAGGAAACTACATAGGCTAATTGACATAAACAAGAGTTAAGCTCCTATGGCATATTTCTGGTCATAAAAATATCACCAAACTTATAAATAGAAGCCAAACACTTCTAAATATTATACACTGAACTGTGAACTATACATACATCAATACATATATTTATAAAATATTAATAAAAACAAGAATTATTTACTCAATTTTTGGTGAATCAGTGAGTGACTGTGGTCATGACAATGGTGGGTTAAGTCATGAAATAAATGTTTGCAAAGCAAAAATTTTGAGGAGCCCCTCCTACCACCATGCAGTTCAAAACCAAACGATAACATACCGTGGGCTCACTGAGCACTTTGGGATTGCATCATTTATTGTCATGCATTTGTATGAGTGTTCTATACTTTACAAATTTTTATTTGGCAATAATTTGTGCTCATTCATTTATTCAATTCCCAATACACTGATTTCAGTTCAGGGTCTTGGGTAGTTGGAGCCTAACCCAGCAGCGCAGGGTACAAAGCAGGTACCAATCCTGGATGGGATAATTTATTTCAGGGCACACTCTTTCACATATCCACACTCACTCAGACTGAAACAATTTAGACACTCAAATCACCTAACCTGCACAGCTCTGGGATATGAGAGGAAATCAGCCAGAATACCAGGAGAAAACCCACACAGACGTGGGAAGAACATGCAGACTCCACATAGACAATGATGTTGGCTGGGAATCAATTTTTTTTTCCTCAACATTGTCAGGAAACAATGTTATTCAAGGGCCTGCTGTATATGTATATATACATATGTATATATCCTATACATACATATGCATATATGTGCATACATATGCATGTATATAAATATATATATGAAATCTAACTATATCTTAATCTGTCATCATTGATACTTATCCCTTACACTTCAGCTGAAAACAACAATCTGTAGGTCTTGAGCTTGTCTTGATGTTTTACAATTCCAAACTTATCTGCATGCCACTCCCCAGCCTGGAGTACTGTAAGGTATACTTGGCATATTCCCGTCAATTTTTTGAGACTTGGTTCAAGTGTCCCATCCTCTGCAAAACCCACTCAGCCAACCTTAATGATTTCCCCCTTTTATTTAGGATACTGTCACTGCAATTTTTTTTTTGAACCAGCCACTCAAGTATACACATACCCCACTCAGTGCCAAGGATTGTCTTGAGGCAGAACTGCCTGGAACTCCTGTATGTGCCTCCATGAAAGCCTACATGTAACTATTTATTTGTCAATCTTCCCACTAAATTGGGAGCACTTTTATTCCTAAACCCCGGGACTCAGCACAGTGCTTGATATCCAATAAATACTCATTAATATTTGTTAAATTAATAAATGCATTTTAAAAAGCAGTGCATTAAAAACGTTAAATATCTTAGGATATTCCTTAGCTAGCCACATTACAGGAGAACAGAAGCTCTGAATTTGACCTTAAAACTCTAATATTTACAAGTTGGACTAGATTTTCCCGAGAAATAGCATGAGATACAAATTGGAATCTAAGTGCTGAGATCATTTTTTCTGGCTACTTTGCGAAATATCAGGTAAGGCATGTTAATGATTAATTAGGTCTTTCACAGTCAAACAGTAGTGAAACTTCGCAACATGGAGAGAATTCCTAATAAATCTGGCACATAGTCTTAATTTCCACAGCCAAAGTTTGTGAGTACCGTCTAAAGAGTTTCTAGCATTAATGGACTTTGCTGAAAAGTTTCTAGCTTGCCAGCTGCTACAATGAATTTGTCAGTATTTTTGTGTGCTTGTTTTTGTTTTGTTTTAATTTTTGAGCAGGACATAATTTTTGAGCGGGGTATAGCAAGGACAGAAAGCTAGAAATTCAGGGAAAGATGATCTGGTGGCACCGTATGAAAAATTATTAGAGTCTATACAACACTTAAATAATTTCTCATCTCTGATCTTGAACTTCCTTTGCACATGAAACAAAGAACCTGGATTTGTCTGTCTCTCACATTCTCTATTGTAAACTACTCTAGAATTTTAGGATGAAGATAATTTCACTGAGTGAGTTTCTTGACCCCATAATGTTCAAACATAATTTTGAGAGACTAGGTCAAGATATTCAACAGTGAATTCAAGCATCTGGGGAAAAGATGAGATTAAATGATTGTTAAAGTTTCTTCTCTCCTTCAAAAGGGGAATGGAGAGGTATGAGAATGGGAACAAAATGACAACAACTACTTTACCATACTGGTCAGAGTAGCCCTTGGGCATATCAACAGAACTGAGATTAGTTATTTAGGACTTGAGACTACACCGAAAGTATAATATGATGATGATATTCAATTACTTAGTGTCATAAAGATCAAGAGCTCCTGGATAAGAAGAAAAGCCTTTTAGATAAGAGCAGGCTTGATTTCACGAACATAAAAGAGACATCATCTACTTTAAATTAGATTTAGAGGCCTGGGCCAAAAAGACAAATTAAGTACAAAGAATGAAGTAGAACAGAGATGCTGTGGGGAAAAAAAGAACCAAGTATATATCAAAGAAATGAGTGACTTTTAATGCACTGTAGTCTAAGCATTATTTACCTTCATTGAGATGAAGGGGAAAATGTTGATGGAAAAAAAATTTTCATCACTGTAACTGAATTTAGGTTGAAAGAAGCTCATATCTTAATGCTTAGGTGCTTAGGTGAGTCTGTCGGAACACACAAAAAAGCTGTTGTTTTAGGTGGGATCCCATAGAAAAAGCACTTAGGTTAGAATTTTTGTTCAAAGGAATTATTGAGGGAGTGCTCAAGAGGAGCAGGGAAGCAGAAAGCATCAGAAGCAAAAAGAGCTAATCAAGAATGTGGTAACAGCTGGAGACCTGCTTCCATTTGATCTCTTGGTGAAAGACTGGAAGACAAATTGTGCCCCAGAGTGTGTCCCACCTTAAAGAAAGAGGAATGGTCTTTCACCAGTGCCAGTCAGTTATTGAGCAAGATCTGGAAAGTGATGGGTTCAGGACATGCTACCTCAAAATATAGCACCTTGGCATTTGAGAAAATGGCAGAAGCAAGAAGGTCACTCTCTGACCTTCTCCTGTCCCTATCCCTTGAATCAGGCCTTAAGACCTAGAAAAGACTTTTCTGAGCTTCCTCTGAAGCAGGTCATAAGACCCTCACTTGAGAGGCACCCTCTCTTGACCTGGAGAAAAGGAGTGTCTTTATCTCTGAAGACACAAGGACACAAAGAAGAATGCCCTCAGTTTACTATAGTTAGATCATACTTTTTTTTCCAATAATACTTTCACAACTATCCACATCTTCCTCAAACTTATACATAGGTTTCTGTTACTTTGGGTCTTCATTTCTGAAGACTCCTGTGTCACATAAACTTATTAAATGATTTTGAATGCTTTTCTCTTGTTAATCTGCCTTTTGTTACAGGAGCTTCAATCATGAACCAAAGGATCTGTGAGAAAAAAGAAATCCTTTCTCCCCTACAGGGAAGATGCTGAATGTATCACGGAGGCAGATCCCGAGTTGACAAAAGTAATTCTCCAGAGAAAGGGGGAGCTAAAAATTGTCATCAGTCAGCACTTACAAGAGTCAGGGCTTGCGTTTGTACAAGCACTACAAGAGTCAGGGCTTGTGTTTACCAACTGGTAAAGGGCATTTTGCTGAGGCCCCAACAGCATCCACTTCTCTGACAAGTCTTTCCCAAGTAATCACTATCTTTTCAGTGTTTCTGTCCTGCCCTATATATAATTCATTCTTGTTCTCACAAACATTTGTATCTGTTTAGTTATGTCCCTGCTATCAACTAGGAGCCTTACGTGAGGAAATTTGCTTTTTCAACTTCAAATTCCAGAATTTAACACAAGTGCTATTTTTTTTTTGGAAAATAAAATTATTTTCTGATATATTATTTTAGAAATCCCACATTTCTAGAATGATGTTCCTTTCTACCCCAAATTTTAAGCCATTAAAAATGTGTATCCTATAACCTCTCTGAACTTGAGTAGATATTTATAATCATGTTTCACATTTTATGTTTTCAACTCTTGGCCACAGTTCATTGTGTTAAAAAGATAATAACTGTACCCCATGGCAAATCATTAAGAAAAATACACAAGCAATATATTTTTTTACACTCCATCTGTCATTGAGCACTTGGTAAAGTAGCAGGACTCAGCAGGACTGTCACAGACTCTGGGTTTCCATGTGCTCTAATGTCACCCCAAACTCCTTCGCCTACTCACTCACCATATGGAATTTATGCCATATTCTTCTGATATTACCAGAATGTGTAATTGAGATATTTGCCCTGCTGCCAATATTCTAACATGAACTCATTCTGAAGTCAGGTAGGAGCTGGTTTTTTTCTGTCTGGTGCCTCATAAACCACTCACATCAAAACTGAACCAACTAATTAGGGTTGTAATTTATGTATGGCCAACTAAAGAGTTTTTAATGGCTCATATCATATTTGCCAGCTCTAAGAACAATTCAGTGGGAACCAGATGGCTCAAAGTACACCCCTTTTGTTGGCTCAATCTACCTGATTTCTGCAGCTCACAGTCAAGATTAGTTCCTCTTTGTCCTATAATTTTTTAAAGACTATAATTTTATTTTATTTCTCTATAATTTTTCAACACGACAACATGAACTACAAAGTAGGAGTCAAATAGACAATGTGATTCTTCTTGTCAATCTGTTACTACAGAGACTTTTTTGAAAGGAAGATAATCAAGTTCTCTTTCTGATTATTTGTTTCAGATTTGGTAATTTAGTTAAAAATTTTCAACCACCTGATAAAAATAGCCAGAGAATATGAATATCAAACATATAGAAGAAGAAATATAAATAACTGATAAGTATATAAAAATAGATAACTAGTCATTTCAGTAGTCAGAGTTGATAGTCAATTCGAAGATAATTTATTTTCATGAAAATAGAAGCATGCATTATATGCTATTGTGCAATATTTTTCTAGATTACTGAAGAGTCTACCACAAAAAAAGATGATTTTGTCCTCCATGAATTAACAATATCATACTTATTGGCAGCATATTGTTCATGTTCATTAAAATGAAATATTTGATACAGGAATGTCTGTCATTGTTATTAGTAATAGCTATCATCTGTTGAACCTTTCCTATGTGACAAATACTGTACTTTGTGCTTCTACAAACATTATGTATGTATTGTTTATAAAAACTTTATTGTTTTACATATAAGAAAATTAGGGCTCAGTGATTCTGAGATTTTTCATGAATGACATAATTTAAAATGGTAGAGCTTGGAATTAAACTCAGATCTGTCTGCTTCCAAAGCTCCTACTCTTTCTAAGGGTTAAGACAAAGCTCCCTCCCTAATTTAAATGAAGGGATTGCTATGTGTTACATCCATGTAATTGAGCCTCTGTTGGGATATGGCTCTAAATTTATCCAGTTTGCTGAGTCAAGTGACCCATTGTTCTGTAGGAAAATAAAGGCAGGGATTAAGAAAGTGGAGAATGGTAGCCAAAGGCAGGGAGTACGATGCTCTGAGAGAGAGGAAAATCAGTCCTCATCTACTGTCAGCTGATCTAGCCTGTCACTAAGAGCTAGACTGTGATGTTCTCTTGTGGAACATAACCTCACAAAACCCAATATGAGACAAGGTCATTCATTCTGTGATCACAGTGCAGCAAGACAAAACGATACCACTCTATAATGTTTGAGGCACAGACAAAAACAGGACAATGTCCAAACTACAGCAATGATCAAACATCTCCTTCTCCCAGCTAATATGAGTGATGGCTGCTTCTTTAGCCATGGTTTAATCTTGCTCCATTCCTCAGCTATATAGATAAAAATTAAGGATCATATAACTTTTCCCACTTTGTGGCAGCACCCAGTGAAGAGCAAAACTACACTGTCTTAAACACTCCCCCATATTACCTAATGCAAGCACAAATACTGTAACAAATTCCTCCTAACACTCTCTTTCTGAAATACCTAATAGTTCCCCAAGGTTTTTTTTTTTATCTCCCTTGGGGCAATAAGCCAATTAAGTCCAACTTTCTTGACTACAGATATGTTGTTTGTCTTTGGTGGGAGGGCACTGAAGAGCTCCTTCTCTAATGAAGCGCTTGGATTAGATAATTTATTTGATACAACTACTCTCCTTGATCGGTGCTCAAGAAAGGAGTTGGCAAACTTTTTTTGTAAACGACAAGATAGTTATTATTTTTACCTTTGCAGGCCATAGGATCTCTATTGCAACTATTCATCTCTGCCATTGTGGCACAAAAGCAGCACAGACAATATGTAAACAAATGAGCAAAGCTGGATTTGGTCTGCCAGGTGATTGTTTAGGGATTCCTGGGTTTGATTAGCTTGATGGGGCCAACTGTTAGAATCATACTAATTCATTTTTCCTTCTGAATAGCTTCTCTTTTAATTGCCTTTATTTTCTTAACTGGAATATGATTACTCTGCAGAAACTTCTTTCCATATGGTTGCCATATAAAAATGTCCTTCGGTATAGCTAGAACTCAAATTACATAGCTATAGAATAACCTTTACACATTTGAGTGATTCCTTAAGTTTCCCCTTGAAAATGGATCATTGCAGTCATTCAAGTGAAATTACATTTTCTAAGCCATAATTCTGTACCATGTAGCCTTTTAGGCACAGAGGGTAGAAGGATGGTTATTTTCTTTTAGGAGCTCAGAGCATAGCTGGAGAGTCAGCATCGCAGACAATTAATAATGAAGAACAAATTACAAAAGGCTGTAAATTTGAACCAAAATAAATCTGCATGATGCAATAAAGTGAAGAGCAATAAAATGAGGTATGCCTGTCCTAAAGATCCCAGAGAGACATGATGAGAAATAAACATAACGTTCTTCCTTTAAAATAGCATACGTTCCCCCATGAAAGTCCAAATTCTATCCAAAGAGGCCTGTTCTAAACTACCATCTGTCCAATATCTGGACCTTTCTAGTTAGGAGTTCTGCAGTCTTGGTGCCATTTTCTTGTTCCCAGCTATTCTTTGCACATTGGCAGGTAAGAGTCCACTGCCTTCTAAAGCACCTACAAAGTACAAAGTGAAGACACTTGAGGAAAGAACAAAGCTATCCAGAATTGTCTTAAGTTTCAGGCCTCAAATCAAGGCCTACGGTTTTTGTTTGTTTGTTTTACTTTTTCTTTTTTTGAATTAAGAATGCAATTTTCTCTTCTTCAGTGAAGGAAAGCTAGTGAATCCAAATGAAGTCTGGATGATGCCAGGCACAGTCCTGAAGGTAGGCATTCAGTTTACTTAGGTGGCAAATTCATCTCTTATTTTCAAGGTGCAGCCAATTGACATCTGTCAATTGGCTATAGTCAAATATCAGCCGTCTAAGATCAACTAACAATTTATTTCACAGCAAATTACACACATGAGGATTCCAAATAGTTTTGTATAAAATTTACAGTAAAGAGATGATTGGGTAAATCTAAATCGCTTGGAGTTGAGTATACTCAGCACAACTGACTTGGGAGGTGTCCAGAGGTTAGCAGCCTCCAGATAGGTAGCTTCTATTCCCTAGTCCTTGTCCAAGTTTTATGTCTGTGAAAGGTCAGTTGCAAAAGCTATCTCCCATGAAAGGCCCCCATATTCTTAGTAGAGACTGGAACTTCTATTCCTAGGTGTAAAAATTTGCATTCCTGAATTTTATGTTTTGGGCTGTCTGATATATGCCATTTAAAAAGTCATCGGTTATTCAGAAAACCAATTCATTCCAATAAAGTGGTATGAAGGGAAAGAAGCTATGTGGCTCTCAAAAAAATGTATACAAACACAAATGTTGGTTTAATGTCTTTTTTTAAATCAAATTATAATTAACATGTTGCCAAGTGTTGCACTTATAGCACAGAATGACTAAGTATACAAAAATGCAATATGAAGAATAGAGGCCTTATAGATAATATGACTAAAGTTAATGTGAAAAAGGAAAGAAAACAGGAAAATAAATACCTAAATTTTCAGATTAAATTATGACAGCATGGATTTCAGTTATCTGGATTCTGTTCCATAGACCCTAGTTGGAAGACATAGTCTACCTTCATTATATGTAGATTTTATATTTGCAAATTCACCTACGCACTCACATTTATTTGTAAACCCTAAACCAATAGCCACAGTGCTTTGGAGGTCATTCACAGCTATTCAGAGTGCAGTGAGAAGTTTGAGTTGCCCAATGTGTTTGTTCCTTGCTAAGGTCCTACAGGGCAACACTCTGCCTTCTTGTTTCAGCTCTTGTACTGTAAACAAGTGTTCTTTTTATGGTATATTTAGTTTTATGAATTTGCATTTTTGTGCTCTGTGTTGGTGACTTCGCTGTTTTGAAAGGCTTCCAAACATAGGGCTGAAGTGCTGCATAGCGTTCCAAAACTCAAGGAGGATATGATGTGCCTTAAGGCGAAAATAGTATGTGAAAGTTGTAAGATTAAAAATAGGGTCATTGTGTCAAACCCTGGCAAATGAAGCTGAGTAAGGTGATGAAGGGGAGGCTCTAATGCACAATTTGCCTAATAACAGAAATTATCACAAGAAATGTTTTCAAACTACAGCTTACTGAAGAGTCAGCTAGGACTGCTAGTAGCACAAGGAGAGCTAGCCACTTATACAAGAACACTTGCCTAATACACTGTCTCACAAGCCCAACCCCATACTGTAAGGACCTAGCCATAACTACAAGATTACCTCTCCTACCTATCAACTGCTGAAACCCACCACTCACAACTCACCAGCTCTTGCAGTACGTTTCTAGGGCCAACTAAATTTCTTTCAAAATAATTTGCATAAGCTGCTCTTTCCCCCATAAAACCCTCACCTTTTCCATCGTTCTCCAGACATACCAGAGGCCATCCTGGTCTGTATCTATGTCCTGGACTGCAATCCCATTTCTTGTATATTATTCACAAATAAAATATTTTTACTTAGAGATTCACATCTCTATGTTTTGTATGGTGGCAAGTACATAAGATAAGCTTCGTTGAGGCATGAATTATAGTGCTATTGATCATGATTTCAATGTAAGTAAATCAACAATATATATTAAATAAGGTGTCTTTAAGCAGAAACACAAAACCAGGCTTGTATTTATCAGTTAACTAAAACATGGCCAGAGGCTTGCAGAAACATCACCTCTTCTTTCCCCAAGGAGCAATGATTTGATGTTCACTAATTCAGTGTTCATGACAACCTTATGAACATTACCATGAATAACAAGAATCTGCTGTTTCTACATCTCTTAATGCTATCTACCAGGACTCAAGGTCTTGGGTGAAAGCAATCAGTCTTCCTCCAAAGACTGATTCTTAGTGGAAAGTCTGACTTGTGACTTCTGACTCAAAGGAAATTAAATATCTAAGCACAATTTCACTTGCTTAAAATTCTTCCCATTGCCACAAAAACATGGTCAACAACAATTTTTAATGCTCTTTAAATCTCAAAGCACTATCAACTATTTGAGTAGGATTTTTGCTGTACTTATTTCACAGGATTTAAAAGGATTCAAGCCACTGTTAATTGACTATCAAAATTCCTTCTCCTCAAAGGTCTATTCTGTCAACCTCTATTTGTTGGCCACACTAATTATTAAGAAAACCCATCAAATTCACGTGGACATGCTCCTCCATAATCTGATATAATCTTTGAAGTAAGCAACAACCTTTCTTTCTGAAATCTTTTACAGTTATTTGCCTCTAAATAATATTAGACATGTATGCAATTCAGTAGTTTTAGTATTTATAAATCCTTTATTTGTTGAATTAAATTAAAAATCTGTATTAAATTATGATAGGCACAGGCACAATTGTTAAACTGAGTGTATTTTTCTACTAGGAGATCATAACCTTTAATAAGACCTTTATTCTGCTAAATGTAATGAAACCTTTTTATTCCTAAGCTTCCATAATAGTTGTACAGCACTTGGCATTCTTGACCATTCCCACCTTTAAATATATATCTTTAAAATATAAATATATTTTAAATAAATATACATCTTTAAATATATTTTTATATAAAAATATATATTATATACATTTAATAATATATAAATATTTATTGCTTTCATCATAAAAATAATACATGCTATTATACAGGAACACAAATAGCCTAGAAATATAGATGATTAAAAAATAAAATTCCCATTCGCTATTTTATTGATGTTCCTTAGGAAGTAGCCATGGGAAACAATTTAGGGAATAAATATATTCATATATTAACAAGCAAATGCATTTGTGTGTGCATGCGTTATGTGTGTGCACGCATGCACACATGTACATGCAAGGGGATGAGTTTAGACTTTTCACAAATGGAATCTCCCTAAAAATGTATTTATTTGCTTATTTGATATATTCTCATTTTCTTCTAAATTTGTACTTCAAAAACTACCCTATTCTTTTTACCTCGCCTTTGTAATAAATACCCCATTGATTAAATGTAGCAGGATTCACTGGTTGTTTATATAGCCAGTTAGGACCAGATGCTTAGGATAAAAATATAGTTCACAGTTCTTATTTTTCAAGCCTATCACTGAGCACTTGTTGCCCAATTTGACAGTTAGTATTGCCTCTCTCGCTTGATGCTTCCCCATTGAAATGTCTAAGAATCCAGGCAGTTTACTTAGGGGTCTATTTTCCTTTCAGATGCCAGGTGGAGGGAAACCGGAGAGTACAATCAGCCGCCTATTGCCATTGCTTTCTGTCTCTTCAACATGGTACCTTTGTTGAAAGCTGGTCCTATTGATGTATGTCCACCTGGTAATCTGATACCTGCTCAGGCTGTTAAGTCTTGATCCCAAGATTGAGCTCCAAGTTTGCATTAACATTCACAACCTCAGTTGTTTATCTCAAAGCAGGGCCACTGTTATCTGATGACTGGGTCATCATAGGGTATTTAGTCTCAGCAGGGGCTGTACTGGAACCAGCCTTTCTTTTTGAGCCTCCAGTCTAAACATTGGTGTCATACCCCGATGATCTCTGGTCCTGACTCTTTTTCTCAAAAGGTGTACTCACATTGGGCTGGTGTGTCATTTCCTGCTGTAATTCACAACAATCCAACTCCATCGAAGAGGCTCTAATATATCTAAATCAAAAGAGCTTGGGTTCAGTGGTGGGTACAGTGGCTGATACTTGTAATCCCAGCACTTTGAGAGGCTGAGGCGGGCAGGGACTGGTGTTGGGGGTGGGGTGGGAATCGCTTGAGGTCAGGAGTTTGAGAGCAGCCTGGCCAACATGGCAAAACCCTGTCTCTACTAAAAATATAAAAATTAGCTGTAGCTGGGTGTGGTGGCGCCCGCCTGTCCCAGCTACTCAGGAGGCTGAGGCAGGAGAATTGTTTGAACCCAGGAGGAGGAGGAGGTTGCAGTGAGCTAAGATGGTGCCACTGCACTCCAGCATGGGCCACACAGTGAGATTCTGTCTCAAAAAAAAAAAAAAAAAAAAAAAAAAAAGAGCAAGAGAGAGCTTGGGTTTGAACTTAACCAGTGCATCTGACTTGGGAGATCTATAGCAATTATAGCGATTAGTAGCCTTCAAGTAGGCACATTCAAAAGGAAATGATTGGGATTGGGGGGTGGTTCTCAAGATAGCTGGGGTCCTCCCACGAGGTTACCTGACTCTGTGCAAACGCAATCAGCTTCTTGCCATGGGCCAGTTCTCAATATGGAGCAGTATTTACAGATAACTTTACTAGGCCACAAAGACTCCTGCTGCAGCCTTCCTCAAAGGTAAGGAGTACTTGCTTTAATTTGAATAACCAAGAAGATCCTCTTGAGTGTTTAGATAAGAGGCAAAGAAGGCATATTCCAAAATGTCTCCATTCCACCTTCCCAGGCCAAGAAGCAAAAAACAGTTTCTTTCTTTTTTTTTTTTTTTCGAGACTGAGTCTCGCTCTGTTGCCCAGGCTGGAGTACGGAGGCACGATCTTGGCTAACTGCAACCTTCGCCTCCCAGGTTCAAGCGATTCTCCTACCTTAGCCTCCCTAGTAGCTGGGATTATAGGTGCGCAACACCATATCCGGCTAATTTTTTGTATTTTTAATAGAGATGGGGCTTCACCATGTTGGCCAGGCTGGTCTCCAACTCCTGACCTCAAGTGATCTGCCCACCTTGGCCTCCCAAAGTGCTGGGATTACATGTGTGAGCCACCACACCTGGCCAAGAAGGCAGTTTCAATCACTAAGAACTTGAATGTTCACTTCTCCAGGTGTAAACTACATTTGTTTATTGACAAGTAATTTTTTTGTATATTAATTTAAAAAGTAGTATACTTAATATTCTTATTATTTTAAATAGTTTGTAATTAATTCTCTTCAGTTTTGTCAGCTGCAAATAAAAACATTGCTTCCTCTTTACTACTGTTAACATTTCTTTTTCTTATCCAGTAAAATTAGGTAGTTCTTCCACATCAAAGTTAGAAGTGATCATGAACATCATTGCCTTGTTCTTAAATTTAAGAAGAAAGTTTCTAGTGTTTCATATTAAACATGAGGCTGGCACTGTCTTTTTTTTACAACATTTATTTTAAGTTCAGGGGTACATGTGCAGGATGTGCAGGTTTGTTACATAGGTAAATGTGTGCCGTGGTGGTTTACTGCACAGATCATCCCATCACCTAAGTATTAAGCCCAGCATCCATTAGCTATTCTTCCTGATGCTCTCCCTCCCCCAGTACCCATTTTGGCAGTCCCCAGTGTGTGTTGTTCTCCCCCATGTGTCCATGTGTTCTCATAATTCAGCTCCTACTTATAAGTAAGAATATGTGGTATTTGGTTTTCTGTTCCTGCATTAGTTTGCTGAGGATAATGGCTTTTCAATCTATCCATATTCTTGCAAAGAATATGATCTTATTCTTTTTTATGACTGCATAGGATTCCATGGTGTATATGTACCACATTTTCTTTATCCAGTTTATCATCGATGGACATTTATATTGATTCCATGCCTTTGCTATTGTGCATAGTGCTGCAATGAACATATGCGTGCATGTATCTTTATAACAAAATGATTTATATTCCTTTGGGTATATACCCAGTAACGTGATTGCTGGGTCAAATGATATTTCTGCCTCTATGTTTTCTTTTGTTTAATTTTGAGTCTCACTCTGTCACCTAGGCTGGAGTGCAGTGGTGTGATCTTGGCTCACTGCAACCTCTGCCATTCAGGTTCAAGCAATCCTCCCACCTCAGCTTCCTGAATATCTGGGACCACAAGCGTGCGCCACCACAGTCAGCTAAATTTGTATTTTTAATAGAGATGGGATTTCACCATGTTGGCCAGGCTGGTCTCAAACTCCTGATGTGAAGTGATCCGCCAGCCTCAGCCTCCCAAAGTGCTGGGATTACAGGCATGATCCACCATGCCCAGCCTGCCTCTAGGTCTTTGAGGAATTGCCACACTGTTTTCCACAATGGTTGAACTAATTTATATTCCCAGCAACAGTGCAAAAGTGCTCCTTTTTCTCCATAACCGTGCCAGCATCGGTTGTCTTTTGACTTTTTAATTATAGCCATTCTAACTGGCGTGAGATGATATCTCATTGTGGTTTTGATTTGCATTTCTCTAATGATCAGTGGTGTTGAGCTTTTTTTCATGTTTGTTGGCTGCAAAAATGTCTTCTTTTGAGAAGTGTCCATGTCCTTTGCCCACTTTTTAATAAGGTTGCTTGTTTTTTTTCTTGTACATTTGCTTAAGTTCCTTATACACTGGATATTAGACCTTGGTCAGAAGGATAGATTGCAAAAATTTTCTCCCATTCTGTAGGTTATCTGTTCACTCTCTGTTGATAGTTTCTTTGCTGTGCAGAAGCTCTTTAATTTAATTAGATCTCATTTGTCAATTTTTGCTTTTGTTGCAATTGCTTTTGACGGTTTTGTCATGAAACCTTTGCCCGTGCCTATGTTCTGAATGGTATTGCCTAGATTTTCTTCTAGGGTTTTTATAGTTTTAGGTTTTACATTTAATGCTTTAATCCATCTTGAGTTAATTTTTGTATAAGGTGTAAGGAAAGGATCCAGTTTCATTTTTTTTTGCATATGACTAGCCAGAGACTGGCACTGTTTTAAATGATGACAAGGTTTTACTTCTCTGTTGTGCTTTTAATTAAAAGATTGATGATTATTTATATCATCCTCACCTTCTTATAAAGAACCTTGATTAGTTATGTTGTATTATTCTTTTAATTTACAGCTGAATCCTGTGAGTTCATACTTTAATTCAGGATTTTGTAATAAAAAGATTAATAAATTGAGTTTGATAAGTTTTTTTATGCTACTTGTGTCAAATGTATTATCTTCCAAAAAATAAAGAATTTTGGTGTTTCACATTTTATTCTTTAATCCATCCTGAGTTAATTTTTGTATAAGATGTAAGGAAGGGATCCAGTTTCAATATTTTTGCTTATGAATAGCCAGAAACTGGCACTGTTTTAAGTGATGACAAGGTTTTACTTCTCTGTTATGTTTTTTTTAATTAAAAGATTGATGATTATTTGTATCACCCTCACCTTCTTATAAAGAACCTTGATTAGCTATGTTGTATTATTCTTTTAATTTATAGCTAAGTCCTGTGAGTTCATACTTTAATTCAGGATTTTTTATAAAGATTAATAGATCAAATTTGATAAGTATTTTTTATGCTACTTGTGTCAAATGTATTATCTTCCAAAAAATAAAGAATTTTGGTGTTTGTCTTATTTCTCCATGCTCCTGATCTACAAATCACATAAGAATAATGTGCTTTTTAAAGTTATGAACTAATGAACCAGTAAAAGATGTGAGACTACCATGTCATTTTTGTTATTTTTTTAATTTTAGAAGACAGTTTTTCAATAATTTTCTCAGGATTTTCTATGCTTCTTGCTCCATTTTCTTTTACTACTTAAAGTCAATTTTGATCATTTATAAATATATATTTTTTAAATAATATTTTCTAGGTTTTAAATGTATTTGCATAATGTTGTAAGGCTTGTTATCTCGTTTTTTTTCCCAATTTTCTCACTCTCTGTAACTGATTTGTTTTCAATTTTGTGTGATTTTACTTACTCTCATTTTTCTTGATTAGAATTATGATGTTGTAATTTACTTTTAAGATACTTTAACATAGAGAGTGTGATAATATCTATGTGTTATTCTAAGCTATACATAAGGCAAAAAACACTTGTTAAGCTAATCATAAATTAACAGGCCAGGACGGGTCATCTAGCATTCTGATTAAGAAAGGTACATTTCAGGTATGACTACTATAAGTGCTTTAACTATTGACATATCAGTTCCAAAAGAAGCTTTGGGAATTAATATAATTAGTATCAGAAATACTTTTTTACCAATAAAATTAACTTTTTATTCTGTATAATAAATGTTATAGTAGACTCCTACATGCTAAGAGAATGCAGTAAACCTGATGATCTATGTATTCTGAGCCCAAAACGTAAAAACACTGTGTATTAGTGAGAGTTCTCTAGAGGGACAGAACTAATAGGATACATGTATGTATGAAGGGGAGTTTATTAGAATTAACCCACATGATCACAAGATGAAGTCTCATAGTAAGCTGTCAGCAAGATGAGGAGCCAGGAAGCCAGTTGAAGTCCCCAAAACCCCAAAAGTAGGGAAGCTGATAGTGCAGCCATCAGTCTATGGCCAAAGGCCTGAGAGCCCCCGTCAAATCACTGGCATAAGTCCATGAGTCCAAAAGCTGAAGAACATGGAGTCTCATGTTCAAGGGCAGAAAACGTCCAGCAAAGGAGATAGATGGAGGCCAGAAGACTTAGCCATCTAGTCTTTCCACGTTCCTCTGCCTGCATTTATCCTAGTCACACTGGCAGCTGAATAGATGGTGCCCACCCATACTGAAGGTGGGTTGGCCTCTCCTAGTCCACTGACTTAAACGTTAATCTCCTTTGGCAACACTCTAACAGACACACCTAGGAACAATACTTTGCATCCTTCAATCCAATCAAGTTGACACTCAATATTAACCATCACAGACTGGTAGCTTTTCCTCCCTTCCTCTTAAAATCCAGCAGCCTTGCTATAAGAAGCCCAGGCCACATGGAATGACCACATGGAAGAAAAATACATTGCCAATTAATAGTACCAGTTGAATTCCTAGCCAGGAGCCAGCACCAACTTCCAGCCAGTTGAGTGAGGTATCCTGCGTGTTCTAGCTCAGTCAAGCCCCAGGTTACTGCAGTCCCAACTGACATCACTTGGAGCAGAAGAACTACACAGCTGATCCCAGTCAGCCTAAAGAATTATGAAAAAGATAATAAAATGACTGTTGTTTTAAGACATTACATTTTGGGTTGGTTTTGTAAGTATCAGTAAATCATCAGATCAACCATGTTTACTTGAACAGGGTATAAGAATTTAAAAAGGTATTTAAGGGGCAGAGCAAGATGGCAGAATTGAATATTCCACCAATCATCCCCATGCCCCACAGGAACACCAAATTTTAAAAACTATCTTCATAAACACAAAAAAAGCACTTTCACAGGAACCAAAAATGAGGGGAGCAATTACAGCACCTGGTTTTAACTTAGTATTGCTGAAAGATGCACTGGAGTGGTTAGGAAAGACAGTCTTGAATCGCTGGCATGATCCCTCTCCTGGCTTTGGCTGCATGGCATGGAAACAGAATTTGTGCACTTAGGGAAAAGACAGTATCACAATGACTGGGGGACTTTGCATTGAATTCAGTCCTACCTTGTCATAGCAGAAAGTAGAGTCATGCTGAACTTAGCCAGTGGCCACCTACAGAGGGAGCATTTGGACAGGCCCTTACTGGAGGGGAAGTGCCCATCTCAGTGGCTGGGAATTGATTTTCAGCAAGCCTAGCCAAGGCTGGCTAAAGTGCTCTGGAGTACTAAGTGAACTCGAAAGGCAGTGGAGGAAACAAAGACTGCAATTCTTAGGCAAGTCCCGATGGTGTCCGGGGCTTAGAGCCAGTGGACTGGAGCAGCATATGACCTAGTGAGATACCAGATGGGGTGGCTAGTGGTGTGCTTCTGCCACCCCTCCCTCAATCCCAGGCATCGTAGCTCACAGTAACAAAAGTGACTCATTCCTGCTGCTTGAAAAGAGAAGAGTAAAGAGGACTTCATCTTGCATCTTGGACATCACCTCAGCCACAGTAAGATAGAGCACCAGGCAGAGTTGTGAGGCCCCAGTCCCAGGCCTTAGCTCCTGGACAACATTTATAGACACACCCTGGGTAAGAAGAGAACCCACTGCCTTGAAGGGAAGTACCCAGTCCTGGCACAATTCATCACCTGCTGACTAAAGAGACCTTGGGAACTGAATAACCAACAGTGATAATCAAGTAATATGCCATGGGCCTTGGGTGAGACTCTGAGATGTGCTGGCTTCAGGTAACAGCTTGACCACAGTGGAATAGAGTACCAAGTACACTCTTGGGGTCCCTGATTCCAGGACTAGGCTCTTGGACAACATTTCAGTATCTGCTCTGGGTCAGAGGGGAGTCCACTGCCCTGAAGGGTGAGTCTCAGGCCTGGTAGCATTCACCATAAGCTGATTGAAGAATTCTTAGGCCTTAAGTAAACATTGGAGGTGGCCTTGCAGAACTTTGTGTGAGCCAGTGGTTTTGGCCATGGGGAGAGGCTCCTCTGCCTGTGGAATAAGTAGGGAAGAGTGGGAAGGACTTTTTCTTGGGGTTTGAGTACCAGCTTAGCTGCCATTGAATAAAACATCAGGTGGATTTCTAAGGCCTTTGATTCTAATCCCTGGCTCCAAGACAGCTTCTCTGGACCCACACAGGGCCTGGGAGAACTTGCTACCATGGAGGAAAGGACACAAATGGCTGGCTTCCCCACCTGCTGATTGCAGAGCCCTGGGGCCTTGAGCAAGCATAGGTGGTAGCCAGGTAGTGGTTACAGATGGCCTTGGGTGAGACCTAGTGCTGTGCTGGCTTCATGTCTGACCCAGGGCAGTTCCAGTGTTGGTGGCTACAGGGGTGCTTGCATCATCCGACCCAAAGTTCCAGGTGGCTCAGCACAGAAAGGGAGAGAGATGGCGTTTGTCTGGGAGAATGTAAGGAAAGAGAACAAGAATGTCGACCTGATAATCCAGAGAGTTTTTTCAGATCTTATGCAAGACCACTAAGATAGTACCTTTACAAGTCTGAAAGAACCACAGCATTCCTGGGCTTGGGGTCCAAGTCCTTTCTAATACCTCAGAAGCCTTCCCAAGAAGAACAGACAAAGATTGCAAAGTCCAGATTGTGAAGACTGCAATAAATACCTAACTCTTCAATGCCTGGACACTGATGAATGTCTACAAGCATCAAGACCAGCCAGGAAAACGACCTTACCAAATTAACTAAATAAGGTAACTGAGATAAATTATGGAAAAACTGAGATATATGACCTTTCAGACAAAATCACCTTTACTAAAAGACAGGAAGAAAGGAAAGAAGAAAGAGAAGATCACAAAACAGTAAGAAAACAAATAACAAAATGGCAAGAGTAACCTCTTATTTATCAATAATAACACTGAATGTAAATGGACTAAACTCTTCAATAAAAGGACAGAGGGTGGCTGAATGTATAAAAAAGCAAGACACAATGACCTGTTGCATAAAAGAAACACACTTCGTCTATAAACCCACACATAGACTTAAAGAGACGAGAAAAGATATTCCATGCCAATGGAAACCAAAAAAGAGCAGAACTAGCTATACTTATATCAGACAAAATAGATTTCAAGACAAAAACTGTAAAAAGAGACAAAGAAGGTCATTATATAAAGGGATCAATTCAGCAAGAGCATATGACAATTATAAATATATATGCAATAAACACTGAAGCAAATATACAAAGCAAATATTAATATTAGACATAGAGAGACTGCCCTCAATACAGCAATAGCTGGAGACTTCAACACTCCACTTTTATCATTCAACAGATTTTTCTGAACAGAAAATCAACAAAGAAACATTGGACTTAAACTACAATGTAGACCAAACAGACCTAAAAGAATTTGAATTTCTGCAGTATCACTTGTAATATCTATGTTTTCATTCTGATTTTATTTGGGTCTTCTCTCATTTTTTCTTACTCTGGCTAAAAATTTGTCAATTTTATTTTTTTCAAAACACAGGTTACTCTTGCCATTTTGTTATTTGTTTTCTTACTGTTTTGTGATCTTCTTTTTTTTCTTTCCTTTCTTCCTGTCTTACTTTTAGTAAAAGTGATTGTGTCTGAAAGGTCATATGTTTTTGTTTCTGCAGAATTTGTCTCACATAAAAGATATTTACAGAACATCTCATCTAACAGCTGCAGAATACACATTATTTTTAGCATATGGATCATTCTCAAGGAGAGACTATATGTTAGGTCACAAAACAAGTCTTAAAACATTTAAAATAATTGAAAAAATAATATTATGCATCTTCTCTGACCACAATGGAATATAACCAGAAATCAATAACAAGATGTTTGAAAACATACAAACACATGGAAAGTAAACAATATGTTCCCAAATGATCAAAGAAGGTCAAAGAAAAAAAAGGAACTGAAAAATTTTTTGAAACAAATCATAATGAACACACAGCATACCAAAACCTATCGGATTCAGCAAAAGCAATACTAAGAGAGAAATTTCTAGCTATAAGTACCTACATCATATATATGTGTGTCTCAAATAACCTAACTCTGTATCTCAGAGAACTAGTAAAGCAAGAGCAAACAAAACCCAAATTTAGTAGAAGAAAAGAAATAATAAAGATCAGAGCAGAAATAAATGAAATTAAGATGAAAATAATACAAAAGATAAATGAAACACAGTGTTGGTTTTTTGAAAAAAATAAAATTGACAAATTTTTAGCCAGACTAAGAAAAAATGAGAGAAGATCCAAACAAATAAAATCGGAATGAAAAGGTAGATATTACAAGTGATACTGCAGAAATTTGAAGGATTATTAGTGGTAACTATGAGCAACTACATGCCAACAAATTGGAAAATCTAAAGAAAATGGATAAATTCCCAGACACATACAACCTACAAGGTTAAGCCATGAAGAAATCCAAAACCTGAATAGACCAATAACAAGTAATGAGATTGAAGCCATAATAAATCTCCCAATAAAGAAAAAGCAGGGACTGAAGACTTCACTGCTGAATTCTACCAAACTTTTAAAGAACTAATACCAATCCTAGTCAAACTAGTCCAAAAAATAGAGGAGGAGGGAATACCTCCAGGCCCATTCTATGAGGCCAGTATTACCCTGAGACCAAAACCAGAAAAGGATGCATCCAAAAACAGAAAAACTACATGCCAATATCCCCGATGAATATTGATGAAAAAATCCTCAACAAAATACCAGCAAACCAAATCCAACAACACATTTAAAATATCATTTATCATGACCAAGTGGGATTTATCCCAGGGATTCAAGAATAGTTCAACATATTCTAACCAACCAATATGATATATTGTATCAACAGAATGAATACAAAACCATATGATTATTTCTATTGATGCTGTAATAAGCATTTGATATAATTCAACATCTCTTCATGATAAAAACCATAAAAAAAACTGGTTATGGAAAGAACATACCTCACCATAATAAAAATGATATAGTACAGACCTACAGCTAGTATCATAGTGAATGGGGGAAAACTGAAAGCCTTTCCTTTAATATCTGGAAGAAGACAAGGATGTCCACTGTCTCCAGTATTATTCAACATATTACTGGAATCCCTAGCTAAAGCAATCCGACAACAAAAAGAAATAAAGGACATTCAAATTGGAATGGAAGAAGTCAAATTAGACTTATTTTCAGATGGTATGATCTTGTATTTGGAAAAACCTAAAGACTCCACCAAAAATCTGTTAGAATTGATAAACAAATTTAGCAAAGTTGCAGGATTCAAAATCTATATACAAAAATCAGTAGCGGCTGGGCCCAGTGGCTCACGTCTGTAATCCCAGCACTTTGGGAGGCCGAGGCAGGCGGATCATGAGGTCAGGAGATCGAGACCATCCTAGCTAACATGGTGAAACCCTGTCTCTACTAAAAACACAAAAAAATTAGCTGGATGTGGTGGCGGGAGCCTGTAGTCCCAGCTACTCGGGAGGCTGAGGCAGGAGAATGGCATGAACCCGGGAGGCGGAGCTTGCAGTGAGCTGGGACTGTGCCACTGCACTCCAGCCTGGGCAACAGAGCGAGACTCTGTCTCCAAAAAAAAAAAAAAAAAATCTGTAGCATTTCTATATGCCAAGACAGAACAATTTGAAAATAAATAAAAAATGTGATCCTACTTACAATAGCCACAAATAAAGTTAAATACCTGAGAACTTAACCAAGAAGTGAAAGACCTCTCAGTGAAAACTATAAGACACTGATGAAACAAATTGAAGAGGATACACAAAAAAAGGAGATATCGCACTTTGAGAGTGGAAGATTGGAAGAATCAATATTGTTAAAACATCCATACTATCCAAAGCAATCTACAGATTCAAAACAATACCTATCAAAATACCAATGATATTCTTCACAGAAATAGAAAAAAACAATCCTAAAATTGATATGAACTGCAAAAGACCCAGAATAGCCAAAGTTATCCTGAGCAAAAGAACAAAACTGGAAGAATCAAATTACCTGACTTCAAATTATACTACAGTGCTATAATAACCAAAACAGCATGATACTCACATAAAAATAGACACAGAAACCACTGGAACAGAACAGAGAAACCAGAAACAAATCCATATACCTACAGTGAACTAATTTTCAATAAAGATGCCAAAAACATGTATTGAGGAAAAGACAGTCCTTTCAATAAACAGTGCTGGAAAAACAGGCTATTCATATGCAGAAGAATGAAATTTGACCCCTACCTCTCATCATATACAAAATTAAATCAAAATGGATTAAAAACTTAAATCTAATGCTTCAAACTATGAAGCCCCTTCAAGAAAGCACTGGATAAACTCTCCAAGACATTGGTCTGGGCAAAATTTCACTTCTTAACTTGATCACATCAAGTTAAGAAGCTTCTGCTCAGCAAAGGGAACAATCAACAAAGCAAAGATACAACCCACAGAATGAGAAAAATTATTTGCAAAGTACCCATCTGACATGGGATTAATAACCAGGATATATGAGGTGCTCAAATAACTCTATAGGAAAAAAAAAAATCCAATAGTCTGATTTTCAAACGTGTAAAAGTTCTGAATAGACATTCCTCAAAAGAAGACATATGAATGGCAGTCATATAAAAACATGTTCAACATCACTGAGCATCAGTGAAATCAAAACTACAATGATTTATCATCTCACCCTAGTTAGAATGGCTTTTATCCAAATGACAGGCAATAACAAATGTTGGTGAGGTTGTGGAGAAAATGGAACCCTCGTACATTGTTAGTGGGAATATAAATTAGTACAATCACTATGGAGAACAGTTTGGAGGTTCCTCAAAAAACCAAAAATAGAGCTATCATAAAATCTAGTAACCCCACTGCTAGGTATACACCCAAAAGAAAGGAAATCAGAATATCAAAGAGATGTGTACTCTCATTATTATTGCAGCATTATTCACAATAGTTAAGATTTGAAAACAACCTACTTATCCATCAACAAAAGAATAAAAAAGGAAAATGTGATAGATATACACAATGGAGTACTATTCACCCATAAAAAATGAGAATGAAACCCTGTCATTGGCAACAATATGGATGGAACTGGAGGTCATTATGTTAAGTCGAATAAGCCAGGCAAAGAAAGACAAACTTCTCATGCTCTCACTTACTTGTGGGAGCCAATAATTAAAGCAATTGAACACATCGAGATCAAGAGTAGAAGGTTAGTTACCACAAGCTAGGAAGGGTAGTGGGGGATCTGGGAAGAAGTGGGGATTGTTAATGGGTACAAAAAAAGACTTACAAAGAATGAATAAGACCTAGTATTTGATAGCACAACAGGTTGGCTATAGTCAATAATAATTTACTTGTACATTTTGAAATAACTAAAAGTCTATAATTGGATTATTTATAATCCAAAGGATAAATGCTTGAGGGGATGAATACCCCATTTTCTGTGATGTGATGTTTACACATTGCATGTCTGTATAAACTCATCTCATATGCCCCATAAATATATACACCTACTATGTACCCACAAAAATGAAAAATTGCAAGTATTTAACATAGTACTGGAAACCATTGCCAGAGCAATTAAGAGAGAAAAAGAAATAAAAGGCATCTGAATTACTAACAAGAAGTAAAATTATCTCTATTTGCAGAAGATATAACCTTATATGTAGAAAACTCTACATATTCTTCAATTAATTAACCAATAAAAGTGTGTAAACTAATGAGAGAATTTAGCAGTTTCAGGATACAAATTAAACACACAAAAATCAGTTGTGTTTCTATCTACTAACAATGGCCAATTCAAAAAGGAAATCAAGAAAACAATTCCATTTACAATATCATCAAAAATAATAAAATATTTATGAATAAGTTTCACCGAAGATGCAAAGGACTTGTACACTGAAAACTAAAAAAAATGTGGCTGAAAGCAACTAAAGAGCACACAAATAAATGAAAAAAAATCCCATGTCTGTGGCTTGGAAAACTTAATATTAGGATATCAATACTACCCAAAGTGCTCTACAGATTTGATATAATTCCTATCCAAATCTCTGTCTTTTTTTTTTTTCAGGAATTAAGAAACCTATCTTAAAAATCCATATGGAATTTCAAGGGACCTTGAATAGCCCAAACAATTTTGAAAAAAAAAAAAAAAACAAAGTTGGAGGTCTCACACTTCCTGATTTCAAAACTTAACTCAAATATATGGTAATCAAAACAGTTTTGTAGTGCCATAAAGAATGACATATAGAATAACGGAAAAGAATAAAAAGCCCAGAAATATACCCTCATGTATATGGTTAAATGATTTTTGAAATGAGTGCCAAGACCATTGAAAAGGCAACCTTTTCAACAAATGATGGAAAAACTAAATGCAAAAGAATGAACTTAAATTTCTACCTTACGCCACTTATAAAATTGTCTCAAAATTAATCAAAGACCTATAGATTCAATACAAATTTTTAATAAAGATGCCAAGAACATGTATTGAGGAAAAGACAGTCTTTTCCATCAATGGTGCTGGCAAAACAGGCTATTCATATGCAGAAGAATGAAACTTGACCCCTATCTCTCACCATATACAAAATCAAATCAAAATGGATTAAAAACTTAAATCCTAGGCTTTAAATTATGAAGCTCCTTCAAGAAAGTACTGGGGAAACCCTCTAGGACATTGGTCTGGGCAAAAGCTAAAACTAAAAAAGTCTTAGAATGAAACAAATAAATCTTCATGACATTGGATTTGGCAACAATTTCTGGATATAACAGCAAAAGCACAGGCAACCAAAGAAAAAATAGATAAATTGGAATAAATTAAACTTAAAAATAATCTGCACATTAAGACACAACCAGAGTAAAAAAGCAACATGGAATGGGAGAAAATATTTGGAAATCATATGCTGACAAGGGTTGGAGACAGCTTAAGGCTACTGAGTTCCCCAGGGGAGGTGTGACTGTCATCACTGCAGCTGCCTGCTGCCTAAGACCACTGATGGGCAGAAGCCACCACTGCAGCTCCAGTCTGCCACTTTTCCCCTGCTGGAGCTGGGGAGACTAGGTGGTTTGGACTGGGAGGAATCCCCACAGCGCAGCTCAGCAGCTGTGGCAGATCTTGGCAAGCCTGCCTGTTTAGGCCAGATCCTGACCCATATGTCCTCAATAGGCAGGGCCTCCCTGCAGGAATAGCAACTCCAGCCAGGGATTTACAAACAGAACTCTAATCTCCCTGGGATGAAGCCCAGGATGGGTAACCACGGGGTCTCCATGCATCAGCGTACTTAGTCTTTCCTCCTGCTGGCTCTGAGGAATCCAGGCAGTCCGGATGAGGGGCAGGCACGGTTCTTCATTAAGCAGATCCCTGATCCTGTGCCTTCTGACTGGGTGAGACCTCCCTCAACAGGGGTTGCCAGGCACCTTACTCAGGAGAGTTCCAGCTGGCATTAGGTCGGTGCTCCTCTGGGACAGAGTTACCAGAGGAAGGACCAGAAAGCCATCTTTGCTGTTCTGCACCCTCCACTGGTGACACCTCCAGGTGCAGGAGGGACCCAGGCACATAGGGTCTGGAGTGGACCCCCAGCAAAACACAGTAGCCCTACAGAAGAGGGGTCTGACTGTTAAAAGAAAAATAAACAGAAAGCAACAACAACAACAACAACATCAACAATAAAAGTCCCTACAGAAACCCCATCCAAAGGTCAGCAGCCCCAAAGATTGAAGCTAGATAAACCCACAGAGAAAGAATCAATGAAAAAATTCTGAAAACTCAAAGAGCCAGAGTGCCTCTTCTCCTCCAAATGATCACAACACCCCTCCAGCAAAGGCACAGAACTAGGTGGAGGCTGAGAGGGATGAATTGACAGAAGTAGGCTTCAGAAAGTGGATAATAATGAACTTCACTGAGCTAAAGGAGCATGTTCTAACCCGATGCAAAGAAGCTAAGAACTTGGCTCATCCCATTCCTGGGTATGTACCCGAAGGAATGTAAATCATTCTAATATAAAGATACATGTATGTGTATGTTCACTGCAGCACTATTCACAAAAACAAAGATGTGGAATCAACCCAAATACCCATCAAAGGTAGACTGGATAAAGAAAATGTGATACATATACACTATGGAATACTATGCATCCATAAAAAGGAACTAGGTCATGTCCTTTGCAGGGATATGTATGGAGCTTGAAGCCATTATCATCAGCAAACTAACACAGGAACAGAAAACCAAACACTGCATATTTTCACTTGTAAGTGAGAGCTGAACAATGAGAACACATGGACACAGAGAGGGGAACACCACACACTGGGGCCTGTCAGGGCGAGGTGAGCAGGGGAAAGGAGAGCATCAGGATAAATAGCTAATGCAAGCAAGGCTTAATACCTAGGTCACGGGTTGATAGGTGCAGCAAACCACCATGGCACACATTTACCTATGTAACAAACCTGCACATCCTGCACGTGTATCCTGGAACTTTAAATTACATTACATGAAAAAAAATAAAACTACCACTACCATATGATTCAGCAATTCAACTTCCAAATACATACCCAAAAGAATTGAAAGCAGAGTGTCAAAGATACATATGTAGACCCATATAGAAGTGTTATTTCCAATAGCTAAAAGGTAGAAGTAACCCAAATGTCCATAGATGAATGATAAACAAAATATGGTATATACATATGATGATATATTATTCAGCGTTAAAAAGGAAAGAAATTCTGAGACATGCTACGATATGGATGAACCTTGAAAACATTATGGTAAGTGAAGTAAGCCAGTCGCAAAAGAGCAAATACTGTATGCTTCCATGTATATGAGGTTCCTAGAGTAGACAAACTCATAGAGCCAGAATGGTGGTTTCCAGGGCCTGGGATAGGGGTGAATGGGGAATTATTGTTTAATGGGCATAGAGCTTTAGTTGGGGAAAATGAAAAGTTTCTAAAGATGAATGGTGGTGATGGTTACACAACAATAAAAATGTACTTAATGTTACTGAACTGTACCCTTAAAAGTATCTAAAGCGGTGAATTTTATGTTTTTATTTGCTAGATGAAAACATTTCTAGAGATTGGATGTACAACATAAATGTGCTTAACACTACTGAACTGTAAGATAACAGAAAAATAATAAAGATTTAATTTTATGTTATGTGTATCTTACCACAATTAAAAATAAAAACAAAAACTTAAGAAGGAATTAGCCTTTAGTCTTACCAATTATACTTGAAATTTGATGTCTAATTGTCCCATGTCCAGCCATTGAGTTGGAGGATGTGTGAACTAATGCCAACTATAGTTGGCAGCAGAATCTAAAAGCAATAGAAATATGTCAGATCTGGCTCAAGCAAATGGTTTATTCTAGGCTGTGAGCAGAGCAGTAAAAGAACAGGAAGTTTAAACTTTATCAAGAGTGATGTGGAGTGACCTAAGTAGCTACAAGAGCCCATCCCCTTACAGAAACACTGAAAACCGACCCAAATTGTAAGAATCAACTTTGCCAGAATGCTGGAAAACAGTAAAAGGTTTAGAGTAAATAAGCGAATGCTGAATGAAGAAAAAGGCAACTTAAAAATGGCAGGAAAGCTCTGTGGTGTTTTTACATGCCATTTTCCCACCCCTGCCCCAGTGTAGTAGCAGTCTTGAAGACAGCAGCCTACATTCCCAGTGTGGAACCCTGGTCCCTGATTCTAGAGGAAGCAGCATAGACCTTATTCAGAAAGAATTATGTTTGGTATAATTTGTCTGGGAACTACCAGGAAGACTAGTTCATGGAATTTGGCTTTGTTTGGCCTAACCTAGAACTCACACAGGTTGGAAGAGTAGAGGGCACTTTTCAAAAACATGGTAACAATAACAAGCAGCCCATAGACATGTGGAGCAAAAGCTTACAGTGAAACATACAATACAGTGTTCAAACCCTGGGATTCAAAATTGAGGAGAGAGTTTCTTTGGAAATTAAAACATTCAAAAGTGACCGTGTATCCCACAGAATTTAGAAAGCTACACATATACCCATGCCAGATGCATATTCAGAAAACAACAACAGTAACAACTACAAGTTTTTACCTCTGGCTGCTCTCAAGGCTCAGTGCAAGCAGACAGTGAAGGGGAAGGTGGAATTGTGAATGACAGGACTAAGAATTAAAGGAGTGCCCAGTACAGAGCCAATCTGCAAAGAGTAGGAGGGAGTTTTATCCTTATTTTTTCCCTTTTTTTCTCCCTTAGTTGCAATATCTATTCCTGGCATTCAAGGAAATCTCTGGCGAAACACTCGTTGAACAAAACATAAAGGAACACAAATTTCAGAGACCACACATGACTAAGAATACAAACTTTACAACATTAATTCAGAAAATTGCTTTAAAAACAAACAATATAAAGCACAAAACAAAAATCCTGAAGAGTGGGAAGATTCTGATTTCCAGTTAACACATTCTAATACTGAAAATGTTCAATTTTCCATGGAAAATTATGAAGCATGAAAAGAAATAAGAAAATATAGTCCATTCACAGAAGAAGTTAATAGAAACTTTCTTTGAGGAAGTATAAACATTGGATTTACTACACAAAGATTTAACTCAGCCATCTTAAATATGCTCAAGGAGCTAAAGGGACCCAGGAGAACAATGTATGAATAAATAGAGAATATCAACAAAGATATAGAAATTATAAAAAGAAACCAGAGTCATTTTTTAAAAATATTTTCCTCCTTTTATTATGTTCAGCTGACATGTAACAATTGTACATATTTATGGGGTAGAATGTGATATTTTGATACATGTATACAATGTGTAATGATCAAATCAGGGTAATTAGCATATACATCCCCTCACACATTTATAATTTCTTTGTGTTGGGAACATTAAAAATTCACTCTTCTGTTTGAAAATAAATAATAAATTATGATTAATTATACTTATCCTGCAGTGCTATGGAACACTAAAACTTATATCTCCTAACTAGCTATAATTTTATATCTGTTAACAAACTTCTTACTATCACCTCCACCCACACTCAATACCTTTCCCAGCCCCTAGAAACCACTATTCTATTCTCTACTTCTATGAAATCATTGTTTTAGCTTCTACATATGAACATTCAGTATCCATCTTTCTGTGCCTGCTTATTTCACTTATCCTAATGTCCTCCAAGTTCATCTATGTTGCTATGAATGACAAGATTTTATTCTTCTTTCTGGCTGAATATTATTCCACTGTGTACGTATACCATATTTTCTTTATCTGTTCATCTGTTGATGGACATGTAAGCTTGTTCCATATCTCAGCTATTGTGAATAGTGTTTCAATAAACATAAGAGCATGTGTTTTTGACGTATTGATTACTTTTCCTTTGGATATATACTCAGTAGTGGAGTTGCTGGATCATATGCCAATTCTATTTTTAGTTTTGTAAGGAAGTACCATAATGTTTTCCATAATGGCCACACTAATTTACGTTTCCACCAACAGTGTATAAGAGTTCCCTTTCCTCTGTATCCTTGACAGCATTTGTTATTGTCTTTTTGATAATAGCCATTTTAACTGGGGTGAGGTGATGTCTCATTGTCATTTTGATGTGCGCTTCCCTGATGATTAGTGATGTTGAGCATTTTTCATATACCTGTTTGCCATTTGTATGTCTTCTTTTGACAGATGTATATTTAGCTAATTTGCCTATTTTTACATTGAATTATTGGTGTTTTTGTTGTTGAGTTATTTGAGTTTCTTGTGTATTCTAGCTATTAATCCCTTATCAGATGAATAGCTTGCAAATATTTTCTCCCATTCTCTAGGTTGTCTTTTTACTGATCATTTTCTTTGCTGTACGAAGCTTCTTACTTTGACCTAATCTCATTTGTCTATTTTTGCTTTTGTTGCCTGTGCTTTTGCAGTCTTCTCAATAAACCTTTGCCTAGACCAATGTTCTGAAGCATTTCCCTTATGTTTTCTTCTAGCAGTTTCACAGTTTGGGGTCTTACATTTAAGTCTAAAAGATCGTGAGTTGACTTTTCTATATGGTGAGAGACAGGGGTCTAGTTTCATTGTTCTCCATATCAATATTTAGTTTTTCCAGCATAATTTATTATGTATTCACTGGCATAATGTATGTATACATATTGTATATTTTCGTATATTAAATCATTCTGCATCCCTGGGAGAAATTTTACTGATCATGGCGAATGAATGACCTTTTTAATGTACTGCTGAATTTGGTTTACTAGAATTTTGTTGAGGATTTTTGCATCTATTTTCATCAGGGATATTTGTGTATAGTTTTCTTGTGTGTATGTGTCTTTGTCCAGTTTTGGTATCAGGGTAATGTTGGCTTCATAGAATACATTTGGAAGAATTTCCTCATCTTTAATTTTCTGGAGGACTTCAAGAAGACTTGGTATTAGTTGTTCTTTAAGTGTTTGGAAAAATTGAGCCATGATGCCATCAGATGTTGGGCTTCCTTTGACAGGAGACTTCTTATTATTGAATAAATTTCATTACTCATAATTCATCTATTGAAATTTTCTATTTCTTTTTGGTTCAATCTTGGTAGTTTGGATGTATCCAGGAATCTATTTATTTCCTCTTAAGTTTTCCAATTTGTTGGCATATAGTTGTTCATAATAGTCTCTAATGATCCTTCGTATTTCTACGGTATCGGTCATAATGCCTTCTTTTTTATTTCTAATTTTCTTTGTTTGGGTCTTTTTTATCTTGTTTAGCTATTGGTTTCTCAATTTATCTTTTCAAAAAGCCAATTTTTATTTTTTATCTTTTGTATATTTCCTAGTCCTAATTTCATTTGTTTCTGCTCTGATCTTTATATTTTTATCATTATTACTAATTTGAGGTTTACATTGTTTTTGCATTTCTAGTTGCTAATTGTTTCTGATGTATTGTTCAGCTTTTCATTTGAAATATTTCTACTTTTTTTTTTTTTTTTTGAGACAGAGTCTCACTCTGTCACCCAGGCTGGAGTGCAGTGGCATGATCTTGGCTTACTGCAACATTCGCCTTGCGGGTTCAAGGAATTCTCCTGCCCCAGACTCCCTAGTAGCTGGGACTACAGGCACACTCCACCACGCCTGGCTAATTTTTATATTTTTAGTAGAGACGGGGTTTCACTATATTGGTCAGGCTGGTCTTGAACTCCTCACCTCGTGATCTGCCCACCTCAGCCTCCCAAAGTGCTGGGATTACAGGCGTGAGCTACCGTGCCCGGCTGAAATATTTCTACTTTTTTGATATAGGTGTTTCTTGTTATAAACTTCCCTCTTAATACTATTTTTGCTGTACTCCATAGGTTTTTGTATGTTGTGTGTCTGTTTTCATTTGTTTCAATTTTTTATTAATATCTTTCTTCTTTATTGACCCATTGGTTATTCAGGAGCATGTTGTTTAATTTACATGTATTTGTACAGTTTTGAAAGTCCCTCTTATTATTGATTTCCAGTTTTAATCCATCAAGTTCAGAAAATATACTTAATATTATTTTAATTATTTTTAAGCTTGCTGAGTCTTATTTTATGGTTTAATGTACAGTCTATCCTGAAGAATGTTTCAAGGACTGATAAAAAGAATGTGCATTCTGCAGTTGTTGGATTAAATGTTTTATAAACATATGTTAGGTTCATTTTGTCTAAAGTGCAGTTTAAGTCCAATGTTTCTTTTTTAATTCTCTGCCTAGATAATTTGTTCAATGTTGAGGGTTGGGTGTCAAAGTCCCCAAGTATTACTGTAGTGGAGTCTACCATTCCCTTTAGATCTAAACATTTGCTGTATATCTCTGGGTGCTCCAGTGTTGGGTGCATACATATTTACAATTGTTATATTGCTGAATAGATCCCTTTATCATTATATAATGATCTTCTTTGCCTCCTTTTATAGTTTTTGACTTAAAGTCATTTCATCTGTTGTAGATATAACTACTCCACCTTGCTTTAGATTTCTACTTATGTGGAATGTCTTTTTCAATCTCTTCACTTTCAGTCTATGCATGCCTTTACAGGTAATTTCTTATAAGCAACATGGTTGGGTATTGTGTTATGGGTTTTTTTTTAATCCATTTAGCCAGTCTACATATTTTAATTAAGGAATTTAATTCATTTACACTTAAGGTTACTATTGAAAGGTAAGAACTTAATCCTCTCATTTTGTTAATTGTTGTCTTATTGTTTTGTATATTTTTTCTTCCTTTCCCCTTCTCTTATTATCATTGTGGTCTGGTGGGTTTTTTTGTTGTTTTGTTTTGTTTTGTTTTGTTTGTAGTTGTAAGGTCCGATTCCTTTCACTTTCTGCTTTACGTATATGCTTTACCAGTGAAGTTTGTTGTTGTTGTTTTATGTGTTTTTATGATGGTGGTTATCTTCCTTTCACTTCTAGATGTAGGGTTCCCTTGAATATTTCTTTTAATGCCAATTTAGTGACGATTAATTTCCTCAGCTTTTGCTTATCTGGGAAGAACTTTATTTCCCCTTCACTACTGAATTAAATCTTTGCTAGATATGGTATTTTTGGCTGACAATATTTTTCCTTTCAGTATTTTGAATATATTATCCCATTCTCTCCTGTCCTATAAGGTTTCTGCTGCGAAATCTGCTGTTATTCTATTGAGGATTCCCTTATATGTGACTTCATGTTTTTCTCTTGCTATTTTTAGAATCTTCTCTTTGTCTTTAACTTTTGGCAATTTGACTATAATGTGCCTCACAGAGGACCATTTTCTGCTGAATCTACTCAGGAACCTTTGAGTTTCCTGGATCCAGATGTCCATCTCTCTCTCCAGATTTGGAATTTTTCAGCTGTCATGTTATTAAATAGATTTTCTGTGCCATTTTTGTCTCTTCTCCTTCTGGAACTCACATAATGTAAAATTTTGTTTGCTTAATAGTGTTCCATAAATTATGTTAGCTTTCTTTACTCTCATTTTTATTTCTTGTTTTTTTTTTCCCTGATGGGGTAATTTCAAATGACCTATCTTCAAAGATTTCTTCCCTCTGCTGATATAGTCTGCTGTTGAAATTCTCTATTCTACTTTTTATCTTATTCATTGATTTTTTTTCACCTGTAGAATTACTGTTTGGTTTTTTTATAATATCTATTTTTGTTAAATTTTTCATTCATATTGCAAATCATTTTCCTGATTTCATGGAATTTATCTATATTCTGTTGTATATCAGTGAACTTTCTTAAGATCATTATTTCAAACTCATTTTCTGGCAGTTCACTTATTTTCTTTTCTATAGGGTCTGTTACTAGAGAGTTATTGTATTCCTCTGCTGGTGTCATACTTTTTTGCCTTTTTATGTTTCTTGCGTCCCTCTGTCTATTACTGGGAAGGAGGAAAATCTTTGGTCCATAGTCATCTTGGGAAAAAGATTTCAGCCAAACAACCATTCTGATAGCAGAGAGATTTATTGAAAAAATGGGGAGCAGAAAGCTTATTTAAAAGGACAGTATGCTCTGAAAGATGAGGCAGAGCAGGCTGCTGAAAGAGAATGGGCCAATGGCCCCCTGAGAGTTCTCTGTTGAGTTTTTACAATGTTGGATATTTTTCTTGAAGCTTCTGCTTCTGTCTCAAGTCTCTGCCTTTTTTCTCTTTTTTCTGTATCTAGTTTTTCCACTTTGGCCTTAAGTCCCCACCTTTTCCCCACCTGGTTTCCACCCCAGGTTTATGAGATTATCCTCACCGTCAGTTGATGTGCATGTACAGACCCAGTGTGGGATACAAATTCTACCTAATGGCTGCATTGCTCATTACCACCAGCCCAAGAAGGTTGTATAGTGGTGAAATCTATACTTACTGCACATGTGTATCTCTTAGGAATTTTTCTTTTGCCCTCTTTCCTCCTTATCAGCATGCACCTAGCAACATCGTGACATTTGAAATGCAGAGTGAATAATCATTAGGCATCTTAAGGGGCATTCCTTTCTGCATAGGTATTTTGCCTCCTCTCTGCTCATATCTAGTATGCATGGTTTGGGTGATCTCTGGGGTGTGAAGTTTTCCAGACCTCTCTTTTCTCATGGACTCCCCACTCCTACTTGTGTCTAGCTATCTGCCTGCTCTAACACGTTAATGCCAGTGCATTTGGTGGGACAATTGCCTCTTCCAAACTTTACAGAGTGGCTTTTGAAGAAAAAGACCTTCAACTGCAGGTGGGTCTTAGTGTGTTGATTGGGAAGAATGTGATGACTCTTGTTCCAAATAGATGTAGTGATATAGTCTTCATGCAGCTTCTTCAATTGTGATCAATGTCAGTGATAACTGTGAGTGTCTCAGTGACCTAGACTGTAGAAGTTTCTGGCAGTGGCAGCAGCAGCAGTGGTGGCAGTGGTGTAGTTGGTTAAGGTTCTCAGTGTCAAGAGCTTTTGAAGTTCTCTTATTTTTATTTTCCCCATAATGAAGAGACTTAGCAGAGGGAATCCCCCTTATTTTCAAATATGACACAACTTACAAGCATCTGCAGTGGCACTGGATTTCAGGTGCAAAAGCTCAGAGTGGCTGTGGAGCCAAGATCCTAGGTCCAGGGTCCAATGAAGCTTTGTAGCACCTGGATCGTGGGGTGCAGGTTAACTCTCTGTAGCAGGGTTGGATGTATAATGTCTGTGGATCTAGGATCTGTGACTCTGAGGCATCCCCTTTTTAGCAGCTTAGGACCAGAAGGCTGGGTTGTAGCTGTGATTCTGACCATAGTGGATAAGGCACAACATTGACCCAGATCTGGAGAAGGAGTGCTCTGGAGGTTTGGGCCTGGGGAGCAGGTTATGGCTGTAATTCAAGAGCCAGATCCAGTTTGGTTCAGAGGCAACTTGGGTCCCAAGACGTGAGGCACTGTGTAGTGATGACTCTAGACCCTGGAATAGTAGGACTTGGCAATCCAGACTCTGTGAGACCAGGTGCAATAGCAGCAAGGACCCCAGAATGGCAGAGCACAGCTATTGTTTGGGTCCTGGGAGACAGGTAGCAGCACAGTAATTATTTTACTTCCCAGAGAGAAGTGTGTCTCAGCATCTTAGATACAGAGGGCTAATCCTGTCCAGGTAAGCAAGGAACTTACTTGTTTGGCATGCAGTGAAGGTGTCTCAGCTATAGTGTGGGACGCACAGCTGCTCACCTTGGCTAAGGCACTGATTTCTTAGGAGGCAATGCACTGTTTCTGCTCTAACCTGGGGGACTGACAGCTCTTGGCAGTCCAGGGATCATTACTCTGAGATGCAGGATGCCACTTCAACTTAAGTATTGGGGTGCTTGTCTGCTCTGAATGGCCAAGGCACCCTTTCCTGAGAGGCAGGGTGCTGCTTTAACTTATGCACCAGGGAAGCATCACTCTTGCAGGCAGCCAAGGTACTATTTTCCCAGGAGACAGGGGACTGCTTCAGCCCAGGCACTGGGAATATAACTGCTCTGGCAGTCAATGCATCATTTCCCTGGGATGCCAGTTATTGCTTTAGCTCTGGCATAGTGGGGAAGGCTGTAGGAGTGACTGGAAGATGTATGTGGAGCTGCTCCATTAAAGCACCATTTTCCTGGGAGGTGATGTCCAATTTCAGGTTGAGTCCTGTGGAGCAGGTCACAGCAGTGACTGGCAGGGTTTTTTGGAACTGCTCTACTAAGGTACTGCTTCCATGAGAGGCAGTGTGTGAGGCTTCAATTCAGGACCCTAGGGGGAGGGCACAGCAGTGAGTGGGAATGGTAGATGGGGCAGCTCTGCCAGTGCACCATTTCCCCATGAGAAAGTGGGCAGCTTTAGCTCAGGTCCCAAGAGGCAGGGTGTAGAAGTGACTGAAAGAGGTAGATGGAGCAGCACTGAGAAAGCACTGTTTCCTCAGAAAGGAATTCTCAGTTTTAGCTCCAGTCCCCAGGTGCAAGGCTTAGAAGCAACTGGGAGGAGTAGGTGGAGCAACTCCATCAGCTGCTCACAGTTCAGTTTGGGGATGCTGGACCACTGTTGGGGAGAGGTGGTTCCATGGCAGCTTAGCCTCAGGGATAAAAGGGTGTTGTGGCTATTCCATTTCACGGAGCCAAGACACACTTCAGCAGTATTTCCAGTTTCAAGATAACATAGTGTAATAGCTAGATGGGGGACAGGGAGTGGGCACAGTGTCAGCTCTTTCTCTGGAGAGAGCACAGCTGTGTGGACTCTAGGAAGCTCCCTCAGTTGGGTTTAGTGCCCATGAGGACTGCAGGGTTCCCCAGTCTTGAAAACTGTAAGTGTCCAAGGTGGTGGATGAAGGATGCTGGGGTCCTCTTGCTTACCGCTTCCCTGCTGCTGATCCTGACTGGAGGATAGGGTAGGTGGTGGCATCCAGGTGTTTCCTTTCATTCTTTATGAGGCTATCCTGAGTTTCTGTGCTCACTAGTGCTTCTGTTACTTTTTATATATACTCTGGCACTCTCCTTTAGTTATTTTCACCACAATGTGGTTCTTTTTTTATTTTTATTTTTTCAAAATTTTGGCTATCTTTATGGAGGAGGACAAGTGTTAGGGGATTCTAGTTGGCCATCTTGCTCCCATATAGAAGTTATGAAGATGAAAAATATAATAGCTGAAATTTCAAAACTCTCTAGAAGGCTTCAAAAATATATTCAGCAGGCAGGAAAGAAAGTATGAAAACTTGAAGATAAGTCAATTGAAATTGTCCAGACTAAAAAGCAGAAAGAGTATGACGAAAAATAAACAGAGCCTAAAAGACTTATGGGATATTGTCAAGCTAAAGTATGCTTATTAGGGATCTCAAAGGGAGAGAAAAAAGATAAAGAGGTAGAAAAAATATTTGAAGAAACAATGGCTGAAAATTTCCCGAATTTAATAAAATACTTAAATCTTCACATTCAAGAAACTCAATTAACTCCAAGAAGGAGAAATACAAAGAGATTGATTATAACCAAATTGTCAAAAGTCAGGGACAAAAACAAAATATTAAAAGCAACAGGAAACATGGCTCAACTCATACAAGGTATCATCAGTAAAATTAATAGCAGATTTCTTGATTTCTCATCAGAAATCATGGTGACCAGAAGATAATGAGATGACATTTTAAAAATGCTGACCAAAAAAAAAAAAAAAAATTAAAAAAAAATCCACCCAAGAATCTATACTCAGAAAAATTATTCCTAAAGAATGAAGGAGAAATTAAAACATTCTTGAATAAATAAAAGCTGAGAGACTTCATCACTAATGGGCCTGCCCTACAAGATATGCTACAAGAGAGCACAATGAGAACACATGGACACAGGAAGGGGAATATCACACTCTGGGGACTGTTGTAGGGTGGGGGGAGGGGGGAGGGATAGCATTAGGAGATATACCTAATGCTAAATGACGAGTTAATGGGTGCAGCACACCAGCATGGCACATGTATACATATGTAACTAACCTGCACATTGTGCACATGTACCCTAAAACTTAAAGTATAATAATAATAAAAAAAAACCCTATAAAAAATAAAAAAATAAAAAACACGATTGACAGACAGAAATGAAAGAACACTACAAATTAGCTCAAAGGAATACAAAGTAATAAAGAGCAAAGGTAGCTTCATAGGTAAATATAAAAGCCAGCATTATTGTATTTTGGTTTGTAATTTCTCTTTGTATTTCCTACTTCAATTAAAAGACAAATGCATAATATAATTATTATAAGTGTATGTTAATATATACAGAGTAAGTAAAGACAATTGACAATAACAATATAAAGGGGTGATGAGGCTATATATTATAGTAGCAGAATTTTTATATGCTATTTAGGTTGTCATCAATTCAAAATAGATTGTTACATATTTAGTGTATTAAAAGTAATTCTTATGGCAACTACTAAGAAAATATTTGTTAAAAATACATAAAAGAAAATGAGAGTGAATCAAATTGGTACACCACAAACAGCTAATTAAACACAAAAGGCAGTAATGAAGAAAATTAAAAAATAAAAGTATGACATATTAAAAACATATGTCAAAATGGCAGATAAGTGTGAATCAAATTGGTAAACCACAAAGAGTTAAACACAAAAGAAGGCAATAAAGAAGAAAATTAAGAACAATAAAAGTATGACATACTAAAAATATATGTCAAAATGGCAGAAGTAAGTGCTTCCTTGTCAGTAACTGCTTTAAATGTAAATGGAATAAACTCTACAATCAAAAGTGAGGGATTAGCAGAATGGATTTTTAAAACCACAATCCAACTATGTGCTGTCTACAAGAGACTCATTTTAGATTCAATGACACATGCAGATTGAAAGTGACAGGATGAAAAAACATAGCCCATGCAAATATAACAAAAAGAGAGTTTGAGTGGCTATACTAATATCAGACAAAACAGACTTTCAGTTAAAAACTGCTGCAAGGAACAAAGATATTATGTATTGATAAAGGGGTCTATACATCAAGATAATGTAACAATTATAAACATAAGCACCAAACAACATAGAAAGAGCCCCAAAATACAGAAAGCAAACATTGACAGAATTAAAGGGAAAAATAGTTGTATATTAATAGTTAGAGACTTTTTAAAATAATGAATACCTACAAGAAGATCAATAAAAAATAGAGGACTTGAACAACACTGTCAACCAACCAGACCAAATAGACATATATAAATCACTCCATTCAACAATAGCAGAATACACATTCTTCTTAAATGCACACGAAACTTCATCAAATTTAGACTCTAAAATGTTGGGAAAGTTCTGTGCCAGCTTTTTTAAAAAATGACTTTTTAATAAATGTTGACATTCATGACAAATTTTGGTCTGAGATTTGTCATTGATAACTGATAATGAGGCTTTAGAAGCCAATTTTTATCTGTCACATGTAACTATTTTGGGAGCTACCTTTATGTATCAAAAAGGACTAAATTGTGTTAGGTTACTTTAAAAAAGGTTAGAAAGTAGTTTACCTCTCTCTGGAAAGAACTAGCTTTTAGATAGAGTTCTTAGTTGTACTTTTTTCTGTTTATCTTATTAACATTTAAAAATTTTTATCTCCTCTACCTATTTTTCTTAAGTCTCTTAAATATTTGTTCAACTTTGATTTATTTGAATTAATTATTTTTACATTTTTTTATTAACAAATGTCTAATGAATTTTTAGTACAATTTTAATAATAGCATATAGATTGCATGATGTTGATGCTTTTATGACTTTTATGTTTTAGAGAATGGTAATTCCTATCTTACTGTCTCTTAAGATTTAACCATTTTGTGTACCTTCCATTTCTAACTGATTGTTTTGTGTTGCTTTCCTAATCTGACTAGCAATTTTTTGTTTCAGTGTACTTAGCTCAGAGCATATGGCCTGTACCCCATTACAAATTATGAAAATTATTATGCTTTTCAAGGTATGTATGTGCACCTATCTCCTAAAAAGAACAATTCACATATGTATGTATATGTATTTATAAAGAAATATATATATGTATATCTTCCAAAAAAGAAATATGTGTGTGTATATGTGTTTGCTCTGTGGGTTGATTAAATTGAAGGGATATTCTGTCAGCAAGTCAGAGTCTGAAATATAGAGGTATAAGATCAACTTATTAATCATCCTTATCCTTACTCATTGTGTGTGTTTATCTGTCACCAAATGAGAGATATGTGAATGTCTATTTGTCTACCTATTTTAATTTTAATATATTATGATAGCACATTAGTAGTCTACAAAGACTCATGGCACTTATACGTTCCTTGTAGGTTAAATCATTTTTCAACTTTTTTAAAGCGTCCTGGTTTGTCTCCTTTAAAGCTTTACCTTGTGTTCACAGCATTGTCTGATACTAACATTGCAATCCTTGATTACCTTTGAACACATTTGGCTTTTATCTTTCTATTGTCAATTTTTGTAAATATGGGGCAGTTCACACTCATCTTTGTCATCATGACCCTTCATTCTCTACACTATGACAAAGATATATAGGTACATCTGGCTTTAGTGGCTATTTCAGCTACTCAGCAGTAAACAAATGGATTTATAGTCTCAGAGGAGAAAAGGAAAAACAAATGCTAAGTATTGTGGTTGCCATTGTTCTGAGAAAAACACAAAAATAAAACCTCTCAACATAGTGTCCTCTCACCAATGTTTCTCAACTCCTAGTCTTACTCTCCTCTTTATTAGTGAGTTCTGACTTTTCCAGGCTTACGTTCCATCTTAGGCTTTCACACTAATTATCTCCACTCTACTGAGAAATGTCATGCTCTATCTCCTTAAATTTTTCTCTTTCCCAGGCCATCTTACCCCCGTTATCATTTTACATGCCATCCAGATGTTTATGGTCCCCAAATGTATATTTCCACACTCAAATTGTCATCTTAGCTATAGACTCACACATGTGAATTCTTTATTTTCCAGCACCCAGATCTGTTCCTTTCTCTGACTTTCCTATCTTGGTCTACTACATACTTGGTCATGCTCACAGTGCAAGATTCACTGATGTCCTCTTCTTCTCCATCACTCTTTACCTCTGCTTATTCGCGAAATCTAATAGAGGCTAACTTCTAAAAAGTTTGAACCCCAATCATCTCTCTTCTTCTCTGCTGCCATTGCCCTTTTGATAATTATTTTTTCTCAAGCAGTTAAAGGGATCTTTTAAAATGCAAATCTTTTTATGTCTCATTCCCTACTTAAAACTATTCTGTGGTTTTCAGGCTTGTATACTGTTGGTGGAAATGTAAATTGGTACACCCAATATGGAAAACAATATTAAAACATTAAAATTACAATTAAAAATATAATTAAAATTAAAATTTAAAATACAATTAAAATTTAAAAATTAAAAATAAAATTACCATATGATCCAGCAATCCCACTTTTAAAAGAAATAAAATCAGTATCTTCAAGACATATGTGTACCTCCATGTTCACTGCAGCATTATTCACAAAAGGCAAGATACGGAAACAATCTGTCTGTTGGTAGGTGAATGGACAAAGAGTCTGTGGTACATATATATATACAATGGAATATTACTCATCATTAAAAAGAAGAAAATTGTGCCATTTGTGAAAACATAAATGAACAAGGAGGACATTATGCTAAGTGAAATAAGCCAGACATAAAGACAAATGCTGTTTGATCTCCCTTATTTGTGGAATTTAAAATAATCAAACTAATAAAAGTAGAGAGTAGAATGATAGTTTCCAGGGGCTAGGGGCTGGGAGAAATAGGGAGATGTTGGTCAAAGGGTACAAAGTTCCAGTTATGAGATGGACAAGTTCTGTGTATCTAATGTACAGCATAGGTAATGATGGATGTGTTAATTAATGTACTGTGATCATTGTTACACAATGTATACATATATCAAATCAGCACATTGTACAACATGGACAGGTTTTTCCCTAATTTATTTATCTATATCTTTAATTTAAAAATATTTAATTGGCAGATAAAGAAAAAATGATAAATAAATAAATTGTTCTATGGTTTTGTATAAAATAACATGGCTCCCTGGTTCCTGCTAACTCCTCTAGCTTTGTCTCGTACAGTCTAACTTCCTTTATTTTATGCAGTTGTACTGGACATCTCTGCATATCCAGAATAAGAGACCGTCTCTCCTGCCTCAGAGAATATGCAAGAAATGTTCTCTTCCTTTCTTTTTAGCCTCTCGCCCATCATTCCTTCGAGCTTCAGTAAAAATTTTCAAGGGAGTCTTTATAGACCAAATTTGTGTGAACATGTGTCTCAGATGGCACTCATCATATCTGTAACAGTTCATTTTGTGTCTTTCTCTTTAAGCTTCATTAAGGTTTGGATCAATCCTGTCTTGGACATCTTTATTCCCCCAGAACCTCTCATACTTTCTGGGATGTAATGGGTGCTTCATACGTAGCTATCAACAAGAGATTGACGTGAAGGTAACTTAGATAATTGGTACACACACTTCATTTATTTACTCTGTGTTTTATTATTTTTTAATTTTAAAATTGATGAAAGGGTTATTTATTCCAACAGACACAGAACTTATTTATGTTATAAAAATAATCTCTATTCTAAATTAGAAAATTACTACAGATGTCTACTACTGTGATTACAAGTTCTTTTATTCTTGAATCCTTCTTTTCTATGAAACAATCTGATAGATTGCTGGAATGTTACCAAGTAATTCCATCATGTTGGCTAATCATGTCTGATAATTTCAAACATGTACATGTTCTGGTTGACATGTTTTGGGTCTTATAGGAGATCATGACAGTTGATCCTTGGCAGTTATATAAAATGAATCAAACATATATTCGAATAAACACTGTAGCGACAAATAGCTTTTTCAAAGAGATAGAGTTACACTTTAAGCTATTATAATGAGTATAGAAATTAAATAATAATATTTCCACACAGTTTTTTCTAAAAGTAAAAAAGAAGTTAACAAATTTAAATGATGTATAAAACCAGAAAACTCTGCTGAAGGAAAAAATCGTTATTAAGTGAAGGAAATGTGAGATGAGCTTATTTATAAATATGTCAAAAATAACTTTCAACACATGCTAAAAAAAACCTCATTCCTTTGCAACTACTTGGGCTGGTTTTCTACTGTGGTTTGACACTTTCCCCTGAAGCTTTCTCTGTGTTGAATATAAAGAGATTGAAGTAGAATTAAATACTTTTTAAAGTATTCTTTAAAATATGTAAGTAGTATATGAAGTTTTTGTTACTGGCTATGTCTGTGGACTCAATTTAAAGGCTTAATACTCTTCAATAATTTCTAAGCTTCTAATAATTCTAAAAAAGTAAATGGAGAATATCCATACAAAACAGCATTGCCAAACCCCAGTGCTCATCTCAGCTAGAAATGGCGTGCAAAGTCATTAAATAATAAAAAATAAGCTTATTTTTAAAGTATAAGCAGTTTAATATTTGTTAGGTTTGGGAGTTCTAAGATACTATGTTTTCATCCTCACCTAGTCAAAAATCTTTTACTGATTATAGAAGTTGCTTTCAAAGGGTGATTCTTCAAAGTACTACAATTGTACAGATGTGCCTCAGCAGTTGGCACAGGCAACAAGGGAGAAATGAAATTACCCACCTTCATAGGGGTAGTTGGACATACAAATATGATGTCTAGAGAAAAGTTATGAGTTGGATATATAATTTTGGGAGTTATGCCCAAGTAGACAATATTTGAAAGCCAAGAAATCCAGTGAAATCGCCAAGTGATGAGTGTGGATAGAAAAAAAAAAAAGAGAGAGAGAGAGAGAGAAAGAAGAGATCTGAGGATTATAGTCCCAGGTACTATGATACTTAAAGGCTGAGGAAATTAAGTAAAACCAGTAAGGGAAACTAGAAAGGAATGGCCATAGGGCCTACGTAAGTGGAGGATTTAGATTTTGTTAGGAACATGGGACATTCATCTACAGAACCAGGAGAAAAGGCAGAGGATGTGCTGTAGGTAAGTGAATCAAGGTGGTGGTAGAATTATGGAATTTCTCTTCTGACTGCTCCTATTTTCTTGTTGAACTATGAAACAAGGTCATTAGCTGAGAGTGAGAATGCAGGGAAATGTTTTGGGGTATTTGAGGAGAAAAGAGAAAGAATGAAAGAGTCATCTAGGAAAGTGGGAAACTGAATTAACCGAGGAAATGTCCTGTGACTTCTAGGCAGCATTAAGGGCCCATATGAGATCTGTAATCACGAATTTCAAAGAGACCAGTTAGAGTGGTTGTGTCCTTTCTCCAGCTAGGTTCAATCGTACCTGTGCAGGGGCAGAATAGATGGATAGTTGGAGTTTATCAGGCTTTGCAAGAATATGATAAACAGAGAGGATGTATGCAAAGGAGTCATTACAATGTTAGAGTAAGAAGATGCAGTATCATGGGAGGTTGAGAGACAGTGAAAAAACATAATTAATGAATTCTAAGTACAAGTGAGATTCTGAAAAAGCTTTAGAGATGGGGTACTAAAGGGAGTAAACTAGAAAGATAGTGGGTGATATTTGAAGAGTGGAATGTTTAAATTGAGACAAAGAAGGGATCACTATCATTGGTACTGCCCAGGCTAGCAAATGACCATAAGAATGAATGATTCATGTATGGTGTAAAGGAAGATTACTGGGAAGAGGAAGTCTATGAACTAAGAAGTGAGGATCAAGAAATGTTGCTGTCGTGGGCATGAAAACGATCAGAACATGACTGTGGGAGTTAGTGGGATAGCATGAAAGATAAGCTCACTGGTGAAGAGAAGATGCAGAAACAGAGATTAGCTACATAAATATTAAAATGGCCAAGATCATAACAGGAATATAGAGGAGAGAGAGTTAAGAACTTCAAAGATGGAGTGGAAGTGACTCAAAAATCAGTTTGAAAACTTGAGACTTTAAAGTTGGGTATTTTTAGAAAGAAGAGTTGTAGAAGCAGTAATGAGGAATATGAAAAACACTTATTCCATCTCCAGGTTTGGAGCATGAGGCTGAAGGAGGAGAAAAGCATTAGCGAGTGCCTCAGGAAAACACTGTTCTGAGAAAGACAGGTGATGTTTGGGTGAAGAGGTAAGGGAAACACTCATAAGCTACAGACATAAGATTAAAGAGACAGATCAACATCACAGAATATGTGGTCCCAAAAGGGCCCAAGAACTTAAGGGAATTGAGTGGGGTATATGTGGGAGAAAGATAGATATTTCAATATATGAGAGGGCTACTTAGTTATTTGAAAAAATAAAATTCTGTGTCTTAATTTTTTTCTGACTCCCTTGTGAGTCAATAATTTAAATGTAAAAATAATTTTAAAGTCCTAGAAGATACTTTTAAGGTAATATAAAAATGTTCAAGAATGAAGTAATTTTTGGCTGGGTGTGGTGGCTCACACCTGTAATCCCAACACTTTGGGAGACCAAGGTGAAAGAAGGATAGCTTGAACCCAGGAGTTCAAGACCAGACTTGACAACACAGGGAGACCTCGACTTTACAAAAAAATTAAATGAAGTCTTTTTAAGCATGCAAGGAAATATTCAAACATTAAAGAGAAAACTGAATTTTTATGCTATAAAAAAAGAAAATTTGTCCAGGTACGGTGGCTCATGCCTATAATCTCAGCACTTTAGGAGGCTGAGGCAGGTATATCACCTGAGGTCAGGAGTTCGAGACCAGCCTGACAAAAATGGTGAAACTCTGTCTCTACTAAAAATATAAAAAATTAGCTGGGCATGGTGGCAGGTGCCTATAATCCCAGCTACTTGGGAGGCTGAGGCAGGAGAATCCCTTGAACCAGAGAAGCAGAAGTTGCAGTGAGCTGAGGCGCCATTGCACTCCAGCAGCCTGGGTAACAAGAGCGAAACCCCGTCTCAAAAAAAACAAACAAACAAACAAAAAAATACCCAGAAAATTCTTGAATAAACACACAAAAAAGCTTGAAAGATAATAAATTTAAAAATATTTGAAATACCTACTGCAGACAAAAGACTAATTTTGTTAGCATATGAAAATCACATACTAATCAGTAAAAAGATGAGTAAATTGATAAAAAAAAAACTTAATGAATGTTAAAAACAGGTCACAGAAAAAGAAGTATTTTAAAAATGTGAAATATTTATTCATTCTTAACACCAGGGTATTAAAAAAAGAATTATAAAACTCAAAAAATCTTAAAACACTCACTCAAATTTGAAATTTAAAAAAATGCAAAATAGACTGGCTGGGCCGTGGCTCACGCCTGTAATCCCAGCACTTTGGGAGGCTGAGGCAGGTGGATCACGAGGTCAGGAGATGGAGACCATCCTGGCTAACACGGTGAAACCTCATCTCTACTAAAAATACAAAAATTAGCCAGGCATGGTGGCATGCACCTGTAGTCCCAGTTACTTGGGAGGCTGAGGCAGGAGAATGGTGTGAACCCAGAAGGCGGAGCTTGCAGTGAGTGGAGATCATGCCACTGCACTCCAGCCTGGGGACAGAGTGAGACTCCATCTCAAAAAAAAATAAAAATAAAGCAAAATAAATGAAATACTACTTTATCAATCAGAATGGCAAAAATGAAAACACCAACCGTAGTGATAGTTAGATGGGATGATTATTTTAAATTATCCATGTGTGCCCATTTTAATCACAAGAGTCTGTATAAAAGGCAGGCAGGAGATCAGAGAGGTGAGAACATGCTAAGATGCTGGCTTTGAAATTGGAGGAAGGGGCTGTGAGCCTAGGAATGTAGGTGGCCTCCAGAATATGAAGAAGGTAAGGACATAGATTCTCTCCCAAAGCTTTCATGAGTATCACAGCCCTGTCAACACCTTGATATTAAAATTCTGATCTCCATAAATGTAAAGTAATACATTTGTGTTACTTAAGCCATTAAGTGTAAGGTACTGTGTTATAGCAGCAACAGCAAACTAATACAGTGTGGCTGGAGATTTGGGGTAAAAGAGATAGGTGAAACTGTATTAAATAGGAGATAACAGGAAAGATGATTGGCAAGCTAGATCATATTCAGCCATTCATGATAAGGACTTTGCACTTAATGCTCATAATCTGGGAGCCATTCAAGAGTTTTAAGAAAAGATGTGTCTTTGTTAATGGAGAGATTGTAAATCAGTCTGGCTGCTTGTGGAAATATGTAATAGGTTGAAGAGGAAATAAATTAGAGGAGTAAGGAAGGTATTGCAATAGCTTAGGAAAAATATGAGGACTGTTTGTTCCAAGGTGATTACCATGAAGGTGCTGAATAGTAATCAGATTTGGATATTGTGCCTGATATATTCCATTGACTCTCCAGATGCATCTCCATCCGTCTCCCTTTAAAGGCTGACTTGTGTGGACTGTGTCTACTCATTCCATGCTGGTATCAGGTTGACAGAAGAGAGCTACTCATTCCCGATTCCCTCCAGAGGACTTGCTCTGGATTTGCCTCATCCATCCCCACAGGTTCCTCCAAAGAAGCCCCCTCCCTAGGACTCTCTCCTTCCATTCTGTGGTAACTGCTCCTCCCCTGGCCCCTTCAGTCGTGGGGTTGTTATTCCCCTTAGGGTACTACACTAGCTCTGTGTTTCCCAAATACCCTGCCCAGACCTTTATTAAAAAAGCTTTTTTATTAAACAATCCCTCAAATTATTCTAAAATGAATGTGCTGTCTGCTTCCTGCTAGGACCACAAGTGACAAACACATTAAGCAGATAGAGCCAGAGGACCTGGTGATGGATTTGTGTGGAGTGTGAGAGAAAAAGAAGTCAAACAAATGTCTTGTCTATCTGCTACTTTATAATATCTTTATTATCCTAAGGATATATGCCTACCATCATACTATACAACTATCAAATTATTTGATGTGATAATCAAAATGATATTTATTCATCTATATAAATTGTATCCAAGATGCAATCATTAGAATTTCACATACTAGCAAAGAAATCAGTGATCAAAGCTGACAGACAGGAAGCTGAAAAAGCAGGACTTCCAAAACATAAAAGTATCAATGAGATAATATTTTTGTGAATATTAGCCTACCTAGTCTGAATAATTAAAAAATGAATGTAAATTCAGCTCTCCAAAAGTTATTATTATACTTGTACTATAAATAACACTTGCAAAGGATGGAATTAAACTAAATACAAAACTGCTAATAAATAAAAGGATGATCAGGTTAAGCATAAGCAGAGTAAAAATTTAAACTGAAAAATCTTTAGGAGAATGTGATCTGAGCTAATTTTTGGAGAATGAGAACAGTGTAATGTGGTAGAAATAAAAGGAAACAAGAGTCTTTATGAATATAAAAAGTAATGGTCATGTCTAGAAGGCTCCGTAAAACTCAAAAGTAAAACCATATAATGGTAAATAGAGGAAATATATGAACATATATTGTATGATGTATGTTCAGGAGGCCTGAGTCCTTTTTCCTTTCTAACTAGAATTCTGTAACTTTTCAAATTTATTACTAATCTCTGAAAACTTTCATTGCTTCTCATTCTTCATTTTAAAAATGCATGTAATAATGACTATACTATTTAATTCAAAGCTGTTTTGAGGATTAGATGATAGACTGCATTTAAAGTAGTGAAAAAGTTGAAACAATTTGCAAATGTGTCTCATATATATATATCTTATATATATCTTCCTCTTCTTATATAGCCACAGTCTTCTCAGATACTCAGGGCTCCACTTTCATGACCTCACTTTACCTTAATTACTTCCTAAAGATCCTGTTTCAAATACAGTTACACTGGGAATTAGGGCTTTAATGTATGAATTTGGGGGAGGGGGAAATACAATTTAGTCCATGGGAGTGAAGTATTTAGCAGGTGACGCCCAGGACACATGCATGGGAACTGGATGCAAAGGAAACTGGGGAGACTGGAAAAGTTCTATTTGACTGGAAATTCCCCAAATATAGTAATGGTACTCCAAGAAGGCTGGATAGGGAGAGAATATAACAAGTTCCCATTGTATCTAGTAAATTGAATTCAAGAAAATCAGACATGGAGCCATCATTTTAATCAAACAAAGCTCTTTATTGGCAAAATGTAACCATATAACCTACATAATTGCTGCTTAAATGATGTAGAAATGAGATCTAGACAAAATTAAGACATTGGAGATGTTTAGTTCTAATAAACAAGAGATTAGCATTGGAGAGCACAGAAAGAAAGCCAGAGGAAGAGAGAAAGGGAGAAAGGGGAAGAGGGGACATTACTCTTGGCTTAGTAGGAAATGTAGATGAATTTTCTACCTCATAAGAAAAGCTTTTGCCAACAAGTTTTAAAAGAATTTTGTAAACAGTGTTAATTAGCATGATGTAATGGTTTCTTTTATATTCAATATAAATCTTTATTCAAGTTATTTGAATAACTTGACCTTCTCTACTGCCAGATACTCAAATTAAGTCTGGTGTACTTTAATCAGGTATTAAAATATGCAATATATACTTTAAATGGGTTCTGTTTTATCCAAAATAGGGTACAAAGCATACAATTTTGATTCATTCTCAAAGTTCCCCAAAGATAAATTAATCAGTAAAATGAAGAAAATTCTAACTTGCTACTGGAAACTAGAGAAAGAGTATTTTAATGTATCTGATAATTGAAAAGTTTCAGCAGGAAGTAATTTATGCCAGAGCAACTAACTGGTTGCCATCCGTGGAATGTGCCAATAGATGCTGCCTGAAGAAATAAAAGAGAGGCCAACAGTGTACACCAGGGAATCATACCTCAGCTATCTGACTAGATGATGCTGTGAACCACTCGTTCCTGAGAATGAGTGAATGTCAAATCACCAGGCATATGAAATATCCCAGGAATTTAAGTATAGATCATTCTAAATCTCTAGTGCAAGAGCATTCTGTAAAACAGAGGTCGTCAGGGACACGGACATGCCCACTACACTTCATGCTTCTGGCGCCATGGGCAGTTGGAAAATGTTAGCCTATCACCTGCCTGACAAACAACCCAGATTGTGTGGTTTACCTAATTTTTCTTTGGCGCATTTCAGACAATATGAAATCAAAATATGTTGGGTTTTTTTCAGCATTCCCAGACACAAAACAAAACTATCCTAATGTAGTTAAGGCCACTTTTAACCTTTCTATTTTAGATCACAGCAGGAAATAAAATAATAACAGAGCTTTTCTATGCTTTTTGGCATAAGGAAATCATGAAACCATTTCATTTTTATCAATTATATTGGTTACCTCTAATAACTTTTTTTCTTTTGTTCTAATCTGCCTTTTCTAGTCACCATTCTTTCAGTCTTTGATAAAGAAGCTGCCCAGCTCTTAGGAGTACTTTATCTGAGAGCAAATAAAAACATTTGCCTACTAAAAGTGAATGATTGTGAAGGACTCCCTTTTGGGTGGACTGAGGTTGTAGCTGAGAAGTCACTTTGCATTCTTTGGGGCCTGACCTTCTCTACTGCCAGATACTCAAATTAAGTCTGCTGTACTTTGATATAGATGAGGATATGACCACCATGAAAAAATACAAACTCACCCCAGCCAAAAAAAATAATATAAGTCCCAAGTCTTACTCTGGTGATTTTTTATGGGTTTTTACCTTGGAGTGCTCTTGGACTCAACTATGTCTACCTAACAGCAAGCACCTGATCCAAAACTAAAAAACTGGTGTATTAGTCTGTTTTTACACTGCTGACAAAGACATAACTGAGACTGGGAAATTTACAAAAGAAAAAGGTTTATTGGACTAACAGTTCCATATGCCTGAGGAAGCCTCACAATCATGGATGAAGGCAAGGAGGAGCAAGTCACATCTTACGTGGATGGCAACAGGCAAAAAGAGAGCTTGTGCAGAGAAACTCCTGTTTTTAAAACCATCAGATCTCATGAGACCCATTCACTATCACAAAAATAGCACAGAAAGACCCGCCCCCATGATTCAATTACCTCCCCCCAGGTCCCTCCCACAAAACAAAATTGTGGGAGCTACAAGATGAGATTTGGGTGGGGACACAGCCAAACCATATCATTCCACCCTGGCCCCTCCCAAATCTCATGTTCTCACATTTCAAAACCAATCATGCCTGCCCAACAGTCCCCCAAAGTTTTAACTCATTTCAGCATTAACTCAAAAGTCTACAGTCTGAAGTCCAAAGTCTCATCCAAGACAAGGCAAGTCCCTTATGCCTATGAGCCTGTAAAATCAAAAGCAAGTTAATTACTTCCTAGATACAATGGGGATATAGGCATTGGGTAAATACAGGCATTCCAAATCGGAGAAATTGGAAACAACAAAGGGGCTACAGGCCCCATCCAAGTCTGAAATCCAGTAGGGCAGTCAAATCTTAAAGCTCCAAAATGATCTCCTTTGACTCCATATCTCACATCCAGGTCACACTGATACAAGAGGTGCTCCCACAGCTTTCAGCAGCTCTGCCCATGTGGCTTTGCAGGGTACAGCTTCCTTCCTGGCTGCCTTAATAGGCTGTTGTTGAGTGTCTGTGGCTTTTCCAGGCACATGGTGCAAGCTGTCAGTGGATCTACCATTCTGGGGTCTGGAGGACAGTAGCCCTCTTCTCACTGCTCCATTAGGCAGTGCCCCAGTAGGGACTCTGTGTGGGGGCTTCAACTCCATATTTCCCTTCTGCACTACCCTAGCAGAGGTGCTCCACAAGGGCCCTGCCCCTGCAGCAAACTTCTGCCTGGGCATCCAAACGTTTCCATACTTCTGAAATCTAGGCAGACATTCCCAAACCCTAATTCTTGACTTCTGTGCACTCACAGGCTCAACACCACATAAAAGCTGCCAAGGCTTTGGGTTTGTACTCTCTGAGGCTATGGCCTGAGCTTTACATTGGCCCATTTCAGCCCTGGCTGGAGTGACTGGGATGCAGGGCACCAAGTGCCTAAGCTGTACATAACATGGGGACACTGGGCCTGACCCATGAAACCATTCTTTCCTCCTAGGCTTCTGGGTCTGTGATGGGAGGGACTGCCACCTCTGACATGCCCTGGATATGTTTTCCCCATTGTCTTGGTGATTAACATTCAACTCCTCACTACTTATGCAAATTTCTGCAGCTGGCTTGAATTTCTCATAAAATGGGATTTTCTTTTCTATCATATTGTCAAGCGGCAACTTTTCTGAACTTTTATACTCTACTTCCCTTATAAAACCGAACGCCTTTAACAGCACCCAAATCACCTCTTAAATGCTTTGCTGCTTAGAAATTTCTTCTTCAGGCCAGGCGCAGTTGCTCACACCTGTAATCCCAGCACTTTGGGAGGCCGAGGCAGGTGGATCACAAGGTCAGAAGTTCAAGACCAGCCTGACCAACATGGTGAAACCCTGTTCCTCATAAAAACACAAAAATTAGCTGGGCGTGGTGGCGGGCACCTGTAATCCCAGCTGCTTGGGAGGCTGAGGCAGGAGAATCACTTGAACCTGGGAGGTGGAGGTTGCAGTGAGCCGAGATAGCACCATTATACTCCAGCCTGGCTGACAGAGTGAGACTCTATCTCAAAAAAAAAAAAAAAAAAGAAAAGAAATTTCTTCTTCCACATACCCTAAATCATCTCTCTCACGTTCAAAGTTCCACAAATCTCTAGGGCAGGGGCAAAACACCACCAGTTTCTTTGCTAAAACATAACAAAAGCCACATTTGCTCCAGTTCCCAACAAATTCCTCAACTCCATCTGAGACCACCTCAGCCTGGATCTTATTGTCCACATCACTATCAGGCTTTTGGTCAAAGCCATTCCACAAGTTTCTAGAAAGTTCCAAACTTTTCCACATTTTTCTATCCTCTTCTGAGCCCTCCAAACTGTTCCAACTTCTGCCTGTTACCCTGTTCCAAAGTCGCTTCTACATTTTTGGGTATCTTTTCAGCAACACTCCACTCCCAGTACCAATTTACTGTATTAGTCTGTTTTCACACTGCTGATAAAGACATACCTGAGACTGGGCAATTTACAAAAGAAAGAGGTTTATTGGGCTTAGAATTCCATATGGCTGGGGAGGCCTCACAGTCATGGTGGAATGCAAGGAGGAGCAAGTCACATATTATGTGGATGGCAGCAGACAAAGAGAGAGCTTTTACAGAGAAACTCCCATTTTTAAAACCATCAGATCTCATGAGACTCATTCACTATCATGAGAACAGCACAGGAAAGACCCACCCCCATGATTCAATCGTCTCCCACTGGGTCCCTCCCACAACGTGGGTAAATTATAGGAGCTACAAGATGAGATTTGGGTGGGGACACAGAGCCAAACCATACCAATCAGTGTTAAAAATGCAATGATTTTGCCTGTATTTAAGAGATCATCTAGATATTTGGAAATATTCCAGTGCTGATTGTCCAGATAAAAAACAAGTAAAAATCAAGTGCAAAGAATGACCATACCTAAACCCTCCAATGTAAGATTTTACTTAGAAAAACTAAGAGGCTACTCTGTTAGAGATACTTCATCACGTAAGTAAAATAATAAAATGTATATGTCCATTCTCTTCTTATGGGCCACTGTGGATTAACATTCTGCAATATTGTGGCTAAGTATTTCCCAAAATTGAAGAACAAGAAGTACAATAATTATGTTAAAAAATAAATGCTTGTTTGAAAATTTCTTAGTTATGTTTTGTTAATTGTTTATACACACACATTTATGAAGCACCATTAAGTTCTTTCTTTACTGATCACTAGGTCTATAACTGTCTAAGCCTGGGTTTCTCAGAAAGGAAAACCTGCATCTACAACTTCTGTTCCATTCTTTGATTGGGATATGCACCATTTAACTGGAGAAGCAGGAGTTGATGAGGGTAGGAGAAAGGATAATATAAGGGTGCAATACATACTCAGTTAATTGCTGATTGTCTTCAAGTATAAAGAATTCTTCAGTCTGGTGTAACCATCTTTCAGGTGCCCATAAAAAATCCTGCATCTTGGAACTGTGCTCTCAGCTTTTTATTCATCTGCTCCCATCCCTCATTGTTCAAATATTTGTTTTATGCATATTAGCCTCCCCCACACTTCTGGGTTACACATGTGTGATGGAATCAGGTCCCACTGACTCTGATCATTCAGGGGCAAGAAGAGGACCCCCTAGGAGAAAGACATGTGCTGTCAGTCTGTGCCTACATGAGATTTGTCACCTCCGCAGGAGCTGGGTAAAACTCATATAGAACTGGTGGGATAAACTGGGTAGCATAAACAGGAATTCCTTTACTCATCCTTCCATTCATATTCCAGGCTCTGTTCTCAGCATAGTGATACAAAGATTAAATGGCACAATTCCTACCCGAGAAGAAATTAAATTATAGTAAAGATACAGACCAAAAAAAGGAAACTAATGTTAAAGTGTGTCAGTACTAACATGGGAAATATATACAAATAAACTTGTAAGTCTGTCTGCTGAGATTAAGCCATGAATTGAAAGAAAATATTCATTGGGAAGAAATGTAACCGAATGAGTAAGGATTAACCAGGCATAGAGGCTGGAAGGAAGACCTTGGAGGCTGAGTTTGTTAAAGACTTTCTGACATATGCAGGGTAAATGACAAGTCAGTATTGCTAAAGCTTCATATATCATGAGGGGAGGATGAGAGATTAGACCAGGCTGGTTTGCAGAGGCCAGATTATCACTAACATTTTTTGTCCTTTGAGAAAAGTGATATTTATGGTAATGGTAATGAGGATCATTTAGAAAAATAATTAAGCAGTAATAGTTGATAAAATGTACACGTTAAATAGATTAGTCTCACCATAATGGGGGGGATGTACTACAGGGGTGAAACCAGGGCATAAATCAACCAGAAAAAAAGACTAATAAAATTCTTGGGCACCCATTCTTCCTGCTTTACATGACTGTGGGAAGGATGAAATGAAACCATAGATGTGGATGCCAGAGGAACCATAAAACATCACAGAAGGCTGGGCACAGTGGCTCATGCCTGTAATCCCAGCACTTTGGAAGGTCAAGGCAGGAGGATGGCTTGAGCCCAGGACTTCGAGAACAGCCTGGGCAACATAGGGAGAACTTGTCCCTACAAAAATTTAAAAATTAGCTGGGCATGGTGGTGCATAACTGTGGTCTCAGCTCCTTGGGAGACTGAGGTGGGAGGATCTCTTGAGCCCAGGAGGATGGGGCTGCAGTGAGCCATGATCATGCCACTGCACTCCAACCTCGGCAACAGAGAAGACCCTGTCTCAAAAAGAAAAAAAAAAAACATAATGGAGAATGAGAATGAGATATCCATAGTAATGCTGTGTATATCTCTGTTGTCCTTTGCCCAAGGCAGGTCTTTACCCTATATCTGCCAGTCCCCCACCTTCAGAGGTTCTGACTTGGCAAATCTACTGTTTAGCATTCATATTTTGAAGAAACTGCCCCAATGATTCTGATAAACACTGAACTAGTTTTTTGAGTATTTGATTTTCCTTACAAACTAATGCAAACACAAGTGGTGGGTTTTTCTTCACAAGACTGAGTAATGATTTGGTCCAGAAATCACCCAGTCTTCATCATAAGCCAGGATATCCTCAGCTCAGTACCCAACATGAAGAGATGACAAAAGCTTTCTTGGGTAACATGCCCCTTTCCTTCCTCTGGGGTCTGATTAGAGGTGTTCTGCCTAAGTTTTTCAGCAGTTGTAGTTTAAAATCTTCTACATCTGCTGAGAGATAATGTCATTTCCCTCAAACCAGATGGGTTATATTCCTGAGAGATATGTACAATTTTTATTTTCTTCAAACACCCAGAGGAATCAAAGAGACTGGCAAGATACAAGCAATTAATATTCACATTTCCACTCAGCTGCATTTGTACACCTGAGAGGAACTGCAGGCATGATGTAGTGGCAAAACAGATGGACTTCTATTTGATCTGATTTCACTGGGCTGCTTTTTAAATTTGGGGACTCCATTTTGAGTTTTCACTTTTGTATAGTTAGGCTCCCACAGGTTTGGGTCCTAAACAGAAAGCATCAGATTTTAAGTGGAATTTTGAGGAGCAACTTGACAATTAAAACACAAGAGAAATGTGGAACTACACAAGCCTGCCTTACTCTTTCTTTCTCTTTTTCTTTCTTTCCTTCTTTCTCTTTCTTCCTTTGTCATTATGGCTAGGTAATAATCACAGGTATAAATTTCTACTTACAAACAGGGACACATCGAATCCCATTTTTAAATGTTCTCCACATTTGACCTTAGCCTCCTTTCTCACTAGGCTAGTAGGAAGCCATCTCAGATAATCTTAGGATACCCTAAGTTATGCCACAATTCCTGCATCTAGAACTATAGTTCCAAGTAATGTGTTATTGATCAGCTGTCCACACAGGCTACCCCTGTTCTAAGAGACTTACTGTCCCTGTCCACGTGAGCCATTCAGGTCTGGAAGTCTTCTGTTATTTTTTGTGACTCCATCCCCTCTGCTATCTCCCTAGGGCACTCACTATTTGTGGGTCCCCAGAGTCTCACACACCATTCTCTTCAACCTTTCTTCCAGCCTATAAAAATATCCTTCAAAGCTGACACACAAAATATTACACATTTATTTTCTTGAAATTGCACACCACTTGCTCTTAAATTACCATTTTGGTTAAAGAAGAAAAAATATTAAGCTCACTAACAGTAATTCAGTTTTATCCATTCTAAACCTATTGACTAAATCTTTAATTCATTTAAAGTTCAAATTTCATATTAGATCTATTTTTAAAAAAACTATTTCAAGGGCTTTCCTCTGTTGTCTTTTTCTTCTTAAAGTAGAAATGTGAGGCTTACATATTAACTGGCATTGAGTAGGAAGGGGACTCTTCCACGTGCAGTCTTCTGAGTCCTTGTTGGACTCAGAGATATCTCTGAGTTGGACTTGTTGGACTGAGATATTTCACACCCTTCATGGTCACTGAGCATCCATTGTTGGTACCCACTCAAATGTGGTTAGTCTCATCTGATGATTTAGGCATTTACTGGCACCAACTGCTAAAATCAATGGCCCTTGCAAAAGCCTCTTGTCCCTAAATGTGGCCTCTCTATCCCAAGATCAGGTTTCTACCAAACCATCAGAGCTCTAGAAATTTTTGTAACTGCTTGAGGATTTGGATGTTCTGGCTACTTTCTTCACACCTTATTGGGGAATGCAGAGATCTATGAAGCTGTCTTCAGATTGACACATTGAGACATCTTCTTGAGCAAGGAAAACATTTCTGAAAGTATTTTTAAAATATTATCCTGTTACTGTAATACACAAAACTATCCAGCTAAATACTTAGCTGAGCCTCAGTCTCCTCCTCTATAAAAGTGAAGGTTGTACACATTTATTCTGGCATTTTCTCCATCTCTAATATTCTCTCTTCATAAATTCTGCATCCAGTAGGTCCTAGGAAGAAGCACAGTGCAACAAACAGAAATGCCAAGAACAGGACCATTTGAAAGGAGAAAACAAGTAGAAACAGAAAAAAGCAATAGATGTTAAAGGTAATGGAAGTGTATATATATATATATATAGAGAGAGAGAGAGAGAGAGAGAGAGAGAGAGACAGAGAAAGCCGGCAGAAAAGGCAACAGGCAATATAGGGATAGATAATATCATGGAACCTACCAACACTAACTACTGAATCAAGAGGGCTTGTCAAGTCGTAGGAAGAGACCAAATACTGAGCTAGGATTTAGGTAGATGATGTCAGACACTGGGCAAGCAGAGGAAAATGAAGCAGAGAAAAGCAGGGTTTACATTACAAATAATACAGTAAGTGGCAGGTCATGAAGTCAGAATGGAAGCCCAGAAACAAGACAGAAGTAAAATTTTCAGAACTGGGGTACACGATGAGAACTAGACTAACAGCAAGAGTAACCAGATTCTGACTCACAAAATGTTAGTTTAAGGCTCCTTAAATCTCTCCTGCTTAGGAATAAGTTCAAGAGACTTTGACAGACTGTCATCAGGAAATAAGGTCAAGTAACACAGCTATGAGAACAAAAAGTTTGCAAAGGCTGGAAAACAGGCAGAATCAGCCTTCATTTGCAATGTGTTTGAGGATTCTATTATCAACTCTAACACAAGAGGTTTTTAAAGACCTGTGGTCTTTTTAAAACTGAGGGTATTTGTCAAGGCATCCAGAAGACCTTTATCACAATTAAAATTCACATTATATATGGAATAAACAGTATAAATCTATTTTTAAAACGTTATATTCTATCCCATTTATTTTTCATTTATAACCTTTTAAAATTGCAATGTGACACACATGAAAAAATGCATATCTCACAAATGAATCATTAAAATATGACTACACCTATGTAACCCTTACCCAGGTCAAGAATAGAACATGACTGGCAACTCGGAAGGTCTACTCATGCCTCATCTTAATTATTTTAAATGTAGCTCTGAATTGTGTTTTGAGAAAGATACCGGTTCCATTTAAGAATCAGAAGCAAGAGAGGCTGAGAAAGATGGCAGAATAGAAAACTCCACCAAATATCCTCTCCACAGACCACCAATTTAGGATCTATCGACATGGAAGAAACACTTTCATGAGAACCAAAAACCAGGTGAGCCTTCATAGTACCTAGTTTTAACTCCATTATCACTAAAAGAGGCATTGAAGAGATAGAGAAAAACAGTCTTTAATTGTCAACATCACCCCAAACTCAACCCCCTCCAACCTTAGCAGTAGAGGCATGGTACAGAGAGCATCTCTGGGTGCTGGGGGAGGGAGAATACAGTAATTGTGAGGCATTAAACTTAATGCTGTCCTGTTAGAGCAGAAAGGAAAATAGAACCAAACTCAGCTGTTGTTCACCCATGGAGGGGGCATTTAAATCAGCCCTAGCCAGAGGGAAATCACCAATCCCCGTGGTCTAAACTTGAGTTCCCACAGACTTCACCACCACAGGCTAAAGTGCTCTGTGATCTAAATAAACTTGAAAGGCAGTCTAGGCCATAAGGACTGCAACTCATAGTGAGTCTTATTGCTGAACTAGGCCCAGAGACAGTGGACTGGAGTGGCACATGACCTACCAAGACACCAGCTGGGGCAGCTAGGGGAGTGCTGGCATTACCCTTCCCCTAACTACAGGCTGCACAGCTCATGGCTTGAAAAGAGATCCCTTCCTTCTGTTTGAAGAGAAAAGATGAAAGAGTGGGGAGGACTTCATCTTGCATCTTGGATACCAGCTCAGCCACAGCAGTATATCACACTGGTCAGAGTTGCGAGGCCGCTGTTCCCAGGCCCTAGTTTGGATGACATTTCTAGACACATCCTGGGCCAGAAGGAATCTCACTTCCTTGAAGGAAAGGACTCAGTGCTGGCAGCATTCATTATCTGTTAATTGAAAAGCCCTTGGGCCCTGAATAACCAGCAGTGATACCCAGACATTAAGATGAGGGCTTTGGGTGAGCCTCTGAGAGTCGTTGGCTTCAGGTGAGACTTAGCACATTACCAGCTGTGGTGGGTATGGGCCAATACCCCTTCTGCTCGAGAAAAGCAGAGGGAAGAGTAAAGGGGACTTTATTTTGCATCTCAGGTTACCAGCACAGCCACAGTGGGGTAGAGCACCAAGTGGGCTTTTGGGATCCCTGATTTCAGGATTTGACTCCTGGACCCTATCTGTGCACCTGCCCTTGGCCAAAAGGGAGCCCACTGCCTTGAAGGGGTGAGTCCCAAGCAAGGCAGCCTTCCCTACAAGTTGACTTAAGAGCCATTGGGCCTTAAGGAAATATTGGTGGTAGTCTGTCAGTACTCTCTGTGGCTGGCTTATAGTGGTAGTTATGGGGTGAGGCTCCTCTGCCTTTGGGAATGGGAAAGAAGAGTAGGAAAAACTGCATCTTGTGGTATGAGTGCAAGCTCAGCTGCAGTTCAGTAGAACACCGGCAGACTTTTAAGCTTTTTGACCCTAGCCCCTGACTTTTAAATGGCACTTCTAGACCCATCTGGGGCATGGGGGAACCTGCTGCCATGAAGGGAAGAACATAGGCCTGACTGGGTTTGCCACCTGCTAACTGCAAAACCCCAAGGCCTTGAAAAAACATAGGGAGTGGTTAACGCAGGCTTTGTGGGAGGCACAGTGCTGTGGTGGATTCAGGTCTGACCCAGTGCAATCATAGATGTGGTGGCTATAGGGATGCTTGTAACACCCTGCTCCCAGCTTTAGGTGGCTCATAACAAAGAAAGATACTTTTTTTTTTTGAGAAAGTGAAAAAAGAACAAGAGACTCTTTCTGGTAATCCAGAGAATCCCCCTGGATCTTGTTCAAGACCATCAAGATGGTACCTATATGAGTCTGTAAGAACCACAGTGTTACTGGGCTTAGGTACTCCCTAAAGCAGACACAGCTTAGATCACAACACCCAAGTCTTTTCAAAGAGCTGGAAAGCCTTCCCAAAAAGGATGGGTCCAAACAAGCCCAGACAGTGAAGACTACAAAACATACCCAACTCTTTAATGCCCACATACTGAAGAACATCTACTGACATCAACACCATCCAGGAAACCATGACCTCACAAAATGAACTAAATAATCAACCAGAGAACAATCTTGGAGAAACAAAGATGTGACTTTTCAGATAGATAATTCAAAATAGTGGTGTTGAAGAAACTGAAAGAAATTCAATATAACACAGAGAAGGAATTCAGAATTCCATCAGATAAATTTAATGAAAGGATTGAAATAATATAAAAGAATCAAGCAGAAAGTCTGGAGCTGAAAAATGCAACAGACATACTGATGAATGCATCAGAGTCTTTTAACATCAGAATTGATCAAGCAGAAGACAGAATTAGTGAGCTTGAAGACAGGCTGTTTGAGAATACACAGAGGAAACAAAATAAAAAATAATAAACAACGGAGAGTTTCTACAGAATCTAGAAAATAGCCTCAAAAGGACAAATCTCAGAGCTATTGGCCTTAAAGAGGAGGTAGAGCAGGAGATCCCAAACCTAGAGAAAGATATCAACATCCAAGTACAAGAAGATTATAGAACACCAAGAAGATTTAACCCAAGCAAGACTACCTCAAGACATTTAAAATGAAACTCCCAAAGATCAAGAGTAAAGATGGGATCCTAAAAGCAGCAAAAGAAAAGAAACAACATACAATAGGGCTCTCACATGTCTGACAGCAGACTTTTCAGTGCACACCTTACAGGCCAGGAGAGAGTGGCATGACATATTTAAAGTGTTAAAGAAAAAAAACTTTTACCCTAGAATAATATATCCTGTGAAAATATCCTTCAAAAATAAAACAGAAATGAAGACTTTCCTAGACAAACAAAACCTAAGTTAATTAATCAACACCAGACCTGTCCTAGAAGAAATGCTAAAGGTAGTTACTTCAATCAGAAATAAAAGGATGTTAATGCACAATAAGTAATCAACTGAATGTACAAAACTCACTGGTAATGGTAAGTACACAGAAAAACACAGAATATTATAACACTGTAAATGTGGTTTGTAAACTACTCATCATAAACAGAAAGACTAAACAATAAACTAATAAAAAATAATAATTTATCAATACATAGTACAATTAGATATAAACAGAAACAACAAAAAAGTGGGGGATGAAGTTAAAGCATAGGGTCTATATTAGTTTTCTTTTTGCTTGTTTGTTTATACAAACCATGTTAAGTAGTTATCAGGCTAAAATAATGGTTATAAAATAGTATTTGCAAGCTTCATGATAACCTCACACCATAAACATACAGTGGATACACAAGAAATTAAAAGGAAGAAATTAAGTTATTTCACCAGAGGAAATTACCTTCACTAAAGGAACACCAGAAGGAAATAAAGAAGAGGAGACCACAAAACAATCAGAAAACAAATAAAATAGCAGGAGCATGTCTTCAGTTATCAATAATTACACTGAATGAAACTGGACTAAACATTCCAATAAAAAGAAACAGAGTGGCTGAATCAGTGAAAAAAACAAGACCCTTTGATCTGTTGCCTACAAGAAACACACTTCACCAATAAAAACACAGACTGAAAATAAAAGGATGGGGAGAACCTGGAAGATCCCTCACTTGGAGGAAAGCAGAAGAATGTAGATGCACAGTACATGATTTGGAAATTCAGATAGCTGGTGGAGGAGAATGGCCAACCAAAGGCAGCTAGTGTATGCCACTCTCATAGAGAGAAATAGGATGAGTAAATATAGCACCTTCAACTGAAACATCCTGGCACACATGTGGGGATTCATCAAGAAAAACCTCAACCCAAGAAGAACAAAGAAAAATATGGCAGGACCCACCCAAGAGTGACACAGAGCCAGTGAAGCCTCTAAACAGAAACGATGCAAGAACTTTGGCAACTGAAATGGCCAGACTTATTCCCTACAAATGACAGCACCAGTTCTCCAACAAGGGTTCTTAACCAGGCTAAGTTGGCTGAAATGATGGAAATGAGATTCAGATTATGGATAGGAACAAAGATCATCACAATTCAGAATGACAAAACTCAATCCAAGAAAACTAAGAATCACAATAAATTGATACAGGAGCTGACATATGAAATAACTAGTATAAAAAAGATCTAACTGCTCTGATAGAGATGAAATCACACTACAGGAATTTCAAAATGCAATCACATGTATTAAGAGCAGAATAGACAAAGCTGAGAAAACAATCTCAGAACTTGAAGACTGGCTTTCTAAAATAAAAGTTAGAAAAAAAATAAAGAAAAGGAATCAATGAAACCTCTGAGATATATGAGATTATGTAAAGAGACCAAATATATGAACCACTGGCATCCCTGAAAAGGGTGAGGAGAACACAACTTAGAAACCACATTTCATGATATCATCCATGAAAACCTCCCCAACCTCACTAAAGAGGCCAACAGTCAAATTCAGGAAATACAGGGAACCCTTGCAAGATTCTACACAAAAAAATAATCTTCACGACACATAATCATCAGATTTTTCAACGTCAAAATGAAAAAAAAAATGTTAAAGACAGCTAGAGAGAAAGAGCAGGCCACCCACAAAGGGAACCCCATAAAGTTAACAGTAGACCTCTCAGCAGAAATCCCACAAGTCAGATGAGATTGAGGGCCTATATTTAACATTCCTAAAGAAAAAAAAAAATCTTCAACCAAGAATTTTATATCCAGCCAAACTAAGCTTCTGAAGTGAAAGAGAAAAGATCCTTTCAGATAAGCAAACATTGAAGAAGTTTGTTACAGTGAGCCCCACCTTTCAAGAGATCTCGAAAGGAGCATCAAATATGGAAAGGAAATACTATTACCAGGCAATACAAAATACTATTACCAGGCAATACAAAAACATATTTAAATACAGACCAGTGACAACATAAAGCAACCATGCAAATAAACCAGCATAATAACCAGCTAACAACACAATAACAATATCAAATCCAAACACATAAATACTAACCATAATTGTATATGGGCTAAATGTCCCATTTAAAAGGCACAGAGTGGCAAGTTGGATAAAAAAGCAAGAATCAATAATATGCTGCCTTCAAGAGACCCATCTCACATGCAATGACACCATAGGCTTAAAATAAAGAGATGGAGAAAAATCTTCCAAGCAAATGGAAATCAGAGTACAACAAGGGTTGCAATTCTAATATCAGATAAAATAGACATTAAAACAACAAAGACCAAAAAAGACAAAAAAGGACATTACACAATGGCAAAGGGTTCAATTCAACAAAAAGATATATGCATATATTGCATATATAATATAGATATATAGATAGATATATAGATAGATAGATATAGATATATATATCGATATATATAGATATATAGAGAGAGATATATAAAGATGTAGATATATATATATCCTAAATATATATGCACCCAACACAGGAAGTAAATGCTTAGAGACTTTCCTGCAGACTTAGACTACCACACAATAATAGTGGGAGACTTCAACACTCCCCTGACAGTATTACAGAGGTCATCAAGGTAGAAAATTAATAAAAATATTCAGGACCTGAAATCAACATTGAACCAAATGGATCTGATAGACCTCTAAAGAACTCTTCACCCAAAAACAACAGAATATACATTTCATCACCACATGGCACATAATTTAAAACCAGTCACATGATCAAACATAAAACAATCCTCAGCAAATGCAAAAGAAATGAAATTATGCCCAACACACTCTCAGACCACAGTGCAATCAAATTAGAAATCAAGACTAAAAATTTTGCTCAAAACCATGCATTTATGTGGAAATTAAACAAACTGCTCCTGAATAACTTTGGTATAAATAATGAAATTGAGGCAGAAATCAAGACGCTCTTTCAAACTAATGAGAACAAAGATACAACATATCAGAATCTCTGGGACACAGCTAAGGCAGAGTTAAGAGTGAAATTTACAGCACTAAATGCCCACACCAAAAAGTTAGAAAGATCTCAAATTAGCAACCTAACATCACAACTAAAACAACTAAAGAACCAAGAGCAAACTAACCCCAAAGCTAGCAGAAGAAATAACCAAAACCAGAGCTGAACTAAAGGAGATGAAGACATGAAAAATTATTCAAAACTTTACCAAATCCAGAAGTTGGCTTTTTTAAAAAAAAAAAAAAGGAAGATAGGCCACTAGCTAGATGAATAAGGAAGAAAGGAGAAAATATTCAAATAAACACAATTAGAAACAACACAGGGAATGTTACCACCAACACCACAGAAATACAAACAACCATCAGAGACAACTACAAACACCTCCATGCACACAAACTAGAAAACCTAGAAGAGATGAATAAATTCCTGGACACATACACCCTCCCATGACTGAACCAAGAGGAAATTGATTCCCTGAACAGACCAATAATGAGCTCTGAAATTGAATCGGTACTAAACAGGCTACCACCCAAAAAAAGCCCAGGACCAAATGTATTCACAGCCAAATTCTACCAGATGTGCAAAGAAGAGCTGGCACCACTTCTACTGAAATTATTCCAAACAATTAAGAGGAGGGAGTCCTCCCCAACTCATTTTATGAGGCCAGAATCATCCTGATACCAAAACCTGGAAAAGACACAACAAAAACAGAAAACTTCAGGCCAGTATCCTTGATGAAAATAGACGTAAAAATCCTCAACAACATTATTGCCCACCAAATCCAGCAGCATATCAAAAAGCCTATTCACCACAATCAAGTAGGCTTTATCCCTGGGATGCACGTTTGGTTCAACAAAAACAAATAAATAAATGTGATTCATCACATAAACAGCACTAAAGACAAAAACCACACTATTGTCTCAATGCATGCAGAAAAGGCTTTCAATAAAATTCAACATCCCTTAATGTTAAAACTCTCAATAACCTAGGTATTGAAGGAACAGCCTCAAAATAATAACTGTCATTTATGACAAACCCACAGCCAACATCACACTGAATGGGCAAAAGCTGGAAGCATTCCCCTTGAAAACTGGCACAAGACAAGGATGCCATCTCTCACCATTCCTATTCAACATAGTATTGAAAGTCCTGGCTAGAGCAATCAGGCAAGAAAAAGGAATAAAGAGCATCCAAATGAAAAGAGAAGAAGTCAAACTATCCTGGTTTCCAGACAACATGATTCTATACCTACTATTAAAAAAAAAAGAAAAACCCATAGTCTAAGACCAAAAGCTCCTGAAGCTGATAAACAACTTCAGCAGAGTCTCAGGATACAAAACCAATGTAAAAAAATCACTAGCATTTCTATATACCAATAACAGTCAAGATGAAAGCCAAATCAGAAATGTAATCCCATTCAAAATTGACACAAAAAAGAATAAAATACCTAGGAATACAGCTAACCAGGGAGGTGAAAGGTATCTACAAGGAGAACTACAAAGCACTGCTCAAAGAAAACACAGATGACACAAACAAATGCGAAAATAAAAAATAAAAAATCCATGCTCATGAATAGAAAGAATCAATATCATTAAAATGGCCATACTGCCCAAAGAAATTTGCAGATTCAATGCTATTCCTATTAAACTACCAACGACATTCTTCACAGAGCTAGAAAAAAGCTTTAAAAAATTCATATAGAACAACAACAACAAAAAAACCCGCCTGAATAGCCAAGGCAATCCTAAGGAAAAAGAACAAAGCTGGAGGCATAATATTACCTGACTTCAATCTACACTACACGACTACAGTAACTAAATCTCATGGTACTGGTACAAAAACAGACACATAGATCTATGGAACAGAATAAGGAGCCAAGAAGTAAGGCCATACACCTACAACTATCTGATCTTTGACACAGCTGACAAAACAAGCAATAGGGAAAAACTATCTATTTAATAAATGGTTGCTGGGATAACTGGCTAACCATATGCAGAAGATTGAAACTGGACCCCTTCCTTTCACCATATATAAAAATCAACTCAGGATGGATTAAAGACTTAAATGGAAAACCCAAAACTAAAAATTCTGGAAGAAAACCTAGGCAATACCACTCTAGACATAGTAACTGGCAAATATTTTATGACAAAGATGCCGAAGGCAATTACAACAAAGGATCATTAGTGGCTGCTATAAGCACCGATATGCCAATAAATTGAAAAATCTAGAAAAAAAAGTACAGATTCCTGGACACATACAACCTATCAAGACTACACTGTGAAGAAATCCAAACCCTGAACAGATCAGTAACAAGCAATGAGATCAAAGTCATAATAAAAATATCTCCCAGAAAGAAAAGCCCAGGACCCAATGTTTTCACTGTTGAATTCTACCAAACATTTAAAGAAGAACTAATACCATTTCTATTCGAACTGCTCTGAAAAATATACGGAAGAGAGAATACTTCTTAACTCATCCTATAAGGCCAATATTACCCTGATACCAAAGCCAGAGACACATCAAAAAAAAAAAAAAAAGAAAACTACAGGCCAATATGTCTGATGAATATTGATGCTAACATCCCCAACAAAATACTAGCAAGTCATATTCAACAATACATCTAAAAGATCATTCATTATGACCAATCAGGATTTATCCCAGGTATGCAAGGATAATTCAATATATGCAAATCAATAAATGTAATATATCATATCAACAGAAGGAAGGACAAAAACCATATAATAATTTCAATTGATGCTGAAAAAGCATTTGATAAAATTCAACATCCCTTCAAGAAGAAAACCCTCAAAAAACTCAGTATAGAAGAAACATACCTCAACATAATAAAAGCTACATGAGATAGATTCACAGCTGGCATCATAATAAGCAGGGGAAAACTGAAAGCCTTTCCTCTAAGGTCTGAAAAGATACAGGGATGTCCACTCTTACCACTATTATTCAACATAGTACTGGAAGTCCTATCTTGAGCAATCAGACAAGAGAAAGAAATGTAGGGCATCCAAATTGGAAAGGAAGAAGTCAAATTATCCTTGTTTGTAGATGATATGTTCTTATATTTGAAGAAATCTAAGGACTCCAGCAAAAACATTTTAGAATTTATAAACAAATTCAGTAAAGTTGCAGGATACAAAGTCAACATACAAAAGTCACTAGCATTTCTATATGTCAACAGTGAACAATCTACAAAATAAATTTAATATTTAATCCCATTTATAATAGTGCCAAATTAAATTAAATACCTAGGAACTAAGAACTGAAAGGTCTATACAATAAAAAGTATAAAACACTGATGAAAAAAATTGAAGAGGAAACAAAAAACTTGAAAAATATTTCATGGTCATGGATTGAAAGAATCAACATTTTCAAAAGCTTCATACACCCAAAGCAATCTACAGATTCAGTGTAATCTCTATCAAAATACCAATGACATTATTCACAGAAATAAAAAAAAATCCTAAAATTTATATGGAACCATGAAAGATCCCAAATAGCGAAAGCTTTTCTGACCAAAAAGAACAACCCTGGAGGAATCACATTACCTGACTTCCAATTGTGCTACAGAGCTATAGTAACCAAAACAGCATGGTACTGGTATAAAAAAAGAAACATAGACTAACAGAACAGAATAGAGAACCCAGAAACAAATCCACACACCTACAGTAAACTCTTTCCACAAAGAAGCCAAGAACATAACCTAGGGAAAAGATAGTCTCTTCAATACATGGTGCTGGGAAAATGGAATATCCATATACCAAAAAAATAAAACTTGACCCTTATATCTCACCATATATAAAAGTCAAATAAAAATGAACTGAAGCCTTAAATCTAAGACCTCAAACTATAAAAATACAAGAAAACACTGAGGAAACTCTCCAGGATATTAGAGTGGGCAAGGATTTGAGTAGTGCCATATAAAAATAGGCAATCAAAGCAAAAATGGACAAACGGAATCATATCAAGTTAAAAAGCTTCTGCCCAACAAGGGAAACAATCAATAATATATATAGACAGCCCACATAGTAGGGAAAAAATTTGCAAATTAACCATCGGACAAGGGATTGTTAACCAGAATATATAAGGAGCACAAACAACTCTGTAGGGAAAAATCTAATAATCTGATTTTTAAATGGGCAAAAGATTTCAATAGACATTTCTCAGGACATACAAATGGCAAACAGACATATGAAAAGGTACTAAATATCAATGATTGTCAAATAAATGCAAATTAAAACTTCAACGAGATATCATCTCATCTCGGTTAAAATGGCTTATATCCAAAAGATAAGCAATAAAAAATATGGGTGAGAAGGTGGGGAAAAGGGAACCCTCATACGATATTGATAGGAATGTAAATTAGTACAACCCCTATGGAGAACAGTTTGGAGGTTATTCAAAAAACTAAAAATAGAGCTACCATGTGATCCAATAATCCCACTGCTGAGTAGGTAACTCCCCAAAATGAAATCATTATGTTGAGTGGTATCTGCACTCTCATATTTGCCACAGCTCTGCTCGCAATGGCCAAGATTTAGAAGCAACCTAAATGTCCATGAACAAATGAAGGGATAAAGAAAATGTGGTACATGTACACAATAGAGTACTATTCAGCCATAAAAAAAAGATAGAGATTCAGTAGAAGGATGGTTACCAGATGCTGGGAAGGGTATTGGTTGGGTTGTGGAGATGGGAATGGTTAATAGGTACAAAATAAATTGAATGAATGAATAAAACCTAGGATATAATAACATAAGAGGGGACTATAGTTAATAACAATTTAATTATACATTTTGAAATACTAAAAGTATAATTTGTTTATAATTCAAAGGATAAATACTTGAGGAGATGAATATCCCATTTTATATGATGTGATTATTACACATTGTATGTCTGTATCAAATCATTTCATGTGCCTCATAAATATATACACTTATTCTGTACCCACAAATGTTAAAAATAAATAATGATTATTATTTGTTAAGTTCTAGGGTACATGTACACAACGTGCACATTTGTTACATAAGTATACATGTGCCATGTTAGTTTACTGCACCCATCAACTCGTCGTTTACATTAGGTGTTTTTCCTAATGCTATCCCTCCCCCAGCCACCCACCCCCAACAGGCCCCAGTGTGTGATGTTCCCCGCCCTGTGTCCATGTGTTCTCACTGTTCAATTACCACCTATGAGTGAGAACATGCGGTGTTTGGTTTTCTGTCCTGTGATAGTTTGCTGAGAATGATGGTTTCCAGCTTCATTCATGTCCCTGCAAAGGACATGAACTCAGCCTTTTTTATGGCTGCATAGTATCCCATGGTGTATATGTGCCACATTTTCTTAATCCAGTCTATCATTGTTGAACATTTGGGTTGCTTCCAAGTCTTTGCTATTGTGAATCATGCCACAGTAAACATACATGTGCATGTCTTTTTAGTAGCAGGATTTATAATCCTTTGGGTATATACCCAGTAATGGGATCAATGGGTCAAATGGTATTTCTAGTTCTAGATACTTGAGGAATCACCAGACTGTCTTCCACAATGGTTAAACTAATTTACACTCCCACCAAGAGTGTAGTAGTGTTCCTATTTCTCCACATCCTCTCCAGCACCTGTTGTTTCCTGACTTTTTAATAATCACCATTCTAACTGGCATGAGATAGTATCACATTGTGATTTTGATTTACATTTCTCTGACGACCAGTGATGATGATCATTTTTTCATGTGTCTGTTGGCTGCATAAATATCTTCTTTTGAGAAGTGTCTGTTCATATCCTTTGCCCACTTTTTGATGGGGTTGTTTTTTGTTTGTTTTTTTTTTTTTTTTCCTGTAGATTTGTTTAACTTCTTTGTAGATTCTGGATATTAACCCTTTGTCAGACGAGTAGATTGCAAAAGTTTTCTCCCATTCTGTAGGTTGCCTGTTCACTCTGATGGTAGTTTCTTTTGCCATGCAGAAGCTCTCTAGTTTAATTAGATCCCATTTGTCTATTTTGGCTTTTGTTGTCATTGCTTTTGGTGTTTTAGTCATGAAGTCTTTGTCCATGCCTATGTCCTGAATGGTATTGCCTAGGTTTTCTTCTAGGGTTTTTATGGTTTTAGGTCTTACATTTAAGTCTTTAATCCATCTTTGGTAAATTTTTGTATAAGGTGTAAGGAAGGGATCCCGTTTCAGCTTTCTACATATGGCTAGCCAGTTGTCCCAGCACTATTTATTAAATAGGGAATCCTTTCCCCATTTCTTGTTTTTGTCATGTTTGTTGAAGCTCAGATGGTTGTAGATGTGTGGTGTTATTTCTGAGGTCTCTGTTCTGTTCCATTGGTCTATATCTCTGTTTTGGTACCAGTACCATGCTGTTTTCATTACTGTAGCCTTGTAGTATAGTTTGAAGTCAGGTAGCATGATGCCTCCACTGTTTTTCTTTTTGCTTAGGATTGTCTTGGCTATATGAGCTCTTTTTTGATTCCATATGAACTTTAAAGTAGTTTTTTCCAATTCTGTGAAGAAACAGCTTCCCCATCCCCAGTAGTGGCAACATCTCCTCCTCAACCCATGCTGCCATAAGCCTTTACATCTTTGTCTGATACAGCCTTGGTATGCAAAAACCTAAGAAATACTGATGAACAAATTTAAAATAACCTAAATAAATATTCAATGTTCATGGATTAGAAGATTCAATATGTGTAAGATGTCGGTTTATCCAAACCTAATCTATATATTCAATTCAATACCAGTCAAAATCTTAACCAGCTGATTCATTTACATCAATAAACTGATTCTAAGTCTTCCATGGAAAAAAAAACTAAAGTTGCCAACACAATACTATAGAAAAATAAAGTTAGACTTACATAAAACATCTTATTGTGTCATACCAGTCTATTCTGAGATAAAAAGTTATTTCAACTGCATACATAAAACTCCACACTTTTACTTCTCTGCACATGTACTTTATGTTACTGATGCAAAAATTTATTTCTTTGTATATTATGCATCTGTTAACCAATTTTAATGGTTATAGATACACTTACTGTGTTTGTCTTTTAACATTTATACCACAGTTAAAAGTGATTTATGCACTACCATTACATAATTCATTATTCTGTATTTCTCTATATACTTGACAGTTTGAGCATCTTGTAGTGCCAGAAAGGAAATGCTGAATGAAGCGTGTATGTGTGTGCACGTGCACACACACACATACACACAGAAACAAAGGGGGTTGGGAATTATGTCAAACGGATTCAAGCGTCAGCTGAAGGAGCTCCAATGGCTAAAGCAGAAAAATGTATATAAAAAATTAAATAAAGAACATTGGACTATAACACAAAGTATAAAATAAGTATCCATCAGTCCATACTAATGTAAATAAATGATTGAATAAATAAATGGTAGAGAATAGACAAATCTCTCATCCAGAAAGATTCTACATAATTTATGCAGACAGTCTTTAAGAAGATGAAGCATAACTTTCTACTCTTTAAGATTGGGCCTGTGTACAGAGACTATTCTTGATATGATTTGGCTGTGTCCCCTCTCAAATCTCATCTTGAATTATAGCTCCCATAATTCTCATGTGTTGTGGGAGGAACCAGGTAGGAGATAACTGAATCATGGGGGTGGTTTCCCCCATACTGTTCTTGTGGTGGTGAATAAGTCTCACAAGATCTGGTGGTTTAGTAAGGGGTTTTCCTTTTTGTTTGGTTCTCATTCTCTCTTGCCTGCCACCATGTAAGATGTACCTTTCACCTTCTGCCATGATTGTGAGGCCTCCCCAGCCACACGGAACTGTGAGTCAATTAAACCTCTTTTTCTTTATAAGTCACCCAGTCTTGGGTATGTCTTTATTAGCAGCGTGAAAACTGACTTATACAGACAGCTCTCCTACCAGTAAAACATGGAAAACAAGGAGGAAGATAGTAACTTCGCAGTGGAGAAAGCTGTTGGAAACTACCTCAGCCAGGTTTGATCAAGGTTAACAATAGTGATAAATCACGCTGATAGTATGTTTCCTTGATATAATGTGATGAGAATGGCACTTTATCTCTGTGGTTATTCCTCCTAAAAACCTATAATCATGAGAAAATTATACAAATCCCAATCAGGAGACATTCTGCAAAATATTTGACCATTACTAATAATTATCAAGGTTATCAAAAACAAGGAAAATCTGAGAAACTGAAAGCCAAGAGGAGACATGACAACTGAATATGATATTAGGGATGAAATCTTGGAACAGAAAAAAAAAGTCTTTAGGTAAAAACTAAGGCAACTTGAATAAAGTATTCACTTTAGATGAAAATAATGTATGAACATTGATTTATTAATTGTAACAAATGTACTACACAAGTATAAGATATTAAGGGAAATCGTGTGAGGTATATGAAAACTTTCTGTACTATCATATTTTTCTATAACTCTAAACTATTACAAAAGAAAAAATAGATTTAAATAAATATGCCTCTTTCTTTAGTTATAAAGAAAAACTTTCCCAGACTTTAAAATGATAGTTCTAAATCCCATCCTTTCTGGCCACCAAGGTTTCAGAAAACCTTATTTCTTAACCTCAGCCTAGGTTGAGGTCTCAAGGGTAGGTTGTAGATTTCAATAGTAGGTTGCAGATTTCAAGAACTGCTGGAAAATTCATGTAATATATGCTAAAATGATGAACAAGATAATTTAACCTAAGGATTATGTCAAACTGTAGGTGAAGTATCCTGCAAGATTTGTATGACAAGTAAATCTGCATGTTAATTGGGATCTGGTGCCTAATGCAGTATCTGGAATAGTGTGGGTGTTTAATAAGTGTCAGCTATGGGAAAACCAAATACATTCATTCAATCCATTATTCCAATAATTCCTCAAAAACAATGAAACAAAAAACTTATTCCCAAGAAATGGAAAACAGCATCCTGTCTCATAAAACTAGAAATTAATCTTTAGCATGTAATTAAATGGACTACATATTATAAAGAAAAAAAAGTGTATGCATACCTGTCTATGTGTATGTTTCCTATAGAGTAAACCTAATATGGGCTGGGTGCGGTGGCTCACGCCTGTAATCCCAGCACTTTGGGAGGCCAAGGCAGGTGGATCACGAGGTCAGGAGATCGAGACCATCCTGGCTAACACGATGAAACCCCGTCTCTACGAAAAATACAAAAAATTAGCCGTGCATGGTGGTGGGCGCCTGTAGTTCCAGCTACTCGGGAGGCTGAAGGCTGAGGCAGGAGAATGGTGTGAACCCAGGAGGCAGAGCTTGCAGTGAGCCAACATCGCGCCACTGCACTCAGCCTGGGCGACAAAGTGAGACTCCGTTAAAAAAAAAAAAAAAACTAATATGCAAACAACATGGATTAAATTATTAGCTTAGTAGAAGGAGTCATTAAGGAAGTCAGTTCCTATACTTTGTTGTTAAAAAATTAACTGACAACACTTTAAAACACATGTTCTCAGCACCCTGTTTTGGTAGCCTTTGGCCCTGGCTGTACTCCTGGACATAGATAGAGCTACACTGGTTCTTCACAAACCATAGATACAAGTAGGAATTTAAATGTTTCTAACTTGTAGGCTGGAGCTTATCTTTTTCTGCCTTCATAGGGTAGCCATGAGCAAGGAGCCTGGTGACCTTAACAGAAAGGGAAGATTTAAGGTTTCTATTTAAATGTGGTCAGGAGAAGCAGAGTTTGAATTAAAATTTTTATCTCAATTTCAACTTCATTTGGTTTTACATCTTTAAATATTGTTCTTTTTAAATGTTGATTATAATTAATATTTGTTAATAAAGACAAAATCCTAGTGAATATTTTTAATGTTTAATATGTTTTAGAAATGATAACACTTTTAAAAAGGAAACTGGGCCTTTCTTTTTTCCAATAGCTAATAATGAATTAACCTCACAAATTAATAGACCATGGCTTAATAACCTATACAAAATTATTTTCTCTTCGATCAAAATAATGTGAAAAAACATGTTACAAAATGTATGGATTTAATATGACTATCATAAACCATAATATACACTTTAAAATCCAGTGCCAGATTCCTATAGGAACATAATAAATATTTATTGAATTTATTTGTGCCATTTACAGATTGCTACTTATTTTATGCATAGCCTTTTATTAAATTTTGAAAGCACATGGGAATTCTGTAATGAGTTAAATATTGGCTGTTGACTGTTATTGTTTCATTTTTTGCTGGAAAATAAAAGATAAGACTGCATGGGAATTGTGTAATACTTTATCACTCTTAGTTATCCACCTATGGGAAGACTTGCTATTTGAACCACCCAAATCTGGTACCATCATTAATTAAAGTGGAAGCTAGCCTAGTTGTGAATATGATGCCTAGAAAGTCACAAATTACATGTTTGCTAGTATATTCTATTCAAACATATCAAGTAATGGCAAATACAAACTATACACTCTAAGTACTGTCATTCAATCACACTCTCTAAATAGGAGCCACGAACAAGTCTTCACGGGCAGAGCAGGTTACAAATGTGTTAAGCAGCCAGATTTCCATGCAAACAGGCAAACATGCATACATATATCCCCACTACTGTCATGGGGTAAAAATGTAATGAAGCTTTATTAGAAAAATACAGACAAGTAAAAAACACATGATCATTAATGCCTATTATCCCATAAAAAAGTGTTTTGGGTTGGCATAGCTGGCATGTATCTGCAATGTAGGTATCTTCAGAAGAACTCTGTATTTTTAATGCTCTACTTCAATGGTTATTAAAATGTGGTCTCCATTGCTCTACCCTATCCCTATCATGGACTAGAAGCATCAGCCAACAACTGGAAGCCTATAAGAAATACAAATTATTGGACTCAGTACAGTTGTGTTAAATTAACTGCCCTTAAACTTTGTTTTATCCATGGAATATTTAGAAACCTATTCTTTAATTTCCAAGTGTTTAGAGATTTTTCTGTTACCTTTCTA